>NC_141876.1:345036594-346286594 GCF_056163025.1 Triticum urartu | reverse complement strand
TGCTTCAGTGCGGCGACCTCTGCAGTCAGTGCGGCAGAGGCCAGCAGCGAAGCCTGCATACGCATATAGACATACTTATATTAGACTCCTGCGATATTGTTTGATCCTCTATTAGGCTTTTCTTTGTGAACACCGAACAGAGCATCAGGGGCTACTGTCTATGCGGTAATATTTTCCCTATATTTCAAATACTTACCTCAAAGCCTGTTAGAAGGCTGGCACAGGCTTCAGTCAGTCCGCTCTTGGCGGACTGAACCTTCTGGACCACCGCACTCATAATAGTGCGGTGCTCTTCGTCGATGGAAGCGCTGCGAAGCGCTCCCAGCAGATTGTCCGGTGCCTCTGGATGGACAGAGGTCACCGGCACAGGCGTCTTGCCCCTTTTGGAAGGAGGCCGCCTGCCCGAGTCCGGGACCACTGGAGGTTCCGGCGCGGTGTTCGGCTGAGGGCCGAACTCGGAGCCCTCGGGAGCTTTGCTCCCTCTGCTCCCGGAGTCTGGAAGGTCACCTTGAGGCGCCTCCGGGACTGTTTCCCCTCGACCCGGTGCCTCTTGAGACAACACCTCGGCATTGTCCGTCGGGCAAAGGGAGGTGGCGGTCGGAAGTGGATCGCTATCCATATCCGACGAGCCCAGGGAGCCGTCCGACGATACGTTGATACAGGCTCGTGGCGGTCTGCATAATCATAATTCGGCGTTAGGAGAAGCAGTGCGACAAAGGTATGCTAAGAATTACTCCGGCATCCGAATACTTACGACTTCGCTAGGGGCTTGGCCCTGAGCAGCCACTCGTCTTCGCCTTCGGCGGTGGTGGTGGAGTAGTCCGGAAGGAGAGTCCTTCCCTTCTTGGACCCTTCGCCCCCCCGGTTGGGGCCACCTTCCTTTTCTTGTCTCCCCTGACTGGAGGGGGAGCATCTTCATCTTCCTCCTCGTCTTCGGGGGAGGAGTGCGTCGCGGAGTTATCGGACGATGAGTCCGATAACACCTGGCGTCGGGAACTCTTTCGGGTTCCCTTGGCCTTCTTGGTCTTCTCCGGCACCTTGTAAGGAGCCGGAGTCAGCATCTTCTTCAGGAGAGCGTCCGCAGTGTCTTCGGGCAGAGGGGCCGGACAGTTAATCTGCCCCGATGTCTCCACCCAGTCCCGTCAAAGGCATGGAGATCAGACCCCGCACATGATTAGGCTAGGGGAAATAAAATATCCTACCGGATGTATAGAACTCACCGAATGCGCTGGGCACTTCGCGCTTAGCCCGTGATCCTCGGTGAGAGAGGGAGGGACCTCGGCGCCCTTGAACAACACCCTCCAGACGTCCTTATGCATCGTGTTGAAGAGCTCGCTCAAAGTTTGGTGCTGGGCCGGGTCGAACTCCCACAAATTGAAGTCCCGTTGTTGACACGGGAGGATCCGGCGGATGAGCATGACGTGGACTATGTTGACAAGCTTGAGCTTTTTGCTTGCATATTCCGGATACACTTCTGGAGTCCGTCCAGCTCCACCGATGAACCCCATGACAGGCCCTTCTCTTTCCAGGAGGTGAGCCGTGTGGGGATTCCGGATCGAAACTCGGGGGCCGCCACCCAGTTGGTGTCGCGCGGCTCAGTGATGTAGAACCAGGCCGATTGCCACCCCTTTATGGTCTCCACGAAGGAGCCTTCAAGCTATATAACATTGGGCATCTTGCCCACCATGGCTCCACCGCATTCTGCTTGTTGGCCCCCCACCACCTTCGGCTTGATATTGAAGGTCTTCAGCCACAGGCCGAAGTGGGGCCGGATGCGGAGGAAAGCCTCACACACGACGATGAACGCCGAAATGTTGAGGATGAAATTCGGGGCCAGATCATGGAAGTCCAGCCCGTAGTAGAACATGAGACCGCGGACGAATGGATGGAGGGGAAACCCCAGTCCGCGGAGGAAGTGGTGGAGGAAAACTACCCTCTCATGAGGTTCCGGGGTAGGGACGATCTGCCCCGCAGCGGGCAGCCGATGCGCGATATTCGCGACTATGTATCCGGCTCCGCACAGCTTCTTGATGTGTCCCTCCATAACGGAGGAAGCCATCCATTTGCCTCCCGCTCCGGACATGTTTGGAGAAGGTTGAGGAGAAGGATGTGGACTTGGGCGTTGGAGCTCGAGTGCGCAAGAATGGATGAGCAAGGAGGAAGAAGGCCTGGGTAGAAAAAGGTTAAACCTTGTCCCTTTATAAGGGCGGCCGAAACTATGCGCCCCCACTAGCCTGGTAAAACTCGCTTATCCCCCAAGCACCGTAATTGATGGCGTGGTTGGGTTACCCACGCCCGTATTGATGAGAATCCCATAATAAGGGGGACACGATCTCTGCTTTGACAAGACGTGTCAAGAAACTGCCTCACGTTATGTGCGGGGCTAGTTAAAGGGAACGGTTCGAATAATCACCGGGCCATGGCATAATGTCATGTTGCCAAAACATGTCAGCAGATTAGATTTGTGGAAATATTATTCTCTCTACGGTGGTATGTGGAACTTATTTTGCAGGGTCGGACACTATCCTTGTATTCAAATTCTTCCGTGGTGTATTTGGAGGAGGAACCCGCCTTGCAATGCCGAAGACAATACTGCGCGCGGGACTCATCGTCATCGAAGCCAGGTTCAGGGGCTACTGAGGGAGTCCTGGATTAGGGGGTCTCCGGACAGCTGGACTATATCCTTTGGCCGGACTGTTGGACTATGAAGATACAAGATTGAAGACTTCGTCTCGTGTCCAGATAGGACTCTACTTGGCGTGGAAGGCAAGCTAGGCAATACGGATATGTATATCTCCTCCTTTGTAACCGACCTTGTGTAACCCTAGCCCCTTCTGGTGTCTATATAAACCGGAGGGTTTTAGTCCGTAGGCAACATACAATCATACCATAGGCTAGCTTCTAGGGTTTAGCCTCTCCGATCTCGTGGTAGATCAACTCTTGTAATACTCATATCATCAAGAATAAATCAAGCAGGATGTAGGGTTTTACCTCCATCAAGAGGGCCCGAACCTGGGTAAAACATCGTGTTCCCTGCCTCCTGTTACCATCCGCCTTAGACGCATAGTTCGGGACCCCCTACCCGAGATCCGCCGGTTTTGACACCGACAACCCCTTTTACACGTCGGGTTGCGAGTAGTTGTTATTTGTGTGCAGGTGCTGTTTACGTTGTGTTGCTTGGTTCTCCTACTGGTTTGATAACCTTGGTTTCATATCTGAGGGAAATACCTACCGCCGTTGTGCTGCATCATCCCTTCCTCTTTGGGGAAATACTGACATATCTTCAAGCGACATCAAAAGGAATTTCTAGCGCCATTGCCGGGGAGGATCTTCAACATATACCAGGTTCCTAATCACAAATGTCATCTCCTTGCAATTTACATTATTTTCCATTTGCCTCTCATTTTCCTCTCCCCCACTTCACAAAAAATGTCGTTTTATTCGCCTCTCTTTTTCGTTCGCCGCTTTCTTGTCGGATCTGTTTTTGAGTGCAATCTTGTTGTGTAGTCATCATGACTCAAGAGAACACCAAGTTGTGTGTTTTCTCAAATACCAAAAATAATTATTTTATTGGCACTCCGCTTCCTCCTCCCGCCACTAGTGCGGAGTCTTGTGATATTAATACTGCTTTGTTGAATCTTGTTATGAAAGATCAATTTTCCGGTACTCCTAATGAGGATGTCGCGTCCCATCTTAATGCCTTTGTGGAAATATGCGATATGCAAAAAAAAAGATGTGGACAATGATGTTTTGAAGATGAAATTATTTCCGTTTTCTCTGCGTGATTCTGCAAAAAATTGGTTCTCTTCTTTACCTCGCAATAGTATCGATTCTTGGAATAAGTGCAAAGATGCTTTTATCACAATGTATTTTCCGCCCGTAAAAAATATTTATCTTAGAACCCAGATCATGAATTTCAAGCAACTTGAACATGAGCATGTTGCACAATCTTGGGAAAGGATGAAAATGATGCTAAGGAATTACCCAACTCATGGGTTAAATCTTTGGATGATCATACAATTTTTTTATGCAGGATTGAATTTTGTTTCTCATAATCTTTTAGATTCTGCCGTGGGTGATACTTTTATGGAAATTACTTTGGGTGAAGCCACAAAATTTCTTGATAATATTATGGCAAATTATTCGCAATGGCATACCGAAAGAGCTCCTACTACTAAAAAGGTTAATTCGGTTGAAGAAATTTCTTCTTTGAGTGAAAAAGTTGATGCTCTTATGAAATTGGTTGCTAGTAGAGGTGCTCCTATTGATTTTAATGATATGCCTTTGTCTACTTTGATTGAGCAAACTAGTGATGCCGTAGATGTGAATTTTATCTCTCGAAATAATTTCAACAACAATGCTTATAGAGGTAATTTTAATCCTAGGCGTTTTCCTAGTAATTCCTCTAATAATTATGGTAATTCCTATGGAAATCCTTCTTATAATAATAATAGGAACACCTCTGATCTTGAGAATAATATTAAAGAATTTATCAACACGCAAAAAGTTTTCAACACTACCATAGAAGAAAAGTAGAATAAGATTGATGATTTATCTAGAAGTGCTGATAGAATTTCTCATGATGTAGAAAATCTCAAGATGAAAATTTTTGTGCCTAAGGTAGAAGAATCAATTAAAGATCTTTATGTTTCCATGGATGAAAGTAAGAAAAGAACCGCTATGCTTAGAGCTAAAAGAGATTTTTTTAGAAAAAAACATTTTCTAGTGATTATTTTCGTAAAAGTGATGAAGATCTTAAAATGATTGGTGTTTCTTCTATTGATTCCTTTTTTAGTAAAGTTAAGATTGATGAAAAAGGGACTGGAGAAGAGTCAACTTTAGTTAGAAGGCGTCTCGATAATTCGGAGGGTGAAAATCTTGTTGAGAAAATTGATAAAAGTGGGTTTGAAGAGGTTATAACTTTAGCTAGTGATGTACCCACTCTTTTGGATTACAAAGACTTTAATTATGATAGTTGATCTTTTATTGATTGTATTTCTTTGTTGCAATCCACGATGAATTTACCCCATGCTTATGAACAAAATAAAGCTTTTACTAAACATATTGTTGATGCTATGATGAAAGCTCTTGAAGAAAAATTGGAATTAGAATTTTCAATTCCTCGAAAATTGCATGATGAATGGGAACCTACTACCAAAGTCAAGATTAAAAATTATGAGTGCTTTGCTTTGTGTGACTTGGGTGCTAGTGTTTCCACTATTCCGAAATCTTTATGTGATGTGCTTGGTCTTACCGATATTGAATCATGTTCTTTAAATTTGCACTTGGAGGATTCTACTATTAAAAAGCCTACGGGAATAATTAATGATGTTCTTCTTCTTGCAAATAGTAATTATGTGCCCATAGAATTTATTGTTCTTGATATTGATTGCAATCCGTCTTGTCCAATTATTCTTGGTAGAGCGTTTTTACGCACTATCGGTGTCGTGATTGATATGAAAGAAGGAAATACCAAGTTCCAATTCCATTTGAGGAAAGGTATGGAACACTTCCCTAGAACAAGAATTAGACCACCATATGAATCAATCATGAGGGCATCTTATGGATCTCGAACCGGAGATGACAAAACGTAGATCCTTGCTTTATGCCTAGCTAAGGGCATAAAACTATAGCGCTTGTTGGGAGGCAACCCAATGAATAAAATTTATTTTTGCTTTTTGCTTCCTGTTTTTGAGTGTTAGCACAATTATGCTACTATTATGATTGTGCTTTTTGTGTTTTAAGTAGTGTTTGTGCCAAGTAAAGCCTTTAGGATCTTCTTGGGTGATAGTTGTTTGATCTTGCCGAAAAAATAGAAACTTTTGCGCTCGCGAAAATAATTCTCATTTTTAACCAGAGAGCGATAAAATATGCATTCATTTTGCAGTTGATCAATATACAAATTGCTCAGGCCGTCCTAAGTTTTCAGAGTTTTTGGAGTTACAGAAGTATTCGAAATAGTCAGATTGCTACGGACTGTCCCGTTTTGACATATTCTGTTTCCTTTGCGTTGTGTGCTTATTTTTATGGCTCTATGGTTTTCTTTGATGAGTTTTTGCCATAGAAAAGTTGAAATACAATAGATATAATGCAAGAACAAAATATGAATTGGTTTGATACCGTACTTATTGAAGGAAATATGCCCTAGAGGCAATAATAAAGTTGTTATTTATATTTCCTTATATCATGATAAATTTTTATTATTCATGCTAAAATTGTATTAACCAGAAACTTAGTGCATGTGTGAATACATAGACAAACAAAGTGTCCCTAGTGTGCCTCAACTTGACTAGCTCGTTAATCAAAGATGGTTAGGTTTAGTGACCATAGACATGTGTTGTCATTTGATGAACGAGATCACATCATTAGAGAATGATGTGATGGACAAGACCCATCCGCTAGCTTAGCATTATGATCGTTTAGTTTTATTGATATTGCTTTCTTCATGACTTATACATATTCCTATGACTATGAGATTATGCAACTCCTGAATACCGTATGAACACCTTGTGTGCTATCCAACATCACAACATAACTGGGTGATTATAAAGATGCTCTACAGGTGTTGTCGAAGGTGTTTGTTGAGTTGGCATAGATCAAGATTAGGATTTGTCACTCCGAGTATCGGAGAGGTATGTCTGGGCCCTCTCGGTAATGCACATCACTATAAGCCTTGCAAGCAATGTGACTAATGGGTTAGTTGTGGGATGATGTATTACGGAACGAGTAAAGAGACTTGCCAGTAACGAGATTGAACTAGGTATGATGATACCGACGATCGAATCTCGGGAAAGTAACACACCGATGATAAAGGGAATAACCTATGTGTAATGCGGTTTGACCGATAAAGATCTTCGAAGAATATGTAGGAGCCAATATGAGCATCCAGGTTCTGCTATTGGTTATTGACCGGAGATATGTATCGGTCATGTCTACATAGTTCTCGAACCCGTAGGGTCCGCACGCTTAATGTTCGATGACGATTTGCATTATGAGTTATGTGTTTTGGTGACCGAAGTCTGTTCGGAGTCCCGGATGATATCAGGGACATGATGAGGAGTCTCGAAATGGTCGAGAGGTAAAGATTCATATATTGGAAGGTTATATACATGAAGGAAATATGCCCTAGAGGCAATAATAAAGTTATTATTTATTTCCTTATTTCATGATAAATGTTTATTATTCATGCTAGAATTGTATTAACCGGAAACATAATACATGTGTGAATACATAGACAAACATAGTGTCACTACTATGCCTCTACTTGACTAGCTCATTGATCAAAGATGGTTAACTTTCCTAACCATAGACACGAGCTGTTATTTGATCAATGGGATCACATCATTAGGAGAATGATGTGATTGACTTGACCCATTCCGTTAGCTTAGCACTTGATCGTTTGTTTACTGCTATTGCTTTCTTCATGACTTATACATGTTCTTATGACTATGAGATCATGCAACTCCCGAATACCGAAGGAACACTTTGTGTGCTACCAAACGTCACAATGTAACTGGGTGATTATAAAGGTGCTCTACAGGTGTCTCCGATTGTACTTGTTGAGTTGGCATAGATCAAAATTAGGATTTGTCACTCCGATTGTCAGAGAGGTATCGCTGGGCCCTCTCGGTAATACACATCACTATAAGCCTTGGAAGCATGATAACTAATGAGTTAGTTACGGGATGATGTATTACGGAACGAGTAAAGAGACTTGCCGGTAATGAGATTGAACTAGGTATTGGATACCGACGATCGAATCTCAAGCAAGTAACATACCGATGACAAAGAGAACAACGTATAGTGTTGTGCAGTTGGACCGATAAAGATCTTCGTAGAATATGTAGGAACCAATATGAGCATCCAGGTTCCGCTATTGGTTATTGACCGGAGACGTGTCTCGGTCATGTCTACATAGTTCTCGAACCCGTAGGGTCCACACGCTTAAAGTTCTGTGACGATCGGTTTTATGAGTTTATATGTTTTGATGTATCGAAGGTAGTTCGGAGTCCCGGATGTGATCACGGACATGACAAGGAGTCTTGAAATGGTCGAGACATAAAGATTGATATATTGGAAGCCTATACTTGGACATCGGAATAGTTCCGGGTGAAATCAGGATTTTACCGGAGTACCGGAGGGGTTACCGGAACCTCTCGGGGGCTAATGGGCCTTGTTGGGCCATAAGGGAATGAGAGAGGGGCCGGCCTAGGGCAGGCAGCGCGCCCCCTTCCCCCTGTCTGAATTGGACTAAGAGAAGGGGGGGGGGGGCGGCGCCCCCTTTCCTTCTCTTTCTCTCCCTACCTTTCCCCCTCCTAGTAGGAGTAGGAAACAGGGGAATCCTCAACAAGGGCCGGCCGGCCTCCCCCTTGCTCCTTTATATACAGGGGCAGGGGGCACCTCTAGACACACAAGTTGATCACAAAGATCTCTCCCAGGCGTGTGCGGTGCCCCCTCCACCATAATCCATCTCGGCATACTGTACCGGTGTTTAGACGAAGCCCTGCTACGGTAGCTTCATCAACATCGTCACCACGCCGTCGTGCTGATGAAACTCTTCCCCGAGCTCTACTGGATCGTGAGTTCGCGGGACGTCACCGAGCTGAATGTGTGCTGAACGCGGAGGTGCCGTACGTTCGGTATTGACGATCGGTCGATCGTGAAGACGTACGACTACATCAACCGCGTTGTCATAACGCTTCCACTTAACGGTCTATGAGGGTACGTGGACGACACTCTCCCCTCTCGTTGCTATGCATCACCATGATCCTGCGTGTGCGTAGGAATCTTTTTGAAATTACTACGTTCCTCAACAGTGGCATCCGAGCCAGGTTTTATGCGAAGATGTTATATGCATGAGTAGAACACAAGTGAGTTGTGTGCGATACAAGTCATACTGCTTACCAACATGTCATACTTTGGTTCGACGGTATTGTTGGATGAAGCGGCCCGGACTGACTTTACGCGTACGCTTATGCGAGGCTGGTTCTACCGACGTGCTTTGCAGATAGGTGGCTGGCGTGTGTCAGTTTCTCCAACTTTAGTTGAACCGAGTGTGGCTACGCCCGATCCTTGAGAAGGTTAAAACTGCACCAACTTGACGATCTATCATTGTGGTTTTGATGCGTAGGTAAGAACGGTTCTTGCTCAGCCCATAGCATCCACGTAAAACTTGCAACAATAAAGTAGAGGACGTCTAACTTGTTTTTGCAGGGCATGTTGTGATGTGATATGGTCAAGACATGATGCTATATTTATTGTATGAGATGATCATGTTTTGTAACGAAGTTATCGGCAACTGGCAGGAGCCATATGGTTGTCACTTTATTGTATGCAATGCAATCGCCCTGTAATTGCTTTACTTTATCACTAAGCGGTAGCGATAGTCGTAGAAGCAATAGTTGGCAAGACGACAACGATGCTACGATGGAGATCAAGGTGTCGCGCCGGTGACGATGGTGATCATGACGGTGCTTTGGAGACAGAGATCACAAGCACACGATGATGATGGCCATATCATATCACTTATATTGATTGCATATGATGTTTATCCTTTATGCATCTTATTCTGCTTTGTTTGACGGTAGAATTATAAGATGATCTCTCACTAAATTTCAAGATAAAAGTGTTCTCCCTGAGTATGCACCGTTGCCAAAGTTCGTCGTGCCGAGACACCACGTGATGATCGGGTGTGATAAGCTCTACGTCCATCTACAATGCGTGCAAGCCAGTTTTGCACACGCAGAATACTCGGGTTAAACTCGATGAGCCTGGCGTATGCAGATATGGCCTCGGAACACTGAGACCGAAAGGTCGAGTGTGAATCATATAGTAGATATGATCAACATAGTGATGTTCACCATTGAAAACTACTCCATTTCACGTGATGATCGGTTATGGTTTAGTTGATATGGATCACATGATCACTTAGATGATTAGAGGGATGTCTATCTAAGTGGGAGTTCTTAAGTAATATGATTAATTGAACTTAAATTTATCATGAACTTAGTACCTGATAGTATTTTTCTTATCTATGTTGTTGTAGATAGATGGCCCGTGTTGTTGTTCCATTGAATTTTAATGCGTTCCTTGAGAAAGCAAAGTTGAAAGATGATGGTAGCAATTACAGGGACTGGGTCCGTAACTTGAGGATTATCCTCATTGCTGCACAGAAGAATTACGTCCTGGAAGCACCGCTGGGTGCCAGGCCTGCTGCAGATGCTGCTGACAACGTTAAGAACGTTTGGCAGAGTAAAGCTGATGACTACTCGATAGTTCAGTGTGCCATGCTTTACGGCTTAGAACCGGGACTTCAATGACGTTTTGAACGTCATGGAGCATATGAGATGTTCCAGGAGTTGAAGTTAATATTTCAAGCAAATGCCCGGATTGAGAGATATGAAGTCTCCAATAAGTTCTATAGCTGCAAGATGGAGGAGAATAGTTTTGTCAGTGAGCATATACTCAAAATGTCTGGGTATCATAATCACTTGACTCAGCTGGGAGTTAATCTTCCTGTTTATAGTTGATACGTCTCCAACGTATCTATAATTTTTGATTGCTCCATGCTATATTATCTACTATTTTGGACTATATTGGGCTTTATTTTCCACTTTTATATTATTTTTGGGACTAACCTATTAACCGGAGGCCCAGCCCAGAATTGTTGTTTTTTGCCTATTTCAGTGTTTCGGATAAACAAAATATCAAATGGACTCCAAATGGAATAAAATATTCGGAAACATGATTTTCTCACCAAACGTGATCCAGGAGACTTGGACCCTACTGCAAGGGATCAAAGAGGCGGTCACGAGGGTGGGGGGTGCGCCCCCCTGCCTCGGGGCCCCTCGGTGCTCCATCGACCTACTCCTTCCTCCAATATATACACACGTACCCCCAAACGATCAGAACAGGAGCCAAAAACCTAATTCCACCACCGCAACTTTCTGTATCCACGAGATCCCATCTTGGGGCCTGTTCCGGAGCTCCGCCGGAAGAGGGCCATCATCACGGAGGGCTTCTACATCATCATAGCCTCTCCGATGAAGTGTGAGTAGTTTACCTCAGACCTTCGGGTCCATAGTTAGTAGCTAGATGGCTTCTTCTCTCTCTTTGAATCTCAATACAAAGTTCTCCCCCTCTCTCGTGGATATCTATTCGATGTAATCTTGTTTTTTGCGGTATGTTTGTTGAGACCGATGGATTGTGGGTTTATGATCAAGTCTATCTATGAATAATATTTGAATCTTCTCTCAATTCTTTTATGCATGATTGGTTATCTTTGCAAGTCTCTTCGAATTATCCGTTTGGTTTGGCCAACTAGATTGGTAGTTCTTGCCATGGGAGAAGTGCTTAGCTTTGGGTTCAATCTTGCGGTGTCCTTACCCAGTGACAGAAGGGGAAGCAAGGCACGTATTGTATTGTTGCCATCGAGGATAACAAGATGGGGTTTATTTCATATTGCATGAATTTATCTCTCTACATCATGTCATCTTGCTTAAGGCGTTACTCTGTTTTTAACTTAATACTCTAGATGCATGCTGGATAGCGGTCGATGAGTGGAGTAATAGTAGTAGATGCAGAATCGTTTCGGTCTACTTGTCACGGACGTGATGCCTATATACATGATCATGCCTAGATATTCTCATAATTATGCACAATTCTATCAATTGCTTAAGAGTAATTTGTTCACCCACCGTAGAATACTTATGCTCTAGAGAGAAGCCACTAGTGAAACCTATGGCCCCCGGGTCTATTCTCCTCATATCAATCTCCATGACTTTTATATTGTTTTGCTATTTACTTTGCCTTTACTTTTTACTTTGCATCTTTATATCAAAAATACCAAAAATATTCTATCTATCAGATCTCACTCTCGTAAGTGACCGTGAAGGGCTTGACAACCCCTAATCGCGTTGGTTGCGAGTAGCTATCGCTTTGTGCAGGTACGAGGGACTTGAGCATGGGCTCCTACTGGATTGATACCTTGGTTCTCAAAAACCGAGGGAAATAATTACGCTACTCTGCTGCATCATCCCTTCCTCTTCGGGGAAAACCAACGCAAGCTCAAGACGTAGCAAGAAGGATTTCTTGCGCCGTTGCCGGGGAGTCTACGCAAAAAGTCAACATACCAAGTACCCATCACAATCCCTATCTCTCGCATTACATTATTTGCCATTTGCCTCTCGTTTTCCTCTCCCCCCAATTCACCCTTGCCGTTTTATTCGCCCTCTCTCTCTATCCTCCCTCTCTGTTTGCCTCTTTTGTCTGCTTGCTTTTTGTTTGCTCGTGTGTTAGATTGCTTGTTTGTCGCGATGGCTCAAGATACTACCAAATTGTGTGACTTCACCAATACCAATAATAATGATTTCCTTAGCACTCCGATTGCTCCTCTTACCGATGCTGAATCTTGTGAAATTAATACTGCTTTGTTGAATCTTGTTATGAAAGATCAATTCGCCGACCTTCCTAGTGAAGATGCCGCTACTCATCTGAATAGCTTCGTTGATTTATGTGATATGCAAAAGAAAAAAGATGTCAATAATGATGTCGTTAAACTGAAGCTATTTCCTTTTTCGCTTAGAGATCGTGCTAAAGCTTGGTTTTCGTCTTTGCCTAAGAATAGTATTGATTCATGGAACAAGTGCAAAGATGCTTTTATCTCTAAGTATTTTCCTCCTGCTAAGATCATCTCTCTTAGAAACGATTTTATGAACTTTAAACAACTTGATCATGAACATGTTGCACAAGCTTGGGAGAGAATGAAATTAATGATACGTAATTTCCCTACTCATGGTTTGAATTTGTGGATGATTATACAAAAATTTTATGCCGGATTGAACTTTGCTTCTAGAAATCTTTTAGATTCGCCGCGGGAGGCACTTTTATGGAAATCACTTTAGGAGATGCTACTGAACTCCTAGATAATATTATGGTTAATTATTCTCAATGGCATACTGAAAGAAATTCTAATAAAAAAGTGCATGCGATAGAAGAAATTAATGTGTTGAGTGGAAAGATGGATGAACTTATGAAATTATTTGCTTCTAAGAGTGTTTCTTCTGATCCTAATGATATGCCTTTGTCTACTTTGATTGAGAATAACAATGAATCTATGGATGTGAATTTTGTTGGTAGGAATAATTTTGGTAACAACGCTTATAGAGGGAATTTTAATCCTAGGCCATATCCTAGTAATCCTTCTAATAATTATGGGAATTCCTACAACAACTCTTATGGAAATTATAATAAGATGCCCTCTGATTTTGAATCTAATATTAAAGAATTTATTTCTTCGCAAAAGAATTTTAATGCTATGATTGAAGAAAAATTGCTTAAGATTGATGATTTGGCTAGGAATGAAAGAATTTCTCTTGATGTTAATGCTTTGAAACTTAGATCTATTCCACCTAAGCATGATATTAATGAGTCCCTAAAAGCCATGAGAATTTCAATTGATGAGTGTAAAGAAAGAACCACTAGGATGCGTGCTTCCAAAGATGCCTTTATTAAAGCATGTTCTTCTAATTCTTATGAAAATCAAGATGAAGATCTAAAAGTTATTGATGTGTCTCCTATTAAATCTTTATTTTGCAATATTAATCTTGATGAAACTGAATATGATCTTCCTTTACCTAGAAGGCGTTCTAAAAATTCGGAGTATTTAGATCTTAATGATGAAAGTGGGATTGAAAGAAATAAAAATCTAGATGTTGCTAAACCCACTATATTGGATTTCAAGGAATTTAATTATGAAAATTTATCTTTGATTGATTGTATTTCCTTGTTGCAATCCGTGCTAAATTCTCCACATGCTTATAGTCGAAATAAAGCCTTTACCGAACATATTGTTGATGCCTTGATGCAATCTTATGAAGAAAAACTTGAGTTGAAAGTTTCTATCCCTAGAAAAACTCTATGATGAGTGGGAACCAACTATTAAAAATAAAATTAAAGATCATGAGTTTTATGCTTTGTGTGATTTGGGTGCTAGTGTCTCTACTATTCCCAAGACTTTGTGTGATTTACTAGATTTCCGTAATTTTGATGATTGCTCTCTAAACTTGCATCTTGCGGATTCCACTATTAAGAAACCTATGGGAAGAATTAATTATGTTCTTATTGTTGCAAATAGAAATTATGTGCCCATAGATTTCATTGTTCTTGATATAGATTGCAATCCTTCTTGCCCTATTATTCTTGGTAGACCTTTCCTTAGGACGGTTGGTGCGATTATTGATATGAAGGAAGGGAATATTAGATTTCAATTTCCATTAAAAAAGGGCATGGAACACTTTACAAGAAATAAAATAAAATTACCATATGAAACTATCATGAGAGCCACTTATGGATTGCCTACCAAAGATGGCAATACCTAGATCTATTCTTGCTCGTTATGCCTAGCTAGGGGCCTTAAACGATAGCGCTTGTTGGGAGGAAACCCAATTTTATTTTTATTCCTTGATATTTTCTCATGTTTAGTAATAAATAAATTATTTAGCCTCTGTTTAGGTTGTGTTTTTTGTGTTTAATTAGTGTTTGTTCCAAGTAGAACCGTTGGGAAGACTTGGGGAAAGTCTTGTTGAACTTGCTGTAAAAAACAGAAACTTTAGCGCTCACGAGAACTGCTGTAATTTTTATTTTAAGAGTGATATTTAGTTAATTCTTTTTTCAGATGATTAAAATATAAATTCCTCACGTCCAAAATTTTATTTTAGAATTTTTGGGGTTCCATATCTTTCGCTAGCTACAGATTACTACAGACTCTTCTGTTTTTGACAGATTCTGTTTTTCGTGTGTTGTTTGCTTATTTTGATGAATCTATGGCTAGTAAAATAGTTTATAATCCATAGATAAGTTGGAATACAGTAGGTTTAACACCAATATAAATAAATAATGAGTTAATTACAGTACCTTGAAGTGGTCTTTTGTTTTCTTTCGCTAACGGAGCTCACGAGTTTTCTATCTTGAGTTTTGTGTTGTGAAGTTTTCAAGTTTTGGGTGAATTCTTTTGATGGATCATGGAACAAGGAGTGGCAAGAGCCTAAGCTTGGGGATGCCCATGGAATCCCCAAGATAATCCAAGGACACCAAAAATTTAAAGCTTGGGGATGCCCCGGAAGGCATCCCCTCTTTCCGTCCACTTCCATCGTAATTTACTTAGAGCTATATTTTTATTCACCCCCATGATATGTGTTTTGCTTGGAGCGTCTTGTATTATTTGTGTCTTTGTTTTCTAGTATACCACAATCATCCTTGCTGTACACACCTTTTGAGAGAGCCATACATGAATTAAAATTTGATAGAATACTCTATGTGCTTCACTTATATCCTTTGAGCTAGATAATTTTGCTCTATGTGCTTCACTTATATCCTTTGAGCTAGATAATTTTGTTCTATGTGCTTCACTTATATCTTTTGAGCTAGATAATTTTGCTCTATGTGCTTCACTTAGATCTTTTAGACCACGGTGGTGGATTCATTTTAAAGAAACTATTGATCTCTCATGCTTCACTTAAATTAATTTGAGAGTCTCTTAATAGCATGGTAATTTGCCTAATAATAATATGTTTGGTATTCCAGATTTGTGAAACTTTCTTTTGAGTGTGTTGAATACTAAGAAAAGATTGAAGCATGATAATTGTTTTGAGATATGGAGGTGATAATATTAAAGTCATGCTAGTTGAGTTGTTGTGAATTTAAAGAATACTTGTGTTGAAGTTTGTGATTCCCGTAGCATGCACGTATGGTGAACCGTTATGTGATGAAGTCGGAGCATGATTTATTTATTGATTGTCTTCCTTATGAGTGGCGGTCGGGGACGAGCGATGGTCTTTTCCTACCAATCTATCCCCCTAGGAGCGTGCGCGTAGTACTTTGCTTTGATAAACTTCTAGATTTTTGCAATAAGTATATGAGTTCTTTATGACTAATGTTGAGTCCATGGATTATATGCACTCTCACCCTTCCACCTTTGCTAGCCTCTCTAATACCACGCACCTTTCACTGGTATCATACACCTACGATATACCTTCCTCAAAACAGCCACCATAGCTACCTATTATGGCATTTCCATAGCCATTCCGAGATATATTGCCATGCAACTTTCCACCATCTAGTTCATCATGACACATCCATCATTGCCATATTGCTTAGCATGATCATGTAGTTGACATAGTATTTGTGGCAAAGCCACCGTTCATAATTCTTTCATACTTGTCACTCTTGATTCATTGCATATCCCGGTACACCGCCAGAGGCATTCATATAGAGTCATACTTTGTTTTAGTATCGAGTTGTAAACATTGAGTTGTAAATAAATAGAAGTGTGATGATCATCATTTAATAGAGCATTGTCCCAATAAAAAAAGAGAAAGGCCAAAGAAAAAAAATAAGGCCCAAAAAATAATAATAAATAAATAAGGGGCAATGCTACTATCCTTTTTCCACACTTGTGCTTCAAAGTAGCACCATGTTCT
The DNA here is from genome assembly GCF_056163025.1 of Triticum urartu. Taxonomy (NCBI): domain Eukaryota; kingdom Viridiplantae; phylum Streptophyta; class Magnoliopsida; order Poales; family Poaceae; genus Triticum; species Triticum urartu. Next base: position 346,270,116 of record NC_141876.1, on the reverse strand, counting down.
CCATATAGAGAGTCTCATATGTTGTCACTTCCATATACTAGTGGGAATTTTACGTTATAGAACTTGGCTTGTATATTCCAATGATGGGCTTCCTCAAATTGCCCTAGGTCTTCGTGAGCAAGCAAGTTGGATGCACACCCAATAGTTTCTTTTGTTGAGCTTTCATACATTTATAGCTCTAGTGCATCTGTTGCATGGCAATCCCTACTCACTCACATTGATATCTATTGATGGGCATCTCCATAGCCCGTTGATATGCCTAGTTGATGTGAGACTATCTTCTCCTTTTTTGTCTTCTCCACAACCACCATTCTATTCCACCTATAGTGCTATATCCATGGCTCACGCTCATGTATTGCGTGAAGATTGAAAAAGTTTTGAAAAAGTTAGAGTATGAAACAATTGCTTGGCTTGTCATCGGGGTTGTGCATGATTTAAATACTTTGTGTGGGTAAGATGGAGCATAGCCAGACTATATGATTTTGTAGGGATAACTCTCTTTAGCCATGTTATTTTGAGAAGACATAATTGCTTTGTTAGTATGCTTGAAGTATTATTATTTTCTATGTCAATATAAACTTTTTTATTGAATCTTTCTAATCTGAATATTCATACCACAATTAAGAAGATTTGCATTGAAATTATGCCAAGTAGCACTCCGCATCAAAAATTCTCTTTTTATCATTTACCTACTCGAGGACAAGCAGGAATTAAGCTTGGGGATGCCTGATACGTCTCCAACGTATCTATAATTTTTGATTGCTCCATGCTATATTATCTACTATTTTGGACTATATTGGGATTTATTTTCCACTTTTATATTATTTTTGGGACTAACCTATTAACCGGAGGCCCAGCCCAGAATTGCTGTTTTTTGCCTATTTCAGTGTTTCGGATAAACAGAATATCAAACGGAGTCCAAATGGAATAAAATCTTCAGAAACGTGATTTTCTCACCGAACGTGATCCAGGAGACATGGACCCTACTGCAAGGGATCAAAGAGGCGGTCATGAGGGCGCGGGGCGCGCCCCAGGGGGGCGCGCCCCCTGCCTCGTGGGCCCCTCGGTGCTCCACCGACATACTCCTTCCTCCTATATATACACACATACCCCCAAACGATCAGAACAGGAGCCAAAAACCTAATTACCCCGCCGCAACTTTCTGTATTCACGAGATCCCATCTTGGGGCCTGTTCCGGAGCTCCGCCGGAAGAGGGGCGTCATCACGGAGGGCTTCTACATCATCATAGCCTCTCCGATGAAGTGTGAGTAGTTTACCTCAGACCTTCGGGTCCATAGTTAGTAGCTAGATGGCTTCTTCTCTCTCTTTGAATCTCAATACAAAGTTCTCCCCCCTCTCTCGTGGAGATCTATTCGATGTAATCTTCTTTTTTGCGGTGTGTTTGTTGAGACCGATGAATTGTGGGTTTATGATCAAGTCTATCTATGAATAATATTTGAATCTTCTCTGAATTCTTTTATGCATGATTGGTTACCTTTGCAAGTCTCTTCGAATTATCCGTTTGGTTTGGCCAACTAGATTGGTAGTTCTTGCCATGGGAGAAGTGCTTAGCTTTGGGTTTAATCTTGCGGTGTCCTTACCCAGTGACAGAAGGGGCAGCAAGGCATGTATTGTATTGTTGCCATCGAGGATAACAAGATGGGGTTTATTTAATATTGCATGAATTTATCTCTCTACATCATGTCATCTTGCTTAAGGCGTTACTCTGTTTTTAACTTAATACTCTAGATGCATGCTGGATAGCGGTCGATGAGTGGAGTAATAGTAGTAGATGCAGAATCGTTTCGGTCTACTTGTCACGGACGTGATGCCTATATACATGATGATGCCTAGATATTCTCATAATTATGCACAATTCTATCAATTGCTCAACAGTAATTTGTTCACCCACCGTAGAATACTTATGCTCTTGAGAGAAGCCGCTAGTGAAACCTATGGCCCCTGGGTCTATTCTCCTCATATCAATCTCCATCACTTTTATATTGTTTTGCTATTTACTTTTCCTTTACTTTTTACTTTGCATCTTTATATCAAAAATACCAAAAACATTCTGTCTGTCAGATCTCACTCTCGTAAGTGACAGCGAAGGGCTTGACAACCCCTAATCGCGTTGGTTGTGAGTAGCTATCGCTTTGTGCAGGTACGAGGGACTTGAGCATGGGCTCCTACTGGATTGATACCTTGGTTCTCAAAAACTAAGGGAAATACTTATGCTACTCTGCTGCATCATCCCTTCCTCTTTGGGGAAAACCAACGCAAGCTCAAGACGTAGCAATAGTGTCATTGACAGAGTTCTTCAATCACTGCCACCAAGCTACAAAAGCTCCGTGATGAACTATAATATGCAAGGAATGAATAAGACTATTCCCGAGCTCTTCGCGATGCTAAAGGCTGTAGAGGTAGAAATCAAGAAGGAGCATCAAGTGTTGATGGTCAATAAAACCAAAAGTTTCAAGAAAAATGGCAAAGGGAAGAAGAAGGGGAACTTCAAGAAGAACAGCAAACAAGTTGCTGCTCAGGAGAAGAAACCCAAGTCTGGACCTAATCCTCAGACTGAGTGCTTCTACTGCAAACAAACTGGTCATTGGAAGCGGAATTGCCCCAAGTATTTGGCGTATAAGAAGGATGGCAAGGTGAACAAAGGTATATGTGATATACATGTTATTTATGTGTACCTTACCAGAGCTCGCAGTAGCACCTAGGTATTTGATACTGGTTCTGTTGCTAATATTTGCAACTCAAAACAGGGACTACGGATTAAGCGAAGGCTGGCTAAGGATGAGGTGACGATGCGCGTGGGAAATGGTTCCAAAGTCGATGTGATCGTCGTCGGCACGCTACCTCTACATCTACCTTTAGGATTAGTTTTAGACCTAAATAATTGTTATTTGGTGCCAGCGTTAAGCATGAACACTATATCTGGATCTTGTTTGATGCGAGAAGACTATTCATTTAAATCTGAGAATAATGGTTGTTCTATTTATATTAGTAATATCTTTTATGGTCATGCACCCTTAAAGAGTGGTCTATTCTTGTTGAATCTCGATAGTAGTGATACACATATTCATAATGTTGAAGCCAAAAGATGCAGAGTTGATAATGATAGTGCAACTTATTTGTGGCACTGCCGTTTGGGTCATATTGGTATAAAGCGCATGAAGAAACTCCATACTGATGGACTTTTGGAATCACTTGATTATGAATCACTTGGTACTTGCGAACCATGCCTTATGGGCAAGATGACTAAAACGCCGTTCTCCGGAACTATGGAGCGAGCAACAGATTTGTTGGAAATCATACATACTAATGTATATGGTCCGATGAATATTGAGGCTCGCGGCGGCTATCGTTATTTTATCATCTTCACAGATGATTTGAGAAGATATGGGTATATCTACTTAATGAAACATAAGTCAGAAACATTTGAAAAGTTCAAAGAATTTCAGAGTGAAGTGGAAAATCATCGTAACAAGAAAATAAAGTTTCTACGATCTGACCGTGGAGGAGAATATTTGAGTTACAAGTTTGGCCTACATTTGAAACAATGCGGAATAGTTTCGCAACTTACGCCACCTGGAACACCACAACGTAATGGTGTGTCCGAACGTCGTAATCGTACTTTACTAGATATGGTGCGATCTATGATGTCTCTTACTGATTTACCGCTATCGTTTTGGGGTTATGCTTTAGAGACGAGTGCATTCACGTTAAATAGGGAACCATCAAAATCCGTTGAGATGACACCTTATGAACTATGGTTTGGCAAGAAACCAAAGTTGTCGTTTCTTAAAGTTTGGGGCTGCGATGCTTATGTGAAAAAGCTTCAACCTGATAAGCTCGAACCCAAATCGGAGAAATGTGTCTTCATAGGATACCCAAAGGAAACCATTGGGTACACCTTCTATCATAGATCCAAAGGCAAGATATTCGTTGCTAAGAATGGATCCTTTCTAGAGAAGGAGTTTCTCTCGAAAGAAGTGAGTGGGAGGAAAGTAGAACTTGATGAGGTAACTGTACCTGCTCCCTTATTGGAAAGTAGTTAATCACAGAAACCGGTTCCTGTGACATCTATGCCAATTAGTGAGGAAGATAATAATGATGATCATGAAACTTCAGATCATGTTGCTACCGAACCTCGTAGGTCAACCAGAGCAAGATCCGCATCAGAGTGGTACGGTAATCCAGTTCTGGAGGTCATGTTACTTGACCATGATGAACCTACGAACTATGAGGAAGCGATGATGAGCCCAGATTCTGCAAAATGGCTTGAGGCCATGAAATCTAAGATGGGATCCATGTATGAGAACAAAGTGTGGACTTTGGTTGACTTGCCCTATGATCGACAATCCATCGAGAACAAATGGATTTTCAAGAAGACAGACGCTGACGGTAATGTTACTGTCTACAAAGCTCGACTTGTGGCAAAAGGTTTTCGACAAGTTCAAGGAGTTGACTATGATGAGACCTTCTCACCCGTAGCGATGCTTAAGTCCATCCGAATCATGTTAGCAATTGCCGCATTTTATGATTATGAAATTTGGCAAATGGATGTAAAGACTGCATTACTGAATGGATTTATGGAAGAAGAGTTGTATATGATGCAACCTGAAGGTTTTACCGATCCAAAGGGAGCTAACAAAGTGTGCAAGCTCCAACGATCCATTTATGGACTGGTGCAAGCCTCTCGGAGTTGGAATAAATATTTTGATAGTGTGATCAAAGCATATGGTTTTATACAGACTTTTGGAGAAGCCAGTATTTACAAGAAAGTGAGTGGGAGCTCTGTAGAATTTCTAATATTATATGTGGATGGCATATTGTTGATTGGAAATGTGTGACGCCCGGATAATTCAAGCTACAGTAACCCTTTGCTAATGATGTCACATCACTTCGGTTACTGTTACTTATCTCACGTTAGTTCGAAAGTGATTCAAATTCAAATTTGAAATCAAGTTAAACACCAAAAGTTTGAAACATTAAATCTAAATGTTCAAGGTGAACCAAATAATGCATAGGTAATTGTGGTGGAGGAACCACACCTTTATAAAATATTTAAATACTATTAAGCGAATAAAACAGTAGCAAAAACTATTACTTTAATGCTTTTAAATATTAAATAATTACAAACTATTTTATTTTGTGTAACAAGTTACTATGGCAGCGACATTTTTAATAACATCAAATTAGGTGCCATTTTGGTATTCTTCTAAAACAAAAATAAAAAGTAACTAATAGAAAACACTAAAGAAAAGAAAAGGAGAAAAGCCCCCCACGTGGCCACGGCCCAGCAGGCCGCCAGGCCGACCCACCTGGCCCAACTGGCCGATCGGCCCACCCCCGGTTTCCCCTTATCCCCCGTAACCCTAGCTACCACCCGCAGCAACCACCACTCCCCCCACGCGCCCCACTCCTCTCTCTGGCTCCCCCGATCTGGATCGGGGGTAGGCAACCTGCGCCGCTCGCCGGCGCCCCGTGGCCCCGTAGCTGCGTCGCCGCGCCGAGCCCCCTCCACAGGATCACCCTCGTCCCGATCTGGATCGGGATCGAGCGGCGCCCGACGCCATGCCCGTGTCGCTGCTCGCTTCCTCCTGCGCCAGCTCGTCCGCTCCGTTCTCGCCACACTCGACGCCGCTGGACCCCGCCGTCGCCGGAGCACCACCAACACTTGGACCTCGTCGCCTCCTCCCCTGCGTCGTCGTCGTCCTCGACATCCACCGCGCGCACCACTGCCCCCAAACCCTACGGCTCCCCAGTGAGCAACCGCCCCTCCCTTTCTCCTCTACGCCTCTCGCCGCATCTCTCCCCCATCGCCTCTCCCCGTCCGGTCTCATCGCCGACCGCGGTCACCTCGCGCTGGCCGCGCCCAACGTGCGTGCCCGGCCCCGTGACCTGCGCGCACGCACCCTCGCCTCGCGCCGTTGTGCCTCGTCCTCGGCCTGTTGCAAGCCCCACGTCGCCATCCCGCCCCGCGTCCTTGTCCCACGCCCGCGCGCGCAGCCTTGCCGCGCTCGTCGCTGCTGCTGCTCTTGCGCGGTCGCCGCCGCAGCGCCCGCCTCCCCCGCGCGCCGTCGCGGTGCTGGTTGCCCCGTCGCCGCGCCTCTCGCCCGCCCTGCTGCCGCCTCTGCTCACTCCCGCCGGCATGGGCTTGATCCGCTTGAGCCCCGGCCTCGTCCTCCGGTGCCCTGCGGTCGCCATCCCCCTTGCTGGCCTGGGCGGGCGCCCATTCGGGCTGGCGCCCGTCGCCCGCACCCGATCCTCTATGACCTCCCCCTGGCCCAATGATTTTAAAAAAAATAATAAAATTAATTAATTAATTAATTAACTTAATTAATCTTAATTAATTAAAGAATTAATTAACTTAATTAATCTTGATTAATTAAATTAAACAATTAATTAAACTAATTAATCATAATTAGATTAACCAAATAACTAATTAATCTAACTACCGTTAGTTAATTAAATAGTCAATGACAGTGGGGCCCACCCGTAATTAATACTGGTTAGGTTAATAAAATTGGATAATTAAAATGTGTCAATGACAGATGGGACCCGCACGTCAGCTTGACCTAGTCAACACCTCTGTTGACTGCTGACGTCATGCTGACGTCAGCAATCACTATTCTGGATAATGTTGAATTTAAATAATTAAATAAATCCTAAAATGATTTAAACCTTTTAAAATTAATATAAAATAAACCGTAGCTAGGATGGGAAAACTTTGTACATGAAAGTTGCTCAGAACGACGAGACGAACTCGGTACGCAGCCCGTTCGTCCGCCACACATCCCTAGCATAGTGAACACGCAACTTTTCCCCTCCGGTTCATCTGTCCGAAAACGCGAAACACCGGGGATATTTTCCCGGATGTTTTCCCCCTTCACCGGTACCACCTCATACCGCGTTAGGGCACCCCTAGCACCGCTACTTGTCATGTCATGCATCGCTATGCATCTGTTGCATTGTATTCATTGTTTCTTCCCCCTCTTCTCTCTGGTAGACTACGAGGCTGACGCTGCTGCTGGTGCCCCGTCCGACTACGTTGTTGACGACCCCTCTCCCTTGCCAGAGCAACCAGGCAAGCCCCCCCCCCTTGATCACCAGATATCGCCTACTCTTCTCTATACTGCTTGCATTAGAGTAGTGTAGCATGATACTGCTTTCCGTTAATCCTATTCTGATGCATAGCCTGTCATTGTTGCTACAGCTGTTGATACCTTACCTGCAATCCTAAATGTTTAGTATAGGATGCTAGATTATCATCAGTGGCGCTACACTCTTGTCCGTCTGCCATGCTATACTACTGGGCCATGATCACTTCGGGGGGTGATCACGGGCATATGATATATACTTATACTATTACATTACTTATGATACTATTCGGAGATGGGGGCTAAAGGGGTAGGTGGGTCCATCTCGGTAGAGGTGGGCCTGGGTTCCCGATGGCCCCCGATTGTTACTTTGTGGCGGAGCGACATGGCAGGTTGAGGACACCTAGGAGAGAGGTGGGCCTAGCCCTAGTTGGCGTTCGCGGATACTTAACACGCTTAACGAGATTTTGGTATTTGATCTAAGTCTGGCTACTGGCCTATAAGCACTAACCAGCCGATTCCTTCATGACGTCAGCGACTGAGCGGCGCGCGCCGGATTGGACCGCGTAACGCAACTTCCTTTGTAATGGAGGTTGCTAGGTCTGCTCACCGGCCGCGTACGCAACGTGCAGGTGTGTAATGGGCGATGGGCCCAGACCCCTGCACGCATAGGATTTAGACCGGCGTGCTGACCTCTCTGTTGTGCCTAGATAGGGCTGCGGCGTGTTGATCTTCCGAGGCCGGGCATGACCCAGAAAAGTGTGTCCGGACAAAGGGGATCAAGCGTGTTGGGAAATGTGGTGCACCCCTGCAGGGAAGTTTATCTATTCAAATAGCCACGATCTTCGGTAACAGGACGACTTGGAGTTGTATCTTGACCTTATGACAACTAGAACCGGATACTTAATAAAACACACCCTTCCAAGTGCCAGATATAACCGGTGATCACTCTCTCACAGGGCGTCGAAGGGAGGATCATCGGTTAGGATTATGCTACATGATGCTACTTGGTGAACTCACCATCTACTCTCTTCTTATGCTGCAAGATGGAGGTTACCAGAAGCGTAGTCTTCGAAAGGACTAGCTATCCCCCTCTTATTCTGGCATTCTGCAGTTCAGTCAACATATGTTACCCCCTTTTCCATTTGATACCAATGCATACATATGTAGTGTAGCTCCTTGCTTGCGAGTACTTTGGATGAGTACTCACGGTTGTTGTGCTCCCCCTTTTTCCCCTTCCTATACTCGATTGCTGCGACCAGACGATGGAGCCCAGGAGCCAGAAACCGCTGTCGATGATGACTACTACTACTCGGGAGGTGCCTACTACTACGTGCAGCCCGCTGACGACGACCGGGAGTAGTTTAGGAGGATCCCAGGCAGGAGGCCTGCGCCTGTTTCGATCTGTATCCCAGTTTGTGCTAGCCTTCTTAAGGCAACTTGTTTAACTTATGTCTGTACTCAGATATTGTTGCTTCTGCTGACTCGTCTATGATCGAGCTCTTGTATTCGAGCCCTCAAGGCCCCTGGCTTGTAATATGATGCTTGTATGACTTATTTTATTTGTAGAGTTGTGTTGTGATATCTTCCTGTGAGTCCCTGATCTTGATCATACATGTTTGCATGTATGATTAGTGTACGATTGAATCGGGGGTGTCACAAGTTGGTATCAGAGCCGACTGCCTGTAGGAATCCCCCTTCCCAACTCCTTGGCCAAAGTCGAGTCTAGTCATTGAAAAACTTTTACTAACATGGTCGTGTGGCTTACGGGCCCACGTCGCCATTGGGTGGTATTAGGATCTTTTACTCCTTGTCTATACTCTGGGACTCTGATCTCTCTTCTATTCGGGTTAAATGAATTTTGCTACATCTAACATTAGGATCTCATTATCACTTTCACCCGGAGAGCCCCTTATTACTGATGATCGGCTGCTGCACGTGAAGACCCTAAAGATACGCTCCGTTGTTAACCCGAGAACTTGTGTTCATCACGTTTGCAATTCCCCTTCCACCGTCAACCCTTATGGATAACTACTTGCAGTTGTTATTCTTACATTCATCCCCAGTTGGTCTTGTTATTACAAGATACCCCGAAATACTCGTCATTGTTTCGATAATCCTTTAAGCTTACTGCCTTGCTGTTCTTTGTCATCTGAATACCCCTATGGATAATTCTCGCACTTATCGAGTATCCGCTCATCCCCCAGTTGTTCATGTGTTTCACAATGGTCTTCGAAATACTATTCGATCCTCCAAAAATCCTTAGTAGCTTATTGCTCTGCAATACTTGTCTGCTTGCATTATGGATGCTTTCCATATGTCTGGCAATATTCGTTAGTATCCTTAGACACCGTCATTTTGATCCTATTGATTCAACATGAGTGCGAATGTACGCAATCATCAGTTGATACTTTTAAATTATCTTTCTGGCTCAGACGTCATTTTTGAACACAAGCTTGTTCTCGACCAATCTGTTTGCCGTCAATTGTACCCTTAGGTCTATTGAACTTATCCACCCTTGATCAGAGCGTCTGCTTCTGATACTTCTATTTGGAAATCATAATTCCTTTGATATCTAAGCATCGAATCATTCAGGTGTCCTATAATCTGATGCCCTTGCATCCTTTCTTCAACTGACTGTATGCCAATGCTCACATCAGCTCCGCTATGGACCGTCAGATCCTTTATTGGATTATTATTCGACAGTTTCCTCCTTATTCAATAACCTTGTGAGTTTTTCCTCGGATACATAATGCTTTTGGTAAATTGTATCCTCTGTTTTCTCAACCATGCTCTGTTTTCGAGCTGGTGGTATTTACGATTGAAGCTAGTGGTATATGTTTCCACGATACCCTGACGGGTTGAACCTATGCCTTTTTTAATCTGTGTGAACCCGAAAGTTTTCACGGGTCATACTCCTCTGGTAATTCACCAGGTAGGTTTTGACACTGAAATCATTTTTATCTAGAGCAGTGAATGAAAGGTTATGCATTGAAGAAGTGGGAGTCGACCTTGAACTTTGTGTTCATGCCCATGGACATGATGTAGATCTTATCATTAGAGCTTCTCTTAGATTAAACTTTCCCTTGGTATAAGTTCTTATATCTAGGATCCGGCCTTTTGCAATCGTGGTTTCGAACATATGTACTTCTTTGACCCCATTTCACGAGCAAGTTTCAGCACTTGTCTTCTGTAGATCAATACACCAGTCCAACCTTTACTTTGATCTTCCGTCGAGTATTACACCATGGTACCTTGATAATATCAAGTACTACATAACCTCTTATGAGTTCTTCATCAAGTACTACATTCTCACAGATTCCAATTTTTCATGGGCCCTGAGTTATTAAACACTCAAAGACCGATAACTGAACCGAGTCCACACTACGGTTCAACAACTATTATAAATCTTCTTTGCTTACGAGTTTGTACCCGATCACGTCCTTCCTACCCTATTTGGCTATATCATTACTATGATGATTTTAACTGTGCTACCTGGTCCTTATTCCCGGAGCACAACTTTCAATGATGAGCTAAGATTACGTCGATCTTCCTCATCATACCATTTTGCCTTAAACAACGAGCTTGGTTTCGAGTTTGTGTCATATCCTTGGGTTCAATAACCTTTCGCTTCATAATTCCTTGTAACGCCCGGATAATCTTGCTACAGTAATCCCACGCTAATCATGCCATGTCATCCTGATTACTGTTGCTAAACGCCCGTTAGTTCAAACCGCGTCGAATTCAAATTTAAAATTTAAAATTAATGTCGGCAATAAAAGTTTTCAAAAATTGAAACAAAAATGTTCGGTGGTTGCTAATTATTACACAGGTAATTATGGGGCAGCAAACCCATTTTTATAAAATGTCTAAATAGTTTAAAAGGTTTAAAAGCAGAAATGCAAAAGGATAAAAAAACAAAACAAAAAAAGGGACAAAGCAACCCCCCTCTCACTGGGCCAAGTGGCCCAGCTGGCCTCAGCCGCCCGAACGGGCCAGCCCACCCCACGGCCCAGCCGGCCCCCCCACGCCTCCCTTATCCCCCCCACGACCGAAACCCTAGCTCACCCCCACCCCCACTCTCCCCCGCACGTCTCTCCCTCTCCCTCCCAGCGCCGCCACACACCCAGCGCTCCAGCACTCGGAGCCCCCATCCCATCGCCCCGTCGGCATCATCCCGACCCCGCCGCCTCTCCGTGGATGCCGCCATCACCCCGCGTGCCTCGGCCTCCTCCTCGCCCCGTGCCGAGGCCGCCGTTCCAACGCCGCGCCCCCGACCTCGTCGCCTGCCGCCCTCGTCGCCGGACCGCCCCGTCGCCGCCGAACGCCTCCTCGTCCTCCTCCTCGCCGGTCTTCCCCGACCGCCCCCGAGCCCACTGCCCCGTTGCCCTACTTCCCCCCCCCGTGAGCTCCCCCCTTCGCCCTCCTCTCCCCCTAGGTCGCCTCGGCCGTCGCCGCTCGACGCGCTCCGGCGCCACCGTCGCCCGCGCCGGGCCGTCCCGCCCCCGGCCCCTCCCCTCTTCCCCGTGCGGCTCCCCTGCCGCGGCCGCCGCGCCCTCCCCCCCCCTGGTTGCCTCGGCCACTGCACCGGCACCACCGACCGCGCTCGACCCCGGCCCTCCCTCTCTCTCCGTCTCGCGCGCACTCGCCCTGACCGGCGTGCCTCCGCCCGCGCCGGCCTCGTCTTGCCCCGGACGGCGTCGCCCTCCGCCCGGCCATGCCCCGGTCCTCCTCGCCCGTCGATTTGGGCGAACGCCCAGTCGGGCGTCGCAACGCCCTGTGCCCGCTAGCCCCCCCCCCCGGGGCACTGACTAGGGGGCCCCGCCCCATAACGTTTTTTTTAAAAAAAAGAAAAAGGAATTAAAAAAATAAAATAAATATAATTAATAAAAATAAAAATGATGTAATAAAATTAATTAATTAATTAATTAATTAAGAAATTAATTAAGCTAATTAATCCGGTTTAATTAATTTAATTAACTAGTTAAGTTTAATTAAACTGTAATTAGATTAACCTAAACCCTAATTAACCTAATTAGAGGATGACAGGTGGGTCCCCCCTGGACCCACATGTCAGGTTGACCCAGTCAACCCCTGTTGACTGGTGACGTCAGCATGACATCATGCTGATGTCATAAATCCAAATTTTGAATTAAATTAAATAATTAATTAAATTCTAGAAATTAATAAAATCTTTAGAAAATCATATCTTTTAACCCGTAACTCGGATGAAAAAGTTTTATACATGAAAGTTGCTCAGAACGACGAGACGAATTCGGATACGCAGCCCGTTCGCCCGCCACGCGTCCCTAGCATAGTGAACCTGCAACATTTCACCTCCGGTTCATCTGTCCGAAAACGCGAAACACCGGGGATACTTTCCCGGATGTTTCCCCCACACACCGGTATCACCTCATACCGCGATAGGGCACCCCTAGCACCGCTACTTGTCATGTCATGCATCGCTATGCATCTGTTTGCTTAAATATTTATTGTTTCTCCCCCCTCTTCTCTCGCTAGACACCGAGACCGACGCCGCTGCTACCCAGTACGACTACGGAGTTGACGACCACTCTCTCTTGCCAGAGCAACCAGGCAAGCCCCCCCTTTGATCACCAGATATCGCCTACTCTTCTCTATACTGCTTGCATTAGAGTAGTGTAGCATGTTACTGCTTCCCGTTAATCCTATACTGATGCATAGCCTGTCCTTGCTACTACTGTTGTTACCTTACCTGCAATCCTAATGCTTAGTATAGGATGCTAGTTTTTCATCAGTGGCCCTACATCCTTGTCCGTCTGCCATGCTATACTATCGGGCCGTGATCACTCGGGAGTTGATCACGGGTATATACTATATACTTTATACATGATACATGTGGTGACTAAAGACGGGTCGGCTTGAGGAGCACCCGTGAGTGGATCTTCGAGGCGGAGCGACAGGGCAGGTTCCGACCACCTAGGAGAGAGGTGGGCCTGGCCCTGGTCGGCGTTCGCGGATACTTAACACGCTTAACGAGATCTGGGTATTTGATCTGAGTTTGGCCATTTGGTCTATACGCACTAACCATCTACGCGGGAGTAGTTATGGGTATCCCGGCATCGTGGTATCAGCCGAAGCCTTCGTGACGTCAGCGACTGAGTGGCGCGCGCCGGATTGGAACGTAAGCCTGCTCTTGTATTAAGGGGGCTAGTTCTGCTTCCGGCCGCGTACGCAACGTGCAGGTGTGCTAAGGGCGATGGGCCCAGACCCCTGTGCGCTTAGGTTTAGACCGGCGTGCTGACCTCTCTGTTGGTCTAGGTGGGGCTGCGACGTGTTGATCTTCCGAGGCCGGGCATGACCCAGGAAAGTGTGTCCGGCCAAATGGGATCGAGTGTGTTGGGGTATGTGGTGCACCCCTGCAGGGAAGTTAATCTATTCGAAGAGCCGTGATCTTCGGTAATAGGACGACTTGGAGTTGTATCTTGACCTTATGACAACTAGAACCGGATACTTAATAAAACACACCCTTCCAAGTGCCAGATACAACCGGTGATCGCTCTCTCACAGGGCGACGAGGGGAGGATCATAGGTTAGGATTATGCTATGCGATGCTACTTGGAGGACTTCAATCTACTCTCTTCTATATGCTGCAAGACAGAGGCTGCCAGAAGCGTAGTCTTCAAAAGGATTAGCTATCCCCCCTCTTATTCTGGCTTTCTGCAGTTCAGTCCACATATGATAGCCTTATTCCATTTGATACCAATGCATACATATGTAGTGTAGCTCCTTGCTTGCGAGTACTGAGGATGAGTACTCACGGTTGCTTTCTCCTTCTTTCCCTCTATCCCTTCTACCTGGTTGTCGCAACCAGATGTTGGAGCCCAGGAGCCAGACGCCACCATCGACGACGACCCCTACTACACCGGAGGTGCCTACTACTACGTGATGCCCGCTGACGACGACCAGGAGTAGTTTAGGAGGATCCCAGGCAGGAGGCCTGCGCCTCTTTCGATCTGTATCCCAGTTGGTGCTAGCCATCTTATGGCAACTTGTTTAACTTATGTCTGTACTCAGATATTGTTGCTTCCGCTGACTCGTCTATGATCGAGCTCTTGTATTCGAGCCCTCGAGGCCCCTGGCTTGTAATATGATGCTTGTATGACTTATTTTTATTTGTAGAGTTGTGTTGTGATATCTTCCCGTGAGTCCCTGATCTTGATCGTACACGTTTGCGTGTATGATTAGTGTACGATTGAATCGGGGGCGTCACAAGTTGGTATCAGAGCCGACTGCCTGTAGGAATCCCCCTTCCACACTCCTTGGCCGAAGTCGAGTCTAGACATTACAAAACCTTTTACTAACATGGCTGTGTGCCTTACGGGCCCACGTCGCCATCTGGGTGGTATTAGGATCTTTTACTCCTCGATCCTTACTCTGGGACTCTGAACCCTCTTCTACTCGGGTTAAACGATTTTACTAACTCTAACACTAGGATCCCGTGACCACGTTCACCCCAAAGTTGGATAAGCCCTAGTTATTCTTTAGAGTAGTACTTGAACATTATCCACATTGTCATTTGACTCCTGTGAAAGCATCTTTGTTTTCAGATGGAACCCATGAGGCAGGTCGTGCGCCACACGACGGCCATTGGTGCCTCAGGATCACCTGCTGTGTTAGTGGAGATGATGACCTATCTGGGTTATCGCTGGCACCCTGAGTACACCGTCTATGAGGAGTATCAGGACTTCAACCAGGAGCAATACCGTGCCATCGTCCACCTCTACTCTCGGGAGTATGACTCCACTACTGTGCTGCACACCGCTTATGGTGTTGGTGTGACCATCGATATGGCAGTTCACGATGCTGCTTATGCTGCTCTGACACGTCTCCGCGGAGAGTATCAGGAGCTGGATACCTCCCCCTTCAGGCACATTGCTATCGCATCCGATGTTGGTGCGGAGGGTTACTACACTGCTGCCTACTCCACTGTCACCCGAGACCCCTTCTACCATCAGAACCTGGTTCTGCATGCTGATGGGCTGGATCGAGCTAACCGAGCTCTTCGCCACGAGTTGTACACCACTCGTCAGCACCTGTATCGTGCTCTGACGCTGTTGCACCCCTCTGTCCGCTCTGGTGATCTGTCACGTTCTGCGATCTACCCTGCCAGGACCGTGATGCCCCAGGGTGTCGGTTGGCCAGAGGTGGGAGGCTACTCTCCCGCACTTGGTCCTCTTCTGCCACTTGAGCGTCAGGTTCTGCACCAGAGTACCCGCGGACCCCAGGTTGCCGACGTGGTGTACCCGATGCCACACTACCAGCTTTCAGGCTACAGCTACCTCCGCAGTACCGCGTGGGACTGATGTAGACTTGCTTGTTAGTGTTAGATGCATTCGCCGCGAGCCTGCGTGCCGCCTATGATGTCTTAGTCTATGTACCAGACTCTGTGTAACGAACTCCATGCATGATCTCTTTTGTAAGATATGCCGACTACTATGTAGTATCTATCGTGCTGCTTTCGTTGTGCATGTTTCATCATGAATGATTCTCGTCTTTGCACATTTCTCAATACTGAACTACCCCTGTTATATATTAGCAGGATGGTTAGACCAGGTGGTCGTGGTCGTGGTCGTGGTGGCAACGCCCCACCACCGCCTGAGTACATGGCTGGGATGTTGCAACAGTTTGAGCTGAACCGTTAGTTCATGGAGAATATTATGGCTCAGTTTCCTCGCCCCAATATGAACCAGCAGCCAACCCAAGTGACTCTGCAGGATTTCATGCGCCTCAACCCAACCGTGTACCGCAGCTCAACTCAGCCTCTGGATGCTGATGACTGGCTCCGTGACATCACCTATGAGATGGAGTCTGCTGATGTAGCCCCTGCCAGCTATGTCACCGTTGCTTCCTTCTTCCTGAAAGGACCCGCAGCTCAATGGTGGGATAGCCACAGGCGTACTCTGCCAGCTGGAACAATCATCACCTGGCCAGACTTCCAAGCTGCCTTCCGTGCTCGCTTCATTCCTCAGGGAGTTATGGACCGGAAGAAGCGTGAGTTCCGCAACCTCACCCAAGGCAATAAAACTGTGGAAGCTTACCAGCGGGAGTTTCTTGACTTGTCCCGCTATGCTGAAGAAGACATCGCAACTGATGCACGCAGACAGGAGAAGTTCCGTGATGGCCTTCAAGCTGACATCAAGCTCGCACTTCTAGTGCATGACTTTGCTGATTTCGCCACTCTGGTGAACAAAGCCATCAACGTCGAAACTGGTCTGCAGGAATACCAGAGCTCTCACAAGCGCAGCCGTGACACGGGCTCATCTTCGGGCCCGTCCTCGCAGAAGCACAATATATGGATCCCCAACAGCATGTACCAGCCGGATGCACCTGCCCCAAGGCAGTCCTATGCTGCACCTCGTCTGCCTGCTCCTCCAACTAGGCAGACAAGACTTCCAGCTCCACCACCACAAGCTCCTGTTCCCACTCCCAATAATGGCCTCTGCTACAAGTGTGGTCAGCCAGGTCACCGTGCTAGGGATTGCAATCAAAACCAGAATCAACTGGCCCTCCCAGCAACTGGCCGTGGAAGCAACCAGCCTCGCAACAACAGTGCCAAGTCTTATGGTCGTGTTCATGCCAACCATGTTGATCTCAATGAAGTTCTAGACCAGCCTGCTACCGTGATGGGTACACTCCTCGTAAACTCAGCACCTGCATCTGTTTTATTCGATTCAGGGGCATCGCATTCATTCATGTCAGAAGATTTTGCATACAAGCATGACGTTAAATGTGAGGAGATGAACACTTCGGTATTGGTAAAAACCCCGTGGGGCAATGTCAAACCTCACTGGTTGGCATCGATGTCCCCGTGGAAATCGAAGGGCTAGAATTCTATGCCTCTCCCATTATCCTGAAGTCATCTAACATCGACCTCATTCTGGGAATGGATTGGTTGAAAGCGCATACTGCTTCTATAGTTTGCGCCACTAAGGTCGTCCATCTGCTACACCCTTCTGACGAAATAATAGCTTACCAAGCTCATCTAGTTCAGAACGCCGAGGCACGACTTTATGCCTTGAATGCGTTGAACGCTGCACCACTCGAGGGCATTGAAAACATTCCCGTCGTTCGTGAATTCCAAGATGTCTTCCCAGAAGAACTTCCAGGGATTCCCCTTGCTAGAGCTGTCGAATTCATCATCGACTTGAAACCCGACACTACCCCTATAGCTAAACGACCCTACAAGATGCCGCCGCATGAACTCATTGAGCTTAAGGAGGAAATCGACAAATCTCTTGTCAAAGGTTTCATTCGTCCAAGTTGCTCTCCTTGGGGAGCCCCTTCTCTCTTTGTTAAGAAGAAGGATGGGACAAACCGATTGGTCCAAGACTACCGTCCTATAAACCAAGCTACCATTCAAAATAAATACCCTCTTCCTCGGATCAATGATCTTTATGATCAACTGGCTGGCTCATCAGTGTTCTCCAAACTCGACTTGACGTTGGGTTACCACCAGATCCGTGTTTGTGAAGAGGACATCCCAAAAACCGCTTTCGTGACTCGGTATGGGTCATATGAGTACACCGTCATGTCATTCGGCTTAACGAATGCTCCCGCCACCTTCTCTCGTCTGATGAATTATATATTCATGGATTACCTCGACAAGTTCGTCGTGGTTTATCTGGACGATATCCTTGTATTTTCCAAGAACGAGGAAGAACATGCTGGACATCTGCGTCTTGTGCTAGAGAAGCTTCGAGAACATCAACTGTATGCTAAGTATTCCAAGTGTGAATTCTGGCTCCCCGAAGTAACCTATCTTGGGCATGTCATCTCCAAGGATGGTATTGCCGTCAACCCTGAACGAGTTCAGGCTATTCTCGATTGGGCTCCTCCGAAGAACGTCAAGCAAGTCCGAAGTTTTCTCGGTCTCGCCAGCTATTGCCGTCGATTCGTCGAGAACTTCTCCAAGATTGCCAGGCCCCTGACTAATCTGTTGCATAAGGGTGTCAAGTTCGACTGGACAGACAAGTGTCAGGAAAGTTTCCAGGCGCTCAAAGACAATTTGACTTCTGCCCCCGTGCTTGCACCACCTGATACTAAGAAGGACTTCGTCATTTACTGCGACTCTTCCCGCCAAGGATTAGGCTGTGTCCTAATGCAAGAGCGCAGAGTGATTGCTTATGCCTCTCGTCAACTGCGCCCTCACGAAGAAAACTACCCGGTTCACGACCTCGAGCTTGCTGCTGTCATTCATGCACTGAAGCAGTGGCGACATTACCTTCTCGGTAATCATTGCGAGATCTTCACCGACCATCAAAGTCTGAAGTATCTGTTTACTCAACCAGACCTGAACCTCCGTCAGCAAAGATGGATGGAGACTGTTGCAGACTTTGACGTGGATATATCATATACCCCCGGCAAGGCTAATGTAATGGCTGATGCCCTGAGCCTCAAGTCTTACTGCAACCACCTCCAGGTTCACAAAGTTCAGCCCTCGCTTGTCGAAGAATTTAGAAAGCTGAACCTCCATATTGTTCCTCCGGGATCACTCGCTCCCCCTCCCGAAGATTTCCCCAAACGGAACCTCCATGTTGTTTCCAGGGGTTCTCTCAATACCCTGGTTGCGAAACCAGATCTTGTGGACACCATCAAATGGATACAGAAATGTGACGATGAAGTCCTCAAGATTAAGCGCGACCTCAAAAAAGGAAAGCCCTCATTCTTCACGATCGCCGACGATGGCGCCTTGTATTTCAAAGGCCGCCTAGTGGTACCATGTTCGAAGAAAAACCTGGATAAGACTAAAAGGGTTATGCAAGAAGCCCATGATACGCCTCTGTCCATCCATCCTGGTAGTACAAAGATGTACCAGGATATTCGTCAAAGATTCTGGTGGTCTAATATGAAGCAGGACATTGCTCGTTATGTTGCTGAGTGTGACGTTTGTCGCCAAATCAAAGCAGAGCATCAAAAGCCTGCTGGAACTCTACAACCTATCTCTATTCCTGAATGGAAATGGGACCATGTTGAAATGGACTTCGTCACTGGATTTCCCAAATCGCAGAAAGGTAATGATGCTATTCTTGTCGTCATTGACCGGCTTTCCAAAGTTGCCCATTTTCTGGCGGTCAAAGAGACAATCACTGCTAGTCAGCTTGCCACTCTCTACATGGCCAGAATTGTTTCACTTCACGGAATTCCACTGGTTATCAGTTCAGACCGTGGCAGCTTATTCACTTCAAGGTTTTGGGCGAGTTTCCAAGAAGCTATGGGGACTCACTTATCTTTCAGTACTGCGTTTCATCCGCAGTCACAAGGGCAAGTTGAACGTGTCAACCAAGTTCTCGAAGACATGCTTCGAGCTTGTGTAATCTCATTCGGCAAGAAATGGGAGGAATCTCTTCCATATGCCGAGTTCTCTTATAATAATAGCTATCAAGCTAGTCTGAAGATGTCCCCCTTTGAAGTGCTATATGGACGAAAGTGTCGAACCCCGCTGAACTGGTCAGAAACTAGGGAACGCCCACTCTTCGGTCCGGATATTATCCAACAGGCCGAAGAACAAGTTCGCATTATTCGCGAGAATCTCAAGACTGCTCAGTCACGTCAGAAAAGTCAGTATGACCGTCATCACCAAGACATGGTCTATCAACCTGGTGAAAAGGCTTATCTTCGAGTTACCCCAATGAAGGGTGCTCACCGCTTCGGGATCAAGGGCAAGCTAGCTCCTCGCTATATCGGTCCCTTCACTATTCTCGAAAGGCGTGGAAAGGTGGCATATCAACTGGAGCTTCCGCCGAACCTTTCTCAGGTTCACGATATGTTCCACGTGTCGCAGCTTCGACGCTGCTTCAAGGACCCAATCCGAGCAGTGGATCATGAAGTGCTTGAATTGCAACAAGACCTCTCCTATAAAGAGCATCCGGTCCGCATTCTCGACCAAGCTGAACGCCGCACACATCAGAAGGCGATCAAGTTCCTCATGGTCCAGTGGTCGAATCACTCTGAAGACGAAGCCACCTGGGAACGCGAGGATCGTCTTCGTGATGAATACCCCGCACTGTTTCCTTCTACCTCCTAAATCTCGGGACGAGATTTCTTGTAGTGGAGGAGATTTGTAACGCCCGGATAATCTTGCTACAGTAATCCCACGCTAATCATGCCATGTCATCCTAATTACTGTTGCTAAACGCCCGTTAGTTCAAACCGCGTCGAATTCAAATTTAAAATTTAAAATTAATGTCGGCAATAAAAGTTTTCAAAAATTGAAACAAAAATGTTCGGTGGTTGCTAATTATTACACAGGTAATTATGGGGCAGCAAACCCATTTTTATAAAATGTCTAAATAGTTTAAAAGGTTTAAAAGCAGAAATGCAAAAGGATAAAAAAACAAAAAAAAGGGACAAAGTAACCCCCCTCTCACTGGGCCAAGTGGCCCAGCTGGCCTCAGCCGCCCGAACGGGCCAGCCCACCCCACGGCCCAGCCGGCCCCCCCACACCTCCCTTATCCCCCCACGACCGAAACCCTAGCTCACCCCCACCCCCACTCTCCCCCGCACGTCTCTCCCTCTCCCTCCCAGCGCCGCCACACACCCAGCGCCCCACCGCTCGGCGCCCCCATCCCATCGCCCCGTCGGCCTCATCCCGACCCCGCCGCCTCTCCGTGGACGCCGCCATCGCCCCGCGTGCCTCGGCCTCCTCCTCGCCCCGTGCCGAGGCCGCCGTTCCAGCGCCGCGCCCCCGACCTCGTCGCCCGCCGCCCTCGTCGCCGGACCGCCCCGTCGCCGCCGAACGCCTCCTCGTCCTCCTCCTCGCCGGTCTTCCCCGACCGCCCCCGAGCCCACTGCCCCGTTGCCCTACTCCCCCCCCCGTGAGCTCCCCCCTTCGCCCTCCTCTCCCCCTAGGTCGCCTCGGCCGTCGCCGCTCGACGCGCTCCGGCGCCACCGTCGCCCGCGCCGGGCCGTCCCGCCCCCGGCCCCTCCCCGCTTCCCCGTGCGGCTCCCCTGCCGCGGCCGCCGCGCCCTCCCCCCCTGGTCGCCTCGGCCACGTGCACCGGCACCACCGACCGCGCCCTCGACCCCGGCCCTCCCTCTCTCTCCGTCTCGCGCGCACTCGCCCTGACCGGCGTGCCTCCGCCCGCGCCGGCCTCGTCTTGCCCCGGACGGCGTCGCCCTCCGCCCGGCCATGCCCCGGTCCTCCTCGCCCGTCGATTTGGGCGAACGCCCAGTCGGGCGCCGCAACGCCCTGTGCCCGCTAGCCCCCCCCCGGGCCACTGACTAGGGGGCCCCGCCCCATAACGTTTTAAAAAAAAAAGAAAAAGGAATTAAAAAAAATAAAATAAATATGATTAATAAAAATAAAAATGATTTAATAAAATTAATTATTAATTAATTAATTAATTAAGAAATTAATTAAGCTAATTAATCTGGTTTAATTAATTTAATTAACTAGTTAAGTTTAATTAAACTGTAATTAGATTAACCTAAACCCTAATTAACCTAATTAGATGATGACAGGTGGGTCCCCCCTGGACCCACATGTCAGGTTGACCCAGTCAACCCCTGTTGACTGGTGACGTCAGCATGACATCATGCTGATGTCATAAATCCAAATTTGAATTAAATTAAATAATTAATAAAATTCCAGAAATTAATAAAATCTTTAGAAAATCATATCTTTTAACCCGTAACTCGGATGAAAAAGTTTTATACATGAAAGTTGCTCAGAACGACGAGACGAATTCGGATACGCAGCCCGTTCGCCCGCCACGCGTCCCTAGCATAGTGAACCTGCAACATTTCACCTCCGGTTCATCTGTCCGAAAACGCGAAACACCGGGGATACTTTCCCGGATGTTTCCCCCCCACACCGGTATCACCTCATACCGCGATAGGGCACCCCTAGCACCGCTACTTGTCATGTCATGCATCGCTATGCATCTGTTTGCTTAAATATTTATTGTTTCTCCCCCCTCTTCTCTCGCTAGACACCGAGACCGACGCCGCTGCTACCCAGTACGACTACGGAGTTGACGACCACTCTCTCTTGCCAGAGCAACCAGGCAAGCCCCCCCTTTGATCACCAGATATCGCCTACTCTTCTCTATACTGCTTGCATTAGAGTAGTGTAGCATGTTACTGCTTCCCGTTAATCCTATACTGATGCATAGCCTGTCCTTGCTACTACTGTTGTTACCTTACCTGCAATCCTAATGCTTAGTATAGGATGCTAGTTTTTCATCAGTGGCCCTACATCCTTGTCCGTCTGCCATGCTATACTATCGGGCCGTGATCACTCGGGAGTTGATCACGGGTATATACTATATACTTTATACATGATACATGTGGTGACTAAAGACGGGTCGGCTTGAGGAGCACCCGCGAGTGGATCTTCGAGGCGGAGCGACAGGGAAGGTTCCAACCACCTAGGAGAGAGGTGGGCCTGGCCCTGGTCGGCGTTCGCGGATACTTAACACGCTTAATGAGATCTGGGTATTTGATCTGAGTTTGGCCATTTGGTCTATACGCACTAACCATCTACGCGGGAGTAGTTATGGGTATCCCGGCGTCGTGGTATCAGCCGAAGCCTTCGTGACGTCAGCGACTGAGTGGCGCGCGCTGGATTGGAACGTAAGCCTGCTCTTGTATTAAGGGGGCTAGTTCTGCTTCCGGCCGCGTACGCAACGTGCAGGTGTGCTAAGGGCGATGGGCCCAGACCCCTGTGCGCTTAGGTTTAGACCGGCGTGCTGACCTCTCTGTTGGTCTAGGTGGGGCTGCGACGTGTTGATCTTTCGAGGCCGGGCATGACCCAGGAAAGTGTGTCCGGCCAAATGGGATCGAGCGTGTTGGGGTATGTGGTGCACCCCTGCAGGGAAGTTAATCTATTCGAATAGCCGTGATCTTCGGTAACAGGACGACTTGGAGTTGTATCTTGACCTTATGACAACTAGAACCGGATACTTAATAAAACACACCCTTCCAAGTGCCAGATACAACCGGTGATCTCTCTCTCACAGGGCGACGAGGGGAGGATCATAGGTTAGGATTATGCTATGCGATGCTACTTGGAGGACTTCAATCTACTCTCTTCTATATGCTGCAAGATGGAGGCTGCCAGAAGCGTAGTCTTCGAAAGGATTAGCTATCCCCCCTCTTGTTCTGGCTTTCTGCAGTTCAGTCCACATATGATAGCCTTATTCCATTTGATACCAATGCATACATATGTAGTGTAGCTCCTTGCTTGCGAGTACTTAGGATGAGTACTCACGGTTGCTTTCTCCTTCTTTCCCTCTATCCCTTCTACCTGGTTGTCGCAACCAGATGTTGGAGCCCAGGAGCCAGACGCCACCGTCAACGACGACCCCTACTACACCGGAGGTGCCTACTACTACGTGATGCCCGCTGACGACGACCAGGAGTAGTTTAGGAGGATCCCAGGCAGGAGGCCTGCGCCTCTTTCGATCTGTATCCCAGTTGGTGCTAGCCATGTTATGGCAACTTGTTTAACTTATGTCTGTACTCAGATATTGTTGCTTCCGCTGACTCGTCTATGATCGAGCTCTTGTATTCGAGCCCTCGAGGCCCCTGGCTTGTAATATGATGCTTGTATGACTTATTTTTATTTGTAGAGTTGTGTTGTGATATCTTCCTATGAGTCCCTGATCTTGATCGTACACGTTTGCGTGTATGATTAGTGTACGATTGAATCGGGGGCGTCACATTCCTTTGGCTTGATGTCATCGTCGACCGATTACATTTTCATGAAATCTCTCAACAATTGTGTCGTGATCATCATTGGCATTCTGAGCTCTTCCAGGATGTCAATTGAGTTCATTATGAGAAATACCATCCTTGCCCTCGATGATCTATGTTATCATCTACCACCTTATTGACTTCCCTCCAACACAAACTTATTCGTGTTTTGAGTTATACTTGGAGATCCTTGCTATCCAACATTTGTTCTTCTTTACCTTGGAGTATTACCACCTTTTATATCAAGGATGTCGTGCTTAGCACACCCGGCCGGAGGCCCTATGGTTATAGATTCCTTTTCAGCAAGGTTATCCATTCTTCCATGAGGAAATTGTAAGACTTATTCTACAAGTTATTCCTGATGGATCCTTTGTGTTTCCAAAGTCTGACCTTTGCCTGAATACCATGTCAAAGCTATCTCGAAGCATATATATGGTACTCCAATTTTCAACAAGAACATTTAAAGCCTAATGTTAAATGTTTCCTGCTCAATTATCCAAACACCGTTGTACGGGTAATGTCATGAAAATTCTCTCCCCTACCTAAAGAGTTTTCTACATTATATCCTGTCATGGATAATATGTTCTACTTGTCCTTGGGAAGAATATACCCTTGAAATATGTGTTTAAACACATTTTCCTTTCCATTGTTCTGTTTAAACCTGATAATCACTTTCCTTTCCATTGTCGTCGTCGTCCTCGACATCCACCGCGCGCAGCACTGCCCCAAACCCTACAGCTCCCTACTGAGCAACCGCCCCCTCCCTTTCTCCTCTACGCCTCTCGCCGCGTCTCTCCCCCATCGCCTCTCCCCGAACGGTCTCATCACCGACCGCGGTCACCTCGCGCTAGCCGCGCCCAGCGTGCGTGCCCAGCCCCGTGACCTGCGTGCACGCACCCTCGCCTCGCGTCGTTGCACCTCGTCCTCGGCCTACTGCAAGCCCCACGTCGCCATCCCGCCTTACGCCCTTGTCGCACGCCCGCGCGCGCGGCCTCGCCGCACTCGTCGATGCTGCTACTCTTGCGCGGCCGCCGCCGCAGCGCCCGCCTCCCCCGCACGCCGTCGCCGTGCTGGTTGCCCCGTCGCCGCGCCTCTCGCCCGCCCTGCTGCCTCCTCTGCTCACTCCTGCCAGCATGGGCTCGATTCGGTCGAGCTCCGGCCTCGTCCTCCGGTGCCCTGCGGTCGCCGTCCCCCATGCTGGCCTGGGCGGGCGCCCATTCGGGCTGGCGCCCGTCACCCGCACCCGATCCGCTATGGCCTCCCCCTGGCCCAATGACAAATGGGGCCCGGCCCCAGAACGTTTAAAAAAGGATTTTTTTTAAAATAATAATAATAATATTAATTAATTAATTAATTAAAGAATTAATTAACTTAATTAATCTTGATCAATTAAACTAAACTATTAATTACACTAATTAATCATAATCAGATTAACCAAATAACTAATTAATCTAACTACTGTTAGTTAATTAAATAGTCAATGACAGTGGGGCCCACCCGTAATTAATACTGATTAGGTTAATAAAATTGGATAATTAAAATGTGTTAATGACAGATGGGACCCACACGCCAGCTTGACCTAGTCAACACCTCTGTTGACTGCTGACGCCATGATGACGTCAACAATCACTATTCTGGATAATGTTGAATTTAAATAATTAAATAAATCCTAAAAATGATTTAAACCTTTTAAAATTAATATAAAATAAACCGTTGCTCGGATGGAAAATTTTGTACATGAAAGTTGCTCAGAACGACGAGACGAACTCGGATACGCAGCCCGTTCGTCCGCCACGCATCCCTAGCATAGTGAACACGCAACTTTTCCCCTCCGGTTCATCTGTCCGAAAACGCGAAACACCGGGGATATTTTCCCGGATGTTTTCCCCCTTCACCGGTACCACCTCATACCGCGTTAGGGCACCCCTAGCACTGCTACTTGTCATGTCATGCATCGCTATGCATCTGTTGCATTGTATTCATTGTTTCTTCCCCCTCTTCTCTCCGGTAGAGTACGAGGCTAACGCTGGTGCTGGTGCCCCGTTCAACTACGTTGTTGACGACCCCTCTCCCTTGCCAGAGTAACCAGGCAAGCCCCCCCCCTTGATCACCAGATATCGCCTACTTTTCTCTATACTGCTTGCATTAGAGTAGTGTAGCATGATACTGCTTTCCGTTAATCCTATTCTGATGCATAGCCTGTCATTGTTGCTACAGCTGTTGATACCTTACATCCAATCCTAAATGTTTAGTATAGGATGCTAGATTATCATCAGTGGCCCTACACTCTTGTCCGTCTGCCATGCTATACTACTGGGCCGTGATCACTTCGGGAGGTGATCACGGGCATATGATATATACTTATACTGTTACATTACTTATGATACTGTTCGGAGATGGGGGCTGAAGGGGCAGGTGGCTCCATCCCGGTAGAGGTGGGCCTGGGTTCCCGACGGCCCCTGACTGTTACTTTGTGGTGGAGCGACAGGACAGGTTGAGGCCACCTAGGAGAGAGGTGGGCCTGGCCCTAGTCAGCGTTCGCGGATACTTAACATGCTTAACGAGATCTTGGTATTTGATCTGAGTCTGGCTACTGGCCTATACGCACTAACCATCTACGCGGGGACAGTTATGGGCACTCGACGTCGTGGTATCAGCCCAAGCCTTCGTGACGTCAGCGACTGAACGGTGCGCGCCGGGTTGGACCGCGTAACGCGACTTCCTTTGTAATGGAGGTTGCTAGGTCTGCTCACCAGCCGCGTACACAACGTGCAGGTGTGCAACGGGCGATGGGCCCAGACCCCTGCGCGCATAGGATTTAGACCGGCGTGCTGACCTCTCTGTTGTGCCTAGGTAGGGTTGCGGCGTGTTGATCTTCCAAGGCCGGGCATGACCCAGAAAAGTGTGTCCGGACAAAGGGGATCGAGCGTGTTGGGAAATGTGGTGCACCCCTGCAGGGAAGTTTATCTATTCGAATAGCCGTGATCTTCGGTAACAGGACGACTTGGAGTTGTATCTTGACCTTATGACAACTAGAGCTGGATACTTAATAAAACACACCCTTCCAAGTGATAGATACAACCGGTGATCGCTCTCTCACAGGGCGTCGAAGGGAGGATCATCGGTTAGGATTATGCTACACGATGCTACTTGGTGAACTTACCATCTACTCTCTTCTTCTTCTGCAAGATGGAGGTTACCAGAAGCGTAGTCTTCGAAAGGACTAGCTATCCCCCTCTTATTCTGGCATTTTGCAGTTCAGTCCACATATGTTACCCCCTTTTCCATTTGATACCAATGCATACATATGTAGTGTAGCTCCTTGCTTGCGAGTACTTTGGATGAGTACTCGCGGTTGCTGTGCTCCCCCTTTTCCCCCTTCCTATACTCGATTGTTGTGACCAGACATATATATTAGGCATATATATTAGGCATCAAGATCTATAGAGATAGATCAAGACGCTTAATTGGACTTTCACAAAGCACATACCTTGATGAAGTTTTGAAGAAGTTCAAAATGGATCAAGCTAAGAAAGGGTTCTTGCCTGTGTTACAAGGTGTGAAGTTGAGTAAGACTCAATGCCCGACCACTGCAGAAGATAGAGAGAAAATGAAAAGTGTTCCCTATGCTTCAGCCATAGGCTTTATCATGTATGCAATGATGTGTACCAGACCTGATGTGTGCCTTGCTATTAGCCTAGCAGGGAGGTACCAAAGTAATCCAGGAGTGGATCACTGTACAACGGTCAAGAATATCCTGAAGTACTTGAAAAGGACCAAGGATATGTTTCTCGTTTATGGAGGTGACAAAGAGCTCATCGTAAATGGTTACCTTGATGCAAGCTTTGACACTAATCTGGACGATTCTAAATCGCAAAACGGATACGTGTTTATATTAAACGGTGGAGCTGTCAGTTGGAGCAGTTCTAAACAGAGCGTCGTGGCAGGATCTACATGTGAAGCGGAGTACATTGCTGCTTTTGAAGCAGCGAATGAAGGAGTCTGGATGAAGGAGTTCATATCCGATCTAGGTGTCATACCTAGTGCATCGGGTCCAATGAAAATCTTTTGTGACAATACTGGTGCAATTGCCTTGGCAAAAGAATCCAGATTTCACAAAAGAACCAAGCACATCAAGAGACGCTTCAACTCCATCCGGGATCAAGTCCAGGTGGGAGACATAGAGATTTGCAAGATACATACGGATCTATTTGTTGCAGACCCGTTAAGCCTCTTCCACGAGCAAAACATGATCAGCACCAAGGCTCCATGGGTGTTAAAATCATTACTGTGTAATCTAGATTATTGACTCTAGTGCAAGTGCGAGACTGAAGGAAATATGCCCTAGAGGCAATAATAAAGTTATTATTTATTTCCTTATTTCATGATAAATGTTTATTATTCATGCTAGAATTGTATTAACCGGAAACATAATACACGTGTGAATACATAGACAAACATAATGTCACTAGTATGCCTCTACTTGACTAGCTCATTGATCAAAGATGGTTAAGTTTCCTAACCATAGACATGAGTTGTTATTTGATCAATGGAATCACATCATTAGGAGAATGATGTGATTGACTTGACCCATTCCGTTAGCTTAGCACTTGATCGTTTATTTACTGCTATTGCTTTCTTCATGACTTATACATGTTCTTATGACTATGAGATTATGCAACTCCCGAATACCAGAGGAACACTTTGTTTGCTACCAAACGTCACAACGTAACTGGGTGATTATAAAGGTGCTCTACAGGTGTCTCCGATGGTACTTGTTGAGTTGGCATAGATCAAGATTAGGATTTGTCACTCCGATTGTCAAAGAGGTATCTCTAGGCCCTCTCGGTAATACACATCACTATAAGCCTTGCACGCATGATAACTAATGAGTTAGTTACGGGATGATGTATTACGGAACGAGTAAAGAGACTTGCCGGTAACGATATTGAACTAGGTATTGGATACCGACGATCGAATCTCAGGCAAGTAACATACCGATGACAAAGAGAACAACGTATAGTGTTGTGCGGTTTGACCGATAAAGATCTTCGTAGAATATGTAGGAACCAATATGAGCATCCAGGTTCCGCTATTGGTTATTGACTGGAGACGTGTCTCGGTCATGCCTACATAGTTCTCGAACCCGTAGGGTCCACACGCTTAAAGTTCTGTGACGATCGGTTTTATGAGTTTATATGTTTTGATGTGCCAAAGGTAGTTTGGAGTCCCGGATGTGATCACGGACATGACGAGGAGTCTCGAAATGGTCGATACATAAAGATTGATATATTGGAAGCCTATACTTGGACATCTGAATAGTTCCGGGTGAAATCAGGATTTTACTGTAGTACTGGAGGGGTTACCAGAACCTCCCGGGGGCTAATGGGCCTTGTTGGGCCATAAGGGAAAGAGAGAGGGGCCGGCCTAGGGCAGGCAGCGCGGCCCCTTCCCCCTGTTCAAATTGGACTAGGAGAAGGGGGGCGGCGCCCCCCTTTCCTTCTCTTTCTCTCCCTACCTTTCCCCCTCCTAGTAGGAGTAGGAAAGGGAGGAATCCTACTCCTACTAGGAGGAGGATTCCTCCTCCTAGGCACGCCAACAAGGGCCGGCCTCCCCCTTGCTCCTTTATATATAGGGGCAGGGGGCACCTCTAGACACACAAGTTGATCATAAAGATCTCTCCCAGCCGTGTGCGGTGCCCCCTCCACCATTATCCACCTCGGTCATACTGTAGCGGTGTTTAGGCGAAGCCCTGATGTGGTAGCTTCATCAACATCGTCACCATGCCATCGTGCTGAGGAAACTCTTCCCCGAGCTCTACTGGATCTGAGTTCATGGGACGTCACCGAGCTGAACGTGTGCTGAACGCGGAGGTGCCCTATGTTCGTACTGAGGATCGGCCGATCGTGAAGACGTACGACTACATCAACCGCATTGTCATAACGCTTTCGCTTAATGGTCTACGATGGTACGTGGACGACACTCTCCCCTCTCATTGCTATGCATCACCATGATCCTGCGTGTGCGTAGGAAATTTTTTGAAATTACTACGTTCCTCAACAATACGGACACCGGAATGGTTCCGAACAGGTTCGGGGATTTTTCGGAGTACCGGGAGGTTACCGGAACCCCCCGAGAAAGTTAATGGGCCTAATGGGCCATAGTGGAGGAGAGGAAGCAGGCCACGGGAGGTGGCGCCCCCCTCCTTGCCCAATCCGAATTGGACAAGGAGAGGGGCGCGACCGTCCCTTTCCTTATCCTTCTCCCTCCTTTCCCCTTTCCCCCTCTCCATTGGAAGGAAGGGGGGCGAATCCTACTAGGAACGGAGTCCTAGTAGGACTCCCCCCTCATGGCGCACCACCCCTGGCCGGCCACCTCCTCCCCCTCCTTTATACATGGGGGCGGGGAGGCACCCCAAAGGCACACCAAGATTTCTCTTAGCCATGTACGGTGCCCCCCTCCACAATTTACTCCTCCGGTCATAGCGTCGTAGTGCTTAGGCGAAGCCCTGCGCGGATCACATCACCATCATCGTGTTGTCGGAACTCTCCCTCGACCCTCTACTGGATCAAGAGCTCGAGACATCATTGAGCTGAATGTGTGCTGAACACGAAGGTGCCGCACGTTTGGTACTTGAATCAGTTGGATCATGAAGACGTTCGACTACATCAACTGTGTTAAAATAACGCTTCCGCTTTTGGTCTACGAGGGCACGTGGACACACTCTTCCCCTCTTGTTGCTATGCATCTCCTAGATAGATCTTGCGTGATCGTAGAATTTTTTTTGAAATTGCATGCTACGTTCCCCAACAGTGTTATCAGAGCCAGGTTTATGTGTAGATGATATGCACGAGTAGAACAGAAACAGATGTGGGTGATAATAGTCATACTGCTTACCACCAACATCTTACTTTAATTCGGCGGTATTATTGGATGAAGCGGCCCAGGCCGACATTACATGACCATGTTCATGAGACTGGTTCTACCGACATGCTTTGCACACAGGTGGCTGGCGGGTGGCTGTTTCTTCAACTTTAGTTGAATCGAGTTTGACTACGTCCGGTCCTTGTTGAAGGTTAAAACAACACAGTTGATGAAAAACCATTTTGGTTTTGATGCATAGGTAGAACGGTTCTTGCTAGAAGCCCGTAGCAGCCACGTAAAACTTGCAACAACAAAGTAGATGATGTCTAACTTGTTTTTGCGGGGCATGTTGTGATATGATATGGTCAAGACGTGATGAGATGTAAATTGTTGTATGAGATGATCATGTTTTGTAAAAGTTATCGGCAACTGGCAGGAGCCTTATTGTTGTACTTGCTTTACTTTATCACTAAGAGGTAGCGATAGTCGTAGAAGCAATAGTTGGCGAGACGACAACGACGCTACAATGGATATCAAGGTGTCAAGCCAGTGACGACGGAGATCATGACGGTGCTTTGGAAATGGAGATCGAAGGCACAAGATGATGATGGCCATATCATGTCACATATTTTGATTGCATGTGATGTTTATCCTTTATGCATCTTATTTTGCTTTGTACGGCGGTAGCATTATAAGATGATCCCTCACTAAATTTCAAGGTACAAGTGTTCTCCCTGAGTATGCACCGTTGCTATAGTTCGTCGTGGCTAGACACCACGTGATGATCGGGTGTGATAAGTTCTATGTTCACATGCAACGGGTGGAAGCCAGTTTTGCACGTGCAGAATACTCGGGTTAAACTTGACGAGCCTAGCATATGCAGATATGGCCTCGGAACACTGAGACTGAAAGGTCGAACATGAATCATATAGTAGATATGATCAACATAGTGATGTTCACCATTGGAAACTACTCCATCTCACGTGATGATCGGACATGGTTTAGTAGATATGGATCATGTGATCATTTAGATGACTAGAGGGATGTCTATCTAAGTGGGAGTTCTTAACTAATATGATTAATTGAACTTTAATTTATAATGAACTTAGTACCTGATAGTTTTTGCATATCTATGTTGTTGTAGATCAATGGCCCATGCTACTATTCCCTTGAATTTTAATGCGTTCCTAGAGAAAGCTAAGTTGAAAGATGATGCTAGCAACTACACGAACTGGGTCCGTAACTTGAAGATTATCCTCATTGCTGCACATAAGAATTATGTCCTGGAAGCACTGCTAGGTGCAAGACCCGCTGCAGGAGCAACCCCGGACGTTATGAACGTTTGGCAGAGCAAAGCTGATGACTACTCGATAGTTCAGTGTGCCATGCTTTACGGCTTAGAATCGGGACTTCAAAGATGTTTTGAACATCATGGAGCATATGAGACATTCCAGGAGTTGAAGTTAATATTTCAAGAAAATGCCCGAGTTGAGAGACATGAAGTATCCAACAAGTTCTACAGCTGCAAAATGGAGGAGAATAGTTCTGTCAGTGAACACATACTCTGAATGTCTGGGTACCATAACCACTTGACTGAGCTGGGAGTTAATCTTCCTGATGATAGTGTCATTGACATAGTTCTTCAATCACTGCCACCAAGCTATAAAGGCTTCATGATGAACTATAATATGAAAGGGATGGAAAAGACAATTCCCGAGCTCTTCGCGATGCTAAAGGCTATGGAGGTAGAAATCAAGAAGGAGCATCAAGTGTTGACGGTTAATAAGACCAGTAGTTTCAAGAAAAAGGGCAAAGGGAAGAAGGGGAACTTCAAGAGGAATAGCAAACAAGTTGCTGCTCAAGGGAAGAAGCCCAAGTCTGGACCTAAGCCTGAAACTAAGTGCTTCTACTGCAAAGGGACTGGTCACTTGAAGCGGAACTGCCCATTGGTGGATAAGAAGGATGGAAAAGTGAAAGGTATATTTGATATACATGTTATTGATGTGTACCTTACTAATGCTTGTAGTAGAGCCTGGTTATTTGACACTGGTTCTATTGCTCATATTTGCAACTCGAAACAGGGGCTACAAATTAAACAAAGATTGTCTAAGGATGAGGTGACGATGTCCGTGGGAAATGGTTCCAAAGTCGATGTGATCATCATCGGTACGCTACCTCTACATCTACCGTCGGGATTAGTTTTAGACCTAAGTAATTGTTATTTGGTGCCAGCGTTGAGCCTGAACATTATATCTGGATCTTGTCTAATGCGAGACGGTTATTCATTTAAATCAGAGAATAATAGTTGTTCTATTTATATGAGTAATATCTTTTATGGTCATGCACCCTTGATGAGTGGTCTATTTTTGTTGAATCTCGATTGTAGTGATACACATATTCATAATATTGAAGCCAAAAGGTGCAAAGTTCATAATGATAGTGCAACTTATTTGTGGCACCGCCGTTTAGGTCATATTGGTGTAAAGCGCATGAAGAAACTCCATGCTGATGGGCTTTTGGAATCACTTTATTATGAATCACTTGATTCTTGCGAACCATGCCTCATGGGAAAGATGACTAAGACTTTGTTCTCTGGAACAATGGAGCGAGCAACTGACTTGTTGGAAATAATACATACTAATGTATGCAGTCCGATGAGTGTTGAGGCTCACGGCGGGTATCATTATTTTCTAACCTTCACAGATGATTTGAGCAGATATGGATATATCTACTTAATGAAACATAAGTCTGAAACATTTGAAAAGTTCAAAGAATTTCATAGTGAAGTGGAAAATCATCGTAACAAGAAAATAAAGTTTCTATGATTTGATCGAGGAGGTGAATATTTGAGTTATGAGTTTGGTCTTCATTTGAAGCAATGTGGAATAGTTTCGCAACTCACGCCACATGGAACACCACAGCATAATGGTGTGTTCGAACGTCGTAACCGTACTTTATTAGATATGGTGCGATCTATGATGTCTCTTACTGATTTACCGCTATCGTTTTGGGGTTATGCTTTAGAGACGGCTGCATTCACGTTAAATAGGGCCCGTGTAAATCCGTTGAGACGACACCATATGAATTGTGGTTTGGCAAGAAACCTAAACTGTCATTTCTTAATGTTTGGGGCTGCGATGCTTATGTGAAAAAGCTTCAACCTGATAAGCTTGAACCCAAATCAGAGAAATGTGTCTTCATAGGATACCCAAAGGAGACTGTTGGGTACACCTTCTATCACAGATCCGAAGACAAGATATTCGATGCTAAGAATGGATCCTTTCTAGAGAAGGAGTTTCTCTCGAAAGAAGTGAGTGGGAGGAAAGTAGAACTTGATGAGGTAATTGTACCTTCTCCGGAATTGGAAAGTAGTTCATCACAGAAATCAGTTCTAGTGATTCCTACACCAATTAGTGAGGAAGCTAATCATGAAGATCATGAAACTTCAGATCAAGTTACTACCGAACCTCGTAGGTCAATCAGAGTACGATCCGCACCAGAGTGGTATGGTAATCCTGTTGTGGAAGTCATGTTACTAGACCATGACGAACCTATGAATTATGAGGAAGCGATGACGAGCCCAGATTCCGTGAAATGGCTTGAGGCCATGAAATCTGAGATGGGATCCATGTATGAGAACAAAGTGTGTACTTTGGTTGACTTCCCCGACGATCGGCAAGCCATAGATTATAAATGGGTCTTCAAGAAGAAGACTGACGCTGACGGTAATGTTACTATCTACAAAGCTTGACTTGTTGCGAAAGGTTTTTGACAAGTTCAAGGAGTTGACTACAATGAAACCTTCTCACCCATAGTGATACTTAAGTCTATCCGAATCATGTTAGCAATTGCCGCATTTTATGATTATGAAATTTGGCAAATGGATGTCAAAACTGCATTCCTTAATGGATATCTTAAAGAAGAGTTGTATATGATGCAACCAGAAGGTTTTGTCAATCCTAAAGGTGCTAACAAAGTGAGCAAGCTCCAGCAATCCATTTATGGACTGGTGCAATCCTCTCGGAGTTGGAATATTCGCTTTGATAGTGTGATCAAAGCATATGGTTTTATACAGACTTTTGGAGATGCCTGTATTTACTAGAAAGTGAGTGGGATCTCTGTATCATTTCTAATATTATATGTGGATGACATATTGTTGATTAGAAATAATACAAAATTTCTGGATAGCATAAAAGGATACTTGAATAAGAATTTTTCAATGAAAGACCTTAGTGAAGCTGCTTATATATTGGGCATCAAGATCTATAGAGATAGATCAAGATGCTTATTTGGAATTTCACAAAGCACATACCTTGATAAATTTTTGAAGAAGTTCAAAATGGATCAGTCAAAGAAAGGGTTCTCGCTTGTGTTACAAGGTGTGAAGTTGAGTCAGACTCAATGCCCGACCACTGCAGAAGATATAGAGAAAATGAAAGTCATTCCCTATGCCTCAGCCATAGGTTCTATCATGTATGAAGTGCTGTGTACCAGACCTGATGTGTGCCTTGCTATAAGTTTAGCAGGGAGGTACCAAAGTAATCCAGGAGTGGATCACTGGACAGCTGTCAAGAACATCCTGAAATACCTGAAAAGGACTAAGGATATGTTTCTCGTTTATGGAGGTGACAAAGAGCTTGTCATAAATGGTTACGTCGATGCAAGCTTTGACACTGATCCGGATGACTCTAAGTCACAAACCGGATACATATTTATACTGAATGGTTGAGCTGTAAGTTGGCGCATTTCCAAGCAGAGCGTTGTGGCGGGATTTACGTGTGAAGCAGAGTACATAGCTGCTTCAGAAGCAGCGAATGAAGGAGCCTAGATGAAGGACTTCATATCCGATCTAGGTGTAATACCTAGTGCATCGGGTCCAATGAAAATATTTTGTGACAATACTGGAGCAGTTTCCTTGGCGAAGGAATCTAGATTTCACAAGAGAACCAAACACATCCAGAGACGCTTCAATTCCATCCACGATCAAGTCAAGGAGGGAGACATAGATATTTGCAAAATACGTACAGATCTGAATGTTGCAGAGTTGTTGACTAAGCCTCTCTCACGAGCAAAACATGATCAACACCAAGACTCCATGGGTGTTAGAATCATTACTATGTAATCTAGATTATTGACTCTAGTGCAAGTGGGAGACTGAAGGAAATATGCCCTAGAGGCAATAATAAAGTTTTTATTTATATTTCCTTATATCATGGTAAATGTTTATTATTCATGCTAGAATTGTATTAACCGGAAACTTAGTACATGTGTGAATACATAGACTAACAGAGTATCCCTACTATGCCTCTACTTGACTACCTCGTTAATCAAAGATGGTTAAGTTTCCTGACCATAGAAATGTGTTGTCATTTGATGAATGGGATCACATCATTAGAGAATGATGTGATGGACAAGACCCATCCGTTATCTTAGCATTATGATCGTTTAGTTTTATTGCTATTGCTTTCTTCATGACTTATACATATTCCTCTGACTATGAGATTATGCAACTCCCGAATATCGGAGCAACACCTTGTGTGTTATCGAACGTCACAACATAACTGGGTCATTATAAAGATGCTCTAGAGGTGTCTCTGAAGGTGTTTGTTGAGTTGGCATAGATCAAGATTAGGATTTGTCACTTCGAGTATCGGAGAGGTATCTCTGGGCCCTCTCGGTAATGCACATCACTAAAAGCCTTGCAAGCAATGTGACTAATGGGTTAGTTGCAAGACGATGTATTAAGGAACGAGTAAAGAGACTTGCCAGTAACGAGATTGAACTAGGTATGATGATACCGACGATCAAATCTCGGGCAAGTAACATACCGATGACAAAAGGGAATAACCTATGTTGTTATGCGGTTTGACCGATAAAAATCTTCGAAGAATATGTAGGAGCCAATATGAGCATCCAAGTTTCTCTATTGGTTATTGACTGGAGATATGTCTCGGTCATGTCTACATAGTTCTCGAACCCGTAGGGTCCGCACGCTTAACGTTTGAGGACGATTTGTATTATGAGTTATGTGTTTTGGTGACCGAAGTTTGCTCGGAGTCCCGGATGAGATCACGGATATGATGAGGAGTCTCGAAATGGTCGAGAGGTAGAGATTCATATATTGGAAGGTTATATACGGACACTGGAATGGTTCCGAAGAGGTTCGGGGATTTTTCGGAGTATCGGGAGGTTACCTGTACCCCCCGGGAAAGTTAATGGGCCTAATGGGCCATAGTGTAGGAGAGGAGGCAAACCATGGGAGGTGGCGCCCCCCCCCTTGCCCAATCCGAATTGTACAAGGGGAGGGGCGTGGCCTCCCCTTTCATTCTCCTTCTCCCTCCTTTCCCCTTTCCCCTCTCCGTTCGAAGGAAAAGGGGGGGGGCAATCCTACTAGGAACGGAGTCCTAGTAGGACTCCCCCTCATGGTGCGCCACCCCTAGTCGGCTACCTCCTCCCCCTTTATATACGGGGGCGGGGGCACCCGAGTGGCACACCAAGATTTCTCTTAGCCGTGTGCGACGCCCCCCTCCACAGTTTACTCCTCCGGTCATAGCGTCGTAGTGCTTAGGCGAAGCCCTGCGCGGATCACATCACCATCACTGTCACCATGTTGTCGTGTTGTCAGAACTCTCCCTCGACCCTCTACTAGATCAAGGCTCGAGGGACGTCATCGAGCTGAACGTGTGCTGAACACGGATGTGTCGTACATTCGGTACTTGGAGCAGTTGGATCGTGAAGACGTTCGACTACATCAACCACGTTAAAATAACGCTTCCGCTTTCGGTCTACGAGGGTACGTGGACACAGTCTTCCCCTCTTGTTGCTATGCTTGTCCTAGATTGATCTTGCGTGATCATAGGAATTTTTTTGAAATTGGATGCTACGTTCACCAACACTTATAGTAGTGATTTATTTTCTTATACTAACGAATCTCATGAAGGTTTTGTTGAGTTTTGTGTGATTGAAGTCTTATACTAACCACAACAATCCCTTAGCCGTGTGCGGTGCCCCCCTCCACAGCTTTGTCCCTCAGTCATATTTTCATAGTGCTTAGGCGAAGCCCCGCGGAGATAGCATCACCATCACCGTCACCACGCCGTTGTGCTGCCGGAACTCATCCACTACTTTGCCATCTTGCCGGATCAAGAAGGCAAGGACGCCACCAAGCTGAACATGTGCTGAACGCGAAGGTGTTGTACGTTCGGTACTCGGTCGGTTGGATCGTGAAGAAGTTTGACTACATCAACCGCGTTAACAAACACTTCGCTTACGGTCTACGAGGGTACGTAGACACACTCTCCCCTCTCGTTGCTATGCATCTCCATGGATAGATCTTGCGTGCGCATAGAGTTTTTTTTTGTTTTCCATGCAACGTTCCCCAACAGTGGTATCAGAGCCAGGTTTCTGCGTAGATATATGCACGAGTAGAACACAAAGAGTTGTGGGCGGTGATAGTCATACTACTTACCTCCAACATCTTATTTTGATCTGGCGGTATTGTGGGATGAGGCAGCCCGGACCAACCTTGCATGTCCACGCACATGAGACCGGTTCCACCGACTGACATGCAACTTGTTTTGCATAAAAGGTGGCTGGCGGGTGTCTATTTCTCCTACTTTAGTTGAATTGAATTTGACTGCGGCCGGTCCTTGAAGAAGGTTAAAATAGCAAACTTGATAAATCACCATTCTGGTTTTTGCGTAGTTAAGAACAGTTCTTGCTAGAAGCTCGTAGCAGCCACGTAAAACTTGCAACAACAAAGTAGAGGTCGTCTAACTTGTTTTACAGGGCATGTTGTGATGTGATATGGTCAAGACATGATGTGATATACTTTATTGTATGAGATGATCATGTTTTGTAATATCGACAACCGGCAGGAGCCTTAGGGTTGTCTCTTAATTATTATATGAAATGCAAGAGCCATGTAACTGATTTACTTTATCTCCATGCATTAGCAATAGTTGTAGAAGCAATAGTTGGCGAGATGACCCCGACGCAACGATGGAGATCAAGGTGTCATGCCGGTGACGATGGAGATCATGACGATGCTTTGGAGATGGAGATCAAAATCACAAGATGATGATGGCCATACCATGTCACATATTTTTATTACATGTGATGTTTATCCTCTATGCATTTTATTTTGCTTAGAACGGTGGTAGCATTATAAGATGATCCCTTCACTAAATTTCAAGATAAAAGTGTTCTCCCCGAGTATGCACCATTGCCAAATTTCGTTGTTTCAAAGCACCTCATGATGATTGGGTGTGATAGACTCTATGTTCACATACCATGGGTGTAAGACAGTTTTGCACATGCATAATACATGGGTTAAACTTGACGAGCCTAGCATGTACGGACATGGTCTCAGAACATTGGAGACCGAAAGGTCGAACATGAGTCATATAGTAGATATGATCAACATAAATATGTTCACCATTGATGACTACCCCATCTCATATGATGATCGGACATGGGTTAGTTGATTTGGATCATGTATCACTTAGATAACTTGAGGGATGTTTATTTAAGTGGGAGTTCATTAGTAATTTGATTAATTGAACTTAAATTTATCACGAACTTAGTCTTAATAGTTTTGCATATCTATGTTGTAGGTCAATGGACCATGCTACCGTTCCCTTGAATTTTAATGCGTTCCAAGAGAAAGTGAAGTTGAAAGATGATGGTAGCAACTACACGGACTGGGTCCGTAACTTGAGGATTATCCTCATTGCTACACATAAGAATTATGTCCTTGATGCACTACTAGGTGATAGACCTGCTGCAGGAGCAACTATAGATGTTATGAACGTCTGGCGGGCTCGATGTGATGACTACTCAATAGTTTAGTGTGCCATACTTTATGGCTTAGAACCGAGACTTCAAAGACGTTTTGAACGTCATGGAGCATATCATATGTTCCAATAATTGGAGTTAATATTTCAAGCAAATGCCCGGGTTGAGAGATATGAAGTCTACAACAAGTTCTATAGCTCCAAGATGGAGGAGAACAGTTCTGTCGGTGAACACATACTCAAAATGTAGGGATGAATCAGCACAACGATGGTAGGTATTTCCCTCAGTGATGAGACCAAGGTTATCGAACCAGTAGGAGAGAACCAAGCAACACTACGTAAATATCACCTGCACACAAATAACAAATACTCGCAACCCGATGTGTTAAAGGGGTTGTCAATCCCTTTTGGGTAACGGCACCAAAAATTGGCAAAAAGACAGGATAAATTTGTAATAGATTGGATAAATAGATCGCGAATAAAATAAAGTGCAGCATGTTATTTTTGCATTTTGGTTTAATAGATCTGAAAATAAAAGCAAATAAAATAATATCACAAAGGCAAATATAATAAAGAAGAGACCCGGGGGCCGTAGATTTCACTAATGGCTTCTCTCGAGAAAAATAGCAAACGTGGGTAAATGAATTACTGTTGGGCAATTGATAAAACTTGAAATAATCATGACGATATCCAGGCAATGATCATTATATAGGCATCACGTCCAAGATAAGTAGTGTAACGCCCGGGTAATCAAGCTACAGTAATCCAACGATAATCATGCCACGTCACCCCGGTTACTATTGATAATCTACCGTTAGGCCAAAACCGAGTCAAATTCAAACATTAAAATAAAGTTAAATTATAAAAGTTTCAAAATGTTAAACTAAAATGTTCGGAGTGTGCAGTTAAATGCCAGGGTAATTATATTGAAGCAAACACATTTTTATAAAATGCCTAAATAATTTAACTTGATTTAAAACAGAAGAGGAAATAAAGAAAAGGAAAACAGGAAACAAAACCAAAAAAAAAAGGAGAAACCCCCCCTGGGCCGTGGCCCAACTGGACCAGCCCACTGGCCTAGACCGGCCCCCACTCCCCCCATAACCCAACACCCCCGAAACCCTAACCCCACCCCGTCGCCCCCAGTCGCCCCACTTCCCCCCCCACTCGCTCCACTCCCCCCTGCCCCTTCCCCGATCCAGATCGGATCGGGGGCGTTCGCCGCCGCCGCCCGGATTCCACGCCCGGAGCTCCCCCCCCCCCCCCGCCGGACTCCTCCCCCCCGGCCTGCCTCCTCTACGCCGTCGTCTCGCCTCCTCACGTCCTCCTCGTCCCGAGCCGAGGCCGCCATTCCGGCGCCGCGCCCTCGACCCCGTCGCCCCGCCGCACTCGTCGCCGGCGACCCGAACGCCGCCCCCTTCCTCGTCCTCCTCCTCGAGCTCGAGACCGCTGCCTCGTTCCCTGCACCTTCCGTGAGCACCCCCCCTCTCTCCCCGTCCCCGTTGCCCGTTCCGGCCACCGCGCCGCCAAGCCCCGCCCCTGTGCGCTGCCGGCGTCGACTGCGCACGCAAGGCCGCACCCGCCTGCTCGACCCGCTCCTCACGCCCGGCCGTGCCCTATGCATGTGCACACTCGCCGCTGCCCCGTGCTGAAGCTCCGCGTGCGCCGTGCTCGCCCACCGGTCGCCCGCGCCGTCTGCGGCTTGCGCGTGTCCGCCCCCTTGCTCGCGATGCTCCCCTCGCCCCGATCGCTGTTGCGTCCGCCGCCGCTCGCCGTCCCGCCATTTGCCGCGCCGCGCCTTCGTTCCCTGCCCCGGCGCCACCCCGACGTGGCCTCGCCGCTGCCGCTGTCGTCCCAGGCGGCCGGGCTTGCCGTGCCCGTGGCCGGCGCCCCCTGCCCATCTGGGCATTTGCCAATCGGGCTGGGTGCCTGCGCCCGTAACCCGCGCGCCCGAATCGCTGTGGCCCTTTGGGCCACTGACATGGAGGGCCCCGCCTCCAGAACAAATTAAAAAAAAAACAAACAAAGGAATTAAAAAAAAATACCTAAATAAATAAATAATTAATGATAAAAGTAATTAATTAATTAATTAACTAATTAGTTAACTTATTTAATTCTGATTAAATTAACTAATTAAGGTTAATTAACCCAATGATTAATTAACCTAATTAACTACTGTTAATTAATCTAATCAATTAGTTAGGTTAATTAAACCCTAATTAACATAAACAGTGTATGACAGGTGGGTCCCACTGGACCCATGGGTCAGGTTGACCAAGTCAACAGAGTTGACTGCTGATGTCAGCATGACATCATGCTGATGTCATTAATCTATTTTTCGAATTAATTTAAATAATTAATTAAATTCCAGAAATTAATAAAATCTTTAGAAAATCATATCTTTTAATCCGTAACTCGGATTAAAATATTTTCAACATGAAAATTGCTCAGAACGACGAGACGAATTCGGATACGCAGCCCGTTCGTCCGCCACGCATCCCTAACCTATCAAACTCGCA
The DNA here is from genome assembly GCF_056163025.1 of Triticum urartu. Lineage (NCBI taxonomy): Eukaryota > Viridiplantae > Streptophyta > Magnoliopsida > Poales > Poaceae > Triticum > Triticum urartu. Next base: position 346,228,091 of record NC_141876.1, on the reverse strand, counting down.
ACTTTCCCCCTCCGGTTCACCGGTCCGAAAACGCGAAACACCGGGGATACTTTCCCGGATGTTATCCCCCTTCACCGGTATCACCTACTACCGCGTTAGGGCACCTCTAACGCCGTAACTTGTCTTGTCATGCATCACTATGCATATGCTTGCATTATATTTATTGTTTCTTCCCCCTCTTCTCTCTCTAGACACCGAGACCGACGCCGCTGCTACCCCGTACGACTACGGAGTTGACGACCCCTCTCTCTTGCCAGAGCAACCAGGCAAGCCCCCCCCCCTTGATCACCAGATATCGCCTACTCTCCTCTTTACCGCTTGCATTAGAATAGTGTAGCATGTCACTGCTTTCCGTTATTCCTATCCTGATGCATAGCCTGTCCTTGTTACTACTGTTGTTACCATTACCTGCTATCCTACTGCTTAGTATAGGATGCTAGTATTTTCATAAGTGGCCCTACATCCTTGTCCGTCTGTCATGCTATACTATCGGGCCGTGATCACTCGGGAGTTGATCACGGGTATATACTATATGCTTTATACATGATACATGTGGTGACTAAAGACGGGTCGGCTTGTGGAGCACCCGCGAGTGATTCACGGATTGGGGGCTGAAAGGACCTTTGTCCCAACGGCCCTCTGTGTGGATCTTTGAGGTGGAGCGACAGGGCAGGTTCCGACCACCTAGGAGAGAGGTGGGCCTGGCCCTGGTCGGCGTTCGCGGATACTTAACACGCTTAACGAGATCTGGGTATTTGATCTGAGTTTGGCCATTTGGTCTATACGCACTAACCATCTACGCGGGAGTAGTTATGGGTATCCCGGCGTCGTGGTATCAGCCGAAGCCTTCTTGACGTCAGCGACGGAGCGGCGCGCGCTGGATTGGACTGGAACGCCACTAGGCTAGGTCTGCTTCCGGCCGCCCACGCAACGTGCAGGTGTGCTAAGGGCGATGGGCCCAGACCCCTGGGCGCTTAGGTTTAGACCGGCGTGCTGACCTCTCTGTTGGTCTAGGTGGGGCTGCGACGTGTTGATCTTCCGAGGCCGGGCATGACCCAGGAATGTGTGTCCGGCCAAATGGGATCGAGCGTGTTGGGGTATGTGGTGCACCCCTGCAGGGAAGTTAATCTATTCGAATAGCCGTGATCTTCGGTAACAGGACTATTTGGAGTTGTACCTTGACCTTATGACAACTAGAACCGGATACTTAATAAAACACACCCTTCCAAGTGCCAGATACAACCGGTGTTCGCTCTCTCACAGGGCGACGAAGGGAGGATCATCGGTTAGGATTATACTATGCGATGCTACTTGGAGGACTTCAGTCTACTCTCTTCTACATGCTGCAAGACGGAGGCTACCAGAAGCGTAGTCTTCGAAAGGATTAGTTATCCCCCTCTTATTCTGGCATTCTGCAGTTCAGTCCACATATGATACCCTTACTCCATTTGATACCCATGCATATGTAGTATAGCTCCTTGCTTGCGAGTACTTTGGATGAGTACTCACGGTTGCTTTCTCCCTCCTTTCCCCCTTTCCTTTCATTCTGATTGTCGCAACCAGATGCTGGAGTCCAGGAGCCAGACGCCACCGTCGACGACGACTCCTACTACACCGGAGGCGCCTACTACTACGTGATGCCCGCTGACGACGACTTAGAGTAGTTAGGAGGATCCCAGGCAGGAGGCCTGCACCTCTTTCGATCCGTATCCCAGTTTGTGCTAGCCTTCTTAAGGCAACCTTGTTTAACTTATGTCTGTACTCAGATATTGTTGCTTCCGCTGACTCGTCTATGATCGAGCTCTTGTATTCGAGCCCTCGAGGCCCCTGGCTTGTAATATGATGCCTGTATGACTTATTTTATTTGTAGAGCTGTGTTGTGATATCTTCCCGTGAGTCCTTGATCTTGATCGTACACATTTGAGTGCATGATTAGTGTACGGTCAAATCAGGGGCGTCACAAGTTGGTATCAGAGCCGACTGCCTGTAGGAACTCCCCTTCCACACTCCTTGGCCGAAGTCGAGTCTAGACATTGTAAAAACTTTTACTAACTTGGCTGTGTGCCTTACGGGCCCACGTCGCCATCGGGTGGTACTAGGATCTTTTACTCCTCAACCTTTACTCTGGGACTCTGAACTCTCTTCTACTCGGGTTAAACGAATTTACTAACTCTGACACTAGGATCCCGTTACGACATTCACCCCAAAGTTGGATAAGCCCTAGTTATTCTTTAGAATTGTATTTGAACATTATCCACATTGTCATTTGACTCCTGTGAAAACATCTGTGTTTTCAGATGGAACCCACGAGGCAGGTCGTGCGCCACACGACGGCCATTGGTGCCTCAGGATCACCTGCTGTGTTGGTTGAGATGATGACCTATCTGGGTTATCGCTGGCACCCTGAGTACACCGTCTATGAGGAGTATCAGGACTTCAACCAGGAGCAGTACCGTGCCATCGTCCACCTCTACTCTCGGGAGTATGACTCCACTACCGTGCTGCACACTGCTCATGGTGTTGGAGTGACTATCGATATGGCGGTCCACGATGCTGCTTATGCTGCTCTGACACGTCTCCGTGGAGAGTATCAGGAGTTGGACACCTCCCCCTTCAGGCACATTGCTATTGCATCCGATGTTGGTGCGGAGGGTTACTACACTGCTGCCTACTCCACTGTCACCCGAGAGCCATTCTACCATCAGAACCTGGTTCTGCATGCTGATGGGCTGGATAGAGCTAACCGAGCTCTTCGCCATGAGTTGTACACCACCCGTCAGCACCTCTACCGTGCTCTGACGATGTTGCACCCCTTCGTCGGATCTGGGGAGCTGTCGCGTTCTGCTATCTACCCAGCCAGGACCGTGATGCCCCAGGGCGTCGGCTGGCCAGATGTGGGAGGCTACTCTCCTGCATTGGGCCCTCTCCTGCCACCTGCGCATCGGGTTCCGCACCAGAGTATCCGCGGACCCCAGGCTACTCGCGTGGAGGTCTTCCCTTCGCGTCACTGCCAGCTGTCGGGCTACACCTACCTCCGCAGTACCGCATGGGACTGACGTAGACTTGCTTATTAGTGTTAGATGCATTCGCCGCGAGCCTGCGTGCCGCCTATGATGTCTTAGTCTATGTACTGAACACTGTGTAACGAACTCTATGCATGATCTCTTTTGTAAGATATGCCGACTACTATGTGGTATCTATCGTGCTGCTTTCGTTGTGCATGTTTCATCATGAATGATTCTTGTTTTTACAATTCCTCAATGCTGAACTACCCCTGTTAAATATTAGCAGGATGGTTAGACCAGGTGGTCGTGGTCGTGGTGGCAACGCCCCACCACCGCCTGAGTACATGGCTGGTATGGTCCAACAGCTTGAAATGAATCGCCAGTTCATGGAGAATATGATGGCTCAGTTTCCTCGCCCCAATATGAACCAGCAGCCAACCCTAGTAACTCTGCAGGATTTCATGCGCCTGAACCGAACTGTGTACCGCAGCTCAACTCAGCCTCTGGATGCTGATGACTGGCTCCGTGACATCACCTATGAGATGGAGTCTGCTGAGGTAGCCCCTGCCAGCTATGTCACCTTTGCTTCCTTCTTCCTGAAGGGACCCGCAGCTCAATGGTGGGACAGCCACAGGCGTACGCTGCCAGCTGGAACAATCATCACCTGGCCAGACTTCCAAGCTGCCTTCCGTGCTCGCTTCATTCCTCAGGGAGTCATGGACCGGAAGAAGCGTGAGTTCCGCAACCTCACCCAAGGCAACAAAACTGTGGAAGCTTATCAGCGGGAGTTTCTGGACTTGTCCCGCTATGCTGAAGAGGACATTGCAACTGATGCACGCAGACAGGAGAAGTTCCGGGATGGCCTTCAAGCTGACATCAAACTCGCACTTCTAGTGCATGATTTTGCTGATTTCGCCACTCTGGTGAACAAAGCCATCAATGTCGAAACTGGTCTGCAGGAATACCAGAGCTCTCACAGGCGCAACCGTGACACGGGCTCATCTTCGGGCCCGTCCTCGCAGAAGCGCAAGATATGGATTCCCAATAGCTTGTACCAGCCGGATGCACCTACCCCAAGGCAGACCTATGCTGCACCTCGTCTGCCTACTCCTCCGACTAGGCGGCCAAGACTCCCAGTTCCACCACCACAAGCTCCTGTTCCCACTCCCAATAATGGATTGTGCTTCAGGTGTGGACAACCAGGGCATCGTGCTAGGGAATGCAACCAGAACCCGAATCAACTGGCCCTTCCAGCAACTGGCCGTGGAAGCAACCAGCCCCGCGGCAACAATGCCAAGTCTTATGGTCGTGTTCATGCCAACCACGTTGATCTGAGCGAAGCTCAAGACCAGCCTGCTACTGTGATGGGTACCCTCCTCGTAAATTCAGTACCAGCATCCGTTCTATTTGATACAGGTGCATCGCATTCATTCATGTCAGAAGGTTTTGCATGCTTGCACGACATTAAATGTGAGAACATGGATGCTTCACTATTAGTACACACCCCTGCGGGCCAATGTAGAACCTCCATGATTTGCAACGACGTCCCTGTAGAAATCGAAGGATTGGAATTCCTTGTCTCTCCCATCGTACTGAAGTCCTGTAGCATTGATCTCATTCTGGGAATGAATTGGTTAAAAGCGCATACTGCTTCTATAGTTTGCGCCACTAAGGTTGTCCATTTGCTACACCCTTCTGATGAAATAATAGCTTATCAAGCTCATCTAGTTCAGAACGCCGAGGCACGACTTTATGCCTTGAATGCGTTGAACGCTGCACCACTCGAGGGCATTGAAAACGTTCCCGTCGTTCGTGAATTCCAAGATGTATTCCTAGAAGAACTTCCAGGGATTCCCCCTGCTAGAGCTGTCGAATTCATCATCGACTTGAAACCCGGCACTACCCCTATAGCTAAACGACCCTACAAGATGCCGCCGCATGAACTCCTTGAGCTTAAGGAGGAAATCGACAAATCTCTTGTCAAAGGTTTCATTCGCCCAAGTTGCTCTCCTTGGGGAGCACCTTCTCTCTTTGTTAGGAAGAAGGATGGGACAAACCGATTGGTCCAAGACTACCGTCCTATAAACCAAGCTACCATTCAGAATAAATACCCTCTTCCTCGGATCAATGATCTTTATGATCAACTGGCTGGTTCATCAGTGTTCTCCAAACTCGACTTGAGGTTGGGTTACCACCAGATCCGTGTTCGTGAAGAGGACATCCCAAAAACCGCCTTCGTGACTCGGTATGGGTCATATGAGTACACCGTCATGTCGTTCGGCTTAACGAATGCTCCCGCCACCTTCTCTTGTCTGATGAATTATATATTCATGGATTACCTCGACAAGTTCGTCGTGGTTTATCTGGACGATATCCTTGTATTTTCCAAGAACGAGGAAGAACATGCTGGACATCTGCGTCTTGTGCTAGAGAAGCTTCGAGAACATCAGCTGTATGCTAAGTATTCCAAGTGTGAATTCTGGCTTCCCGAAGTAACCTATCTTGGGCATGTCATCTCCAAAGATGGTATTGCCGTCAACCCTGAACGAGTTCAGGCTATTCTTGATTGGACTCCTCCGAAGAATGTGAAGCAAGTCCGAAGTTTTCTCGGTCTCGCCAGCTATTGCCGTCGATTCGTCGAGAACTTCTCCAAGATTGCCAGGGCTCTGACTAATTTGTTGCATAAGGGTGTCAAGTTCGACTGGACAGACAAGTGTCAGGAAAGTTTTCAGGCGCTCAAAGACAAGTTGACTTCTGCCCCCGTGCTTGCACCACCTGATACTAAGAAGGACTTTGTCATTTACTGCGACGCTTCCCGCCAAGGATTAGGCTGTGTCCTAATGCAGGAGCGCAGAGTGATTGCTTATGCCTCTCGTCAATTGCGCCCTCACGAAGAAAACTACCCGGTTCACGACCTCGAGCTTGCTGCTGTCATTCATGCACTGAAGCAGTGGCGACATTACCTTCTCGGTAATCGTTGCGAGATCTTCACCGACCATCAAAGTCTGAAGTATCTGTTTACGCAGCCATATTTGAACCTACGCCAGCAAAGATGGATGGAGACTGTTGCAGACTTTGACGTGGATATATCATATACCCCCGGCAAGGCTAATGTGATGGCTGATGCCTTGAGCCGCAAGTCTTACTGCAACCACCTCCAGGTTCAAAAAGTTCAGCCCTCGCTTACCGAAGAATTTAGAAGGCTGAACCTTCATATTGTTCCTCCGGGATCACTCGCTCCCCCTCCCGAAGTTTTTCCCAAACAGAACCTCCATGTTGTTTCCAAGGGTTCTCTCAATACCCTGGTTGCGAAACCAGATCTTGTGGACACCATCAAATGGATACAGAAATGTGACGATGAAGTCCTCAAGATTAAGCGCGACCTCAAAAGGGGAAAGCCCTCATTCTTCACGATCCCCGACGATGGCGCCTTGTATTTCAAAGGCCGCCTAGTGGTACCATGTTCGAAGAAAAACCTGGATAAGACTAAAAGGGTTATGCAAGAAGCTCATGATACGCCTCTGTCCATCCATCCTGGTAGTACAAAGATGTATCAGGATATTCGTCAAAGATTCTAGTGGTCTAATATGAAGCAGGACATTGCTCGTTATGTTGCTGAGTGTGACATTTGTCGCCGAATCAAAGCAGAGCATCAAAGGCCTACTGGAACTCTGCAACCTATCTCTATTCCTGAATGGAAATGGGACCATGTTGAAATGGACTTCGTCACTGGATTTCCCAAATCGCAGAAAGGTAATGATGCTATTCTTGTCGTCATTGACCGGCTTTCCAAAGTTGCCCATTTTCTGGCGGTCAAAGAGACAATCACTGCTAGTCAGCTTGCTACTCTCTACATGGCCAGAATTGTTTCACTTCACGGTATCCCACTGGTTATCAGTTCAGACCGTGGCAGCTTATTCACTTCAAGGTTTTGGGCGAGTTTCCAAGAAGCTATGGGGACTCATCTGTCGTTCAGTACTGCGTTCCATCCTCAGTCACAAGGGCAAGTTGAACGTGTCAACCAAGTTCTCGAAGACATGCTTCGAGCTTGTGTAATCTCATTCGGCAAGAAATGGGAGGAATCTCTTCCATATGCCGAGTTCTCTTATAATAATAGCTATCAAGCTAGTCTGAAGATGTCCCCCTTCGAAGTGCTTTATGGACGAAAGTGTCGAACCCCTCTGAACTGGTCAGAAACTGGGGAACGTCCACTCTTCGGTCCGGATATTATCCAACAGGCCGAAGAACAAGTTCGCATTATTCGCGAGAATCTCAAGACTGCTCAGTCACGACAGAAAAGTCAGTATGACCGTCATCACCAAGACATGGTCTATCAACCTGGCGAAAAGGCTTATCTTCGAGTTACACAAATGAAGGGTGCTCACCGCTTCGGGATCAAAGGCAAGCTAGCTCCTCGCTATATCGGCCCCTTCACTATTCTCGAAAGGCGTGGAAAGGTGGCATATCAACTGGAGCTTCCGCCGAACCTTTCTCAGGTTCACGATGTGTTCCACGTGTCGCAGCTTCGACGCTGCTTCAAGGACCCAATCCGAGCAGTGGATCATGAAGTGCTTGAATTGCAACAAGACCTCTCCTATAAAGAGCATTCGGTCCGCATTCTCGACCAAGCTGAACGCCGCACACGTCAGAAGGCGATCAAGTTCCTCAAGGTCCAGTGGTCGAATCACTCTGAAGACGAAGCCACCTGGGAACGCGAGGATCGTCTTCGTGATGAGTACCCCGCACTGTTTCCTTCTACCTCCTAAATCTCGGGACGAGATTTCTTGTAGTGGAGGAGTTTTGTAACGCCCGGGTAATCAAGCTACAGTAATCCAACGATAATCATGCCACGTCACCCCGGTTACTATTGATAATCTACCGTTAGGCCAAAACCGAGTCAAATTCAAACATTAAAATAAAGTTAAATTATAAAAGTTTCAAAATGTTAAACTAAAATGTTCGGAGTGTGCAGTTAAATGCCAGGGTAATTATAATGAAGCAAACACATTTTTATAAAATGCCTAAATAATTTAACTTGATTTAAAACAGAAGAGGAAATAAAGAAAAGGAAAACAGGAAACAAAACCAAAAAAAAGGAGAAACCCCCCTGGGCCGTGGCCCAACTGGACCAGCCCACTGGCCCAGACCGGCCCCCACTCCCCCCATAACCCAACACCCCCGAAACCCTAACCCCACCCCGTCGCCCCCAGTCGCCCCACTTCCCCCCCCCCCCCACTCGCTCCACTCCCCCCTGCCCCCTCCCCGATCCAGATCGGATCGGGGGCGTTCGCCGCCGCCGCCCGGATTCCACGCCCGGAGCTTCCCCCCCCCCCCGCCGGACTCCTCCCCCCCAGCCTGCCTCTTCTACGCCGTCGTCTCGCCTCCTCACGTCCTCCTTGTCCCGAGCCGAGGCCGCCATTCCGGCGCCGCGCCCTCGACCCCGTCGCCCCGCCGCACTCGTCGCCGGTGACCCGAACGCCGCCCCCTTCCTCGTCCTCCTCCTCGAGCTCGAGACCGCTGCCCCGTTCCCTGCACCTTCCGTGAGCACCCCCCCTCTCTCCCCGTCCCCGTTGCCCGTTCCGGCCACCGCGCCGCCAAGCCCCGCCCCTGTGCGCTGCCGGCGTCGACTGCGCACGCAAGGCCGCACCCGCCTGCTCGACCCGCTCCTCACGCCCGGCCGTGCCCTATGCATGTGCACACTCGCCGCTGCCCCGTGCTGAAGCTCCGCGTGCGCCGTGCTCACCCACCGGTCGCCCGCGCCGTCCGCGGCTTGCGCGTGTCCGCCCCCTTGCTCGCGATGCTCCCCTCGCCCCGATCGCTGTTGCGTCCGCCGCCGCTCGCCGTCCCGCCATTTGCCGCGCCGCGCCTTCGTTCCCTGCCCCGGCGCCACCCCGACGTGGCCTCGCCGCTGCCGCTGTCGTCCCAGGCGGCCGGGCTTGCCGTGCCCGTGGCCGGCGCCCCCTGCCCATCTGGGCATTTGCCAATCGGGCTGGGTGCCTGCGCCCGTAACCCGCGCGCCCGAATCGCTGTGGCCCTTTGGGCCACTGACATGGAGGGCCCCGCCTCCAGAACAAATTAAAAACAAACAAACAAAGGAATTAAAAAAAAATACCTAAATAAATAAATAATTAATGATAAAAGTAATTAATTAATTAATTAACTAATTAGTTAACTTATTTAATTCTGATTAAATTAACTAATTAAGGTTAATTAACCCAATGATTAATTAACCTAATTAACTACTGTTAATTAATCTAATCAATTAGTTAGGTTAATTAAACCCTAATTAACATAAACAGTGTATGACAGGTGGGTCCCACTGGACCCATTGGTCAGGTTGACCAAGTCAACAGAGTTGACTGCTGATGTCAGCATGACATCATGCTGATGTCATTAATCTATTTTTCGAATTAATTTAAATAATTAATTAAATTCCAGAAATTAATAAAATCTTTAGAAAATCATATCTTTTAATCCGTAACTCGGATTAAAATATTTTCAACATGAAAATTGCTCAGAACGACGAGACGAATTCGGATACGCAGCCCGTTCGTCCGCCACGCATCCCTAACCTATCAAACTCGCAACTTTCCCCCTCCAGTTCACCAGTCCGAAAACGCGAAACACCGGGGATACTTTCCCGGATGTTATCCCCCTTCACCGGTATCACCTACTACCGCGTTAGGGCACCTCTAACGCCGTAACTTGTCTTGTCATGCATCACTATGCATATGCTTGCATTATATTTATTGTTTCTTCCCCCTCTTCTCTCTCTAGACACCGAGACCGACGCCGCTGCTACCCCGTACGACTACGGAGTTGACGACCCCTCTCTCTTGCCAGAGCAACCAGGCAAGCCCCCCCCCTTGATCACCAGATATCGCCTACTCTCCTCTTTACCGCTTGCATTAGAATAGTGTAGCATGTCACTGCTTTCCGTTATTCCTATCCTGATGCATAGCCTGTCCTTGTTACTACTGTTGTTACCATTACCTGCTATCCTACTGCTTAGTATAGGATGCTAGTATTTTCATCAGTGGCCCTACATCCTTGTCCGTCTGTCATGCTATACTATCGGGCCGTGATCACTCGGGAGTTGATCACGGGTATATACTATATGCTTTATACATGATACATGTGGTGACTAAAGACGGGTCGGCTTGTGGAGCACCCGCGAGTGATTCACGGATTGGGGGCTGAAAGGACCTTTGTCCCAACGGCCCTCTGTGTGGATCTTTGAGGCGGAGCGACAGGGCAGGTTCCGACCACCTAGGAGAGAGGTGGGCCTGGCCCTGGTCGGCGTTCGCGGATACTTAACACGCTTAACGAGATCTGGGTATTTGATCTGAGTTTGGCCATTTGGTCTATACGCACTAACCATCTACGCGGGAGTAGTTATGGGTATCCCGGCGTCGTGGTATCAGCCGAAGCCTTCTTGACGTCAGCGACGGAGCGGCGCGCGCTGGATTGGACTGGAACGCCACTAGGCTAGGTCTGCTTCCGGCCGCCCACGCAACGTGCAGGTGTGCTAAGGGCGATGGGCCCAGACCCCTGGGCGCTTAGGTTTAGACCGGCGTGCTGACCTCTCTGTTGGTCTAGGTGGGGCTGCGACGTGTTGATCTTCCGAGGCCGGGCATGACCCAGGAATGTGTGTCCGCCAAATGGGATCGAGCGTGTTGGGGTATGTGGTGCACCCCTGCAGGGAAGTTAATCTATTCGAATAGCCGTGATCTTCGGTAACAGGACGATTTGGAGTTGTACCTTGACCTTATGACAACTAGAACCGGATACTTAATAAAACACACCCTTCCAAGTGCCAGATACAACCGGTGGTCGCTCTCTCACAGGGCGACGAAGGGAGGATCATCGGTTAGGATTATACTATGCGATGCTACTTGGAGGACTTCAGTCTACTCTCTTCTACATGCTGCAAGACGGAGGCTGCCAGAAGCGTAGTCTTCGAAAGGATTAGTTATCCCCCTCTTATTCTGGCATTCTGCAGTTCAGTCCACATATGATACCCTTACTCCATTTGATACCCATGCATATGTAGTGTAGCTCCTTGCTTGCGAGTACTTTGGATGAGTACTCACGGTTGCTTTCTCCCTCCTTTCCCCCTTTCCTTTCATTCTGATTGTCGCAACCAGATGCTGGAGTCCAGGAGCCAGACGCCACCGTCGATGACGACTCCTACTACACCGGAGGCGCCTACTACTACGTGATGCCCGCTGACGACGACTTAGAGTAGTTAGGAGGATCCCAGGCAGGAGGCCTGCACCTCTTTCGATCCGTATCCCAGTTTGTGCTAGCCTTCTTAAGGCAACCTTGTTTAACTTATGTCTGTACTCAGATATTGTTGCTTCCGCTGACTCGTCTATGATCGAGCTCTTGTATTCGAGCCCTCGAGGCCCCTGGCTTGTAATATGATGCCTGTATGACTTATTTTATTTGTAGAGCTGTGTTGTGATATCTTCCCGTGAGTCCTTGATCTTGATCGTACACATTTGCGTGCATGATTAGTGTACGGTCAAATCGGGGGCGTCACAAGTAGACCGACTCCTGCCTGCATCTACTACTATTACTCTACACATCAACTGCTATCCAGCATGCATCTAGTGTATTAAGTTCATGGAGAAACAAAGTAATGCTATAAGAACGATGACATGATGTAGACAAGATCTATTTATGTAGAAATAGACCCCATCTTGTTATCCTTTGTAGCGACCCGATCCCAATGGATCGAATTCTCTGTGCTTAAGTGTCATCGCTGGATTGGTATGCTGACGCACACAATACTTGAGGATTTATAATAGAGTTCAGTCACACACTTATTACATCGAGGTCCTCATAAAGAGTATTTATTACATAAATATGGATGAAGGCCAACTAAATAAAATAACTGCGGAAGCTTCAAAGATAAATGAGTCCATCCAACTCCACGACAAAACTGAGTGCACGACAACGACCTATCGCACCTTAATCCTCGTCTGAAAATTCTGCAACATGAGACGTTGCAGCCGTGTAGGTCAGCACATGGAATATGCTGGCAAGATCACACTATAGAGCAATGATGAATAATAACTATCACTACATGTATATTTGGCTGGTGGAGGCTCTAAGTTTAATTTTGCATAAAGATAATTTTTCCCTACAACAAAGGAATAAATTTTATTTACTACCAAGTTTATGCCTTTATTGAGTAGGTTCCTCCAACTCAATCCCAAATTACCAAGTATAAATATTAACCCAACAATTTCATTAGATAGAATGATGAGATCAACAAATAATTCACTTCTAGATACTCAAGTTGTCCATAACCGGTGACATGGGTAATCATGATTAGTTTGTACACTCTGCAGAGGTTTGCGCACTTTTCCCCACAAGACTCGACCACCTCCATGATCAGAAGATCGAGACATAGTCTTTGTGAATCATTAACTCTTTACTTTGGGTAGACCGGTACACCTACTTTCCCCTACATCTGCTAGTCTACCACTAAAAGAGGTCACACAACTTACTCAACTATGCAAGATCCCATAATGCCTTGTGGCTGCACATGGAAGTTTCTAGGCATGAATAGTTATATGATTTCTTTGAGCATGGGTGGCATTCCATAGGATGATCACATGGGTACTCCGGGATCTCCTAGGACAACACTGGATTCTCCAGGTGCCCACAACCACTCCACCCAGATGTGTATTAAAGTTGCCACCTTAAGGTACCCTTAATAATTATCTCTCACAACTTGCATGATTCTCACATACCAATCCCCGTCTACGAGCATGGCTAAGAAATATGAGCATAACATATATTCCCGGGGTGATCAAAGGTAATAGGTTCCTACCTCATGAACTACATAGCAATGACCACATGTTCCTAATCCTACTCATGCAATCTTTGAGGGTGAAACTAATGCATAATAAAACTGGGTATAATAGAGTATGATCAAAATGTAACTTGCCTTGCCGATGATCGGTAAACCCTAGAGACTCGTAGTAGCAAGCTTCGCACTCCGGAAAATCTATCATAGACAAACAATAGCATACACTGGTACAACGACGTCCTAAACAAACGGTTTAAAACCCCTTTCGGCGAGGACATTTGGAACCATCGCCAAGTGAGTGTGGGCGATAGGGGGGTCCTTCCCACGCGACCCAGAAATCGTCAGGGATAGGCCCTCCTGGGACCCAGGCTGGGGCCGTGTGCGATCGGGCGAGGCATGGAAACCCAATCATTTCTGTAGGTATGTACATCCCACATGGTGAATCCGAGAAATCATTTCCGTAGGTATGTACATCCCACACGGTGAATCCCAGAAATCATTTCCGTAGGTATGTACATCCCATACGGTGAATCCCAGAGATCATTTTCGTAGGTACGCACATCCCACACGGTGAATCCCAGAAAGTCATTTCCGTAGGTATGTACATCCCACACAGTTCTTTGTGTGGAAAACTTTGTGCAAGATGGCCTAACGCAAACAGTTCGCTGCCAGAAGCCATGTGTGATTGTTAGTTGATCGAACACGCCTACTTTCTAGAAACCATGCAGGTTGTTTGAGTTCATCGCCCACGGTGATGTCTGAGTAACCGTTTGCAATAGAAAACCCTAATAAGCAGTGTGAGTAGCCTATTATTGATAATCCATGTACTAATCAAACTGATATTTCTTATAAAACACGCCAGATATTTCATATCTGTATAAAAGCAACCATGATTTCATAATCGAATTACATCAGATAGCTTCAGCACTCAGTTACGCCATTACACCACATCACCAAGTTTCACATGCATCATCAAAAACCTTTGGAAAGTAGCATCATACACGGTAAATAGACAGATGAATCTCATCTGGGAAACTGCAGAAGCGGAAGGCAAATATTGAGCCTTCAGTGAGGTTGAATGTCCTTGCAACTTTAGGCCAGTGGCTATGGATAATTGCCCGCCCAACCTTCGTCCTCTTCAGCAAGACTTCAATATTGTACCATGGGTGTTGAATGAATACCTTCCTCGCCTCTTGACCATGCAGGTGGTTTGAGAGGTAATCATCGGTGAACTGCTTTGAAAAGTACTGAAAACAAAGCTATGCATAAATCGCTGTTGTAAATTTTGAAATGGCGCAAGGGGTAAAAACAAGGTAAAAGAGTTGGTACCATCCTATAGTTGACTGATGTCTTCTTCATTGTGCAAACAAAGATCTTGTTATTATTTGTCGCAAGTTTCTTCATCCTAACAATCTTCCTGAGTTTCTTGACTTGACTGATATGCCTGGACATCTCATTTCCCCATATGCAAAATGGGTTGAATAGTGGGTCTAAGCCTCTGACAGCAGGACCTACATGTGCAAGACCAAATTGTAAGAAACCTAAATATTAGATTGGTTCTTGCAACTGCACAATAATGTGCTATTAGCCAAAGGACCCTGCTTGAACAAACCTCGATGGTAAACCATAGTGTCTCCCATTGTTTCCCAGCAACACACATAAGGAAGATCTTGATCAGGTTAACTGAGAGTTGCCATACTATCAGTAGAACATTTATTGAATACAGCCAAATTCGATTGGAGTCACATACATAACAATACAAAATTGTACCCACAGCAAATGAAAATCAAATTGCAGAACTGAACCAAACAGTTAAATGGACAGCAGACCAAATGAACCAAAATAGTTAACTGAGCACGACATTGCAGAATAGAAACATGTACTAGAAGATAAGACGGTTAACAAAACAAAGAATGCTTGAGAAAAGTACTACGAAATGTAGCAATTGTTGGACCAAAGTGTTAACTGAACATTACATTTCAGAGTACCAAACTGTTAACTGAACATCAGATTGCATATTAACATTATAGAGGACAAATCACTAGAAGGCACTGGAGGTGGCATTGAGAAAACATCACAGACTGTATTTTAAAGTAGACAACCGCGCGGCGGTGTCAATGGTGGCCTCGAAGACGAGGTGCTCCTCCAAGATCTGGCGGTCGACACGCATGGCAGCCATAGCGACCTCATTCGTGCATGCGGCCGCATGTTACTCAGCTCCATGTTATACTACGTGTAAAATGGCCGTGGGCGGCGCTTAATTGGAGGAGGGGGCAGTGATTTCGATGGAAGGTGTCGCTCTATCAGTCAGGGCATGTGGGACGGGAAAGGAGGAGGATGGTGTGGGTGGGGTTTGGATTACCTGACCATATCGACGAGGCCGCACAACAAGAAGAAGGGTCGGCGGCAAGGAGGCCCCGCAGCAAGAAGAAGGGTCGCCGGCGAGGAGGCGACGCTGCAAGAAGAAGGGTCTCTGGCGAGGAGGCGGCGCTTCAAGAAGAAGGGTCGCCGGCGAGGAGGCGGCGCTGCAAGAAGAAGGGTAGTCGGCGAGGAGGCTGAGCTGCCAGTAAGCACCAGTGAAGGTTTGAACTTGGAAAGTGATACGTCCATTTTGCATCATGCTTTTATATCGATATTTATTGCATTATGGGCTGTTATTACACATTATGTCACAATACTTATGCCTATTCCCGCTTATTCTGCAAGGTTTGCATAAAGAGGGAGAATACCGGCAGCTGGGATTCTGGGCTGGAAAAGGAGCACATATTAGAGACCTATTCTACACAGCTCCAAAAGTCCTGAAACTTCACGGAAGACGTTTTCAGAATATATAAAAAAATATTCAGTGGAAGAAGTTCACCAGGGGGGCCACACCCTGCCCACGAGGATGGGGGCGTGCCCTACCCCCTGGGCACGCCCCCTACCTCGTGGGCCCCATGGTGGCCCTCCGGTGGCCATCTTCTGCTCTATGAAGTCTTTCGATGGGAAAAAAAATAAGAAGCCATCTTCTTGTAGCGACCAGACCTCAAATAGTCTGATCTCTGTGCTCCGGTGTCATCCCTGGATCAGTAATGCTGACACCACACAATACTCGGAGGATTTATAGAAGAGTAGCAATCACACACTTATTACATCGAGTGTCTCAAACGAGAACTTATTACAATAAATATGGCTTAAGGCCATCTAATAACGATAACAGCGGAAGGCTTGGATGATAAATGAGTCCATCAACTCCAACAACATCACTGACTATAGAACTACGACCTAAAAACTCCTTAATCGTCGTTTGAAAAGTCTGCAACATTAACGTTGCAGCCCAAAAACGGGTCAGCACATGGAATATGCTGGCAAGGTAACACATAGAGAGTAGTGGAATGAAACAGCTATACTATATGCATATTTGGCTGGTGGAAAGCTCTATGGTTACAGTTTTGTGTAAAGCCAATTTTTCCCTACTTCAAAGGAATAAAATTTAATTACTATCATGGTGGTTGTTAAACATTGAGAATGGTTGACAGCATTCTCAATCCCAATTAAGCATCATCATTAAACATAACCCAACAAAATTAATTTAGAGTAACATGTTGAGATTCACATGATAATCCAAGTACTAGATACTCAAGATGTCCTTAACCGGGGACACGGCTAACCATGATTAGTTTATTACAGTTTGCAGAGGTTTGCGCACGTTTCCCCACAAGACTCGATCGCCTCCGTTTGGTTTCTCGCACTACAGGGTGTTTGAGAAGACGGATGACCGAGACATAGTCTTTTAGAAGTGCTAGCACCTTACGATCGGGTAGACCGTACCACCTACATCCCCTACATCTACTAGTCTACCACTGTAAGAGTTCGCACGACTTAGTCAACTATGCTAGAGCCCATAATAGCTTGTGGCCGCACACGGAAGTTTCTAGTATGAATAGTCTCATGATCCTTTGAGCCTGGGTGGCGGTCCAAAAGAAAACAGGCAAGTCCTGGAATACCCAGGTGCCTCAATCCACCCAGATGTGTGTTTAAGTTGCCACCTTAGATAAACCATTAATTAACAATCTCACATCTATCATGGATATCACTCACCCAATCCACGTCTACTAGCATAGCATGGCATAATAAGCAAACGTAGAAGTAACTCCCAAAGGTTTGATAATAAACAGGTAATAGGTACTACCTCATCTACTTCCCATCCCACAATTTAATTAGATCCTAATCATGCAATGTGTGAGGATTGATCTAACGAAATAAAACTGGGTAGTAGAAAAGGTATGATCAAAGTGTTACTTGCCTTGCTGATGATCCGCGAAACCTAACGATTCGAAGTAACAGGCGGCGCACTCCGGGTATTCTATCGCAGACAAACAAACAAGCATACAATAAGTACTCATCTAATGCACAGGTAAAACTCAAATCAGAGATCTAACCAGAAGGTTCAACTTAAGAACTCCGGTTGGCAAAAAAAATCAAATCGAACGAAGTAACGAAAATCCAACAGCGAAAGAAAACAACTTTGTTTTAGTAATCTGGATCTAGGGCAAATTTTACAGTAGCAAAATCTTGTTTAAGTTGGTTAAATGGACAGAGGGTTTCGAGACGAATCTCTAGGCGCTTGAATCGCCTGATTCCGATAAACGAGCGAAAAGTTATACTAAAACGAAAATCGGATCAGAAATCGCGATCAGACGCGGATTTAATCCAAGAAAAAGAAAAACGACGAACGCCGATTTTTTTCCTCTCTTTTTTTACGGCGGCACGGAAAACGAGGCGGCGACGAACCTCGGCGACGGGATCCGGCGGCGGCGGCGGCGGACAACGGCGGCGGCGCGGCAGCGGTGGCGGCTGGGATGGGGCTGGCTAGGGTTTCCCTCGGGGTGGGCTGCCTCGGCTTATAAAGGCCCCCCCTCGGGCCGGAGTCCTAGTCAGACACGGCCCGTAGGTCGGTTCGTTTTTTTATTCTGCTCGGAAGAAAAATAAAAAGAAATACTAAACGGACTCCAAAAATTCCGAAATAAATTTCACGGGCTTCTAAAATCAAGCCGCACAAGGTGAACATTTATTTGGGACCTAAATGCAATTTTGAAAAACGCACTTTTTCCTAAATTCAAATAAAACACCGAAAAACTCTGAAATAAAATCTCATTTGATTTTATTATTAAATCCTCAATATTTCTTTATTTTGGGAAAGTCATTTTATTCCCTCTCTCATATTTTTGTAATAGAAATAATTGATGATAAAATAAATAAAATCAAATGATCCTATTCTCAAAATTTGAGAAAACTCAAATATGAAAATAACGAAATCCCCAACTCTCTCCGTGGGTCATTGAGTTGCGTAGAATTCCTAGGATCAACCAAAATGCAAAATAAAATATGATATGCATGATGCTCTAATGTATAACAGTCCAAATTGAAAATTTGGGATGTTACACTTCTCAGACGAAACTCCGCCGCCACGAGGCAGAACCTTGGCGGAACCAATCTAGGGCTCTGGCGGAGCTGTTCTGCTGGGGAAACTTCCCTCCCGGAGGGGGAAATCATCGCCATCGTCATCACCAATGCTCCTCTCATCGGGAGAGGGCGATCTCCATCAACATCTTCATCAGCACCATCTCCTCTCAAAACCCTAGTTCATCTCTTGTATCCAATTCTTTTCCCCAAGTCCGGGATTGGTACTAGTAGGTTGCTAGTAGTGTTAATTACTCCTTGTAGTTGATGCTAGTTGGTTTAATTGGTGGAAGATCATATGTTCAGATCCTATATGCATATTAATACCCCTCTGATTATGAACATGTTTATGCTTTGTGAGTAGTTACGTTTGTTCCTGAGGACATGGGAGAAGTCTTGCTATTAGTAGTCATGTGAATTTGGTATTCGTTCGATATTTTGACGAGATGTATGTTGTCTCTCCTCTAGTGGTGTTATGTGAACATTGACTACATAACACTTCACCATTATGTGGGCCTAGAGGAAGGCATTGGGAAGTACTAAGTAGATGATGGGTTGCTAGAGTGACAGAAGCTTAAACCCTAGTTTATGTGTTGCTTCGCAAGGGGCTGATTTGGATCCATATGTTTCATGCTATGGTTAGGTTTACCTTAATACTTTTGTTGTAGTTGTGGATGCTTGCAATAGAGGTTAATCATAAGTGAGATGCTTGTCCAAGTAAGGACAGCACCCAAGCACCGGTCCACCCACATACCAAATTATCAAAGTACCAAACGCGAATCATATGAGCGTGATGAAAACTAGCTTGACGATATTCCCATATGTCCTCGGGAGAGCTTTTCTCTATATAAGAGTTTGTCCAGGCTTGTCCTTTGCTCCAAAAAGGATTGGGCCACCTTGCTGCACTTTAGTTACTTTTGTTACTTGTTGCTCATTACAAATTATCCTATCACAAAACTATCTGTTACCACTTATTTCAGTACTTGCAGAGAATACCTTGCTGGAAACCGCTTATCATTTCTTTTTGCTCCTCGTTGGGTTCGACACTCTTACTTATCTAAAGGACTACGATAGATCCCCTATACCTGTGGATCATCAAGACTCTTTTCTGGCGCCGTTGCCGGGGAGTGAAGCACCTTTGGTAGGTGGAATTTGGTAAGGAAAAATTTATATAGTGTGCTTAAATTTACTGTCACTTGTTACTATGGAAAGTAATCCTATGAGGGGCTTGTTCGGGGTATCTTCACCCCGACCGGTAGAGCAAAGAGTTGCTCCTCAACCTACTGAACCTACTGAAAATGAGAATGTCTTCTTTGAAATTCCTTCGGGTATGATAGAAAAACTGCTAGCTAATCCTTTTCTAGGAGATGGAACAAAGCATCCTGATGAGCATCTAATATATGTGGATGAAGTTTGTGGATTATTTAAGCTTGTAGGTGTACCAGGAGATGTTGTTAAGAAGAAGGTCTTCCCTTTATCTTTGAAGGGAGATGCATCGACATGGTATAGGCTATGTGATGATATGGGGTCTTGGAATTACAAACGATTGAAATTGGAATTTCATCAGAAGTTTTATCCTATGCATCTTGTTCATCGTGATCGCAATTATATATATAATTTTTGGCCTCGCGAAGGAGAAAGCAATGCTCAAGCTTGGGGGAGGCTTAAATCAATGTTATATTCATGCCCCAATCATGAGCTCTCAAGAGAAATGATTATTCAAAAAAATTATGCTCGGCTTTCTGATAGCAATCGCACCATGCTTGATACTTCTTGTGTTGGCTCTTTTATGATGAAGACTATTGAATTCAAATGGGATTTATTGGAAAGAATTAAACGCAACTCTGAAGATTGGGACCTCGACAAAGGTAAGGAGTCAGGTATGACACCTACGTTTGATTTTGTTAAATATTTTATCGATACCGATGTTTTCCGTAAATTTAGCACTAAATATGGACTTGACTCTGAGATAGTAGCTTCTTTCTATGAATCTTTTGCTACTTATGTTGATCTCCCCAAGGAGAAGTGGTTTGAATATCGTCCTCCCATAGAAGTAAAAGTAGCTGCACCTATTAAAGTTGAAGAAAAGATTGTCACTTATAATGATCATATTGTTCCTACTTCTTATGTTGAGAAACCACCTTTTCCTGTTAGGATAAAGGATCATGCTAAAGCTTCAACTGTGGTTCGTAAAAGCAATATTAAAACTTATACACCTCATGAGCAAATTAAAGTTGAACCTGATATTGCTATTGTTAAAGATATCTTGTTTGATAATATTGATGGGCATGTTATTTATTTCTGTGATGAAACTGCTAGAATTGCTAAACTTGTGCTAAAGATAAACCTAGACCTGTGGTAGGCATGCCTGTTATTTCTGTTAAAATAGGAGATCATTGTTATCATAGCTTATGTGATATGGGTGCCAGTGCTAGTGTAATACCTATTAGCCTATATAGAGATATCATGCATGATATTGCACCTGTTGAATTAGTAGATATTGATGTCACAATTAAACTTGCCAATAGAGATACTATTTCACCAATGGGAATTGTTAGAGATGTTGAAGTCTTGTGTGGGAAAACTAAATATCCTGCTGATTTTCTTGTTCTTGGTTCCTCACAAGATAGCTTTTGTCCCATTATATTTGGTAGACCCTTCCTGAACACTGTTAATGCTACCATAGATTGCAAAAGGGATGTTGTTACTATCGGTTTAGATGATATGACTCATGAATTTAATTTCTCTAAGTTTAGTAGACAACACTGTGAAGAAGAATTACCTAGTAAGGATGAAATTATTGGTCTTGCTTCTATTGTTGTACCTCCTAGTGATCCTTTAGAACAATATTTGCTAGACCATGAAAATGGCATGTTTATGAATGAAAGAAGGGAAATAGATGAAGTATTCTTCAAACAGGAACCTATTCTGAAACACAATTTGCCTGTTGAAATCCTAGGGGATCCTCCTCCACCCAAGGGTGATCCCGTGTTTGAGCTTAAACCGTTGCCTGGTACTCTTAAATATGCTTATCTTGATGAGAAAAAGATATATCCTGTTATTATTAGTGCTAACCTTTTAGAGCATGAGGAAGAGAGATTATCGAAAACTTTGAAGAAGCACCGTGCAGCTATTGGGTATACTCTTGATGATCTTAAGGGCATTAGTCCCACTCTATGTCAACATAAAATTAATTGGAAGAAGATGCTAAACTAGTTCATGATCATCAATGACATCTGAATCGTAAAATGAAAGAAGTGGTAAGAAAGGAAATACTAAAGCTCCTTGAGGCAGGTATAATCTATCCCGTTGCTGATAGTCAGTGGGTAAGTCTTGTCCATTGTGTCCCTAAGAAGGGAGGTATTACTGTCGTTCCAAATGATAAAGATGAATTGATTCCTCAAAGAATTATTACATTTTATAGGATGGTAATTGATTTCCGCAAATTAAATAAGGCCATTAAAAGGATCATTACCCCTTACCTTTTGTCGATCAAATGCTAGAAAGATTATCCAAACATACACATTTTTGCTTTCTAGATGGCTATTCTGGTTTCTCTCAAATACCCGTGTCAGCCAAGGATCAATCGAAGACTACATTTACTTGCCCTTTTGGTACTTCTGCTTATAGATGTATGCCTTTTGGTTTATGTAATGCACCTGCTACCTTTCAAAGATGCATGATGGCTATATTCTCTGACTTTTGTGAAAAGATTTGTGAGGTTTTCATGGACGATTTCTCCGTCTATGGATCTTCTTTTGATGATTGATTGAGAAACCTTGATCGAGTTTTGCAGAGATGTGAAGAAACTAATCTTGTCTTGAATTGGGAAAAGTGCCACTTTATGGTTAATGAAGGTATTGTCTTGGGGCATAAAGTTTCTGAAAGAGGTATTGAGGTTGATAAAGCCAAGGTTGATGCTATTGAAAAGATGCCATGCCCCAAGGACATCAAAGGTATAAGAAGTTTCCTTGGTCATGCCGGATTTTGTAGGAGGTTCATTAAGGACTTCTCAAAAATTTCTCGGCCTCTGACTAACTTATTACAAAAAGATATACCATTTGTCTTTGACGATGATTGTGTAGAATCATTTGAAATACTTAAGAAAGCATTGACCTCTGCACCTATTGTTCAGCCACCTGATTGGAATTTACCCTTTGAAATTATGTGTGATGCTAGTGATTATGCTGTAGGTGCTGTTCTAGGGTAAAGAGTTGATAAGAAATTAAATGTTATTCAATATGCTAGTAAAACCCTAGACAATGCTCAAATAAATTATGCTACTACTGAAAAGGAATTCTTAGCAGTTGTATTTGCTTGTGATAAGTTCAGACCTTATATTGTTGATTCTAAATTAACTATTCACACTGATCATGCTGCTATTAAATATCTTATGGAAAATAAAGATGCTAAACCTAGACTTATTAGATGGGTTCTCTTGCTACAAGAATTTGATTTACATATTGTTGATAGAAAGGGAGCTAAGAACCCCGTTGCAGACAACTTGTCTAGGTTAGAAAATGTGCTTGATGACCCACTTCCTATTGATGATAGCTTTCCTGATGAGCAAATTAATGTCATAAATGCTTCTCATACTGCTCCATGGTATGCTGATTATGCTAATTACATTGTTGCTAAGTTTATACCACCTAGTTTCACATAGCAGCGAAAGAAAAGTTCTTCTATGATTTGAGGCATTACTTTTGGGATGACCCACATCTTTATAAAGAAGGAGTTGAAAGTGCTAGTGATCGACTAGAGGGGAGTGAATAGGTGATTTTTGTGAAAGTCTTCAAAACATGGAAGTTTCGAAGACAAACGATAGAAATAAACTTATTACCATGCAGCGGAAGGTAGACTACACTAAGCAAGCCATAGTCAAGTATTCAATGAAATGAAAGCACAAAGACTAATAGCAACTAGGCAGTATAGATCAGGATGGAAGATAGTATGAAGCCAATCAGAACAAGCAGTCACACAGTGAAGACAAATAGATAATGCAAATAGGCAATGACTTCACAAGGACCAATCTGCAAATAAAGAGATGGGAACAATAGAACCTGTGGCTCGTTGAAGACAATGATTTGTTGGACCAGTTCCAGTTGCTGTGACAACTGTACGTCTGGTTAGGGAGGCTGAGATTCAACTCAGAAGACTGCGTCTTCATCTTATTCCCCTTGAGCTAAGGACACCCAGTCCTCGCCCAATTACCCTGGTAAGTCTTCAAGGTAGACTTCCAAACCTTCACAGACTTTGTTCACCGGCGATCCACAATGACTCTTCGATGCTCAGAACGCGACGCCTAACCGGCTGGAGGATTCACAGTCCTCAAGTGTAATAAGTCTTCAGATCACACAAACAAGAAGACTTAAGTGATGCCTAACACTCTTTGGCTCTGGGTGTTTAGGGCTTTGTCCTCTCAAGGATCTTTCTCTCAAAGGCTTCAAGGTGGGTTGCTCTCAAACGACAAAAGTCGTGCACTAACTCTGAGCAGCCAAGCAATTTATGGTGTAGGGGGTGGGCTATTTATAGCCACTAGGCAACCCGACCTGATTTGTCCGAAATGACCCTGGGTCACTAAGGAACTGACACGTGTTCCAACGGTCAGATTTCAAACACACACGGCAACTTTACTTGAGCTACAAGCAAAGCTGACTTATCCAGCTCTGGATAAGATTTGCTCTCATTGTCTTTGCTCGAAGACATAGGATTTTCGTTAAGCATCACTTCAGTCATTCTGACTGGTTTACTTGGACCCCACTTAACAGTACGATGGTTCCTATGACTCAACAAAGAAGAAAAAGAATGACGAAACAACTAAGTCTTCGCGCTCCATAGTCTTCACGTGATGTCTTCTCTTGACATAGTCTTCAATGTGAATGTCTTCACATACGACCTTTGACTTCAATGTCTTCATACATTTTTAGGGGCCATCTCTGGTAGGAAAACCGAATCAATTAGGGACTTCTACCTATGTTATCCTGCAATTCTCACAAACACATTAGTCCCTCAACCAGGTTTGTCGTCAATACTCCAAAACCAACTAGGGGTGGCACTAGATGCACTTACAATCTCCCCCTTTTTGGTGATTGATGACAAACTGGTTGAAGTTTTCAACGGGGAATAAAATATGTGAAATTGTAAAGGATAGGGTATTGTCTTCATAAGTGGCAAAGGCTCCCCCTGAACATGTGCATATAAGTAATTTGCTTTTGGAATGCAAATGCACATGGCAGGTTGTACTTGTGGAGATCCTCTTCAACTTATGATGACAATTCATCATGCATGATTTGATATAATGAAGATAATGACATGCATAATGAAAAATGGACGTCTGCAAAATGACCTAAGTGCGGAAGTTATTATCGCACATGCGGTATTTATCATCACATCACAGAATAGCAAATATGTAGCAGACGACCATCAAGTTTAAGTGTTACAACTCAAAGAACCAAATGTATCAAAAAGCGAGAGTTGTAGACACTAGGAAAAAACATAAAGCAACCGCCCATATGGACCCGCTTGAAGACTATCAACTCATATGCTTCTCCCCCTTTTGTCAGTAAGGACCAAAAAGGTTTGAAGACATAAAGCTTCTACTCGTTCCTAGAGGGAGTAGGTGAAGCAGCAGGGTCGTCATTAGCGTTTGGCGGTGCAAAAGAACTCGGCACAGTGTCGATATGTGGCGATGCAGACGTTGGAGAAGTCACATCATCTTCATCCTCGATGACTCTGGCATTTACAGTAGCCGCTGAAGAGGAGTATTCAGAGTCTTCAAGAGATGGAGTCCGTCACAGAACTGCATTCCTTGGAGGCGTTGAATCAAACTTATATCTGTCAATGAAGCCATCGTCTCTTAAATCATCTTCAGAGCACAGAAGTGTCAGACTCTTCCAAGATCGCCGACAGGCTTCATGGGAGACAAATGCGTTCTTGGTGGCAAGATTACGAATGCGATTGACATCCACCAAGAGACTATGCATTTGACGCTTCAGCCAGTCATGATGCTTATCTTGCTTTTGATGAAGTGAGATAAGAAGTTCTCGGTCATTTAGAACATGAGAGCACTTCCGAGGCCTTTGAGCAATAGTGCTTTCTGTGTTGGCTTGAAGAGGGGCATGAGTATTGCCTGCCAATGGATAAACACGAGTGATAGCATTGGGCACATAATGACTTGGAATAGGCTGAGTGAAGCTTTGATGGTCTGCATTGTGAAGACATAGTGGCTCCTTTGCATGGTCAGGGTAAATGGCATCAACAGATAGATTGACCTCTGGCAAAAAGACAAGATGGTTTCGGGCAGAGGGCTGATAGTTGATTGCAGAGTGAAGATTGATGAGGCGCATGACCCATGGAGCATAGAACTTCAGTCCAAAGATGTCTGAGCTTGATGCTGCCAGTTGACGAATGAAGAAATCTTGTGCATTGAAGCTCTTGCCATTGAGAATATAGAAGACCAATGTCTTCATTGTACCTTCAAGTTTTGCAACTGGAGAATGTCCTTTGATAGGCCAGGGAGTTCGCCGTATGATGTGGTAGATGGTGCATGGCAGATACTCAAGGTCTTCAACAAAGAACGCCTGTGGATATTCAACATCTAGAGGCAAAGGCTTCATCATACTGAGCATCTGGCTCATGTTGGGCTCGGGCTTCTGAAAAATGCTCTCCAAAGCATTCTGGTGTTGTTGACAACCTGGTTCATAGTATTCACCAGGAGTGGGCAGGGCTGTGAGCTCAATGATATCAAGAGCTTTGGCTTCATGATGGACATTGCCTGTCATCCACTCAAGGACCCAAGTCTTTGGATCCCTGTTGTAGCCGCGAATGTGAAGAGTTGCATAAAACTGTAATAGAAGCTCTTCATTCTAGTGTTCCTTGTCTGTGACAAATTGCAAGAGTCCAGCGTCTCTGAAGCAATCCAACGCTTCTTCTAGACAGGGCAGGCCAACTATAGCTTCAGTGTCGAGACGCATATGTGGAAATATGCGCCCTTGATTGTATAAGACACATGAATAGTAGCTGCGTTGCTGATAGCTCTAGAACCGATCCGATGAGATGCGAGGTTTGGAGTATGGGTTCTTGGCGCTGTTGAAGAAGGTGTTATGTGCCACGAAGTCATTCACCAAGAGAGGTTGCAGTGCCTGGGAATCTTCGAAGTCTTGGCTTGGGCTTCTGGACTTGAGGCATGTGCTCGAGATGATAGTCAAATTGTGGACCCGCGGCAGGTGGAGGAACTAGAATGGGCCATCGGACCATAACAGGCTGACCATGATCAAATCCCAGCTCAACAGTATGAGGTCTTGGAGGGGGTACAGGAGCATCGGCATTTTCATTGACATGGGCTGCAAGTGGCACAATAGCTTCAGGAGGAATGATTACGTCTGGTGCAGCATTGGCTTCAGGGGCCACATTGGCTTCAGGTGCTTCATTATTGGCTTCGGGCATGACGACATCAGTGTCGTCAGCAGTGTTGTTGTTGGTGGTGATGTTAGCTTCAACCTCCACTTGTGTGGCTGGAGGGTTGGACACATTTTCCTCGGGAGCAGCATCTTGGTGGACTGGGGAAGTTGCAACTCGTTCTTCTTCAACTCTTGGTTCTTCTTTATCATCGGCTGATGCAGCCGGAATACCTTCAGCCGTTTTGGCTTCAGACTCAAAGACATTCGCAGTTGGAGTGGCTTCTGGGAACACTTGATGTGCAACAGATCGGTGGTGCACTTCTCCTTCTGGAACGCTCGGAAGAGTGACTTGGGGCCTTGGTCCTTTGCGAAGCCTGCATAATGCTGGAGACGCCTGTGGAGATGGAGTTGGTTGGGCCTTAAAGTCATCGTCATCTTGCACTGGTGAGGTGACTTGTGGTTGGGGAGTACTTGGGGTGTCTTGTTGTTGTGGGTGATCAGCCCACGATGCATCCTGAGCAATTGGCGTCAGAGGATGACCAATGCTGATGAGCTCGATGTGCGTGAGCACAGGCGATGATACCACATTTTGTTCAATCTGAGGAAGTACTTCATCATCTGCTACATTGTCGTGGTGACCAATGTCTTCAGCTGCGGTGGGGTCAACAGCTGGAATATCTTCAGCTTCAGGAGCCTCTGTGGAAGCAGGCTCATGAACTATCATACGTCTTTCTTGTTGCATGGATTCAGGACGAGCAACAGAGATGGGCTCGACAACAAGGGGCTCTGTGGGAGCAGCCCAATCTTTCTTGGTTTTGTGCTTCTTCTTTGAGGGTGCGTCATCAGATGCTTCAAGATTTTTCCTTTTTCTGGCTTCAGCTACTCTAGTTTTCTTGAATTCTAAAGCCACTGTGGGGACCTTAGGCTTCGAGCCTGTCATACTGGCTAGGAAGACAATGTGAGGTTCTTCACGCCTTGATGCTTCTCGTTCTGCCACAGCTGGCTTCTTCTTCTTTTTTGCAGCCATTCTGGGGTCGATGCCTGGTCGCCCCAAGGCCTTGCGCTTTTCAGCTTCATTGTAGCCTTGAACACATTTGGCAGCAAGATTCTTCATGCGCTCACGAGAACCTTGGGCTTCAGCATGTTTCTTGAGAAAATGCTTCCTTGAGCTCTTGTAGCATGATCTTGAAGTTCCGCACATCCTTCACACTGAGCCTGGCCATATGCTTCTTGAACTGAGCCTTTTCAAAATCAATCTTGTGCTTCAGCTCAACAATTTTATGAGCAAGAGCTAACTCAGAAGCAATGGTGCTGTTGAAGGAGACGTTGAGGCCAATTGGAAGTTGTAGATCGTCAAAACTGAGTTCTGGATTGTCAAACCAGTCATCGATGAACTTGTTCAGAATCTCAACATAGAAGAGGGGAAGATCATTGAAGATTTCCGCCTGCTGCATGCTCTTAATCAACAGCTCAAGAGCGTCATTGGTAAGATCATCGTCACTTGACAGATCAATGGCCTCATTTCTCAGAATGGCAGCAGGGGTCAGAGCAGGACTGGAGGAGTGCATAGGCTTCTTCTTCTTCATCTCGGTCTTGGAGACGCGAGAGAGATCTTCAGACTGCACACTTGGTGCAGGTGGAGCGGTGGCTAAGGGCTTCACTCGTGAAGCTTTTAGTGGAGATGAAGGCTTCAGAGCCTTGGGTTGCTTCTACTTCTTCGGCTTCAGAGGTGCAGGCACTTAATCAGAGTCAGCGTCATCTGCAGGTCGATCCACATCTGCCCCTTGAACCCTGATATGAGTGATGAGACCTTCTAAGTCATAGAAGGGCCCAACCAGATTTGGTTCAGCTTCGCGTGTGCCATTGGCACGAGACGTAGAGGGGACAGGATTGAATTCTAATCCCCAAGATTTATTGTTCTCCTTGGCCGAGTTCTTGGCAAACTGAAAGTTGCACTTGAGCAGATTGTCATCCCGACACCATAGCAGAGATGTGGGATGAGCATCAGTAGGTTGAGGTCCACGGACCATGCAAGGGAAGAAACCCTGAGCAATGGCTTCAGTTCTGGTCTTGGGTTGAAGATTTTTATAGAGAATATCTCCCCAGGGATGCTTGATAGCATTCTTCTCAGCATACTCCTTGGTGACGAATCTGTACTTAAACCATTGCTTGGCCCAATATCTTAGGATCCATTGGATTCGAGTTTTGCGTTCATTATAGGTTTCTTCAGGATCGGTTTTGTACAGTTCATGTAGATCAGCTAGCAAATCCTTTGATGTTTCCCCGCGGCGCTGTCTGCTGCCCTTCCTCACTGACTTTTGCAAAGCCATGAAGTTCAAACTGTATGTCTTCAACACTGACAAAGGCTTCTTGGTCAGACAAGAACTGGCTCCGGGAGAGTTGATATGATGTTGTAAGAATTCTACAAATGAATGCAGACTATGAGAACCAAGGGATTCTCCCACGGACATGTACCTGTGACAGCAGTAAAGATGCGAGGGAAGGGGAAGAGGACATATGCATTCTTAGAAGATTTTGAAGGTAAATCAGTTTGAAGACATTGACCTCATAAGCGAAGACATTCACTTATGTGTTTGACGTTGGTTCCAGATTTGTACGAATCCAAGAATAGGTACAAGTGAGGAATCTAACTAGTTTAGATGCATAAGTGAAGATGCTAGGCACAATATGAGATGCAGAACTAGATAGATCCAAGTTCGTAGTCACAGAAACCACTTTTGGTGAAGAAAGATGAATCGATTAGATCAAAAGACGGTAAAAAGTGAGATTTTAATTACCACACGATGAACTGCTAGATGGGAAGAGTAGGAGACCGAGCAGTTCGATCCATCGTGCCCTAACTTAGCGACGGAGGACACCTACGGCGGCGGCGGAGAAGACGATGTCCGCGGCAGGCGTGAGGACAGCGTCGGTGAAGTCACGGCACCTAAGCGCTTCGCCGCAGGCGTCGTCGAGAGCTAGCGCTAGGGTTTTGACGAGGTGGAAGAAGGATTTTTGACCGTGAGGGGACATGTATTTATAAGGAAAAGAACGGCACAGCGCAATTACGCAGGTGCCCCTGGCGGTTCACATCTGAGGGACACGTGGCGAACATGCAACACATTGAAAGCAGTTCCATGTTCCCACGCCCGTCTGGATTGTCGGGCGGTTGTTCCAGCTTCTCCGGGTTTTAGGCAATAAGGATTAAGCATTTAAAACAGATTAAATGTTTGTCTCTGTGTCTTCTGCTGACAAGGACACAGAGAAGACATTTGACAGTTTCAATAGAATGCATATGATTTGGATAGATAGATTTGAGGTAGAAGCATAGGGAGGTTAGGGTCCGATCACATTCGCTTAGATCAAAAGATTCAAATGAAAATACATAGCTATAAGTGAATGCTGTAGAGGAAGAACACTTAATATATGCATATACCAAGTCAACATTGTGAAGATAATCAAGAAAGCAAATCAATGTTGAAGACAAATCAAGTGTGAAGACTTTGCAAAAAGTAACGCCATGAGAAAAACACTTCTAAAGGAAGAATTTGGTGGTGGAGTTACCCACCGTATAGGAAGTATTAGACCCAGACATGGCGCACAATTATCGTGGCGCTCCGAAGTCAAATTTCACGTTAATGTATTCACACTCAGAATGTAAGTCTTCATTGATTGAAGATATACTTTACTTCGTGTGTTGCACATCTAAGTCATCAACATGCATAAGTGTTAGGATGTGTGCCTGATCACAGGACATTTGAGGATTCCAAGATATTTAGCTCACACCGTAACATGCAAAACCTTTTCTCATCCAAGGGCTTTGTGAAGATATCTGCCAGTTGCTCTTCAGTGTTGACGTGTATGATAACAATATCTTCATTCAAGACATGATCTCTAAGAAAGTGATGACGAATTTCAATGTGCTTTGTCTTCGAGTGTTGAACTGGGTTGTTGGCAATCTTGATGGCGCTTTCGTTGTCGCAGTAGAGTGGTACTTGTTTCAGATGGATGCCATAGTCCTTGAGAGTTTGCTTCATCCATAGAAGCTGAGCGCAGCAAGACCCAACAGCAATGTATTCAGATTCAGCAGTGGAGAGAGATACACAATTCTGCTTCTTTGAAGACCAACATACAAGTGATCGTCCTAGAAAATGACATGTGTCTGATATAGACTTGCGATCCACCTTGTCACCAGCATAATTAGCATCCGAGAATCCAACTAGATCAAACTCTGAGCCCTTTGGATACCATAATCCTAGTGTTGGGGTGTGAGCCAAATATCGAAGAATTCGCTTCACCGCTAAGTGATGCGATTCCTTTGGTGCCGCTTGGAATCAAGCACACATGCAAACACTAAGCATAATATCTGGCCTAGATGCACATAAATAAAGCAAAGAACCAATCATGGAGCGGTATACCTTTTCATCAAACTCTTTACCATTGCCGTTGGGACCCAGATGGTGTTTAGCTGGCATTGGCGTCGTGTAACCTTTGCAATCTTGCATTCCAAACTTCTTCAGGAAATCTTTGTGGTATTTCTCTTGAGATATGAAGATGTCATTTCTTTGCTGACGAATTTGAAGACCAAGGAAGAACTTCAACTCACCCATCATGGACATCTGATATTGCTCTTGCATCATGTATCCAAACTCATCACTGTATTTCTGATTAGTGCAGCCGAAGATAATGTCATCCACATAGATTTGGCACACAAACAGTTCACCATCATATGTCTTCATGAAGAGCGTGGAATCCAGGGAACCAGGTTTGAAGCCTTTGCTCTTTAGGAAGTCCTTGAGTGTGTCATACCAAGCACGAGGGGCTTGTTTGAGGCCATACAGTGCCTTGTTGAGCTTATAAACCATCTCAAGATGTCTTGGATCTTCAAAGCCAGGCGGTTGTGCAACATACACTTCTTCTTCAATCTTGCCATTGAGAAAGGCACTCTTCACATACATTTGATACAGAAGAATGTTATGATGATTTGCATAGGCCAGCAATATGCGTATAGCTTCAAGCCTAGCCACAGGAGTAAATGTTTCATCGAAGTCAATTCCTTCAACTTGAGTGTATCCTTGAGCAACGAGACGAGCCTTGTTTCTGACAACTTGATCATGCTCATCTTGCTTGTTGCGATATATCCATTTAGTGCCTATGATATTGTGCTTACGAGGATCAGGACGCTTGACCAGTTCCCATACATTATTCAGCTCAAATTGTTGAAGCTCTTCTTGCATAGCTTGAATCCATTCAGGTTCCATGAAGGCTTCATCAACTTTCTTGGGTTCAGATATTGATACGAAAGCGAAGTGCCCACAGAAATTTGATAGTTGTGTTTCCCTTGAACGAGTGAGTGGACCAGGTGCATTGATGCTATCAATTATTTTCTCAATCTATACTTCATTTGCAACACGAGGATGAACAGGATGAAAATTTTGCTCTTGCTGATCATTGTCATTGTTAGAAGGATTGTCTTCAGGCTGAGCATTGTCTTCAGGTTAATCAGGTGCAGAGATGATGAGTTCCTCTTCGGGCTGTGCTTCAGACGGTATGATTTCTCCAATTCCCATAAGCTTGATGGATTCACTGGATGGAACTTCATCTAGCACATTTGGCAGGTGCTCTCTTTGCGAGCCGTTAGTCTCATCGAACCGCACATCCACAGTTTCAACCACTTTATAGTGAAAGAGGTTGAAGACTCTGTAAGAGTGCGAATCCTTTCTGTATCCAAGCATAAAACCTTCATGTGCTTTCGGTGCAAATTTTGAAGTGTGATGTGGATGCTTGATCCAGCACCTGGCACCAAATACTCTGAAGTAACTGACATTTGGCTTCTTACCAGTGAGGAGCTCATAGGATGTTTTGTTCAGAAGCTTGTGAAGATAAAAACGGTTGATGATATGGCATGCAGTATCAATGGCTTCAGGCCAGAACTTTCTTGGAGTCTTGTATTCATCGAGCATCGTCCGGTCCATCTCAATGAGTGTTATGTTCTTGCGTTCCACGATGACATTCTGCTGCGGCGTGTATGGAGCTGAGAACTCATGAGTAATGCCCAAAGTATCAAGATAAGTGTCGAGGCTGGTGTTCTTGAATTCAGTGCCATTGTCACTTCTGATGTGCTTGATCTTGACGCCATAGTTGTTCATGGCTCGATTGGCGAAGCGTCTGAAGACATCCTGCACTTCAGTCTTGTAGATGATTATATGCACCCATGTATATCTTGAATAGTCATCAACAATGACGAAGCCATAGAGGCAAGCAGTAGTAGTAAGAGTTGAGTAGTGAGTGGGACCGAAGAGGTCCATGTGTAGCAGTTCGAAGGGTTGAGTCATTGTCATGATTGTCTTCGAGGGATGCTTGGCCCTCGTCATCTTTCCGGCTTCGCAAGCACCGCATAAGTGATCCTTCTTGAACTTGACACCCTCGATGCCTATGATATGCTTCTTCTTTGCAGGAGTGTGCAAATTCCTCATGCCAGCATGCCCTAGCCTCCAATGCCAGAGCCAGCATTCTAAAGCTTTTGCAAGAAGACATACGGCAAGCTGTGGTCCTGTCGAGAAATCTACCATGTACAAATCATCTTTCTGATACCCTTCAAAGACTAGAGACTTGTCAGATTCCATTAGAACAAGGCAACGATATTTTCCAAACATCACAATCATGTTTAAATCACAAAGCATTGAGACAAACATTAAGTTGAAACTAAGGGATTCAACAAGCATCACTTTATCCATGTGCTGATCCCTTGAGATTGCAACTCTACCTAGACCCAATACCTTGCTTTTACCAGTATCAGCAAATGTGATGTGACTCTTGTCAGATGGACGTAAGGTTGAGTCCATGAGAAGACTTCGCTTGCCAGTCATGTGATTAGTACATCCACTATCAATAATCCATTCTGAAGCAGCTGGTGTCATACCCTACAGTGCAGTTAGGGGGATAGGTTTCACGAAGAGAATTGTGAAGCATAAACATTTGACGAGCAAGTGGATTATGAAAGCTTAGATCGAGGTTAGGACTGATAGGGAAAGTAGCAAGTGACTTAGGAACAAAATACATAATAAGACCATTTGGACATTTGATATTGCGCCCTACAAGATGTTTAAGGTCCCCAGCAGTAGCTTCAGACGCATTTGATTTTCGGCTGGAGACCCTTTCCTGTAAAAGAGTTAAGCTTTCTTAGCCACCCACATCTTCAAGGGTGGCTTCGAAGCAACAAGTCTAAGTGCATCATCTGAGAACTTTGGCTTTGGAGCCCTAGCAAATAGTCTTGTAGGTGGACAATAGTACTCATAAGAATAAGCAGAGTAGTTCTTGGTCTTATGAACATGGCAGTTTGATGAAACGCGCTCATATTCATAGGCCTGAGTATGGTTACCCTGCAAAACATTTGCGTTAGTGCGACTCAGGTGAGTCTTCTGTCTGTATGAAGCCTTTTGTAACACCCTCGATGCGGCTATATCTCCCACGTGTTGAAGCACGACTTAGAGGCATAACCGCATTGACAGCAATGTCGCAAGTGAGGTAATCTTCACACAACCCATGTAATACATAAGGGAAATAGATACATAGTTGGCTTACAATCGCCACTTCACACAATTACATGAATAAAGCATTACATCATCCAGATACAATCAGGGTCCGACTACGGAACCAAAATAAAAGAAGAACCCCAAATGCGACACGGTCCCTGATCGACCCCAACTGGGCTCCACTACTGATCAACTAGAACGAAACAACATAAAGGACACGACCTTCATCGAGCTCCTCCTTGAGCTTCGTTGCGTCACCTGCTCGGTAACATCGGCACCTGCAAACTGGTTTTGGAAGTATCTGTGAGTCACGGGGACTCAGCAATCTCACACCCTCGCGATCAAGACTATTTAAGCTTATGGGTAAGGTAAAGGTATGAGGTGGAGCTGCAGTAAGCGACTAGCATATATGGTGGCTACATACGCAAATGAGAGCGAGAAGAGAAGGCAAAGCATGGTCGATAAAAGTATGATCAAAAAGTGATCCTAGAACAACCTACGTCAAGCATAACTCCAACACCGTGTTCACTTCCTGGACTCTGCCGGAAAGAGACCATCTCGGTTACACACGCGGTTGATGAATTTTAATTAGGGTCAACTTCAGGTTTTCTACAACCGGACGTTAACAAATTCCCATCTGCCCATAACCGCGGGCATGGCTTTCGAAAGTTCAAATCCCTGCAGGGGTGTCCCAACTTAGCCCATCACAAGCTCTCACGGTCAACGAAGGATATTCCTTCTAGCGGGAAGACCCGATCAAACTCGAAATCCCGGTTACAAGACATTTCGACAAGGTAAAACTAAACCAGCAACACCGCCCGAATGTGCCGACAAATCCCGATAGGAGCTGCACATATCTCGTTCTCAGGGCACACTCAGAAGAGCTCTCCATACAGCTAAAACCAAACCTCGAGTTTCCCCGAGGGGGCGCTGCACAGACTCTAGTTTGGACCAACACTCAGACGAGCATTGGCCCGGGGGGGTTTAAATAAAGATGACCCTTGAGTCTGCAGAACCCAAGGGAAAGAAAAGGCTAGGTGGCGAATGGTAAAATCAATGTTGGGCATTGCTGGAGGAGTTTTATTCAAGGCGAACTGTCAAGGGGTTCCCATTATCACCCAACCGCGTAAGGAACGCAAAATCCGGGAACATAACACCAATATGACGGAAACTAGGGCGGCAAGAGTGGAACAAAACACCAGGCATAAGGCCGAGCCTTCCACCCTTTACCAAGTATATAGATGCATTAATTAAATAAGAGATATTGTGATATCCCAACAAGTAAACATGTTCCAACAAGGAACAACATCTCCATGTCCCAACAAGGAACAAACTTCAATCTTCACCTGCAACTAACAACACTATAAGAGGGGCTGAGCAAAGCGGTAACATAGCCAATCAACGTTTTGCTAGGACAAGGTGGGTTAGAGGCTTGGTTCAACAATATAGGAGGCATGATAAGCAAGTGGTAGGTATCGCAGCATAGGCATAGCAAAAGAGCGAGCAACTAGCAAGCAAAGATAGAAGTGATTTCGAGGGTATGGTCATCTTGCCTGAGATCTCGCAAGGAAGAAGAACGAGTCCATGAAGAAGACAAACCGACGTAGTCAAACGGGTCCTCACAAACACGACGTTAACGGAACTAACCCGAAGAAGCAACACCAGAAAGAAGCAAACAACATGGTAAACAAGCATCACATAAGCATGGCATGATGCGCAAACAAGTATGATGCATGTCCGGTTTAAAGAGGCATGGCATGGCATGGCAAAATGCACAAGCAATCCTACAAATTAAGTGGAGCTCATTATGCAACGGAGTTGCATATTGAAGAAAACACCACATGACTTATTTAGTTCTCTCTCGTTTATGTACCCAACAATATTAAATGTTGTTAAACATGGCAAGAGGGTGAAGCAAAGTAAAACTACCTATCTAGTCAAGGTTAAATGAGGCCGGAAGCAACGAACAACAATTCTGGTAAAATCCTCATGTGCATATTTTGGTTATGGTACTGTTCTGCCCTAAACATAATTTTAGAGTTATTAAACAAGCAAAGTGAGGCCACCATGTTAAACTAGGCATTTTTCTACCCCATTTACATATAAGGTTTATTAAATTTGGAGCTACGGTTATTTAGTTATGAATTAAACCATTTTAGCATATCATT
Source organism: Triticum urartu (assembly GCF_056163025.1). NCBI lineage: Eukaryota > Viridiplantae > Streptophyta > Magnoliopsida > Poales > Poaceae > Triticum > Triticum urartu. The sequence continues at coordinate 346,191,719 of NC_141876.1, read as the reverse complement.
TACACAAATTAATACAAATCGCAAGTTTAAACATTTTTAACATGAACGAAAGTGGCATATTATGAAACTAGATAAAATTCTAAGCATCTTTCATATTAAGTTTGTTTAGTTTGGATGCACGGTTTGAGAGTTATTAAATGCATGAAGTAGAAGGGGTTTTCTGCAAATCTGCGTTCTCTGGAAATTAGCTAAAACGTTCTGTGAAAAAAAACACATCTCGGGCCGAATCTAGCCGGCCCAACAGAGAAGGAGAGGTATGGGAGTGCTGCTCACCATGGGCCATGGCGCAGGAGTTGGAGGGAGGCCAGTTGCTGGATCCCGCACGCGTTGGAGCTGGGCCAGGCCCAGATCAAGACGAGGGAGAGGCGCTGGGCCACGCGACTTGCGGGCCACACACAGATGAGGCCGCTCGAGGCGAGGCAGCTGGATCGAACGGACAGGTGGGGGAGGTGCGGTCAACGCAGAAGAAGCAGAGGTCTCGTCACGGCTGTGAAGCAGAGGACGCAGGGAGCTGGACTTGGCGTTGGCGTGTCCCGACGATGGCTTGTAGCGAGTGGAGCTTGGCCGGATGCGGAGGTTCGCCTGCTGCGTGCGGGAGGCAGGAGGCGCGCAGTCAACGCAGGGCGGCGCTCGATCGAGGAGGCACCACAGGATGCAGGTCTCGAGCTCGTTCCCGAGAAGAAGAAGACGGCGGCGGACTTGGCGCGATCCCGGCGATGCGGACGGGGAAAGGAGGAGCGGATCCGGGCGGAGATCTCGATGCGGAGCTGCTGGGTGGTTGTCCATGGACGAGCAGTGGCGGCTGCGCGGTCTACGCTCGGAGCAGAGCGATGACGCGAGGAGGCGAGGCCGAGCTCTCCTGCTCGGGGCCTCGGGCAGGCGCAACACGGGCTCACGGGGATGGGGCGGCGCTAGGATGAGGAGGACGCTGGCGCGCTTGCTCCCAAACGAGGTGGCCATGGTGGCTGCAGGCGAAGGACTACGGGGTGGCGGCTCGGGCAGAGGAGGCTGGCAGCGAGGTGAGGAAGGCGGATCTGAGATGGATGGTGGTTGGCTAGGTGGGGAAGACGAGGAGGAGATGGATCCCGAGAGGGATTTGGTGGAGTGGCGGCGGCGATGGGACAAACCCCCTAGAAATTAGGGTTGGCTTGATTTGGCAGGAGTTGGACTATATATATGGAAATAGGATTGTGGTTGGACCCTCCGATCATAATCGGACGATCGCGAATAATATAGCTAGGGAGTCCAAATAATAAAATGGCGATATTTTGTAGACGTTTGGGGATGATCTGGATCCAACGGTGGCGACAGTCCGGGTCGAGTCCGGGACAGATTTCGGACGCGTGCGGGAGGAGGTCTGCGGCTGACGAGAGAGGTTAGGTAGGGCCTGGCAGTGAGAGATAGTGCAGAAGGCAAGGTCTGAGAAGAGAGAAAAAGGAGAGGCCCGGCGACTGTTTCCGGAGACCGAAAACGTCCGACGTAAAAACCGGCTATAATGCCGCTATAGTTTAACAGTTAGGCTATCAAACGAACTTCGAACGCGATGAAACTTGGCAGGCGGTCTACCTACACTATAATAAGACCGCACGCCAACTCTCATCCCATTCCGAGAACATTTTCCGGCCACTTATAAAATACTATTTCGGACATGCCGCGGGCGCGTACAAGTGTGGTTGGGCTCAGAACGGACAACAGAGAGAACTCAGAGAACCTGGACGAATGCAAGTTTTAAAACATGATGATGCAATGCACATGATGACATGATAAGATGCAACACGCAAGCAAATGACATGGCAACAACAACGAATAACGGGAAGACACGTGGCACATCGGTCTCGGGGCGTCACAACACTCCACCACTACGAGAGGATCTCGTCCCGAGATCTAGAATGGCACCGGAGGGAAAACGAAAAAGGAAAGAGGAGAGGTAAAACTAAGTTGCTTCTACGACAAACGAGTGAGACCAAGGAACCTTGAAAAGGTTAAGCCATTTCGAGAAAAGAATAAAACGAAGATGACGAAGTTGAAAACACTCCGTTAGCAAAAGAGGAACAAGGAACAACAAATTCAGACAGCACTCCGGTTGAAAAGAGATGAAAGACTTGATAAAACGAAAAGAAGTTGAGCGAAGGGCACAACACTCCGGTTAAAATCAGGATAGAGAGGGAAAAGAATGGTATAATTTGGGCAGCACTTCGACTGAAAATGGAAGGAACTGAACATGATCTTGACAAACAAGATGATGGGTTGAAGAGAGCAACATCACAATGCCCCCGGAACAAAAGTAAGAATGGAATCAAAAGATCGGAGGAGAAAACAACATCTTCTAACTCAAAAGAGCTTGAAAAGCATCTTTAGGAGAAGAGTCGAATGGAGTTGTTGGAAAAAACCAACAACGAAAAGAGTAAGCTTGATGTGCGCTTAAGGAAAACATCTCAAAACTGAGGTGAAATTCTGCCACTAACGGAAATAAAAGATTGGATTGATATGAACAAGGATACGAGAAACTTAATTCACTAGGAGGATAACTGAAGAATTTGGGTCATTTATGAGCACCATAATTAGCAACAATCCCAAAGGAAGGCTTTATGTGAAATCTATACCAAAATAACTCCAAGGGAGAAAATGATGGGTTTAAATATCTCATTCCTGACAACTTTTGAATCATGAAACATGAAAGAAAATTATCAAGAATGACATAACACCACCTCAAATGATATTGTAGAAAGAATTGCACTATCGAATGCAAGAAAAGGAATACTTGAGCTCCTCTGAAGAGAAACTCAATGAACACTTCGAGAAGGAATTAAATCCTTGATAAACCATCATGTAGAACCTCCATGAAGAACTCCGGTAACAAAAGGATAACGAAAAGAAAGCGAAGTTGAAAACACAAGGTGAAACCTTGTAATGATTTAGATGGATCTCCGTGATAATTAGAGCTTGGATCTCCGAGAAAGAAAAGATGATCAAAAGAAAAACAATAATTTTGATGAACCTCCGGAGTAAGGAATTAATCACTTGGATGAAACAAGAATAAGAATTACCTTATGCTCATCCTTCACCAATTAAATTGATGTCAAACAATGGATTTAGCATACTACTTATTCCCATAGAAAGTATTAAGATAGATATAGCGCAAACTTGAGAAAGTCTTCAACGAACCACCGGAAGGATTGAAAACAACGAATAAATTGACATGATAACGAATGAAGAGAACTCTTGAATGAACCACCATAAGAATTAAAATGAACGAAGAGAAGATAAAGAAAACACCGGGAAGAATTAGCAAATGAATGAAGGTGCTTGAGAGAATTTATATATGAGAGAACGAAGAGATCATGCACTGATTAGAGGATATTAGATCGATGCACTGGTAAAATTTAGAGAATGAGAGCTGAAAGCTGGAATGAATAACTCTGAGATGATGGGCTCCAGATAATCAGACTGAAAAGACTACTGGATTGCTCCGGAAGGATGAAAAGAATTCCCACAATAGAAAATAATTATGAGAGGATGGCCTTGAACTAGAACCACGAATCTCTGGGAGAACGGTTAAGATATGGAGGTAAAACTCTTCTTCGGTCTTCAAATGCAGAGAATGATGATGAGAAAACACCACCATGAATTATTTAGACACTCCGGAAGAATCAAAACGAAGAGGTTGAGCCAACGATGAAAAGATTTTGACAGATCTTGGAGAAGACATTTGACTGATGATAACTCATTCTTACGTCAAACTTTGAAAAGAATTTTAAGGATATCTCCGGGAGAATAGAAGAGTCAGGTAAGATCCTGGAAAAGACCTGTGGGTTAGGGCCCACTCAAAAGAAACATTGTAGAATGATTCAAAAGAGAGGTTGCATCGGTTGAATTAAATGGCTTGAATGAGGTGACATCCTCGAAAGATCTTGAACGAAAGCAGAGTGGAAACACGAATCTTCTAAGATATCTTGGGCACTCCGGAACAAATGAATAGCGAGAAGTGAATTATTATGAGGTGCACCGGTATGAGAAGGTATCGAAACGAGGAAAGGATATGATCAACAAAGTTTGACTAGAATCCACCGGAGAAGAAAAAGAATGAGAAGTGACGAACTAGTAGAACATTTTCAAGAGAACCACCGGGTAAGACTATTGACAGAAAAGAATGGAGAGACTTCTCATCAATCGCATGATAATTGATTCAGAAATCCGAATCCTTGAATGAAAAGGGTGGGTGGGTGGGAAAACAAAGACGGCTTAGGACGGAAGAAATGAACACCATAGAAAGAACTGGTAATTGATCTTGCGGATGTAGAAAAGATCGAATCCACTAGAAGAGAAACACGCCGGTTGAAAAGGATTGACAAGACAATCTCGATGATTATGAAGGATTAGTATTCACATCGGAGTATGAGAACACCATTTGGGGAAGGTATGGAATCAACAGTTGACTTCGAAGCAACTCGAATACCACAACTCAAAACAAAACAAAGGATTGGCTTGCAAAATAAACCGGAACAAACATATGATAGAGACTTCATCCGAAGTTTTCGTGGTGGGGCCTACACGGGCTCGATCGTACAGCACCATCATGTACAAGGCAGTGCACATGACATACGAAGCGTCCCCGAGTCGGCATAGCCAAGGGCTCTTTAAGACACAACGAGACCACTGTAAAACCGACCGTGAATAGGCGGACCACTAGACGTCGAACCCCAATTTCATATCATATGTTTGTCGGAAAGATATCCTAAGAGCTACTTGAATTCCCACCTATGAAACTCCCGAAATTTTCTGACTATGCAATCAGGTGTTGGGGATACAGGGGAAGCATAATATCTCACCCAAACTAGCAAATCCTACATCCAGCTGTATCCATCCTTCAACACATAACCAAGAAACCTTCGGAAATCGTCTACGTCAACCTTCGAAAAGCATCCGTTATACGAGTTATGGCAATACTCCCGAACTCCCGCCCTAGTACTGGGTGGCGTCGAGGTTATCTCACCAACAACTACATAAAAGAGATTTTCGATGTCGGCGAAACTAAACTCAGGTATTCCAGAACTGCAACGATAAAATTGTGACGACAACACCTCGGAGCTCAACTCCCCGGGACACTGCCACAAAACCCCTGACGGAAGGCACCAAGACAATGTTCTCGTCACAAAAACATCGGAACGATTCCAAGATACCCGCATGATCCTAAAAAAAATTCGTGAAATTTGAGAAGAGAAGAGTCAAAACTCTACGTCAGGATGCCTTACCAGAGCGATGAGGAGACTGGGGAGTAAAAAGAATTCCTAAACTCTCTGATATATAATTCCTAAATGACTCAAAACATTTTTCTAGACTCAACTCGACCGCTAATAACGATCAAGCAGTGGGGCTCCTAAGGGCGGGGAAGGCTCTGATACCAACTTGTAACACCCTCGATGCGGCTATATCTCCCACGTGTCGAAGCACGACTTAGAGGCATAACCGCATTGAAAGCAATGTCGCAAGTGAGGTAATCTTCACACAACCCATGTAATACATAAGGGAAAGAGATACATAGTTGGCTTACAATCGCCACTTCACACAATTACATGAATAAAGCATTACATCATCCAGATACAATCAGGGTCCGACTACGGAACCAAAATAAAAGAAGAACCCCAAATGCGACACGGTCCCCGATCGACCCCAACTGGGCTCCACTACTAATCAACTAGAACGAAACAACATAAAGGACAAGACCTTCATCGAGCTCCGCCTTGAGCTTGGTTGCGTCACCTTCTCGGTAACATCGGCACCTGCAAACAGGTTTTGGAAGTATCTATGAGTCATGGGGACTCAGCAATCTCACACCCTCGCGATCAAGACTATTTAAGCTTATGGGTAAGGTAAAGGTATGAGGTGGAGCTGCAGCAAGCGACTAGCATATATGGTGGCTACATACGCAAATGAGAGCGAGAAGAGAAGGCAAAGCATGGTCGATAAAAGTATGATCAAAAAGTGATCCTAGAACAACCTACGTCAAGCATAACTCCAACACCGTGTTCACTTCACGGACTCCACAGGAAAGAGACCATCACGGTTACACACGCGGTTGTTGAATTTTAATTAGGGTCAACTTCAGGTTTTCTACAACCGGATGTTAACAAATTCCCATCTGCCCATAACTGCGGGCACGGCTTTCGAAAGTTCAAATCCCTGCAGGGGTGTCCCAACTTAGCCCATCACAAGCTCTCACGGTCAACGAAGGATATTCCTTCTAGCGGGAAGACCCGATCAGACTCGGAATCCCGGTTACAAGGCATTTCGACAAGGTAAAACTAAACCAGCAACACCGCCCGAATGTGCCAACAAATCCCGATAGGAGCTGCACATATCTCGTTCTCAGGGCACACTCGGATGAGCTCTCCATACAGCTAAAACCAAACCTCGAGTTTCCCCGAGGGGGCGCTGCACAGGACTCTAGTTTGGACCAACACTCAAAGGAGCACTGGCCCGGGGGGGGTGGGTTTAAATAAAGATGACCCTTGAGTCTGCAGAACCCAAGGGAAAGAAAAGGCTAGGTGGCGAATGGTAAAATCAATGTTGGGCATTGCTGGAGGTGTTTTATTCAAGGCGAACTGACAAGGGGTTCCCATTATCACCCAACCACGTAAGGAACGCAAAATCTGGGAACATAACACCAATATGACGGAAACTTGGGCGGCAAGAGTGGAACAAAACACCAGGCATAAGGCCGAGCCTTCCACCCTTTACCAAGTATATAGATGCATTAGTTAAATAAGAGATATTGTGATATCCCAACAAGTAAACATGTTCCAACAAGGAACAACATCTCCATGTCCCAACAAGGAACAAACTTCAATCTTCACCTGCAACTAACAACGCTATAAGAGGGGCTGAGCAAAGCGGTAACATAGCCAATCAACGGTTTGCTAGGACAAGGTGGGTTAGAGGCTTGGTTCAACAATATAGGAGGCATGATAAGCAAGTGGTAGGTATCGCAGCATAGGCATAGCAAAAGAGCGAGCAACTAGCAAGCAAAGATAGAAGTGATTTCGATGGTATGGTCATCTTGCCTGAGATCCCGCAAGGAAGAAGAACGAGTCCATGAAGAAGACAAACGGACGTAGTCGAACGGGTCCTCACAAACACGACGTTAACGGAACTAACCCGAAGAAGCAACACCGGAAAGAAGCAAACAAGATGGTGAACAAGCATCATATAAGCATGGCATGATGCGCAAACAAGTATGATGCATGTCCGGTTTAAAGAGGCATGGCATGGCATGGCAAAATGCACAAGCAATCCTACAAATTAAGTGGAGCTCATTATGCAACGGAGTTGCATATTGAAGAAAACACCACATGACTTATTTAGTTCTCTCTCGTTTATGTACCCAACAATATTAAATGTTGTTAAACATGGCAAGAGGGTGAAGCAAAGTAAAACTACCTATCTAGTCAAGGTTAAATGAGGCCGGAAGCAACGAACAACAATTCTGGTAAAATCCTCATGTGCATATTTTGGTTATGGTACTGTTCTGCCCTAAACATAATTTTAGAGTTATTAAACAAGCAAAGTGAGGCCACCATGTTAAACTAGGCATTTTTCTACCCCATTTACATATAAGGTTTATTAAATTTGGAGCTACGGTTATTTAGTTATGAATTAAACCATTTTAGCATATCATTTACACAAATTAATACAAATCGCAAGTTTAAACATTTTAACATGAACGAAAGTGGCATATTATGAAACTAGATAAAATTCTAAGCATCTTTCATATTAAGTTTGTTTAGTTTGGATGCACGGTTTGAGAGTTATTAAATGCATGAAGTAGAAGGGGTTTTCTGCAAATCTGCGTTCTCTGGAAATTAGCTAAAACGTTCTGTGAAAAAAAACACATCTCGGGCCGAATCTAGCCGGCCCAACAGAGAAGGAGAGGTATGGGAGCGCTGCTCACCATGGGCCACGGCGCAGGAGTTGGAGGGAGGCCAGTTGCTGGATCCCGCACGCGTTGGAGCTGGGCCAGGCCCAGATCGAGACGAGGGAGAGGCGCTGGGCCACGCGACTTGCGGGCCACACACAGATGAGGCCGCTCGAGGCGAGGCAGCTGGATCGAACGGACAGGTGGGGGAGGCGCGGTCAACGCAGAAGAAGCAGAGGTATCGTCACGGCTGCGAAGCAGAGGACGCAGGGAGCTGGACTTGGCGCTGGCGTGTCCCGACGATGGCCTGCAGCGAGTGGAGCTTGGCCGGATGCGGAGGTTCGCCTGCTGCGTGCGGGAGGCAGGAGGCGCGCAGTCAACGTAGGGCGGCGCTCGATCGAGGATGCACCACAGGATGCAGGTCTCGAGCTCGTTCCCGAGAAGAAGAAGACGGCGGCGGACTTGGCGCGATCCCGGCGATGCGGACGGGGAAAGGAGGAGCGGATCCGGGCGGAGATCTCGATGCGGAGCTGCTGGGTGGTTGTCCATGGACGAGGAGTGGCGGCTGCGCGGTCTACGCTCGGAGCAGAGCGACGACGCGAGGAGGCGAGGCCGAGCTCTCCTGCTCGGGGCCTCGGGCAGGCGCAAAACGGGCTCACGGGGATGGGGCGGCGCTAGGATGAGGAGGACGCCGGCGCGCTTGCTCCCAAACGAGGTGGCCATGGCGGCGGCAAGCTCCTGTGGCGGCGACGAAGACGGGCGGCGGTGCTCCGACGAGGGTGAGGTGTCCCTCTGGTGGCCTGGCTGGCCGGGGTGGTGGTCGGCGGGTCGCCGGCGTGGCGGCTCGGTTCGGTGAAGGCGGCAGAGGCAAGGCGATGGTGGCTGCAGGCGAAGGACTACGGGGTGGCGGCTCGGGCAGAGGAGGCTGGCAGCGAGGTGAGGAAGGCGGATCTAAGATGGATGGTGGTTGGCTAGGTGGGGAAGACGAGGAGGAGATGGATCCCGAGAGGGATTTGGTGGAGTGGCGGCGGCGGCGATGGGACAAACCCCCTAGAAATTAGGTTTGGCTTGATTTGGCAGGAGTTGGACTATATATATGGAAATAGGATTGTGGTTGGACCCTCCGATCATAATCGGACGATCGTGAATAATATAGCTAGGGAGTCCAAATAATAAAACGGTGATATTTTGTAGACGTTTGGGGATGATCCGGATCCAACGGTGGCGACAGTCCGGGTCGGGTCCGGGACAGATTTCGGACGCGTGCGGGAGGAGGTCCGCGGCTGACGAGAGAGGTTAGGTAGGGCCTGGCGGTGAGAGATAGTGCAGAAGGAAAGGTGTGAGAAGAGAGAAAAAGGAGAGGCCCGGCGACTGTTTCCGGAGACCGAAAACGTCCGGCATAAATACCGGCTATAATGCCGCTATAGTTTAACGGTTAGGCTATCAAACGAACTCCGAACGCGATGAAACTTGGCAGGCGGTCTTCCTACACTATAATAAGACCGCACGCCAACTCTCATCCCATTCCGAGAACATTTTCCGGCCACTTATAAAATACTATTTCGGACATGCCGCGGGCGCGTACAAGTGTGGTTGGGCTCAGAACGGACAACAGAGAGAACTCAGAGAACCCAGACGAATGCAAGTTTTAAAACATGATGATGCAATGCACATGATGACATGATAAGATGCAACACGCAAGCAAATGACATGGCAACAACAACGAATAACGGGAAGACACGTGGCACATCGGTCTCGGGGCGTCACAACACTCCACCACTACGAGAGGATCTCGTCCCGAGATCTAGAATGGCACCGGAGGGAAAACGAAAAAGGAAAGAGGAGAGGTAAAACTAAGTTGCTTCTACGACAAACGAGTGAGACCAAGGAACCTTGAAAAGGTTAGGCCATTTCGAGAAAATAATACAACGAAGACGACGAAGTTGAAAACACTCCGTTAGCAAAAGAGGAACAAGGAACAACAAATTCGGATAGCACTCCGGTTGAAAAGAGATGAAAGACTTGATAAACGAAAAGAAGTTGAGGGAAGGGCACAAAACTCCGGTTAAAAACAAGATAGAGAGGGAAAAGAATGGTATAATTTGGGCAGCAGTTCGACTGAAAATGGAAGGAACTGAACATGATCTTGACAAACAAGATGATGGGTTGAAGAGAGCAACATCACAATGCCCCCGGAACAAAAGTAAGAATGGAATCAAAAGAACGGAGGAGAAAACAACATCTTCTAACTCAAAAGATCTTGAAAAGCATCTTTAGGAGAAGAGTCGAATGGAGTTGTTGGAAAAAACCAACAACGAAAAGAGTAAGCTTGATGTGGGCTTAAGGAAAACATCTCAAAACTGAGGTGAAATTCTGCCACTAACGGAAATAAAAGATTGGATTGATATGAACAAGGATACGAGAAACTTAATTCACTAGGAGGGTAACTGAAGAATTTGGGTCATTTATGAGCACCATAATTAGCAACAATCCCAAAGGAAGGCTTTACGTGAAATCTATACCAAAATAACTCCAAGGGAGAAAATGATGGGTTTAAATATCTCATTCCTGACAACTTTTGAATCATGAAACATGAAAGAAAATTATCAAGAATGACATAACACCACCTCAAATGATACTGTAGAAAGAATTGCACTATCGAATGCAAGAAGAGGAATACTTGAGCTCCTCTGAAGAGAAACTCAATGAACACTTTGAGAAGGAATTAAATCCTTGATGAACCATCATGTAGAACCTCCATGAAGAACTCCGGTAACAAAAGGATAACGAAAAGAAAGCGAAGTTGAAAACACAAGGTGAAACCTTGTAATGATTTAGATGGATCTCCGTGATAATTAGAGCTTGGATCTCCGAGAAAGAAAAGATGATCAAAAGAAAAACAATAATTTTGATGAACCTCCGGAGTAAGGAATTAATCACTTGGATGAAACAAGAATAAGAATTACCTTATGCTCATCCTTCACCAATTAAATTGATGTCAAACAATGGATTTAGCATACTACTTATTCCCATAGAAAGGATTAAGATAGATATAGCGCAAACTTGAGGAAGTCTTCAACGAACCACCGGAAGGATTGAAAACAACGAATAAATTGATATGATAACGAATGAAGAGAACTCTTGAATGAACCACCATAAGAATTAAAATGAACGAAGAGAAGATAAAGAAAACACCGGGAAGAATTAGCAAATGAATGAAGGTGCTTGAGAGAATTTATATATGAGAGAACGAAGAGATCATGCACTGATTAGAGGATATTAGATCGATGCACTGGTAAAATTTAGAGAATGAGAGCTGAAAGCTGGAATGAATAACTCTGAGATGATGGGCTCCAGATAATCAGACTGAAAAGACTACTGGATTGCTCCGGAAGGATGAAAAGAATTCCCACAATAGAAAATAATTATGAGAGGATGGCCTTGAACTAGAACCACGAATCTCTGGGAGAACGGATAAGATATGGAGGTAAAACTCTTCTTCGGTCTTCAAATGCAGAGAATGATGATGAGAAAACACCACCATGAATTATTTAGACACTCCGGAAGAATCAAAACGAAGAGGTTGAGCCAACCATGAAAAGATTTTGACAGATCTTGGAGAAGACATTTGACTGATGATAACTCATTCTTACGTCAAACTTTGAAAAGAATTTTAAGGATATCTCCGGGAGAATAGAAGAGTCAGGTAAGATCCTGGAAAAGACCTGTGGGTTAGGGCCCACTCAAAAGAAACATCGTAGAATGATTCAAAAGAGAGGTTGCATCGGTTGAATTAAATGGCTTGAATGAGGTGACATCCTCGAAAGATCTTGAACGAAAGCAGAGTGGAAACACGAATCTTCTAAGATATCTTGGGCACTCCGGAACAAATGAATAGTGAGAAGTGAATTATTATGAGGTGCACCGGTATGAGAAGGTATCGAAACGAGGAAAGGATATGATCAACAAAGTTTGACTAGAATCCACCGGAGAAGAAAAAGAATGAGAAGTGACGAACTAGTAGAACATTTTCAAGAGAACCACCGGGTAAGACTATTGACGGAAAAGAATGGAGAGACTTCTCATCAATCGCATGATAATTGATTCAGAAATCCGAATCCTTGAATGAAAAGGGTGGGTGGGTGGGAAAACAAAGACGTCTTAGGACGTAAGAAATGAACACCATAGAAAGAACTGGTAATTGATCTTGCGGATGTAGAAAAGATCGGATCCACTAGAAGAGAAACACGCAGGTTGAAAAGGATTGACAAGACAATCTCGATGATTATGAAGGATTAGTATTCACATCGGAGTATGAGAACACCATTTGGGGAAGGTATGGAATCAACAGTTGACTTCGAAGCAACTCGAATACCACAACTCAAAACAAAACAAAGGATTGGCTTGCAAAATAAACCGGAACAAACATATGATAGAGACTTCATCCGAAGTTTTTGTGGTGGGGCCTACACGGGCTCGATCGTACAGCACCATCATGTACAAGGCAGTGCACATGACATACGAAGCGTCCCCGAGTCGGCATAGCCAAGGAATCTTTAAGACACAACGAGACCACTGTAAAACCGACCGTGAATAGGCGGACCACTAGACGTCGAACCCCAATTTCATATCATATATCCGTCGGAAAGATATCCTAAGAGCTACTTGAATTCCCACCTATGAAACTCCCGAAATTTTCCGATTATGCAATCAGGTGTTGGGGATACAGGGGAAGCATAATATCTCACCCAAACTAGCAAATCCTACATCCAGCTGTATCCATCCTTCAACACATAACCAAGAAACCTTCGGAAATCGTCTACGTCAACCTTCGAAAAGCATCCGTTATACGAGTTATGGCAATACTCCCGAACTCCTGCCCCAGTACTGGGTGGCGTCGAGGTTATCTCACCAACAACTACATAAAAGAGATTTTCGATGTCGGCGAAACTAAACTCAGGTATTCCAGAACTGCAACGATAAAATTGTGACGACAACACCTCGGAGCTCAACTCCCCGGGACACTGCCACAAAACCCCTGACGGAAGGCACCAAGACAATGTTCTCGTCACAAAACCATCGGAACGATTCCAAGATACCCGCGTGATCCTAAAAAAAATTCATGAAATTTGAGGAGAGAAGAGTCAAAACTCTACGTCAGGATGCCTTACCAGAGCGATGAGGAGACTGGGGAGTAAAAAGAATTCCTAAACTCTCTGATATATAATTCCTAAATGACTCAAAACATTTTTCTAGACTCAACTCGACCGCTAATAACGATCAAGCAGTGGGGCTCCTAAGGGCGGGGAAGGCTCTGATACCAACTTGTAACACCCTCGATGCGGCTATATCTCCCACGTGTCGAAGCACGACTTAGAGGCATAACCGCATTGAAAGCAATGTCGCAAGTGAGGTAATCTTCACACAACCCATGTAATACATAAGGGAAAGAGATACATAGTTGGCTTACAATCGCCACTTCACACAATTACATGAATAAAGCATTACATCATCCAGATACAATCAGGGTCCGACTACGGAACCAAAATAAAAGAAGAACCCCAAATGCGACACGGTCCCCGATCGACCCCAACTGGGCTCCACTACTAATCAACTAGAACGAAACAACATAAAGGACAAGACCTTCATCGAGCTCCTCCTTGAGCTTGGTTGCGTCACCTTCTCGGTAACATCGGCACCTGCAAACAGGTTTTGGAAGTATCTATGAGTCATGGGGACTCAGCAATCTCACACCCTCGCGATCAAGACTATTTAAGCTTATGGGTAAGGTAAAGGTATGAGGTGGAGCTGCAGCAAGCGACTAGCATATATGGTGGCTACATACGCAACTGAGAGCGAGAAGAGAAGGCAAAGCATGGTCGATAAAAGTATGATCAAAAAGTGATCCTAGAACAACCTACGTCAAGCATAACTCCAACACCGTGTTCACTTCACGGACTCCGCAGGAAAGAGACCATCACGGTTACACACGCGGTTGTTGAATTTTAATTAGGGTCAACTTCAGGTTTTCTACAACCGGACGTTAACAAATTCCCATCTGCCCATAAGTGCGGGCACGGCTTTCGAAAGTTCAAATCCCTGCAGGGGTGTCCCAACTTAGCCCATCACAAGCTCTCACGGTCAACGAAGGATATTCCTTCTAGCGGGAAGACCCGATCAGACTCGGAATCCCGGTTACAAGACATTTCGACAAGGTAAAACTAAACCAGCAACACCGCCCGAATGTGCCAACAAATCCCGATAGGAGCTGCACATATCTCGTTCTCAGGGCACACTCGGATGAGCTCTCCATACAGCTAAAACCAAACCTCGAGTTTCCCCGAGGGGGCGCTGCACAGGACTCTAGTTTGGACCAACACTCAGAGGAGCACTGGCCCGGGGGGGTGGGTTTAAATAAAGATGACCCTTGAGTCTGCAGAACCCAAGGGAAAGAAAAGGCTAGGTGGCGAATGGTAAAATCAATGTTGGTCATTGCTGGAGGTGTTTTATTCAAGGCGAACTGACAAGGGGTTCCCATTATCACCCAACCACGTAAGGAACGCAAAATCTGGGAACATAACACCAATATGACGGAAACTAGGGCGGCAAGAGTGGAACAAAACACCAGGAATAAGGCCGAGCCTTCCACCCTTTACCAAGTATATAGATGCATTAGTTAAATAAGAGATATTGTGATATCCCAACAAGTAAACATGTTCCAACAAGGAACAACATCTCCATGTCCCAACAAGGAACAAACTTCAATCTTCACCTGCAACTAACAACGCTATAAGAGGGGCTGAGCAAAGCGGTAACATAGCCAATCAACGGTTTGCTAGGACAAGGTGGGTTAGAGGCTTGGTTCAACAATATAGGAGGCATGATAAGCAAGTGGTAGGTATCGCAGCATAGGCATAGCAAAAGAGCGAGCAACTAGCAAGCAAAGATAGAAGTGATTTCGAGGGTATGGTCATCTTGCCTGAGATCCCGCAAGGAAGAAGAACGAGTCCATGAAGAAGACAAACGGACGTAGTCGAACGGGTCCTCACAAACACGACGTTAACGGAACTAACCCGAAGAAGCAACACCGGAAAGAAGCAAACAACATGGTAAACAAGCATCACATAAGCATGGCATGATGCGCAAACAAGTATGATGCATGTACGGTTTAAAGAGGCATGGCATGGCATGGCAAAATGCACAAGCAATCCTACAAATTAAGTGGAGCTCATTATGCAACGGAGTTGCATATTGAAGAAAACACCACATGACTTATTTAGTTCTCTCTCGTTTATGTACCCAACAATATTAAATGTTGTTAAACATGGCAAGAGGGTGAAGCAAAGTAAAACTACCTATCTAGTCAAGGTTAAATGAGGCCGGAAGCAACGAACAACAATTCTGGTAAAATCCTCATGTGCATATTTTGGTTATGGTACTGTTCTGCCCTAAACATAATTTTAGAGTTATTAAACAAGCAAAGTGAGGCCACCATGTTAAACTAGGCATTTTTCTACCCCATTTACATATAAGGTTTATTAAATTTGGAGCTACGGTTATTTAGTTATGAATTAAACCATTTTAGCATATCATTTACACAAATTAATACAAATCGCAAGTTTAAACATTTTAACATGAACGAAAGTGGCATATTATGAAACTAGATAAAATTCTAAGCATCTTTCATATTAAGTTTGTTTAGTTTGGATGCACGGTTTGAGAGTTATTAAATGCATGAAGTAGAAGGGGTTTTCTGCAAATCTGCGTTCTCTGGAAATTAGCTAAAACGTTCTGTGAAAAAACACACATCTCGGGCCGAATCTAGCCGGCCCAACAGAGAAGGAGAGGTATGGGAGCGCTGCTCACCATGGGCCACGGCGCAGGAGTTGGAGGGAGGCCAGTTGCTGGATCCCGCACGCGTTGGAGCTGGGCCAGGCCCAGATCGAGACGAGGGAGAGGCGCTGGGCCACGCGACTTGCGGGCCACACACAGATGATGCCGCTCGAGGCGAGGCAGCTGGATCGAACGGATAGGTGGGGGAGGCGCGGTCAACGTAGAAGAAGCAGAGGTATCGTCACGGCTGCGAAGCAGAGGACGCAGGGAGCTGGACTTGGCGCTGGCGTGTCCCGACGATGGCCTACAGCGAGTGGAGCTTGGCCGGATGCGGAGGTTCGCCTGCTGCGTGCGGGAGGCAGGAGGCGCGCAGTCAACGCAGGGCGGCGCTCGATCGAGGAGGCACCACAGGATGCAGGTCTCGAGCTCGTTCCCGAGAAGAAGAAGACGGCGGCGGACTTGGCGCGATCCCGGTGATGCGGACGGGGAAAGGAGGAGCGGATCCGGGCGGAGATCTCGATGCGGAGCTGCTGGGTGGTTGTCCATCGACGAGGAGTGGCGGCTGCGCGGTCTACGCTCGGAGCAGAGCGACGACGCGAGGAGGCGAGGCCGAGCTCTCCTGCTCAGGGCCTCGGGCAGGCGCACAACGGGCTCACGGGGATGGGGCGGCGCTAGGATGAGGAGGACGCCGGCGCGCTTGCTCCCAAACGAGGTGGCCATGGCGGCGGCAAGCTCCTGTGGCGGCGACGAAGACGGGCGGCGGTGCTCCGACGAGGGTGAGGTGTCCCTCTGGTTGCCTGGCTGGCCGGGATGGTGGTCGGCGGGTCGCCGGCGTGGCGGCTCGGTTCGGTGAAGGCGGCAGAGGCAAGGCGATGGTGGCTGCAGGCGAAGGACTACGGGGTGGCGGCTCGGGCAGAGGAGGCTGGCAGCGAGGTGAGGAAGGCGGATCTGAGATGGATGGTGGTTGGCTAGGTGGGGAAGATGAGGAGGAGATGGATCTCGAGAGGGATTTGGTGGAGTGGCGGCGGCGATGGGACAAACCCCCTAGAAATTAGGGTTGGCTTGATTTGGCAGGATTTGGACTATATATATGGAAATAGGATTGTGGTTGGACCCTCCGATCATAATCGGACGATCGCGAATAATATAGCTAGGGAGTCCAAATAATAAAACGGTGATATTTTGTAGACGTTTGGGGATGATCCGGATCCAACGGTGGCGACAGTCCGGGTCGGGTCCGGGACAGATTTCGGACGCATGCGGGAGGAGGTCCGCGGCTGACGAGAGAGGTTAGGTAGGGCCTGGCGGTGAGAGATAGTGCAGAAGGCAAGGTCTGAGAAGAGAGAAAAAGGAGAGGCCCGGCGACTGTTTCCGAAGACCAAAAACGTCCGGCATAAATACCGGCTATAATGCCGCTATAGTTTAACGGTTAGGCTATCAAACGAACTCCGAACGCGATGAAACTTGGCAGGCGGTCTACCTACACTATAATAAGACCGCACGCCAACTCTCATCCCATTCCGAGAACATTTTCTGGCCACTTATAAAATACTATTTCGGACATGCCGCGGGCGCGTACAAGTGTGGTTGGGCTCAGAACGGACAACAGAGAGAACTCAGAGAACCCGGACGAATGCAAGTTTTAAAACATGATGATGCAATGCACATGATGACATGATAAGATGCAACACGCAAGCAAATGACATGGCAACAACAACGAATAATGGGAAGACACGTGGCACATCGGTCTCGGGGCGTCACAACACTCCACCACTACGAGAGGATCTCGTCCCGAGATCTAG
The DNA here is from genome assembly GCF_056163025.1 of Triticum urartu. Classification (NCBI taxonomy): domain Eukaryota; kingdom Viridiplantae; phylum Streptophyta; class Magnoliopsida; order Poales; family Poaceae; genus Triticum; species Triticum urartu. The sequence goes on along the minus strand of NC_141876.1, from coordinate 346,174,172 downwards.
AATGGCACCGGAGGGAAAACGAAAAAGGAAAGAGGAGAGGTAAAACTAAGTTGCTTCTACGACAAACGAGTGAGACCAAGGAACCTTGAAAAGGTTAGGCCATTTCGAGCAAATAATACAACGAAGACGACGAAGTTGAAAACACTCCGTTAGCAAAAGAGGAACAAGGAACAACAAATTCGGACAGCACTCCGGTTGAAAAGAGATGAAAGACTTGATAAACAAAAAGAAGTTGAGGGAAGGGCACAAAACTCCGGTTAAAAACAAGATAGAGAGGGAAAAGAATGGTATAATTTGGGCAGCAGTTCGACTGAAAATGGAAGGAACTGAACATGATCTTGACAAACAAGATGATGGGTTGAAGAGAGCAACATCACAATGCCCCCGGAACAAAAGTAAGAATGGAATCAAAAGAACGGAGGAGAAAGCAACATCTTCTAACTCAAAAGATCTTGAAAAGCATCTTTAGGAGAAGAGTCGAATGGAGTTGTTGGAAAAAACCAACAACGAAAAGAGTAAGCTTGATGTGGGCTTAAGGAAAACATCTCAAAACTGAGGTGAAATTCTGCCACTAACGGAAATAAAAGATTGGATTGATATGAACAAGGATACGAGAAACTTAATTCACTAGGAGGGTAACTGAAGAATTTGGGTCATTTATGAGCACCATAATTAGCAACAATCCCAAAGGAAGGCTTTACGTGAAATCTATACCAAAATAACTCCAAGGGAGAAAATGATGGGTTTAAATATCTCATTCCTGACAACTTTTGAATCATGAAACATGAAAGAAAATTATCAAGAATGACATAACACCACCTCAAATGATACTGTAGAAAGAATTGCACTATCGAATGCAAGAAGAGGAATACTTGAGCTCCTCTGAAGAGAAACTCAATGAACACTTTGAGAAGGAATTAAATCCTTGATGAACCATCATGTAGAACCTCCATGAAGAACTCCGGTAACAAAAGGATAACGAAAAGAAAGCGAAGTTGAAAACACAAGGTGAAACCTTGTAATGATTTAGATGGATCTCCGTGATAATTAGAGCTTGGATCTCCGAGAAAGAAAAGATGATCAAAAGAAAAACAATAATTTTGATGAACCTCCGGAGTAAGGAATTAATCACTTGGATGAAACAAGAATAAGAATTACCTTATGCTCATCCTTCACCAATTAAATTGATGTCAAACAATGGATTTAGCATACTACTTATTCCCATAGAAAGGATTAAGATAGATATAGCGCAAACTTGAGGAAGTCTTCAACGAACCACCGGAAGGATTGAAAACAACGAATAAATTGATATGATAACGAATGAAGAGAACTCTTGAATGAACCACCATAAGAATTAAAATGAACGAAGAGAAGATAAAGAAAACACCGGGAAGAATTAGCAAATGAATGAAGGTGCTTGAGAGAATTTATATATGAGAGAACGAAGAGATCATGCACTGATTAGAGGATATTAGATCGATGCACTGGTAAAATTTAGAGAATGAGAGCTGAAAGCTGGAATGAATAACTCTGAGATGATGGGCTCCAGATAATCAGACTGAAAAGACTACTGGATTGCTCCGGAAGGATGAAAAGAATTCCCACAATAGAAAATAATTATGAGAGGATGGCCTTGAACTAGAACCACGAATCTCTGGGAGAACGGATAAGATATGGAGGTAAAACTCTTCTTCGGTCTTCAAATGCAGAGAATGATGATGAGAAAACACCACCATGAATTATTTAGACACTCCGGAAGAATCAAAACGAAGAGGTTGAGCCAACCATGAAAAGATTTTGACAGATCTTGGAGAAGACATTTGACTGATGATAACTCATTCTTACGTCAAACTTTGAAAAGAATTTTAAGGATATCTCCGGGAGAATAGAAGAGTCAGGTAAGATCCTGGAAAAGACCTGTGGGTTAGGGCCCACTCAAAAGAAACATCGTAGAATGATTCAAAAGAGAGGTTGCATCGGTTGAATTAAATGGCTTGAATGAGGTGACATCCTCGAAAGATCTTGAACGAAAGCAGAGTGGAAACACGAATCTTCTAAGATATCTTGGGCACTCCGGAACAAATGAATAGCGAGAAGTGAATTATTATGAGGTGCACCGGTATGAGAAGGTATCGAAACGAGGAAAGGATATGATCAACAAAGTTTGACTAGAATCCACCGGAGAAGAAAAAGAATGAGAAGTGACGAACTAGTAGAACATTTTCAAGAGAACCACCGGGTAAGACTATTGACGGAAAAGAATGGAGAGACTTCTCATCAATCGCATGATAATTGATTCAGAAATCCGAATCCTTGAATGAAAAGGGTGGGTGGGTGGGAAAACAAAGACGGCTTAGGATGGAAGAAATGAACACCATAGAAAGAACTGGTAATTGATGTTGCGGATGTAGAAAAGATCGGATCCACTAGAAGAGAAACACGCCGGTTGAAAAGGATTGACAAGACAATCTCGATGATTATGAAGGATTAGTATTCACATCGGAGTATGAGAACACCATTTGGGGAAGGTATGGAATCAACAGTTGACTTCGAAGCAACTCGAATACCACAACTCAAAACAAAACAAAGGATTGGCTTGCAAAATAAACCGGAACAAACATATGATAGAGACTTCATCCGAAGTTTTCGTGGTGGGGCCTACACGGGCTCGATCGTACAGCACCATCATGTACAAGGCAGTGCACATGACATACGAAGCGTCCCCGAGTCGGCATAGCCAAGGACTCTTTAAGACACAACGAGACCACTGTAAAGCGGACCGTGAATAGGCGGACCACTAGACGTCGAACCCCAATTTCATATCATATCTTCACACAACCCATGTAATACATAAGGGAAAGAGATACATAGTTGGCTTACAATCGCCACTTCACACAATTACATGAATAAAGCATTACATCATCCAGATACAATCAGGGTCCGACTACGGAACCAAAATAAAAGAAGAACCCCAAATGCGACACGGTCCCCAATCGACCCCAACTGGGCTCCACTACTGATCAACTAGAACGAAACAACATAAAGGACAAGACCTTCATCGAGCTCCTCCTTGATCTTGGTTGCGTCACCTTCTCGGTAACATCGGCACATGCAAACAGGTTTTGGAAGTATCTGTGAGTCACGGGGACTCAGCAATCTCACACCCACGCGATCAAGACTATTTAAGCTTATGGGTAAGGTAAAGGTATGAGGTGGAGCTGCAGCAAGCGACTAGCATATATGGTGGCTACATACGCAAATGAGAGCGAGAAGAGAAGGCAAAGCATGGTCGATAAAAGTATGATCAAAAAGTGATCCTAGAACAACCTACGTCAAGCATAACTCCAACACCGTGTTCACTTCACGGACTCCGCAGGAAAGAGACCATCACGGTTACACACACGGTTGATGAATTTTAATTAGGGTCAACTTCAGGTTTTCTACAACCGGACGTTAACAAATTCCCATCTGCCCATAACTGCGGGCACGACTTTCAAAAGTTCAAATCCCTGCAGGGGTGTCCCAACTTAGCCCATCACAAGCTCTCACGGTCAACGAAGGATATTCCTTCTAGGGGAAGACCCGATCAGACTCGGAATCCCGGTTACAAGACATTTCGACAAGGTAAAACTAATCCAGCAACACCGCCCGAATGTGCCGACAAATCCCGATAGGAGCTGCACATATCTCGTTCTCAGGGCACACTCAGATGAGCTCTCCATACAGCTAAAACCAAACCTCGAGTTTCCCCGAGGGGGCGCTGCACAGGACTCTAGTTTGGACCAACACTCAGAGGAGCACTGGCCCAGGGGGGTTTAAATAAAGATGACCCTTGAGTCTGGAGAACCCAAGGGAAAGAAAAGGCTAGGTGGCAAATGGTAAAATCAATGTTGGGCATTGCTGGAGGAGTTTTATTCAAGGCGAACTATCAAGGGGTTCCCATTATCACCCAACCGCGTAAGGAACGCAAAATCCGGGAACATAACACCAATATGACGGAAACTAGGGCGGCAAGAGTGGAACAAAACACCAGGCATACGGCCGAGCCTTCCACCCTTTGCCAAGTATATAGATGCATTAATTAAATAAGAGATATTGTGATATCCCAACAAGTAAACATGTTCCAACAAGGAACAACATCTCCATGTCCCAACAAGGAACAAACTTCAATCTTCACCTGCAACTAACAACGCTATAAGAGGGGCTGAGCAAAGCGGTAACATAGCCAATCAACGGTTTGCTAGGACAAGGTGGGTTAGAGGCTTGGTTCAACAATATAGGAGGCATGATAAGCAAGTGGTAGGTATCGCAGCATAGGCATAGCAAAAGAGCGAGCAACTAGCAAGCAAAGATAGAAGTGATTTCGAGGGTATGGTCATCTTGCCTGAGATCCCGCAAGGAAGAAGAACGAGTCCATGAAGAAGACAAACGGACGTAGTCGAACGGGTCCTCACAAACACGACGTTAACGGAACTAACCCGAAGAAGCAACACCGGAAAGAAGCAAACAACATGGTAAACAAGCATCACATAAGCATGGCATGATGCGCAAACAAGTATGATGCATGTCCGGTTTAAAGAGGCATGGCATGGCATGGCAAAATGCACAAGCAATCCTACAAATTAAGTGGAGCTCATTATGCAACGGAGTTGCATATTGAAGAAAACACCACATGACTTATTTAGTTCTCTCTCGTTTATGTACCCAACAATATTAAATGTTGTTAAACATGGCAAGAGGGTGAAGCAAAGTAAAACTACCTATGTAGTCAAGGTTAAATGAGGCCGGAAGCAACGAACAACAATTCTGGTAAAATCCTCATGTGCATATTTTGGTTATGGTACTGTTCTGCCCTAAACATAATTTTAGAGTTATTAAACAAGCAAAGTGAGGCCACCATGTTAAACTAGGCATTTTTCTACCCCATTTACATATAAGGTTTATTAAATTTGGAGCTACGGTTATTTAGTTATGAATTAAACCATTTTAGCATATCATTTACACAAATTAATACAAACAGCAAGTTTAAACATTTTAACATGAACGAAAGTGGCATATTATGAAACTAGATAAAATTCTAAGCATCTTTCATATTAAGTTTGTTTAGTTTGGATGCATGGTTTGAGAGTTATTAAATGCATGAAGTAGAAGGGGTTTTCTGCAAATCTGCGTTCTCTGGAAATTAGCTAAGATGTTCTGTGAAAAAAAACACATCTCGGGCCGAATCTGGCTGGCCCAACAGAGAAGGAGAGGTATGGGAGCGCTGCTCACCATGGGCCACGGCCCAGGAGTTGGAGGGAGGCCAGTTGCTGGATCCCGCACGCGTTGGAGCTGGGCCAGGCCCATATCGAGACGAGGGAGAGGCGCTGGGCCACGCGACTTGCGGGCCACATGCAGATGAGGCCGCTCGAGGTGAGGCAGCTGGATTGAACGGACAGGTGGGGGAGGCGCGGTCAACGCAGAAGAAGCAGAGGTCTCGTCGCGGCTGTGAAGCAGAGGACGCAGGGAGCTGGACTTGGCGCTGGCGTGTCCCGACGATGGCCTGCAGCGAGTGGAGCTTGGCCGGATGCGGAGGTTCGCCTGCTGCGTGCGGGGGGCAGGAGGCGCGCAGTCAACGCAGGGCGGCGCTCGATCGAGGAGGCACCACAGGATGCAGGTCTCGAGCTCGTTCCCGAGAATAAGAAGACGACGGCGGACTTGGCGCGATCCCGGCGACGCGGACGGGGAAAGGAGGAGCGGATCCGGCGGAGATCTCGATGCGGAGCTGCTGGGTGGTTGTCCATGGACGGGCGGTGGCGGCTGCGCGGTCTACGCTCGGAGCAGAGCGACGATGCGAGGAGGCGAGGCCGAGCTCTCCTGCTCGGGGCCTCGGGTAGGCGCACAACGGGCTCACGGGGATGGGGTGGCGCTAGGATGAGGAGGACGCCGGCGCGCTTGCTCCCAAACGAGGTGGCCATGGCGGCGGCAAGCTCCTGTGGCGGCGACGCAGACGGGCGGCGGTGCTCCGACGAGGGTGAGGTGGCCCTCTGGTGGCCTGGCTGGCCAGGGTGGTGGTCGGCGGGTCGCCAGCATGGCGGCTGGGTTCGGTGAAGGCGGTAGAGGCAAGGCGATGGTGGCTGCAGGCGAAGGACTACGGGATGGCGGCTCGGGCAGTGGAGGCTGGCAGCGAGGTGAGGAAGGCGGATCTAAGATGGATGGTGGTTGGCTAGGTGGGGAAGACGAGGAGGAGATGGATCCCGAGAGGGATTTGGTGGAGTGGCGGCGGCGATGGGACAAACCCCCTAGAAATTAGGGTTGGCTTGATTTGGCAGGAGTTGGACTATATATATGGAAATAGGATTGTGTTTGGACCTTCCGATCGTAATGGGACGATCGCGAATAATATAGCTAGGGAGTCCAAATAATAAAACGGTGATATTTTGTAGACGTTTGGGGATGATCTGGATCCAACGGTGGCGACAGTCCGGGTCGGGCCCGGGACAGATTTCGGACGCGTGTGGGAGGAGGTCCACGGCTGACGAGAGAGGTTAGGTAGGGCCTGGCGGTGAGAGGTAGTGCAGAAGGCAAGGTCTGAGAAGAGAGAAAAAGGAGAGACCGGGCGACTGTTTCGGGAGACCGAAAATGTCCGACGTAAATACCGGCTATAATGCCGCTATAGTTTAACGGTTAGGCTATCCAACAAACTCCGAACGCGATGAAACTTGTCAGGCGGTCTACCTACACTATAGTAAGACCGCACACCAACTCTCATCCCATTCCGAGAACATTTTCCGGCCACTTATAAAATACTATTTCGGACATGCCGCGGGCGCGTACAAGTGTGGTTGGGCTCAGAACGGACAACAGAGAGAACTCGGAGAACCCGAACGAATGCAAGTTTTAAAACATGATGATGCAATGCACATGATGACATGATAAGATGCAACACGCAAGCAAATGACATGGCAACAACAACGAATAACGGGAAGACACGTGGCACATCGGTCTCGGGCGTCACACCTTTGGACCATATGAAGCCTGTGGTCTGGGGTTTGTCGTCTTCACTTGTGGCGTCATGACGACATGCACAGGAAGATTTTCCAGACACTTTTTCGGCACCTAGACTTTCTTCATAGGTGGCCCATTCCTGCAGGTTAGTACCAATATACCTGCAAACACTTCACCATTCTGATTCTTAAACAGTTTATAGTTTGCATCAAAGGATTCATCAGTAACAATGGAATTAGCACAAGTGAAGCCAGATAGGGTGGATGGATCCACTGAAGGTTCCTTTGCAGCAACCCATGTGGTTTTGGGGTACTGCTCAGGTTTCCAGTAAGAGCCATCAGCATTCATTTTCCTTTCGAACCCAACACCCTCTTTCCTAGGGTTTCGGTTTAGGATCTGCCTTTTGAGGACATCACATAGTGTCTTGTGCCCTTTGAGACTTTTGTACATCCCTATTTCAAGCAATGTCTTCAACCTAGCATTTTCATCAGCAATAGCAGTGGCATCCTCGGCAGAGGGGTTAGTTAACACATCAACAGTTGAAGATATTGCAACAGTAGCAGCAGTAGAACATCCAGCAACAGAAGTAGCATTGTCACGCTCAATGCATTTAAGACATGGTGGTTCAAATCCTTCCTGAGCGGAACTGATCTGTTTGGCGCGAAGTGACTCGTTTTCCTTTTGAAGATCTTCATGAGCTGCTCTCAATTTCTCAAGATCTTGCTTCCTTTGAAGATAATCATAGGAAAGCTTTTCGTGAGTTGTTGAGAGCGTTTCATGACGACTTTCAAGTTCCTCATACTTAACATGAAGATTTTTTATGTCTTCAATTAAGGACTGAGATCGAGTCATTTCAGCATCTAACAGGTCGTCGCTTTTGTCTAACAGTTTTTGAATATGTTCCATAGCTTTCTGTTGTTCAGTTGCAATTTTAGCAAGTGTTTTGTAGCTGGGTTTGGAACCACAATCAGAATCATCTTCTCTGGATGTTTGATAGTGAGTAGTGCGTGAGTTTACCTTGGCACCGCGTGCCATGAAGCAGTAGGTGGGAGCGGAGTTGTCCTTGTCATTAGCATCGGTGCCGGGGTTTCTGATCCACGGGCACCTATGGGATCGGCGGACCGGGTCCCTTTTGGTTCGGCGGGGGGCGGAGGTTGCGCAAAGAGCAGATCGAAGCGAAGCAAGCGGGCGGTTGGTCGTGCGAGGAGTAAATCGAGGCGAAGCATGCGAGCGATTTACCCAGGTTCGGGCCGCACGGATGCGTAAAACCCTACTCCTGCTTTGTGGTTTGGTATTGATTCCTAGCTCGAGGGCGAGCGTGAGTGTGTGGAATTGCTGAACCTCGTGAGAGCTCTCGAGGTGGCCGACCCCCTCTACGTTGCACACGGGCCTCCTTTTATACTCAAGGGGTTACCGACATAGAGCAACGGGGGCCAAGGGCAAAAATGGAAAGGGTGCCGTGGGTAGGCACAGCTAGGTGCTGTAGTAGGCACAGCTAGCTGCTAAAGTGCTATCATACCTAACCCTGACGGCAGGGGACAAGGGCATTAAATGCCCGTCTGTGTCGCCTAGACGGCACCGAAAGGGACCGCTGGGGACGCCACCGTCTTGCCACGATGGTTGTCTTGTCAGCGCCTGCGTGCCACCGCACGCCCCTAGCTGCACAGCCTCCTGCCACGTGCGCTCGGGAGGGACCCCGGAGCGACACGTGGGTGGATGTGCTGGAGCGCGGGCGTGGAGTGGGGGCTTGCCGCGGCAAGCGCCTTGCCGCGGCCGTCGACTTGTCGCTTCCGGGAGCTTGTCGCTCACCGGGCCTTGTCGGGGCGCGTAGCGCGCCGCGGCAAGTTCCATGGAATGCCTCGGACAGCCTTCCCGGAAAGCGCCTCTTATCGGGGTCTTGGAACGCTTCTGATGGCCTTCCCGGCAAGCTCCTCTTGCCGGGGTCTGGTCTTGAGTACTTTGTTCTTGAATGGTCTTCAGAGGGACCACGGAGAATCTTGGCGGTGATCTGGCAGGCCTTGCCGCGGGACGCTGCGACTGCCCGTGCACAAGTTTGGGGTACTAAGGGTACCCCTACTCTAGTACAGCGACAGGAGCCCCCGGGCCTGGGCCAGACACGGTGCCGAGCGCTGTTGGGCCAGGCCCAAAACAGTGCACGGGCACGTGCGGCCTAGGTCGCGCCGCATATCTCTCCGCTTCCATCGCGCACGCCCGGAACGGCGCGCGTCGAACGCGGCGTCGTGGGTGACGCGGGCGGCGCGCGCGCGTGGGGCTAAGCCCCGCGAGCATGCGTCAAGCCATGATGAAGGGGAACGGCCAACGCCCTCTTCTCCAAACGGAGTTAGGCGTGGGGGCGTGGCGCATTTACCGGACGGGGCCGGTGCGTGGTTTCCGAAGCGCCCACTCCCCGAGATCACGGGGTAGGGCGAGGCCGCCCCATCCATCGCCTCAGTTCTGCATCTCCGCCACGCGGCTCCCATGCATTTGGGATCGCGGACGGCGGGAGCAGGAACCTGGGCCGTTGCGAGCAGAGGGGACGGGTCGGCCCGCCTCCCTGCTCTTCTTGTGCCTTGATTCGCTGAGCGGGGCGGCTGGGCTCCCACTTTGCTCCTTTATAAGGAGCGGGAAGGGAGCACCGAAGCCTGCACTCTCCCGTCTCCTCCTTTCTTCAGCTTCTGCTCCCCTTTCTCTCATTCGCCATGGAGAAAGGGAATCCTGGGCCTTCATTGGTGGCGGCGAGGGTCGCCGCCAGACAGCGCACCCTCCCCTTTTCCTCGCTCGTGGTGGCAGAGCCAGCCATAAGGGGAAGAGGGAGGGGGCGAGGTCGTGGACGAGGTCGAGGCGCTCGGGGAAGAGGCGGACGGGGCGACGCGCTAGCTTCGCCCCCGCCGGCGGCTCCTCCCCCCGTGGCGGTCCATATAGGGGACAACCCTTGCGAGTTCTTTGTCAAGCTGCGCCGGGCGCCTCGTCGTCGCCTCCGGCTTCCGGCTCTGTTCGCGGGCGCGATGGAGTCGGACCCGCCCGAGACTCTGAGATTACACATGAGGGGCTGTGGGATCAGCAGCACGCGAGTCCGCGTGGCGTTCCCAGCCCCTGGTGTGATGTATCTCGATCGAGGGTGGAAGACGTTCGCCCGCATCCACAGCTTGACGGGGGGACTCACCCTCCATTTTAAGCTGGTGGAGGGCGATCTCCTCTCCGTCAAGGTCTTCGGGTGCTTCGGCACCCGGGCGAAGTGCTGCGTGGACAGCTCCTCCGATAGCGAAGGCTCCTCCTCGAGCGAGAGTGACGAGCAGGAGAGCGGCAGTGATGGTGAGGGTGGCGGGCGGCAGGACGGCGGCTCCGACTAGGTGTCGGGCGCCGTCTCGTGCGGCACCGGCGACCCTATCATCCGCGGCGCCGGCTTCGTGAACTCCCCGGGGGCGTCTCCTTGGGCGGCTGGCGTAGGGAGGTCGCGGAAGGGGAAGAGGGCCGGCGACAAGGCCGTCAGGTCGGAGTACGAGGGCGTGGTGCCCTCGACAGCGTGCTGACGTCCTGCCGCCCCTCCTTCGCACCCTTCTCCCGGTGTCGCCATCACCGTCCGGCCCCCGGATGTTCTCTTGGTGTCTTCTGGCACCTGTAGCTCGACTTGGCGCCCCTTTCCCCTTTTCGCCTGCTTGTTCTACCTCCTGAAGAGAGGGACAGGAAAAGGATTACGGGCACCTTATCTTTTTAATTGTAAGCCTTCGGGCCTTAGCTGTATCTTGTAATCCTCTCTTTCATGTTTTTCATCCTCTATGGACTGTACCTGTATGGGATGTTTTTTAATGAAAAGGGGAAGTTTGCCGGGTTATTTGCCTCGCGGGTTGAACCCACGCTAAGGAACAGATCCTTGGTGTCTCTCGGACAGACGTTCCCGGCAACAGGCCCTGCCGCCTTCCCACGTCGCTTCGACCGCTCTCACGCCTTTGACGGAGGCGGGAACGAGGTGGGTGCGGCCTCCTCGTTTCATCCCTTCGCTGCCGCGGCTACGACCAAACTTGGCCCCGGGAACGCGCTCCAGGGCCTAGAGTCGGGGGAGCACGGCAGTTTCTGGGGAGAAACGCGGTTTCACATTCCCCAGTCCATAGGAGGATGCATGAAGAGGGATGAAAGACTTATCTGATATTGCAGCCTCCGGCAACTCTGGCTTGCCGGGGGTGACATTTTGGCATCCGCAGCCCCCAGTGTTCTTGCCGGGGCCCAGGTGCCGGCGCGCCCTTCTTCTCCTTTTCGTCTCCAGGTGGCCTGGCCAGGACGTCCGAGCCCTGCGAACGAAGGAAAAGCAAAGGGACGGACACTCGACCTCTAAGCTAGGGGTTAGCCGCTGTTAGGGACTATCGACCCTAACCAAGGACGAGACTCAGACTCAATCTAGCATGCATGCTATAGCCCCCGGGGTATGCAGCGCTTCATTTACTGGTGCTCAGGGTCTGCGCCTGGCTCTGTACAGAGGATCACATGCAACAGCGGCAAGACTCGTACAGAAAGGTGGTTGCCGGACGGGGTCCGACAACCGCGCCTTACGGGTAAAACTTATGAAGATGCTCGATGTTCCAGGAGTTGCTCACTGGGATGCCATCTTCGGTCTCAAGGCGGACAGCGCCAGGCCTTGTGACTCGTTTCACCCGGTAAGGGCCTTCCCACTTCGGCGTCAACTTGTTTGGATCTTGGCCGACTGAACGCGCCGAAGAACAAGGTCGCCTTCCTCGAAGCTTCTGGCACGGGCTGGGAGCGACGGCTCGCACAGCGGCCTGAAGACGATCTTCCTCAAGGAGCAGCGCGTCATCTTGCCGCAGCCGCTCTTGCTCAAGCTCATCATGAGCGAGCACTCGAGGTGACCCATATATGAGTTCCGTGAGGATATCTGTTTCTGCGCCAGGGTCTGCGCCTGGCTCTATACAAAGGATTACATGCAGCAGCGGCAAGACTTGCACAGAGAGCTGGTTGCCGGACGGGGTCCGACAACCGCGCCTTACGGGTAAAACTTGCGAAGATGCTCGATGTTCCAGGAGTTGCTCACTGGAATACCGTCTTCGGTCTCCAGGCGGACAGCGCCAGGCCTGGTGACTCGTCTCACCCGGTAAGGGCCTTCCCACTTCGGCGTCAACTTGTTGGAATTCTTGGCGGACTGAGCGCGCCGAAGAACAAGGTCGCCTTCCTCGAGACTCCTGGCATTGACTCTGCGGCTGTGGTAGCAGCGCAGAGCTTGCTGGTAGCGAGCAGCTCGCACAGCAGCCTGGAGACGATCTTCCTCAAGGAGCAGCGCGTCCTCTTGCCGCAGCCGCTCTTGCTCAAGCTCATCATAAGCGAGCACTCGAGGTGACCCGTATACGAGTTCCGTGGGGGTAACTGCCTCTGCTCCATAGACTAGAGCAAAGGGTGTCTGTCCAGTGGCTCGATTTGGTGTCGTTCTGATCGACCAAAGAACCACCGGTAGCTCCTCGATCCAGTTTCTTCCGCACTTGCGCAGCCTGTCCAAAGTTCTGGTCTTGAGCCCGCGCAGCACCTCAGCATTTGCCCTCTCCGCTTGACCGTTGCTCCTTGGGTGAGCAACAGAAGCGAAGCAGACTTTTGGCGCCGAGATCTTGGATGTACTGCATGAAGGTGTGGCTCGTAAATTGTGTGCCGTTGTCGGTGATTATCCGGTTAGGGATCCCAAAGCGGCAAACAATCGACCTGAAGAACTTGACGGCTGACTGTGCGGTCACCTTCCTCACTGGTTCCACTTCCGGCCACTTTGTGAACTTGTCGATTGCGACGTAAAAGTACTCAAAGCCCCCGACAGCTCGGGGGAAGGGGCCGAGGATGTCAAGCCCCCAGACCGAAAAGGGCCAGGATAAAGGGATCGTCTGGAGAGCTTGAGCTGGCTGGTGTATCTGCTTGGAATGGAACTGGCACGCTTCACACTTGGTTACTTGTGCAGTTGCATCCTGGAGGGCTGTTGGCCAGAAGAAACCTTGCCGGAATGCTTTGCCGACGAGTGCTCTTGCGCCAATGTGGTGACCACATATGCCTCCGTGTATCTCTGCCAACAACTTCTGTCCGTCTTCCCGGGGAATGCACCTCAATTTCACACCGTTGAGTCTTCTTCTGTACAGCGTCTTGTCGACGAACTGGTACATACTTGACTGCCGGGCTACTCTTTCGGCTTCTTCTTGCTCTTCGGGAAGTTCTCCTGTCTGAAGGAAACGGACAATCTGCTGTGCCCATGTTGGAGCCTGTGGCTCGACAACAAGGACTAAAGGCAACTCTGCTGCTGCGGGAATGTCCGCTTCTACGGCGAGAAGCTGTGTCTCTGCCGGAGCTTGACGTTCCGCGACAAGCTTGCCGGGAGCTTCAGCTTCAACGAAACAAACCCTAGGGCTCGCCGGAGCATCTGACTCACCGGCGCTCTTGACGTTGATCTTGGAGGTTGCCGCGGGAATATCCGCTTCTACGGCGAGAAGCTGTGTCTCTGCCGGAGCGTGACATCTCGCGACAAACTTGCCGGGAGCTTCTGCTTCAACGAAACAAACCCTGGGGTTTGCCGGAGCATCTCGCTCCTCGGCGCCTTCGGTGTTGATCTTGGGGACCTTCTTGGCGGCGGCTTCGGGAAGCTCTGCCGGCAGGTAGTCACCAGGAATCAACTTCCTCTTCTTGCTTTGTCCAGTTGATGGTGTTACGGACGGTTGAGTCAGCTTGAGCACAAAGGTCCCTGGTTCCACAGGTATCTTAAGTGCGGCGCACTTTGACAGGCCATCAGCAATGGTGTTCTGAGTTCTCGGAACGTGCTCCATTTGCAGGCCGTCAAAGCACTTTTCTAGCTTTCTCACTTCGTCGACGTAAGCTTCCATCAACGGACTCTGATAATTCTTGTTTACTTGGCGGACGACAAGCTGTGAGTCACCCCTGACAATGAGCTTCTTAATCCCAAGGTCTGCCGCGATCCTGAGACCGGCAAGCAATCCCTCATACTCTGCAGTATTGTTTGTTGCTTGCTCCTTGGGAAAGTGCATCTGGACTATGTACTTGAGGTGCTCTCCGGTGGGCGCGATAAGCAGCACACCAGCGCCGGCGCCCTGCAGCGAGAAGGCACCATCAAAGTACATCAGCCACTCTTTGCTCGCTTCTTTGTCGAGGATGCTCGTCTCCGGAATTTCTTCGTCCGGAGTTGGCGTCCATTCCGCTATGAATTCTGCCAATGCTCTGCTCTGGATAGTTGAAGTGCTTTCAAACTTGAGACCAAAGCTCGACAGTTCCAGTGCCCACTCAACAATCCTGCCGGTCGCTTCTGGATTCTGCAGTATCCTCTTCAGCGGAAAGCGAGTGACCACTGTGATCTCATGTGCTTGGAAGTAATGGCGCAGCTTTCTTGAAGCCATGAGAAGGCCGAAAAGCAGTTTCTGCACACTAGAGTACCTTGACCTAGCCCCCTGCAAGAGGGAACTGACAAAGTAAACTGGGCGTTGCACCATTTTCTTCCGTATCTCCTCGTGTATCAGCGCGGGTTCATCTTTGTCGGGACCATAGCTTGTCGGGGAAGCCCCCTGCTTGTCGCTGGATGCGCTTGCCGCGGTTGCTGGCTCGTCATCCGCCTCCCTCTCTGCCACTAACGCAGCACTAACCACTTGATTGGTTGCCGCTATGTACAGCAGCAACTTCTCTTGTGGTTTAGGCGCAACAAGTATTGGAGGGGAGGACAGGTATCTCTTCAGGTCTTGCAGCGCAGCCTCCGCTTCCGGAGTCCATTTCATTGGACCTGCTTTTTTCAATAGTTTGAAAAATGGCAGGGCGCGCTCAGCAGACCGAGAGATGAACCTGCTGAGAGCAGCCACGCAACCGGCAAGTTTCTGTACATCTTTGACGCGCTTCGATGCTTCAATCTGCTCAATGGCCTTGATCTTGTCGGGATTGGCTTCAATCCCTCGCTGAGACACGAAGAACCCGAGAAGCTTGCCGGAGGGAACTCCAAACACACACTTCTCTGGGTTGAGCTTGAGGCTGATCTTGCGCAGATTTGCAAAAGTCTCGTCCAAGTCTTGGATCAGGGTTGCTCCGTCCTTGCTCTTGACCACTATATCATCCATGTAGGCTTCCACATTTCTGTGTATTTGTGGCTCAAGAGCAATATGGACTACTCTTGCAAATGTTGAACCAGCATTCTTTAATCCGAAAGGCATCCGTACGAAACAGTACGTGCCACATGGAGTAATAAATGCGGTCTTCTCTTCATCCTCCTCTGCCATGAAGATCTGATGATACCCGGAGTATGCATCAAGAAATCAAAGCAAATCACACCCAGCTGTGGAGTCAACAATCTGGTCAATGCGCGGCAAAGGAAAAGGGTCTTTGGGACAAGCTTTGTTAACATCGGTGAAATCGATGCAAAGCCTCCATTTCCCGTTTGCCTTGCGCACGACTACAGGATTGGCCAACCACGTGGGATGGAGCACTCCTCTGACGAGGACTGCTGCTTCCAGTTTCTTGATTTCCTCCGCAATGAATTCTTGGCGCTCCACTGCCTGCTTCCGGACTTTCTGTTTGACGGGCCGCGCATGAGGACAGACGGCAAGGTGGTGCTCAATCACTTTCCTGGGAACACCGGGGATGTCAGACGGTTGCCATGCAAACACGTCGACGTTCGCCCGCAGGAAAGCAACGAGCGCGCTTTCCTATTTAGGGTCAAGCATGGCACTGATGGTGAAGGTACCACCAGCGCCATCCTCCTTGGCGGACACCTTCTTCGTCTCTGGCGGAGCCGCCATCGTCTTCTTGTGCTCGCCGGCGGAGCTCGATGGTGCGTCCTCGACGGCAGCGCAGCACTCCGAAGAGGCGCGGTTGCCGGAGTGGGCACCAGAGCTTTTGCCGGACTCGGTCTTCTTGCCGGTGGAGCTCGATGGTGCGTCCTCGACGGCAGCGCAGCACTCCGAAGAGGTGCGCTTGCCGGAGTGGGCACCAGAGTCCCTGCCGGACTTGGTCTTCTTGCCGGTGGAGCTCGATGGCGCGTCCTCGACGACAGCGCAGCACTCCGAAGAGGTGCGCGCGCCGGAGTAGGCACCAGAACTCTTGCCGGACTTGGTCTTCTTGGTCCCGGGAGCTTCAGCGGCAAGTGGATCGTGGTCTGCCGTGGCTGCTGCTTCCCGGTAGATCTTGTCGGAACAGATAAGAGCGTCCTTCTTGTCGCCAGGGACAGAAATGACGCTTATCGGGCCTGGCATCTTCAGCACGTTATACGCGTAGTGAGAGGCCGCCATGAACTTGGCGAGCGCTGGACGGCCAAGTATCCCATTATAAGGCAACGGGATATCGGCAACGTCGAACGTGACCCTCTCAGTCCTGAAGTTTAACTCGCTGCCGAATGTTACCGGCAGCGTGACCTTTCCCTTCGGCTTGCTCCTTCCCGGGTTGATTCCTTGGAATGTGCCGGTCTCTTCGAGCTCGCCGTCAGGGATCTGGAGTTTTCGGAGCACGGCGGAGGAGATCAGGTTTAAGCCGACCCTGCCGTCGACTAGCATCTTGGTGACCTTGAGGTTGCGGATGGTTGGTGAAACCAACATCGGCAGACACCCGACCGCGGTTGTGCGATCAGGGTGGTCCTCAATGTCAAAGATGATAGGCGTGCTGGACCACTTCAGAAGCTTGCGCGATTCGATGGGTGGTTCCGCTGCATTGACTTCCCGCACCCACTGTTTGAGTTGGCGGTGCGAGGTATGCAGGGAAACACCCCCGTCAACGCACAAGACCTCTGTGGCTTTCTGAAATTCCTGCTCGCTGGTCTCAACGTCATCCATGTCTTCATCTTCCCCGTCGTCTTCGTCGTTGTTGCGACCGCGGGGAGGTCTGTCTCCTTGCCGCTGCTTGGCCTTGCCGCGGCGTCCTTCCTGGCCAGTGCGCTTCTGGCCAGGCTTCTCGGCACCCCCTTGGGCTCTCTCCCTGTCGCGCCGCTCGTACTCAGCCCTCTGTTGCTGGACGAGCTGCTCGACCTTCTTGCAGCTCTGGAGGTCATGGCCCTTGGTGCGGTGAATCTTACAGTATTGCTTGTCGGAGCCGTCCCGCTTGTCGGCGGCCGCCACAGTCTGACAGTTGGTGCATGCGGCAACTTCCTTGCCGGAGCTACCAACTGTAGCCTTCATGGCGTCACCTTCATTGCCGGACTGCTCAACGACCAGCACCTCGTTGTTCTGCTTCTTCCTGCTGTTGCGCCGCCGGCTTCTCTTTGCCGGGGCGGCATCCTCACTGTCAGATCCTCCTGCTCCAGTGCTTTCTCCGGGGAATTTCCTCCCCTCCTCAACGCGTGCACACCTGTCGGCCAGGGCATAAAGCTCGCTGACGTCCCGAATCTTGCACATCGCCAACTCCTCCCGCATCCTGCGGTTACGCACGTTCTGATGGAATGCGCTGATCACCGCGGCAGGGTGGATATTTGGGATGTTGTGGTGTACACGGCTGAACCTCTGGGTATACTGGCGCAGGGGCTCTCCTTCCTTCTGGACGAGCAGATGAAGATCGCTCTCTTGGCCATGAGGTTTGTGGCCGCCTGTGAAGGTGCCAACAAACTG
Organism: Triticum urartu; assembly: GCF_056163025.1. Classification (NCBI taxonomy): domain Eukaryota; kingdom Viridiplantae; phylum Streptophyta; class Magnoliopsida; order Poales; family Poaceae; genus Triticum; species Triticum urartu. The sequence goes on along the minus strand of NC_141876.1, from coordinate 346,156,626 downwards.
ATGGCATAGCTCGGCCCAGGAGGATATGGAGTTGTCTGGCAAGTGCATGAGCCAGGACCTGACGTTGGGCTTGAGTACCAACGGGAAGTAGTTGGCAAGGATCTTGTCGTCCCGCCCCCCAGCAGCCTGCACCGCGATGGTGTAGATGCTGAGGAACTCCGACGGATGCAACTTGACGTCGTACTTCTCTGGTACGTCGGGCTTGAAGTTCTTTGTACTGGGCCACTAGACTTGCCGCAGCTCACGAGTGAACGTAGGGCAACCTACCGGGTACGGCAGGTCGCCTGGTTCCCCTGGCGCATGCATGTCGACAGAGGGCCCAGCGCGCTGGTCTGACTGACGTCGCGCTTCTCTCCGGCGCTCGACGCGTGTACGAGCGTCTTCCCGCTGCCGTTCTTGAAGAACTTGTCGTTGGTCGCGACGAGCTCGCGGATCCGACGACGCGGTGGAGTCGCTGTCGTGGCGGATCCGGCGGGTCGGCGATCTTGGCCTTCGGGGTGGGGAGTGCACAGTAGTTGCACCCCCACCAGTCTTGTCTCCACCGGTTTGCGCCTGGCTGACTGGCTGCGGCTGCAACGTGCTCGGCTGCCGAGGAGTGTCGCCGTTGGCGAAGCCGATGAGACTCTGGATAGTGGCCCTCTAGCCGTCGATCTTGTCCGCCGCTGGAGGGTAGTCTAGGAGCAGCTGAGCTCATGCCAGAGCTTCCGCTGCGGTGGTGGGCGGCGGTAGCGAACGGTGCGAGGAGCGGGATACGCTCGGACTCCTAACCACATTAGAAGGAGCAGTATCCCGTCCAGGCGACCGTGTCTCGCTCGCGCCGGCTTGTTGACGCGCATGGTGGTCCTGGGCGCTCCAGGATCCACCAGCTCGATCTTGATCCAGCGAGCGCATGGTACCGTGAGTACCATGACGCTGCCGGTCCCCCGCCTCCTGAGATGGGCGCGGTGCATGCACGGACGCCGAGGTCTTGGAGTGCGCCCGGTCGTTGTGGGAGCCGGCCACGCCGCCGATGGGCAGCGCAGCCTTGCCCTGGGACCTAGCAGCACCAAGAGTTCCCTCGTCGATGCGTGCCCTTCCGCCGGCGCCTGCCCCACCATCCGTTTGCTCCGGCGGTGGGTGGCTCGGTGCAGACGGAGCAGCTGCCTCCGAAACCTTCTTCTTCGGTGGCATGTTGATGAAGAAGATGAAGATCTAGCTCGCAAGAACGCCGGATCTGATTCGTACAACTTCGACGCCCCCTACCTGGCGCGCCAGAGATGCCGGGGTTTCTGATCCATGGGCACCTATGGGACCGGCGGACCGGGTCCCTTTTGGTTCGGCGGGGGGCGGAGGTTGCGCAAAGAGCAGATCGAAGCGAAGCAAGCGGGCGGTTGGTCGTGCGAGGAGTAAATCGAGGCGAAGCACGCGAGCGATTTACCCAGGTTCGGGCCGCACGGATGCGTAAAACCCTACTCCTGCTTTGTGGTTTGGTATTGATTCCTAGCTCGAGGGCGAGCGTGAGTGTGTGGAATTGCTGAACCTCGTGAGAGCTCTCGAGGTGGCCGACCCCCCTCTACGTTGCACACGGGCCTCCTTTTATACTCAAGGGGTTACCGACATAGAGCAACGGGGGCCAAGGGCAAAAATGGAAAGGGTGCCGTGGGTAGGCACAGCTAGGTGCTGTAGTAGGCACAGCTAGCTGCTACAGTGCTATCATACCTAACCCTGACGGCAGGGGACAAGGGCATTAAATGCCCGTCTGTGTCGCCTAGACAGCACCGAAAGGGACCGCTAGGGACGCCACCGTCTTGCCACGATGGTTGTCTTGTCAGCGCCTGCGTGCCACCGCACGCCCCTAGCTGCACAGCCTCCTGCCACGTGCGCTCGGGAGGGACCCCGGAGCGACACGTGGGTGGATGTGCTGGAGCGCGGGCGTGGAGTGGGGGCTTGCCGCGGCAAGCGCCTTGCCGCGGCCGTCGACTTGTCGCTTCCGGGAGCTTGTCGCTCACCGGGCCTTGTCGGGGTGCGTAGCGCGCCGCGGCAAGTTCCTTGGAATGCCTCGGACGGCCTTCCCGGAAAGCGCCTCTTGCCGGGGTCTTGGAACGCTTCTGATGGCCTTCCCGGCAAGCTCCTCTTGCCGGGGTCTTGCCTTCTTCCCGGCAAGCTCCTCTTGCCGGGGTCTGGTCTTGAGTACTTTGTTCTTGAATGGTCTTCAGAGGGACCACGGAGAATCTTGGCGGTGATCTGGCAGGCCTTGCCGCGGGACGCTGCGACTGCCCGTGCACAAGTTCGGGGTACTAAGGGTACCCCTACTCTAGTACACCGACAATCGGCGTCGGTGATGAAGTCATTGTCTTCAATGTTGAAAATGGACTTGGCAACGTAGGCTGTAGCCAGACTTGCAACGCCAGAAAAGGACTCCTCCTCAGACTCCACCTCCGCCTCCTCAGAAGCAGACTCCTCCTCGGAATCCATTTCCTTGCCAACAAATGCACGAGCCTTGCCAGATGAGCTCTTCTTGTGTGATGAAGACTTTGATGAAGACTTGGAAGAAGACTTTGAGTATTTCTTCTTCTTCTTGTCGTCAGAATCATATTCCTTGCTCTTCTTCTTCTTGTTGTTCTCATTGTCCCACTTCGGAGACTCAGAGATGTAGTGACCAGGTTTCTTTCACTTGTGGCATGTTCTCTTCTTGTAGTCATGAGCAGAAGCTTGATCATTCCTTGAGCTGGATCGTGAGGACTTTCTGAAGCCTTTCTTCTTGGTGAATTTCTGGAACTTCTTCACAAGCATAGCAAGCTCCTTTCCAATGTCTTCAGGATCATCAGAACTGCAATCAAATTCTTCTTCAGATGAGGAAACAGCTTTTGCCTTCAAAGCACAAGTTCGTCCATAGTTGGGACCGTAGATGTCTCTTTTCTCAGAAAGCTGAAACTCATGTGTGTTGAGCCTTTCAAGTATGTCAGACAGATCGAGTGTCTTGAAGTCAGGGCGTTCTTGAATCATCAGGGCTAGGGTGTCAAACGAGTTGTCAAGTGATCTCAGGAGTGTCTTGACGACTTCATGCTTGGTGATCTCAGTAGTGCCGAGGGCTTGAAGCTCATTTGTGATGTCAGTGAGTCGATCAAACGTGAGCTGAACATTCTCACTGTTGTTTCTCTTGAAGTGGTTGAAGAGGTTGCGAATGACACTGATTCTTTGATCTCTCTGGGTTGAGACACCTTCGTTGACCTTGGAGAGCCAGTCCCAGACTAGCTTGGATGTTTCCAGAGCACTCACACAGCCATACTATCCTTTGGTCAGATGATCACAGATGATGTTCTTGGCAGTGGAATCCAGTTGAACGAACTTCTTGACATCAGCAGCGGTGACACCTTCACCAGCCTTGGGGACGCCATTCTTGACGACATACCAGAGGTCAACATCAATGGCTTCTAGATGCATGCGCATCTTATTCTTCCAGTAGGGATATTCAGTTCCATCGAAGACTGGGCACGCAGCGGAGACTTTGATTATCCCTGCAGCCGACATAGCTAAAACTCCAGGTGGTTAAACCGAATCACACAGAACAAGGGAGTACCTTGCTCTGATACCAATTGAAAGTGCTAGTGATCGACTAGAGGGGGGGTGAATAGGCGATTTTTATGAAAGTCTTCAAAACATGGAAGTTTCGAATACAAATGATAGAAATAAACCTATTACCATGAAGCGGAAGGTAGACTACACTAATCAAGCCATAGTCAAGTATTCAATGAAATGAAAGCACGAAGACTAATAGCAACTAGGCAGTATAGATCGGGATGGAAGATAGTATGAAGACAATTAGAACAAGCAGTCACATAGTGAAGACAAATAGATAATGCAAACAGGCAATGACTTCACAAGGACCAATCTGCAAATAAGGAGATGGGAAGGATAGAACCAGTGGCTCGTTGAAGACAATGATTTGTTGGACCAGTTCCAGTTGCCGTGACAACTGTACCTCTGGTTAGGGAGGCTGAGATTCAACTCAGAAGACTGCGTCTTCACCTTATTCCCCTTGAGCTAAGGACACCCAGTCCTCGCCCAATTACTCTGGTAAGTCTTCAAGGTAGACTTCCAAACCTTCACAGACTTCGTTCACCAGCGATCCACAATGACTCTTGGATGCTCAGAACGCGGCGCCTAACCGGCTGGAGGATTCACAGTCCTCAAGTGTAATAAGTCTTCAGATCACACAGACAAGAAGACTTAAGTGATGCCTAACACTCTTTGGCTCTGGGTGTTTAGGGCTTTTTCCTCGCAAGGATCTTTCTCTCAAAGGCTTCGAGGTGGGTTGCTCTCAAACGACAAAAGTCGTGCACTAACTCTGAGCAGCCAACCAATTTATGGTGTAGGGGTTGGGCTATTTATAGCCACTAGGCAACCCGACCTGCTTTATCCGAAATGACCCTGGGTCACCAAGGAACTGACCCATGTTCCAATAGTCAGATTTCAAACACGTACGGCAACTTTACTTGAGCTACAAGCAAAGCTGACTTATCCAGCTCTGGATAAGATTTGCTCTCATTGTCTTCGCTCGAAGACATAGGATTCTGGTTAAGCATCACTTCAGTCATTCTGACTGGTTTACTTGGACCCCACTTAACAGTACGGTGGTTCCTATGACTCAACAAAGAAGAAAAAGAGCGACGAAACAACTAAGTCTTCGCGCTCCATAGTCTTCACGCGATGTCTTCTCTTGTCATAGTCTTCAATGTGAATGTCTTCACATACCACCTTTGACTTCAATGTCTTCATACATTTTGAGGGGTCATCTATGGTAGGAAAACCGAATCAATGAGGGACTTCTACCCGTTTTATCCTGCAATTCTCACAAACACATTAGTCCCTCAACCAAGTTTGTCGTCAATACTCCAAAACCAACTAGGGGTGGCACTAGATGCACTTACAGGAGTAGATGGTGTTATTAGACATTGTGTACTTGAGCATGAACAGGAACAGATCCTACGCAAGTGTCACTCCGAAGCTTATGGAGGACACCATGCCGGAGATAGGACTGCACATAAGGTATTGCAATCTGGTTTTTATTGGCCTACTCTCTTCAAGGATGCCTGTAAGTTTGTCTTATCTTGTGATGAATGTCAAAGAATTGGTAATATTAGTAGACGTCAAGAAATGCCTATGAATTATTCACTTGTTATTGAACCATTTGATGTTTGGGGCTTTGACTATATGGGACCCTTTCCTTCCTCTAATGGATATACACATATTTTAGTTGTTGTTGATTACGTTGCTAAGTGGGTAGAAGCTATTCCAACTAGTAGTGCTGATAATAACACTTCTATTAAAATGCTTAAAGAAGTTATTTTTCCAAGATTTGGAGTCCCTAGATATTTAATGACTGATGGTGGTTCACATTTTATTCATGGTGCTTTCCGTAAAATGCTTGCTAAATATGATGTTAATCATAGAATTGCATCTCCTTATCATCCTCAGTCTAGTGGTCAAGTAGAATTGAGTAATAGAGAGCTCAAATTAAATTTTCAAAAGACTGTTAATAGATCTAGAAAGAATTGGTCCAAGAAACTTGATGATGCATTATGGGCCTATAGAACTTCATACAAAAATCCTATGGGTATGTCTCCGTATAAAATGGTTTATGGAAAAGCATGTCACTTACCTCTCGAACTAGAACACAAGGCATATTGGGCTATTAAAGAGCTCAATTATGATTTTAAACTTGCCGCTGAGAAGAGGTTATTTGATATTATCTCACTCGATGAATGGAGAACCCAAGCCTACGAAAATGCCAAGTTGTTTAAAGAAAAAGTTAAAAGATGGCATGATAAAAGGTTACAAAAGCGTGAGTTTAATGTAGGTGATTATGTATTGCTATACAACTCTCGTTTAAGATTTTTTTGCAGGAAAACTTCTCTCTAAATGGGAAGGTCCTTACGTTATCGAGGAGGTCTATCGTTCCGGTGCCATAAAAATCAACAACTTCGAAGGCACAAATCCGAAGGTGGTGACCGGTCAAAGAATCAAACATTATATCTCAGGTAATCCCATAAATGTTGAAACCAATGTTATTGAAACCATAACCCCGGAGGAATACATAAGGGACACTTTCCGGAACGTTTTAGACTCCGAAAAGGAATAGGTATGTGGTACGGTAAGTAAACCGACTCCAAAACAGTTTTTAAGGCAATATTTCTCCGTTTTGGAATATTTGGAAAAAATAGAAAAATAAGAAGCAGTCCGGGAAGGACACGAGGGTGGAGGGCGCGCCCTACCCCCCCTGGGCGCGCCACCCTCCCTCGTGGGCACCTCGTGTGCTCTTCAGACTCCGTTTTCGTACACGACACGTATTTTGGTCGATAAAAATTCATTATATAATCTCCCGGGGGTTTTGACTCCCGTATCACACAATTATCTTCTGTTTGTGTTTCGAGTTGTTTCTGTTGCAGATTAGAGCAAGATGTCTTCGCAAGAGTCGGTCGGGAGAGCCGGGTGTCTTGTCCGGCACCGAGATCAATGACAAACAACAATGTTGACCCCTTTGGGCTGGCAACAGAGGAAGAGATGGAGGCTGAATTGAAGAGGATAGATGCCATGGAAGAGGATCAAGAAGTCACTTCCCACTTCCGAGCTGGATTCACAATGGGAGAACTTCAGAGCTCGGCTATTCCAAATTCGGTTATCCCTTCCAATGTTAGGTTTCTTCCTTATGAGAATATGAAAAAGAGTGTCACTGGTTCTCCCGCAGCTATGCAACACCCTTGGGTGCAGGGAGCTTTGGCTGTTACAGGAAAACTCTGAAAGGAAATAATGGACCTCAAGTAGCAAACCAATAAGCTCGAGGAGGAGAATCATATCCTGAGGGGTATCATTGCCAAGAATATCACATCACCATCCCTGAAAAGAGAAACATAATCACATGGGTATGGGCACTCCCCTTGGCAACTGCCAAGCTTGGGGGAGTGCCCCGGTATCGTATCACCATCACTTTTATCTTTACCGTTTTTCTTAGTTTGATCCTTTTGGTAATATCTTGATCTAGTAGAATAAAAGTTCTTAGTATGATCTAGTTGTGAGTTTTGCTTTATGATTCCTCTATGTAATCGAGTCCGTGAGCTATATAATAAAGATTAGTGTTGAGTCAGGGGGCTTGATTATTTTGCCATGATCCTAAGGGGACAAAAGAAAACAGAAAGAAATAAAAAGAAACAAAGAGATCTTGTGAGTCTTATGGAGAGTAATGAGCTCACATAGAAAAAGTATGATGAATAAAAGTTGTTGAAAGTTGACAAACATAGTTTTGGTCATCGTTGCAATTAATAGGAAGTAATAAAGAAAGAGAGGTCTTCACATATAGATATTCTATCTTGGACATCTTCTATGATTGTGAGCACTCATTAAAATATGACATGCTAAAGAGTTGATGTTGGACAAGGCAGACAATGTAATGGATTATGTTTTCCTACATCTGAGATAAAGTATATTATCATGGATCATCCAACATGGTTGAGCTTGCCTTTCCCTCTCATGCTAGCCAAATTCATCGCACCAAGTAGAGATACTACTTGTGCTTCCAAATACCCATAAACCAGTTTTATCATGAGAGTCCACTATACCTACCTATGGATTGAGTAAGATCCTCTAAGTAAGTTGTCATCGGTGCAAGCAATAAAAATTGCTCTCTAAATATGTATGACTTATTAGTGTGGGAGAAAGTAAGCTTTATACGATCGTGTGATATGGAAGAAATAAAAGCGACAGACTGCATAATAAAGGTCCATATGACAAGTGGCAATATAAAGTGACGTTCTCTTGCATTAAGACTTTGTGCATCCAACCATTAAAATGCATGACAACCTCTGCTTCCCTCTGCGAAGGGCCTATCTTTTACTTTTACCTCCTACCTTGCATAAGAGTCATGGTGATCTTCACCCTTCCTTTTTACATTTCATCCTTTGGCAAGCATAGTATGTTGGAAAGATCCTGGTATATATGGCTAATTGGATGTGAGTTTTCATGAACTATTATTGTTGACATTGCCCTAGAGGTAAAACGTTGGGAGGCAAAACTATAAGCCCCTATCTTTCTCTGTGTCCGATTAAAACTACATACCCATAAGTATTGCGTGAGTCTCAACAATTGTGAAAGACTATATGATAGTTGAGTATGTGGACTTGTTGAAAAGCTCTTATATGTTGACTCTTTCCCATGTTATGATAAATTTCAATTGCTCCAATGACTCAGATTATAGTTTGTTAGTTGTCAATGAAGTATACGATTCATACTTGAAATTGTGATTGAATTATTACTCTAGCATAAGAGATTATATGACAAGAATTATATAAGTTGTTGTTCTAAGAATGATCATGATTCTCTCATGTCTGTATTTTATTTTATCGACACCTCTATCTCTAAACATGTGGACATATTTTTTGATTTTGGCTTTCGCTTGAGGACAAGCGAAGTCTAAGCTTGGGGGAGTTGATACGTCCATTTTTCATCATGCTTTTATATCGATATTTATTGCTTTATGGGCTGTTATTACACATTATGTCACAATACTTATGCCTATACTCTCTTATTCTACAAGGTTTGCATAAAGAGGGAGAATGCCGGCAGCTGGGATTCTGGGCTGGAAAAGGAGCAAATATTAGAGACCTATTCTGCACAGCTCTGCAAGATAATAAAGAGTACGTAAATAAAAAGTAGGGGCTGTTTAGATAAAGAAACAATAAAGTAAATATAGCGAGTGTGGAAAAGTGATGGCAGGAGTTGCGAAATTTCCCCTAAGAAATTGACTACTTTACTAGACCGATAGCAAGTATTATGTGGGAGAGGCCACTGCTAGCATGTCATCCCTGACTTGGAATTCTATGCACTTATGATTGGAACTATTAGCAAGCATCCGCAACTACTAATGTTCATTAAGTCAAAACCCAACCATAGCATTAAGATATATTGGTCCTCCTTCAATCCCGTATGCATCAATTTCTATGCTAGGTTGAAGCTTCTGTCACTCTTGCCCTCCAATACATCGTCCTATCAACATACAACTAACCCTAGGGTGTGATCCACGCGCGCAATCATATGATGGGCACCAAAGGACAGAAACATAACCACAAGCAAATTAAATCAATCATAGCAATTCATCAACCACCGATAGGACAATGAAAATCTACTCAGACATCATAGGATGGCAACACATCATTGGATAATAATATAAAGCATAAAGCACCATGTTCAAGTAGAGGGTACAGCGGGTTGCGGGAGACTGGACCGCTGTAGATAGAGGGGGAAGGTGATGGAGATGTTGGTGAAGATGGCGGAGGTGTTGGTGTAGATCGCGGTGATGATGATGGGCCCCGGTGGCACTCGGTGCCACCGGAAGCGAGGGGGAGAGAGCCCCCTCCTTCTTCTTCTTCCTTGACCTCCTCCCTAGATGGGAGAAGGGTTTCCCCTCTTGTCCATGGCCTCCATGGCACGGGAGGGGCGAGAGCCCCTCCGAGATTGTATCTGTCTCTCTATCTCTCTCTGTTTCTGCGTTCTTAGATTCTTCCCTTTCACCGTTTCTTATATTCCCGGAGATCCGTAACTCCGATTGGGCTGAAATTTTAACACGATCTCTATCCGGATATTAGCTTTGTTGCGGCGAAAGAAGGGCATCAACCGCCTTACGGGTGGCCCACGAGGGTCAGGGGCGCGCCCTGGGGGGGCAGGCGCCCCCCTGCCTCGTGGCCACCTCAGGCACCGTCTCGTGTGGATTTTTCTTCCCAAAAATCATATATATTCCAAAAAAAATCTCCGTCAGTTTTTATCCCGTTTGGACTCCGTTTGATATGGATATTCTGCAAAACAAAAAACATGCAACAATCAGGAACTGGCACTAGGCACTGGATCAATATGTTAGTTCCAAAAATAGTATAAAAAGTTGCCAAAAGTATATGAAAGTTGAATAATATTGGCATGGAACAATCAAAAATTATAGATACGACGGAGACGTATCAGCTTCCCCAAGCTTAATTCCTGCTCGTCCTCGAGTAGGTAAATGATAAAAAAGATAATTTTTGATGTGGAATGCTACCCAGCATAATCTTGATCACATATCTAATCATGGCATGAATATTAAGATACGAGTGATTCAAAGCAATAGTCTATCATTTGACATAAAAACAATAATACTTCAAGCCTACTAATAAAGCAATCATGTCTTTTCAAAATAACATGGCCAAACAAAGTTATCCCTACAAAATCATATAGTCTGGCTATGCTCCATCTTCAGCACACAAAATATTCACATCATGCACAACCCCGATGACAAGCCAAGCAATTGTTTCATACTTTTGACGTTCTCAAACCATTTCAACTTTCACGCAATACATGAGCGTGAGCCATGGACATAGCATTATAGGTGGAATAGAATATGATGGTGGAGAAGACAAAAAAGAGAAGATAGTCTCACATCAACTAGGCGTATCAACGGGCTATGGAGATGCCCATCAATAGATATCAATGTGAGTGAGTAGGGATTGCCATGCAACAGATGCACTAGAGCTATAAGTGTATGAAAGCTCCAACTGAAACTAAGTGGGTGTGCATCCAACTTGCTTGCTCATGAAGACCTCGGGCATTTGAGGAAGCCCATCATCGGAATATACAAGCCAAGTTCTATAATGAAAATTCCCATAGTATATGAAAGTGATAACTCAAGAGACTCTCTATATGAAGAACATGGTGCTACTTTGAAGCACAAGTGTGGAAAAGGATAGTAGCACTGCCCCTTCTCTCTTTTTCTCTCATTTTTTTTCTTTTTTCTTTTTTTGGTGGGCTTCTTCGGCCTCTTTTTTTTTATTTGGGCTTCTTTGGCCTCTTTTATTTTTTGTAAAGTCCAGAGTCTCATCCCGACTTATGGGGGGATCATAGTCTCCATCATCCTTTCCTCACTGGGGCAATGCTCTAATAATGATGATCATCACACTTTTATTTACTTACAACTCAATATTACAACTCAATGTCTAGAACAAAGTATGACTCTATATGGATGCCTCCGGCGGTGTACCGGGATGTGCAATGATCTAGCGTAGCAATGACATCAAAAAACGGACAAGCCATGAAAACATCATGCTATCTATCTTACGATCATGCAAAGCAATATGACAATGAATGCTCAAGTCATGTATATGATGATGATGGAAGTTGCATGGCAATATATCTCGGAATGGCTATGGAAATTCCATGATAGGTAGGTATGGTGGCTGTTTTGAGGAAGATATATGGTGGGTTTAAGGTACCGGCGAAAGGTGCGCGATACTAGAGAGGCTAGCAATGGTGGAAGGGTGACAGTGCGTATAATCCATGGACTCAACATTAGTCGTAAAGAACTCACATACTTATTGCAAAAATCTATTAGTCATCGAAACAAAGTACTACGCGCATGCTCCTAGGGGGATAGATTGGTAGGAAAACACCATAGCTCGTCCCCGACCGCCACTCATAAGGAAGACAATCAATAAATAAATCATGCTCCAACTTCGTTACATAACAGTTCACCATACGTGCATGCTACGGGAATCACAAACCTCAACACAAGTATTTATACAATCCACAACTACCCACTAGCATGACTCTAATATCACCATATTTATATCTCAAAACTATTGCAAGGAATCAAACATATCATATTCAGTGATCTACAAGTTTTCTGTATGATTTTATGACTAACCATGTGAATGACTAGTTCCTGTCATCTCTCCAAATAGATATAAGTGAAGCAAGAGAGTTTAATTCTTTCTACAAAAGATATGCCCATGCTCTAACAAATCTAAGTGAAGCAAAAGAGCATTCTACAAATGGCGGTTTTCTATGTAAAGAGAAACAGGCAATCCAAACTTCAAATGATATAAGTGAAGCACATGAAGCATTCTATAAAGCCATACTCAAAAGATATAAGTGAAGTGCATAGAGCATTCTATAAATCAACCAACGACTATCTCATACCAGCATGGTGCATAAAAGAAAAATGAAAACTAAATGCAAAAGACGCTCCAAGATTGCACATATCACATGAACGAAATGAATCCGAAAGCATACCGATACTTGTTGAAGAAAGAGGGGATGCCTTCCGGGGCATCCCCAAGCTTAGACGCTTGAGTCTCCTTGAATATTTACTTGGGGTGCCTCCGGCATCCCCAAGCTTGAGCTCTTGCCTCTCTTCCTTCTTCTCACATCGAGACCTTCTCGATCATCAAACACTTCATCCCACCAAAACTTCAACAGGAAACTCGGTAAGATCCGTTAGTATAATAAAGCAAATGACTACTCTAAGTACTGTTGAAAACCAATTCATATTTTGTTTTTGCATTGTGTCTACTGTAATATAACTTTTTCATGGCTTAATCCACTGATATGAATCGATAGTTTCATCAAAACAAGCAAACTATGCATCAAAAACAGAATCTGTCTAAAACAGAACAGTCTGTAATAATCTGAACATTCACCATACTTCGGATACTTGAAAAATTCTATAAAAATTAGGAAAAATAAAAAATTTGTATAGGAAGACAGTGCAAAAAGAATCAGAACCATTTGACGTTCTAGCAAAAAATGTAAAATCACGGACTACAGCCAAAGTTTCTGTCCTGCACCCTACAAACCATCAAGCAAATGTAAACATCCTAATGGCAAACCTTGGCACATTATTTTTATAATAAAATGGAATTGTACAAGGGGATAATTATTTTTATTGAAAATTTTATGTAATCAAGATTCACAAAGTTTCCGTGAGCATGAACAAAGTTCAAGGCTAGCTCCCACTTCAACAATGCTAGTCTCTTTCGCTTTCACTTTCCTTTTTGAAAAAGTTTTGGGTTCCCCTCTTTATTTTTGTTGTTTTTAAACTATATAAAAGAACTCGATAGAAATAAATGACTTTCTAAAACTTCCGGGTTGTCTCTCTGGCAACGCTTTATTTAAAGCCATTAAGCTAGGCATATAGTGCTCAAGTAATGGATCCACCCGGATCCCAAGGTATATCAAATCCAATTTTAATTAACAATGATTTGTAATTTAGTAGTGAGCACAAAGTAACATATATCATGCAACAACGAAGTCTAACTCTCTTCCTATGCATTGGCATGTCATAAAAGAACAATTCATGCACACAAAGTAAAGGCCAATGCATAGTATAAACAGTTTCTTGCAATTTTATCATATTGGAAACATAGAGAGGTGGAGATATAGTTCCTCTCTCATAATAATTGCAAGTAGGAGCAGCAAGCACATGCATATTATATTCATCAAAATCATCATGTGCAACGGTAAAAGGCAACCCATCAATATAATCCTTAATAAGGGCAAACTTCTCCGATATAGTGCAGTCGGGAGAATTCAAAAAGATAATAGGACTATCATGTGTGGGTGCAGTAGCAAAAATTTCATGTTTAACATAAGGAACTATAGCAAGTTCATCTCCATAAGCATAATTCACATTGGCATCTTGACCACAAGCATAGCAAGCATCATCAAAAAGGGATATTTCAAAAGAATCAACAGGATCATAACAATCATCATAGCAATCATCCTCCGGTAAGCATGAAGGTAAATTAAACAATGTATGAGTTGAAGAGTCACTCTCATTAGAAGGTGGTCATGGTTAGCTAATCCGCTCTTCCTCCTTTTGTTCTTCGCTCTCCTCCTTATCTTTTTCATCCAATGAGCTCACAGTTTCATCAATTTATTCTTCCATAGACTCCTGCAAAATATTAGTCTCTTCTTGGACAGCGAAGACTTTCTCAATAAGCGCATTAATATAGGAATTATATTCATAATTATCATAGCAATATTTTAAGATAGCTAAATTTTTAGGCCTATAAACATCATCATCATAAGCTTCATGCTTTTCAAACAAAGATTCAATTTCATAAGCACCCTTAAAAGCAACAAATTCTTCTATTTGTTCCACATCATGGTAATCATATATACCATTAGCATAAGAAGCTAAGGTTTCATTATCATTAAATTCACATGAAAAGGGAAGGTGTGGAGCCTTCACCTTAGAGCAACAAGTATAATCATATCTCAAGCATAGTTGCCTAGCATACCAATTCAATATATGAATTTGATCCCATAATAGTTTCCCTTTTTGTGTCAAGCGGTAATCCCTAAAGTATTCACGTTGATCCAACGTTACTCCCATTACATAATTGAATGGGGTTTTCTCGGGATTATTAAAGTAGTACATAATATTTTTCACATAACCAGCATCGAGGGTTTTAGGAGGTTCCCCATCTCCATGAGTAGCAAGTACACCTAATTTTTTTGGTATTTCGTGTTCCATATCCATAACTAAAGATAGAGAACAACTAAGAACAACAAATAAAAATTACTTAGTGATAAAGCAAACAAGCACACACGAGAATATTCACCCCACGCTATTGCTCCACGGCAACGGCGCCAGAAAAAGGTCTTGATAACCCACAAGTATAGGGGATCGCAACAGTTTTCGATAAGTAAGAGTGTCGAACCCAACGAGGAGCTAAAGGTAGAAAAAATATTCCCTCAAGTTCTATCGACCATCGATACAACTCTACGCATGCTTGACGTTCACTTTACCTAGAACAAGTATGAAACTAGAAGTACTTTGTAGGTGTTGTTGGATAGGTTTGCAAGATAATAAAGAGTACGTAAATAAAAAGTAGGGGCTGTTTAGATAAAGAAACAATAAAGTAAATATAGCGAGTGTGGAAAAGTGGTGGTAGGAGTTGCGAAATTGCCCCTAAACAATTGACTACTTTACTAGACCGATAGCAAGTATTATGTGGGAGAGGCCACTGCTAGCATGTTACCCCTGACTTGGAATTCTATGCACTTATGATTGGAACTATTAGCAAGCATCCTCAACTACTAATGTTCATTAAGGTAAAACCCAACCGTAGCATTAAGATATATTGGTCCCCCTTCAATCCTGTATGCATCAATTTCTATGCTAGGTTGAAGCTTCTGTCACTCTTGCCCTCCAATACATTGTCCTATCAACATACAACTAACCCTAGGGTGTGATCCACGCGCGCAATCATATGATGGGCACCAAAGGACAGCAACATAACCACAAGCAAATTAAATCAATCATAGCAATTCATCAACCAACGATAGGACAACGAAAATCTACTCAGACATCATAGGATGGCAACACATCATTGGTTAATTATATGAAGCATAAAGCACCATGTTCAAGTAGAGGGTACATCAGGTTGCGGGAGAGTGGACTGCTGTAGATAGAGGGGGGAAGGTGATGGATATGTTGGTGAAGATGGCGGAGGTGTTGGTGTAGATCGCGGTGATGATGATGGCCCCCGGTGGCACTCGGTGCCACCGGAAGCGAGGAGGAGAGAGCCCCCCTCCTTCTTCTTCTTCCTTGACCTCCTCCCTAGATGGGAGAAGGGTTTCCCCTCTGGTCCATGGCATCCATGGCACGGGAGGGGCGAGAGCCCCTCCGAGATTGGATCTGTCTCTCTGTCTCTCTCTGTTTCTGCGTTCTCAGATTCTTCCCTTTCACCGTTTCTTATATTCCCGGAGATCCAGAACTCTGATTGGGCTGAAATTTTAACATGATGTCTATCCGGATATTAGCTTTCCTGCGGCGAAAGAAGGGCATCAACCGCCTTACGGGTGGCCCACAAGGGTCAGGGGCGCGCCCAGGGGCAGCCGCGCCCCCTGCCTCGTGGCCACCTCGGGCACCGTCTCGCGTGGATTTTTCTTCCCAAAAATCATATATATTACAAAAAAATCTCCGTCAGTTTTTATCCCGTTTGGACTCCGTTTGATATGGATACTCTGCGAAACAAAAAACATGCAACAAACAGGAACTGGCACTGGGCACTAGATCTATATGTTAGTCCCAAAAATAGTATAAAAAGTTGCCAAAAGTATATGAAAGTTGAATAATATTGGCATGGAACAATCAAAAATTATAGATACGACGGAGACGTATCAAGCTCCAAAAGTCTTGAAACTTCACGGAAGACGTTTTCAGAATATATAAAAAATACTCAGCGGAAGTAGTTCACCAGGGGGCCACACCCTGCCCACGAGGGTGGGGGCGCGCCCTACCCCCCTGGGAGCGCCCCCCTAGCTCGTGGGCCCACTAGTGGCCCTCCGGTGGCCATCTTCTGCTATATGAAGTCTTTCGATGGAAAAAAATAAGAAGCCATCTTCTCGGATGAAACTCTGCCGCCACGAGGCGGAACCTTGGCAGAACCAATCTAGGGCTCTGGCGGAGCTATTCTGCCGGGGAAACTTCCCTCCCGGAGGGGGAAATCATTGCCATCGTCATCACCGACGCTCCTCTCATCGGGAGAGGGCAATCTCCATCAACATCTTCATCAGCACCATCTCCTCTCAAAACCCTAGTTCATCTCTTGTATCCAATTCTTTTCTCCAAGTCCGGGATTGGTACTAGTAGGTTGCTAGTAGTGTTAATTACTCCTTGTAGTTGATGCTAGTTGGTTTAATTGGTGGAAGATCATATGTTCAGATCCTATATGCATATTAATACCCCTCTGATTATGAACATGTTTATGCTTTGTGAGTAGTTACGTTTGTTCCTGAGGACATGGGAGAAGTCTTGCTATTAGTAGTCATGTGAATTTGGTATTCGTTCGATATTTTTGATGAGATGTATGTTGTCTCTCCTCTAGTGGTGTTATGTGAACGTTGACTAAATAACACTTTACCATTATTTGGGCCTAGAGGAAGGCATTGGGAAGTAATAAGTAGATGATGGGTTGCTAGAGTGACAGAAGCTTAAACCCTAGTTTATGTGTTGCTTCGCAAGGGGCTGATTTGGATCCATATGTTTCATGCTATGGTTAGGTTTACCTTAATACTTTTGTTGTAGTTGTGGATGCTTGCAATAGAGGTTAATCATAAGTGGGATGCTTGTCCAAGTAAGGACAGCACCCAAGCACCGGTCCACCCACATACCAAATTATCAAAGTACCGAACGTGAATCATATGAGCGTGATGAAAACTAGCTTAACGATATTCCCATATGTCCTCGGGAGAGCTTTTCTCTATATAAGAGTTTGTCCAGGCTTGTCCTTTGCTCCAAAAAGGATTGGGCCACCTTGCTGCACTTTATTTACTTTTGTTACTTGTTGCTCGTTACAAATTATCCTATCACAAAACTATATGTTACCACTTATTTCAGTACTTGCAGAGAATACCTTGCTGGAAACCACTTAGCATTTCCTTTTGCTCCTCGTTGGGTTCGACACTCTTACTTATCGAAAGGACTACGATAGATCCCCTATACTTGTGGGTCATCAAAAAGCAAGGAGGAACAGTGGAAATGTGGCTTTTGGTAGGAGGGAGGGGGCGGGGAGATAGATATTCCCGCGGTGGCAAAAAAATTTCGCTCGGTGCCGCGAGAAACTAGTGTGCAAGTATGGTTGAAGCTAGGGCGGTGGAATCTAGACGACGAAGCTTCCTGCGTAAGCCAGACAAGACGGTGTGCCAAGATATTTTATATTGCATCCCACACGATTCTTTCTAGTAAACTGTTTGTGGTATACCTGATTTTCTCATTATGTTTTGAAAGACAAAATGGTGTTACGGAGGGAAAGGATGGTGTTTGAATTTCTAGAACATTTACGTACAGTGAACATGCAACTAGTACATGAGTGTCGCGTTTAAATTTGGAATTGTTCCGGGTTCGTTTGGCATTTTTATGCATTAATTGAGTTTCTGGGCATTTAATATGCATAATTCAAATTTGAACTACAAGGACATGCTCCAATGCACCAAAGTTTGCTGAAAAATCACATGTGTGTCTTTGGGTGAATTTATAAGTCCCATGTAAGAAATGGGAATAAAATTCAAACATCTGGGTGTCGTGCCTCGGCCGGAACGATTGAGAAACTTGGTTTTTTACTTCCCCGTAAATCCAAAACACGGCTGAAAATCATGAAACTTGGCATGGTGTCATGACATGGCACCAACATGCTGCAGTAAATTTTTTGGCCAAATTTGGACAAGCTTTGGTGTAAGCTTCTTGCAAACCGGAGCTTCCCTCAAGTAGGCTCCTGGTTCCGAGAGGGAACGTGTCACCGCCATGTGCGAAACGACATACATACACTGCCTTCTTCCACTTTAATTTTCGTACACTGGTAGATTAGACCAAATAGAAGTATCATGCGAAATTTTGGAATTATTCCGTGTTCGTTTGGCCTTTTTAGACATTAATTGAGTTTCTGGGCATTTAATGTGCATAATTCAAATTTGAACTACAAGCACATGCTCCAGTGCACCAAAGTTGTTTGAAAAATCACATGTGTGTCGCTGGGTGAATTTCTAGGTCCCATGCAAGAGATAGGAGTGAAATTCAAACATCTGGGCGTCGTGGCTTGGCCCGAAAGATTGAGAAACTTGGTTTTTTTATTCCTGTAAATCCAAAACACGCCCGAAAATCATGAAACTTGGCATGGTGTCATGACATGGCACCAACATGCTACTGTAATTTCTTTGGCCGAATTGGGACAAGCTTTGGTGTAGGCTTATTACAAACCGGAGCTTCCCTCAAGAAGGCTCCTGGCTCCGAGAGGGAATGTGTCACCTCCGTGTGCGAAACGACATACGTACACTGCCTTCTCCCGCCTTAATTTTTTACACAGGCAGATTAAACCAAATAGAGGTATCGTGCTAAATTTTGGAATTATCCCGTGTTCGTTTGGCATTTTTATACATTTATTGAGTTTCTGCGCATTTAATGTGTATAATTCAAATTTGAACTACAAGCACGTTCTCTTGTGCACCAAAGTTGTTTGAAAAATAATATGTGTGTCTTTGGGTGAATTTCAAGGTCCCATGCAAGAGATGGGAGTGAAATTCAAACATCTGGGCATCGTGGCTCGGTTAGAAAGATTGAGAAACTTGGTTTTTTAATTCCTACAATTCCAAACAATGCCTGAAAATCATAAAACTTGGCATGGTCTCATGACATGGCACCAACATGCTGCAGTAATTTTTTTGGCTGAATTGGGACAAGCTTTGGTGTAAGCTTGTTGCAAACCAGAGCTTCCCTCCAGAAGGCTCGTGCTTCCGAGAGGGAATGTGTCACCTCCGTGTGTGAAATGATATACGTACACTGCCTTCTCCCGCCTAAATTTTTTACACAACCAGATTAGACCAAATAGAAGTACCGTGCTAAATTTTGGAATTATTCCCGGTTCGTTTGGCCTTTTTTATACATTAATTGAGTTTTTGAGCATTTAATGTGCATAGTTCAAATTTGAACTACTAGCATAGGCTCCAATGCACCAAAGTTGTTTGAAAAATCACATGTGTGTCCTTGGGTGAATTTCTAGGTCCCATGCAAGAGATTGGAGTGAAATTCAAATATGTGGGCGTCGTGGCTCGGCCAAAAATATTGAGAAACTTGGTTTTTTAATTCCTGTAATTCCAAAACATGCTTGAAAATCATGAAACTTGGCATGGTGTCATGACATGGCACCAACATGCCGCAGTAAAGTTTTTGGCCGAGTTGGGACAAGCTTTGGTGTAAGCTTCTTGCAAACCGGAGCTTCCTTCAAGAAGGCTCATGGTTCCGAGAGGGAATGTGTCACCTCCGTGTGTGAAACGACATACGTACACTGCCTTCTCCCGCCTTAATTTTTTACACATCCAGATTGGACTAAATAGAAGTACCATGCTAAATTTTGGAATTATTCTGAGTTCGTTTGGACTTTTTTATTCATTAATTGAGTTTCTGGGCATTTAATGTGCATAATTCAAATTTGAACTACAAGCACATGCTCCAGCGCACCAAAGTTGTTTGAAAAATCACATGTGTCTCCTTGGGTGAATTTATAGGTCCCATGCAAGAGATGGGAGTGAAATTCAAACATCTGGGTGTCATGGCTTGGCCGGAAAGATTGAGAAACTTGGTTTTTTAATTCCTGTAATTCCAAAACACGCCTGAAAATCATGAAACTTGGCACGGTCTCATGACATGGTACCAACATGTTGTGGTAATTTTTCTGTCCGATTTGTGAAGGTGCACACATTAACAATCAACAAAGTCATTCTGGAACAAGTGCTGTCACGTTACAAATCGGAAACACAAGTATTATTGAAACCGTGGGAGTTCGACTTACCAATTACGTGCAGCCAGGTGTCCCCATTTTTATTGGCTAGGAGGTGCCGTGTGGGGTAGCTATTTGAGTACGGGAGGCATGCGATCAGACCCCTACGCGTGATCATCGGGAGGAGAGCCCTTTTGACCGCTACCCGCCGCGCACCTCCCTCCCAATGTCTTCATTAATGGTGCCCGAGCACCTGTTCTACGGCGTGGCTATATGTCTCACTGGACTGAGATTCAAGAGAGAGAAATGAAAATCTGAAAAGAAAGTTTTGCACAGATCTTGATGTAAGATCCGACGGACCTATATAGCATCGACTGCGACTTATAGCAAGCATGATGAATATAAGGACAATGACATTGGATAATAATTGTCTTACATATTTATAAACATAATTCCACATGCGGCAATGCCCGATATACACAAGGGCAAAAGGAGAAGGAAAACAACGATCTGGCTTGCTGGTCTCTACTTTCTTGATGCGTTGCTGCAGGCCGCGGGAACTAGTCCCCGCGACGGGCGGCGACGAGCTCTTTCTTGTCCTCAAGATGCTGGTTGAGCGCATCCACGGATTCCTCCACCAGCCTTCTGCGCTTGATGCGCAACATGGCATTCTCGTCCATAAGTTTCTCGACGATGACGCCGGTCCTCTTCAACAAGGTAGTGGTCTGCTCCTGCTGCTCTGCACTTCCGAGGATCTTCACCCTCAGCAGGTCGCGCTCGGCCCGGAGCTTTGCATTGCGCTCATTTAGTTGCTGGATGACGTTGGCAGACTGTTCAAATGAGGCTTTCAGGTCATCCTGCAACCTCGCCCACCTGGAGACCTGATCCATCTGCCTAAGGACGAGGGCACACATGCGCGTGTAAGAGTCCTCGCCTGCCCGTGAGGCATTCTCCCAAGCCACCACGGCGCGGGAGGACATCTCTGCTGCATTCATGGCGCGGCGGGACATCTCTTCTGCTTCCGTGGCGCGGCCGGACCAGTCTGCTGCATCGACGGTTCGGCGGGTCCTCCATGCTGCTTCTGCGGCGCGGCGGGACCTCTCTGCTGCTACGGCCATGCGGCGGGACATGTTGGCTGATTTTGCGGCGAGGCGGTACATCTCTTGTGCTCCCACTTCCAGGCTCGCCTCTCCCTGGTGGCAATCTCTCGACCAAGAACTCACACTGGCCATGGAGGACGCAAGGGAACGATGATGAATGACTTGTTTGCTTTTGACTTTTTGTAGATGAGGAGTTGAGGAGGAATGTGCAGTCATCTTGGAGTAGTAGTATTTATAACCGCGTAGTAATACGCTCCTAAGTGGGAAACCATTTAGGTTTTGATCGGTGTGAACAGGTTTGCAATTTGGAATGTCATGGGACGCATGCTCAAAATTTATTGACAGTTATAAGTGCGGCACTATTCCCGGAAGGCGTAACGTGGGCACATACGCCTTCTCGGCTGCGTACGTGGCGTTTGCGCCATAGGGTGCAGCGCAATAGGCAATGTCAGCACACATCTTGTTCCAACAATAGTGCGCGCTCATTATTACCATCGCGCACACTTCTTTTAATTAGAATGCGTGTGCCCGTCTAGCGCACACACGTTGATCTATCTAACTATTTCAGTTTGTTGTGACTAATTGCAAACAGTTCATCCATGTGAAGTGTATGCCATCAATCGCAGACACTTTGATCTGGCTTACCCGTTTCTGTTCTGTTGCCTAATCGCAAACAATTAATCCTTCTGAAGCGTATGTCCTTAATCACACACACCTTGATCTGGTTGACCGTTTCTTTTGTGTTGCCTAATCACAAACAGTTCATCCAAGTGAATTGTATGCTGTATATTGCACACACCTTCATCAGGCTGCCCATTTCATTTGTTCCGCCTCATCGCAAATAGTTCATTGGACTGAACCGTATGCCCTGGATCGGACACGCAACTAAAATCGGAACCGTGTTTGATGCATCCTCCATTGCAAACAGTTTGCACATTTTGATGGGTTTTTACATCCCCATTTGTGATTAATGCATCGCACATAGTTTCATGAAAGGGTCTCTGATCATAGTGTCGCGTTAGCAGCATCCTGTAGTAGTGATACATAAGCACTCAAGCATGAAGATGCAAAGAAAACCAAAGAAAAAGATTCGGAAAACTCAAAAATAAGCGAATAACACTTTTAAACATTAAACAATTTCTAATAGTATCTAAGCTATATGTATTATGTCTTAACAGAAGGTTTAGGTAAAGAGCTTCGATTTGCAAAAAGAATCAACCAAATCAGAATTACAAAACTCAAGTTATGATCAAAAGAAGTTCAAATTCAAATCTGTTTGAATTCAAATTTTAAACTTTTGAAAATACTATTAAGTTGGTTTTCTTGATAGAGGGGATCATGATGAAGAATTTGGCGTTGGTTTCATCGAATTTGGACAAACGAGTAAAAAAGTTGTGATAGATTGAAAAGTAGGGACCAATCTATAAGAAAAGTAATTGCATCTAGGTCCCTGGCTACAAAACAGACACTAATCGGACGAACGATCGCTACAGAACTTAAACGATGAAAACCGTTCGCTCCAGAGGCTTAAACAATGAACGTTCCCTAAATAACTAAAAAAACAAATTGGGTTTTAAAAGAAAAACCGAAAAAACCAAAAGAAAACCGGGCGGTTCGGCGGCGGTTTTCGGCGGTTCGACATCGGCAGGCGGATCTCCGGCGGCGGCGGGGCGGGGCGGCGAGGCGGGGTGAGGCGACTCCGGTGGCGGCGGTTCGGGCGAGAGGCGACTCCGGTCATCGGCGGCTGTGGCTTCGGCAGCGGCGGCAGCTACGCGGGGCGGCCACGACGCCTGCGGCCTGAGGCGGCGGCTACTTCGGCTACTGTTTCTACTGTTGGCTTTGGGGAGGAGAGAGGGGTCGGGGCGGCGGTATTTAAGGAGGGGGGGGATGTCCTCGCTGTTGGAAATATGCCCTAGAGGCAATAATAAATTGGTTATTATTATATTTCCTTGTTCATGATAATCGTTTATTATCCATGCTAGAATTGTATTGATAGGAAACTCAGATACATGTGTGGATACAAAGACAACACCATGTCCCCAGTAAGCCTCTAGTTGACTAGCTCGTTGATCAATAGATGGTTACGGTTCCCTGACCATGGACATTGGATGTCGTTGATAACGGGATCACATCATTAGGAGAATGATGTGATGGACAAGACCCAATCCTAAGCCTAGCACAAGATCGTGTAGTTCGTTTGCTAAAGCTTTTCTAATGTCAAGTATCATTTCCTTAGACCATGAGATTGTGCAACTCCCGGATACCGTAGGAGTGCTTTGGGTGTGCCAAACGTCACAACATAACTGGGTGGCTATAAAGGTACACTACAGGTATCTCCGAAAGTATCTGTTAGGTTGGCACGAATCGAGACTGGGATTTGTCACTCCGTGTAAACAGAGAGGTATCTCTGGGCCCACTCGGTAGGACATCATCATAATGTGCACAATGTGATCAAGGAGTTGATCACGGGATGATGTGTTACGGAACAAGTAAAGAGACTTGCCCGTAACGATATTGAACAAGGTATCGGGATACCGACGATCGAATCTCGGGCAAGTATCGTACCGCTAGACAAAGGGAATTGTATATGGGATTGATTAAGTCCTTGACATCATGGTTCATCCGATGAGATCATCGTGGAGCATGTGGGAGCCAACATGGGTATCCAGATCCCGCTGTTGGTTATTGACTGGAGAGTTGTCTCGGCCATGTCTGCATGACTCCCGAACCCGTAGGGTCTACACACTTAAGGTTCGATGACGCTAGGGTTATAGGGAAAGTATGTACGCAGTTACTGAATGTTGTTCGGAGTCCCGGATAAGATCCCGGACGTCACGAGGAGTTCCGGAATGGTCCGGAGGTAAAGATTAATATATAGGAAGTATGACACCAGAAGTGTTCTGGGCATCACCGGTAGTGTACCGGGACCACCGGGGGGGTCCGGGGGTCCACCAGGTGGGGCCACCAGCCCCGGAGGCTTACATGGGCCAATAGTGGGAAGGGACCAGCCCCTAGGTGGGCTAGGGCGCCTCCCACCAAGGCCCAAGGCGTCCTCAAGAGGAGAGGGGGCAAACCCTAGGCGCAGATGGGCCCTAAGGCCCACCCTAGGTGCGCCCCCCTCTCTCTCCCCCTTGGCTGCCTCCCAGATGGGATCTGGGGGCTGCCGCCACCCCTAGGGAGGGAACCCTAGGTGGGGGCGCAGCCCCTCCCCTCCCCCTATATATACTTGAGCAAAGGAGCAGCCCAACACGCGATTCAATCTCCCTGTTGGCGCAGCCCTACCCCTCTTCCTCCTCGTCTCTCGTAGTGCTTGGCGAAGCCCTGCTAGAGTCCCGCACTCCTCCACCACCACCACGCCGTCGTGCTGCTGCTGGATGGAGTCTTCCCCAACCTCTCCTTCTCCCCTTGCTGGATCAAGGCGTAGGAGACGTCACCGGGCTGTACGTGTGTTGAACACGGAGGTGCCGTCCGTTCGGCACTAGGATCATCGGTGATTTCGATCACGACGAGTACGACTCCATCAACCCCGTTCACTTGAACGCTTCCGCTTAGCGATCTACAAGGGTATGTAGATGCACTCTCCTTCCCCTCGTTGCTAGATTACTCCATAGATTGATCTTGGTGATGCGTAGAAAATTTTTAATTTCTTCTACGTTCCCCAACAGTGGCATCATGAGCTAGGTCTATGCGTAGTTTCTATGCACGAGTAAACACAAAGCAGTTGTGGGCGTCGATTTTGTCAATTTACTTGCCGTTACTAGTCTTATCTTGCTTCGGCGGCATCGTGGGATGAAGCGGCCCGGACCGACCTTACACGTACTCTTACGTGAGACTGGTTCCACCGACTGACATGCACTAGTTGCATAAGGTGGCTAGCGGGTGTCTGTCTCTCCCACTTTAGTCGGATCGGATTCGATGAAAAGGGTCCTTATGAAGGGTAAATAGAAATTGGCATATCACGTTGTGGTTTTCGCATAGGTAAGAAACGTTCTTGCTAGAAACCTATAGCAGCCACATAAAAAACTTGCAACAACAATTAGAGGACGTCTAACTTGTTTTTGCAGCTTATGCCTTGTGATGTGGTATGGCCAAAAGGATGTGATGAATGATATATGTGATGTATGAGATTGAACATGTTCTTGTAATAGGAATCACGACTTGCATGTCGATGAGTATGACAACCGGCAGGAGCCATAAGAGTTGTCTTTATTTATTTATGACCTGCGTGTCAACATAAATGTCATGTAATTACTTTACTTTATTGCTAAAGCGTTAGCCATAGTAGTAGAAGTAATAGATGATGAGACAACTTCAAGAAGACACGATGATGGAGATCATGGTGTCATGCCGGTGACAACGATGATCATGGAGCCCCGAAGATGGAGATCAAAAGGAGCAAAATGATATTGACCATATCATGTCACTATTTGATTGCATGTGATGTTTATCATGTTTTACATCTTATTTTCTTAGAACGACGGTAGCTTAAATAAGATGATCCCTCACTAAAATTTCAAGAAAAGTGTTCCCCCTAACTGTGCACCGTTGCGAAGGTTCGTTGTTTCGAAGCACCACGTGATGATCGGGTGTGATAGATTCTAACGTTCGAATACAACGGGTGTAAGCCAGATTTACACAGCAAAAACACTTACGTTGACTTGAAGAGCCTAGCATGTACAGACATGGCCTCGGAACACGAAAGACCGAAAGGTCGAGCATGAGTCGTATAGAAGATACGATCAACATGAAGATGTTCACCGATGTTGACTAGTCCGTCTCACGTGATGATCGGACACGGCCTAGTTGACTCGGATCATGTTTCACTTAGATGACTAGAGGGATGTCTATCTGAGTGGGAGTTCATTAGATGAACTCAATTATCATGAACATAGTCTGAATTGTCTTCGCAAATATGTTGTAGATAAATAGCTCACATTGTAGCTCCCTGTTTCAATACGTTCCTAGAGAAAGATTAAGTTGAAAGATATTGTAAGCAATGATGCGAACTAGGTCCATAGTCCGAGGAGTGTCCTCACTGCTACACAGAAGGCTTACGTCTTTGATGCACTGCTCGATGTGCAAACCCCTACAACGTCGTCTGTGGATGTTGTGAACACCTGACAGACACATCCTGATGACTACTTGATAGTTTAGTGCACCATACTTCACAGCTTAGAATCGGGATTCCAATGACGTTTTGAACGCCATAAGACATATGAGATGTTCAAAGAGCTGAAATTGGGATTTCAGGCTCATGCCCGTGTTGAGAGGTATGAGACCTCTGACAAGTTCTTTTGCCAACAAGATGGAGGAGAATAGCTCAGCTAGTGAGCATGTGCTCAGAATGTCTGGGTGCAACAATCACTTAAATCAAGTGGGAGTTAAACTTCTAGATAAGATAGTGATTGATAGAGTTCTCTAGCCACTATCACTAAGCTGCTAGATCTTCGTGATGAACTATGACATGCAAGGGATGGAATTGATCCCGGAGCTGTTCGCGGTGCTTAAGACCGCAAAAGGTAGAAATCAAGAAGGAGCATCAAGTGTTGATGGTTTAACAAGACCACTGGTTTCAAGAAGGGTAAGGGCTAGAAGGGAAACCTCATGGATGGCAAACCAGTTGCCGCTCCAGTGAAGGAACCCAAGGTTGAACCCAAACCCGAGACTAAGTGCTTCTATTGTAAGGGGAACGGTCACTGGTAGCGGAATTACCCCAATGCATGGTAGATAAGAAGGCTGGTAACTTCAACAAAGTATATACGTGTTATTAATGTGTACCTCACTAGTACTCCTGGTAGCACCTGGGTATTGGATACCGGTTCAGTTGCTATTATTGGTGACTTGAAGCAAAAGCTACGGACTAAACGGAGACTGGCTAAGGGCGAGGTGATGATGTGTGTTGGAAGTGTTTCCAAAGTTGATGAGATCACCATCGCACGCTCCATCTGCCTTCGGGATTAGTATTGAACCTAGATAAATGTTATCAGGTGTCTATGTTGAGCATGAATATGATTAGATCATGTTCATTGCAATACGGTCATTCATTTAAGTTAGAGAATAATGGTTATTATGTTTACATGAATGATACCTTTCATGGTCATGCACCCTATGTGAATGGTTCATTGAATCTTGGTCGTGGTGATACACATGTTCACGCCAAAAGATACAGAGTTAATAATGATAGTACCACTTTCTTGTGTCACTGCCGCTTAGGTCATATTGGCGTAAGATGCATGAAGAAACTCCATATCGATGGATATTTGGAGTCACTTGATTTTGAATCGCTTGACACATGCGAGCCATGCCTCATGGGCAGGATGACTAAGACCCCATTTTTAGGTACAATGAAACGGGCAAGTGACTTGTTGGAAATCATACATGCAGATGTGTGTGATCCAATGATAATTGGAGCGTGCGGTGGATATCGCTATTTTCTCATCTTCACTGACGATTTGAGTAGATATAGGTATATTTACTTAATGAAGCACAAGTCTGAAACGTTTGAAAAGTTCAAGCGATTTCAGAGTGAAGTTAAGAATCATCATAACAATAAGATCATGTTCCTATGATCTGATCAAAAGGGGATTTTCTGAGTTATGAGTTTGGCAATCACTTAAGGCATTGTGGAATTGTTTCACAGTTGAAGCCACCTGGAACACCACAAGGTAATGGTGTGTCCGGACATCGTAATCGAACCCTATGAGATATGGTGCGATCTATGATGTCTCTTACCAATCTACCGTTTTCATTTTGAGGTTATGCGTTAGAGACAGCTGCATTCACTTTAGATAGGACACCATTTAAGTCCGTTGAGACGGCGTCGTATGAACATTGGTTTGGCAAGAAACCAAAGTTGTCGTTTCTTAATGTTTGGGGCTGCGATGCTTAAGGCTTCAGTCGGAGAAGCTCAAACCCAAAGCGGACAAACACATCTTCATAGGATACCCAAAGGTGACAGTTGGGTATACCTTCTATCTCAGATCCGAGGGTAAATTGTTTGTCACTAAGAACGGGTCCTTTCTCGAGAAGGAGTTTCTCTCGAAAGAATTGAGTGGGAGGAAGATAGAACTTGATAAGGTTCTCGAACCTTTATTTCAACCAGAGAGTGATGCAACACAGAAAGATGTTTTCTGTGGAGCCTACATCTGTTGAATAAGAAGTTAATGATAGTGATCATGAAGCTTCGGATCAAGTTGCTATCGAACCCCGTAGGTCGACAAGGATATGTACTACTCCTGAGTGGTACGGTAATCCTGTCTTGGATATCATGTTGTTAGACAACAATGAACCTACGATCTATGGAGAAGCGATGGTGGGCCCGTATTCCGACAAATGGTTAGAAGCCATGAAATCCGAGATAGAATCCATATATCAGAACAAAGTATGGACTTTGGTGGACTTGCCCGATGATCGGCAAGCCATCGAGATAAATGTATCTTTAAGAAGAAGACGGACGTGGGCGGTAATGTTACCGTCCATGAAGCTCGACTTGTGGGAAAGAGTCTTTTCACAAGTTCAAGGAGTTGACTACAATGAGAATTTCTCACCTGTAGCGATGCTTAAGTCCGTCGGAATCATGTTAGCATTAGCTGTATTTTTCGATTATGAAATCTTACGGATGGATGTCAAAACAAGTTTTCTTACCAGTTTTCGTAAGAAAAGTTGTATGTGATACAATAAAAGGTTTTTTCGATCCTAAGGATGCTAAAAGGTATGCTGGCTCCAGCAATCCTTCTATGGACTAGAGCAAGCATCTCGGAATCGGAATATATGTTTTGATGGAGTGATCAAAGCTTTTAGGTTTATACAATGTTTGCTAGAAACTTGTATTTACAAGAAAGTGAGTGGGAGCACTACAACATTTCTGATAAGTATATGTGGATGACATATTGTTGATCCGAAATGATGTAGAATTTCTGGAAAGCATAAACGGTTGTTTGAAGAGTGATTTTCAAAGGAAGACCTGGATAAAGCTGCTTACATATTGGACATCAAGATCTATAGAGATAGATCAAGACGCCTGATAATACTTTCAAAGAACGCACACCTTGACATGTTTTTGAAGGAGTTCAAAATAGATTAGTCAAAGAAGGGGTTCTTACCTGAGTTGTAAGGTGTGAAGTTGAGTAAGACTCAAAGATTGACCACGGCAGAAGAAAGAGGAAGGACGAAGGTTGTCCCCTATGCTTTTGTCATAGGCTCTATACGGTATGCCATGCTGAGTACCGCACCAGATGTGTGCCTTGCCACATGTCTGGCAAGAGGGTACAAAGGTGATCTAGGAGTGGATCACCAGATAGCGGTCAAAAAAATTATCCTTAGAGGAATAAGGAAATGTTTCTCGGTTATGGAGGTGGTAAAGAGTTCGACGTAAAGAGTTACATCGATGCAAGCTTAACACCTATCCGGATAGCTCTGAGTAGAGATACCGGATACGTATAATGGAGCAACAATTTGGAATAGCTCCAAGTGGAACGTGGTAGCAACATCTATGATATAAAGTTTTGCGAAATACATAGGGATCTGAATATGGAAAGACCCGTTGACTACAACCTCTCTCACAAGCATAACATGATCATACCCAGAACTCTTTGAGTGTTTATCACATAGTGATGTGAACTAGATCATTGAGTCTAGTAGACTCTTGGATGTTGGTCACATGGCGATGTGACCTGTGAGTGTTAATCACATGGTGATGTGAACTAGATTATTGACTCTAGTGCAAGTGGGAGACTGTTGGAAATATGCCCTAGAGGCAATAATAAATTGGTTATTATTATATTTCCTTGTTCATGATAATCGTTTATTATCCATGCTAGAATTGTATTGATAGGAAACTCAGATACATGTGTGGATACATACACAACACCATGTCCCTAGTAAGCCTCTAGTTGACTAGCTCGTTGATCAATAGATGGTTACGGTTTCCTGGCCATGGACATTGGATGTCGTTGATAACGGGATCACATCATTAGGAGAATGATGTGATGGAGAAGACCCAATCCTAAGCCTAGCACAAGATCAGGTAGTTCGTTTGCTAAAGCTTTTCTAATGTCAAGTATCATTTCCTTAGACCATGAGATTGTGCAACTCCCGGATACCGTAGGAGTGCTTTGGATGTGCCAAACGTCACAACGTTACTGGGTGGCTATAAAGGTACACTACAGGTATCTCCGAAAGTATCTGTTGGGTTGGCACGAATCGAGACTGGGATTTGTCACTCCGTGTAAACGGAGAGGTATCTCTGGGCCCACTCGGTAGGACATCATCATAATGTGCACAATGTGATCAAGGAGTTGATCATGGGATGATGTGTTACAGAACGAGTAAAGAGACTTGCCGGTAACGAGATTGAACAAGGTATCGGGATATTGACGATCGAATCTCGGGCAAGTATCGTACCACTAGACAAAGGGAATTGTATACGGGATTGATTAAGTCCTTGACATCATGGTTCATCCGATGAGATCATCGTGGAGCATGTGGGAGCCAACATGGGTATCCAGATCCCGCTGTTGGTTATTGACCGGAGAGTTGTCTCGGCCATGTCTGCATGACTCCCGAACCCGTAGGGTCTACACACTTAAGGTTCGATGACGCTAGGGTTATAGGGAAAGTATGTACGCGGTTACTGAATGTTGTTCGGAGTCCCGGATAAGATCCTGGACGTCACGAGGAGTTCCAGAATGGTCTGGAGGTAAAGATTAATATATAGGAAGTATGGTTTTGGCCACCGGAAGTGTTCCGGGCATCACCGGTAGTGTACCGGGACCACCGGGGGGGTCCGGGGGTCCACCATGTGGGGCCACCAGCCCCGGAGGCTTACATGGGCCAATAGTGGGAAGGGACCAGCCCCTAGGTGGGCTGGGGCGCCTCCCACCAAGGCCCAGTTCGGCGGAGGAAGTTTTTTTAAACATTTTCCAGAAATAAGAAAAACACGAAAACTATAATAAATAGAATTTTAAAAATTCCAGAAAAATTCACATAATTCCCTTTAAATATATGGGCTTAGCTGAACATTTTTCTGGACCTAAATGCAAAATTTTGAAAATAATTTTTATTACTAATAAACTTCGTAATAAAAATAAATAATCCCCTCTTTCTCCCAACGACCATTGTTGGGGATATTACTATTGGACATAAACCGGCCAGGAGGGGCCGGATTATCCCCATGATGATTACTTTATTTGAAGCCCATGAAGACAAAGATGGTGGCGCTTCATGAAGGCCCAAGGCCCAAAGGCGGGTTAAGGCATGTAGACATAAACCGACATTGATATATAGCTTGTATTGTAAGATAGAAGGAATAGAGACCGAGCCGGACACGTTTATGATCTGGCCTCGGGATTCTGTAAACTGACGGGCGTCGACCTATGTATATAAAGGGGCGACCCGGCGGCAGTTCAGGAACAACACACAATAACTCGAGAGCTAGGCAAAGCGGATTCGCTCCCTGGTCATCGAAACCCTGGCAATTCCATCACAACTGGATTAGGCTTTCACCTTCACCGTAAGGGGCCGAACCAGTATAAACTCTTGCGTCCCTTGTCCACTTTAACCCCTTTAAGCTAACCCGTAGCGATGGCTCCACGACTAAGTCCTTTCACGAGGACATCTGCCGTGACAAAACCATGACAGTTGGCGCCCACCGTGGGGCTATCACACGATGGTTTCGAGTTCTTGAAGGGCAGCTTCAAAGGACTCAAGGGATACGCTGTGGGCCGGATGACTAAAAGTCGTCGCGGCAAGTTCTACATCGACGATGCAGGATGGAGTCCTGAGGCCGGCTCAATTGAGTACGGGTACCGGGTCTCCTTTGGTGGAATTCACGTCTTCATCGGCAAGATCAGCGAGCCGGGCCCTAAGCCGGAGATCTGCACCGACATCATCGAGACGGCTTAGCGTGCAGGATCTGCCCAGGTTCAGCCCGTCATAAAGCGTGCCTTCGTAGGTGTCATCCATGGAGGGGAATATGAGGATAGATCGGCATCTGGTGGCAAAACCGTTGTCTATTCTGATGACGAGTCTTCAACCGGAGAGACCGAGTCACTATATCAGCTGCAGGATGGCCAGGTTAGTGGTGGTTCCGATGGCGACAGTATTTCGGGACCCCCTGATCCGCCGACTCGGGTCGTGGTCTTCATGGCCGGTACACAATTAGCGCAACACTCTTCTACCGTCGCAGCAATGATCTCCGGTTCAGCAGCAGCAACACCAGCAGGAGTAGGGGGCTCTATGCCGCCTCCGGCTCAGGTTTTGTCCGATTTGTTCGACGATTTGGCAACGTTGCTGGCAGCAGAGGTGGACGCGGCAAACCGGGATCAGCATAACGCGAAGATTGCAAAGGTGAAGGATCAGATAACTCAGGCTAAAGCGGACCTGGCGGCGGAGAACAGCAGGATGGCTACAGAGCGGGCTGAGTTAGAGGCTGAGGCTTACCAGCTTATGATGGATCATAGTGCGTCAGATGATGTCATGAGGAGAAGATACCGGTCGCACCTTCCGCCGGTTTTTGAGCCAAGAAATCTCTTTAACACGCCAGGAGCAGGCACCAGCAACCAGCCAGTAGTAAATCGGGCGGAGGCACCTGAGACCGGGGCACCGGTTCAGCCGCGCGCGATGGATCTGCCGCCTCAGCCTCATCAGAACAATGTCCCATCACGACACGTCTCAACGCCTCCGGGTCATTACTCTAACCCGTTGGATAACATGGTTGCTGCCGCTTCACGATTGGTGGCTCTCCTGATTGATGGTGAATCCCCATTAGCAATTGAGACACGACGGGCTAGGGAGCTCCTTCAGACGGCCTTGACTTGGTAGCAGGCTTATTCATATAGCCACTGAAGGATTCATTCTACTCCCCGCCCGAGCTGGAGCTACAGCAGGCATATCGATGAGCCGGCCGTATCAAGAAGCGCGCGGAATCATAATCCGCCCCGTGGCCATAACCCGGCGGGCGGCGGTGGCAATGCTCAGGATGTAGTGGATCGCGCTAGGGCACGTCCAGAGGCTGAGTTAGAGGCGCAACACGAGGTCCGCCAACTTACTCTGGTTCATCCAACGACGTCGGTGGAACTAGGGGTTACCTCCAGTTCTTTGGGGGTACCATGTCTCGTCCCAGCATTGCGCAATGTACGGCTACCCAAGGATTTCAAAGGCCCGCGCAAGGTGCCGAATTACACTGCCGATTTATCCCCCGAGTCATGGGTGGAAAGCTATCAGATGTCAATGGAGATGTTGGATGTGGACGAGATGGCGTGTGCCAAATACTTTACCATGATGTTGGAGGGAACAGCTCGCACATGGTTGAAAAACCTGTCGGCCAACACCATTGGGTCGTGGGCCGAGTTAAGGGCCCGGTTCATCCATAATTTCAATGATACGTGCAAGCAGCCCATGTCAATCGTGGATTTAGTTGCTTGTTTCCAGGAGGAAGGAGAATCAACAATCCGCTGGGTGTGTCGGGTTTCGGAGATTTTGCATTCATCAGACCGAATCAACACTGACACAGCCATTTTAACATTGGAAGGCAATTGCTAGTTTGCACCTTTGAAGCTGAAGTTGGGACGGCTCAAACGCCATTGTAATGACATGGGAACACTTATGGCGGCTCTGGTGAAGTATGTCGACTACGATAGTACTAAGGACCCCGAGTCTAATGATGACAAGACAGGGAAGGGAAAGAAGAGCAGCAGCACCAAAGGGCAGCAGCATAACCCAGCAGGTCATGGGAACAACGATAAACGCAAGGCGAATAATAGCTTGGACTTTGTGGCTAACACCAACACCCAGGATAACGGTCAGTGGCGTAAGGGTAAACCGCCCCAGCGGGGTGGAGGGTCAGGCCCTAATCTGGAGCGCCTGTTAAATCAGCCTTGCCCAAAGCATGGATCAAAGGAGAGGCAAGCTACGCATCTTTGGAAGGATTGCTTCATTATGCGGGAGTTCAAAAATTCAAATGTCTTTCAATACGACAATGGACCGCCCGGCGGTTTAGGAGGCAGTTTCCATGGGCCGGGTTATGGAGGTAGCAGCTCCGGTTCAGGATTCCAAGGCAACCAAACCGGACATGGCAAGCAAGGCAGTCAAGGCAACCAGGGAGGTTACAACCATCAGGGGAATCAACAGCAGCAATCGGGTTACCAGAGCAATTCGAAGCAGTTGAATAGTGGGCAGTACCATGTCTTCACCACTAGATTATGTAAGCGCAATCAGAAGCTTCATAAAAGGGTCGTGTAATCTGTTGAACCGGTGGTACCTCGTTATCTGCGCTGGTCTGAACAGCCCATCCTGTGGAGTCGAGAGAATCATCCACCCCGGGTTGACAATCCGGGTCATCTAGCCTTGGTGGTGGCACCTCAGGTTGGGGGTATAAGTTTACCAAGGTGCTTATGGATGGAGGAAGCAGTATCAATATCCTTTACTATGAAACCTTCCATCACATGGGGTTAACAGATAAGAATCTTAAACCGTCGAACACCGTGTTTCATGGTGTGGTGCCTGGTAAATCGGCATACCCAGTTGGCAAGATAGCTCTGGAGGTTGCTTTTGGAGATGATCATGCTTCAAGATCAGAGGTGTTGACTTTTGAAGTGGTGAAAATCAAGAGTCCATATCATGCCCTATTCGGACGGCCGGCTTATGCTAAGTTCATGGCAAGGCCTTGTTATGTTTATCTACAGCTCAAGATGCCGGGTCATCAGGGGACCATCACAGTGCATGGGAGCCGGAAGATTCCTTTGGAATGTGAACAGGGTGATGCGGCTTATGCTGAGTCGGTTTGTGCAACAGAGGAGCTGAAGTTTTATAAAGACAATGTTGATCCGGCAGATATGACTTCTCTCAAAATGCCAACTACAGAGCATGATCCGGCGCTGAAATTTAAACCGGCTGAGGAGACTAAACTGGTTGACTTTGTTCCTCGCGATTCGTCTAGGCAGTTCAGCATCAGTGCTAACTTGGATCCGAAATAGGAAAGCGCGCCCATCGAGTTCATTTGTGAGAACCGGGACATCTTTGCATGGAAGCCTTTTGACATGCCAGGTGTACCGAGGGAACTCTTTGAGCACACTCTTAATATAGATCCTAAGTTTAAACCGGCCATGCAGTTTCTCCGCCGCTTCAACGAAGAGAGGCGTAAAGCTATTGGTGAGGAGGTAGCCCGGCTCTTGGCAGCAGGGTTTATTGTGGAGGTCTTTCACCCTGAGTGGCTAGCTAATCCGGTACTAGTACTTAAGAAAAACAGCACTTGGCGTATGTGTGTGGATTACACAGACTTAAACAAGGCCTGTCCAGCTGACCCCTTTGCTCTCCCTTGTATCGATCAAATTATTGATGCTACGGTAGGTTGTGACCGTTTGAGTTTTCAGGATGCTTATTCTGGTTATCATCAGATCAAAATGGTAGTTAAGGACCAGGAGAAGACAGCTTTCATAACTCCCTTTGGAGCCTTCTGCTATGTATCTATGCCTTTTGGGCTCAAGAGTGCCCAGGCGACTTATCAGCGCTGCGTCCAGAATTGCCTGCATAAACAGATTGGGCGCAATGTTCATGCATATGTGGATGATATTGTGGTGAAGTCCAGAAAGGAGGAAACATTGATAGGTGACTTGAAGGAAACTTTTGATAACCTCTGGGTTTATAAGATGATGCTTAATCCGGCCAAATGTGTCTTTGGTGTACCGGCAGGCAAGCTCTTGGGTTTTCTGGTGTCTAACAGGGGCATTGAAGCTAATCCGGAGAAAATCACAACTATCACATCCCTGGCTAAACCGGCGTGTATCAACAATGTCCAGCGTTTGGCGGGCCGGATTGCAGCCTTAAGCCGGTTTATCAGTCCCCTTGGGGAGAAGGCTATCCCTTTGTATCAGATGCTAAAGAAGACAGATGACTTCATCTGGAGCAATGTTGTTGATAAAGCGTTTGAGGACTTGAAGAGACATAGCCAAGCCACCTGTACATGCGGCTCCGTTCGATAAAGAGCCCTTACTGCTATATGTGGCTGCTAATGCCCGGGCTATTAGTGTGGCTATTGTGGTGGAGCGCAAGGAGGCCGGAAAAGAGTATCCGGTTCAACGACCGGTTTATTATATCAGTGAGGTGCTTATTGAGTCCAAACAGAGATACCCACATTGGCAGAAGCTGGTGTATGGGGTTTTCATGGCAAGCCAGAAACTCAAGCATTATTTTCAGGGTCATCCTATCATAGTGGTCAGTTTAGCCCCCTTGGGAGATATCATCCAAAACAGAGAAGCAACTGGTCGGATTGCTAAATGGGCTATTGAGCTTGGACCTCAGGGGTTAAAGTATACGCCTCACACAACAATCAAATCCCAAGCACTTGTGGACTTTATCAATGATTGGATGGAGTTGCAAGCACCGGAGGAAAAGCCAGACAACACTTATTGGACTATTCATTTTGATGGGTCCAGACAATTGGAGGGCTCGGGGGCTGGAGTCATATTAACTTCCCCATGAGGTGATAAGTTTTGTTATGTTCTCCATTTAATGTTCCCTTATACTAACAATGCAGCTGAGTATGAGGCCTAGCTCCACGGTCTTCGGATGGCTAAGGAAATGAATTTAAGCCGAGTTAAGTGCTTTGGTGACTTGGACCTGGTGGCTCAACAGGTATCTGGCACTTGGGATTCCAAGGATCCACTCATGGCGGCATATAGACGAGAGGTGGATAAAGTGGCTGGTCATTTCAAGGGTTATCAGGTTGACCATATAGACCGGCGAAAGAATGAAGCGGCAGATGCTTTAAGTCGCTTAGGCTCTCAACGTAAGCCGGTGCCACCCAATACCTTTCTTGATGTGCTGCATAATCCGTTAGTCAAGATACCTACAGAGGAGGATTTGGCTGTGCCTGACTCGGAGGCTCAATTGGTGGCGGCTCTTCATGTTATTCCGGATTGGACGGTCCCATACCTGGCATACATGAACCGGGGCGAGTTACCAGACGATGAAACCTTGGCCCGGCAGATAATCCGGCGATCCAAGTCAATGACCATTGTCAATGGGGAGCTACATCATTGCAGCGTCACAGGAGCGTTTCAGCGTTGTGTGTCTCCTCAAGAAGGTTGTGAGATTTTGCGTGAGATCCACGAAGGAGATTGTGGTCACCACGCCGGTTCAAAATCCTTGGTGGCTAAGGCCTTTCATCATGGATTCTATTGGTTGACGGCTCATGCTGATGCTGAGGATTTGGTAAAGAGGTGTGACGGTTGTCAGAAGTTTGCACGCCTCGCTCATGTTCCGGCTCAAGAATTAAGAATGATTCCAATCACTTGGCCGTTTGCAACTTGGGGGCTAGATATGGTTGGACCCTTTAAGAGGTCCAAGGACAAGAAGACCCACCTACTGGTGGCAGTTGATAAGTTTACCAAGTGGGTAGAGGCCGAGCCAGTCAGTAAGTGTGATGCGGCCACGGCAGTTCAATTCATCAAAAAGGTGATATTCCGGTTTGGTTTTCCACACAGCATTATAACTGATAATGGTACTAATCTGTCCAAGGGTGCTATGGAAGAATTTTGTCAACGTGAGCACATTCGGCTTGACATGTCATCGGTGGCTCACCCGAAATCTAATGGTCAAGTAGAGAGGGCCAATCAAGAGATTTTGAGAGGTATCAAACCCCGGCTTATGGTTCCTTTAAAGCGGACGCCGGGTTGTTGGGTGGAGGAGTTACCTTCTGTGTTATGGAGTATCAACACCACACTGAACAGATCTATGGGTTACACGCCTTTCTTCATGGTTTACGGAGCAGAGGCAGTTCTCCCTAGTGACATCCGTCATGAATCGCCCCGTGTGGCAGCTTATGTTGAAGCTGATAATGAGAAAGCACCTCAGGACTCACTGGACCTGTTAGATGAGGAGCATGATCTTGCAGCGGCATGTTCGGTGATTTATCAACAAGATCTGCGACGTTATCATAGCCGCCGGGTTAAATCCAGAACTTTTCAAGAAGGCGATCTGGTGCTCCGGCTCATCTAGGATCAGACTGATATGCACAAGTTATCCCCACCTTGGGAAGGGCCTTTTGTGGTCAGCAAAAATTTGCACAATGGATCATACTGCCTTATCGATGTTTGAGAGCACAAAGACTCACGCAAATCGAAGGAGACCGAGCGGCCGTGGAATATAGCTCATCTTCGGCCTTACTATACTTGAGCCATAGGCTCTTTTTATGTACATAATTCTGACAATGTATATATTATGATCAATATAATAAACCGAAGCCTCAGCTAAAGCGGGGTCTCTGTTGCTTTTACATCATGTGTGTTTACATGGGGGCTTCTGTTCATAAAGCGGAGTTCTGCTGATTCGGCTTATAAAGCCACACATATAAAAGGAAATCACTAGGGGGCTTGGTCGTATCCGAACCTTAGCTACCCCTCTTGATCGCCTTAAGGCCAAAGGGAAATCACTAGGGGGCTTGGTTGTATTCGCACCATAGCTACACCTCTTGATAGGCTTAAGGCCAAAAGGAAATTATGTGGGGCCAAAGAGAGTGTTGCACCGGCACAACTCAAACATAGGCACCCACCGAGCACAACTCAAATGTTGCTTGGGGGCTCTTTGCTTCTCAAAGAACAAAGAGTTTGCACCCTTGCAATAGGCTATCAAGCCAGGCTTGGAAGCCAGGTGCATTCACCTAAAACCCCGGGTTATCCTTCCTCTTTAAGTAAGCCACTCCATCCAAGTAAACCTGGTATGAACCGTCAAACGTTTGACAAGTCAATCTCATAGACCCTGAACTTGTCAAAGTTAAAACGATGATTGGTTAAAGATTGAGGTCCATCTTAAAAGGCTTTGAAAAATGGTTTAACTCTGTGGCCTGGCATCCCATGAAAAGCCTCGATTTAGGGTCTGGCAGCCCATGAAAAGCCTTGCATATTCTTCTTGTGTTTTTTTGCAAAGTTTTTTCTCTTTTGATAAGATTCATAAATATTTTCTAATAAACCAGCATTTATTAAAACCCGGCGTGGCTTACAACGCTAAGTTGTCAGTACATGATCAGCTATAATCCGGCGCTTATTGATCCGGTCTACTTTTGACTACAAGTCACCAGTATTATATGGATAAAGACGGTGTTTATCATAACCAGGTACGGTTTTATCATCAACCAGCAAACATGGATGGAGTCATCAATACTCTAGATTGGTGTTATCACCCTTATTATAAAACAGTTAGTCAGCCAACAAGGTAACAGGTATCATCTACTTTATATCTGGCTTGTTTTTAAATACAGCCTTAGCTCTACACCTAGGCTATATATTTGGGCATCATGACCCGTCCAGCGGTAAACCGCCAGGACACTTTCAATCTCTTGTATGCAGGAACAAGTTAAAATACAGCCACTGCAGATTATGCATATAATAGATCCCAAAAGCATGGCGAGTTATCAGTATCAAACAAAATAAGTATGCTCGACGGTATAGCAGACAAGTGTTTGAACTAGCCTATTACAAGGTGTTTTCATGCCCACACAGAATAATTGTTTCAGCAAGAGTGGTAGGCTGCCACAGGCTAAAACGGCCTCCGGTTTACCATTCATCACCAGGATGGCTTGAAGATTGGGGATCATCTTGCGTCGGTGCATCTTCCTCCTCCCTACCCAGCGGCTGGAAATCAATGGTTGCCCAATCGATTCCAGTTAACACTTGGAACACGGCTTCTTCACTTATAAGGTTGGAAGGATCAATGTCAGGGGCATAAGTGTGCTTACGAATTGGCGGAACAAGATCTTCTACATCATGTGTTGGCGCAGGATATCTTTTCTAATCAGCATCGTAAATTGGCTGATAATGAGACAGGTCCATTTCTTCCGCCAATTTGCTCGCTAAAGGTCGCATTTCCCTTGTCAGCCTTCGGAGATCATCATTGTTAAACTCTGAACTGTCTTCCTTCATGCCAGGATAGCCTTTGCCAATATCGGACGGTTCAAGATCTGGAATCCATGCCTTGGCCCAGATTAGCGCAGTCAGCGCACCTGACCTTGCAGCTGATCTTTTAAGTTCATCCAACCGGGCAGGCAACATTGATAGTTTCTCAATGGTTTCTTTTATTAACGTTGGAGGAGGCCTATTGTGAGCAGCAGTGCAAATAGCCCGTTGGGCTCCGGAATATAACTGCTCTATTAAAGTATAGGCAACCTTCAACTTCATACGCATGTCAGAGCCCAGATGGGTAATGCGAGTCCCTGTGACATTGCAAGCATCAGTAAACCGGTAACTAATGAGATAAAATGAACTGAAAAACATCAGATGAGGATGCTTACCAAATACAGCAGAGGTCATAGCATTTATTTGCCACTTTAAACCGGCCAGTTCTTCGACCACCGGTTTAAGGGTTGCTTCTGCGTCTTCAGCTCTCTTTGCTAAAGCGGCTTTCTCTATGTCCGAATCCTCCCATTCCTTCTTAAAGGTCTCCTTAAGATTCTCCATGGCTGCTAAGACATTGGTCAGTTCCTCCTTGGCTTTAGAAGCCTCCGCTTGCTGAGATTTAATGTTCTCTTGAAGATCAGCGGTTTGGGCGTCCTTTTTGCTCAGCTCAGCCTATAAAGGAAAGACATATCATCAGTGGGCCGTATATATTTGAAGTACCAAGCACATAACAAGTTATGCACTTTGCACTTGGGGGCTAATGCCTATTCGCTTCGTTATAAAAAAATTTCAAGTCCCAAGTGTAATGCAAGCATTATTCTTGGCACTTGGGGGCCAATGTAAATATGCTCAAAGTAACAGTGGTTAAAGTCCCAGTTCACCTTGGAAAGATAAACCGGCCCTTGGGGACTACACAGGCGAAAGTTACAGGATTAGAATGCTAAAGTACCGGTTCATTTTTAAAGGATCAACCGACCCTTGGAGGACAAGTATGCAGAGTTGAGATATTACAAAGTCCCGGTTTTTGATTGCCATCATAAATCGGCCCTTGGGGGCTACTAGAGTTGGAACTTACAATTGGACTTAAGAGAGAAAAGGTTATGTAATTACCTCATAATGCTCCTTCATCAGGTTCACTAAACCGGCTTCGTAGTCACGGTTTGTGTACAGACGGTTTAAAAAACCAAAATGGAGTTCCTGGGCGTTGAGGTGAGCATAGCTTGATAAATCGGTGCTCCATTTGCCTTTTTCCATAGAGGAACGTTCCTCCTTGGCGCTATGTTTTGATAATGCGATAGGGTTGTCAGGGGAAGTGTGGCTAACACCGGTGATAATAACATCATCTTCCTTGTCACAGGTAGTCTTCACTGGAGTTGACGGGATATCAGCAACCTTAACCGGACTAGACGGTCCATCATCAGTACGGACCGGGCTCGTCGGTTTATCAGCATCGTCTGTTGTTTCAACTTCTACTTGTTCATCAAAATCATGATCTTGAGGGGGCGGTTCATCAAACATGGCATTAGCATTTGGACCTTCCGGTTCTGTAGTTTACTCCGGTTCAACAACCACATGGTCGTCAGATGGTTTATTCGTCCAGGCCTTCTTGCTAGGTCTAGCCTTGGCTCTGAAAGGAAAAAGATGCAAGGGTTAATATAACATGCAAGTATAAAGTGTCAAGAGATTGAGTTAAAATACTTACCCAGCAACTGTCTTAATAGGAGGGAGTTGTGTGGCCGTCGACTCGCCAGATGATGAATGAGGCATTCCCTGATAATTTGAATCGGACGGATTAAGAGGTTGTCGGAAATAACCTGCCTTGGGATAAGAGGTATTAGAAGTGGGTGAGACCTTAGGTCGACGTTTCCGAACCAGAGTGTTCGGTAAACCGGCCGAAGTGACTACTTGGCCGCTCTGCCGGGTTGTGCGGCGAGCTTCGTGCTGCTACTTCTTCAAAAGAAATTTTGGGTCCAAGTGAGCAAGAGGGTGAGAAAATTTTATTTTCCAGATTGTTTGACGGATTTTCTGTGTTGACAGAGTACCTGAACCGGAGGAAAGAGTAATTACCTCTACGTCGTCAGCCTGGCTGCCTTCAGCATCATCCTGATAATAATCATTATCAATGAGGTGTATGAAAAGCGAACCAAGAGAGTCAAGTTCTACCTCTGAGTCCAGATTATCAAGGTCTTCGTCGAGGTTCAGCCCAGTGGATTCAATCGCCTTCTTCTTGGCAGGCCTCTTGACCACCTTCGTCTTAGGTTGAGGGGTCTTCACTGGTTTTTCTTGGGGCTTCTTCGAAAATGGGTCATCGCCCTGTTAAGAGAATTGACAAAAGTTATAAAAGATTACACAGTTAAAGATATTAAGTACAAGCAGGGATGAGGCAATGCTTACAGCTGGCGGTTTATTCAAAGTGTAGTAGGGACTTAACCCGGTCCTGCTACAGACAACCTCTGATTCATTCAGTATCTTCTTCACAACTTCAGTAACTTCAGCTTCTGTCAGCTGAATATCAATATGACGTCGAGAGTCTTTTGGGTCACCGGTATACTCGCACATTAAACCGGAGCGACGGCTTAAAGGCAATATACTCCATCAAATCTAGCAGCGAATAAAATCAACTCCTGTTAGACCATTGGCCATAAAGGCCCTGAGCTTAGAGATCTGTGGAGCATATGCTGCCCGCTCTTTGGTAGTCAACCGTTGCCGAAATGGATGTGTGTTCGTAAGCCGGTGAGGACGGTAACCCGACAGAGGATTCTCATCATCAGGGGAGGTATCTTTAAAATAAAACCAAGTCTAGTTCCAGTCTTTAGGATGACTATGGAGTTTGGCATGAGGGAAACTGACATCTTTTCTCTACTGAATTGAAACGCCGCCCAGTTCGGTATTGGGCCCGTCTACAAACTCAGTACGGCGGTTCAAATAGAAAAAGTCCCAGAATAGCTCAATAGTTGGCTCCTCTTGCAGGTATGCTTCACAAAATACTTGAAAGTCGCAAACATTGGACACATAGTTCGGTCCAATGTCTTGAGGATGGATCTGGAAATTGGCAAGCACATCACGGAAGAACTTGGACCCAGGTGGTTTAAAGCCACGACTCATGTGATCAACAAACACTACTACTTCGCCATCTCTGGGGGTAGGGGGTTTTCTAGACCGGGGACTCGCCACTGGATTTCACTCCACTTCGGTAAAGTGCCAATTTTGACGCATCCATCCAGTTGCTCCTCAGTAACCCAGGAAGGGACCCAGTTACAGGCATAGAATTGTTTGGCCATTGCAAGTGAAGAGCTGGAAAAGATTACTGCCGGTTTACGATTCATGATTGACAAGGCATAAAGCGCAATAGGTTAAGAAAAAGGAATTCAAGCATGTAAAATTGTTAAACCGGAGGCTGATGCAGTTATAAATGGTAAAGCGATGAGCAGTTTACAAGGGGACTAATTGCATACGACAGATTATTTTCTACAAGGATAAACCACCTACGCAGATATGGAAGGTACAAATCTAAGGCAAAAAATAACTAAGTGAGGAAAAACAGGTTTCACAAGATCACATTGGCATTTTGGATCTACCACAAGGCAGGAAAAGAAAAAAGATTTAGACCTAAAAAAGTTGGTCCTGGAGCAGTTCACAAAAGTCTAGATCGTTTTTTATGCGTATAAGGCT
Source organism: Triticum urartu (assembly GCF_056163025.1). Taxonomy (NCBI): domain Eukaryota; kingdom Viridiplantae; phylum Streptophyta; class Magnoliopsida; order Poales; family Poaceae; genus Triticum; species Triticum urartu. The sequence continues at coordinate 346,112,913 of NC_141876.1, read as the reverse complement.
TGGTTTGATAGCCAAGATAAAGACTATTATAGCTACCGCACAGAATGCATCAAGGTTGAGGTCTGCTATGTATGGACTGACGAAGAACAAGAGAAGAATGGTATGAACCCGTGTGAACCCTAAGTGTATCTACAAAGGAAAGAGGAAAAGACTTACCGAAGTTGTTGAAGCAATGGAGGTGCGCCGCGTTTTTCTGGTGCGATCAGGTTGATGCAGCGGCCGGCGGTGAGGCAGAGGCGAAGCTCGACGATGGCGGCGGCGCTCGGGTGCAGAGGCGTCGCGAGGTGGAAGAAGAGACGAAGAGGCAACGGGAGGAAAAGGAAAGGGATCTTCAGCCCTATTTATAAGGCGAAGAGATAAGCGACACGCACGGGAATCGAGGAGCCCAAAAAATGGATATATAACAAGGTTGTTGCCTCGATTGTTGGATGCTCATTAATAAAGGGTATCTTCGGCTTTAATGAACAGGTGATGTCACGGTAGTTTACTACAAATCTGGAGGATGACGTCACGGCGGTTTACAAGATTTCTGCGAAGGTGCAAAGCGAGGAATTTTTCTAAGTGTGGAAGATTGACATGAACAAGTTCAAATCAATATGGGGCCTAATGTTGGGGATATTACTACTGGACATAAACCGGCCAGGAGAGGCCGGATTATCCCCATGATGATTACTTTATTTGAAGCCCATGAAGACAAAGATGGTGGCGCTTCATGAAGGCCCAAGGCCCAAAGGCGGGTTAAGGCCTGTAGACATAAACCGACATTGATATATAGCTTGTATTGTAATATAGAAGGAATAGAGACCGAGCCGGACACGTTTATGATCCTGCCTCGGGATTTTGTAAACCGACGGGCGTCGACCTATGAGCATAATTTTGAGCACGGTGTGCTTTAGTGTTTTTGAAGAATGCTCTCTTGCTTCACTTAGATTTATTTGAGAGTTACTAAAAATTTCAAGAAATTCTCTCTTGCTTCACGTAAATTAACTTGACAGACAGAAAAATTATGCTCATGATCTTCACTTATATTTGTTTGAGTTTTCAAAAACAACACATGAAAATTAGTCCCGAAGTGATAGATATCCAATTAGGATATAATAAAAACTTTCATGAAGATCACTGGACAAAATAAACTTGATTCCTAGTAATAGTTTTGAGATATGATGATGTGGTATGTGAGTTATGTTGATGAGTAATTATGCTTTAGTAAGAATATTGGCGTTAAGGTTTGTGATTCCCTATGCAAGCATGAAAGTCAATAATTATGCAATGAAATTGTATCCTATTTGTGGTGCATTATTCGGTGTTAATTATGCTTAATGTTTGCTTATGAGATTATTTGTTTCTTGGTTGGTCGCTTCTCAATCTTTTGCTAGCCTTCATTTTGCACTAAGTATGATCTCTACTTGTGCATCCAAAAACCTTTAAACCAGTTTTGCCACATGTGACCACTATATCTACCTATATGTGGTATTCTTTTTCCATTCTAAGCAAATTTGTATGTGCCATCTCTAATTTTCAAAATAAACTTCTCTTTTGTGTGTTCGTTTCGCTCGCGGAGCGGTGAGGGTGGCTAATATTTTCCATGCTAGATGTGTTATTCTCACGATGAGTGTTTGTTCACTTGTCATTGCACGAGAGTAAGGCAAAGGTATTAGGGATGCCCAGTCCCGAAATGAAAAATGAACTTACTTTATGTTGTCAAATAATAAATTCCTTGGAAAGTGTTGGTATGGAGGGAAACCGTGGATACGGCTAGCCATGGAAAGTGAAAGTATGGTTAAAAAAGGAATAAACTTTATTTTCTGTTTGGGAACCACCTATGACATATCTAGCATGGAAAGTGTTGGGAACTCTAAGTCGTTTTCGTTGGTGGGAAGGATACACCTCCCAAAATGTTTTTATCTCTATGTTTTTCACTTTGAGCTCTAGCACCTCTACAAATCTCTACTTCCCTCTGCGAAGGGTATTTCTTTTACTTTATGCAATTTTTATTTTTGAATTTGAGTCTCCATCTTCTCTTACAAAAAGCAACAACTAGGACGCAATATGGTCGTACTTGAGTATTGGGTGTAGTTAATATGCGATTGTGTTTCATGAATGGAACAATGATTGAGCATGATGGGCTAGAGATAGCCTATTTTAGCGTTGATATTTTGAAAGACATGGTTGCTTGTTGATATGCTTGAGTATTTAAGTTATCATGTCAAAACTAGACTATTGCTTTAAACAATATAAAAGTCCAAATGTCCATGCTATAAAGAAAAGAATATGATATGACATGTTAGGCAGCATTCCGCATCAAAAATTCCGTTTTTATCACTTACCTACTCGAGGACGAGTAGGAGTTAAGCTTGGGGATGTTGATACGTCTCCAACGTATCTATAATTTTTTTATTGTTCCATGCAGTTATATTATTAATCTTGGATGTTTTATAATCATTTTACAGTCATTTTATATCATTTTTTGGTACTAACCTATTGACATAGTGCCAAGTGCCAAGTGCCAAGTGCTATTTTTGCATCTTTTTTACATCGCAGAAAATAAATACCAAACAGAGTCCAAATTCCATGAAACTTTAAGGAGATTTTTTTATGGACCAGAAGACACCTAACGGGCCAAGGCTGCGCTTGGGGGTGCTCCGAGGAGAGCACAACCCGCCAGGGCGCGCCAGGAGGCCCAGGTGTGCCCTGGTGGGTTGTGCCCACCTCGGGTGCCCCCGGGACCGCCTCTTTGCTCTATAAATACCCCAATATTCCAGAAGATCTAGGGGAGTCGACGAAAATTAATTCCAGCCGCCGTAGAGTCCAGAACCACCAGATCCATTCTAGACACCATCAGGGATGGGGTTCACCACCTCCATTGGTGCCTCTCCGATGATGCGTGAGTAGTTCTTTGTAGACCTTCGGGTCGGTAGATAGTAGCTAGATGGCTTCCTCTCTCTCATTTGATTCTCAATATAATGGTCTCTTGGAGATCCATATGATGTAACTCTTTTTGCGGTTTTTTTGTTGGGATCGGATGAACTTTGAGTTTATGATCATATCTATCATTTTATATCCATGAAAGTATTTGAGTTTCTTTGATCTCTTTTATGCATGATTGCTTATAGCCTCGTATTTATTCTCCGATATTTGGGTTTTGTTTCGCCAACATGACATATTTACCTTGCAATGGGAAGAGGTGCTTTGTAGTGGGTTCGATCTTACGGTGCTTGATCCCAGTGATAGAAGGGGAACCGACACGTATGTATCGTTGCTACTAAGGATAAAATGATGGGCTATATCTCTACATAGATAGATCTTGTCTACATCATGTCATCGTTCTTATTGCATTACTCCGTTTCTCCATGAACTTAATACACTAGATGCATGATAGATAGCGGTCGATGTGTGGAGTAATAGTAGTAGACGCAGGCAGGAGTCGGTCTACTAATCTTGGACGTGATGCCTATGTAATGATCATTGCCTGGATATCGTCATGAGTATTTGAAGTTCTATCAATTGCCCAACAGTAATTTGTTTACCCACCGTTTGCTATTTTTCTCGAGAGAAGCCACTAGTGAAACCTACGGCCCCCGCGTCTCTTTCTCTTATCATTTGCCTTTGCGATCTATTTTCCTTTGCTTTTATTTTCAGATCTACTAAACCAAAAATACAAAAATACCTTTCTACAATTTATTTTATTTGGCATTCGACCTATCAATATTTACAACTCTCTCACGTCTGTTTGCCCATCTTGGGGCGCCGCTACCCGAAAGGGATTGACAACCCCTTTTACACGTCGAGTTGCGAGTAGTTGTTATTTGTGTGCAGGCGTTGTTTACGTTGTGTTGCTTGGTTCTCCTATTGGTTCGATAACCTTGGTTTCATATCTGAGGGAAATACCTACCGCCGCTATGCTACATCATCCCTTCCTCTTTGGGGAAATACCGACGTAGCTTCAAGCGACATCACACTACTCCCCCAAAATCAATACAATCAAAGCAGAACGTAGGGTATTATCTCTTCAAGAGAGCCGGAACCTGGGTAAATTCTCGTGTCTCTATTACCATTGCACTAGGGCTACTTGTTTGGTACCCTCCACCTGAGATCTGCTAGATTTGACTCCATCATTGGTGGCCAATACACGTCCCTCTGAGTAGTCATAGTGGTTTGATGGCTCTTCATATCAATGGCCAGGTCAGATCCGGCATGAATATCCTGCTAGGGCAACTCTTTGTCTCCGGCAGCATCACCCTCTTCACTGGTTCGACTGGACACCTCAACCAGATCAAAAACTACACTCCAGGATGAATTGTCAGATTCGATAACCTAGAATATGCTTTAGATTACCGCGGTGAACTTGTCTATTCAAATTGGGTGTCAGACCAGGTCGTGGAGCATGACAACAAGTCTGTCCAAAGTCCAAACCCTGGAGTCAGTCCTGGTGCTGGAAAATGGCGAAACCCATGTGGTAAATAATAGAATGGATTTTCTTTGGAGTTCTCATTAAATAAGTATGACCAAGGAGTCTTGGAAGAGAAGAAAACATAGTACTCAAACATTTCATTAACACCCACAAGTAGCTCCAGGTCATGAATCACAAATACTTCTCTCGACCATTATTCTTTGGAACTTCAATCTTCGGTGACAGGGTTATGCCAAAATTTGCTAGGTGCAATGGGGTTCCATTGTGGCTTAATTTTTTGCACCATGGATCAAAATAGTTGTATCTTTTGAGCTCAGCGATCAATATTCTCATTTACCACATACACACCTCTTTGGAGAAGGTCGATCATTTACCACTCAATATCCAGATTGGTGATTGAGTCTCATTTATGAGAATTATCTCAATATATCGCAACATGACATGAAATGACCGAGAAGCTAGGGCTCCATGATTTTAGTATCACGGGCAAGTTTTGGCATAACCTCAATCACTTCAAATATTCGTTCCTCCAAATAACTCTATCAATCAGTATCATCAAGACAACCAAATTCAATACTATGGAGTTGAAGTGCTTGAGTGCTAGTTCTATTCAAAAATTCTGAGCTCCTAAGTTTCTTTTTAGAGGTTTTTATTCCTTTTCAGAGCAAAATCATGCTTTACAACAAGGCCTACCTCTAGACAAGATATGAAGTAAATGTATGAATGGGTACATGATATTACATGACAATGTTAGCAAGTTACAACATACCAAGTTCAGACCTTAGTTGGCAAAACCTTGCTTGATCCAATGGCTTGGTGAAAATGTCGGCAAGTTGCAAATCTGTTCCAAAATGAGTTATCTCAATATCCCCTTTTTGCACATGATCCTGAATGAAGTGATGATGAATGTCAATGTGCTTGGTGCGAGGGTGTTGAGCGGGGTTGTTGGTGATCTTGATTGCACTTTCATTGTCACATAGAAGAGGCGCCTTCTTATATGTAATTACATAGTCCTTCAAGGTTTGCCTACCCATAGAAATTTGATATGTCTCCAAACGTATCTATAATTTTTTATTGTTTCATGTTGTTATATTATCAGTCTTGGATGTTTTATAATCATTTTATATCATTTTTTGGTACTAACCTATTGACATAGTGCCAAGTGCCAGTTCCTGTTTTTTCTGTGTTTTTTACATCGCAGAAAATCAATATCAGAAGGAGTCCAAATTCCACAAAACTTTACAGAGATTTTTTAAGGACCAGAAGGAACAAGTTGGGCCCTGGTAGCACCTGGGGGGAGTCCCGAGGAGGGGACAACCCATCAGGGCGCGCCAGGAGGCATAGGCGCGCCCTGGTGGGTTGTGCCCACCTCGGGTGCCCCCGGACCGCCTCTTTGCTCTATAAATACCCAAATATTCCCAAAAGCCTAGGGGAGTTGACAAAATATTCATCCAGCCGCCGCAGAGTCCAGAACCACCAGATCCAATCTAGACAGCATCTCGGATGGGGTTCACCACCTCCATTGGTGCCTCTCCGATGATGCATGAGTAGTTCTTTGTAGGCCTTCGGGTCCGTAGTTAGTAGCTAGATGGCTTCATCTCTCTCTCTCTCTCTCTCTCTCTCTCTCTCTCTCTCTCTGTCTTGATTCTCAATACAATGGTCTCTTGGAGATCCATATGATGTAACTCTTTTTGCGGCGTGTTTGTTGGGATCTGATGAACTTTGAGTTTATGATCAGTTATATCTTTTTCTATCCATGAATGTTTTTTTGACTATATACTGCAAGGCAACAGCCTCGCAGCTCTTTATTCAAAGCATCAAAGGAAAACAAATTCCTGTACAAGTCAATTACATAGGGAAAAAAGAAAGAAGATAGAAATACTTACAACCCAAACTGGGTAATAATGCTATGGGAGATTAGAAATCCAAATCAGAATTCTATCCCTGTATTTACATTTTATCCTATGAGAGAGCAAGGTTATGTCATGAATAAAGTTGTGCCTCCAGGCTCTGAAAGAAGGCCTCTCATTCCTGAAAACCTTGCCATTCCTCAAGATCCAAATATTCCAAGCAGCTGTAAAGATCACTTCAGTGAAGAAGATATGCCCAAAATCCATCCTAGCCTTTACAGCCATGTTATAGGTGGTCATCCCAGGATGAGGGTCCCAGTGAATCTGCAAGTAATCCCAGACTCCAACACTGAAATTACAGGAGAAAAACAAGTGACCAATATCCTCATGAATGAGATATGGGCATAGAACACAAGAATGATCGTCCACATGCCAATGCCTCCTCTGCAACATGTCTCTGGTGTTTAGACGATCCCTCAGCATAAGCCATCCAAACATTTTAATTTTCAAGGTGCATGAGGATTTCCAAATCCATTGGAAAATAGGATCTACAACAATATCTTGATGCTCATGTACATAAAAGGATTTAGGTCTGAAGCACCCCTTATTAAAAGACCATATCCATGTGTCATGATCTATAGTGCAACAATAGGCATTTATCATTTGTTGTAGACATTCTAGCTCAGCAAAAGCCTGTGTAGACAAAGGTAGATGCATATTTGAGAGGAGCTCTTGAGAAAGCACATTAGACACTGAAAGTTGTCCATCAATAACAAATGAAAAGAGTCTGGGAAATTTTTCACTGAGGGAGGAACCCTTAAGCTCAACCACCCAACTATCAATCCAAAAGAGAATAGACCTGCCATCCCCCAACATTGGAGAAGTCATCTGACAGTGTTTGTGTGTCAATTTAAAAACATCATGCCACCAAAAGGACCCACAAAGGCTGGTAGTATGAAGGAGAGAGCTATCATAGTAGGAATTCTAGATGAGACCAACCGAGGGGATGTCATGATGATTATAAAACTTATGCAAGAATTTCATAAGTAGGGCCTCATTCTGCACCCTTAGATTGAGTACACCAAGACCCCCCTTATTTTTTGGTAGACATACCAAATCCCAACCTGCCAGAGCTTGTCTTGGAGTATCAGAATTCCCGATCCAAAGGCATTGTCTCTGAATCCTTTCAATTTGCTTCAGAATTCCAGGGGGATGACAAGTGTGCAGAGGAAATATATGGGCATGGAAGTTAAAACAGACTGGAGCAACTATAACCTACTTCCTTGGTTCAGAAAGCAAGAAGTGGTAGACAATCTCCTTTCAATCCTATGCACCAGAGGCAACAGATCCTGAATTGAGGGCCTGGTAGTCCCCATGGGTAGACCCAAATAAGTGAAAGGCATGACTCCCAATTTGCATCCTAGGATTGAAGCCAACCTATTAGCTTCATCATCTGACATGTTCATAGGCACCAGAAGAGATTTAGCAAAATTCACAGATAACCCAGTTGTAGCAGCAAAAACATCAAGCATGTCTTTAAGAGCAGGTAGCTAGTGGTCAATAACAGGCAACACAATTAGTGTATCATCAGCATACTGCACTATGGGGAAGTCCTGACTGTGAGATGGGATTGGAAGAGTCAATATTCCTTTACTCCACATATCATTGACTACAGACTGAAGAAGGTTAGCAGCAAGCACAAACAGTAAAGGTGACATTGGGTCACCTTGTCTAACTCCCCTCTTACATTTAAAGTGATGACCAGGTACACCATGAAGTAGCACAGAAGATGAACCAGATGACAGAATGGATTGCATCCAGGATATCCATTTATCATTAAAACCCTTGTATCTTAGAATTCTAAGAATGGCATCATGCTCAATAGTGTCAAAGGCCTTAGTAAAATCCAACTTCAGCAAGACAATTTGTGTTTTTGAAGATTTACATTGGTGAATGTACTCAAAACACCAGGCTAGACAATCCTGAATAGACCTAGATTTGATAAACTCACATTGGTTTTTACGAATACAGGAAAGAATCACTTTCTGTAGTCTGTTTGCCAGGAGTTTAGTGGGGAATTTCAAATAGGTATTTGTCAAAGAGATTGGCCTGTAGTCATTCAAACCCTCAGGAGATAGCTTTTTTGGAATGAGAGTTATGAGAGAGCTGTTTATACACTCCAGGTCAAGATGTCCTTCAGAAAAATCCTTGACTAATTGATGAAAATCATCCTTAATGATGTGCCAGCACTTTTTGAGAAAGAGGCTAGTAAAACCATCCGGCCCAGGAGCTATGTCAGGAGGCATCTCTTTAATAACACAGTCAATTTCCTGCTGAGAAAAAGGTTTAGTCAAATCATCAAGTCCCTCAACCTTTTGGATAATATTTGGCATATCAAAACCCATTTGAGTGTTATTTGCACATCCAATCCTTTGTTTGAATTCTTGTAAAAAAGTCCAGCAATTGATGAATGATCAGAGATCACTTGCCCATTATCAGAAATTATACTGGAAATAGAGTTACTCCTGTATCTCTCAGTGGCCATGGCATGGAAAACTTTAGTATTTTCCTCTCCCACTTTAATGCTCATGATAGCACACATCTGCTTCCAGTACATGTATTGCAATCTGAGAATATCCTCCAGATGGAGCTTAACAATCTTCCTGAAAATTTCCTCTGGCCCAGACAAAGGCCTATATTCCACTAGGCCATCCAAACAGAGTATGACTTTATTACAATTAGAGATCAAAGCTTTAACCTTAGAAAGGCTAATGTGCCAATATTTGAGTGCCTATTTGAGAGCTTTAAATTTTGCAGAGATAACAGCAGCAGAAGATTTATTATGTACTGGCCTATTCCAAAATCACTGACACAATCAAGAAAGCCAGGCAAATTAGTCCAGTAATTTTCAAATCTAAAAACTTTGGCCTTAGGAAAGAAGTTTTGATTTGCACCACACAGGGCACGTGATCAGAAGATGTTCTGGCTAGAGGTAAGACCATAGTATTAGGATAAGAGCAGGTCCATGAGGAGGTTGTGAAGAACAAATCAATCTGTTCAAGTAAAGGAACAGTTTGCATATTTGACCATGTATATTTTCTGCCCTTAAGAGGAAGTTCAATTAAGCCAAGATGCCCAATAACCTCATTAAAAATAAACATGTTATTAATGTCACCACCAGGCTTGTTCCTATTGTCCATCGTGTGCAAGAAATTAAAATCACCCAACAACAGCTAATTAGCATCATCAGGGATAATTAGATCATGCAACCAATTAACAAAATTATCCCTAGCCGGGTTTTGATAGGGCCCATAAACTATGACCAATGTCCAGGTTTGAGAATTATGAGTAGATGTGAACTCCACCACAATACCAAAACTAGCAGACTGAATTAATTTACCAGCAAACATAGCGGTATTCCAAACTACCAATAGCCCACCAAATGTGAGATCATTAATTTACCAGCAAACATAGCGATATTCCAAACATAGCGGTATTCAGATCTATTAAACCAAAAATACAAAAATACTTTGCTGCAATTTATTTTATTTGCGCTATATTATTTCAATCTACTACAATTTTCTGGCATCATTACCCGAAAGGGATTGACAACCCCTTTAACACGCTGGGTTGCGAGGCGTTGTTATTTGTGTGCAGGTGTTGTTTACGTTGTGTTGCTTAGTTCTCCTACTGGTTTGATAACCTTGGTTTCTTCACTGAGGGAAATACCTACCGTCGCTATGCTGCATCATCCCTTCTGACGCTATAACCATGGAGCAATCAAAAGGAATTTCTGGCGCCATTGCTGGGGAGGATCTTCTTCATAACCAGGTTCCTAATCAAAAATATCATCTCCTCGCAATTTACATTATTTTCCATTTGCCTCTCGTTTTCCTCTCCGCACTTCACAAAATTTGCCGTTTTATTCGCCTCTCTTTCTCATTCATCGTTTTCTTGCCGGATCTGTTTTTGCGTGCATCTTTGTTTGCCGTTATGGATAGTTCTCCTTCTATTGCTTGCACTCCCGAGGACGAAGTCCTCAACTTTAAACAAAGGGGAGGAGAAAATTTAAAAGATGCTTGGTATAGAATTTGCAATGCTCATAATAGATCTATCCGTAAGCAATCTACTGTTGTGCTTCTGCGTTGTTTTTATGTTGGCATCACCACTTGGTATAGATTCGTCCTTGATACGATTACCGGTGGCAATTTCTTAATGAGTCCTCCTTTTGATGCCCTTAATGCTATGGGAAATTCAGTGGGTTCACCACCTCTTATGGTTAATGAAACAATTTTGACTCTTGAGCACGTTATGGAAAGATTAGATGCTATCGAAAAGAAAATGCTCACCGAAGATCATATGGAAATAATATATAAAAAGATGCATAATTTTGCTACTCATCTTGGGTCAAAAGCGGGAGATATGTTTAAGTTTTTAAAAGAGAGGGGCACCTTAATCCATGAAAGAATAGAAGAAAGTTTGTCTCGGATCGATAAATTGGAAGAAATCTTTAGTAATCTAAGCACGGCTTTTACTACCACTAAAATTACTGAGGAAACTCCTGTAAAGAGTAGGAGATCAAAGAACAAGGGTGCAACTACTAGTAATAGTAATAATGGAGATCTTAAGAAGATTAGTGTTCACCCGGATTTTGTTGAAGTGATAATAGATCCCTTTTGCAAGAATGAAATCTTTAAATTTATTCCGAGGAGTATTGTTGTTCAAAATCTTTATGCTAAATCCTTGAAGGATTCTAAGTGTTTGATTGAAGAGTTGAACAAGGATGAAAAAACTTAGATCCTTGCTTTATGCCTAGCTAAGGGCGCAAAACTATAGCGCTTGTTGGGAGGCAACCCAATGAATAAAATTTTATTTTTTCCTTTTTCTTCCTATTCTTGTGTGTTAGCACAGTTATGCTACTGTTATGATTGTGTTTTTTATGTTTTAATTAGAGTTTGTGCCAAGTAAAGCCTTTAGGATCTTCTTGGGTGATAGTTGTTTGATCTTGCTGAAAAAACAGAAACTTTTACGCTCATGAAATTAATTTTCATCTTTTACGAGAGAGAGAGAGATAAAATACCCATTCTACTCGAAGTAGATCAATATACAAATTTCTCAGGTCATCCTAATTTTTCAGAATTTTTGGAGTTACATAAGTATTTGAAATAGTCAGATTACTACAGACTGTTCTGTTTTGACAGGTTCTGTTTTCTTTGTGTTGTGTGCTTATTTTGATGGCTCTATGGTTTTCTTTGATGAGTTTTTGCCATAGAAAAGCTGGAATACAGTAGATATAATACTAAAACAAAATATGAGTTCGTTTTATACAACATTTATAGTAGTGGTTTATTATTATTATACTAATGGATCTCATGAAGGTTTTGTTGAGTTTTGTGTGATTCAAGTTTTCAAGTTTTGGGTTATCTTACGATGGATGAAGGAAGGATGGAAGAGCCTAAGCTTGGGGATGCCCCGGCATCCCAAGCTATTATCCAAAAATGAGCAACCAACTAAGCTTGGGGATGCACCCGAGTGGCATCCCCGCTTTCTTCCAACAACTATCGGTATTTTACTCGAGACTATATTTTTATTCGTCACATGATATGTGTTTTGCTTGGAGCGTCTTGCATGATATGAGTATTTGCTTGTTTTATTTTGTGTTTTAAGTCATCAATTCTTGCTGGACACACCTATTCGAGAGAGCCAAAATTATGTCATGACTTGTTAGAATTGCTCTTTGTGCTTCACTTAAATCTTTTATGAGCAATGGACTTGCTCTAGTGCTTCACTTATATCTTTTTGAGCACGGTGTGCTTAGTATATTTGAAGAAATGCTCTCTTGCTTCACTTAGATTTATTTGAGAGTTAGTAAAATTTTGAAGAAATTCTCTCTTGCTTCACTTAGATTATTTTGAGAGAAATAAATAGTATGCTCATGATCTTCACTTATATTTGTTGGAGCTTGTCAAAAGTAACACATGAAAATTAGTCCCAAATTGAAAGATATCCAAGAAGGATAAATAAAAGAAAATGTCATGAAGATCATTGGACAAAATAAATTTGATTCTTAGTAATAGTTTTGAGATATGATGATGTGATATGTGAGTTATGTTGATGAGTAATTATGCTCTAGTAGGAATATTGGTGTTAAGGTTTGTGATTCCTGAAGCATGCACATGTAGTATCTCGTTATGCTATGATGTTGGAGCATGATTTATTTTTGATTGTCTTCCTTATGAGTTTTGGTCGGGGACGAGCGATGGTCTTTTCCTACCAATCTACCCCCCTAGGGGCATGCGTAGCAGTACTTTGCTTCTAGGGCTAACAAACTTTTGCAATAAGTATATGAGTTCTTTATGACTAATCTGAGTCCATGGATCATACGCACTCTTACCTTTTCGCAATTTGCTAGCCTCTACAGTACCATGCATTGCCCTTTCTCACATTGAGATGTGGTGAAAACTTCGCACGTGCATCCAAATCCCGTGATATGATACGCTCTATCACACATAAGCCTCATTATATCTTCCTCAAAACGGCCACCATACCTACCTATTATGGCTTTTCCATGGCCATTCCAAGATATATTGCCATGCAACTTCCACCGTTTTTGTTTGATGACTTGAGCATCTATTGTCATATTGCTTTGCATGATCATATAGCTAACATCACTACTACAGGATGCTGCTAACGCGACACTACGACTAGAGACCCTTCGAGAAACTGTGTGCAATGCAATAATCGCAAACGGTGTTGTATGAAAACCGTCAGAAATGTGTAAAACGTTTGCGATGATGGATGCATCAAACACAGTTCAGGTTTTAGTTGCGTGTGCGATGAAGGGCATACGGTTCAGTTCAATTAACTGTTTGTGATGAGGAGGAACAAAAGAAATGGGTCGCTAGATGAAGGCGTGTGCGATACACAGCATACGGTTCACTCGGATGAACTATTTGTGATTAGGCAACACAAAAGAAACGGCTAGCCAGATCAAGGTGTGTGCGATATATGGCATGCATTTCACTCGGATGAACTATTTGCATTGAGACATGAGAACAGAAATGGTTCAACTTAACAAGATGTGTGTGATACGCGGCAAACAGGTCTGTAATCAGAAATGTGTGTGAAGACCCATAATAACACAGACGGTTGCTGCTAATAAGACCTGTGTGTTGTGCGATGGGATTGCATACAGAACAACAACAACACACACACACACACTTATAAGGACATGCTTGCATAACCAAATTAAACATCCACTTACATAGGTGGCTACTACAACCATGGCATTTACACACACCAAATTAAACTATTACATGCATAATTACATAGGTGGCTACTACACACATGACATTTCCACACACACAAATAAAGTAAACTATATATTACATGCATGATTAACTAGCATAAACGATCATCTGATCATCATCTACTTCTTGTGACGCTTGCTCTACTTGTGGCTCGATCCGGGCTCGTCGATTTGGGTAACGAGGCACTTCCTCATGTCAACACTCTTGGCCTGTGTATCTCATAGAATGTGTACACGCTGTTGGCCGCGAACCTGAGGTGAGGTTCATCAAGTTGCTGCATCCAGGCCTTGTGCCAGGATACGAGACTTGTTCTCTGGGCATCCTGCTTCATCTTTTCGTAGTAGGGGTCGATGATGGCCGAGGCAAGTTCGACCAAGGAGTCCTGCTTCATGCTGCCCCAGACCTTGTAGTGGTCACGGATTTCGACAAGGTTCTTGCAGGCCAAGCCCGTAACACTGAGCGCTTTTACATCGTCTTTGGTATCCACCATGGCGAACTTGTAGTCGATGCTGTTGACAAACTTGTTGAAACGGTTGCTAGGCTCTTTGGCCATGCAGTAGTGGTAGATGACGACATGATGGCGCACGCACAACTGGGTGATGGCAACCTTCTGATCTATGTGGGGACGACCGGCGGTGTACTGGAGGTCGATGCCGACCACCTTGTACTTGTCTCCAGCAAGCAACTGCTCAACGCTGTTGATGTAGTCGTCCACCACGGCCGGGTCGATGGTGTACACCACCGAGAGATCCATCTCCCTCGCGTGGGTCTCCACTCTATGCTCGCCGAACTCCATTGGAGCACCACCGGACATCCCCTCTCTATGTGTTGTCATGGGTGTGCTTGTTGTGTTGTGGGGCGTAATCGAAAGGTTGAAGAGACTAAGGTTATAATGGTCGCGGGAACTAAAGGGGAAGCCGAACGGCTAGGAATATCGGCAGGCCCTGATGGCAGTTCTAATTTGCAGCGCGTAACTCCATCGTTCTGCATGTAACTGCATCGCGTGGCAACGCGCGCGGCGCAACCGCATGCATATGGGGGCCCTTACGTGATCATGCGCATGCCCAACCACTGGCAGAGCGCACGCGGAGGGACACGAGCAGAGCGCTCCGCGGTCACCTCAAGGAAAAGTTGTCCACAAGAAGAGCGCGCCGATGGACATGAGCAGAGCACACCAACGGACGCGACGGAGCGCGCCGCGGCGCCTAACGGCGAGCACAGCGCGCTGCGGCGCCTAACGGCGAGCAGAGCTTGCCGAGGGACGCGAGCAGAGGACGCCACAGTGATACGTGGCAAATAAGACGAACTATGTGAGCGATGTCGGAGATATCAAGCACGAATCAGATTAGAGTTGCGTGTGCGATACGTGGCAGGCAGTTGATCCATCAGAGCTGTTTGTGATGGAATAAATCATCTGTGTTGCAGGCAAACGCTTGCTGGTGTATAACCTTAAATTTCACCAAAAAAGTGTTAATGCATGTTACAAAAATTGTATAGCTGGAAACTATGTTCAAATACGACTCCAACAATATAATCTATGGCGACATGCATTCGTATTTTATTAGTTAAATCCTACTTATAAACCAGGGCGGGGGTATAGTAGGTAATTAAATCACAAACATTTTTTTATTACCTATATGTGTATGTGTCCTCTCGTCCTCCTCTCACACGTCTCGTCACTCCGCTGCCACAGACGGCTTACAACGCAAGCTTGCGCAGCGCGCGGGGGCGTTCTTTTGGCCAAACGGTGGCGCCAATGAATCATCGATGAGCCCGTTCCCACACAACCTTGCAGGTTCCCGCGCAAGCTTCCCGCCCGACTCGGTGAAATTCCCCAAAATCCCAATGCTTGCCGGCCTGCTATAAAAACCCTCACGGCCGATGAGTCCTGCATCGCATTTTCCCCTCCCTCCCTGTAGCTTATCTCGTCTGCTTCTCCTACAATCGCCTATGGCACCGGTCTGTCGTCATCGCTCAGCCACTCCACCGTCATCAAAGGACAGCTCCAGTTGGGAGGCTACACCGCGGCGGTGGCGCAGTCCCCGGTGTAGTGTAGTGCGCGTGGCGTCCCTGTTGGTTATGCACGGAACACCCACCACACGCTCCGCCACCGCTGCCCGTCGGCAGCTATTGCCGGCCGCCGTTGCCGCCACACCACCGTCGAAAGCCAGGGCCATCTCCCGCTCCGCCGCCACGGCCCGAAGGCGGGAGGTGGCCGTCATGGCCGCCACCCCACTGCCGGCCACCGTGGCCATCACCCGCTCCGCCACCGTGGCCCGAAGGCGGGAGGTGGTGGTCATGGCCGCCACCCCATCATCGACCACTGTGGTCGCTAGCCCACCGTCGACCGTCGGGATCATCACCCGCTCCGCCACTGCCGCCCGAATGAGGGAGGCAGAGGTGGAGGCCCGCACGTGCGTCAGCGACCTTGCGTGCTACATCGAGTTCCTGCGGGAGGAGGAGGAGCGCCTCATCGAGCACACAAAGAGCCTTATCGCAGCCGTGGTCACAGCACACGCCGACGCAGAGGTGAGGAATCAGGAGATCTACGAGCAGTCCGGCCGCTTCGAGAGGGATCATCTGGAGCGGCAGTGGGCTTTCGAGCTGGCAAGCGTCGCTGAACATGCAACAGTGGCAGGCACCGTATTGCATTTGTCTAGCTCGTTGGTAGGCTCCTCCTCCTCCTCTGCCTCTATGGTAGTAGTAGTATTTAGGGGCTATTTTGTTCAGTTTATCTAACTATAGATGTGTGGTCGAACTGTACAACGTACTTAAAATTAGCTAGTATATGTAGTTGAACTAGCTATTTCAGTATGTGGCTGGCAACAATTGGGGAGAAGTTTGGTCGGCTCAGCTCTCGAGTTGAACTGTTTGTATAAATTAAGAATGACTGCTTAATCTATGAATGAAATCTATGCTTAATTACTGAATTTTAGTTGCAAAAATTACATAGCGCTAATGATTTCTAGATGCATATTTTGACAAATCGCAGTGTTACAAGGATTGACAAATGGCAACGTTACTAGATCAACAAATGTAAATCTTTCCAGTTTGACAAATGGCAACACACCCAATATGACAGATTCAAATCTTACCAAATTGTTTGTACGTGGTTGCACACGGGTCATCCAAACCAACCATTTGCGTTGAAGGGATGAACAAATCCTGTGTTGCTCCCACTTTGCATACTGGTGTTCTATATAAATCATTTGCGATCAAGAGCTGCAGAAATCCTGCTCAGCACATTTTCTCTTGGCTTCCTGGGGAAGCTGACGGTTTGCATACGGGTGTTCTAACTAAAATGTTTGTGATGAGTGTTTTATATTTAAAAGCGAATTAAACTGTGGCTTGGGCGCCATTAATGGAGACGATGTGAGCAAGGCGGGCGGCCATGGAAGTCAAAGGGCTCACTTCCCAGTGAGCCTGCGCAGCGTACAGCTCGCACGCTTCCCGGTGAGCTTGCACACTCGAGGACAGCTTGCACGCCTCTCAGTCAGCCTGCGCACCGGACGGCGCTCGCACGCCTCTCGTTTAGTCAAGGTCAAGAAGCTCTCCGCACGACACCTCCTATAGACACTAAAACCAAGACACGTGGTGTCACGTGAATGGTTAACAGAATTTTGGATTTACTATAATTTAAAAACCAGGCATCTCAATGTTTTGTCGGCAATCAACGGTGCCTTGGTGTTTGAAATTCATCCCATTTCTTTCATGGGACCTAAGCATGCACCCAAGGACACATATTTGATTTTTCAATAAGTTTATATGCACTGGAGCATGTGCATGTTGTTCAAATTTTAATTATGCGCATAAAATGCCTGAAAAACCCAGTTAATGTATAAAAATATACAAACAAACCCTGAATAATTCCAATTTTTTTGACGACACACCTATAGTTGCATGTTCCCTGCAGATAAAAGTTCTAACAATTCAAACACCATCATTTGTAGCTGTGACCCCATTACATAATTCAAATGATCAAGACGATAAATCAAGTAGATCGCACACTGTTTATTATCACCAACCGTGTGAGATGCAGCACAAAATATCTTGGAGCACCGTCGGTGTATAGTACTATAAATCAAGTAGATCGCACACAGTTAGTCTCCTTTGTGTACCCAAATTATGCAATGACGTGGATGACCACTGTAAACAGGGAAATTCAAACCAAAATTTTTGACATTCAAACTCAACACACACGGGTTAAGATATCTGAATCGTTTGTGATGTTCACATATCATACACAGTTCCAAATTTTCAACTTTCACGGAAATATCTACCTCCCCGCCCCCATTACCAAAAGCCACATTTCCCCTCTTTCCGCCTTCCTTTCCAAGTTGAAACCTTCACTCCTTGCTTGCATCACCGCCGCCTCCTCGCCGGCGACCCTCCTTCACGCTCCTCGGCCTCGCCTATATAGGCAGGTAATCCACACCCGACCCCCATCCTCCTCCTCCTTCCACATCCCACATGACCCTACCGCTGGCGCGAGTGCAACACCTTCCACCCAAATCACCGACCCCTCCACCAAATAAGCGCCAACCTAAGCCATGGTGCACGCGGTATAGCCAGGACCTCAAGGATCATTTGGCAGCGGAGAAGCAAATCGCGGCCGCACGCGCGGATGAGGTCGCGATGGCAGCCATTCGTGTCGACCCCCAGATCTTGAAGGAGCACCTTGCCATTTGCTAGCTATGCCAGTTAAGCATGCTCGGTTTACCCATTGTGTGTGCTGCTCCTGCCTTTCCTTCACAAATTCTAGTGAATAGGGATATCTAATTTTACCATGCAATCTATTGCTCTAGTGTATATGTTCTATATGTCGTGCAGTGTGGTACTCACTTATTAACTTTTTTGTTAATTAGTTGTCGTCTTTAGTTAACTGTTTGGTTCAATTCTGCAAATGTGATGTTCAATTCTTCAGGCTGCAATTTTGTATTGTCTTCCATGTGAGAAATAAATCGAATTTATCTTTACAAAATTGTGGGTGCATTCTGTTATTGTATACCATGTGAGGAATAAATTGAATTTGGCTGTAGTAAATACATGAGAAACAAATACAATTGATACAATTGGGTGTAGTTGACTGTTTGGTTAACTGTCTGGTCTTCTATTAGGAGTATGTTATATTATGCAATGTGGTGCTCAGCTAATTTTTGGTTCATTTGTTGTGGTGTTCAGTTAACTGCTTGGTTCAATTATGCAATGCGATGTCCAATTGTCATGGGTAGAATTTTGTATTGTTGTGCATGTGAGGAATAAATCGAATTTGGCTGCACTTAATACATGAGAAACACATACAAGTGCTATATTTCCTAGTTCTTAATCATCCTTGGTTTGGATAAATTGGTTTTCCGTGTGGCTTGAATTAATCTGATGAATCTGCAATGTGATTATTTTTCATCAACATATTCTACTGATAGCATGCGAACCCTTACTTAACCTGATGACTAACTACCTTATATGTGTTGCAGGGAAACAATGGGAAGCACTGAGGTTTACAATCGAGGTTAGCACGTGCATGGTCCATTGTCTAATAGCACATTATTGTGCAATTGCAGGAACCATTCTAATATTTAGGTTTTTAACAATTTGGTCTTGCACATGTAGGTCCTGCTGACAGAGGTTTTGACCCACTGTTCGACCCTTTTTGCATATGGGGAAATGAGTTGTCCATGAATATCAGTCAAGTCAAGAAACTCAGAAAGATTGTTAGGATAAAGAAATTAGCGATAAAAAACAACAAGATCTTTGTCTGCACAATGAAGAAGACATCAGTTCACTACGGGATGGTACTAACTATTATACCTTGCCTTTTTTATTCCGTTTCCCCATTTCCAATATAGAGAAGATATTTATGCACATCCTTGTTTTCAGGTCTTTCCAAAGCAGTTCACTGATGATTACCTCTCAAACCACCTGTATGGTCAGGAGGTGAGGAAGGTATTCATACAACACCCATGGTTCAATATTGAAGTGTTCCTGAAGAGGATGAAGGATGGACGGTCAATCATCCACAGCCACTGTCCTAAAGTTACAAAGACCTTCAACATCAATGAAGGCTCAATATTTGCCTTCTGCTTCAGCAGTTTTGCAGATGAGATACATCTGTCTATGTACCATCCATGATGCTAATTTCGAAAGGTTATAGATGTTGCATGTGAAACTTAGTCCTGGTGTAGTTGTGTAATGGGGTAGCTGAGTGCTGAAGCTATATGATGTTGTACTCTTATGTATTTCAATTATGAAAATGAAATATATTGTGTGCTTAATATGAACTGTCAATTAGATTAATAAATGGATTATGAATAATCGGATGATTAGCCTGCTAATTGGGTTTTGCTGTTGCAAATGGTTGTTGAAAAAATACCGTGGGTGATGACCTCAGGCAACGCACACAATTTCTAGGAATAAACCGTGTTGGATCAATGAGCAATCACACATGACTTTCTCTTGAAAATTGTTTGTGTTAGGCCACCTTGTGCAAACGTTTACCACATAAAAACTATGCATGATGGACAGCCTTTGCCACACAGTTTCTTTTACGGACCGTGTGTGATACATTCAATAACACAAATGATTTAACGGGAAAAATTGTGTGTGATGTACCTGTGAATGGAAACGTTTTCCTTGGAGCGACTATGTGGGATGTGCATACGAACGGAAACGTTTAGCGGGGACTGACTGTGTGGGATGTACTTGCGACCGGAAAAAAATTCACCTTATAATTGTATTTTTAGCTCTACCCTACATATTTCCGTATTTGAGTGCTCGCCGGTCGCACACGACCTCATTTTGCCAAACGTGTGTGCCAGGAGGGCATATCCCCGACGGCTTCTGGGTCGTGTGGGAAGGACCCCCCCTATTTCCCACACTCACTTGGCGACGGTTCCAAATGTCGTCACGGAAAGGGGTTAAAAACCGTTTGTTTAGGAGCTCGATGTACTGGTGCATTGTGTTTGTGGCTCAGCCACCGTTCATCATTTTTCATACATGTTACGCTAGATCATCGCCAAAGGAATTTATATAGAGTCATATTTTGTCATAGGTATCGAGTTGTAATTTTTATTTCTTTTGAGTTATAAGTAAAAAAGAAGTGTGATAATCATCATTATTCATTTTTAGAGCAGTGCCCCAGTAAGGAAAGGATGATGGAAACTATGATTCCCCCTGTAGCGACCCGACCTCAGACGGTCAAGTCTCTGTGCTTAAGTGTCATCCCTGGATCGCTATGCTGACACAC
The DNA here is from genome assembly GCF_056163025.1 of Triticum urartu. Taxonomy (NCBI): domain Eukaryota; kingdom Viridiplantae; phylum Streptophyta; class Magnoliopsida; order Poales; family Poaceae; genus Triticum; species Triticum urartu. The sequence continues at coordinate 346,092,099 of NC_141876.1, read as the reverse complement.
ACAGTACTCGAGGATTTATAACAGAGGTAAATCAAATGTATAAAGTAATGTAAATACTATTACCTCAATCCATATAGCGGAAGTAACAACAATGTTGTGCAGTCCCAACAACACCAACGGCAAAGTTGAGTGTAGACATCATAACCCTAACGTATCACTTACTCGTCGTAAGATACCTGCAACTTGAGACGTTGCAGCCATGTAGGTCAGTACATTGAATGTACTGGCAAATTCACACCATAGAGCAATGATGACCAATATCTATCACTACATGTATATTTGGTTGGTGGAGGCTCTAAGTTCAATTTTTTGCATAAAGCCAATTTTTTTCCTACAACAAAGGAATAGATTTTATTTTAACTACAAAGTTTATGTAGTTATTGAGAAGGTACCCCCAACACAATCCCAAAGTCATTAATAACCCAACAATTTCATTAAATATAGTGATGAGATCAACCAATAATCCAAGTACCAGATACTCAAGATGTCCATAACCGGGGACACGGCAAATCATGATTTGTTTGTACACTCTGCAGAGGTTTGCACACTTTCCCCCACAAGACTCGATCTCCTCCGTTCAATTTCTCGCACTACATGATGTTTGAGAAACGGATGACCGAGACACAGTCTTTCAGAAGTATTAACTCTTTACGATGGGTAGTCCGTACCACCTACATCCCCTACATCTTCTATTCTACCACTGAAAGAGGTCACACAACATACTCAACTATGCCAGAGCCCATAATGGCTTGTGGCTGCACATGGAAGTTTCTAGCATGAATAATCTTATGATCCCTTTGAGCCTGGGTGACATTCCAATAGGATGATCACACGGATACCCCAGGATCTCCTATGACAACACTGGATTCGCCGAGTGTCCGGGCAAGCCACTGGTTTCCCTAGGGTGCCCCAACCATTCCACCCAGATGTGTATTAAAGTAGCCACCTTAAGTTTCCCTTAGTTATAAATAACTCTCACATCTTTCATGTCTCACGAACCAAACCATGTCTACGAACATAGCAAAGTAGTATAAGCATAATGGATAAACCCAGGGTTTCATACAAGACAATAGGTCCTACCTCATCAACTACTTCCCAAAACCCACATGTTATCAAAACCTACTCATGCAATGTTTGAGGGTTGAAACTAATGCATAAAAACTGGGTAATAAAGGGATATGATCAAAGTGTGAACTTTCCTTGTACTATTGATGAAGATGATTCGCACTCATAACTCCTGATAGTTCTACTCGTCACACTCAATTCAATCTATCGTAAGCAAGCAATTGCATACATAAGCACTCATGCAAAAGAATCAAAGAAAAGATCTCGGAAAACTTCGAAAACAAGAAATTAACTCTTGCAACAGAAAACAATTTCTAGTAGTACCAAAATTGGGTGAATTTGGTATTATCAGAAAGTTTAGGTCAAGAGCTTCAATTAGCAAAAAGAATCAACTAAATCTGAGTTATAAAACTCAAGTTATGAACAAAAGAGGTTCAAATTCAAATCTATTTGAAGTAAAATTTTAAAATTTCAAAAATATGTTTAAGTTCTTTTACTGGATATAGGGAATCATAACAAAGAAGCGGACATTGGTTTCGTTGGATTTGGATAAGCGAGCAAAAAGTTGCGAGGGTTTGAAGATCAGGGTCTAAATTGTAAATAAAACATCTACAAAGAGGTCCCTGACTAAAACAGAAAACCTATTGAACGAATGTTCGCTATAAAGACCTAAGGGATGAAACTGTTCGCTACAGAGTATAAAACAACAAACGTTCACTATATATAAAAAATGTTTAGAGGAAAAAACAAATTGATCTGGATCGTTAGATCCAGATCGGACGGACGAGGAGGGGCGATGGTTACCGCAGCAGCGGGTCGTCAGCGTGAAAGTGCAACTATCCCTAGGTGGTTTTGGTAATTCATAACAACATATAGCTCATTGAGCTAATGCTATTCCAAGATGATTATTTCAGGAAAGCTCAATGATTGGCATGGCATGGATGTGAAAGTGGAACCCTCAAAATGCTAAGGACAAAGGATTGGCTCAAGCTCAAAAGCTCAAGACTCTTCATTTTATATTTTAGTGATCCAAGATCACATTGAGTCTTTAGGAAAAGCCAATACTATCAAGGAGGGATGAGGTGTTGCTTAATGAGCCTCTTGCTTCATGTGCTTAGTGATATGCTCCAAAACCCTCAACTACTTTCCCATACCCACATATGACCTAAACCCTAAGCCAAACTCGGTCCTACCGATTCTTCCTATCCGGCGCCACCGAGTTTCACTTGTCATAAGCCACTGCCAAACCCTAGCAATTCGGTTCTACCGATAGGGATCTCGGTCTCACCGAGATGGGATTGCAAACTCTCTGTTTCCCTTTCGTAACTTTTCGGTCTCACCGAAAGAGCGAATCGGTCCCACCGAGATTGCAATGTAAATTCAGTGTTTCCTTTTTGTAACTTTTCGGTCTCACCGAAAGAGCAAATCGGTCCCACCGAGTTTGCCTGACCAACTCTCTGGTTAGCTAATTACCAAATTCGGTCTCACCGAGTTTGTGTAATCGGTCTCATCGAGATTACGTTATGCCCAAACCCTAACCATATCGTTCCTACCGAGTTGCATGTCAGTCCCACCGAAAATCTCTAACGGTCACTAGGTTTACCTTTTCGGTCCGACCGAGTTTGTTAATTCGGTCCCACCGAGATTGGAAAACTGTGTGTAACGGTTGGATTTTCTGTGGAGGCTATATATACCCCTCCACCTCCTCTTCATTCGTGGAGAGAGCCATCAGAACACATACACAATTCCTACTCATATGTTCTGAGAGAGAACCACCTACTCATGTGTTGAGACCAAGATATTCCATTCCTACCATACGAATCTTGATCTCTAGCCTTCCCAAGTTTCTTTCCACTCAAATCTTCTTTCCACAAAATCCAAACCCTATGAGAGAGAGTTGAGTGTTGGGGAGACTATCATTTGAAGCACAAGAGCAAGGAGTTCATTACCTACACAACATTTGTTACTTCTTGGAGAGTGGTGTCTCCTAGATTGGCTAGGTGTCACTTGGGAGCCTCCGACAATATTGTGGAGTTGAACCAAGGAGTTTGTAAGGGCAAGGAGATCGCCTACTTTGTGAAGATCTACCGCTAGTGAGGCAAGTCCTGTGTGGGCGATGGCCATGGTGGGATAGACAAGGTTGCTTCTTCGTGGACCCTTTGTTGGTGGTTGCTTCTTCATGGACCCTTTGTGGGTGGAGCCCTTTGTGGACTCGCGCAACCGTTACCCTTTGTGGGTGGAGCCCTTTGTGGACTCGCGCAACCGTTACCCCTTGTGGGTTGAAGTCTCCATCAACATGGATGTAGGTTAGCACCACCTATTCGAACCACGGGAAAAACATCCGTGTCTCCACTTGCGTTTGATTTCTCCAAACCCTTTCCTTTACATTCTTGCAAGTTGCATGCTTTACTTTCCGCTGCCAATATACTCTTTGCATGCTTGCTTGAATTATGTGATGATTGCTTGACTTGTCCTACAATAGCTAAAATCTGCCAAGAACAAAAATTGGGAAAAGGTTAAGTTATTATTTGGTCAAGTAGTCTAATCACCCCCCCTCTAGACATACTTTCGATCCTACAAGTGGTATCAGAGCTTTGGTCTCCATTTGCTTTAATCTCCATAGCTTTTGGTGGTCATAGCCTTGGTTTCACAACCTAGGAGAGTATGGCGTCTAGCGAGGGAAATTATCACCGTAGAGGTCCTTACTTTGATGGTACTAATTTTGCTAGTTGGAAGCATAAAATGAAAATGCATATTCTTGGACATAACCCCGCCGTTTGGGCTATTGTGTGTGTTGGTTTGCAAGGTGACTTCTTTGATGGGAAAGAACCAAACCGTGAAGCTACCGCGGATGAGTTGAAGATGTTGCAATACAATGCTCAAGCTTGTGATATTCTCTTCAATGGATTGTGCCCTGAAGAATTCAACAAAATCAACCATCTTGAGAATGCAAAGGAAATTTGGGACACTTTGATTGATATGCATGAAGGTACCGACTCCGTCAAGGAATCCAAGTTGGATGTGCTTCAAAGTCAACTTGACAAGTTCAAAATGAAGGATGGTGAAGGTGTCGCTGAAATGTACTCTAGGCTTGCTCTCATCAGAAATGAGATTGCCGGCTTAGGAAGTGAAGAGATGACCGATAGATTCATCATCAAGAAGATTCTAAGAGCCTTGGATGGAAAATATGATACCGTGTGCACATTGATCCAAATGATGCCCAATTACAAAGATCTCAAGCCAACGGAGGTGATTGGAAGAATTGTTGCTCATGAGATGTCACTTAAGGATAAAGAGGAACTTCACAACAAATCAAGTGGTGCCTACAAAGCCTCGTGTGAAGCCCCTACATCATCAAGTGAGAAACAAAACTTCAATGAAGAATTGAGCTTAATGGTGAAGAACTTCAACGAGTTCTACAAGGGTAGAAGCAAAGATAGAAGCTTCAAGTCAAGGTCCTACAATGACAAAAGATCTTCTAGTCGAGAGCGAAACTGCTATAGTTGTGGAAGACCCGGACACTATTCCAATGAGTGTACGGCTCCCTACAAGAGAAGAGAAGATTCTCCAAAAAGAAGAAGCAAAGAATCACCACCAAGAGAGAGAAGGAGTAGAGATGATCGTTATGAACGAAGATACTCACGGAGAAGCAAGGATTCGGAAAGGAAGGAAAAAATCATCAAGGAGATACACAAGACGAAGACATCAAGCTCATGTTGGTGAACGGTTATCCGGCTCCGACTCCGACAGCCACTCCGAGAGAAGTTATCACTCCGACTCCGAAGATACTCAAGATGAAGGTGTTGCCGGTCTAGCACTTGTGTCAACCAACTCCTACGACATATTTGACTCACCAAATGAAGGAATTGGAAGATGCTTCATGGCCAAAGGTCCTAAGGTAACACATCCCGAGTATGTTGATTTCAATAGTGATGAAGATGACTTGTTAGGTGATGATTTGCTTGTTGACAACTCTAGTGATGAATACTATGATGAAACGTCAATTAATCATGCTAATCAAGATAAAACGAATGACAATGATAAGGAGAAGATTGAGGCTCTAACTAAAGAACTAAACACTCTTAAGTTAGCTCATGAAACTATCTTCGAAGATCATCAAGAACTTTTAAGAGCTCATGAGAAATTACGCTTTGAAAAGCTCAATCTTGAGCAAGAGCATGAGTTCTTAAAAGCAATCAATGATGATCTCCGCAAGAAAAGTTCTTCTTACATTGCCAAGCGTTTACTCTTATCCACTTACATGCCTCAAGTCAAGTCTAGTAACAAGAACAAGAAAGATTCTTCCTCTAGCAGTAACAATGATCATGCTAAATCCAAAATTGTTGCTTCTAGTAGTTCTCTTGATTCCACTAATGATTCTCTTAGCCAAGTTACACTTGAGCAAGAAAATAGCTTATTGAAGGGAATTATAGAGAAAGGAGTGTACAAAAGCCTTGCCGGGAGTAAGCAATTCGAGGAAATTGTGCGCAAGCAAGGAATGCACCGGAAGAATCAAGGTGTTGGTTTTGAACGAAAGTTCAATGCCAATGGAGTTGAGTGGGAAGAAGATCAATACCCCAAGACAAAGTTTGTTCCTCAACAAGAGAAGTATGATACTTCTTTCAAGGGGACACAAGCTCAAGATGATCTTCCACCACAAGACTACAAGCAAAAAGGCAAGGACAAGCTTCAAGAGGAAATTGATGCATTTGAAGAAGCTCCTAAGACCTTAGTCAAGTGGATTCCCAAGACTACTTCAAGTTCCACTTCATCAAGTACGACTACAACTCCAAGGATTCCCATCAAGATGGTGTGGATCCAAAATAAGAAGAACTAGAGAGTTCTTGAGGGTGACTCCGCCTACATACTTCACTCTTATCATTTTGGCAAGAACAAGTGCAATCAACTTCCACATCTTGCACTAGTTCAAGGAGTCACAAACCCTCTTGTTGGTAAGGCAAGGGACAAGGTAACCTAAAAGTTTTCATGGACATCATCTTGTGTGTGCATCACTCTATGTCTATGGATATCCTTGTTTGTTCCTTGTGGGACTAACCCATGTAGGTATCGAAAGTGCAATTCACTCAAATGGATAGCTCCAAAGTGATCTACATCAACATTGAGCTTCCACATCTTCAACATCTACATGAAGTCATCATCGACAAAACCCGAGGTTAGTTCATGCCTCTAAGGGGGGATATCACATCTAGGGGGAGCTTTACTCTAAGACTTGAGCTAAAGCAACTCTAAAGATGTGAACACAACAATGCTTTATGTAAAAGTGGTAACCCCACTTGAGCTTAAACGATGAGTATGACCTATGATCAAGTGTTCTCACTTGACTCCTAAGTCAATATACTCATATATAGATGACCTAGTCATCGCAAATTGCTTGATAGATGCTAGAATTGGTTGTGCATGCCTTGTCATATATTTCATTTGCCATCTTATTGTGTGAGCATGCTGGTTGCATATTTTACTCATTCGAGGACATCCACTTGTTGTTTTGATTGTTTGGTTTTATTTCCTTTTGCCAAGTGGATGGACAAGAATGCCTAAGAACCTCCTCTAGCTATCTATGCTTTTCGCGTCTCAAACTCTATTCATGCTGCATCACAAAATTTGATCAAGTCAGATTCGAACCACTCTGTGTGAGGAGCGCTCGGAGTCCCCGATTCATCATAGACTTAAACTTCCAAAACCTCTTTATGATTCTCGGTCTGACCGATACCCCACTTTCGGTCCTACCGAGATCATTAAGTTGATCTAGGTTTTCGATCTCGGTGCAACCGATTTGAACATTTCGGTCACACCGAGTTTCAGTAACTGCTTGCAGTTATGAATCTCGGTGCCACCGAGTTGTTCCACTCGGTCACATAGACAGGGTCGGGCTATATATAGTCACGGGCAAAATTTTGGAAATTTCTCCGAACTCCTTCGCCCGCGCGATAGCCTGCTCTGCCAACGTGGTCTCCGGATCGTCTCCTCGCCGCCAGCCGCCTCCAGTCGCTGGTCTCCGTCGCCGTCAACGGGAATTCTACCCCATCGTTGCCGCCGTAGCGAGTCTCCGCCGAACTAGGGTATGGACTCGATCTTTGTGCTATTCTCCAATCCGATTCTTAGCACATTGTGATCATCATGATTCTTGCCACGATTGAAACACTCCTATCCAGTCAATGCATTCGTAGATTAGGTTTGATTCGAAAATTTTAGGGTTAGGTTTCCGCCGAAACCATCTCGGACCCACCGAGTTCAAAACTCGGTCCCACTGATTTGGCTTATGCCATTGCAAAAGTGAGACTCGGTCTGACCGAGAATTACTTATCGGTGTGACCGATTTTGGAACTCTGTGAAACCCTAGCAGTCTCGGTGCCACCAAACTGTGACTCGGTCCAACCGAGTTCACTAGTTTAGGTTCCAAAACTGCTTCGGTATCACCGAGTTTGAAAATCGGTAGATCCGAGATGATTTCAGTGGGAAACTAAAACTAAGTTTTTGGATCATTCTTTTTGCAAAAATCTCTGCATTTTGTGATGCTCATCTATTCTACCTCATCTATAAACTATTCACAGGGTCAGCAGTCAGAGTTTGCAACATGTCTGATCAGAGTGACAGCCAGAACTTGTCAGAGCAGCAAGTGCAGATGAGTGAGGGCACTAGTCCCTCCAGCTCTTCAGATGATGGCAGCAGAATTACCCCAAGCAATCTGCCAAAAGCTGCCACTCGACAGAGGAAGAAGAGAACTTCAGATTCTGAAGATGAAGATTATGTGGCAGAGGAAGAGGCCACATCAAAGAGAGTTGAGCCAGCTCAAGGCACAAAGCCAGGCTTAAAGATCAAAAGGCCAGCAGGCAGGCAGCCTATGTCAAAGGCTAGAGCTTCAACTGAAAAGCCTGCACCCAAAGAGCCAGTTGCTGCTGAAGGCGAGAAGAGGAAGGAAAGGGTCAAGAAGATCATAGCCAGAGTGCTTGGAAAGGCTTCCATCATGGAAGAGGAAGAGGAAGAAGAGGTTGCTGCACCAGCACCTAAGGCACCCAAGCTAATGGGTGATGCTATCAAATCAGGGGCTACTACATCTAAGCCCAAGGCTGCATCAAAGGTCAAGACAGCACCAAAGAGGAATACAAGGAGCATACCTGCTGCTGAGAAGAACAAGGCCCCAGTGCCTGAAGCTGCTGAAGAAGAGGATGAAGAGCACGTTCTGAGAAAGCTCAAGCCCAAGATCCTAGACCACAACGATGCTCATCCTGTGGCTGAGGACATCAAGCTCAGGAGAGACTCAGGGCTCAGGAAGTGGAGAGAAGCAGATCTGTATGCTTCAAGGAGAAGGACTGCTGTGGATTACAGATTTCACACCAAGGAACAGCAAGATTTCTATGAGACAGTACTGCTTGACAAGAAGCCCATTGTTTGTGACATGAGATGGGTCGACTAGACCTACATGAAGGAAAATGAGGAACACTACCCTGGAGCGTATGACAGCTTTAGTGCATGTGGAGTTGCAGACTTTGTTGGGCAGAAGCTCACAAAGTGGAACGAGGAGCTAATCATGCAGTTCTACTCCACAGCACACTTCTACCCAGATGGAAGGATCACATGGATGTCTGAAGGTACGAGGTACCAATCAATTGTTGAGGAATGGGCAAAGTTGATCAATGCCCCAGAGGAGCAAGCAGATGACTTGGACATTTATGCCAAGAAGAAGATGGACCACAACTCAATGTCCAATATGTACAAGGAGATTCCAAATGAAGCTCTTGATACTTTCAAGTTTGGGTCTGTGCATTATCTTCTGTCAATGCCGCCTACTATAAATTGGATATTGAGGCACACTCTCTTGCCCAAATCTGGAGATCACAAGATGATCAGAGGCCATGCAATCAACTTGCTACATGTATTTGATGTACCTCAAAAATTCAAGGTCATGAGCCTCATAGTAGAGACTATCAAGAGGACTGCAGCAGATCAGAAGAGGAGCTGTGGATATGCCCCACAAATTCAGGAGCTCATTAACTCCAAGATGGGCACGGGCATATACTTGTTGGACAAGGAACACTTGCCCATTCGTCCAGATTTTGAGGACAATCAAGTAGTCATGACTGAGAATGAGCCATCATCAGTTCAAGCACAAGCCAAGAAGGAGAAGGTGAGGAAGGAGAAAGCTGCCAAGATGCCTACTCAAGAGGAGGCATCTGAATATTTCTTGAAGACCAAACAAGAGCAGCTTGGTTACCTAATTGCATCCACCCTGCGGATTGAGAAAGGACTAGCCGCCCTAACTCAGAACCAGGCAAGCCTAGAGAGAATTATGGAACAAAAGTTCTATGACTTGGATGTCAAGGTGACAGAGATTCAGACTGCAGTGGAGCAGCTCCAGGATGACATGCAGGAGAGGAGAGGCAGGACTACCACTGATGCCTTTGCTAGAGTGCCACGAGGTCCGAGGTTGTCTGCCGTGCCAGTTGCTGACACCAGAGCCACCACTTCTGCACCAGCTACAGCCTCAGTTCCACCAGCTCCAGCATCTACTTCAGCTCCAACTCCAGCGTCTACTTCAGCGTCTACGGAAGCCTTCGTCCTTGGAGTGATCCGGACTCCACCACCACCTGAAGATCAAGCCTGAGCGTCGACTTAGCACTATGCATTTTCTAGGAACTTTTTGGTAACTTGTTGCCAAAGGGGGAGAAAAATGTATAGATCATAGGCTTCGAGAGAGAGTGTTGCCCTTTTCTCTCTTGCTTTATTTGGTGGTTTCTCGAACTTGTTTGCTTTTGAGTGCTTGAGATACTATGTCATTGCTTGTGAGACATTGATGATCATGTGTTTGATCATAAGCTACACTTAATGCTTGCTTAATGCTATTATCTTATCTATCTTATGTGATCATTCACTTTTCTTGGTGATGAGTGCATGTATTTCATTCTTATCATTTTAAGCGCTCCACCAAGATGTATGTGACGTGGAAGAGTAACCCATGACTCTAACTCCTTGTGCATTTGCAGTCCAAAGCAAATTTTAAAATATGCACAAATTTAGGGGGAGCTCTTACTTGTCACATACTTCCCAAAGCGACGATATATTTCATGCTTATTATCATTTGTCGAAGCTTTGATCTATATGTTGTCATCAATTACCAATAAGGGGGAGATAGAAAGTGCAACTATCCCTAGGTGGTTTTGGTAATTCATAACAACATATAGCTCATTGAGCTAATGCTATTCCAAGATGATTATTTCAGGAAAGCTCAATGATTGGCATGGCATGGATGTGAAAGTGGAACCCTCAAAATGCTAAGGACAAAGGATTGGCTCAAGCTCAAAAGCTCAAGACTCTTCATTTTATATTTTAGTGATCCAAGATCACATTGAGTCTTTAGGAAAAGCCAATACTATCAAGGAGGGATGAGGTGTTGCTTAATGAGCCTCTTGCTTCATGTTCTTAGTGATATGCTCCAAAACCCTCAACTACTTTCCCATACCCACATATGACCTAAACCCTAAGCCAAACTCGGTCCTACCGATTCTTCCTATCCGGCGCCACCGAGTTTCACTTGTCATAAGCCACTGCCAAACCCTAGCAATTCGGTTCTACCGATAGGGATCTCGGTCTCACCGAGATGGGATTGCAAACTCTCTGTTTCCCTTTCGTAACTTTTCGGTCTCACCGAAAGAGCGAATCGGTCCCACCGAGATTGCAATGTAAATTCAGTGTTTCCTTTTTGTAACTTTTCGGTCTCACCGAAAGAGCAAATCGGTCCCACCGAGTTTGCCTGACCAACTCTCTGGTTAGCTAATTACCAAATTCAGCCTCACCGAGTTTGTGTAATTGGTCTCACCGAGATTACGTTATGCCCAAAACCCTAACCATATCGGTCCTACCGAGTTGCATGTCAGTCCCACCGAAAATCTCTAACGATCACTAGGTTTACCTTTTCGGTCCGACCGAGTTTGTTGATTCGGTCCCACCGAGATTGGAAAACTGTGTGTAATGGTTGGATTTTGTGTGGAGGCTATATATACCCCTCCACCTCCTCTTCATTCGTGGAGAGAGCCATCAGAACACATACACAATTCCTACTCATATGTTCTGAGAGAGAACCACCTACTCATGTGTTGAGACCAAGATATTCCATTCCTACCATACTTTGTGAAGGGCAAGGAGATCGCCTACTTTGTGAAGATCTACCGCTAGTGAGGCAAGTCCTGTGTGGGCGATGGCCATGGTGGGATAGACAAGTTGCTTCTTCGTGGACCCTTTGTGGGTGGTTGCTTCTTCGTGGAACCTTTGTGGGTGGAACCCTTTGTGGACTCGCACAACCGTTACCCTTTGTGGGTGGAGCCCTTTGTGGACTCGCGCAACCGTTACCCCTTGTGGGTTGAAGTCTCCATCAACGTGGATGTAGGATAGCACCACCTATCCGAACCACGGGAAAAACATCCATGTCTCCACTTGCGTTTGATTTCTCCAAACCCTTCCCTTTACATTCTTGCAAGTTGCATGCTTTACTTTCCGCTGCCAATATACTCTTTGCATGCTTGCTTGAATTATGTGATGATTGCTTGACTTGTCCTACAATAGCTAAAATTTGCCAAGAACTAAAATTGGGAAAAGGTTAAGTTTTTATTTGGTCAAGTAGTCTAATCACCCCCCCTCTAGACATACTTTCGATCCTACACAGCGGCGAGGAAGAACGGTGGCTGCGGCATCGGATCTGAACGGCAAGACGACTCCGGTGGTCGATGAGGCCGGCAAAGGGGCCGGGGAGAGGCGGCGCGGTGTGGCAGAGTCGATGGTGGCGACGGGTCAAGAGCGGCGAGGTCCGACGACGGCGGTGGTGTGTGTGATGCGGCAGCGGCGCGACGAGTCGGGAGGAGAGAAGAAGGGACCGGGGCCGGCCTTATAAAGGAGGGGGTAACCTTGGGTGCGTGGGGAGGGGGAAAGGGAGGAGGCCGTGCAGGGAGTCTGGAGGTGGCACGGACGGCGAGGCGACGACGGCGTGCGGCGGCAGGTCTCCTGCTCGGGGAGGGAGATGGCGCGCGGGACTGGGTCGTGGCCTGGCCCGGTTGGCAGGGCTGGCCCAGTTCATTAGAGAAGTTTTTTTAAACGGACAATAAATAAAAAGAAACCACATAAAATAAAAATATATAATATAGGCATATTATAAATAAAAATTTTCAAAAAAAGATTTTTCTACAGCATGAAATTTTTTCTAGCGTCAAATAAAATCCGCAAAAAATTAAATAAATCAAACAATGCTACTGGTAAAATAAAACCTCATAAAAATCATTTTATATATATCAAAATAATTTCAAATTTATTTCACTCCAATTTTCTAATGTAGGGAATCATTTTACCCTATTTTCCATATATTTTATTTTTGGAGAAACATAATTTGAATAAAAATCAAATAACTCCAAATTAAAAATAATTTCAAAGGGACTTTAAATTTGATTCTTTTAAACTTCGAACTCATATTTCATATGTTTTGAAGAAGTCATTTTATCTTCTCTCATGAAAATCATTGAGTTGCATAAAGTTTTCTGAATATGAAATATTTCCAAATGAAACTCAAATATTTTTCAAAAACCCTTTTCGTTTATTTAAGTGGAAGAAGTCATATTATCTTCACTCTAGGGTTTTGTGATGAAATTAATTTGAATTCATGGAGATCATAAAACAAAAAGAAAGTTTTGGGAAAGTTATTTTATTCCCTCTCATTTAACTTTCAAAAAGTTTCAAATTTCACTAAATTTCACACAAGCAACCACACCACAATCAAACAATCAATCAAAACTATTTATTTAATATAACATTCCAAAATTTAGAATTTTGGGATGTTACACCCCCACAAGTCGGGATGAGACTCCGGACAATGAGAGAAAAAGAAAAGGAAAAATAAAAAAATAAACAAAGAGAGAAGGGGCATTGCTGGTATCCTTTACCACACTTGTGCTTCAAAGGTAGCACCATGTTTTTCATATGGAGAGTCTCCTATGTTGTCACTTTCATATAGTAGTGGGAATTTTTCATTATAGGATTAGATGCACACCCACTTAGTTTTCATATTGAACTTTCATACACTTATAGCTCTTAGTGCATTCGCTGCATGGCAATCCCTACTCCTCACGTTGATATCTATTGATGGGTGTCGGTGTCAAAACCGGCGGATCTAGGGTAGGGGGTCCCAAACTGTGCGTCTAGGCTGGATGGTAACAGGAGGCAGGGGACACAATGTCTTACCCAGGTTCGGGCCCTCTTGATGGAGGTAAAACCCTACGTCATGCTTGATTAATATTGATGATATGGGTAGTACAAGAGTAGATCTACCATGAGATCAGAGAGGCTAAACCCTAGAAGCTAGCCTATGGTATGATTGTATGTTGTGGTTGTTGTCCTACGGACCAAAACCCTTCGGTTTATATAGACACCGGAGAGGGTTAGGGTTACACAAGGTCGGTTACAAAGGAGGAGATATCCATATCCGTATTGCCTAGCTTGCCTTCCACGCCAAGTAGAGTCCCATCCGGACACAAGACAAAGTCTTCAATCTTGTATCTTCATAGTCTGACAGTCCGGCCAATGGAGATAGTCCGGCTGTCCGGAGACCCCCTAATCCAGGACTCCCTCAATAGCCCCTGAACCAGGCTTCAATGACGATGAGTCCGGGGCGCAGTATTGTCATCGGCATTGCAAGGCGGGTTCCTTCTCTGAATACATCACAGAAGAATTTGAATACGAGTGTAGTGTCCGACCCTGCAAAATAAGTTCCACATACCACCGTAGAGAGAATAATATTTTCGCAAATCCAATTTGCTGACTTGTTTTGGCAGCATGACGTTATGTCATGGCCCGATGATTATTCGAACCGTTTTTCTTCAACTAGCTCCACACATAACGCGAGGCAGTTTCTTGACATGTCTTGTCAAAGCAGAGATCGTGTTCCCCCAATTACGAGATTCTCATTAATGCGGTCGTGGGTAACCCAACCGTGTCTAGGACTCCTAGATTATAGGCTAGTCCCAAACGGCTATGGAGAGGACACTTGATATTCACCCTCTTTATAAAGGGACAAGGTTTTCTCTTTTTCCCTCTGTAGGATCGAAAGTATGTCTAGAGGGGGGGTGATTAGACTACTTGACCAAATAAAAACTTAACCTTTTCCTAATTTTAGTTCTTGGCAGATTTTAGCTATTGTAGGACAAGTCAAGCAATCATCACACAATTCAAGCAAGCATGCAAAGAGTATATTGGCAGCGGAAAGTAAAGCATGCAACTTGCAAGAATGTAAAGGGAAGGGTTTGGAGAATTCAAACGCAATTGGAGACACGGATGTTTTTCCCGTGGTTCGGATAGGTGGTGCTATCCTACATCCACGTTGGTGGAGACTTCAACCCACGAAGGGTAACGGTTGCGCGAGTCCACGGAGGGCTCCACCCACGAAGGGTAATGGTTGCGCGAGTCCACGGAGGGCTCCACCCACGAAGGGTCCACAAAAAAGCAACCACCCACGAAGGGTCCACGAAGAAGCAACCTTGTCTATCCCACCATGGCCATCGCCCACGAAGGACTTGCCTCACTAGCGGTAGATCTTCACGAAGTAGGCGATCTCCTTGCCCTTACAAACTCCTTGGTTCAACTCCACAATCTTGTCGGAGGCTCCCAAGTGACACCTAGCAAATCTAGGAGACACCACTCTCCAAGAAGTAACAAATGGTGTGTTGATGATGAACTCCTTGCTCTTGTGCTTCAAATGATAGTCTCCCCAACACTCAACTCTCTCTCATAGGATTTGGATTTCGTGGAAAGAAGATTTGAGTGGAAAGCAACTTGGGGAAGGCTAGAGATCAAGATTCATATGGTAGGAATGGAATATCTTGGTCTCAACACATGAGTAGGTGGTTCTCTCTCAGAACATATGAGTTGGAATTGTGTATGTGTTCTGATGGCTCTCTCCATGAATGAAGAGGAGGTGGAGGGGTATATATAGCCTCCACACAAAATCCAACTGTTACACATAGTTTTCCAATCTCGGTGGGACCGAATCAACAAATTCGGTCGGACCGAAAAGGTAAACCTAGTGACCGTTAGAGATTTTCGGTGGGACTGACATGCAACTCGGTAGGACCGATATGGTTAGGGTTTGGGCATAACGTAATCTCGGTGAGACCGATTACACAAACTGGTAATAAGCTAACCAGAGAGTTGGTCAGGCAAACTCGGTGGGACCGATTTGCTCTTTCGGTGAGACCGAAAAGTTACAAAAGGGAAACAAAGAGTTTACATTGCAATCTCGGTGGGACCGATTTGCTCTTTCGGTGAGACCGAAAAGTTATGAAAGGGAAACAGAGAGTTTGCAATCCCATCTCGGTGAGACCGAGATCCCTATCGGTAGAACCGAATTGCTAGAGTTTGGCAGTGGCTTATGACAAGTGAAACTCGGTGGCGCCGGATAGAAAGAATCGGTAGGACTGAGTTTGGCTTAGGGTTTAGGTCATATGTGGATATGGGAAAGTAGTTGAGGGTTTTGGAGCATATCACTAAGCACATGAAGCAAAAGGCTCATTAAGCAACACCTCATCCCTCCTTGATAGTATTGGCTTTTCCTAAAGACTCAATGTGATCTTGGATCACTAAAATATAAAATGAAGAGTCTTGAGCTTTTGAGCTTGAGCCAATCCTTTGTCCTTAGCATTTTAAGGGTTCCACTTTCACATCCATGCCATGCCAATCATTGAGCTTTCCCGAAATAGTCATCTTGGAATAGCATTAGCTCAATGAGCTATATGTTGTTATGAATTACCAAAACCACCTAGGGATAGTTGCACTTTCACCCTCTTGTGCTCAATCGAACCCCTCCCTCGCCTCGAGTTCTAACACCCAAAGCCCAGGTCAGGTGCTCCGGATCTTCAATCATGTCCGGATCCAACCTTCAAGGCCGATGGATGCCCTCCTCCATCACTGAAGAGGATATCAAGAAGTTGAGGGAGGCCAGATACCTGACCGCCGAGGTTTCACATCAGCTGCCTGCTCGAGGGCAGGTCGTCCCTACTCCCGAACCCAATGAGAACGTCGTGTTCGTCTCCCACTTCCTCCGAGGCCTAGGCCTCACTCTAGATCCCTTCGTCAGGGGTTTGATGTTCTATTACGGGCTAGATTTCCACGATCTAGCTCCGGACTCCTTTCTCCACATCTCGACATTTATTGTCGGGAGGCCTTCCTCCGCATTACCCCTCACTTCGGCCTGTGGCTCAAGACCTTTGAAGTGAAGCCGAAGATGATCGAGCGGCAACATGCAGCGTGCGGAGGCGCGTCAATAGGCAAGATGGCAGGAGCTCCGTGGACGAAAGGTTCCTTTCCAGAGGTGTCCGAATTATGGCAACGGGAGTGGTTTTACGTCACGACTCCCAGAAGTGCCAAGTGGGCGGCTGCCCCCGCTTTCCGCTCGGGCCCCCCACCACAACAGATGTCATGGATTAGCAGAGGTCTGAGCTGGGGTCCAGCCAAAGATGTGCCTATACTGCAAAGCCGCATTCAAGATCTCTTTGAGGGAGATTTTGATTTGGTTGTGGTAATGCAAGTTATGCTGGTTCGTCGAGTCCAGCCTTGCAAACGCCGGCCCCTTCGCTTGTGGGAGTTCAACCCAGAAGGACCACGTGCCATTCAAAGTTTCCTCGGCCTGACGCACGAGGAGATGTACAAGTCATTCTTCGGACCTCAAATAGAGTGCCCGGATACTACCGAGGACATGGGCCTGAGCAGTAACCGCGCTGCCGAACAAGTAAGTAATCCTCTAGCCGAACACACCGTCTTTTATTCATTATGAAGTTATTTCTGAGAGATCGCTCTTTGACCAAGACTGGCTAACAAAGGCGAAGATGATTCGGTGTTCGGCCCCCCTCCCTAAGGGTTTGGAAAATCCGGTATTGGAAATGATGCTCGAGCTTGCACCTTGCCCGGATCCCTCGAAGGAAGATACATGGGGAATAATATGGGCGGAAGCGGGCCCCATCACTGCCAGTTCCAACCGAGCGAATGAGCACCTCCATGAAGGAGGATAACCGGGGGAGGAAGAGGACTCCTTCCGAGGATCCGGAAGCCGAGGCCTCCAAACGGGAGAAGAAGTCTCCAACAGAGGGTCCTGCCTCGGGGGGTGCTCTTGCCACACAAAGTCCGCGGGGGATCAGCCCTCCAACGAGTCGTAAGTGATCTAAAAAATACTTTAATAGTGAAGGTATACTATCTTTCTTCTGAGAAAATAACCGTCGCATATATCTTGCAGTTTGGGTCTTAGCCCTTCTCAGCTAAGCTCGTCTTCGGGGGATCTTCTTCCGGAGATGATGGAGAGCGAAACACCTTCCCTGGACTCCTCCGCTCAAGAAGCGGGCGACCCCGAACTGTCGTCACAGAGGGCCTCTCCGGATCCAGTGAGGCCAGAAGATAATCCCATAGACCCCTGAAATCCCCAGCGTCCGGCTCTCGAAGAGAGCGAACAAAAGAGTCTGGCACTGTCTGGTATGCGGTCGGACGTTCTGAGGGAGCTGTTGGGGCGAGCGGCCATCTCAGAAGAACATCGTACGCTGATGGGTACGGTGATGGAAAGAATTTCGTCCGCCGAAAGCGGATTACATGAAGCCTTTATGAGTCTACTGACAGGCTTTGAGGTACATGACATAATATGTGATAGTACCGCACATGTCAGGTGTGCCCTATGTAGATAGTAGCCCCTGATACTCTAGTTGTCGTCGAGAACGGTGGCGAACAGAGGATCATAGTCCTAGGCAATAACCAGACTGCCTTTATGTGCAGGTGGTGGAAGCTTCGGTGGCTAGCCGAACTAGTGAGTTTGCCGAATTAAAATGACAACTGGATGCGGCAGACGCTGACATCGAGCTTGTTAACAAGCGGCTTGATGAATCACAGGGTAAGTAATGTGTTCTGGTGAATGTCACACAATAAGAGCAGCATGATGCCAGTATCTTTAATATGTTGTGACTATAGACGGAGCTGCCACCGTGGAGACCCTTCGGGCGGAGCTCGCCCGGGCCAAGGAACAAGCGAGGATTAGTAATGTGGCTGCTTTAAAGGCGGCCGAAGAGTTGAAAGCCGAGAAGGCCGCACATTGTGAGAGCCAAGAGAAGATGGCCAAGATGGCCGTAGAATTAAAAGGCACTGCCGACCGTTGCCGGCTCCTTGAAAAAGAAAACCGAGCGAAGGCAACGGACCTTGAGAAGGCCACGATGGCGGACAAAGACACCCGCTCTACTATGAGAGCGAAGAAGGAGGAGCTGCGGGAAGCTAGGGATATTGCGGCTGGGAAGCCCTTTATGCTACTGAGGAAGTTCAGAGATCCATGGTATGCCCCTCTGGATCGGCTGTGGAGTTCGGCAGATGCGTATATGGACTTGGCGGTGAGCGCTGCCAATGCGGCCAAATACTTCCAAGGTCAAACAGATCGTGAAGTGGACAAGCTGTTCTGGTCACAATTCAACGTTCCAGAGCGTCCGCTTCCATTGACTGATCAGCTAGCCGAATGGGCCGAACTAAATAGGTTGTCCGGACTCGCCATGAGGTCTGTCGTGGATCAGCAATGGCCGGAAAAGCAAAAGCCGAATAGCTATTTCAGCTTAGTGCAACAGTTCCTTGGTGCGGTGCCGCGCATTAATGCGATGAAGAGGTCGGCGTGCATAGAAGGCTCGTGGATGGCCCTTGCCCGTGTTAAAGCATACTGGGTGGAGATGGACGCTACCACTGTTGCGGCGCAGGGTTCGGCCATAGGCCGAGTGGCTGCCGAGCACTATTTTGAGGAGGTTCTCGAGGGTGCTCGTTTGATAGAGGCCCAGTGCTCGAAGAATATTATATTTGAGTGATATGTATTCCCATTGTAAACACAATGTTTTTATGAAATTTATTAGGGTTGTGTTTATAATTTTGCCTGAAAGTAATATGATGCCTCCTATGCGGCCGTTTATGTACATGTGTATAACCTGAAAGATTGCAGTTGTCGGCTTCAGCCCCGACGCATATAATGCGGAGGTGCTCGCAAAAAACGCATGTTCACACTTAACCCAACGTCTTGGTCCTATTAACGAGGTGATATCGCAGTGAACGAGGCAACCGGACTATAATGCTTTAACACTTTCACTTAGCCATAGGAGTTTGACAGTGGGGCTACTAGATAGCCCCTAATGGCTCCGCACTCTCCCGATCTCGGGGTGCATACATGCCTGGCCGAAAAACGGCCCTTCATTAAGGCGGAGGAATTCTAACATTCCGATAGGTCATCGAGTGGTTGACCAGTCTCACGCTATATCATGACAGTCAGTTTTCGGCTTTCTCTACTGAGGTACTCGTCCAGATGAACCAGGGCACAATCACAGTAGTTCTCCTGGTGCTGCCTTAGCCGATAAAGCGGAACGTAAGGCACCAAAACACAGGAGCCGGGCAAACCCAACATTTGACCAAAGACAATGATTCGGAGCTGATGCATATAAGGCCAAACTCGCGACGCCGAACACTCCCTAAGGTATTCGGTCTTTATGGTATAAACCGGGCCTAAATAGTGCCCTTTGTAAGAAGCCCCTTGTGTCTAGGTACGTGCATTATTCTGACGTGGCCACATGCCAAGACATCAGCATCCTTCTCAATTGTACTGAGAATTCGAGGGATGTGTATCAACAAGAGACAGTAAAAAAGGTTTACGCAGGGTCTTAATCTAAAAAGAATCCTTGGAGCGGATCCCTGCTGCACGTCTGCACCTGTGTCTCCGTTGTGCCGTATCCTGGACGGGTGTAGCACGATGATCATTTGTAAAAGAGAGGAACTTAGGTGAAAAAGTTGTCGTGCAAAAAGATAGTTTTTAAAGAAACCATGTATAACTAGAAATGAGTAGAAATTGCCACTTGTCTGCACGCGTTGAGCCCCTTGTATTTGTAATAGGGGTGTGTCCATCAATCCGGTACAAATTACATATAGCAGGGTCGGACTCGTCTAACCGCATCCGTGGTCTTGACGACCTATCAAATGCTTTAGTTGGTGAGGCCGTTTTAGTGTGCGGCTGCCAAGGCAATCGCATTCTCTTCAGCGCGCAAAGATCGCTTAATACTTCCGTTCACTATAATGATGCCACATGGACCGGGCATCTTGAGCGTGAGGGAAGCGTAATGCGGTATTGCATTAAAGCGAGCAAAAGCTTCGCGTCCCAGTAGTGCTTGATAACCGCATTGGAACGAAGCAATGTGGAAGGTTAAATGTTCGCTACGGGAGTTATCGAGGAAGCCGAATATAACCTTTAGTAGCAAGGAGCTCGTGCAGTGAGCCCCTGGGCCTGGCGTTACTCCTTTAAAGGTAGTGTTGCTATGGCAAAATTTCGTTGGGTCTATCCCCGTTTCGCGAATTGTATCCTGGTATACCAGGTTTAAACTGCTGCCACCGTCTATCAGGACTCGTGCCAAGTGGTATCCGTCAATTATTGGGTGTAATACCAGGGGAGCCCATCCTGCCCGCCGGATACTTGCTGAGTAATCACGATGGTCGAAAGTGACTGGTTGAGACGACCAGTGGCAGGGTTTCGCGGTGATAGGCCCTTGGGCATATTCATCTGGGAGGGCCGCTTTGCTTCCCTTGATCACGTGTAATACATTGACTGTTTTGACTTCTGATGGAAACTTCTTTTGTTCCCCAGTGTCTTGCTTGAGAGGCTCATCCTCATCTTCGCTTGGTGTATCCTCCCCCTTGTGTACGGCGTTGAGCGTGCCGTACTTCTTGAAGACCCAACATTCTCTGTGGGTATGATTAGCGGGTTTACCAGGGGTGCTATGGATCTGACATACTTGGTCCAGAATTTTGTTCAGGCTGGACAGTTCATCTCTAGCGCCTTTAGAGGGCGGCTTTTGCTGACCTGGCCAAGAGCTTCGGAATCCGGCGTGTACCGTCGTGCTCTTTGGGCTGTCTTCTTTATTCCGATGCTTATTATTTTTGCTGCGTCGTGATTTCCCGTTTTCATCTCTAACTTCGGATGTGCTTGGGTCGCTGATGCTGCATCTGGCTAGCCAGCTGTCCTCACCCGCGCAAAAGCGGGTCATGAGGCTTGTTAATGCTGCCATTGTTCTTGGCTTTTCTTGGCCGAGGTGTCTGGCAAGCCATTCGTCGCGGACACTATGCTTAAAAGATGCCAAGGCTTCGGCGTCCGGGCAGTCAACTATTTGGTTCTTCTTAGTAAGAAACCTGTTCCAAAGCTTTCGGGTTGACTCTCCGGGCTATTGAGTTATATGACTCAAATCGTCCGCATCCGGGGGTCGGACATAAGTCCCTTGAAAATTTGCCCGAAAAGCGTCTTCGAGCTCTTCCCAGCTTCCAATGGAGTTTTCGGGGAGGCTTTTAAGCCAGTGCCGAGCTGGCCCTTTGAGCTTGAGGGGTAAGTACTTGATGGCGTGGAGATCATCTCCTCGAGCCATATGGATATGGAGGATATAGTCCTCAATCCAGACCCTAGGGTCTGTTGTTCCGTCGTATGCCTCTATGTTTACGGGTTTGAATCCCTCTGGAAATTCATGGTCCAGCACCTCATCGGTGAAACATAGGGGGTGTGCGGCACCCCTGTATCTGGGTGTACCGCGTTGTTCTGATGTTTGTTGTGTTACATCATATGCTGGGGCGCGCTTGCGTGGTCCATAGATGGTTCTGGTTGCGCCGTCCTTTTGGTGTGAGCCCTCGTGTGGATCGCGTATTGGCTTGTGAGTGGCGTTGTTTGCCGCTCCATGTTGGTCGTGAGATCGTCTATCCGGCCAGGTGGCCGTTTTGATTTTTGGTTGTGGGGGATCTAGGTCCTCCTCATCGAATTCGGGTAGCAACTTCCGCTTTGGTAGCTCTTGGTGGGGTGATTACCACCATACTTCGCTGTTGTGTTGAGTACTTTACTCCATCTGATTTGGAGTGTATCCTGCGTAGCCTTGAGCCTTTGCTTCTGCTTTTTCAAACTCCTCGCGGTGGCAACAAGCCTTTGACGGGCATTCTGCTGCTCCGGGTGCCTTTCCGGCGTTATGTCATTCGGACTATTATCTTTGACAGAATTGGTTTGTTCGGTTTGATTCTCCGTATTGCCTTGGTCCGGCAGTGGTTCGCCCTGCTCCAATGCTGGGTCTGTATGATCATTATTTCTGCCGAGGCAGGATTTGGGGTGGCGCTTACGCCGCCGCTTTGACTGCTTCTCGAGGGGACAAGCCTTCGTTGCGTCCTTCCGTTCCTCGTCGTCGTCTTCTTTTGGAGTGTCCACCATATATACGTCATATGATGAGGTGACATCCAGCGCCCTGTGGGCGGTGGTTCCTCTTCGCCTCCCGCATCGTCGTCCATACCGTCGATGTCTTCGGAGTTGAAGTCAAGCATGTCGGTTGAGTCATCGACGATGGCTACTAAGTGGGTGGTGGGTCGGCTTCGAATTTCCTCGTCGTCCGCGTCCCAGTCTTGCCGGACATAGTTCGGCCAGGATTCTCCTAACAAGGAGAGAGACCTTAATGAGTTCAGTATGTCGCCAAAGGGCGAGTGCTAAAAAATATCCGCGGAGGTAAACTCCATGATCGGCGCCCAATCGGATTCAATAGGAACGGGCTCAAGCGGTTCGGAGTCCGGAAAAGAGTCCGGCACCTTGGGGTCATGGGCTTCGCGGAGGATTAGGATGGTGTTTGGCTCGATCGCCGTTGAGACTGCAGCCCCTGAGGCGGTGTCTAGCCACCCGTCCTTGATAGGCGCAGTTGGCTCTGAGCTAAGGGTCGGAGCTGATGCGGGCGCGGCCTCTGGGGTACTGTTCGGCGGCAGAGCTAGGTCATACCCATCGTAACAGTGCGGTGCGCCCGGCTGTGGCTTGAACCCGTCGAAGATCAAGTCTCCACGGATGTCGGCCGTGTAGTTCAAACTTCCAAATCTGACCTGATGGCCAGGGGCGTAGCTTTCAATCTGCTCCAGATGGCCAAGCGAATTAGCCCACAGTGCAAAGCCGCCGAACACGAAGATCTGTCCGGGGAGAAAGGTCTCACCCTGGACCGCATCATTGTTGATGATCGGAGGAGCCATCGGGCCTAAAGGTGATGACATAGAGGAACTCTCAATGAAAGCACCAATGTCGGTGTCAAAACCGGTGGACCTCGGGTAGGGGGTCCCGAACTGTGCGTCTAGGCTAGATGGTAACAGGAGGCAGGGGACACAATGTTTTACCCAGGTTCGGGCCCTCTTGATGGAGGTAAAACCCTACATCCTGCTTGATTAATATTGATGATATGGGTAGTACAAGAGTAGATCTACCACGAGATCAATGAGGCTAAACCCTAGAAGCTAGCCTATGGTATGATTGTATGTTGTGGTTGTTGTCCTACAGACCAAAACCCTTCGGTTTATATAGACACCGGAGAGGGTTAGGGTTACACAAGGTCGGTTACAAAGGAGGAGATATCCATATCCGTATTGCCTAGCTTGCCTTCCACGCCAAGTAGAGTCCCATCCGGACACGAGACAAAGTCTTCAATCTTGTATCTTCATAGTCTAACAGTCCGGCCAATGGAGATAGTCCGGCTGTCCGGAGACCCCCTAATCCAGGACTCCCTCAATGAGCATCTCCATAGCCTGTTGGTTAGCCGCATCGATGTGAGACTTCCTTACTTTTTTGTCTTCTCTATATTTACCCCTATCATCATACTCTATTCCACCCGTAGTGCTATATCCATGGCATGCGCTCATGTATTTGCGTAAGATTTGAAAAGGGTGAAGCGCGTTAAAAAGTATGAACCAATTGCTCGGCTTGTCAATAGGGTTGTGCATGATAAATACTTTGTGTTAGGAAGACAGAGCATGAGAAGACTATATGATTTTGTAGGGATAACTTATTTTAGCATTGATATTGTGAAAGACATGGTTGCTTGTTGATATGCTTGAGTATCTAAATTATTATGTCAACATTAAACTATTTCCTTGAATCGCATAAAAGTCCAATTGTCCATGCTATAAAGAAAATAATATGATATGACATGTTAAATAGCACTCCACATCAAAAATTCTGTTTTTATCACTTACCTACTCGAGAACGAGTAGGAGTTAAGCTTGGGGATGCTGATATGTCTCCAACGTATCTATAATTTTTGATTGTTTCATGTTGTTATATTATCAATCTTGGATATTTCATAATCATTTTATATTCATTTTATATCATTTTTTGGTACTAACCTATTGACATAGTGCCAAGTGCCAGTTCCTGTTTTTTCCTTGTTTTTTACATCGTACAAAATCAATATCAGACAGAGTCCAAATGCCATGAAACTTTACGGAGATTTTTTATGGACCAGAAGGAACAAGTTGGGCCCTGGTAGCACCTGGGGGGAGTTCCGAGGAGGGGACAACCCACCAGGGCGCGCGAGGAGGCCCAGGCACGCCCTGGTGGGTTGTGCCCACCTCGGGTGCCCCCGGGCCGCCTCTTTTCTCTATAAATACCCAAATATTCCCAAAACCCTAGAGGATTCGATCAAATATTCATCCAGCCGTCGCAGAGTCCAGAACCACCAGATCCAATCTAGACACCATCTCAGATGGGGTTCACCACCTCCATTGGTGCCTCTCCGATGATGCGTGAGTAGTTCTTTGTAGACCTTCAGGTCCGTAGTTAGTTGCTAGATGGCTTCATCTCTCTCTCTTGATTCTCAATACAATGGTCTCTTGGAGATCCATATGATGTAACTCTTTTTGCGGTGTGTTTGTTGGGATCTCATGAACCTTGAGTTTATGATCAGTCATATCGTTTTATATCCATGAAAGTTATTTGAGTTTCATTGATCTCTTATATGCATGATCTCTTCTAGCCTCGTATTTATTCTCCATATTTGGGTTTTGTTTGGCCAGCTTGATCTATTTATCTTGCAATTGGAAGAGGTGCCCGGTAGTTGGTTCGATCTTACGGTGCTTGATCCCAGTGACAGTAAAGGGAACCGACACGTATGTATTGTTACTACTAAGGATGAAAAGACGGGATCTATATCTACGCAATAGATAAACGGATCTTGTCTACATCATGTCATCGTTCTTATTGCATTACTCCGTTTTTCCATGAATTAATACACTAGATGCATGCTGGATAGCGGTCGATGTGTGGAGTAATAGTAGTAGATGCAGGCAGGAGTCGGTCTACTAATCTTGGACGTGATGCCTATGTAATGATCATTGCCTGGATATTGTCATAATTATTTGAGGCTCTATCAATTGCCCATCAGTAATTCATTTACCCACCGTTTGCTATTTTTCTCTAGAGAAGCCACTAGTGAAACCTACGGCCCCCGGGTCTTCTTCCTCATATATTTTCTTGCGATCTACTTTTCCTTTGCATTTTTATTCAGATCTATTAAACCAAAAATACAAAAATACTTTGCTGCAATTTATTTTATTTTCGATCTATTATTTCAATCTAGTACAATTTTCTGGCATCATTACCCAAAAGGGATTGACAACCCTTTTAACACGTCGGGTTGTGAGGCATTGTTATTTGTGTGTAGGTGTTGTTTACGTTGTGTTGCTTGGTTCTCCTACTGGTTTGATAACCTTGGTTTCTTCACTGAGGGAAATACCTACCGTCGTTGTGTTGCATCATCCCTTCCTCTTTGGGGAAATACCAACGTAGTCCTACCAACCAGGAGCTTTTCTGGCGCTATAACCAAAGAGTAATCAAACAAATACTCAAAATGTAGGGATGATGCGACACAATGACGGTTGGGATTAGTAAAGCTTCAGTAGGTATTTCCCTCGGTGAAGAAACCAAAGGTTATCGAATCAGTAGGAGAACCAAGCAACACTATGTAAACGGTGCCTGCACATAAAGAACAAATACTTGCAACCCAACGCGTAAGAGGGGTTGTCAATCCCTCCCGGGTAAAAAGATAGATAAATTTGTAGTAGATTGGCTAAATAGATCTCATGGAAACATGAAACAATATAAATAATAAGAAATTGCAGCAAAGTATTTTTCATTTTTTGGATTAATGGATCTGAAAATAAAAGCAAACAAAAATAGATCTCGAAGGAAAATATGGTAAAGAAGAGACCCGGGGGGCGTAGATTTCACTAGTGGCTTCTCTCGAGAAAAATAGCATACGGTGGGTGAACAAATTACTGTTTTTTTACCATGAAGACTGCAGGGCTTACACCCCACAGCATTTTACGGTGGGTGAACAAATTACTGTTGGGAATTGATATAACTTCAAAGAATTATGAAGATATCCAGGCAATGATCATTATATAGGCATCACGTCCAAGATTGGTAGACCGACTCCTGCCTGCATCTACTACTATTACTCCACACATCGACCGCTATCCAGCATGCATCTAGTGTATTAAGTTCATGGACAAACAGAGTAATGCAATAAGAATGATGACATGATGTAGACAAGATCTATTCATGTAGGAATAGACCCCATCTTGTTATCCTTAATAGCAATGATACACACGTGTCATTTCCCCTTCTGTCACTAGGATTGAGCACCGTAAGATCGAACCCATCACAAAGCACCTCTTCCCATGGCAAGAAAAATCGATCTAGTCGGCCTAACTAAACCAAAGATTCGAAGAAGAAATACGAGGCTATAAGTAATCATCCATATAAGAGAACAAAACTCAAATAACCTTCATGGATAAAATAGATCTGATCATAAACTCAAAGTTCATCAGATCCCAACAAACACGCCGCAGAAAGAATTACATCAAATAGATCTCCAAGAGACCATTGTATTGAGAATCAAAAGACAGAGAGGAATCCATCTAGCTACTAACTACGGACCCGTAGGTCTACAATGAACTACTCACGCATTATCGAAGAGGCACCAGTGAGGATGATGAACCCCTCCGTGATGGTGTCTAGATTGGATCTGTGGTTTCTGGAACTTGCGGCGGCTGGAATTGTGTTTCATCGACTCCCCTAGAGTTTTTGGATTTTCGGGGTATTTACAGAGCAAAGAGGCGGTGCGGGAGGCGGCCAAGGTGGGCACAACCCACCAGGGTGCGCTTGGGCCCCCAGGCGCGCCCAGGTGGGATGTACTCCCCTCGGAGCCCCCCTCTGGTACTTCCTTGGCCCAACTTGTGTCTTTTGGTCCAGAAAAAATCTCCAAAAAGTTCGTTGCGTTTGGATTCCGTTTGGTATTGATTTTCTGCGAACTAAAAAACAAGCAAAAAACAGCAACTGGCACTAGGCACTATGTTAATAGGTTAGTCCCAAAAAATGATATAAAGTTGCTATAAAATGATTGTAAAACATCCAAGAATGATAATATAACAACATGGAACAATAAAAAATTATAGATACATTGGAGACGTATCAGCATCCCCAAGCTTAATTCATGCTCATCCTCGAGTAGGTAAATGATAAAAACAGATTTTTTTTTTGATGTGGAATGTTGCATATCATGTTCATCACATATTCTTTTCTTTTGTAGCATGGACATTTGGACTTTTATATGATTGAAAGCGATAGTCTATTTTTGACATGAAGATTTCAATACTCAAGCATATCAACAAGCAACCATATCTTTTAAAATATCAACACTAAAGCAAGTTGTCCCTAGCCCATTATGCTCAATCATTGATCCATTCATGAAACACACTCGCATATTAGTTACACCCAATGCTCAAGTACGATCATAGTGCCCCTTAGTTGGTGCTTTATAAGAGAGGATGGAGACTCAAATAAAAATTGCATAAAGTAAATAGAAAGGCCCTTCGTAGAGGGAAGTATGGATTTGTAGAGGTGCTAGAGCTCAAAAGTGAAAAAATAGATATAAAAAATTTTGGGTGGTATGCCTTTCCTGTCAATGAAAATGATCGAGTAGTTCCCAATACTTTCCATTCTAGATATATCATAGGCGGTTCCCAAATAGAAAATAAAGTTTATTCCTTTTTCCACCATACTTTCACATTCCACGGCTAACCGAATCCATGGGTACCGTCCATACCAACACTTTCCAAGGACTATATTATTTGACAACACAAAGTAAATTCATTTTTCATTTCGGGACTGGGCATCCCTAATACCTTTGCCATACTCTCGTGCAATGAGAAGTGAATAAACACTCATCTTGAGAATAAAACTTCTAGCATGGAAAAATATTAGGCACCCCCTACCATTTCATGAGCAGTACGAGCACACAAAAAGGAAATTAATTTTGAAGATTAGAGATGGCACATACAAATTTGTTTAGAATGGCAAAAGAATACGGCATATAGGTAGGTATAGTGGACTCATATGGCAAAACTGGTTTAAGGATTTTGGATGCATTAGTAATCCCACTTAGTACAAGTGAAGGCTAGCAAAAGATTGAGAAGCATCCAACCAAAAAAAGAAAAAACTCATAAGTGGGCATTAAGCATAACTAACGCCGAATAATGCACCACAAGTAGGATGTAATTTCATTGCATAACTATTGACTTTCGTGCTTTCATAGGGAATCACAAACCTTAACATCAATATTCTTACTAAACCATAATTACTCACTAACATGACTCACATATCACTATCATCATATCACAAAACTATTACAACGAATCGAGTTTATTTTGTCCAATGATCTTCATGAAAGTTTTTATTATATCCCTCTTGAATATCTATCACTTTGGGACTAATTTCATATGTTGCTTTTGATAGCTCAAACAAATCTAAGTGAAGAACATGAGCACAAAAAATTCTTCTCTCAAAATAATATAAGTGAAGCATGAGAGAATTTCTTCAAAATTTACTAACTCTCAAATAAATCTAAGTGAAGCATGAGAGAATTTCTTCAAAAATAATAAAGCACTCCGTGCTCAAAAAGATATAAGTGAAGCACTAGAGCAATTCCATAGTTCAAAAAGATTTAAGTGAAGCGCATAGAGCAATTCTAGCAAATCATAGCATAATTTTGGCTCTCTCAAATAGGTGTATTAAGCAAGGATACTTGAATTAAACTAAAAGGCAAAACAAGCAAAGACTCATATAATACAAGATGCTCCAAGCAAAACTCATGATATGTGACGAATAAAAATATAGTTCCAAGTAAAATATTGATGGTCGTTAGAAGAAAGAGGGGATGCCACTCGGGGGCATCCCCAAGCTTAGTTGCTTGCTTCTCTTTTAGATAATAGCTTGGGATGCCATGGGGAATTCCCAAGCATAGGCTCTTCTTACTCCTTATTCCTTCATCCATCGCGATCTCACCCAAAACTTGAAAACTTCAATCACACAAAACTCAACAAAACCTTCGTGAGATCCGTTAGTATAACAAAGAAAATAACTACTCTAAATATTGTTGCAAACCCATTCATATTTTATTTTTGCATTATATATACTATATTCCAACTTTACCATGGCTTATACCCACCAATACAAACTATATATTCAATAAAATAAGCACACAACACAAAGAAAACAGAATCTGTCAAAAACCGAACAGTCTGTAGCAATCGGAAAACTTCGGATACTTCTGTAACTCCAAAAATTGTGAAATATTAGAACAACATAGGCAATTTGTATATCAATCTTGTGTAAAAAAAATCAGAATTTTATCACGCACCTATAAATCTAAGCAATTATGTTTTTAGCGCACAAAGTTTCTATTTTTCAACAAGATCAAATCAACTAAAAGATCAAATCAACTATCACCCAACATGATCCCAAAGGTTTTACTTGGCACAAACACTAAATAAAACATACAAAACACAATGATAAAAGTAGCATGATTGTGCAAACACTCAAGAACAAAAAAAGGCATAAATAAATTCTATTCATTGGGTTGCCTCCCAACAAGCGCTATCGTTTCATGCCCCTAGATAGGCATAAGATTTCAACGATGCTCACACAAAAGATAAGAATTGAAACACAAAGAGAACATCTTGAAACATATGACAAACACATTTATGTCTAACATACTTCCTATGCATAGAACTTTATAAGCAAAAAAATTATCAAGACAATAAACATATAGCATATACAAAGGAGAGGAGTAAAACATTGACAACCCCAATATCACGAGAGGTAATTTAGTAACATGAAAATTTCTACAACCATATTTTCCTCTCTCATAATAATTACATGTAGGATCATAATAAAATTCAACAATATAGCTATCACATAAAATTTTCTCTTCATGAACCACATGCATAAAAGTTTTATAATCTTCAACTGAAGTCATGACCTCTCCAAACCCATTTTCATCAAAAGAAATTTTAAGATTGAACACTCTCCAAATATGTGGGATTATTTCTATCTAAAGTTGATGCTCTTCCAAACCCACTTTCAATATTATTGCCAACATTATTATCAATATCATATTCATCATGAGGCTTAAATAAATTTTCAAGATCATAAGAAGAGTCTCCCCAATCATGATCATTGCAAATAAATAGTGGACATAGCAAAATTAGCATCCCTAAGCTTGAGTTTTTGCATATTATTAACACAATCGACATTAATAGAGTTTATAGTAAAATCATTGCAATCATGCTTTTCATTCAAGGAGCTATCAAGAATCACTTCATCAATTTCTTCATCACAATTTTCAGATTCACGAATCTCAAGCAAAACTTCATAAAGATAATCTAGTGCACTCAACTCACTAGCAATCGGTTCATCATGATTGGATCTTTTAAAAAGATTAGCAAGTGGATGGAGATCCATATCAATAGATTTTTGGCAAGCGAAGATGCAAGCATATAGAAGGAACATGGAAACACAAGAAAACAAAAGATCAAACAAGAAAAATGCAAACAAAAAGAAGGTGAATAAAAAGGGAAATATTTGTGAAGTGGGGGAGATGAAAACAAGAGGCAAATGACAAATAATGTAAAATGAAAGGAGATGAGATTTGTGATTAGGAACTAATAGATGTTGATGATGTCTCCCCGGCAACGGTGCCAGAAATTCGCACGTTGACGGGAGACCATCTTGACTTGATCCTCTCCGGCAATGGTGCCAGAAATTCCTTTTGATGTGGCTTGAACTATGTCGGTATTTCCCAAAAGAGGAAGGGATGAAGCAACACAACTACGGTAGGTATTTCCCTCAGTGATGAGACTAAGGTTATCGAACCAGTAGGAGAACCAAGCAACACTATGTAAACGGTACCTGCACACAAAGAACAAATACTTGCAACCCGATGCGTAAGAGGGGTTGTCAATCCCTCCCGGGTAAAAAGGTAGATAAATTTGTAGTAGATTGGATAAATAGATCTCGCGGAAACACGAAATAAAATAAATAAATAAATAAATATTGTAGCAAGGAATTTTTGGTGTTTTGGATTAATAGATCTAGAAATAAAAGCAAATATAAATATATCCCGAAGGCAAATATGATAAAGAAGTGACTCGGGGCCATAGATTTCTCTAGTGGCTTCTCTTGAGAAAAATATTATACGGTGGGTGAACAAATTACTATTGGGCAATTGATAGAACTTCAAATAATTATGATGATATGCAGACAATGATCATTATATAGGCATCACGTCCAAGATTAGTGGACTGACTCATGCCTGTATCTACTACTATTACTCCACACATCGACCGCTATCTAGCATGCATCTAGTGTATTAAGTTCATGGAGAAACGGAGTAATGCAATAACAATGATGACATGATGTAGACAATATCTATTCATGTAGGAATAGACCCCATCTTGTTATCCTTAATAGCAAAGATACATATGTTTCATTTCCTCTTATGTCACTCGGATTGAGCACCGTAAGATCGAACCCATCACAAAGCACCTCTTCGCATGGCAAGAAAAATCGACCTAGTCGGCCTAACTAAACCAAAGATTCTAAGAAGAAATACAAGGCTATAAGTAATCATGCATATAAGAGATCAAAACTCAAATAACTTTCATGGATAAAATAGATCTGATCATAAACTCAAAGTTCATCGGATCCCAACAAACACATCGCAAAAAGAATTACATCAAATAGATCACCAAGAGACCATTGCATTGAGAATCAAGAGAGAGAGTAAGCCAGCTAGCTACTAACTACGACCCGTAGGTCTCCAATGAACTACTCATGCATCATCAGAGAGGCACCAATGAGGATGATGAACCCCTCCGTGATGGTGTCTAGGTTGGATATGTGGTTTCTGGAACTTGTTGCGGCTGGAATTATGTTTCGTCGAATCCCCTAGGGTTTTTGGATTTTTAGGGTATTTATAGAGCAAAGAGGCAGTGTGGGAGGCGACCGAGGTGGGCACGACCCACCAGGGCACGCCCAAGTGGGTTGTGCTCCCCTCGGAACCCCTGTATAGTACTTCCTGAAGGAAATATGCCCTAGAGGCAATAATAAAGTTGTTATTTATATTTTCTTATATCATGATAAATGTTTATTATTCATGCTAGAATTGTATTAACTAGAAACTTAGTACATGTGTGAATACATAGACAAACAGAGTGTCACTAGTATGCCTCTACTTGACTAGCTCGTTGATCAAAGATGGTTAAGTTTCCTAGCCATGGACAAAGAGTTGTCGTTTGATAAATGGGATCACGTCATTAGAGTATGATGTGATTGACTTGACCCATCCGTTAGCTTAGCACTATGATTGTTTAGATTATTGCTATTGCTTTATCCATAACTTATACATGTTCCTATTACTATGAGATTATGCAACTCCCGAATATCGGAGGAACACTTAGTGTGCTATCGAATGTGACAACGTAACTGGGATACTATAAAGATGCTCTACAGGTGTCTCCGATGGTGTTTGTTGAGTTGTCATAGATCGAGATTAGGATTTGTCACTCCAAGTATCGGAGAGGTATCTCTGGGCCCTCTCGGTAATTCACATCACCATAAGCCTTGCAAGCAATGTGACTAATGAGTTAGTTACGGGATGTAGCATTATGGAACGAGTAAAGATACTTTCCAGTAACGAGATTGAACTATGTATGATGATACCGACGATCGAATCTCGCGCAAGTAGCATACCGATGATAAAGGGAACAACGTATGTTGTTATGCGGTTTGACCGATAAAGATCTTCGTAGAATATGTAGGAACCAATATAAGCATCCAGGTTCCGCTATTGGTTATTGACCAGAGATGAGTCTCGATCATGTCTACATAGTTCTCGAACCTGTAGGGTCCGCATGCTTAACGTTCGGTGACGATCAGTATTATGAGTTTATGTGTTTTGATGTACCTAAGGTTGTTCGGAGTCCCGGATATGATCACGGACATGACGAGGAGTCTCTAAATGGTCGAGACATAAAGATCAATATATTTGATGACTATGTTTGGACATCGGAATGGTTCCGGGTGAGTTCAGGCATATACCGGAGAACCGGGAGGTCAACGGAACCCCCCGGGAAGTATATGGGCCTTACTGGGCCATAGTGGGAGAGAGGAGAAGGGAGCCTAGGAGGGGCGGCGCCCCCCCCCCAAGCCCAATCCGAATTGGGTGGGGCCCCCCTTTCCTTCTCGTTCTCTCCCCCTTCCTTCCTCTCCTAATCCAACTAGGGAGAGGGGGAATCCTACTCCCACTCCCTTGGGCGCACCATAGAGGGCCAGCCCCTCCCCCTCCTCCACTCCTTTATATACGGGGGAAGGGGCACCCCATAGACACACAAGTTGACTATTGTCTAAGCCGTGTGCGGTGCACCCCTCCACCATAATCCACCTCGGTCATATCGTTGCAGTGCTTAGGCGAAGCCCTGTTCCGGTAGCTTCATCATCACCGTCATCACGCCGTCGTGCTGATGAAACTCTCCATCAACACTCAGCTACATCTAGAGTTCACGGGACATCACCGAGCTGAACATGTGCAGATCACGGAGGTGTCGTACCTTCGGTGATAGGATCGGTCGGATCATGAAGACGTTCGACTACATCAACCGCGTTGTCATAATGCTTCCGCTTACGGTCTACAAGGGTACGTAGACAACACTCTTCCCTCTCGTTGCAATGCATCACCATGATAGATCTTGCGTGTGCGTATGATTTTTTTTTTGAAATTACTGTGTTCCCCAACAGTGCCATCCGAGTCAGGTCTATGCGTAGATGTTATATGCATGAGTAGAACACAAAGAGTTTTGGGCGTGGGTATATACATATTGCTTGCCGTCACTAGTTGATTCTTGATTCAGCGGTACTGTTGGATGAAGCGGCTCAGACCGACATTACTCGTACGCTTACGCAAGACTAGTTCTACTGACGTACTTCGCACAAAGGTGGCTGGTGGGTGTTAGTTTCTCCAAATTCAGTTGAATCGGATTCAATGAACAGGGTTCTTTCTAAAGATCAAAAATCAATCACTATACCGCGTTGTGGTTTTGATGCGTTGGTAAGAACGGTTCTTGCTAGAAGCCCATAGCAGACACGTAAAACTTGCAACAACAAAGTAGAGGACATCTAACTTGTTTTTGCAGGGCATGTTGTCATGTGATATTCTCAAGACATGATGCTAAATTTTATTGTATGAGATGATCATGTTTTGTAACAGAGTTATCGGCAACTGGCAGGAGCCATATCGTTGTCGCTTTATTGTATGAAATGCAATCGCCATGTAATTGCTTTACTTTATCACTAAGCGGTAGCGATAGTCGTAGAAGCAATAGTTGGGGAGATGACAACGATGCTTCGATGGAGATCAAGGTGTCAAGCTGGTGACGATGGTGATCATGACGGTGCTTTGGAGATGGAGATCAAAGGTACAAGATGATGATGGCCATATCATATCACTTATATTGATTGCATGTGATGTTTATCCTTTATGCATCTTATTTTGCTTAGTTTGGCGATAGCATTATAAGATGATCTCTCACTAAATTTCAAGGTATAAGTGTTCTCCCTGAGTATGCACCGTTGCTACAGTTCATCGTGCCGAGACACGACGTGATAATCGGATGTGATAAGCTCTACGTTCACATACAACAGGTGCAAGCCAGTTTTGCACATGCAGAATACTCGGGTTAAACTTGATGAGCCTAACATATGCAGATATGGCCTCGGAACACTAAGACCGAAAGGTCGAGCGTGAATCATATAGTAGATATGATCAACATAGTGATGTTCACCATTGAAAACTACTCCATCTCACGTGATGATCGGACATGGTTTAGTTGATATGGATCACGTGATCACTAAGATGATTAGAGGGATGTCTATCTAAGTGGGAGTTCTTAAGTAATATGATTAATTGAACTTAAATTTTATCATGAGCTTAGTCCTGATAGTATTTGCATATCTATGTTGTAGATCAATTGCTCGCGTATAGCTTCCCCGTTTTATTTATGATATGTTCCTAGAGAAAACTATGTTGAAAGATGATAGTAGCAATGATGTGGATTGGATCCTTGATCTGAGGATTATCCTCGTTGCTGCACAGAAGAATTATGTTCTTGATGCACCACTACGTGACATAACTATTGCAGGAGCAAATGCAGACATTATGAACGTTTAACAAAGCTTGGTATGATGACTACTTAATAGTTTAGTGCACCATGCTTTACGGATTAGAACCGGGACTTCGAAAATGTTTTTGAATACCACAGAGCATATAAGACGTTCTAAGAATTTAAATTGGTATTTCATACTCATGCCCGTGTCGAGAGGTAGGAGACCTCTGACAGTACTTTGCCTACAAGATGGAGGAGAATAGCTCAACCAGTGAGCATGTTCTTAGATTGTCTGGGTACTACAATTGCTTGAATTAAGTGGGAGTTAATCTTCCAGATAAGATAGTAATTGACAAAGTTCTCTAGTCACTATCACCAAGTTACTAGAACTTAGTGATGAACTATAATATGCAAGGATTCGCAAGCTCTTTGCGATGCTGAAATCGGCGAAGGTAGAAATCAAGAAATAGCATCAAGTATTGATGGTTAACAAAACCACTAGTTTCAAGAAAAGGGCAAAGGGAAAGAAAGAGGAACTTCAAAGAAGAATAGCAAGCAAGTTGCTGCTCCCATGAAGAAGCCCAAAGCTAGACCCAAGCCTAGAACTGAGTGCTTCTACTTCAAAGGAAATGGTCACTGGAAGTGGAACTGCCCTAGATACTTGGCAGATAAGAAGGATGGCAAAGTGAACAAAAGTATATTTGATATACATGTTATTGATGTGTACTTTACTAGTGTTTATAGCAACCCCTCAGTATTTGATACTGGTTCAGATGCTAAGAGTAGTAACTCGAAACAGGAGGTGCAAAATAAATAGAGAGTAGTTAAGGGTGAGGTGATGATGTGAGTTGGAAGTGATTCCAAGGTTGATAAGATCACCATCGCACACTCCCTTTACCTTCGGGATTAGTGTTAAACCTAAAATAAATGTTATTTGGTGTTTGAGTCAAGCATAATATGATTGGATCATGCTTATTGCAATACAGTTATTCATTTAAGTCAAAGAATAATTGTTATTCTGTTTACATGAATAAAACCTTCCGAGGTCATACACCCAAGGTGAATGGTTTATTGAATCTCGATCGTAGTGATACACATATTCATAATATTGAAGCCAAAAGATGCAAAGTTAATAATGATAGTGCAACTTATATGTGGCACTGCCGTTTAGGTCATATTGGTGTAAAGCGCATGAAGAAACTCCATGCTGATGGACTTTTGGAATCACTTGATTATGAATCACTTGATGCTTGCGAACCATGCCTCATGGGCAAGATGACTAAGACTCTGTTCTTCGGAACAATGGAGCGAGCAACAGACTTGTTGGAAATAATACATACTGATGTGTGCGGTTCAATGAGTGTTGAGGCTCGCGGCGGGTGTCATTATTTTCTGACCTTCACAGATGATTGGAGCAGATATGGGTATATCTACTTGATGAAACATAAGTCTGAAACATTTGAAAAGTTCAAAGAATTTCAGAGTGAAATGGAAAATCATCGTAATAAGAAAATAAAGTTTCTACAATCTAATCACAGAAACAAATATTTGAGTTACGAGTTTGGTCTTCATTTGAAACAATGTGGAATAGTTTTGCAACTCACGCCACCTAGAACACCACAATGTAATGGTGTGTTCGAATGTCATAACCGTACTTTATTAGATATGGTGCAATCTATGATGTCTCTTACCGAATTACCACTATTGTTTTGGGGTTATGCATTAGAGACAGCTACATTCACGTTAAATAGGGAACCGTCTAAAATCCGTTGAGACGACACCATATGAACTGTGGTTTAGCAAGAAACCTAAGATGTCGTTTCTTAAAGTTTGGGGTTGCGATGCTTATGTGAAAAAGTTTCAACCTGATAAGCTCAAACCCAAATCGGAGAAGTGCGTCTTCATAGGATACCCAAAAGAAACTGTTGGGTACACCTTCTATCACGAATCCGAAGGTAAGATCTTTATTGCTAAGAGTGGATCCTTTCTAGAGAAGGAGTTTCTCTCGAAAGAAGTGAGTGGTAGGAAAGTAGAACTTGGTGAGGTAATTGTACCTTCTCTCGAATTGGAAAGTAGCTGATCACTGAAATCAGTTCCAGTGATTCCTACACCAATTAGTGAGGAAGTTAATGATGATGATCATGAAACTTCTGATCAAGTTACTACTGAACCTCGTAGGTCAACCAGAGTAAGATCCGCACCATAGTAGTACGGTAATTTTGTTCTGGAGGTCATGTTACTTGATCATGATGAACCTACAAACTATGAGGAAGCGATGATGAGCCCAGATTCCGTGAAATGGCTTGAGGCCATGAAATCTGAGATGGGATCCATGTATAAGAACAAAGTATGGACTTTGATTGACTTGCCCGATGATCGGCGAGCCATTGAGAATAAATGGATCTTCAAGAGGAAGACGAACATTGATAGTAGTGTTACTATCTACAAAGCTCGACTTGTCAAAAAGGGTTTTTGACAAATTCAAGATGTTGACTACGATGAGATTTTCTCACTCATATCGATGCTTAAAGTCTGTCTGAATCATGTTAGCAATTGCCACAATTTATAAAATCTGGCAAATGGATGTCAAAACTACATTCCTTAATGGATTTCTTAAAAAAGAGTTGTATATGATGCAATAAGAAGGTTTTGTCAATCCTAAAGGTGCTAACAAAGTGTGCAAGCTCCAGTGATCCATCTATGGACTGGTGCAAGCATCTCGGAGTTGGAATATATGCTTTGATAAAGTGATCAAAGCATATGGTTTTATACAGACTTGTAGTGAAGCATGTATTTACAAGAAAGTGAGTGGGAGCACTACATAATTTCTGATAAGTATATATGGTTTTATATAGACTTGTAGTGAAGCCTGTATTTACAAGAAAGTGAATGACATATTGTTGATCGGAAATAATGTAGAATTTTCTAGAAAGCATAAAGGAGTGTTTGAAAGGAGTTTTTCAAAGAAAGACCTCAGTGAAGCTGCTTACATATTGGGCATCAAGATCTATAGAGATAGATCAAGACGCTTGATAAAGATTTTTTTGATGAGTACATACCTTGATAAGATTTTGAAGGAGTTCAAAATGGATCAGTCAAAGAAGGAGTTCTTGCCTGAGTTGTAAGGTGTGAAATTGAGTAAAGACTCAAAACTCGGCCACGGCAGAAAATAGAAAGAGAATGAAAAGTCATTCCCTATACCTCAGTCATAGGTTCTATAAAGTATGCTTTGCTGTATACCAGACCTATTGTATACCTTAACAAGATTTTGGCAAGGGAGTACAATAGTGACCTAGGAGTAGATCACTGGACAGTGGTCAAAAAAATTATCCTTAGAGGACTAAGGAAATATTGCTCAGTTATGGAGGTGATACAAGAGTTCGTCGTAAAGAGTTACATCGATGCAAGCTTTTTACACCGATCTAGATGACTCTAAGTCTCGATCTAGATACATATTGAAAATGGGAGCAAGTAGCTAGAGTAGCTCCGTGCAGAGTATTGTAGACATAGAAATTTGCAAAATACATACAGATCTGAATGTTCCAGACCCGTAGACTAAACTTTTCTCACAAGCAAAACATGATCATTCTTTGGGTGTTAAGAACATAGCAATGTGAACTAGATTATTGACTCTAGTAAACCCTTTGGGTATTAGTCACATGAAGGTGTGAACTTATCACATAAATATGTGAACTATTGGTGTGAAATCACATGACGATGTGAACTAGATTATTGGCTCTAGTGCAAGTGGGAGACTGGAGGAAATATGCCCTAAAGGCAATAATAAAGTTGTTATTTATATTTCCTTATATCATAATAAATGTTTATTATTGTTGGGGAACGTGGTAATTTCAAAATTTTCCTACGCACACGCAAGATCATGGTGATGCATAGCAACAAGGGGAGAGTGTGATCTACGTACCCTTGGTAGATCGACAACGGAAGCGTTTGGTTGATGTAGTCGTACGTCTTCACGGCCCGACCGATCAAGCACCGAAACTACGACACCTCCGAGTTTTAGCACACGTTCAGCTCGATGACGATCCCCGGACTCCGATCCAGCAAAGTGTCGGGGAAGAGTTCCGTCAGCACGATGGCGTGGTGACGATCTTGATGTACTACTGTCGCAGGGCTTCGCCTAAGCACCACTACAATATTATCGAGGACTATGGTGGCTGGGGGCGCCGCACACCGCTAAGAATAAGATCACGTGGATCAACTTGTGTTTCTCTGGGGTGCCCCTGCCTCCGTATATAAAGGACTCAAGGGGGGTGCGGCCGGCCTAGGAGAGGCGCGCCAGGAGAGTCCTACTCCCTCTGGGAGTAGGATTCCCCCCCCCCCCCAATCCTAGTTGGAATAGGATTCGCGGAGGGGGGAAAAGAGAGAGAGAGAGAGAGAGAGAGAGAGAGGTCGGCCCCCTC
This sequence comes from Triticum urartu, assembly GCF_056163025.1. NCBI lineage: Eukaryota > Viridiplantae > Streptophyta > Magnoliopsida > Poales > Poaceae > Triticum > Triticum urartu. The sequence continues at coordinate 346,052,248 of NC_141876.1, read as the reverse complement.
TCCTTGTCCTATTCGGACCAAGGGAGGGGAGGGGCGCGCGGCCCATGTTGGGCTGCCTCTTCTCTTTTCCACTAAGGCCCACTATGGCCCATATAGCTCCGGGGGGGGGGGGGGTTCCGGTAACCTCCCGGTACTCCGGTAAAATCCTGATTTCACCCGGAACACTTTCGATATCCAAACATAGGCCTCCAATATATCAATCTTTATGTCTCGACCATTTCGAGACTCCTCGTCATGTCCGTGATCACATCCGGGACTCCGAACAAACTTCGGTACATCAAAATGCAAAAACTCATAATATAACTGTCATCGTAACCTTAAGCGTGCGGACCCTACGGGTTCGAGAACAATGTAGACATGACCGAGACATGTCTCCGGTCACTAACCAATAGCGGGACCTGGATGCCCATATTGGCTCCTACATATTCTACGAAGATCTTTATCGGTCAGACCGCATAACAACATACGTTGTTCCCTTTGTCATCGGTATGTTACTTGCCCGAGATTCGATCGTCGGTATACCAATACCTAGTTCAATCTCGTTATCGACAAGTCTCTTTACTCGTTCTGTAATACATCATCCCGCAACTAACTCATTAGTTGCAATGCTTGCAAGGCTTAAGTGATATGCATTACCGAGAGGGCCCAGAGATACCTCTCCGACAATCGGAGTGACAAATCATAATCTCGAAATACGCCAACCCAACATGTACCTTTGGAGACACCTGTAGAGCTCCTTTATAATCACCCAGTTACGTTGTGACGTTTGTTAGCACACAAAGTGTTCCTCCGGCAAACGGGAGTTGCATAATCTCATAGTTATAGGAACATGTATAAGTCATGAAGAAAGCAATAGCAACATACTAAACGATCGTGTGCTAAGCTAATGGAATGGGTCATGTCAATCAGATCATTCACTTAATGATGTGATCCCGTTAATCAAATAACAACTCCTTGTTCATGGTTAGGAAACATAACCATCTTTAATTAACGAGCTAGTCAAGTAGAGGCGTACTAGTGACACTCTGTTTGTCTATGTATTCACACATGTATTATGTTTCCGGTTAATACAATTCTAGCATGAATAATAAACATTTATCATGATATAAGGAAATAAATAATAACTTTATTATTGCCTCTAGGGCATATTTCCTTCAGTCTCCCACTTGCACTAGAGTCAGTAATCTAGATTACACAGTAATGATTCTAACACCCATGGAGCCTTGGTGCTGATCATGTTTTGCTCGTGGAAGAGGCTTAGTCAATGGGTCTGCAACATTCAGATCCGTATGTATCTTGCAAATCTCTATGTCTCCCACCTAGACTAGATCCCGGATGGAATTGAAGTGTCTCTTGATGTGCTTGGTTCTCTTGTGAAATCTGGATTCCTTTGCCAAGGCAATTGCACTAGTATTGTCACAAAAGATTTTCATTGGACCCGATGCACTAGGTATGACACCTAGATCGGATATGAACTCCTTCATCCAGACTCCTTCATTTGCTGCTTCCGAAGCAGCTATGTACTCCGCTTCACATGTAGATCCCGCCACGACGCTTTGTTTAGAACTGCACCAACTGACAGCTCCACCGTTTAATGTAAACACGTATCCGGTTTGCGATTTAGAATCGTCCGGATCAGTGTCAAAGCTTGCATCAACGTAACCGTTTACGATGAGCTCTTTGTCACCTCCATATACGAGAAACATATCCTTAGTCCTTTTCAGGTATTTCAGGATGTTCTTGACCGCTGTCCAGTGATCCACTCTTGGATTACTTTGGTACCTCCCTGCTAGACTTATAGCAAGGCACACATCAGGTCTGGTACACAGCATTGCATACATGATAGAGCCTATGGCTGAAGCATAGGGAACATCTTTCATATTCTCTCTATCTTCTGCAGTGGTCGGGTATTGAGTCTTACTCAACTTCACACCTTGTAACATAGGCAAGAACCCTTTCTTTGCTTGATCCATTTTGAACTTCTTCAAAACTTTGTCTAGGTATGTGCTTTGTGAAAGTCCAATTAAGCGTCTTGATCTATCTCTATAGATCTTAATGCCTAATATGTAAGCAGCTTCACCGAGGTCTTTCATTGAAAAACTCTTATTCAAGTATCCCTTTATGCTATCCAGAAATTCTATATCATTTCCAATTAGTAATATGTCATCTACATATAATATCAGAAATGCTATAGAGCTCCCACTCACTTTCTTGTAAATACAGGCTTCTCCAAAAGTCTGTATAAAACCAAATGCTTTGATCACACTATCAAAACGTTTATTCCAACTCCGAGAGGCTTGCACCAGTCCATAAATGGATCGCTGGAGCTTGCACACTTTGTTAGCTCCCTTTGGATCGACAAAACCTTCTGGTTGCATCATATACAACTCTTCTTCCAGAAATCCATTCAGGAATGCTGTTTTGACATCCATTGAAGGTCTCATCGTAGTCAATCCCTTGAACCTGCCGAAAACCTTTTGCGACAAGTCGAGCTTTGTAGAAAGTAATATTACCGTAAGCGTCAGTCTTCTTCTTGAAGATCCATTTATTCTCAATTGCTTGCCGATCATTGGGCAAGTCAACCAAAGTCCATACTTTGTTCTCATACATGGATCCCATCTCAGATTTCATGGCTTCAAGCCACTTTGCGGAATCTGGGCTCACCATCGCTTCTTCATAGTTCGTAGGTTCATCATGATCTAGTAGCATGACTTGCAGAACAGGATTACCGTACCACTCTGGCGCGGATCTTACTCTGGTTGATCTACGAGGTTCAGTAGTATCTTGTTCTGAAGTTTCATGATCATCATCATTAGCTTCCTCACTCACTGGTGTAGGTGTCACAGAAACAGTTTTCTGTGATGCACTACTTTCCAATAAGGGAGCAGGTACAGTTACCTCGTCAAGTTCTACTTTCCTCCCACTCACTTCTTTCGAGAGAAACTCCTTCTCGAGAAAGTTTCCGAACTTAGCAACAAAAGTCTTGCCTTTGGATCTGTGATAGAAGGTGTATCCAATAGTCTCCTTTGGATATCCTATGAAGACACATTTCTCCGATTTGGGTTTGAGCTTATCAGGTTGAAGCTTTTTCACATAAGCATTGCAGCCCCAAACTTTCAGAAACGACAACTTTGGTTTCTTGCCAAACCATAGTTCATAAGGCATCGTCTCAACGGATTTTGATGGTGCCCTATTTAACGTGAATGCGGCCGTCTCTAGAGCGTATCCCTAAAACGATAGCGGTAAATCAGTAAGAGACATCATAGATCGCACCATATCTAGTAAAGTACGATTACGACGTTCGGACACACCATTGCGTTGTGGTGTTCCGGGTGGCGTGAGTTGCGAAACTATTCCACAATTTTTCAAATGTACACCAAACTAGTAACTCAAATATTCTCCTCCACGATCAGATCATAGAAACTTTATTTTCTTGTTACGATGATTTTCAACTTCACTCTGAAATTCTTTTAACTTTTCAAACGTTTCAGACTTATGTTTCATTAAGTAGATATACCCATATCTGCTTAAGTCATCTGTGAAGGTGAGAAAATAACGATATCCGCCACGAGCCTCAATATTTATCGGACCATATACATCTGTATGTATGATTTCCAACAAATCTGTTGCTCTCTCCATAGTACCGGAGAACGGTGTTTTGGTCATCTTGCCTATGAGGCACGGTTCGCAAGTACCAAGTGATTCATAATCAAGTGGTTCCAAAAGTCCATCAGTATGGAGTTTCTTCATGCGCTTTACACCGATATGACCTAAACGGCAGTGCCACAAATAAGTTGCACTCTCATTATCAACTCTGCATCTTTTGGCTTCAACATTATGAATATGTGTGTTACTACTATCGAGATTCAATAAGAATAGACCACTCTTCAAGGGTGCGTGACCATAAAAGATATTACTCATATAAATAGAACAACCATTATTCTCTGATTTAAATGAATAACCGTCTCGCATCAAACAAGATCCAGATATAATGTTCATGCTTAATGCTGGCACCAAATAACAATTATTTAGGTCTAATATTAATCCCGAAGGTAGATGTAGAGGTAGCGTGCCGACTGCGATCACATCGACTTTGGAACCGTTTCCCACGCGCATTGTCACCTCATCCTTAGCCAATCTTCGCTTAATCCGTAGTCCCTGTTTTGAGTTGCAAATATTAGCAACAGAACTAGTATCAAATACCCAGGTACTACTGCGAGCATTAGTAAGGTACACATCAATAACATGTATATCACATATACCTTTGTTCACCTTGCCATCCTTCTTATCCGCCAAATACTTGGGGCAGTTCCGCTTCCAGTGACCAGTCTGCTTGCAGTAGAAGCACTCAGTTTCAGGCTTAGGTCCAGACTTGGGTTTCTTCTCTTGAGCAGCAACTTGTTTGCTGTTCTTCTTGAAGTTCCCCTTCTTCTTCCCTTTGCCCTTTTTCTTGAAACTAGTGGTCTTGTTTACCATCAACACTTGATGCTCCTTCTTGATTTCTACCTCCGCAGCTTTCAGCATTGCGAAGAGCTCGGGAATAGTTTTATTCATCCCTTGCATATTATAGTTCATCACGAAGCTCTTGTAGCTTGGTGGCAGTGATTGGAGAATTCTGTCAATGATGCAATCATCTGGAAGATTAACTCCCAATTGAATCAAGTGATTATTATACCCAGACATTTTGAGTATATGCTCACTGACAGAACTGTTCTCCTCCATCTTGCAGCTATAGAACTTATTGGAGACTTCATATCTCTCAATCCGGGCATTTGCTTGAAATATTAACTTCAACTCCTGGAACATCTCATATGCTCCATGAAGTCAAAACGTCGTTGAAGTCCCGATTCTAAGCCGTAAAGCATGGCACACTGAACTATTGAGTAGTCATCAGCTTTGCTCTGCCAGACGTTCATAACATCCGGTGTTGCTCCTGCAGCAGGCCTGGCACCCAGCGGTGCTTCCAGGGCGTAATTCTTCTGTGCAGCAATGAGGATAATCCTCAAGTTACGGACCCAGTCCGTGTAATTGCTACCATCATCTTTCAACTTTGCTTTCTCAAGGAATGCATTAAAATTTAATGGAACAACAGCACGGGCCATCTATCTGCAAACAAGCATAAACATGCAAGATACTTATCAGGTACTAAGTTTCATGATAAATTTAAGTTCAGTTAATTTACTTAAAGAACTCCCACTTAGATAGACATCCCTCTAATCCTCTAAGTGATTACGTGATCCAAATCAACTAAACCATGTCCGATCATCACGTGAGATGGAGTAGTTTCATTGGTGAACATCACTATGTTGATCATATCTACTATATGACTCACGCTCGACCTTTCGGTCTCCGTGTTCCGAGGCCATATCTGTATATGCTTGGCTCGTCAAGTATAACCTGAGTATTCCGCGTGTGCAAATGTTTTGCACCCGTTGTATTTGAACGTAGAGCCTATCACACCCGATCATCACGTGGTGTCTCAGCACGAAGAACTTTCGCAATGGTGCATACTCAAGGAGAACACTTCTTGATAATTAGTGAGAGATCATCTTATAATGCTACCGTCAATCAAAGCAAGATAAGATGCATAAAAGATAAACATCACATGCAATCAAAATAAGTGATATGATATGGCCATCACCATCTTGTGCTTGTGATCTCCATCTCCGAAGCACCGTCGTGATCACCATCGTCACCGGTGCGACACCTTGATCTCCATCGTAGCATCGTTGTCGTCTCGCCAAGCTTGTGCTTCCACGACTATCGCTACCGCTTAGTGATAAAGTAAAGCATTACATCGCGATTGCATTGCATACAATAAAACGACAACCATATGGCTCCTGCCAGTTGCCGATAACTCGGTTACAAAACATGATCATCTCATACAATAAAAATCAGCATCATGTCTTGACCATATCACATCACAACATGCCCTGCAAAAACAAGTTAGACGTCCTCTACTTTGTTGTTGCAAGTTTTACGTGGCTGCTACGGGCTTAAGCAAGAACTAATCTTACCTACGCATCAAAACCACAACGATAGTTTGTCAAGTTGGTGCTGTTTTAACCTTCGCAAGGACCGGGCGTAGCCACACTCGATTCAACTAAAGTTGGAGAAACTGTCACCCGCAAGCCACCTCTGTGCAAACCACATCGGGAGAACCGGTCTCGCATAAGCGTACGCGTAATGTCGGTCCGGGCCGCTTCATCCAACAATACCGCCGAACCAAAGTATGACATGCTGGTAAGCAGTATGACTTATATCGCCCACAACTCACTTGTGTTCTACTCGTGCATATAACATCAACATATAAAACCTAGGCTCGGATGCCACTGTTGGGGAACGTGGTAATTTCAAAATTTTCCTACGCACACGCAAGATCATGGTGATGCATAGCAACGAGGGGAGAGTGTGATCTACGTACCCTTGGTAGATCGACAACGGAAGCGTTTGGTTGATGTAGTCGTACGTCTTCACGGCCCGACCGATCAAGCACCAAAACTACGGCACCTCTGAGTTTTAGCACACGTTCAGCTCGATGACGATCCCCGGACTCCGATCCAGCAAAGTGTCGGGGAAGAGTTCCATCAGCACGACGGCGTGGTGACGATCTTGATGCACTACTATCGCAGGGCTTCGCCTAAGCACCACTACAATATTATCGAGGACTATGGTGGCTGGGGGCGCCGCACACAGCTAAGAATAAGATCACATGGATCAACTTGTGTTTCTCTGGGGTGCCCCTGCCTCCGTATATAAAGGACTAAAGGGGGGGGTGCGGCCGGCCTAGGAGAGGCGCGCCAGGAGAGTCCTACTCCCTCTGGGAGTTCCCCCCCCCCCCCAATCCTAGTTGGAAAAGGATTCGCGGAGGGGGGAAAAGAGAAAGAGAGAGGCCGGCCCCCTCTCCTTGTCCTATTCGGACCAAGGGAGGGGAGGGGCGCACGGCCCATGTTGGGCTGCCTCTTCTCTTTTCCACTAAGGCCCACTATGGCCCATATAGCTCCGGGGGGGTTCCGGTAACCTCCCGGTACTCCGGTAAAATCCTGATTTCACCCAGAACACTTTCGATATCCAAACATAGGCCTCCAATATATCAATCTTTATGTCTCGACCATTTCGAGACTCCTCGTCATGTCCGTGATCACATCCGGGACTCCGAACAAACTTCGGTACATCAAAATGCAAAAACTCATAATATAACTGTCATCGTAACCTTAAGCGTGCGGACCCTACGGGTTCGAGAACAATGTAGACATGACCGAGACATGTCTCCGGTCACTAACCAATAGCGGGACCTGGATGCCCATATTGGCTCCTACATATTCTACGAAGATCTTTATCGGTCAGACCGCATAACAACATACGTTGTTCCCTTTGTCATCGGTATGTTACTTGCCCGAGATTCGATCGTCGGTATACCAATACCTAGTTCAATCTCGTTACCGGCAAGTCTCTTTACTTGTTCTGTAATACATCATCCCGCAACTAACTCATTAGTTGCAATGCTTGCAAGGCTTAAGTGATATGCATTACCGAGAGGGCCCAGAGATACCTCTCCGACAATCGGAGTGACAAATCATAATCTCGAAATACGCCAACCCAACATGTACCTTTGGAGACACCTGTAGAGCTCCTTTATAATCACCCAGTTACGTTGTGACGTTTGTTAGCACACAAAGTGTTCCTCCGGCAAACGGGAGTTGCATAATCTCATAGTTATAGGAACATGTATAAGTCATGAAGAAAGCAATAGCAACATACTAAACGATCGTGTGCTAAGCTAATGGAATGGGTCATGTCAATCAGATCATTCACTTAATGATGTGATCCCGTTAATCAAATAACAACTCCTTGTTCATGGTTAGGAAACATAACCATCTTCGATTAACGAGCTAGTCAAGTAGAGGCATACTAGTGACACTCTGTTTGTCTATGTATTCACACATGTATTATGTTTCCGGTTAATACAATTCTAGCATGAATAATAAACATTTATCATGATATAAGGAAATAAATAATAACTTTATTATTGCCTCTAGGGCATATTTCCTTCAATTATTCATGCTAGAATTGTATTAACCGGAAACTTAGTACATGTGTGAAGACATAGACAAAGAGAGTGTCACTATTATGCCTCTACTTGACTAGCTCGTTGATCAAAGATGGTTAAGTTTCCTAGCCATGGACAAAGAATTGTCAGTTGATAAACGGGATCACATCATTAGAGAATGATGTGATTGACTTGACCCATCCATTAGCTTAGCACTATGATCATTTAGTTTATTGCTATTGCTTTATCCATAACTTATACGTGTTTCTATGAATATGAGATTATGCAACTCCCGAATACCGGAGGAACACTTAGTGTGCTATCGAATGTTACAACATAACTGGGTGACTATAAAGATGACCTACAGGTGTCTCTGGTGGTGTTTTTTGAGTTGGCATAGATCGAGATTAGGATTTATAACTCCGTGTATCGGAGAGGTATCGATGGGCCCTCTTGGTAATGCACATCACTATAAGCATTGCAAGCAATGTGACTAATGAGTTAGTTACGAGATGTAGCATTATGGAACGAGTAAAGAGACTTGCCAGTAACAAGATTGAACTAGGTATGATGATACGACGATCGAATCTCGGGCAAGTAACATACCGATGACAAAGGGAACAACGTATGTTGTTATGCGGTTTGACCGATAAAGATCTTCGTAGAATATGTAGGAACCAATATGAGCATCCAGGATTCGCTATTGGTTATTGACCGCAGATGAGTCTCGATCATGTCTACATAGTTCTCGAACCTGTAGGGTCCGCACGCTTAACATTCGGTGGTGATCAGTATTATGAGTTTATGTGTTTTGATGTACCTAAGGTTGTTCGTAGTCCCGGATATGATCACGGACATGACAAGGAGTCTTGAAATGGTCGAGACATAAAGATCGATATATTGGATGACTATGTTTGGACATAGGAATGGTTCCGGGTGAGTTCGAGCATATACAGGAGTACCGGGAGGTTACCGGAACCCCCCGGAAAGTATATGGGCCTTATTGGGCCATAGTGGGAGAGAGGAGAAGGGAGCCTAGGAGGGGGCGCCCCCCCCCAAGCCCAATCTAAATTGGGTGGGGGGCCAGCCCCCCCTTTCCTTCCCTTTCTCTCCCCTTCCTTCCTCTCCTAATCCAACTAGAGAGGGGGGAATCCTACTCCCGGTGGGAGTAGGACTCCCTTGGGCGCGCCATAGAGGGCCGACCCCTCCCCCTCCTCCACTCCTTTATATACGGGGAAGGGGGCACCCCATAGACACACAAGTTGACTATTTTCTTAGCCATGTGCGGTGCCCCCCTCCACCATAATCCACCTCGGTCATATCGTTTTAGTGCTTAGGCGAAGCCCTGTTCCGGTAGCTTCATCATCACCGTCATCACGTCATCGTGCTAACGAAACTCTCCTTCAACACTCAGCTGGATCTAGAGTTCGCAGGATGTCATCGAGATGAACGTGTGCAGATCACGGAGGTGTCGTACCTTTGGTGCTAGGATCGGTCGGATCATGAAGACGTTCGACTACATCAACCGCATTGTCATAACGCTTCCTCTTACGGTCTACAGGGGTACATAGACAACACTCTTCCCTCTCGTTGCAATGCATGTCCATGATAGATCTTACGCGTGCGTAGGAATTTTTTTTAAAATTGCTGCGTTCCCCAACACTTCCTTGGCCCAACTTTGTGTCTCCTGGTCCAGAAAAAATCTCCACAAAGTTTCGTTGCATTCGGACTCCGTTAGGAATTGATTTTCTGTGAAGTAAAAAACAAGCAAAAAATAGCAACTGGCATTGGGCACTATGTCAATAGGTTAGTCCCAAAAAATGATATAAAGTTGCTATAAAATGATTGTAAAACATCCAAGAATGCTAATATAACAACATGGAACAATAAAAAATATAGATACATTGGAGACGTATTGGATATTCGGACACCGGAAGAGTTTTGGAGTGCACCGGAAGTCATCGGATCGCCGGAAGGGGTTCCGGACACCCCCGGTAGGTGTATGGGCCTAATGGGCCAAGGGGGATAGATCAGCCCACAAGGGGGCTGGCGGGCCCCTCTCCCTGGATGCTAGCCCTAGGGAAGGAAAGGGGGAGGACTAGTCCCTCCTGCCTTCCCCTTCTCATGGGAGAAAGGAAAAGGGGGGCGCCACCCTCCCCTGCCTTTCCCCACTCACCTAATAAGGAAGGGGCACGGCTTGGGGAGGACCCCAAGTAGGATTTGGCCTACTTGGGGGTGCCTCCTGACAGCCTCCCCTCCCCCACCTATATATATGTGGGAGGGGCGCCATACAATACCAGGACAATCTCTTAGCCGTGCGCGGCGCCCTCTCCACAGCTTTGTCCCTCAGTCATATTTTCATAGTTCTTAGGCGAAGCCCTGCGGAGATAGCATCACCATCACCGTCACCACGCTGTCATGCTACCGGAACTCATCCACTACTTCGCTATCTTGCTATATCAAGAAGGTGAGGACGCCACCGAGCTAAACATGAGCTGAACACGGAGGTGTCGTACGTTCGGTACTTGATCGGTTGGATTGTGAAGAAGTTCAACTATATCAACTGCGTTAACGAACACTTCGCTTACGGTCTATGAGGGTACATAGACACACTCTCCCACCTCGTTGCTATGCATCTCCATGGATAGATCTGGCGTGTGCATAGAGTTTTTTCCATGCAACATTCCCCAACAGTGGCATCAGAGCCAGGTTTATGCATAGATATATGCATGAGTAGAACACAAAGAGTTGTGGGTGGTGATAGTCATACTGCTTACCACCAACATCTTATTTTGATCTGGCGGTATTGTGGGATGAGGCGGCCCGGACCAACCTTACATGTCCACGCACATGAGACCGGTTCCACCGACTGACATGCAACTTGTTTTGCATAAAAGGTGGTTGGCGGGTGTCTGTTTCTCCTACTTTAGTTGAATTGAATTTGACTGTGGCCGGTCCTTGAAGAAAGTTAAAACAGAAAACTTGATAAATCACCATTCTGGTTTTTGCGTAGTTAACAGTTCTTGCTAGAAGCTCGTAGCAGCCACGTAAAACTTGCAACAACAAAGTAGAGGGCGTCTAACTTGTTTTTGTAGGGCATGTTGTGATGTGATATGGTCAAGACGTGACGTGATATACTTTATTGTATGACATGATCATGTTTTGTAATATTCACAACCGGCAGGAGCCTTAGGGTTGTCTCTTAATTATTGTATGAAATGCAAGAGCCATGTAATTGCTTTACTTTATCGCTATGTGTTAGCAATAGTTGGCGAGACGACCCCGACGCAACAATGGAGATCAACGTGTAATTCCGGTGACGATGGAGATCATGATGATGCTTTGGAGATGGAGATCAAAAGCACAAGATAATGATGGCCATACCATGTCACATATTTTGATTACATGTGATGTTTATCCTCTATGCATCTTATTTTGCTTAGAATGGTGGTAGCATTATAAGATGATCCCTTCACTAAATTTCAAGATAAAAGTGTTCTCCATGGGTATGCACCATTGCCAAATTTCATTGTTTCGAAGCACCTTGTGATGATCGGGTGTGATAGACTCTATGTTCACCTACAACGGGTGTAAGATAGTTTTGCACATGCAGAATACTTGGGTTAAACTTGACGAGCCTAGCATGTACGGACATGGTCTTGGAACACTAGAGACCGAAAGGTCGAACATGATTCATGTAGTAGATATGATCACCATAAATATGTTCACCATTGATGACTACCCCATCTCACGTGATGATCGAACATGGGTTAGTTGATTTGGATCATGTATCACTTAGATAACTTGAGGGATGTTTATTTAAGTGGGAGTTCATTAGTAATTTGATTAATTGAACTTAAATTTATCATGAACTTAGTCTTAATAGTTTTGCATATCTATGTTGTAGATCAGTGGCCCATGCTACCGTTCCCTTGAATTTTAATGCGTTCCGAGAGGAAGTGAAGTTGAAAGATGATGGTAGCAACTACACAGACTGGGTCCGTAACTTGAGGATTATCCTCATTGCTGCACAGAAGAATTATGTCCTTGATGCACCACTAGGTGATAGACCTGCTGCAGGAGTTGCTACTACAGATATTATGAACGTCTGGCGGGCTCGATCTGATGACTACTCAATAGTTCAGTGTGCCACACTTTACGACTTGGAACCGGGATTTCAAAGACGTTTTGAACGTCATGGAGCATATGATATGTTCCAATAATTGAAGTTAGTATTTCAAGAAAATGCCCGGATTGAGAGATATGAAGTCTCCAACAAGTTCTATAGCTGCAAGATGGAGGAGAACAATTCTTCAGTGAACACTGATACGTCTCCAACGTATCTATAATTTTTGATTGTTTCATGCTGTTATATTATCAATCTTGGAAGTTTTACAATCATTTTATAGTCATTTTATATCATTTTTGGTACTAACCTATTGACATAGTGCCAAGTGCCACTTCTTGTTTTTTCCGTGTTTTTTACATCGCAGAAAATCAATATCAGACGGAGTCCAAATGCCACGAAACTTTACAGAGATTTTTTATTGACCAGAAGGAACAAGTTGGGCCCTGGTAGCACCTGGGGGGAGTCACGAGGAGGGGACAACCCACCAGGGCATGCCAAGAGGCCCAGGCGCGCCCTGGTGGGTTGTGCCCGCCTCGGGTGGCCCCCGGACCGCATATTTGCTCTATAAATACCCAAATATTCCCAAAACCCTATGGGAGTGATAACCCACAAGTATAGGGGATCGCAACAGTTTTTGAGGGTAGAGTATTCAACCCAAATTTACTGATTTGACACAAGGGGAGCCAAAGAATATTCTCAAGTGTTAGCGGCTGAGTTGCCAATTCAACCATATCTGCAGCAAAGTATTTAGTAGCAAAGTAATATGATAGTAGCGGTAACAGTAGCAAAAGTAATAGTTTTGGTTTTATAGTGATTGTAACAGTAGCAACGGAAAAGTAAATAAGCAAAGATCAATATGTGAAAAGCTCATAGGCAATGGATCAGTGATGGATAATTATGTCGGATACGATTCCTCATGCAATAGTTATAACATAGGGTGACACAGAACTAGCTCCAGTTCATCAATGTAATGTAGGCATGTATTCCGAATATAGTCATGCGTGCTTATGGAAAAGAACTTGCATGACATCTTTTGTCCTACCCTCCCATGGCAGCGGGGTCCTATTGGAAACTAAGGGATATTAAGGCCTCCTTTTAATAGAGTACTAGACCAAAGCATTAACACTTAGTGAATACATGAACTCCTCAAACTACGGTCATCACCGATAAGTATCCCGATTATTGTCACTTCGAGGTTAAGGATCATAACACATAATAGGTGACTATAGACTTGCAAGATAGGATCAAGAACTCACATATATTCATGAAAACATAATAGGTTCAGATGTGAAATCATGGCACTCGGGCGCTAGTGACAAGCATTAAGCATAGCAAAGTCATAGCAACATCAATCTCAGAACATAATGGATACTAGGGATCAAACTCTAACAAAACTAACTCGATTGCATGATAAATCTCATCCAACCCATCACCGTCCAGAAAGCCTACGATGGAATTACTCACGCACGGCGGTGAGCATCATGAAATTGGTGATGGAGGAAGGTTGATGATGACGATGGCGACTGATTCCCCTCTCTGGAGCCCCGAACGTACTCCAGATCAGCCCTCCCGAGAGAGATTAGGGCTTGGCGGCGGCTCTGTATCGTAAAACATGATGAATCCTTCTCTCTTATTTTTTTCTCCCCGAACACGAATATATAGAGTTGGAGTTGAGGTCGGAGGAGCACCAGGGGGCCCACGAGGCAGGGCGCGCGCCCAGGGGGTAGGCGTGCCCCCCACCCTCGTGGATAGGGTGTGGCCCCCTGGCCTTGATTCTTTCGGAAGTATTTTTTATATATTCCAAAAATATTCTCTCTTGATCTTCAGTTCATTCTGAGAACTTTTATTTCTACACAAAAATAACACCATGGCAATTCTGCTGAAAACAGCATCAGTCCGAGTTAGTTCCATTCAAATCATGCAAGTTAGAGTCCAAAACAAGGGCAAAAGTGTTTGGAAAAGTAGATACGTTGGAGATCTGCCATGCCCCCCCTCGCCGCCTTGCCCCGCCGCCCCAGAGATCCGCCCACCGACGTCGAACCACCAAAAATTGTCGGTAAAAACCGTCGCCGAACCTCCCGGTTTTCTTTTAGGTTTTTTCGGTTTTTCTTTTAAAACCCGATTTGTTTTTTTATTTATTTAGAGAATGTTCATTGTTTAAGCCTTTGGAGTGAACGGTTTTCATCGTTTAGGTTCTGTAGCGAACGTTCATCCGATTAGTTTCTGTTTCGTAGCCAGGGACCTAGATGCAATTATTTTTCTTACAGATTAGTCTGTGCTTTTCAATCTATCACAACTTTTTACTCGTTTGTCCAAATCCGATGAAACCAACGCCAAATTCTTCATCATGATCCCCTCTAGCTAGATAACCAACTTAATAGTATTTTTGAAAGTTTAAAATTTGAATTCAAACAGATTTGAATTTGAACTTCTTTTGATCATAACTTGAGTTTCGTAATTCCGATTTGGTTGATTCTTTTTGCAAATCGAAGCTCTTTACCTAAACCTTCTGATAAGACATAATCCACATAGTTTAGATACTGTTAGAAATTTTTTCTATTTAAAAGTGTTATTCGCTTATTTTTTAGTTTTCCGAATCTTTTTCTTCGGTTTTCTTTGCATCTTCATGCTTGAGTGCTTATGTATGCTATTGTTTGTCTACGATAGATTTTTCAGAGTGCGAAGCTTGCTACTATGAGTCTCTATGGTTTACTGATCGTCAGCAAGGCAAGTTACACTTTGATCATACTCTATTATACCCAATTTTATTATGCATAGCTTCACCCTCAAAGATTGCATGAGTAGGATTGGGAACATGTGGTTATTTCTATGTAGTTCATGAGGTAGGAACCTATTACCTTTGATTACCCCGGAATATACGTTATGCTCATATTGCTTAGCCATGCTCATAGACGGGGATTGGTATGTGAGAATCATGCAAGTTGTGAGAGATAATAATTAAGGGTACCTTAAGGTGGCAACTTTAATACACATCTGGGTGGAGTGCTTGCGGGCACCTAGAGAATCCAGTGTTATCCTAGGAGATCCCGGAGTGCCCGTGTGATCATCCTATGGAATGCCACCCAGGCTAAAAGGGGTCATATAACTATTCATGCCTAGAAACTTCCGTGTGAAGCCACAAGCCATTATGGGCTCTGGCATAGTTGAGTAAGTTGTGTGACCTCTTTCAGTGGTAGACTAGCAGATGTAGGGGAAAGTAGGTGTACCGGTCTACCCAGAGTAAAGAGTTAATGCTTCAGAAAGACTGTGTCTCGATCTTCCGATCATGGAGGTGGTCGAGTCTTGTGGGGAAAAGTGCGCAAACCTCTTTAGAGTGTACAAACCAATCATGATTAGCCGTCTCCTTGGTCATGGAGAACTTGAGTATCTAGAAGTGAATTATTTGTTGATCTCATCATTATGTCTAATGAAATTGTTGGGTTAATATTTATACTTGGTAATTTGGGATTGAGTTGGAGGAACCTTCTCAATAATGGCATAAACTTGGTAGTAAATAAAATGTATTCCTTTGTTGTAGGGAAAAATTAGCTTTATGCAAAATTAAACTTAGAGCCTCCACCAGCCAAATATGCATGTAGTGATAGTTATTATTCATCATTGCTCTATAGTGTGATCTTGCTAGCATATTCCATGTGCTGACCTACACAAATGCAACGTCTCATGTTGCAGAACTTCCAGATGAGGTTTAAGGTGCGATAGGTCGTTGTCATGCACTCAATTTTGCCATGGAGTTGGATGGACTCATTTATCTTTGAAGCTCCCGCAGTTATTTTATTTAGTTGGCCTTCAGCCATATTTATGTAATAAATAATCTTTATGAGGACCTCGATGTAACAAGTGTGTGATTGAACTCAAATCCTCAAGTATTGTGTGTCACTACTGCAGGTTGCTGCTAACGCGACACTACGATCAGAGACCCTTCGACGAAACTATGTGCGATGCCATAATCTCAAACGGTGGTGTAAAAAACCGTCAAAATGTGCAAAACTTTTGCGATGGAGGATGCATCAAACGCGGTTCAGATTTTAGTTGCGTGTGCGATGTAGGGCATATGGTTCAGCTCAATTAACCGTTTGCGATGAGGTGGAACAAAAGAAACGGGCAGCCAGATGAAGGTGTGTGTGATATACAGCATACGGTTCACTCGGATGAACTGTTTGTGATTAGGCAACACAAAAGAAACAGGCAGCCAGATGAAGGTGTGTGCAATATACGGCTTGCGGTTCACTCGGATGAACTGTTTGCGTTGAGGCAAGAGAACAGAAACGGTTCAATATAACAAGATGTTTGTGATACGCCGCAAATAGGTGTGTAATCAGAAATGTGTGCGAATACCGATAATAACAGAAATGGTTCCCTAGTGTGGTCCGTGTTCATCTGATCATCATCTCCTTCTTGTGCTAGCTCGATATTCCTTCTATGCTAAGTTTCATTAATTGATGGCATTTTATGAACACGCCATCATTTCCCGCCATTTCCTCACCTATTTCCCACCACCCAGCAATATTGCGCATAGGCAGTGTGTGACGCACGGAGGCGAAAAGCGCAGCCTGTAGCACATCCACCTTTTCCAAGCATGCCAACCCACCAAAGCGCCGCCTCTTCCATCAACCTCGTCGATGAGGAAAATGAGCAGGCGCCACAGCCCATCGAGGATGAGGCACTCCCCGGCAATGCGATGAACGACGTCATGATGCGCGTCATCGCCGGGGCTAAGCAGACCTTTGGTGCATGGCGCTTGAGCATCGCGGATCAAGATAGGCATGTCACCGCTGACAGGCTGTAGCTCGCTGCACAACATGATCGATGGCGCGCCGCAGAGCAAGCTAGGTGCGTCCGCGCCGATAGGCTGCGGCTCCCCGCACGGTGAGACCGTTGGAGTGCCGCAGAGCGAGAGGCGCGGCATGCCGCACAGCAAGAGTGGATCCATCGGCGCTTGCCTGCTGTCGACACGGCGTCACGGCTGGGTACACGTCCGGTTAGTACCCCCATTCCTCGCCAGGAGTGGGCAGAGGCCCTCAGCACCGTACTTGCACCAGAGGCGGCTGTGCCGTACTTGCACCGGACGCCCGCTGCGCCGTTCACATGGGTGCAACTGTTCGCCTTGTCCGCAGCCCGCTGGATGACAACGCGTTGGTCCGTAGGCTCGACCGGCTCCTTGGCCAGGTGTCCACCTGGGCGCAGTAGAGGAACATGGTCGTCGCATCCTCGAGCTGGTGATCTCTGATGAAATAGCCAACTTGGAGCTCGAGATCGCGCTCCAGATGTATCATGAGCGTGTCGACCGCTTGGACGAACGCCTATTCGAGTTCAGGCAGAGCGAAGAGCTACCATAAGCAAGGGCTACTAGTCATGGTCTCATGGACGCTTTTTATTTTGAAAAGTCATTTCGACGTGGATAGCTATGTATCCACAGCAATCATAGTATTGCTCTGTTTATTGCTCTGTTTCAATGTGTGTACTCTGTTTTCCATTCTTATATGTTCTGTTTCAATGTGTGTATATACGCTTTCCATTCTGTATATGTGGATGATAACAGCTAGATTCAAATTAGTATACAAAAGCAGATAGAAAATGGAATTCATAATATATATATATATATATATTAAATATTCATTAGTTCATCATAGAATATATATATATTAAATATTCATTAGTTCATCATAGAATATATATATATATATAATATCATCACATATACGTGATGATACTTAACTACTAGGTACAATGCACAAAATTGAAAACGAACAATACTAAAACTAATAATTCCTCTTGGGGCCAGTATTCCAGCAGCCCCTCGCCAGCAGCTCCCTGGTGCGCGGTGTCTTCCCAGTGCGGGGGCAGTACTCCGCCTCCTCTGCCTCGCAGCGCTTGACGTACCGATCTGCCTCTTGCTGGTGGACGCACGCGGCCGATCTTGCCATTTCATTGGGCGCCCACCGAAGCTCCTTGTCAGTGTCACGCTGGAGCTTATCGGCCCACCTCAACGCAGCGACAAGGCGCCCAACGCCTATGACCTTCCTCGCAAAGTACCCATCTTCATACACCTCCTCGGCACGACGACGCGCCCGGCCCCAAAGCTCCACCGCCTCCTTTTTCCAGGCGGCATCACGGGCTTCACAGGCTGCCTGGTACCTGGCTTCCTCCTCCGCCATCTCCTTCTTGAATGGCACTTGCCTGGCTTTTTCCAGGAGGCAGCAACTTCCACAGACAAAGGTTGTACTGGCCCCAAAACCAATCCAAAGTTGGGGGGTCCGGCGCAACCTCGTCAGGCAGCGCGTAGGGGTCCTTGTCGGTGTCAAAACCGGTGAATCTCGGGTAGGGGGTCCCAAACTGTGCGTCTAAGGCGGATGGTAACAGGAGTCGGGGGACACAATGTTTACCCAGGTTCGGGACCTCTCGATGGAGGCAATACCCTACGTCCTGCTTGATTGATCTTGATGATATGAGTATTACAAGAGTTGATCTACCATGAGATCGTAGAGGCTAAACCCTAGAAGCTAGCCTATGATTCTGACTGTTGTCGTCCTACGGACTAAACCCTCCAGTTTATATAGACACTGGAGGGGGCTAGGGTTACACAGAGTCGATTACAAGGGAGGAGATCTACATATCCGAATTGCCAAGCTTGCCTTCAACGCAAAGGAGAGTCCCACCCGGACACGGGACGAAGTCTTCAATCTTGTATCTTCATAGTCCAACAGTCAGGCCGAAGTATATAGTCCGACTATCCGAGGACCCCTAATCCAAGACTCCCTCAGTAGCCCCTGAACCAGGCTTCAGTGACGATGAGTCCGGCGCGCAGATTGTCTTTGGCATTGCAAGGCGGGTTCCTTCTCCGAATACTCCGTAGAAGATTTTGAACACAAAGATTGTGTCCGGCTCTGCAAAACAAATTCCACATACCACCGTAGAGAGTACAATATTTCCACAAATCTAATTTGCTGACAACTTTTCATAACATGACATCACGCCATGGCCCGGTCATTATTCGAACTGTTTTTCTCAACCAACTGCTACACATATTGCGAGGCGGTTTTCTTGGCACGTCTTGTCAAAGCAGAGATCGTGTCCCCTTATCTCGGGATTCTCATCAATACATGTGTGGGTAACCCAACCGCACCTGCTAGTGTGACTCCTCGATTTTAGGGAAGTTCCAAACGGGCATGCAGAGGACGCTGGATATTCGCCCTCTTTATAAAGGGGCCAAGGCATGTCCTTTTCTTCTCGTGCTCAATCCTTCCCCTCCCCCACCTCGAGTTCCAACACCCAAGGCTCAGGCTAAGCACTTCGGACCTTCAACCATGTTCGGATCCAACCTTCAAGGTCGGTGGATGGCCTCCTCTATCACAGAGGGGGACATCAAGAAGCTAAGGGAAGCCAGGTACCTGACCGCCGAAATCTCGCACAGGCTGCCTGCTCAAAGGCAGGTCATCCCCACTCCCAATCCCAACGAGAGGATCGTATTTGTTTCACACTTCCTCCGAGGGCTAGGCTTTAGTCTTGATCCCTTTGTCAGAGGGCTCATGTTTTATTACGGGCTCGATTTCCATGATCTAGCCCCGGATTCCATCCTTCATATCTCATCGTTTATCATCGTGTGTGAGGCCTTCCTCCGCATCACCCCACACTTCGGCTTATGGCTCAAGACCTTCATTGTGAAGCCGAGGATGATCGATGGGCGACACATAGAATGCGGAGGTGCCATAATAAGCAAAGGCGCTGATGCTCCATGGCCGAAGGGTTCCTTCCCGGAGGTGTCCAACTTATGGAAGTCGGAGTGGTTTTACATCACA
The DNA here is from genome assembly GCF_056163025.1 of Triticum urartu. Taxonomy (NCBI): domain Eukaryota; kingdom Viridiplantae; phylum Streptophyta; class Magnoliopsida; order Poales; family Poaceae; genus Triticum; species Triticum urartu. The sequence continues at coordinate 346,032,252 of NC_141876.1, read as the reverse complement.
GCTCCCCGAAGTACCAAGTGGGTAGCCGCCCCGCTTTCCGTCCGGGCCCCCTGCCACAACTAGCGTCATGGGTTAACAAGGGGCTGGACTGGGGGCCAGTTAATGATGTGCCGACATTGCAGAGTCGCATCCGAGATCTCCTCAGGAGGGATGTCAGTCTTGTCAAGGTAATGCAAGTTAGTTCGCCGGGTCCTGCCATGCCAACGTCGATCCCTCCGTATGTGGGAGTTCAACCCGGAAGGACCGTGAACTATTCAGCAATTCTTCGGCATGACGCTCAAAGGGATGTATGGATTATTCTTCGGATCACAGATAAAGTGTCCGGACACCATTGAGGATGCGGGTCTAAACTGCAATCGTCCAGATACCCATGTAATTAATTCTGCGGCCGAACACGTCGTCTTTTCATTTGTCATAATATCATTCTGAAAAAATTGCTCTTGACCAGGACTGGGTAAGAAAGGCGAAGATGATCAGGTGTTCGGCCCCCCTTCTCGAAGGCTCACCGGATCCTGTACTAGCCAGGATGCTTGAGCATGCACTTTATCAGGCACCATCAGAGGAAGATAAAGGGAGGGATAAAGAAGCCGAAAGCGGGCCTCATTCATTACTCATCCAAACCGGGGGAATTGGTGTCGACATGAAGGAGGATAATTAGGGAGAAGAATCTAGAATCCCCTCTCCCCAAGGAAGGAAAAGGACTGCCTCTGACGACTCAGAAACGAAAATTTCCAAACGAGGGAAGAAGCCTTCGCTAGGGGTCCCTGCCCCGGAGGGCATCCTTACCGCACAGTGCCCGCAAGGGGGCGAGCCCTCCACTGATCTATAAGTGAATTAAGAGTACTTCTGGTAAATATATCCTGCTTTATCTCCAAGAATAATAACCGAGACATATATCTTGCAGCCCGGCTCGTAGCCCTTCTCAACAGAGTTTGTCTTAGGGGGATCTTCTTCCGGAGATGATGGAGATCGAAATGCCTCCCCCTATCTCCCAGTCTCCTAGGGCGGACGACCCTGATCCGCCAGGGCCAGAAGGTAACCCTTCGGCCACCCGAAGTCCGGAGTATTCGGCTCCTAAGGAGAGCAGCAGAAAGAGTCTGGGATTGTCCGGTGCACAACCGGATGTATTGATGGGTCTTCTGGAGCAAGCTGCTATCTCGGAGGAGCATCGTACTTTAATGGTTACGGTGGTTGAGAGGATCTCATCTGCCAAAAGTGGGTTGCATGAAGCTTTTACGAGCTTGCTAAGAGGCTTTGAGGTACGCAAAGTAATATATAATTTTTTTATGGTACCGCACACGCTAGGTGTGCTCTATACAGATAGTAGCCCCTGGGAATCTTGTTGCTGTCCGGAGGCGGCAAACAGAGGATCATAGTCCCAGGTAATGATCATGCTGCTTTCATGTGCAGGCGGCTGACGGTCCGGTGGCTGGCCGGACTGCTGAATTTGCCGGACTTAGCCGACAACTTGACGCGGCAGATGCTGACATCGTGCTCATGAACAAGCGGCTTGACGAGGCACAGGGTATGTATTTTCGGGTGGTCAGAGGAGCATGATGCTAGTATCTATAATATGATGTGACCGTAGATGGAGCTGCCGTCGTGGAGACCCTTCGGGCGGAACTTGCCCAAGACAAGGAACAAGCCAAGAGGAGTGATGCGACCGCCCTAAAGGCAGCCGAAGAGTTAAGAGCCGAACAGGCTGCTCGTCGCCAGAGCGAAGATGAAATAGCCAAGATGGCTATTGAGCTGAAGGATGCCGCCGACCGGTATGAGCTTCTTGAAAAGGAAAGCCAAGAGAAAGCGGCGGACCTGGAGAAAACCATGGTAGCAGCCAAGGGGACCCGCTCAAAAATCAGAGCGGTGAAGGAGAAGCTTCATCAAGATGGAGATATCACGGCTGGGAAGCCCTTTTTGTTGTGGACGAAGTTCGGAGATCCGAAGTATGCCCCTCTGGATCAATTATGGAGTGCTACAGACGCGTATTCGGAACTGGCAATGAGTGCTGCTGATGCGACGGAGTTTTTCAAAGATCAAAAAGATCATGAAGTGGAAAAGTTGTTCTGGTCGCAATTCAGTGCTCCAACGTGTCCGCTGCTGTTAAATGAGCAAATGGCCGAGTGGGCTGAGCTCCATAGGTTGTCCGGGCTTGCCATGAGGTCTGTCGTGGATCATCTTTGGCCGGAAGGACCAAGGCCGAATAGTTATTTTGGTTTAGTGCAACGATTCCTTGGTGTTCTGCCGCATATCGACGCTGTAAAGAGGTCGGCGTGCATAGAGGGTGCGTGGATGGCTCTTGCCCGTGTTAAGACATACTGGGCAGAGATGGATGCCGCCGCTATTGCAACCCGGGGTCCGTCCGTAGGCCAGGTCTCGTCCGAGCACTATTTTGAAGAAGTCCTAGAAGGCGCTCGTTTAATAGAGGCTCAGTGCTTGAAGAGTATCATGTTCGAGTGACATGTATCCCAATTTGTAAAAACAATGCTATTTGGCTTATAAAAGGGTGTGTTTATACTTTTGCCTGAAAGTACTATGATGCCTCCTATGCGGCCATTTTATGTATGTATATAACCCGAAAGTTTGCAGTCGTCGGCTTCAGCCCCCACGCATATAATGCGGGGGTGTTCGTAAAAGCGTGTATTCACACTTGATCCAACTTCTTGGTCCATTAAGGAGGTGATAGCGCAGCGAACAAGGCAATCGAACTATATTTCTTTAACACTTTCACTTAGCCATAGGAGTTTGACAGTGGGGCTACTATATAGCCCCTGGTACTTCCGCGCTTATCCGAATGCGGTGCACGTACATACATGACCGGGAAACCGGTCCTTCGTTAATGCGGGGGAATCGCGAAGATTCCACTGAGTCCTCGAGTGGTTGACCAGTCTCGCGCTTTATCATGACAGTCAGTTTTTGGCTTTCTCTACTTAGGTGCTCGTCCAGATGAACCAGGGCACAACCGAAGTAGTTCTCCCGGTGCCACCTTAGCCGATAGAGCGGAACATAAGGTAGCAAAACACGGGAGCCGGGCAAACCCAACTATTGACCAAAGACATGATTCGGAGCTGATGCATATAAGGCCAAACTCGCGACGCCGAACACTCCCTAAGGTATTCAGTCTTTACAATGTATACTGGGCTGAGTAACGCCCTCGATAATAAGCCCTGAATTTCCAGGTATGTGCATTAGTCTGACGTGACGAAATGTCAATAACGCCAGCATCCCTCTTGGTTATGTTGAGTATCTTGAGGGGTGAAGCAACAAGAGACAGTAAAAAGGTTTACACAGGGTCGTAATCTAAAAAGAAACCTTCGAGCGGGCCCCGCTGCACGTCTGCGCCTGTGTCTCCGTTGTGCCGTATCCTGGAAGAGTCTAGCACGATGATCATCTATGAGAGAGAAAATCCCAGGTGAAAGTTTTCATGTGAAAAATTGGTTATTTTTAATAAACCTTTAAAATTCAATCTAAATAAGATCAAGCCGAACTGTAGTCCTTTTTACATGTGGGAAGCCCCTAGCACCACCTATGGGGGTATATCCATCGACCCAGTCTTGGGTTTAACTGGGCTGTTACAGCTAGTTGTGTGTCGGACTCGTCTAGCCGTGTCCGCGGTCTTGACGACCCATCGTTTACTCTGGTTGGAGGGGGCGCTCAGTGTTCGGCTGCTAAAGCTGCCACACGTTCTTCCGCATGTAAAGAATGTTCTGTGTTACTGCTAACTAGGGACACAAGGTATTCCTCCGGTATCCGGGAGTTTCATCATCTCATAGTCGAAGGAACATGCATTTGACGTCAAGAAAGCAATAGCAATAAACTGAACGATCAATACGCTAAGCTAACAGATGGGTCTTGTCCATCACATGATTCTCCTAATGATGTGATCCCATTATCAAATGGCAACACATGTCTATGGTTAGGAAACCTTAACCATCTTTGATCAACGAGCTAGTCTAGTAGAGGCTTACTAGGGACACGATATTTGTTTATGTATTCACACATGTATGTAAGTTTCCAATCAATACAATTCTAGCATGAATAATAAACCCTTATCATGAATAAACAAATATAATATAACAACTTTATTATTGCCTCTAGGGCATATTTCCTTCAGTCACCCACTTGCACTAGAGTCAATAATCTAGATTACATTGTAATGAATCTAACACCCATGGAGTCTTGGTGTTGATCATGTTTTGCTCGCGGAAGAGGCTTAGTCAACGGGTCTGCCACATTCAGATCCGTATGTATTTTGCAAATCTCTATGTCTCCATCTTTGACATTTTCATGAATGAAGTTGAAGCGTCTCTTGATGTGCGGTTCTCTTGTGAAACCTGGATTCCTTCGCTAAGGCAATTGCTCTAGTGTTGTCACAAAAGATTTTCATTGGACCCGATGCACTGGGTATTATACCCAGATCGGATATGAACTCCTTCATCTAGACTCCTTACAATGAGATCTTCATCACCTCCATAAACGAGAAACATATCCTTAGTACTCTTTAGGTACTTTAGGATGTTCTTGACCACTGTCCAGTGATCCACTCCTGGATTACTTTGGTACCTCCCTGCCAAATTTATGGTAAGGCACACATCAGGTCTGGTACACAACATAGCATACATGATAGAACCTATGGCTGAGGCATAGGAAATGACTTTCATTTTCTCTCTATCTTCTGTAATGGTCGGGCTTTGAGTCTGACTCAATTTCACACCTTGTAACACATGCAACAACCCTTTCTTTGACTGATCCATTTTGAACTTCTTCAAAACTTTATCAAGGTATGTGCTTTGTGAAAGTCCTATTAAGCATCTCGATCTATCCCTATAGATCTTGATGCCAAATATATAAGCAGCTTCACCGAGGTCTTTCATTGAAAAAATCTTATTCAAGTATCCTTTTATGCTATCCAGAAATTCTATATCATTTCCAATCAATAATATGTCATCCACATATAATATCAGAAATGCTACAGAGCTCCCACTCACTTTCTTGTAAATACAGGCTTCACCATAAGTCTATATAAAACCATATGCTTTCATCACCTCATCAAAGCGTATATTCCAACTCTGAGATGCTTGCACCAGTCCATAGATGGATCGCTGGAGCTTGCACACTTTGTTAGCACCTATAGGATCGACAAAACCTTCTGGTTGCATCATATACAACTCTTCTTTAAGAAATCCATTAAGGACTACAGTTTTAATGTCCATTTGCCAGATTTCATAATTATAAAATGCGGCATTGCTAACATGATTCGGACTGACTTAAGCATTGCTATGGGTGAGTGATGTCTACTACGCAACTTTATTCTTGTAGACACGTGTTGGGCCTCCAAGCGTAGAGTTTTGTAGGACAGTAGCAATTTTCCCTCAAGTGGATGACCTAAGGTTTGTCAATCTGTGAGAGGTGTAGGATGAAGACGGTCTCTCTCAAAATGACCCTGCAACCAAATACAAGAAATCCCTCGTGTCCCCAACACACCCAATACAATGGAAAATTGTATAGGTGCACTAGTTCGGTGAAGAGATGGTGAAAAAAGTGTAATATGGATGGTAGAAATATATTTTTATAATCTGAATAAATAAAAACAGCAAGGTGGCAAATAGTAAACGGGCACAAAAACAGTGTTGCAATGCTTGAAAATGAGGCCTAGGGTCTATACTTTCACTAGTACAATCTCTCAACGGTGCTAGCATAGTTGGATCATATGATTATCCCTCAAAGTGCAATAAAGAATCACTCCCGAGTTCCTATTAGCGGAGAACAAAAGATAGAAATTGTTTGTAGGGTATGAAACCACCTCAAAGCTATTCTTTCCGTTCGATCTATTCAAGAGTTCGTACTAAAATAACACAAAGCTATTCTTTCCGTTCGATCCATTCAAGAGTTTGTACTAAAATAACACCAAAGAAAATTCATATTCATAATACTCAATCCAACACAAAGAACTACAAGGAGACCCCAAAGTTTCTATCAGAGAAATGATAATAAAAACGTGCATCAACCCCTATGCATAAATTACCCCAATGTCACCTCGGGAATCCACGAGTTGAGTGCCATAACATACATCAAGTGAATCAATATGATATCCCATTGTCACCTCAAGTATTCATACCGCAAGACATACATCATGTGTTCTCATATCTGAACATTCAATCCGACAAGACAAACTTCAAAGGGTAAAGACTCAATTCATCACAACAAGAGTATAGAGGGGAGAAACATCATATGATCCGACTATATTAACAAAGCCCATGATATAGATCACGAGAGAGAGAGAGAGAGACAGATTAAACACATAGCTACTGGTACAAACCCTCAGCCCAAGGGTGCACTACTCCCTCCTCATCGTGGTGGCCACCGGGATGATGAAGATGACCACCGGAGATGATTCCCTCCCCCCTCCGGCAAGGTGCCGGAAAGGGTCTAGATTGGTTTTCGATGGCTACAAAGCCTTGCAGCGGCGGAACTTCTGATCTAGGTTAACCCCGAAGGATTTTGGAATATTTGGGAATTTATAGTGCAAAGAAGGGGTACAGGAGGCCACCCGAGGTGAGCACAACCCACCAGGGTGCGCCTGGGGGCCCAAGCGCGCCCTGGTGGGTTGTGCCCCCCTCGGGGCACCCCCCCAGGTGCAGCTCTGGCCCATTGGAAGTCTTCTGGTCCATAAAAAATCCTCAAAAAGTTTCACGGTGTTTGGACTCTGTTTGATATTGATTTTCTACGATGTAAAAAACTAGCAAAAAATAGCAACTCGCACTGGGCACTGGATCAATAGGTTAGTCCCAAAAAATGATATAAAGTTGCTATAAAATGATTGTAAAACATCCAAGAATGATAATATAACAGCATGAATACTTCATAAATTATAGATACGTTGGAGACATACCAGCATCCCCAAGCTTAATTCCTACTCGTCCTCGAGTAGGTAAATGATAAAAGAAATAATTTATGAAGTGTGAATGCTAGCAAAGTGTAAAAGTTTGATCAATGATAATTTCAATCACTTTTCCTAGCATCATAACAGCATTTCTTTTTTATAAAACTTCTCATGTTATAGTAGCAACCAATTCACATGTTAAGGTTCAAACAATGAACTCTCTTGAAACTCAACAACCTATGTTATTAGTCACCAAGCAATTGCAATTCAAGTTATTCAACAGAGTTTAAGTAAGAGCTCCACATACTCAACCATCATATAGTCTTCCATGATTGCTAACACTCACCGCATACACATGAGCAAAACATTTCAACCGGACACAAAGAAAGATAGGGGCTTATAGTTTTGCCTCCCAACGTATTCACCTCAAGGGTGATGTCAACGATAATAACTCATGCTACCCATATCCAACTGGATATATGCGCCTAGATCTTTCCTCGCCACATGTTGCTGGCAAAAAGAGAAAAATAAAAAGGAATAGAGAGAAGAACTTTGACTCTTTTCATAAAGGTAAATACATAAAGATAAATACATAAAAGTAAAAGATAGGCCCTTCGCAAAGGGAAGCAGAGGTTGACATGCGCTTATTTATTTGTATGCTCAACCCCTTAGTGCAAAAGAACATCACGTTATATTGCCCCTTATGATAGCAACCTTTATTATGCAGTCCGTCGCTTTTATTACTTTGCCATCACAAGTTCGTACAACGCTCAATTTTCTCTTACACTGAATGATCTCACACTTTTAGAAGCAATTTTTATTGCCTTATTGCACCGATGACAACTTACTTGAAGGATATTGCTCAATCCTTAGGTAGGTATGGTGGATTCTTGAAAATAAGATGTGGGTTTAAGGGTTTTTGGATGCACAAGTAGTATCTCTACTTGGTGCGGAATTTTTGGCTAGCAAAGATGGGGGGCAAACACCACATGTTGAAGGATCTATGACAATATATCTTCTATGTGAATATGAACAAACATAAATCATTACGTTTTCTTCCTTGTCCAACGTCAACAATTTTGGCATATAATTTTTTGACGGGGGCTCGCAATCACAAAAGATTTCCATGATAGTGTATTTGCATGTGAAAGTTCTCTTCCTTATACTAATTATTGTGAATTGCTTGTATGACCAATATTGTGATTGTCAAGCCTCAAAAGATTTCACTTTCTAAACCAAATGTGAAGTTACCACTAGGCATGATATGATTTCAACTTCATGACATTCAATTTATTCAACAATTTACTCGTAGGATATAAGTGAAGCACAAGAGTAAATGACATAGAAAAGAGCTTCGTTGACAGGATGTGAATGCCGCTTACTTAGCCTCTCTAGCAACTATTTGAGGACTCTATTTTATTTAAAAACTTTCAGATCTAAGTACTTTATTAAAACAGCAAGCAAAACAAAATAAAATGGCATTCCAACAATAGCACAACTCATGTGAAGAAGCAAAAACTTAGGCTCACCCGATACTAATCGATAATTGTTTGTAACGCCCCGAGACCGATGTGCCAGGTGTCCTCCAGTTATTCTCTGTTGTTTCCTTGTCTTTGCTTGTGTGTCATGCATTGCATATCATGCCATCATGTGCATTTAATTTGCATACATGTTCGTCTCATGCATCCGAGCATTTTCCCCATTGTCCGTTTTGCAATCCGGCGCTCCTATGTCACCCGGTGTCCCTTTCTACCTCTTTTCGTGTGCGGGTGCTAAACGTTTTCGGATTGGACCGAGACTTGTCATGCGGCCTTGGTTTACTACCGGTAGACCGCCTGTCAAGTTTTGTATCATTTGGACTTCGTTTGATACTCCAACGGTTAACCGAGGGACCAAAAAGGCCTCGTGCGTGTTGCAGCCCAACACCCTTCCAATTTGGCCCAAAACCCACCTAAACCTCCTCCATCATCTCGGTCGTTCAATCTCGATCGCGTGGCCGAAAACCGCACCTCATTTGGACTCTCCTAGCTCCCTCTACCTATAAATATGTGATCCCCTCCGAAATTCGCGGTGCAAACCCTACCCTAACTCTCCCCGCCGCCGCCGGACATTTCTTCCACCGCACCGGACAATGTCCAGCCGCCGCGCCGGACGAATCCGGGCGCAACACGTCAGCACCGCCGGATCTCTCTCTCCTCCTCCACCGCGCGGCCCGCGGGGTCCAGATCCGGCCCGCGCAAGCCCGCACGCCGCCGCCGCTCGCCCGCCGCGGCCCGCAGCCTCGCCGCCGCCACAGTGCCTCCCGCCAGCCACCCGGACCTCGCCGGAGGCTGCGACCCCGCCGCCTCATCGCCGGACTTTGCGGAATATCCGCGCCCTCGCGCGCCTCTCCTCCCGCGCTCCGCCGCCTTCTCGCCGGGCCGTGCCCGAGGCCGCCGTCGCCGGCGCCGCCTTCAACGGAGCCCGCCGTGCCGCCGCAAGCACCTCGCTGCGCCGCGCCACCCACCTTCGGTCGCCGCCGCCGAGTGTGCCGTGACCCGCCACCTCCACGTCGCCGTGTCCCTCCTCCTCCTCGTCGCCGGCCTCTTCCGTCTTCGCCGGAACCGCGCCGGAGTTCGCCGGAGCTCTCTCCGGCCGGATCCACTCGGACTGGACGAGATCCACCCATCCCGCCATCCAAACACCGTCTCCGTCCCAGATCTCTTCGTCCCTCTTCTCTCTGTCCCGCGTTGACTTTCGCGGAGGTGAAATTCCACTAAGTCCCCGAAGTTCCCAGGTTCATATGCCCATATTCAACGCATCGTAACTCTGCATCCGTAGCTCCGATTCATGCGTGTAGCATATAAAAAATGTTCGCCTCGACGAGTACATCATTTCGTCTCATTGCGTCATTTTCATTTGAGCTCATCTTGATGCCAAAAATGCTGTTGGAAGAGGGCTATGTGGTGAATTTGTCAGATCTGTTTCATCAAATGGCATTTTGTCATTTTTGCGATGATTAATGCGTGCATGATATGACCCTGAGCTCTACATGTGTTTTTTTATATGCCATGCCATCTTTACAGTGGTGCTTGCCATGTATTTTTGTGATATTTGTGGTTACTAGCACAAGCTTGCAAATTAGCGTAATCGGTAATACTGATTTCAGGGACTTAGAATTTCACTAAGTCCTTGTCCTGATTTTGTCGTTATGCCATATGTTCATGTTGTTTCCTAGTGATCCGTGCCTGTTTTGAGGATGATAAGTAAGGATGTTTTGTTAATATTGTGGTGCTCTATCCATCCATGTCTTTGTTTGCATTTATGGAGCACCCTAGCTTGAGTCAATCGAGCTCTACTTTTGCTATATCGTGAATCCTGGCAGATTGTTGACCTGTTAGCGATTTTGCCGAGGATGTTGCTATTGATCCGTGCATGCTATGTTGTTGTTCTTGCCATGTCTAGCTTCTATGCCAAGTATTCTTGATGGGTGTATGCTTAGTTTGTCATTCCATGCTCTGTAGTGAGTGCACCAAGCTCGTAAACATGCCTACTCGTTAACTGATTTGCATGCTCCAGTTTTTCACCAAGTCTGAGATCTGTTTATGTTTTTGCCATGTTCACATGCTTGCAATTGTATCTTCTGATCCCTTTTGGATCAAGGTCACTAAGGGACTTTTGTTAAGTGCTTTGAGTAGCTTCATGCCATACCTTTCTTTGCCATGTTAAGTTCCTCTAGCATGTAGTTTTCATGCTCTAAAGTGTGCTTCCTGATGTTAAATTCCAGACTTGTGTTAATTTCACCAAGTCTGAAACCTGTTATCATTTGCACTTTTTCCATGCTTGTTTGAACCTGTTAATGGATGAATTAGCCGTAGCTTAGTGTTCATCTTTTGTCAAGAATCTTGAGTGGATCCCAGCCATGTATTTTGTTGCTATGTTTGAGTGCTGTAGCATATTTATCTTGATGCATTTATATGGGTACTTGCTGTTTATCGCAGTCCGGTGCCATATTTGTTTTGCTTGCCATTTCCAAACCGTGCATCCGATTCCGGTGATCTTTATATCGATTTCAACCGAAATCACCTCACCTTTCCAGTGGCACTCTTGGATTTCCAAGTTGAGGCCAGGTTCAATCATTCCTTTGCAAATCATGCATATGCATCGCATACCGCATCCCGCATATCATACCATGTTCATGTGTTGGTTGTTTACTATGTTGTGTGCTTCTTTCCGGTGTTTGCTCCTTCGGGTTGGTTCTGGTAACATCGCGTTTGTGAGGACTCATTTGTCTACGTCCGTTTTTCTTCTTCATGGACTCGTTCTTCTTCCTTGCGGGATTTCAGGCAAGATAACCATACCCTCGAAATCACTTCTATCTTTGTTTGCTAGTTGCTCGCTCTTTTGCTATGCCTATGCTGCGATACCTACCAATTGCTTATCATGCCTCCCATATTGTTGAGCCAAGCCTCTAACCCACCTTGTCCTAGCAAACCGTTGTTTGGCTATGTTACCGCTTTGCTCAGCCCCTCTTATAGCGTTGTTAGTTGCAGGTGAAGATTGAAGTTTGTTCCTTGTTGGAACATGGATATTTTGTTGGGATATCACAATATCTCTTATTTAATTAATGCATCTATATACTTGGTAAAGGGTGGAAGGCTCGGCCTTATGCCTGGTGTTTTGTTCCACTCTTGCCGCCCTAGTTTCCGTCATATCGGTGTTATGTTCCCGGATTTTGCGTTCCTTACGCGGTTGGGTTATAATGGGAACCCCTTGACAGTTTACCTTGAATAAAACTCTTCCATCAAGGCCCAACATTGGTTTTACCATTCGCCACCTAGCCTTTTTCTTTCCCTTGGGTAGGCCTGCCCAAGGGTCATCTTTATTAAACCCCCGGGCCAGTGCTCCTCTGAGTGTTGGTCCAAACTGAGCGATGTCCGGAGCTACTAGAAGCAACTCTGGGCTGGCCCACCCAACGTCTGGCTCATCCGGTGTGCCTTGAGAACGAGATATGTGCAGCTCCTATCGGGATTTGTCGGCACATCTGGGTGGCTTTGCTGGTCTTGTTTTACCATTGCCGAAATGTCTTGTAACCGGGATTCCGAGTCTGATCGGGTCTTCCTGCTAGAAGGAATATCCTTCGTTGACCGTGAGAGCATGTGATGGGCTAAGTTGGGACACCCCTGCAGGGATTTGAACTTTCGAAAGCCGTGCCCGCGTTTAAGGGCAGATGGGAATTTGTTAATATCCGGTTGTAGAAAACCTGAAGATGACCTTAATTAAAATACATCAACCGTGTGTGTTACTGTGATGGTCTGTTTCCGGCGGTGTCCGGGAAGTGAACACGGTGTTGGAGTTATGCTTGACGTAGGTTGTTTCTAGGATCACTTCTTGATCATAGATTCTCGACCGTGCTTCGCTTTCTCTTCTCGCTCTCATTTGCGTATGTTAGCCACCATATATGCTAGTCGCTTGCTGCAGCTCCACCTCATACCTTTTACCCTTCCTATAAGCTTAAATAGTCTTGATCGCGAGGGTGTGAAATTGTTGAGTCCCCGTGGCTCACAGATACTTCCAAAACCAGTTTGCAGGTGCCGATGATACCGTGCAGGTGACGCAACCAAGCTCAAGGAGGAGCTCGATGAAGATCTTGTCCTTTGTGTTGTTTCATTCTAGTTGATCAGTAGTGGAGCCCAGTCGGGACTATCGGGGATCTGTGTAGCATTTGGGGTAGTCTTCTTTTATTTTGGCTCCGTAGTCGGGCCTTGACTGTATCTGGTTGATGTAATGCTTTATTCATGTAATTGTGTGAAGTGGCGATTGTAAGACAACTATGTATCCTTTCCCCTTATGTATTACATGGGTTGTGTGAAGATTACCTCACTTGCGACATTGCTTTCAATGCGGTTATGCCTCTAAGTCGTGCTTCGACACGTGGGAGATATAGCCGCATCGAGGGTGTTACATTGTTGAAGAAGAAAGGTGGGATGCCTACCGGGGCATCCCCAAGCTTAGATGCTTGAGACCTCTTGAAATATTATCTTGGGGTGCCTTGGGCATCCCCAAGCTTGAGCTTTTGTGTCTCCTTAATTCTTCTCATATCACGGTTTTCCTAAATCTCAAAAGCTTCATCCACACAAAACTCAACAAGAACTCGTGAGATAAGTTAGTATAAACCAATGCAAAAACCTTATCATTCTTTACTGTAGCAAATCACTAAAATTATTATTCAACATTGCATACTAAATGCATCTGCATATTTAATACTCCTATCCTCAAATAGAATCACTAAACAAGCAAACATATGCAAACAATGCAAACATAATAGCAATGTGCCAAAACAGTACAGTCTGTAAAGAATGCAAGAGTATCAATACTTCCTTAATTCCAAAAGTTATGAAAATTTACCACACTGTAGAAAATTTATCATATCTCATTTTGCAAAATGTTTCAACATTTTATTACATTCTTACTTTTCTAGGGAATTTTTGCAACATCGATAAACTTTCTGTTTTCAAACAGCAACATGTAGACTTGCAAAATAAGCATTGTAAAGGCTACCAATGCCATTTTTATTGAAATAAAAGATGTAAAACATTATTCTAAATAACAGCAAGCAAATACAATTAAAATAAAATTATGCTCCAAGCAAAACACATATAATGTGACGAATGAAAACATAGCTCCAAGTGAGGTTACCGATAATGTTGGAGACGAAAGAGGGGATGCCTTCCGGGGCATCCCCAAGCTTAGTTGCTTGGATATTCCTTGAATATTTCCTTCGGGATTCCTTGGGAATTCCCAAGCTTATGTTCTTGTCACTCCTTATTCTCCTCATATCGATAGCTCACCCAAAACTTGAAAACTTCAATCACACAAAACTTAATGGGACTTTGTGAGATAGGTTAGTATGATAAAGAGCAAACCATTCCACTTTTGGTACTGCCAAAGACAAGATTCATAATAGTTCTAACAAAATGCCTACTGTATCATATCATTTATACAATTTATATTGAGCAATATAAGCCACATAAAGTAGAAAACAAGCAAACTATGCATTGAAAATAGAATCTGTCAAAAATAGAACAGTCTATAGTAATCTGTACTCAAACCATACTTCTGCTACTCCAAAAATTCTGAAAATTTAGGACCACATGATAAATTTTTATATTAATATTATTCAAAAAGAATCAACTCAAACGCACTATTCTGTAAAAACTTGAATTATTTTCGTGAGCGCAAAAGTTTCTGTTTTTCAGCAAGATCAAAGCAACTATCACCCAACATGATCCTAAAGGCTTTACTTGGCACTTTATTGAAACAAAAGTAATAAAACATGATCAATAAAGTAGCATAATCATGTGAACACACAAAATCAGTAGGTAAAAGTGTTGGGTTGTCTCCCAACAAGCGCTTTTCTTTAGTGCCTTTAAACTAGGCATGATGATTTCAATGATGCTCGCATAAAAAATAAGAATTGAAACATGAAGAGAGAATCATGAAGCATATTACTAGAACATTTAAGTCTAACCCACTTTCTATGCATAGGGTTTTGTGAGCAAACAATTCATGGGAGCAAGAATCAATCAACTAGCATAGGAAGGCAAAACAAGCATAACTTCGAGATTTTCAACACATAGAGAGGAAACTCGATATTATTGCAACACCTACAAGCAAATGTTCCTATCTCATAATAATTTTCAGTAGCATCATGAATGAATTCAACAATATAGATACCACATAAATCATTTTTTCATGATGCATAAGCATAGAAATTTTGTTACTCTCCACATAAGCAAATTTATTCTCATGAATGGTAGTGGGAGCAAACTCAACAAAATAACTATCATGAGAGTGAAAATTAAAATCATGATGACAAGTTTCATGGTTATCATTATTCTTTATATCATACATGTCATCACCATAATCATCATAGATAGCAACTTTGTTATCATAGTCAATTGAAGCCTCATCCAAAATGGTGGATTCATCATGAAATAAAGTCATGACCTCTCCAAATCCACTTTCATCATTATAATCATCATAAATAGGAGGCATGCAATTATTATAACAAATTTGCACATCAAATCTTGGGGGACTAAAAATACCATCTTCATCAAACATAGCATCCCCAAGCTTATGGCTTTGCATATCATTAGCATCATGGATATTCAAAGAATTCATACTAACAACATTGCAATCATTCTCATCATTCAAAGATTTTGTGCCAAACATTTTATTGACTTCTTCTTCTAACAATTGAGCACAATTTTCTGATCCATCATTTTCAAGAAAGATATTATAAAGATGATCAATAATATGATGCAACCTCAATTCCATTTTTGTAGTTTTCTTTTATAAACCAGACTAGTGATAAAACAAGAAACTAAAAGATTTAGTTGCAAGATCTAAAGATATACCTTCAAGCACTCACCTCGATGTCTACTACGCAACTTTATTCTTGTAGACACGTGTTGGGCCTCCAAGCGCAGAGTTTTGTAGGACAGTAGCAACTTTCCTTCAAGTGGATGATCTAAGGTTTATCAATCTGTGAGATGTGTAGGATGAAGATGGTCTCTCTCAAATGACCCTGCAACCAAATACATGAAATCTCTTGTGTCCCCAACACACCCAATACAATGGAAAATTGTATAGGCGCACTAGTTCGGCCAAGAGATGGTGATAAAAGTGTAACATGGATGGTATAAATATATTTTTATAATCTGAATAAATAAAAATAGCATGGTAGCAAATAGTAAACAGGCACAAAAACGGTGTTGCAATGCTTGAAAATGAGGCCTAGGGTCCGTACTTTCACTAGTGCAATCTCTCAACAGTGCTAACATAGTTGGATCATATGATTATCCCTCAAAGTGCAATAAAGAATCACTCCCGAGTTCCTATTAGCGGAGAACAAAAGATAGACATTGTTTGTAGGGTACAAAACCACCTCAAAGCTATTCTTTCTGTTCGATCTATTCAAGAGTTCATACTAAAAATAACACAAAGCTATTCTTTCCGTTCGATCTATCCTAGAGTTCGTACTAAAATAACACCAAAGAAAATTCATATTCATAGTACTCAATCCAACACAAAGAACTACAAGGAGAGTTTCTATCGGAGAAAAGATAATAAAAACATGCATCAACCCCTATGCATAAATGATGGTAGCTGGAACTACGTCGGTATTTCCCCGGAGAGGGAGGGATGATGTAGCATAGCGAGGGTAGGTATTTCCCTCAGTTATGAAACCAAGGTATCAAACCAGTAGGAGAATCAAGCAACACAACGTAAATAGCACCTGCACACAAACAACAACACATCGCAACCCGACGAGTTAAAGGGGTTGTCAATCCCTTCCGGGGTACGACGCCTCAAGATAGGCAAGCGGACGTGAGGTAAATTTTAGTAGATTGATAGATCGAATGCCAAATAACATAAATAAAGATAAAACGCAGCAATGTATTTTTGTATTTTTTGGTGTAATAGATCTGAATAAAAATGCAAAGGAAAAGTAGATTGCAAGGCAAATATATGAGAAAGAAGACCCGGGGCCCGTAGGTTTCACTAGTGGCTTCTCTTGAGAAAAATAGCAAATGGTGGGTAAACAGATTACTATTGGGCAATTGATAGAACTTCAAATAATTATGACGATATCCAAGCAATGATCATTACATAGGCATCACGTCCAAGATTAGTAGACCGACTCTTGCCTGCATCTACTACTATTACTCCACACATCGACCGCTATCCAGCATGCATCTAGTGTATTAAGTTCATGGAAAAACAGAGTAATGCAATAAGAACGATGACATGATGTAGACAAGATCTGTTTATCTATATGGCGGTAGATATAGATCTTGTCTTTTATCCTTAGTAGCAACGATACGTACGTGTTGTTTCCCTTTCTGTCACTGCGATCGAGCATCGTAAGATCGAACCCACTACCAGGCACCTCTTCCCATTGCAAGATAAATAGATCAAGTTGGACAAACAAAACCCAAATATCGGAGAAGAAATACAAGGCTATAAGATATCATGCATATAAGAGATCAAAGAAACTCAAATAACTTTTATGGATATAACAAGATATGACTGATCATAAACTCGAAGTTCATCAGATCCCAACAAACACACCGCAAAAGAGTTACATCATATGGATCTCCAATAGACCATTGTATTGAGAATTCAGTGAGAGAGAGAGAAAGCCATCTAGCTACTAACTACGGACCCGAAGGTCTACAAGGAACTAGTCACGCATCATCGGAGAGGCACCAATGGAAGTGGTGAACCCCTCCGTGATGGTGTCTAGATTGGATCTTGTTGTTCTGGACTCTACGGCAGCTAGATGAATATTTCGTTGACACTTTTAGGGTTTCTGAAATATTGTGGTATTTATAGAGCCAAGAGGCGGTCCGGGGGGCACCAGAGGTGGGCACAACTCACCAGGGCATGCTAGGGCCTCCTGGCGGGCCCTGGTGGGTTGTCCCCTCCTCGGGACTCCCCCCAGGTGCAACCGGGGCCCATTTGCTTCCTTTTGGCCCATAAAAATCATCGTGAAGTTTCATGGAATTTGGACTCCGTTTGATATTGATTTCCTGCGATGTAAAAAACATGGAAAAAACAGGAACTGGCACTTGGCACTATGTCAATAGATTAGTACCAAAAAATGACTATAAAATGATTATAAAACATCCAAGATTGATAATAAAATAGCATGGAACAATCAAACATTATAGATACGTTGGAGATGTATCAGCATCCCCAAGCTTAACTCCTACTCGTCCTCGAGTAGGTAAGTGATAAAAACAGAATTTTTGATGTGGAGTGTTGTTCATCAAGTCATATCATATTCTTTTCTTTATAGCATGGACATTTGGACTTTTATGTGATTCAAAGCAATAGTCTAGTTTTGACATAATAATTTAGATACTTAAGCATATCAACAAGCAACCATGTCTTTCAAAATATCAATGCTAAAACAAGTTATCCCTAGCCCATCATGCTCAAACATTGATCCATTCATGAAACACACTCGAATATTAACTACACCCAATACTTGAGCACGATCATATTGCCTCCTAGTTGGTGCTTTTTATGAGAAAATATGGAGGCTCAAATTTCAAAATAAAAATTGCATAAAGTAGAAGAAAGGCCCTTCGCAGAGGGAAGTAGGGATTTGTAGAGGTGCCACAGCTCAAAGCAAAAGATTAGAGATAAAAAAACATTTTGGGAGGTGTATCCATCCCACCAACGAAAATGACTTAGAGTTCCCAACACTTTCCATGCTAGATATGCCATAGGCAGTTCCCAAACAGAAAATAAAGTTTATTCCTTTTTCCACCATTCCTTCACTTTCCATATCTAGCTGTATCCATGGGTGCCCTCCATACCAACACTTTCCAAGGAATTTATTATTTGACAACATAAAGTAAATTCATTTGTTTTTGCATTTCGGGACTGGGCATCCCTAATACCTTTGCCTTACTCTCATGCAATGACAAGTGAGTAAATACTCATCTTGAGAATAACACATTAGCATGGAAAATATTAGCCACCCGTTATCATTCCGCGAGCGAAACAAACACACAAAAGAGAAGTTTATTTTGAAAATTAGAGATGGCACATGCAAATTTGCTTAGAACAGCAAAATAATACCGCATATAGATAGATATAGTGGACTCATGTGGCAAAACTGGTTTAAAGGATTTTGGATGCACAAGCAGAGATCATACTTGGTGCAAAATCAAGCCTAGCAAAAGATTGGGAAGTGAGCAACCAAGAAACGAATAATCTCATAAGCAAGCATTAAGCATAATTAACAACGAATAATGCACCATAAGTAGGATATAATTTTTATTGCATGATTATTGACTTTTGTGCATGCATAGGGAATCACAAACCTTAACAGCAATATTCCTACTAGAGCACAATTACTCATCAACATAACTAACATATCACATCATCATATCTCAAAACTATTACTAAGAATCAAGTTTATTTTGTCCAATAGTCTTCATGGCATTTTATTTTAGTTTATCCTTCTTGGATATCTATCACTTTGGGACTAATTTTCATGTGTTGCTTTTCCTAAGCTCAAACAAATATAAGTGAAGATCATGAGCATAACAAAGTTTCTTTCTCTTAAAATAATTTAAGTGAAGCAAGAGAGAATTTCTTCAAAATTTTACCTACTCTCAAATAAATTTAACTGAAGCACAAGAGCATTTATTCAAAAATAACAAAGCACACCGTGCTCAAAGAGATATAAGTGAAGCACTAGAGCAAGTCCTAGCTCATAAAAGATTTAAGTGAAGCATAGAGAGCAATTCTAACAAGTCATGATATAATTTTGGCTCTCTCAAATAGGTGTGTCCAGCAAGGATTGATGACTTAAAACACAAAATAAAACAAGCAAAGACACATATCATACAAGACGCTCCAAGCAAAACATATATCATATGACGAATAAAAATATAGTCTCGAGTAAAATACCGATAGTTGTTGGAAGAAAGCGGGGATGCCACTCGGGGGCATCCCCAAGCTTAGTTGGTTGCTCATTCTTGGATAATAGCTTGGGATGCCGGTGCATCCCCAAGATTAGGCTCTTACATCCTTCCTTCATCCATCGTAAGATAACCCAAACCTTGAAAACTTCAATCACACAAAACTCAACAATGCCTTCGTGAGATCCGTTAGTATAAGAATAATAAATCACTACTATAAGTGATGTATAAAACAAATTCATATTTTGTTTTTGTATTATATCTACTATATTCCAACTTTTCTATGGCAAAAACTCATCAAAGAAAACCATATATCCATCAAAATAAGCACACAACACACAGAAAACAGAATCTGTCAAAACAGAACAGTTTGTAGAATCTTCTGTAAATCAAAAAACTCTGAAAACTTAAGACGACCTGAGAAATTTGTATATTGATCTATTGCAATTGGAATGGTTATTTTATCGCTCTCTGGTAAAAAAATGAAACTAATTTTGCGAGCGTAGAAGTTTCTGTTTTTCAGCAAGATCAAACAACTATCACCCAAGAAGATCCTAAAGGCTTTACTTGGCACAAACACTAATTAAAACATAAAAAACATGATCATAACAGTAACATAATTGTGCTAACACTCAAGAACAGAAAGCAAAAGGCAAAGATAAATTTTATTCATTCGGTTGCCTCCCAACAAGCGCTATAGTTTCACGCCCCTAGCTAGGCATAAGATTTCAACGATGCTCACACAAAAGATAATGGAACATTTACATTTATGCCCCTAATTTGCGCCCACTCTCATATTTTCCCCTAATTTCAAAGCCTGCTCAAATTTGCCCCTTCGTCGTTAGGTGCACTTACACAAATGCCATTCTGTGCCGTTACCGTCCGGCCAAAGCCGGTCAAAGGGCTTTGACCGTCCTAAAAAAATAGCAAAAAATTCTAAAATATCTGAAAATTTGTGGGATCAAAGATACTAAGGTTCGCAAGGTGCATGCAATTTTTCGTGCTGTTTGGACATTCCAGGAGCTCGTGTTAAAGGAAAAATAATAAATATGTTAGTATGTGAACAGTAAATTCAAAAAAACAACAAGAAAATTCAAAACAAATATGAATTTTGTTGGCATCAAAGAGGCTCGGGTCTGCAAGCTGCGCTGCGTGCAAATTTTTGTTGTGTTTGGACATTGGAGGGGCTTGTGGAGAAAAAAATAAAATTTGGCCCGGGGAAAAACTTGGAAAAAAATTACTATTTTCTTTTTTCCTGCTAGAGCTCCTAGCATGTCATTTGATCACAAAAACTTGCAAGCACCTTGTGCTCCAAGCCTCTTTGATGCCAAAAAATTTCATATTTTTTTAATGTTCTTGCTATTTTATTTCAAATTTACTGATCACAAGTGTGCAGATTAACTGTTTTTCCTCACCACGAGCTCCTAGAATGTCCAAATAGCATGAAAATTTGCACACACCTTGCACACATGAGTATCTTCGATCTCACAAAATTTTAGATTTTTTGGATTTTTTTGCTAATTTTTAGCTCGGTCAAAGTTGTTTGACCGGACGGTAATGACATAGAAGGGCATTTCTGTAAGGGCACCTAACGGCGGAGGGGCAAATTTGAGCAGGCTTTCAAATTAGGGGTATATCTGATTACATGGTTCGAGTTAGGGACAGAAATGCAAATGGCCCAAAGATAATAATTGAAACACAAAGAGAGTATCATGAAACATGTGACAAACACACTTAAGTCTAACATACTTCCTATGCAAAGGAATTTTATAGGAAAACAAATTTTCAAGACAACAAATATCTAGCATATGCAAAGGAGAGGAATAAAACATTGAAAATCTCAACATAACGAGAGGTAATTTAGTAACATGAAAATTTCCACAACCATATTTTCCTATCTCATAATAATTATGTGTAGGATCATAATCAAATTCAAAAATATAATTATCAAATAAACTTTCTCTTCTTGATCCACATGCATGCAAAGTTGACGCTCTTCCAAAATAGTGGGATCATCATAAAATAAAGTCATGACCTCTCCAAGCCCACTTTTATCAAAAATATCATAAGATTGAACACTATCCAAATATATGGGATTATTTTTACTTAAAGTTGACGCTCTTCCAAACCCACTTTCAATAATATTGCAAACATATTCATCATGAGGCTTAAATAAACTTTCAAGATCATAAGAATCATTATCACCCCAATCATGATCATTGCAACAAGTAGTGGAGATAGCAAAATTAGCATCCCCAAGCTTGGGGTTTTGCATATTAATTGCACAATTGACATTAATAGAATTTATAGTACAATCATTGCAATCATGCTTTTCATTCAAGGAGCTACCATGAATCACTTCATAAATTTCTTCATCACAATTTTCAGATTCACGAATCTCAAGCAAAACGTCATAAAGATAATCTAGTGCACTCAGCTCACTAGCAATTGGTTCATCATGATTGAATCTTTTAAAAGGATTATAAAGTGGATGAGGATCCATATCAAGAGATTTTTAGCAAGAGAAGATGCAAGCAAATAGAAGACACATGGCACACAAGCAAAGAAGAAATCTGATGAGAAAACAGCAAACGAAAAAGAGGGCGAATAAAACGACAAATTTTTGTGAAGTGGGGGAGAGGAAAACCAGAGGCAAATGAAAATAATGTAAATTGTGAGGAGATGAGATGATTGTGTTTTTATGTTTTATTAGTGTTGTACCAAGTAAAGCCTTTAGGATCTTCTTGGGTGATAGTTGTTTGATCTTGCTGAAAAAACAGAAACTTTTACGCTCATGAAATTAATTTTCATCTTTTACGAGAGAGAGATAAAATATCCATTATACTTTAAGTAGATCAATATACAAATTTCTCAGGTCATCCTAATTTTTCAAAAAATTTGGAGTTACATAAGTATTTGAAATAGTCAGATTGCTACAGACTGTTCTGTTTTGACAGATTCTGTTTTCTTTGTGTTGTGTGCTTATTTTGATGGCTCTATGGTTTTCTTTGATGAGTTTTTGCCATAGAAAAGCTGGAATACAGTAGATATAATACTAAAACAAAATATGAGTTTGTTTTATACAACATTTATAGTAGTGGTTTATTATTCTTATACTAACGGATCTCATGAAGGTTTTGTTGAGTTTTGTGTGATTGAAGTTTTCAAGTTTTGGGTTATCTTACGATGGATGAAGGAAGGATGGAAGAGCCTAAGCTTGGGGATGCCCCGGCATCCCAAGCTATTATCGAAAAATGAGCAACCAACTAAGCTTAGGAATGCCCCCGGGTGGCATCCCTGCTTTCTTCCAACAATTATCGGTATTTTACTCAAGACTATATTTTTATTCGTCACATGATATGTGTTTTACTTGGAGCATCTTGTATGATATGATTCTTTGCTTGTTTTATTTTGTGTTTTAAGTCATCAATCCTTGCTGGAGACACCTATTTGAGAGAGCCAAAATTATGTCATGACTTGCTAGAATTGCTCTCTATGCTTCACTTAAATCTTTTATGAGCAATGGACTTTCTCTAGTGCTTCACGTATATCTTTTTGAGCATGGTGTGCTTAGTATGTTTGAAGAAATGTTCTCCTGATTCACTTATATTTATTTGAGTGTTAGTAAAATTTTGAAGAAATTCTCTCTTGCTTTACTTAGATTATTTTGAGAGAAGGAAATCTTGTGCTCATGATCTTCACTTATATTTGTTGGAGCTTGTCAAAAGTAACACATGAAAATTAGTCCCAAAGTGATAGATATCCAATAAGGATAAAGAAAAGAAAATTTCATGAAGATCATTGGACAAAATAAACTTGATTCTTAGTAATAGTTTTGAGATATGATGATGTGATATGTGAGTTATGTTGATGAGTAATTATGCTCTAGTAGGAATATTGGTGTTAAGGTTTGTGATTCCCGAAGCATGCACGTGTAGTCTCTCATTATGCTATGATGTTGGAGCATGATTTATTTTTGATTGTCTTCCTTATGAGTGGCGGTCGGGGATGAGCTGGTGTTTTCCTACCAATCTATCCCCCTAGAGGCATCCATAGTAGTACTTTGCTTCAAGGGCTAATAAACTTTTGCAATAAGTATATGAGTTCTTTATGACTAATGTGAGTCCATGGATTATATGCACTCTTACCTTTTCGCAATTTGCTAGCCTCTATGGTACCATGCATTGCCCTTTCTCACATTCGGACGTGGTTCGAACTTCGCAGGTGCATCCAAACCCCGTGATATGATACGCTCTATCACACATAAGCCTCATTATATCTTCCTCAAAATAGCCACCATACCTACCTATTATGGCTTTTCCATGGCCATTCCGAGATATATTGCCATGAAACTTCCATCGTTTTCGTTTGATGACTTGAGCATTTACTGTCATATTGCTTTGCATGATCATATAGCTAACATAGTGTTTGTGGCTCAGCCACCGTTCATCATTTTTCATACGTGTTACGCTAGATCATCGCCAAAGGAATTTATATAGAGTCATATTCTTTCATAGGTATCGAGTTGTAATTTTTATTTCTTTTGAGTTATAAGTAAAAAGAAGTGTTATGATCATCATTATTCATTTTTAGAGCAGTGCCCCAGTAAGGAAAGGATGATGGAGACTATGATTCCCCACAAGTCGGGATGAGACTCCGGACAATGAGAGAAAAAGAAAAAGGAAAAGAAAGGAAAAGAGAGAAAAAATAAAAAACAAAGAGATAAGGGGCATTTCTAGTATCCTTTACGACACTTGTGCTTCAAAGTAGCACCATGTTTTTCATATGGAGAGTCTCCTATGTTGTCACTTTCATATACTAGTGGGAATTTTTCATTATAGGATTAGATGCACACCCACGTAGTTTTCATATTTAGCTCTCATACACTTATAGCTCTTACTGCATTCGTTGCATGGCAATCCCTACTCCTCACGTTGATATCAATTGATGGGCATCTCCATAGCCCGTTCGTTAGCCGCATCGATGTGAGACTTTCTTACTTTTTTGTCTTCTCTATATTTACCCCTATCATCATACTCTATTCCACCCATAGTGCTATATCCATGGCTTGCACTCATGTATTGCGTAAGAGTTGAAAAGGCTAAAGCGCGTTCAAAAGTATGAACCAATTGCTCGGCTTGTCATCGGGGTTGTGCATGATAAATACTTTGTGTTAGGAAGACAGAGCATGACAAGACTATATGATTCTGTAGGGATAACTTATTTTAGCATTGATATTGTGAAAGACATGGTTGCTTGTTGATATGCTTGAGTATCTAAATTATTATGTCAACACTAGACTATTTCCTTGAATCACATAAAAGTCCAATTCTCCATGCTATAAAGAAAAGAATATGATATGACATGTTAAACAACACTCCACATCAAAAATTCTGTTTTTATCACTTACCTACTCGACGACGAGTAGGAGTTAAGCTTGGGGATGCTGATACGTCTCCAACGTATCTATAATTTTTTATTGTTTCATGCTGTTATATTATCAATCTTGGATGTTTTATAATCATTTTATAGTCATTTCATATCATTTTTTGGTACTAACCTATTGACATAGTGCCAAGTGCCAGTTCCTGTTTTTTCTGTGTTTTTTACATCACAGAAAATGAATATCAGACGGAGTCCAAATGCCATGAAACTAT
Source organism: Triticum urartu (assembly GCF_056163025.1). Taxonomy (NCBI): domain Eukaryota; kingdom Viridiplantae; phylum Streptophyta; class Magnoliopsida; order Poales; family Poaceae; genus Triticum; species Triticum urartu. The sequence goes on along the minus strand of NC_141876.1, from coordinate 346,007,230 downwards.
ATGGAGATTTGTTATGGACTAGAAGGAACAAGTTGGGCCATGGTAGCACCCGAGGGGAGTCCCGAGGAGGGGCCAACCCACCAGGGCACGCCAGGAGACCCAGGCGCGCCCTGGTGGGTTGTGCCCACCTCGGGTGCCCCCCGGACCGCCTATTTGCTCTATAAATACCCAAATATTCCCAAAACCCTATGGGAGTCGATGAAATATACATCCAGCCACCGGCCGCCGCAGAGTCCAGAACCACCAGATCCAATCTAGACACCATCTCGGATGGGGTTCACCACCTCCATTGGTGCCTCTTCGATGATGCGTGAGTAGTTCTTTGTAGACCTTCGGGTCCGTAGTTAGTAGCTAGATGGCTTCATCTCTCTCTCTCTTGATTCTCAATACAATGGTCTCTTGGAGATCCATATGATGTAACTCTTTTTGCAGTGTGTTTGTTGGGATCTGATGAACTTTGAGTTTATGATCAGTCATATCTTTTTATATCCATGAAAGTTATTTGCGTTTCTTTGATCTCTTATATGCACGATCTCTTATAGCCTCGTATTTCTTCTATGATATTTGGGTTTTGTTTGGCCAACTTGATCTATTTATCTTGCAATGGGAAGAGGTGCCTGAGGGAGTCCTGGATTAGGGGGTCTCCGGACAGCCGGACTATCTCCATTGGCCGGACTGTTAGACTATGAAGATACAAGATTGAAGACTTCGTCTCGTGTCCGGATGGGACTCTACTTGGTGTGGAAGGCAAGCTAGGCAATACGTATATGGATATCTCCTCCTTTGTAACCGACCTTGTGTAACCCTAACCCTCTCCGGTGTCTCTATAAACCAAATGGTTTTAGTCCGTAGGACAACAATCACAACATACAATCATACCATAGGCTAGCTTCTAGGGTTTAGCCTCTTTGATCTCGTGGTAGATCTACTCTTGTAACACCCATATCTTCAATATTAATCAAGCGGGACATAGGGTTTTACCTCCATCAAGAGGGCCCGAACCTGGGTAAAACTTCGTGTCCCTTGCCTCCTGTTACAATCTGGCCTAGACGCACAGTTCGGGACCCCCTACCTGAGATCCACCGGTTTTGACACCGACATTGGTGCTTTCATTGAGAGTTCCTCTGTGTCATCGCCGTCAGGCTTGATGGCTCCTACTATCATCGATAGCGATGCGGTTCAGGGTGAGACTTTTCTCCCCGGACAGATCTTCGTATTCGGCGGCTTTGCACTACAGGCTAATTCGCTGGGCCATCTGGAGCAGATTGAAAGCTATGCCCCTGGCCATTAGGTCAGATTTGGAAGTTTGAATTACACGGCCAACATCCGTGGGGACTTGATCTTCGACGGATTCGAGCCACAGCCGGGTGCGCCGCACTGTCGCGATGGGTATGACCTAGCACTGCCACCGGACGGTACCCCAGAGGCCGCGCCCGCATCAGCTCCGACCCTTAGCTCGGAGCCAGCTACGCCAATCGAGGACGGGTGGCTAGACACCGCCTCAGGGGCTGCAGTCTCGACGGCGATCGAGCCAAACACCAGCATAATCCTCTATGCAGCCCGTGACTCCAAGGTGCCGGACTCTCTTCCGGACCCCGAACCATCCACTCCCCTGCCAATCGAATCCAATTGGGCGCCGATCATGGAATTCACCGCCGCGATATCTTTCAGCACTCGCCCTTCGGCGACATTCTGAATTCACTAAGGTCTCTCTCTTTGTCAGGAGAGCCCTGGCCGGATTATGGCCAACAGGATTGGGATGCGGACGACGAATAAATTCGACGCCCACCCACCACCCACTTTGTAGCCATTGTCGATGATTTAACCGACATGCTCGACTTCGACTCCGAAGACATCGACGGTATGGACGACGATGTAGGAGAAGAACATGAACCAACACCTATAGGGCACTGGAAAGCCACCTCGTCGTATGACATATACATGGTGGATACACCCAATGAAGGCAACGACGACGAGATAGCGGAGGATGACCACTCCAAGAAGCAACCCAAGCGCCAACGTCAGCGACGCTGCTCTAAGTCCCGCCAAAGCAAAAGTGGTGATACCGGCACAGGAGATAATAACACTCCGAATAGCGCCGAAGACAACAACAATCCCCTCCAGCAAGATTTAGAGCAGGAGGATGAAGGAGCCAACTCTCCTGAGAGAGCGGTTGGCGGAGAGGAGGAGGATGACAATTACATGCCCCCTCCGAAGATGAGGCAAGCCTCGGTGATGATGAATTCGCCGTATCAGAGGATCCCGTCGAACAAGAGCGCTTCAAGCGCGGGCTTATGGCCACGGCAAATAGCCTGAAGAAAAAGCAGCAGCAGCTTCAAGCTGATCAAGATCTGCTAGCTGACAAATGGACTGAAGTCCTCGCGGCCGAGGAATATAAACTCGAGCGTCCCTCCAAGAGTTACCCAAGGCGCGGGTTACTACCCCGACTGGAGGAAGAAGCGTATGATACGGCTGATCGGCCACCTCGTGGCCGCGATAGAGAGGCATTCCAGCCAAAAGCTCAGCCTCCACCCCAACGCCATCCAAATAAAAAGGCATGGTGAGATACGCCAGACTTGCGAGACATATTGGAGGACAAAGCAAAGCATTCAAGATCGATCTACAGATCACGAGGGCGCACCACTCTACAAGATGGTAAACATCACGCGGAATACAGTAAAAGCAAATCCGGCCGGGACGAACACAGCGGGCAAGACCCATACGAGTTGCGTCACGATATAGCCCAATACAGAGGCGCTGCACACCCCTTATGCTTCACAGACGAAGTAATGGAACATCAATTCCCAGAAGGTTTCAAACCTGTAAATATTGAATCATACGACGGCACAATAGATCCCGCAGTATGGATTGAGGACTTCCTCCTCCACATCCACATGGCCCGCGGTGATGACTTACATGCCATCAAGTACCTCCCACTAAAACTCAAAGGACCAGCGCGGCATTGGCTTAATAGCTTGCCAGCGGACTCCATTAGCTGTTGGGAAGATCTGGAAGCCGCATTCCCCGACAACTTTCAGGGCACTTATGTGCGACCACCAGATGCCGATGACTTGAGCCACATAATTCAGCAGCCAGAAGAGTTGGCCAGGCAATTCTGGACTCGGTTCCTCACAAAGAAAAATCAAATCGTCGACTGTTCGGATGCGGAGGCCTTAGCGGCTTTCAAGCACAACATCCGAGACGAGTGGCTAGCCCGGCACCTTGGTCAGGAAAAGCCGAAATCTATGGCAGCTCTCACGACGCTCATGACCCTCTTTTGTGCGGGAGAAGATAGTTGGTTGGCTCGCAGTAATAACATATCAAAGAACCATGGTACCTCAGATACCAAGGACGGCAATAGCAGGTCACATCGCAACAAGCATAAGCGCCGCATTAACAGCAAAAGTACTGAGGATACGGCAGTCAACTCCGGATTCAAAGGCTCTAAACCCAGTCAGCGGACAAAGCCATTCAAACAAAGTACGCCGGGTCTGTCCAGCTTGGACCGTATACTCGATCGCTCGTGTCAAATACACGGCACCCCAGACAAGCCATCCAATCACACCAATAGGGATTGTTGGGTGTTCAAGCAGGCCGGCAAGTTAATTGCCGAAAACAAGGACAAGGGGCTGCATAGCGATGACGAGGAAGAACCCCGACAGCCGCACACTAGAGGACAGAAGAGGTTTCCCCCGCAAGTGCGGACGGTGAACATGATATACGCAACCCACATCCCCAAGAGGGAGCGGAAGCGTGCGCTCAGGGACGTATATGCGTTGGAGCCAGTCGCCCCAAAGTTCAACCCTTGGTCCTCCTATCCGATCACCTTCAATCGCAGGAACCACCCCACTAGTATCCATCAGGGCGGATTCGCCGCACTAGTCCTAGAACCCAATCATCGACGGATTTCACCTCACTCGAGTCCTCATGGATGGCGGCAGCAGCCTGAACCTGCTTTATCAGGACACAGTGCGCAAAATGGGTATAGACCCCTCAAGGATCAAACCCACAAAAACGACCTTTAAAGGCGTCATTCCAGGCGTAGAGGCCCACTGCACAAGCTCAATTACACTGGAAGTGGTCTTCGGATCCCCGGATAACTTCCAAAGCGAAGAGTTAATCTTCGATATAGTCCCGTTCCGCAGTGGTTATCACGCGCTGCTCGGACAAACCGCATTCGCTAGATTCAATGTGGTACCACATTATGCATACCTCAAGCTCAAGATGCCAGGACCTCACGGAGTTATTACAGTCAATGGAAACACAGAGCGCTCTCTCCGAACAGAGGAGCACACCGCAGCCCTTGCAGCAGAAGCGCAAAGCAGCCTCTCAAGGCAATCTACCAGTTCGGCGTTTCAAAGCCCGGACACCTTCAAGCGTGCTCGGGGCAATCGGCAGAGAGACCACCTGGCGCGATCTGAGCTCGTGTAGCAATACGGCGGCCACCCCAATCCCAGCCCAATGGCGTTATTCGTGTCGCGCGTACATAATTACGCATTAAAAATACCATGGGCACAGGTGGGGAGGGGGGCACAACTGCGGCACACCCAAAACGCGACCTAAACCGCACTAGGGGCTTCCCGTTTGGTTATTTTTCTTTTTCTTTCAGGACTTTAATCTCTGGAAACACTATCCGGCAGCTCTATTGTCGAACACATGATACAGCAACCAAGGAGGCAGACAACTATGTTATACAACGGAATTCCCAGGTTGATTACAGATTTCATATCATTCCTCAGCTCGCCCTTGGAAGGGACATAGTCCTACTCTTTTTCTTATTGCACTATCTGTATCACTCTGCTTTAATGCAATTTTTTAATATATAATGCATGACATTACGACTATTATTGCATTATATATATATATATATATCTACGTGTTCATTAATGACGCCTTGCAACAGTACACTCTGGTACGGCCAATGCACCAGGGGCTCACGTACCCACAATATGGTGTGAAAAGTCCGAACACTTTCACAAGTGCGGCACCCCAAACTTATAGCATTATATGCATCAGCTCCGAATCATGTCTTTGGTCAAATGTTGGGTTTGCCCGGCTCCTGTGTTTTGGTACCTTACGTTCTCCTCTATCGGCTAAGGTAGCGCTAGGAGAACTACTGCGATTGTGCCCCGGTTCTGCCGGGCCAAGCACCTCAGTAGAGAAAGCTAAAACTGACTTTCATGATAAGGCGAGAGACTGGTCGCTGTTCGGCGAGGTTTTTCGAGTCCCTAAAGACTTATGCCGCTTAGGGCGAGGGGCCGGCTCCGTCCGGCTTACAAGCGTGTATCGCGCCCCGAATTCGGCCTTCCGAATACCAGGGGCTTCGCCGAAATTTGAAATTATAGAATTCTATGGCTAAGTGAGAGTGATAAAGCATTATTAGTCCGGTTGCCTTGTTCGTTGTGCTGAGCACCTCCCTCGAAGGACCCAAACATGGGAACAAGAGTGCCCAGGTTTATCCTGAACTCCCTAGCACTAGTGGCATGGGGGCAGAAGCCGATGATTAGCCATCTCTCAGATTGGATAAACAGCCAAACAGAAGGTAATATTTTAAATTCTAACAAGCGTTGCATAGCGAACATAATACAAGTTTTCATACATACAGGACAACACGAGCAAGTCTCATTCAAATATTACATTTTGCAAACACTCATCCGCGATAAGACGGGAACCCGGTAGAACACCCTCGTAGTACATCTTGGGGTGGCGGTGCTCCTTGCCCTCCGGTGGCCCCTCCTTGATCAGCTTCACGGCGTCTAGCTTGACCCACTGCATTTTTACACGGGCGAAAGCCCGACGTGCACCTTCTATGCAGACGGATCGCTTGACGACCTCTAGCCGAGGGCAGGCATCCACAAGCCGCCTCACCAGGCTGAAGAAGCTATTCGTAAGGGCGTCACCAGGCCACAACTAGACTATGAAGCCCTTCATGGCCTAATCGGCCGCCTTATGTAGCTCGGCCATCTGCTTCAGCTGGTCGCTCATTGGCACCGGATGTTCGGCCTCAGCATACTGAGACCAGAACAGCTTCTCCGTTGAGCTTCCGTCCTCGGCCTGGTAGAATAGTGCGGCATCGGACACACTGCGGGGCAAATCTGTGAATGCTCCTGAAGAGCTCCGGATTCGGGTAAGTAATCGGTAATTCACCTTTACATGCTTGCTTTGCATATAGAAAGCCTTACCCGCCGCTATCTTCTTCATCGCGTCGATCTCCTGAAGGGCCTTCTGGGCCTCGGCCTTGGCACTCTTCGCGCTCTCACGGGCCGCGGCAAGCTCAGACTCTCGCGTCTTCAAGTCAAGCTCCAACGCCTCGTGCTTCGTCATGAGAGCCTGGAGCTCTTGCTGCACCTCGCCCACCCGAGCCTCGTGCCTCTCTCGCTTGGTGCGCTCCTTGGCCGATGTATCTTCGGCCTTGGTCAGCGCTTGCTTCAGGGTCGCCACCTCGGTCGTGGCCCTGGCAAAACATACAATAATCCTATCATTTTGCAATCGTGTCCTTTTTTATATACATATATCTATAGACGGGGTATTACTTACCTTCGTTCTCCTCGAGCTGCCTCTTGACAAGGCCGAGCTCTTTTTTGGACCCATCGAGGTCCTGCTTCAGTACGGCGACCTCCGCAGTTAGTGCGGCGGACGCCAGCAGAGAAGCCTACATATGCATATTGACATACTTATATTAGACTCATGCGATATTATTTGATCCTCTGTTCGGCTTTTCTTTGCGAACACCGAACAAAGCATCAGGGGCTACTGTCTATGTGGTAATACTTCTACTACATTTTAAAACACTTACCTCAAAGCCTGTTAGAAGGCTAGTACAGGCTTCAGTCAATACGCTCTTGATGGACTGAACCTTCTGGATCACCGCACTCATGATAGTGCGGTGCTCCTCCTCGATGGAAGCGCTGCGAAGTGCTTCCAACATATTGTCCGGCGCCTCTGGATGGACAGAGGTCACCGGCACAGGTGTCTCACCCCTCTTAGAAGGAGACAGCCTGCCCGAGCCCGGAACCGCTGGAGGTTTCGGCGCGGTGTTCGGCTGAGGGCCGAACTCGGAGCTCTCAGGGGCCCCGTCCCCTATGCTCCCGGAGTCTGGAAGGTTGCCCTGAGGCGCCTCCGGGACTGTCTCTCCTCGATCCGGTGCCTCTTGAGACAACACCTCGGCGGCGTCGGCAGGATGAGGGGAGGTGGCAGTCGAGACTGGATCGCTATCCATGTCCGACGAACCCAGGGAGCCGTCCGATGATACCTCGATGTTGGCTCATGGCGGCCTGCGTAATTATGTTTGGCGATTAGGGAAAGCAATGCAACAAAGGAATCCTATGGGTTACTTTGGTATCCGAATACTTACGATCTCCCCTGGGGCTTGGCCCTGGGCAACCACTCGTCTTCACTTTCATCGACGGCGGTGGAGCTGTCCAGAAGGAGAGTCCTTCCCTTCTTGGACCCTCCGGCCTCCCCAGTTGGGGCGGCCTTCCTTTTCTTGTCTCCCCCAGTCGGTGGGGGAGCCTCTTCTTCCCTTCCTCGTCTTCGGGGGCAGAGTGCGCCGCAGAGTCATCGGATGGTGAGTCCGACAACGCCTGGCGTCGGTAACTCTTTCGAGCTCCCTTGGCCTTCTTGGTCTTCTCCAGCACCTTATAAGGGGTCGGAGTCAACATCTTCGCCAGAAGGGCGTCTGCAGGGCCTTCGGGCAAGGGAGCTGGACAGTCGATTTGTCCGGCCATCTTCTTTCAGTCCTGTTAACGACATGGGAGATTAGATCCCTCATAGAGTCAATCTATATAGAAAACAAGTATCCTGTAAAAGGCAAAACAGCTTACCGCACTAGCTTGGCGCTTTGCGCTGAATCCGCGATCCTCGGTAATGGGGGGAGGGACCGTGGCGCCCTTGAACAGCACCCTCTAGGCATCTTCATGAGTCGTGTCGAAGAGCCTGTTCAGAGTTCGATGCTGCGCCGGGTTGAACTCCCACAAGGTGAACTCCCGTTGTTGGCACGGGAGTATCCTGCGGATGAGCATAACCTGGACTATGTTGACGAGCTTGAGCTTCTTGTCCACCATGTTTTGAATACATGTCTGGAGTCCGGTCAGCTCTTTTGAATTACCCCAGGACAGGCCCTTCTCTTTCCAAGAGGTGAGCCGCATGGGGATGCCAGATCGGAACTCGGGGGCCGCTACCCATGTGGGGTCGCGTGGCTCGGTGATATAGAACCACCCCGATTGCCACCCCTTTATGGTATCCACGAAGGAGCCCTCGAGCCATGTGATGTTGGGCATCTTGCCCACCATGGCGCCTCCGCACTCCGCCTAGCGGCCGCTCACTACCTTCGGCTTGACATTGAAGGTCTTCAGCCATAAGCCGAAGTGGGGCTTGATGCGGAGGAAGGCCTCGCACACGACGATAAACGCCGAGATGTTGAGGATGAAGTTCGGGGCCAGATCGTGGAAATCTAGGCCGTAATAAAACATGAGCCCCCGGACGAAGGGATGGAGAGGGAATCCCAGTCCGCGGAGGAAATGGGTGAGGAATACCACCCTCTCATGGGGCTTGGGGTGGGGATGAGCTGTCCCTCATCTGGGAGCCGGTGCGTGATGTCGTCGGGCAGGTATCTGGCTCTCCTCAGTTTCTTGACGTCTCCCTCCATGATGGAGGAGACCATCCACTTGCCTCCCGCTCCGGACATGTTGGAGAAGGTTGAGATGGAAGTGAGAGCTTGGACGTTCGAGCTCGAGTGTGCGGGAGCGGATGAGCAGAGGAGGAAGAAGGCGTGGATAGAAAGGTGAATCCTTATCCCTTTATATGGGCGGACAAAATTAAGTGTCCCCACTTGCCTGGTAAAACTCGCTTATCCCCCAAGCGCCGCAATTGATGGCGCGGTTGGGTTACCCACGCCCATATTGATGAGAATCCTGTAATAAGGGGACACGATCTCTGCTTTGGCAAGACGTGTCGAAAAACTGCCTCGCGTTATGTGCGGGGCTGGTTAAAAGAAACGGTTCGAATAATCACCGGGCCATGACGTAACATCATGTTGCCGAAACAAGCTAGCAAATTAGATCTGCGAAAACATTATTCTCTCTACGGTGGAATGTGGAACTTATTTTGCAGGGTCGGACACTATCCTCGTATTCAAATTCTTCTGTGACGTATTCGGAGAAGGAACCCGCCTTGCAATGCCGAAGACAACTGCGCGCCGGACTTATCGTCATTGAAGCCTAGTTCAGGGGCTACTGAGGGAGTCCTGGATTAGGGGGTCTCCGGACAGCCGGACTATCTCCATTGGCCGGACTATTAGACTATGACGATACAAGATTGAAGACTTCGTCTCGTGTCCGAATGGGACTCTACTTGGCGTGGAAGGCAAGCTAGGCAATACGTATATGGATATCTCCTCCTTTGTAACCGACCTTGTGTAACCCTAACCCTCTCCGGTGTCTATATAAACCGAAGGGTTTTATTCCGTAGGACAACAATCACAACATACAATCATACCATAGGCTAGCTTCTAGGGTTTAGCCTCTCTGATCTCGTGGTAGATCTACTCTTGTAACACCCATATCTTCAATATTAATCAAGCAGGACGTAGGGTTTTACCTCCATCAAGAGGGCCCGAACCTGGGTAAAAATTCGTGTCCCTTGCCTCATGTTACCATCCGGCCTAGACGCACAGTTTGGGACCCCCTACCCGAGATCCGCCGGTTTTGATACCGACAGTGCCCGGTAGTGGGTTCGATCTTATGGTGCTTGATCCCAGTGACAGAAAAGGGAACCGACACGTATGTATCATTGCTACTGAGGATAAAAAGACGGGATCTATATCTATGCAATAGATAAACGGATCTAGTCTACATCATGTCATCGTTTTTATTTCATTACTCCATTTTTCCATGAACTTAATACACTTGATGCATTCTGGATAGCGGTCGATGTGTGGAGTAATAGTAGTAGATGCAGGCAAGAGTCGGTCTACTAATCTTGGACGTGATGCATATGTAATGATCATTGCCTGGACGTGATGCCTAGGCAATTTTTATTTTGAAATATGAGCCTCCATCTTTTCTCATAAAAAGCACCAACTAGGAGGCAATATGATCGTGCTCAAGTATTGGGTGTAGTTAATATTCGAGTGTGTTTCATGAATGGATCAATGTTTGTGCATGATGGGCTAGGGATAACTTGTTCTAGCATTGATATTTTGAAAGACATGGTTGCTTGTTGATATGCTTGAGTATCTAAATTATTATGTCAAAAGTAGACTATTGCTTTGAATCACATAAAAGTCCAAATGTCCATGCTATGAAGGAAAGAATATGATATGACTTGATGAACAACACTCCACATCAAAAATTCTATTTTTATCACGTACCTACTCGAGGACAAGTAGGAGATAAGCTTAGGGATGCTGATACATCTCCAACGTATCTATAATGTTTGATTGTTTCATGCTGTTTTATTATCAATCTAGGATGTTTTATAATCATTTTATAGTCATTTTATATCATTTTTTGGTACTAATCTATTGACATAGTGCCAAGTGCCAGTTCCTATTTTTTCATGTTTTTTACATCGCAGGAAATCAATATCAAATGGAGTCCAAATTCCATGAAACTTCACGATGATTTTTTATGGGCCAAAAGGAAGTAGATGGGCCCCGGTTGCACCTGGGGGGAGTCCCGAGGAGGGGACAACCCACCAGGGCGCGCCAGGAGGCCCTAGCGCGCCCTAGTGGGTTGTGCCCACCTCGGGTGCTGATACGTCTCCGTCGTATCTATAATTTTTGATTGTTCCATGCCAATATTCTACAACTTTCATATACTTTTGGCAACTTTTTATACTATTTTTGGGACTAACATATTGATGCAGTGCCTAGTGCCAGTTCCTGTTTGTTGCATGTTTTTTGTTTCGCAGAATATCCATATCAAATGGAGTCCAAATGGGATAAAAACTGACGGAGATTTTTTTGGAATATATATGATTTTCGGGAAGAAAAATCCACGCGAGACGATGCCCGAGGGGGCCATGAGGAAGGGGGCGCGCCCCTGACCCTTGTGGCCACCCCGTAAGGCGGTTGATGCCCTTCTTTCACCGCAAGAAAGCTAATATCCGGATAGAGACCATGTTAAAATTTCATCCCAATCGGAGTTAGGGATCTCCGAGAATATAAGAAACGGTGAAAGGGCAGAATCTGAGAACACAGAAACAGAGAGAGACAGAGAGACAAATCCAATCTCGGAGGGGCTCTCGCCCCTCAAACGCCATGGAGGCCAAGGACCAGAGGGGAAACCCTTCTCCCATCTAGGGAGGAGGTCAAGGAAGAAGAATACGAAGGGGCCCCCTCTCCCCTTCTCTTCCGGTGGCACCGGAACGCCGTCGTGGCCATCATCATCACCGCAATCTTCACCAACAACTTCACCGCCATCATCACCAACTCTTCCCCCCTCTATGCAGCGGTGTAACCTCTCTCTTACCCACTGTAATCTCTACTTAAACATGGTGCTCAATGCTATATATTATTTCCCAATGATGTATGGCTATCCTATGATGTTTGAGTAGATCCGTTTTGTCCTATGGGCTATTTGATGATCAAGATTGCTTGAGTTGCATGTTTTATTATTGGTGTTGTCCTATGGTGCTCTCCGTGTCGCGCAAGCGTGAGGGATCCCCGCTGTAGGGTGTTGCAATACGTTCATGATTCGCTTATAGTGGGTTGCGTGAGTGACTGAAACACAAAATCGAGTAAGGGGGTTGTTGTGTATGGGATAAAGAGGACTTGAAGCTTTAATGCTATGGTTGGGTTTTACCTTAATGATCTTTAGTAGTTGCAGATGCTTGCTAGAGTTCCAATCATAAGTGCATATGATCCAAGTAGAGAAAGTATGTTAGCTTATGCCTCTCCCTCATATAAAATTGCAATAATGATTACCGGTCTAGTTATCGATTGCCTAGGGACAAATAACTTTCTCGTAACAACAATCTCTCTACTGAAAATAACTTAGTTGTGTCTTTATCTAAACAACCCCTACTTTTTATTTACGCTCTCTTTATTATCTTGCAAACCTATCCAACAACACCTACAAAGTACTACTAGTTTCATACCTGTTCTAGGTAAAGCGAACGTAAAGCGTGCGTAGAGTCGTATCGGTGGTTGATAGAACTTGAGGGAATATTTGTTCTACCTTTAGCTCCTCGTTGGGTTCGACACTCCTACTTATCGAAAACTGTTGCGATCCCCTATACTTGTGGGTTTTCAAGACCATTTTCTGGCGCCGTTGCCGGGGAGCAATAGCGTGGGGTGAATATTCTCGTGTGTGCTTGTTTGCTTTATCACTAAGTAATTTTTATTTGCTGTTCTTAGTTGTTCTTTATCTTTAGTTATGGATATAGAACACGAAATAGCAAAAAAATAGGTGTACTTTCTGCTCATGGAGATGGGGAACCTCCTAAAACCCTTGATGTTGGTTATGTGAAAGATATTATGTACTACTTTAATAATCCTAAGAAAACCCCCTTCAATTATGTAATGGGAGTAACATTGGATCAACGTGAATACTTTAGGGATTACCGCTTGACACAAAAGGGAAACTATTATGGGATCAAATTCACATATTGAATTGGTATGCTAGGAAACTATGCTTGAGATATGATTATACTTGTTGCTCTAGGATGAAGGCTCCACACCTTCCCTTTTTATGCGAATTTAATGATAATAAAACCTTATCTTCTTATGCTAATGGTATACGTGATTACTATGATGTGGAACAAATAGAATAATTTGTTGCTTTTATGGGTGCTTATGAAATTGAATCTATGTTTAAAGAGTTTGAAGATTTTGATGATTCGGTTTATAGACCTGAAAATTTAGCTATCCTGAAATATTGTTATGAGAATTATGAATACAATTACGAAATTAATGCGCTTATTAAGAAAGTCTCCGTTGTCCAAGAAGAGACTAATATTTTGCAGGAATCTATGGAAGAAGAATTTGATGAAACTGTGAGCTCATTGGATGAAAAAGATGAGGAAGAGAGTGAAGAACAAAAGGAGGAAGAGCGGATTGATCACCCGTGCCCACCTTCTAATGAGAGTAACTCTTCAACTCATACATTGTTTAATTCCCCTTCATGCTTACCGAAGGATGAATGCTATGATAATTACTATGATCCCGTTGGTTATTTTGAAATGTCCCTTTTTGATGATGCTTGATATGCTTATGGCCAAGATGCCAATATGAATTATGCTGATGGAGATGAACTTGCTATAGTTCCTTATGTTAAACATGAAATTTTTGCTATTGCACCCACGCATGATAGTCCTATTATCTTTTTGAATTCTCCCAATTACACTATATCGGAGAAGTTTACCCTTATTAAGGATTATATTGATGGGTTGCGTTTTACTATTACACATGATGATTTTGATAGATATAATATTCATGTGCTTGCTTCTCCTACTTGCAATTATTATGAGAGAGGAACTATATCTCCACCTCTCTATGTTTCTAATACAACAAAATTGCAAGAAACTGTTTATACGATACATTGGCCTTTACTATGTGTGCATGAATTGTTCTTTTATGACATGCCGATGCATAGGAAGAGAGTTAGACTTCGTTGTTACATGATATATGTTACTTTGTGCTCACTACTAAATGCCAAATCATTATTAATTAAAATTGGCTTTGATATACCTTGGGATCCGGGTGGATTCACTACTTGAGCACTATATGCCTAGCTTAATGGCTTTAAAGAAAGCGCTGCCAGGGAGACAACCCGGAAGTTTTAGAGAGTCATTTATTTCTGTTGAGTGCTTTCATATAGTTTAAAAACAACAAAAATAAAGAGGGGAACCCAAAACTTTTTCAAAAAGGAAAGTGAAATTGAGAAAGACAAGCATTGTTGAAGTGGGAGAGCTCCTTGAACTTTGTTCATGCTCACTGAAACTTTGTGAATATTTATTACAGAAACTTTTCAAAAAAAAAAATTATCCCCTTGTAAAATTCCTTTGTATTATAAAAATAATGTGCCAAGGTTTGCCTTTAGGATGTTTACTTTGCTTGTTGGTTTGTACGGTGCAGGACAGAAACTTTGGCTGTAGTGCGCGATTTTACATTTTTAGATGGAACGTCAAATGGTTCTGATTCTTTCTGCACTGTATTTATATGCAAATTTTTTATTTTTACTAATTTTTGCAGAATTTTTCAAGTATCATAAGTATGGTGAATGTTCAGATTATTACAGACTGTTCTGTTTTAGACAGATTCTGTTTTTGATGCATAATTTGCTTGTTTTGATGAAACTAACAATTTATGTCAGTGGATTAAGCCATGAAAAAGTTATACTACAGTAGACATAATGAAAAAACAAAATATGAATTGGTTTGCAACAGTACTTAGAGTAGTGATTTGCTTTATTATACTAACGGATCTTACCGAGTTTTCTGTTGAAGTTTTGTGTGGACGAAGTGTTCGATGATCGAGAAGGTCTCGATGTGAGAAGAAGGAAGAGAGGCAAGAGCTCAAGCTTGGGGATGTCCGAGAAACCCCAAGTAAATATTCAAGGAGACTCAAGCGTCTAATCTTGGGGATTCCCCGGAAGGCATCCCCTCTTTCTTCAACAAATATCAGTATGTTTTCAGATTCGTTTCATTCATGCGATATGTGCAATCTTGGAGCGTCTTTTGCATTTAGTTTTCATTTTTCTTTTATGCACCATGCTGGTATGAGATTCCTGGTTGATTTATAGAATGCTCTATGCACTTCACTTATATCTTTTGAGTATGGCTTTATAGAATGCTTCATGTGCTTCACTTATATCATTTGAAGTTTGGATTGCCTGTTTCTCTTTACATAGACAACCGCCATTTGTAGAATGCTCTTTTGCTTAACTTATATTTGTTAGAGCGTGGGCATATCTTTTGTAGAAAGAATTAAACTCTCTTGCTTCACTTATATCTATTTAGAGAGATGACAGGAACTGGTCATTCACATGGTTAGTCATAAAATCCTACATAAAACTTGTAGATCACTGAATATGATATGTTTGATTCCTTGCAATAGTTTTGCGATATAAAGATGGTGATATTAGAGTCATGATAGTGGGTAGTTGTGGATTAGTAGAAATACTTGTGTTGAGGTTTGTGATTCCCGTAGCATGCACGTATGGTGAACCGTTATGTAACGAAGTCGGAGCATGAGGTATTTATTGATTGTCTTCCTTATGAGTGGCAGTCGGGGACGAGCGATGGTCTTTTCCTACCAATCTATCCCCCTAGGAGCATGCTTGTAGTACTTTGTTTCGATAGCTAATAGACTTTTGCAATAAGTATGTGAGTTCTTTATGACTAATGTTGAGTCCATGGATTATACACACTCTCACCCTTCCACCATTGCTAGCCTCTCTAGTATCGTGCAACTTTCGCCGGTACCTTAAACCCACCATATACCTTCCTCAAAACAGCAACCATACCTACCTATCATGGCATTTCCATAGCCATTCCGAGATATATTGCCATGCAACTTCCATCATCATCATATACATGACTTGAGCTTTCATTGTCATATTGCTTTGCATGATCGTAAGATAGCTAGCATGATGTTTTCATGGCTTGTCCGTTTTTTGATGTCATTGCTACGCTAGATCATTGCACATCCCGGTACACCGCCGGAGGCATTCATATAGAGTCATATCTTTGTTCTAGTATCGAGTTGTAATATTGAGTTGTAAGTAAATAAAAGTGTGATGATCATCATTATTAGAGCATTGCCCCAGTGAGGAAAGGATGATGGAGACTATGATTCCCCCACAAGTCGGGATGAGACTCCGGACGAAAAAAAAGAGAAAGTCCAAAAAAAAGAGAAGGCCCCCAAAAAGAGAAAATAAAAAAATGAGAGAAAAAGAGAGAAGGGGCAATGTTACTATCCTTTTACCACACTTGTGCTTCAGAGTAGCACCATGTTCTTCATATAGAGAGTATCTTGAGTTATCACTTTCATATACTAGTGGGAATTTTCATTATAGAACTTGGCTTGTATATTTCGATGATGGGCTTCCTCAAATGCCTGAGGTCTTCATGAGCAAGCAAGTTGGATGCACACCCACTTAGTTTCCAGTTTGAGCTTTCATACACTTATAGCTCTAGTGCATCCGTTGCATGGCAATCCCTACTCACTCACATTGATATCTATTGATGGGCATCTCCATAGCCCGTTGATACGCCTAGTTGATGTGATACTATCTTCTCCTTTTTGTCTTCTCCACCATCATATTCTATTCCACCTATAGTGCTATGTCCATGGCTCATGCTCATGTATTGCCTGAAAGTTGAAAAGGTTTGAGAACGTCAAAAGTATGAAACAATTGCTTGGCTTGTCATCGGGGTTGTGCATGATGTGAATATTTTGTGTGGTGACAATGGAGCATAGCCAGACTATATGATTTTGTAGGATAACTTTCTTTGGCCATGTTATTTTGAAAAGACATGATTGCTTTATTAGTGGTCTTGAAGTGTTATTGTTTTTATGTCAAATGATAGACTATTGCTTTGAATCACTCGTGTCTTAATATTCATGCCATGATTAGATATGTGATAAAGATTATGCTAGGTAGCATTCCACATCAAAAATTATCTTTTTTATCATTTACCTACTAGGACGAGCAGGAATTAAGCTTGGGGATGCTAATACATCTCCGTCGTATCTATAATTTTTGATTGTCCCATGCCAATATTCTACAACTTTCATATACTTTTGGCAACTTTTTATACTCTTTTTGGGACTAACATATTAATCCAGTGCCTAGTGCCAGTTCCTGTTTGTTGCATGTTTTTTGTTTCGCAGAATATCCATATCAAATGGAGTCCAAATGGGATAAAAACTGACAGAGATTTTTTTTGGAATATATGATTTTTGGGAAGAAAAATCCATGCGAGACGATGCCCGAGGGGGGCCACGAGGCAGGGGGGCGCGCCCTTGACCCTCGTGGCCACCTCGTAAGGCGGTTGATGCCCTTCTTTCGCTTCAAGAAATCTAATATCCGGATAGAGATCGTGTTAAAATTTCAGCCCAATCGAAGTTACAGATCTCCGGGAATATAAGAAATGGTGAAAGCGCAGAATATGAGAACGCAGAAACAGAGAGAGACAGAGAGATAGATCCAATCTCGGAGGGGCTCTCGCCCCTCCCACGCCATGGAGGCCAAGGACCAGAGGGGAAACCCTTCTCCCATCTAGGGAGGAGGTCAAGGAAGAAGAAGAAGATGAAGGGTCCCCCTCTCCCCTTCTCTTCCGGTGGCACCGGAACGCCGCCGTGGCCATCATCATCACCGCAATCTTCACCAACAACTTCACCGCCATGATCACCAACTCTTCCCCCCTCTATGCAGCGGTGTAACCTCTCTATTACCCGTTGTAATCTCTACTTAAACATGGTGCTCAATGCTATATATTATTTCCCAATGATGTATGGCTATCCTATGATGTTTGAGTAGATCCGTTTTGTCCTATGGGCTATTTGATGATCAAGATTGTTTGAGTTTCATGTTTTATTATTGGTGTTGTCCTATGGTGCTCTCTGTGTCGCGCAAGCGTGAGGGATCCCCGCTGTGGGGTGTTGCAATATGTTCATGATTCGCTTATAGTGGGTTGCGTGGGTGACTGAAACACAAACCTGAGTAAGGGGTTGTTGCGTATGGGATAAAGAGGACTTGATGCTTTAATGCTATGGTTGGGTTTTACCTTAATGATCTTTAGTAGTTGCGGATGCTTGCTAGAGTTCCAATCATAAGTGCATATGATCCAAGTAGAGAAAGTATGTTAGCTTATGCCTCTCCCTCATATAAAATTGCAATAATAATTACTAGTCTACTTATCGATTGCCTGGGGACAAATAACTTTCTCGTAATAACAATCTCTCTACTAAAACTAACTTAGTTGTGTCTTTATCTAAACAGCCCCTACTTTTTATTTACGCTCTCTTTATTATCTTGCAAACCTATCCAACAACACCTACAGAGTACTACTAGTTTCATACTTGTTCTAGGTAAAGCGAACGTCAAGCGTGCGTAGAGTTCTATCGGTGGTCGATAGAACTTGAGGGAATATTTGTTCTACTTTTAGCTCCTCATTGGGTTCGACACTCCTACTTATCGAAAACTGTTGCAATCCCCTGTACTTGTGGGTTATCAGGTGCCCCTTGGACCGCCTCTTTTCTCTATAAATACCACAATATTCTAGAAACCCTAAAAGCATTGACGAAATATTCATCCAGCCACCGCAGAGTCCAGAACCACAAGATCCAATCTAGACACCATCATGGAGGGGTTCACCACTTCCATTGGTGCCTCTCCGATGATGCATGAGTAGTTCCTTGTAGACCTTTGGGTCCGTAGTTAGTAGCTAGATGGCTTTCTCTCTCTCTCTCGCTGAATTATCAATACAATGGTCTCTTGGAGATCCATATGATGTAACTCTTTTACGGTGTGTTTGTTGGGATCTGATGAACTTTGAGTTTATGATTAGTCATATATTTTTATATCCATAAAAGTTATTTGAGTTTCTTTGATATCTTATATGCATGATATCTTATAGCCTTGTATTTCTTCTCCGATATTTGGGTTTTGTTTGGCCAACTTGATCTATTTATCTTGCAATGGGAAGAGGTGCCCGGTAGTGGGTTCGATCTTACAATGCTCGATCCCAGTGACAGAAAGGGAAACGACACGTACGTATCGTTGCTACTAAGGATAAAATACAAGATCTATATCTACCGCCATATAGATAAACGGATCTTGTCTACATCATGTCATCGTTCTTATTGCATTACTCCGTTTTTCCATGAACTTAATACACTAGATGCATGCTGGATAGCGGCTGATGTGTGGAGTAATAGTAGTAGATGCAGGCAGGAGTTGGTCTACTAATCTTGGACGTGATGCCTATGTAATGATCATTGCCTGGATATCATCTTAATTATTTGAGGTTCTATCAATTGCCCAACAGTAATTTGTTTACCCACCGTTTGCTATCTTTTCTCGAGAGAAGCCACTTGTGAAACCTACGGCCGCCGGGTCTTCTTCCTCATATATTTGCTTGCGATCCACTTTTCCTTTGCATTTTCATTCAGATCTATTAAACCAAAATTACAAAAATACTTTGCTGCAATTTATTTTATTTGCGATCTATTATTTCAATCTACTACAATTTTCTGGCATCATTACCTGAAAGGGATTGACACCTCCTTTAACACGTCTGGTTGCGAGGTGTTGTTATTTGTGTGTAGGTGCTGTTTACATTGTGTTGCTTGGTTCTCCTACTGGTTCGATAACCTTGGTTTCTTCACTAAAGGAAATACCTACCGTCGCTGTGCTGCATCATCCC
Organism: Triticum urartu; assembly: GCF_056163025.1. Classification (NCBI taxonomy): domain Eukaryota; kingdom Viridiplantae; phylum Streptophyta; class Magnoliopsida; order Poales; family Poaceae; genus Triticum; species Triticum urartu. Next base: position 345,987,856 of record NC_141876.1, on the reverse strand, counting down.
TTCCTCTTTGGGGAAATACCGACATAGTCCTAGTAGACAGGAGCTTTTCTGGCGCTATAACCAGAGAGCAATCAAATACATACTCAAAATGTAGGGATGATGCGACACAACGACGGTAGGTATTTCCCTTAGTGATGAGATCAAGGTTATCGAACCAGTAGGAGAGAACCAAGCAACACAACGTAAACAACACCTGCACACAAATAACAAATACTCGTAACCCGACGTGTTAAAGGGGTTGTCAATCCCTTTCGTGTAACGGCGCCAAAAATTGGCAAAAGGACGGGATAAAGTTGTAATAGATTGGATAAATAGATCGCAAATAAAATAAAGTGCAGCATGTTATTTTTGTATTTTTGGTTTAATAGATCTGAAAATAAACGCAAATAAAAGTAGATCACAAAGGCAAATATAATAAAGAAGAGACCCGGGGGCCGTAGATTTCACTAGTGGCTTCTCTCGAGAAAAATAGCAAATGGTGGGTAAACGAATTACTGTTGGGCAATTGATAAAACTTCAAATAATCATGATGATATCCAGGCAATGATCATTATATAGGCATCACATCCAAGATTAGTAGACCGACTCCTGCCTGCATCTACTACTATTACTCCACACATCGACCGATATCCAGCATGCAACTAGTGTATTAAGTTCATGGAGAAACAGAGTAATGCAATAAAAAACGATGACATGATGTAGACAAGATCTATTTATGTAGAAATAGACCCCATCTTGTTATTAGTGACCCGATCCCAATGGATCGAATTCTATGTGCTTAAGTGTCATCCCTGGATCGCTATGCTGACGCACACAGTACTCAAGGATTTATAACGGAGTTCAATCACACAGTTATTACATCGAGGTCCTCATAAAGAGTATTTATCACATAAATACGGCTGAAGGCCAACTAAATAAAATAACTGCGGAAGCTTCGAAGATAAATGAGTCCATCCAACTCCACGGCAAAACTGAGTGCATGATAATGACCTATCGCACCTTAATCCTCGTCTGAAAATTCTGCAACATGAGACGTTGCAGCCGTGTAGGTCAGCACATGGAGTATGCTGGCAATATCACACTATAGAGCAATGATGTATAATAACTATCACTACATGCATATTTGGCTGGTGGAGGCTCTAAGTTTAATTTTGCATAAAGCTAATTTTTCCCTACAGCAAAGGAATGCATTTTATTTACTACCAAGTTTATGCCATTATTGAGAAGGTTCCTCCAACTCAATCCCAAATTACCAAGTATAAATATTAGCCCAACAATTTCATTAGACAGAATGATGAGATCAACAAATAATTCACTTCTAGATACTCAAGTTGTCCATAACCGGGCACACGGTTAATCATGATTAGTTTGTACAGTCTAAAGAGGTTTGCGCACTTTTCCCCACAAGACTCGACCACCTCCATGATCGGAAGATCGAGACACAGTCTTTCTGAAGCATTAACTCTTTACTCTGGGTAGACCGGCACACCTACTTTCCCCTACATCTGCTAGTCTACCACTGAAAGAGGTCACACAACTTACTCAACTATGCCAGAGCCCATAATGGCTTGTGGCTGCACACGGAAGTTTCTAGGCATGAATAGTTATATGATCCCTTTGAACCTGGGTGGCATTCCATAGGATGATCACACGGGTACTCCGGGATCTCCTAGGACAACATTGGATTCTCCAGGTGCCCGCAACCACTCCACCCAGATGTGTATTAAAGTTGGCACCTTAAGGTACCCTTAATTATTATCTCTCACAACTTGCATGATTCTCACATACCAATCCCCGTCTACGAGCATGGCTAAGCAATATGAGCATAATGTATATTCCCGGGGTCATCAAAGGTAATAGGTTCCTACCTCATGAATTACATAGCAATAACCACATGTTCCCAATCCTACTCATGCAATCTTTGAGGGTGAAACTAATGCATAATAAAACTGGGTTTAATAGAGTATGATCAAAGTGTAACTTGCCTTGCTGACGATCGGTAAACCCTAGATACTCGTAGTAGCAAGCTTCGCACTCCAGAAAATCTATCGTAGACAGACAATAGCATACATAAGCACTCAAGCATGAAGATGCAAAGAAAACCGAAGAAAAAGATTCGGAAAACTCAAAAATAAGCGAATAACACTTTTAAACAGAAAACAATTTCTAATAGTACCTAAACTATGTGGATTATGTCTTAACAGAAGGTTTAGGTAAAGAGCTTCGATTTGCAAAAACAATCAACCAAATCGGAATTACGAAACTCAAGTTATGATCAAAAGAAGTTCAAATTCAAATCTGTTTGAATTCAATTTTAAACTGTCAAAAATACTATTAAGTTGGTTATCAGAATTTGGCGTTGGTCTCATTGAATTTGTACAAACAAGTAAAAAGTTGTGATAGATTGAAAAGTAGGGACTAATATGTAAGAAAAGTAATTGCATCTAGGTCCGTGGTTATGAAACAGAAACTAATCGGACGAATGTTCGCTATAGAAACTAAACGATGAAAACCATTCGCTCCAGAGGCTTAAACAACGAATGTTCTCTAAATAACTAAAAAACAAATCGGGTTTTAAAAGAAAAACAAAAAACCCGAAAGAAAACCGGGCAGTTCAGCGGTGGTTTTTACCGACGGCTTTCGGCGGTTCGACGTCGGCGGGCGGATCTCCCGCGGCGGCGAGGCAGGGCGAGGCGACTCCGGCGGCGGAGGTTCGAGCGAGAGGCGACTCCGGTCATCGGCGGTGGCGGCAGCTACGCGGGGCAGCGGCGACGGTTGCGGCTCGAGGCGGCAGCGGCTAAAGCGGCGGCGATGTGCGGCGGCGGCTGCTTCGGCTACTACTGCTGCTGCTGGCTTTGGGGAGGAGAGAGGGGTCGGGGGCGACAAGATTTAAGGAGGGGAGAGACAGCCTCGGGTGGCGTGGAGGGGGCGGGGCGAGGCGGCGGCGGGGGGGTGGCTGACTCGGGCATGGCGGCGATGACGTGCTCGCTCGGGACAGAGTCACGAGCTCGGGGACGAGCGGCGGTGCGCTGGGCTGGGCCATGGCCTAGCTGTCTAGCTGGGCCAGCCCAGTTCGGCGAAGGAAGTTTTATTTAAAAAACATTTTCCAGAAATAAGAAAAACACGAAAACTATAATAAATAGAATTTTAAAAATTCCAGAAAAATTCAAATAATTCCCTCTAAATATATGGGCTTAGGTGAACATTTTTCTGGACCTAAATGCAAAATTTTGAAAACAATTTTTGTTACTAATAAACTCTGTAATAAAAATAAATAATCCCCTCTTTCTTCCAACGATCATCGGTATTTTACTCGAAGCTATATTTTTATTCGTCACATACTATGTGTTTTGCTTGGAGCGTCTTGCATGATATGAGTCTTTGCTTGTTTTATTTTGTGTTCTAAGTCTTGATTTCTTGCTGTACACATCTATTTCAGAGAGCCAAAATTATGTCATGACTTGTTAGAATTGCTCTCTATGCTTCACTTAAATTTTTTATGAGCTATGGACTTGCTCTAGTGCTTCACTTATATCTTTTTGAGCACGGTGTGCTTTAGTGTTTTTGAAGAAATGCTCTCTTGCTTCACTTAGATTTATTTGGGAGTTAGTAAAATTTTCAAGAAATTCTCTCTTGCTTCACTTAAATTAATTTGAGAGAAAGAAAAATTATGCTCATGATCTTCACATATATTTGTTTGAGCTTTTCAAAAGCAACACATGGAAATTAGTCCCAAAGTGATAGATATCTAAGAAGGATATAATAAAAACTTTCATGAAGATCATTGGAAAAAATAAACTTGATTCCTAGTAATAGTTTTGAGATATGATGATGTGATATGTGAGTTATGTTGATGAGTAATTATGCTTCAGTAAGAATATTGGTGTTATGGTTTCTGATTCCCTATGTAAGCATGAAAGTCAATAATTATGCAATGAAATTATATCCTACTTGTGGTGCATTATCCGGTGTTAATTATGCTTAATGCTCGCTTATGAGATTATTCATTTCTTGGTTGGTTGCTTCTCAAGCTTTTGCTAGCCTTCATTTTGCACTAAGTATGATCTCTACTTGTGCATCCAAAAACTTTAAACCACTTTTGCCACATGAGTCCACTATATCTACCTATATGCGGTATTCTTTTGCCGTTCTAAGCAAATTTGTATTTGCCATCTCTAATTTTCAAAATAAACTTCTCTTTTGTGTGTTTGTTTCGCTCGCGGAGCAGTGAGGGGTGGCTAATATTTTCCATGCTAGATGTATTATTCTCATGATGAGTGTTTATTCACTTGTCATTGCACAATAGTAAGGCAAAGGTATTAGGGATGCCTACTCCCGAAATGAAAAATGAATTTACTTTATGTTGTCAAATAATAAATTCCTTGGGAAGTGTTGGTATGGAGGGCAATCGTGGATACGACTAGCCATGGAAAGTGAAAGTATGGTTGAAAAAGGAATAAACTTTATTTTCTGTTTGGGAACCGTCTATGATATATCTAGCATGGAAAGTGTTGGAAACTCTAAGTTGTTTTCGTTGGTGGGAAGGATACACCTCCTAAAATGTTTTTATCTCTAAGTTTTTCGCTTTGAGCTCTGGCACCTCTACAAATCCCTACTTACCTGTGCGAATGACCTTCTTTTACTTTGTGCAATTTTTATTTTTGAATTTGAGTCTCCATCTTCTCTTACAAAAAGCACCAACTAGGAGGCAATATGATCATACTTGAGTATTGGGTGTAGTTAATATGCGAGTGTGTTTCATGAATGAATCAATAATTGAGCATGATGGTCTAGGGATAGCTTATTTTAGCGTTGATATGTTGAAAGACATGGTTGCTTGTTGATATGCTTGAGTATTTAAGTTATTATGTCAAAACTAGACTATTTCTTTGAACAATATAAAAGTCCAAATGTCCATGCTATAAAGAAAAGAATATGATATGACATGTTAGGCAGCATCCACATCAAAAATTCTATTTTTATCACTTACCTACTCAAGGATGAGTAGGAGTTAATCTTGGGGATGTCGATACGTCTCCAACGTATCTATAATTTTTGATTGTTCCATGCTGTTATATTATCAATCTTGGATGTTTTATAATCATTTTATATCATTTTTTGGTACTAACCTATTGACATAGTGCCAAGTGCCAGTTGCTGTTTTGGGCATGTTTTTTACATCATAGAAATCAATACCAAACGGAGTACAAATGACGCGAAACTTTATGGAGATTTTTTATGGACCAGAAGACATCTAATGGGCCAAGACTGCGCCTGGGGGTGCTCCGAGGAGAGCACAACCCACCAGGGCGCGCCAGGTGACCCAGGCGCGCCCTGGTGGGTTGTGCCCACCCCGGGTGCCCCTGGACCGCCTCTTTGCTCCACAAATACCCCAATATTCCAGAAAACCCAGGGGAGTCGACGAAAATCAATTCCAGCCGCCACAGAGTCCAGAACCACCAGATCCAATCAAGACACCATCACAGATGGGGTTCACCACCTCCATTGGTGCCTCTCCGATGATGCGTTAGTAATTCTTTGTAGACCTTCGGGTCCGTAGTTAGTAGCTAGATGGCTTCCTCTCTCTCGTTTGATTCTCAGTACAATGGTCTCTTGGAGGTCCATATGATGTAACTCTTTTTGCGGTGTGTTTGGTGGGATCGGATGAACTTTGAGTTTATGATCAGATCTATCTTTTTATATCCATGAAAATATTTGAGTTTCTTTGATCGCTTTTATGCATGATTTCTTATAGCCTCGTATTTCTTCTCCGATATTTGTGTTTTGTTTGGCGAACTTGATATATTTATCTTGCAATGGGAAGAGGTGCTTTGTAGTGGGTTCGATCTTACGGTGCTTGATCCCAGTGAAAGAAGGGGTACCGACACGTATGTATCATTGATACTGAGGATAAAAATACGGGATCTATATAGATCTTGTCTACATCATGTCATCGTTCTTATTGCATTACTCCGTTCTCCATGAACTTAATACACTAGATGCATGCTGGATAGTGGTCGATGTGTGGAGTAATAGTAGTAGATGCAGGCAAGAGTCGGTCTACTAATCTTGGACGTGATGCCTATGTAATGATCATTGTCTAGATATCGTCACGAGTATTTAAAGTTCTATCAATTGCCCAATAGTAATTTGTTTACCCACCGTGTGCTATTTTTCTCGAGAGAAGCCACTAGTGAAACCTACGGCCCTCGGGTCTCTTTCTCTTATTATTTGCCTTTGCGATCTATTTTCCTTTGCTTTTATTTTCAGATCTACTAAACCAAAAATACAAAAATACCTTCCCACAATTTATTTTATTTAGCATTTGATCTATCAATATTTACAACTCTCTCACGTCCGTTTGCCCATCTTGGGGCGCCGCTACCCGAAAGGGGTTGATAACCCCTTTTACACGTCGGGTTGCGAGTAGTTGTTATTTGTGTGCAGGTGTTGTTTATGTTGTGTTGCTTGGTTCTCCTACTGGTTCGATAACCTTGGTTTCATATCTGAGGGAAATACCTACCGCCACTATGCTACATCATCCCTTCCTCTTTGGGGAAATACCGACGTAGGTTCAAGCGACATCACACTACTCCCCCGAAATCAATACAATCAAAGCAGAACGTAGGGTATTATCTATTCAAGAGAGCCCGAACCTGGGTAAATGCTCGTGTCTCTATTACCATTGCACCAGGGCTACTTGTTCGGGACCCTCCACCTGAGATCTACTGGATTTGACTCCATCATTGGTGGCCAATACACGTCCCTCTGAGTAGTCATAGTAGTTTGATGGCTCTTCCGATAGATGGCCAGGTCAGATCCGGCATGAATATACTGCCAGGACAACTCTTTGTCTGCGACAGCATCACCCTCTTCATTGGTTCGACTGGACACCTCAACCAGATCGAAAACTACACTCCAGGATGAATTGTCAGATTCGATAACCTGGAATATGCTTTAGATTACCACGGTGAACTTGTCTATTCGAACTGGGTGTCAGACCAGGTCGAGGAGCATGACAGCAAGTCTGTCCAAAGTCCAAACCCTGGAGTCAGTCCTAGTGCTGGAAAATGGCGAAACCCATGTGGTAAATAATAGAATGGATTTTCTTTGTAGTTCTCAGTAAACAAATATGACCAATGTGTCTTGGAAGAGAAGAAAACATTGTACTCAAACATTTCATTAACACCCACAAGTACCTCCAGGTCATGAATCTCAAATACTTCTCTCGACCATTATTCTTTGGAACTTCAATCTTTGGTGACAGGGTTATGCCAAAATTTTCTAGGTGCAATGGGGTTCCGTTGTGGCTTAATTTTTTGCACCATGGATCAAAATAGTTGTCTCTTTTGAGCTCAGCGATCAATATTCTCATTTACCACATACACACCTCTTTGGAGAAGGTCGATCATTTACCACTCAATATCCAAATTGATGATGGAGTCTCATTTATGAGAATTATCTCAACATATAGCAACATGACATGAAATCAACGAGAAGCTAGGGCTCCATGATTTGGCATAACCTCAATCACTTCAAATATTCGTTCCTCCAAATAACTCTATCAATCAGTATCATCAAGACAATCAAATTATATACTATGGAGTTGAAGAGCTTGAGTGCTAGTTCTCTTCAAAAATTCTGAGCTCCTAAGTTTCTTTTTAGAGGGTTTTTATTCCTTTTCAGAGCAAAATCACGCTTCACAACAAGGCCTACATCTAGACAAGATATGAAGTAAATGTATGCATGGGTACATGATATCACACGACAATATTAGCAAGTTCCAACATACCAAGTTCAGACCTTAGTTGGCAGAACCGTGCTTCGTCCAATGGCTTGGTGAAAATGTCAGCAAGTTGCATATCTGTTCCAAAATGAGTTATCTCAATATCCCTTTTTTTGCACATGATCCTGAATGAAGTGATGATGAATGTCAATGTGCTTGGTGCGAGGGTGTTGAGCGGGGTTGTTCGTGATCTTGATTTCACTTTCATTGTCACATAGAAGAGGCTCCTTCTTATATGTAATTCCATAGTCCTTCAAGGTTTGCCTACCCATAGCAATTGTGTTGCACAACTTTTGGAGGCAATGTATTCAGCTTCGACGGTCGAGAGGGAGACACAATTTTGCCTCTTTGAAGACCAACTTACCAAGGACCATCCAAGAAATTGACAAGGACCAGAGGTTGACTTCTGATCCACCTTGTCTCCGACCCAATCTGCATGCAAGTACCCAACGAGATCAAACTTGGCATCCTTAGGGTACCATAGACCCAACGTTGGGGTTGTGAACAAGGCACCGAAGTGTATGCTTAACCACCAAATGATGACTTTCCTTAGGGGAAGCTCGATATCCTGCACATATGCCTACACTTAACATGATATTCAATCTACATGCACAAACATAAAGCAAAGAACCAATCATAGAGCGGTAATATGTGTCAAAGGGTGAACCATTTCCGAAGGCATTAATAAAAACTTTGGTTTCCATGTGTGTCTTGCAAGGCTTGGCATTGGTCATTCCAAACTTCTCAAGAATGTCCTTGGTGTACTTGGCTTGAGATAGGAAAATCCCTCTTGACATTGTTGAATTTGAAATCCGTGGAAGAACTTCGAATTCGCATTGAGTGACATCTCAAAATTCTTGGTCATGGAGGCTGCAGACTTCTTTGCAAATTGTTGTCCTGCAAGTGCATGGGGCTGTTGTAGCACTTTCGTGAAAGTAAAGTGTCGAACCCGCATGGAGCAGATAGGAAGGCACCACAAACCTCGCAACTATGTTGTCACTTCATGCAGCAAGGTACGCACCCAAATCGGAGTTTGGAAATACTCTACTCTATAATTTGTTAGGGAAACTGGATAAAAAGGTAATAATCTAAACTACTAACAAGAAGGTAAAAGTAGGAATTAAGTGACATTAAGTTAGTAGGGACGACACTTGAGCAGTAAGGCGTTCTCGAGGTGTCCTAGTGTGAGGAATTAGTTGTGAGGCCAACGCATCTATGTGGTAGCTTGAGAGGGGTTGAGCGGAATCGAGAGACGCAACGCAAGACAAGGGTTTAGACAGCTTCGGGCCCCGGGAAACATCATCCGGTAATAACCCTACGTGCTGTTTGAGGCTATCTCTCATTATGATCATGAGGAAGTCGCCGTAAACCGGCTCTCCCAGTTAACCCTAACCCTTTAAGATTGTTTTTTCTTACTTGTCCCTCTTTTGGGAGCCCTGCCCCTCCTTATATATGTTGAAGGGGCAGGTTACATGTAGAGTCCAACTCGGACTTAAGACTTAACTATTATGACTTCTCTTCTTAGGCTTCTTAATATCTTGGGCTTCATAACGTCTCCGGCTTCATAACTCCTGGCAACCCAGTTACCACTGCCTGCCGGGAGTTAACTGGTGCCGGTTTAAGATGGTCTACCGGGAGTTAACTGGTGCCGGTTTAAGATGGTCTGCCGGTTTAAGAATGTTTGCTGAGTTATCATCTGACTTAACTCCTGTCTTAATTGTCAGCCGTTTTAACAACCTGCCGGTTTACCGTCTGACTTAACATCAACTGGTTTACCACCTGCCTTAACACCTGCCGGTTTACCACCTGCTTTAACACCCACCGGTTTACTAAGTCCCAACCGGGTTATAACTCCGACCGGATCATACCGCGGGGTATATCCCCGACATTAGCCCCCAGTTTAATTTGGATTTATCCATGTTAAACTGATCCTGATCATCCTTAAGTCCTTGTCACTTCCTTCTTCTAGAAGATCCGGGTCAATAGGCCAGCTTCATAATCATTTTGCTGACATTGGTTTGTCACGGATACATATTGTGAAGAATAACTCCTTTGACTCATCTCCCAATGCTTAACAAAAATATTGGTCTTTGAAATACTCATCTGATCTTCAACCAGTTTAAGAATGTAGAACTTTGCCGGTTTAAGACTTAAACTTGCTGGTTTATCATTGCCGATTTACAACTTAAACTTGCCGGTTTATCATTGGCGGTTTACAAATATTGATGGCACCGGGTCATAATTGTAGTTAACATCAAGCTTGAAAATATACCTCTTATATGCCTATCACTTGTAGCCCCCAAGTCTTAAGAAGGTAGCATAGCAACAGCTTAAGACTTGCTTCAATATGAATGTCACAAGCTTGAAGAAATCCAGGTTGTTCATCTCAATCACCAGTCAGAACTGAGTATTCCACGTATGTATCCCCCAAGTGCCGGGTTGTCATGCTTGCAGCAACCTGGGACTTGAAATTGCCTTATGCTTATAAAAACTTCAACCAGTGTAGCCCCCAAGGGTCGGGTCATTGTGCAATAATGAGCAGGGACTTTATAGATATGATCATGTAGACTTGAACAACAACGTGTAGCCCCCAAGGGCCGGCTCAGTAAGATAATATTGAGCTGGGACTTTATATATACTTCATTAAGAATAACATTATACGATGTAACCCCCATCATGGGGCTTGAACCCATGTCCACAAGGTTGAGAGCTTTGTGTTTTACCAACTGAACAGCGGATCCTTCAATAACAGATGAAAATTTGTGTACCTTGAATTGTTGACAGGAGCAATTGGTAGCCCCCAAGGGCCGGCTCATTACGATGTGATGAGTCGGGTCTTCAATAAGTGAGCAAACAATGACTTTGCATTAGCCCCCAAGTGTCATGGTGCATGCTTGCAGCGACATGAGACTTGTGTATTTGATGTAATCCCAACTTGAATAATGTAGCCCCCAAGTGACGGGTCGTAAGCCTGCAGCGATTCGGGAGTATTCCTTCAATTGTAGAATAAATCATATCCATTGATAATATAATAGACATTGCGCTAAAGCGACTTTGAAAAACTTAATCATAATACTGGTTATTGATAACCATAATAAAATCGAGCCGCGTTGGCTATTAAAGATTTTGAATAATATAACCTTGTTTTGACAACCGATTCCTGCCAGATAAACCGGTATATCCGTGCTCATATGATACATGTTATGATGATGTAATGATGATGCAATGTATGATGCAATATATGATGATGTATGTGTATGATCAAGAGGGTTTAAGCTATGGTTTGAATACGACCAAAGCCCCCAAGTACTCATAATTGTGGCATTGCGCCGATCAAAAGGTGTAGCTATGGTTCGAATACGACCAAGCCCCCAAGGTATTTCCCTAGTGCCCTTATGCCTATCAAGAGGTGCAGCTATGGTTCGAACCCATAGCCCCCAAGTGATTTCCCTGGTGGCCTTATGCCTATTAAGAGGTGTAGCTATGGTTCGGATACGACCAATCCCCCAAGTGATTTCCCTAGTGCCCTTATGCTGATCAAGAGGGTATAAGCTATGGTTCGGATACGACCAGAGCCCCCACGCGATTTCCCTGGTGGCTTTAAGCCTATCAAGAGACGTGACTATGATTTGAACATAGCCCCCAAGTGATATTGTGAGCTGCGCTCATGGGATACCCATGTTTGAGCTGTGCTGTGCAGCAGACTCTCTTTGGCCCCTTATGATAATATTGGCTTGATAGCCGGATTATCGAAGTAACCAGAGCTGTGCTCTTATGATAATATTGGCTTGATAGCCGGATCAAGAGGGTAGTAACACTATGTTCTCTTTGGTGAATACACCTATGTTTGAACAGGAAGCCCCCAAATGATATTGTGAGCTGTGCTTAAGGGGTACCTATGTTTGAGCTGTGCTTTTGCAACAGACTCTCTTTGGTCCCTTTAATTTTTCCTGAAAACTCGAACTTGCGAGATATTATTCTTTTTGAACCGGAAATTCTTAAACCAGATACTGAGAGCTTCAAAGCTTTGTGGGAGATAGCTTTCCCTTGAACCAGATTTAAAACCGGAATCCTTCTTTTTAAGCCGGAAATTTTTTGACAGCCTTTAAATTTGCACCAATATGGCGGTTTAGGGTCCTGCATTAGATAACCTTGCAAGCCGGAGTAATTGCTCTTTTAAAGAAAGCAATATATAATATAAAAATATACTGGATGGATTTCACCTGATATATTAGGTCAGAAATTATCCACCGCGGGGTTGATCATCACCACGGTGAAGCTGAAATCAATCACGGGCGGGTCGACCGTGGGAGAAGACAGATGCATCGGCCGCAATATTATAAACCGGTGCGGACGGGCGAGTCAATCGCATTCACAATCCCAGCGAGTTGATGTAGATTAAGCTGCATGGGCGGCGGTTTGTGCACACTTGTTCAACGGCAAGCTGGTGCGGTCACCGATGCATGATGGTGCTAACACATACTCCATAAGCACGGCATGGACAAACGCTAGTGCAAAATTAATGCTGACGCACGCCCTTTTTGCGACACCTTTGTAAGGAATAATGGTCCTGTGAAAAGAAAATATCATAGACCAGAGTAATTGTTCTCAAACAATTTAATATATATTGATAAAATATATAGAAAAGACAGTACCTAGTGATTTGTCAGACAAACGCGGGCACCGACATTGGATGATATAATCGAACGAAAAGAGTTCTCAGATATACTGTTAATTTTGTCCAATCTTTTAAATCGCCGGACACGTCTGACAACCTCATAGAATAGTATTCTGCACCATGGTCTTCCTGTAGTCAAAATACAGACTAGCAGTTAGAGTACTAGTACTGCCTCTGATCTTTTTCTTGGCGTTTATGCTTATCCCGCATACCACAACAAAAATCAGATTGCCTTATTCCTCTTTGCATGCACACAGGTTTCTCTATCCCGTCCCTCTCTCTGTGGATGTGCATGCACCTGCATGCGTTTCTCCTTCTCTCTCTCCCTCTTTTTTTGTGCACACCCGTACAAGTTTTGTCTGAGCAAGCAGCTTGAGAGCCTTTTGTTTTGTTGGGTAGCTTTAGGTGCGTACTTGCTTCTTCATTATTTTAATATTGCATGCTCCTCCTTTGTTCCGATTGCACCAAGTCGCTACTTATGGAATCCTTCTTAGTCTTTGGCTTCTGAAGCTCACAATGGTATCCAGCAGCTGCAGTCGTTGTAATGGAAATGAGGGAGGCTCGCTATGACCCGGGCGGGGCCGCGGGCGGCGAGGCCAGCGCAGCGGTGGCTCGGAAGCAGAGCGACGAAAGCAGGACCACAGGCAGCAAGGCGAGTGCAGCTGCGGCTTGGTATGGAAACGACATCTTGAGGCGGCACAACCGGTTTGAGGGTGGAATTGCGGCTGCAAAAAACGCTCCAGCGAGGTGAAACTGCGGCCATTGGAAGCAAGGTTGAGCTCGGACGACGACAGCTGTAGCAGGCAAACCAGCGGGCGGCTCACGACCGAAGATGAGGCGAGGCCCAAGGCTGTGGCTGAAGCAGACTGCAGCGTTGGTCTTGATCCGGCAAGGCGGTTTGGGGCGAGCGGCGACTCGTGTGATTTGCATCTTGCAACAGACCCAGGCCGGCCTGGCGCAGCGATGGTGGTGATTTGAGGCGGCCAAGGGTCGCGGCGGTTTGAAGACGGCGACTCAAGACCACGGTACGGGTCACGCAGGACGAAGTGAGGCCCCGGCGACGGCTCGGAGATGGGCTGCTCGAGGCCACTCCGGCAGGGGCAGTTCGCGGCAACAGGGAGGTTCACAGCGGCAACTTGAAATCGACCGACAGGGCGACTCTCCGCGGACGGGCGAGGCCATGCGCTTCCAGACCGCGGGCGCTCGCGACAGACACAAGGCGACTTGTAAACGGACGGCCGCTCGAGGCGTGGTGACAAGTGGAACTCGGTGTTGAAAACAGGGCGACCCGGCGGCCACGCGCCACGGCAGCTCGACGTGAGGTGAGGTTTCAACAGAGGAGCGAGTGCCGCGGGGTCAAAGCTGAGGCGGCTTGAAGCGGAGGCCTGCGAGGCAGGGCCGACTTGCGGCCGGGTTAACCCAGCGCGGCGGCTCGCGGTGAGTCTGCGGACGCGACTCAGAGGCATTGAGGCGGCTCGGCGGTTTGAAAGTGATTCGAAGACGAGAGACACGGCAGGAGCAGCGTGTCGAGGCAATTTACAGCAACAGCGGAGATGGCTCTCGTGGCGAGGCGCAACGGCTTCGTGATGGTCGCGAAGGCAAGCCTGCAGTAAAGACCGGTGGGCGGTCCAACGACGGCCGCGGGGCTGCCTACTGGCGATTTGTAGAGGAGGCCCGAGGCCGCGGTGTTGAGGGCGCAGATGTAGAACCGGTGCGGGCGCGCCAAGACGCGCCGAGACCGGCCGGTTCAACAATCAAGCATGTCGGTTTGATGGAGGCAGAAGGTGATCCGGCGGCATGGCGGTTCAAAAATGCAGCGGCGGCAACGTCAGGACCCAGGCCGGCAATCGAAAGCACGGCGGCTCGGATGCAGCCTCGGGCGTGACAGCAGTGACCCGGCGTGACGAGACGATGGAGGTGGAAGCCGCAGAGGTCCGGGGCGGCCCGGCACCGGTCCGATGGCGGCTTTGAAGTGGAAGAAAAGGCGCAAGGCCGGCTTGAGGATGAAGAAGCAGCCCGCGGCAACAGAGGTTGAGGGGCAGGACTCGGCGGTTAATAGCTCAACACGGTGGCCGACGTTCCGGCGAACGTGTAGTGAGGACAGGCCACGAGCAGGCGGAGGCGAAACAGCTGGTCTTTGATGGACGAGTCCGGGTCGTGGCCTCGAGGCGCGGACGGCGGTGGAGTCTGGATCGTTTACCTTATCTGTTTCCGGGTCGTGGCCTCCGGGCGTCCTTTTCTTATACGCTGAGTAACCCGGCTTAGACCAGTTTATTCTGCTATGTATAGCAACCCTTTGCCACCAGTAATACACCTCGTGGCATCTGATGGTAAAAAACAAAAGGCCGGATTAATACTCTGTACTAATGCCTCCATACGTCATACTGGATGATTTGTTTTTGGTCTCCCCGGAAAGAAATCAATGACGGTCAAATCTGGAGTTGTTGCCGAAGAATCAAACAGCAGCATTACAGTTGACGTTTCCCCACGTGTTCCAGTTTGGAATTGAAGCAGCTACAGTGCCGGTACACAGGACGACACGTATGTGCCCACGCCGATATAGTAACACCTGACCTCAGTTGATATCCTTGCGATCTTGTAGGGCGCGCCGCTCCCCTGTACCGCCTTAGATTTGGACGGCTGTATGTTTAGCAGCACCGACAAACCGGATTAACTCGGATTTAGACTCCACATGCCGTACCCCTAACGATTTTGGCGATTTTTTGGGGCGGCGGCTGCACGCGATGCAACCCTAATCTCATTGACTTAAACCTCATACTGCTCACTCCATCACAATTTTGATCAGAAGCAACGAATTTGCCAGTCTCTCCCAAAGTTATCCAATGCCGGTTTATCCCGCGGGATTGTTTGGTCTTGGCTTTTCTTCATCCGACCAAATTGCGAGCTTCTCAATCCCTGAAAGAGATCCCTCCAAGAACTCAACACCACCGCGTGCGAGCCCCACGGTGGGCGCCAACTGTTGTAGAATTGTCACGACAGATGTCCTAGTGTGAGAACTTAGTCGTGAGGCCAACGCATCTATGTGGTAGCTTGAGAGGGGTTGAGTGGAATCGAGAGACGCAATGCAAGACAAGGGTTTAGACAGCTTCAGGCCCCGCGAAACATCATCCGGTAACAACCCTACGTGCCGTTTGAGGCTATCTTTCATTATGATCATGAGGAAGTCGCCGTAAACCGGCTCTCCCAGTTAACCCTAACCCTTTAAGATTGTTTATTCTTACTTGTCCCTCTTTGGGGAGCCCTGCCCCTCCTTATATATGTTGAAGGGGCGGGTTACATGTAGAATCCAACTCGGACTTAAGACTTAACTATTATGACTTCTCTTCTTGGGCTTCTTAACATCTTGGGCTTCATAACGTCTCGGGCTTCATAACTCCTGGCAACCCAGTTACCACTGCCTGCTGGGAGTTAACTGGTGCCGGTTTAAGATGGTCTGCCGGGAGTTAACTGGTGCCGGTTTAAGATGGTCTGCCGGTTTAAGAATGTCTGCTGAGTTATCATCTGACTTAACTCCTGTCTTAACTGTCAGCCGGTTTAACAACCTGCCGGTTTACCGTCTGACTTAATATCAACCGGTTTACCACCTGCCTTAACACCTGCTGGTTTACCACCTGCTTTAACACCCACCGGTTTACTAAGTCCCAACCGGGTTATAACTCCGGCCGGATCATACCGCGGGGTATATCCCTGACACGAGGGTTCCGGGATCACTACCACATATATGAACTATCGTATCCTCTAGTCACCGGTCAAATGCATAAGTGGGCGGAGCCGGGTACATAACACGCTCTATTTGAGGTAGACTTTGTGCCACACACACCACCATTACGGTTGCAACTCATGATAATTTAGGGTTTACCCCATGGACGCGACCTCTCTAAGGGTTCTCTGTAACTCCCCTATCAATTGTGATGGTCAGGAATTAAGGCTTTTTACTGTCACCTTGAATTGCCCCAACGCCACAACCCTTCACAACGACAGTAATATACATACGACAACAAGGCACCAATGTGAGTGAGCACTCCTCTCAACATTCATGAAGGCTACTAACTCGAATCATGAATATGTAATGTTGGATCATACTAAGAATCATATAGGGTTCAACCATATCCCCAAGAAATAGTGCAATTACTTAGGTTAATGGTACAGATAGACGTGAGGGTCAAGTTACAAGCCGACAACAAGCCAATGAAGGGAGGAGGCATGGTGGTGATGATGGTGATGGCGGCGCTGACGATCACTACTGCAGGATGGTCCAAACGCGATAGTACAATCAGAGACCCTTCGACGAAACTATGTGTGATGCATTAATCACAAACGGTGATGTAAGAAACCATAAAAAAGATACAAAATGTTTGCGATGGTGGAGACATCAAACACGATTCAGATTATAGTTGCATGTGTGATGCGTGACATATGGTTGATCCATACGAACTGTTTGCTATGAGCCAGAACAACATAAATGGGCAGCCATATCAAGGTGTGTGCGATATACGACACACAATTCACTCGGATGAACTGTTTGCGATGATCGAGATGAATACAAACGATTCGGCATAACAAGATGTGTGTGATACCCGATAAACAGGTCGGTAATCGGAATTGTGTGCGATCATTATAGACAACGCATACAATTTTTTTTAATTGTGTGCTCGACAGGGCAGACAATTCAAGAAACCAACCTGTGGGCGATAATGTAAAATATCTCTGTTGAATATGTATAGCTATTCGTCTGTGATTATATTGACAAGGGAAATAGAGATAACGAATTAATATGAGTGAACGACAACAGAGATATATACAATCTGCTTAATTTAGTCCTTGTTGTTGTTGTTGTTGGATGGCCCCGCGACATCGTCTTGGCGAGGACGCTTCTTGCCACTGACCATTGGCTTTTCATCGCCGCCACTGTCGTCATTTTCATTGCTGTCGTCATCCTCCTCCTCCTCCTCGTTCGACCATTCCTCATCCTCATCATCATCGTCCTCTTCTTCGTCTGCCGATGGCTGCTCGTCTGTCTGGTTGTCATCTGACGACTCAGGAGGCAGCATCCCTTCCATGATCCGGATAAAATTGAGGTCTAGGCTCGACACCGGACTCATGGAAGACGAGCGGGATGATTCCGATGTTGACCTATCATCGAGCGCCAGACTGCTGGTGGAACTATCGTCCTCACTGTCGCTCGACATGGCTGCGGTACGTATACAAACCGCGAGAAAGCGAGATTGCAGAGTGTGTGCAAGTGTGTAGCGCGGACGGCCGGGACGATGAAGATGGTGGACATTGAAGCGGGGTATACAGAGAAGAGGAATGTCAATTGAAGCGGGGGATTGATGGATTATCTAACCGCCTTGGCAGGCTGTTAGAATACAGATATAATCAACCGCAATTATTAGTACCAAGTCGCTCCAAATTCCCAAAGTTGCGCAGTCCTCAATGTGATAATTACGCACACGCGTTGGAGCGTCCAAATTGTTGGGGAACGTTGCATGGAAAGCAAAAAAAAATCTACGCACACGCAAGATCTATCCATGGAGATGCATAGCAATGAGAGGGGAGAGTATGTCTATGTACCCTCATAGACCATTTAGCAGAAGCGTTTATTAACACGGTTGATGTAGTCAAACACCTTCGCGATCCAACCGATTAGGTACCGAACGTACGACACCTCCACGTTCAGCACACGTTCATCTCGATGACGTCCTCGCCTTCTTGATCCAGAAAGATGGGCGAAGTAGTAGATGAGTTCCGGCAGCACGACGGTGTGGTGATGGTGATGGTGAACTTGTTCCCGCAGGGCTCCGCCGTGCACTGCGGAAAAACTGGACGAAGGACGAAACTGTGGAGAGGGGCGCCACACACGGCTAAGAGATTGTCTTGGTCTTGTGTGGTGCCCCCTCCCTCATATATATAGGTGGGGGAGGGGAGGCAGCTAGGAGGCTCCCCAAGGGTGGCCGGTCGGCCCCCTTGGGCTCCTTCCCTCTAGCGCCCCCTTCCTTGTTTGCCTGCGGGGGGAAGGCAGGAGGAGGTGGCACCCCTTTCCTTCCTCCTAGGTGAAGGGAAGGAAAGAGGGGCTAGCCCTCCCCCTTTCCATCCCTAGGGCTGACGGCCAAGGGAAGGGGCGCATCATCCCCTTGTGGGCTGGTGTGTTCCCCCCTCTTGGCCCATAAGGCCCACTAACCTCCCGGGGCTTCCCGGAACCCCTTTCAGTGATCCGATGACTACTTGATACATCCCGAAACCTTTCCAGTGACCAAATAGCATCATCCTATATATCAATCTTTACCTTGAAAAATATGAAGGATGTCCTAAAGCAATTTAACTTGAATCGAGGACACTTCTACCAATTCTAGAACTTGTTCCTTTCTGAACCAAGCATCAACCACGTATAGTAGTGAAGCAACAGTCCCCATTTCTCTGAAAATCCAATCATGGTGCCACTCACACAAAACACACTAAATCAAAAAATCATGTTAAATTTAAACCAGAACACACGACAAACCTGATTGGGGAGGGGAAGAAGGATTCGGGCAGGTCACCTAAGCAAGGAGGGTCACGAGCGCCAAAATCCCACATGACGTAGTGTGGTGGAGAACAACCTCATCGGGAAATTCGTGGATACCAAACAATTTAGAAATGATGCCTGAAATGGAAACGTTGCACAAGGCACCCAAGAATCTAAAGCACTTTCAAATTTGAAACAATGTAATATAGATAACATGAAGATGAGTATGTACACATGGTGCTCACTTGAACTGCCGATGCTAATTCTTAAATTTATAAACTAGGAACATTGACTGGGAGCCTTCACATCACTTGAAAACAATTGCTTGAACTACCTAAATAGGAAATTTAAGACGAGAACACAAAAGAGTTGCTAGTAGATGCATATGCAAAAAAAACTTTGTACTAATTCTATGCGCCTATGTTTGACTGATCATATGTGCCTATGTGGTACCGTGATGACAACATAGTTGCCACTTCTGACTCTAGAGATCATTAAAGATGGGTTGAAGCAATATTTCAACTAAAATATTTCATACTAAATGCGGCAACCATAGCCAATATAACTCTTTTTGTGGCAGTCAATTTTCCTATGCAGTTCCTATATTTACCAATCATCATGCTGAAGGAAATATGCCCTAGAGGCAATAATAAAGTTGTTATTTTATATTTCCTTATTCATGTTAAACGTTTATTATTCATGCTATAATTGTAATGATTGGAAACTTAAATACATGTGTGAATACACAAACAAATATCATGTACCTAGTAAGCCTCTACTAGACTAGCTCGTTGAACAAAGATGGTTAAGGTTTCCTAACCATAGACATGTGTTGTCATTTGATAATGGGATTACATCATTAGGAGAATGATGTGATGGACAAGACTCATCCGTTAGCTTAGCATATTGATTGTTCAGTTTATTGCTATTGCTTTCTTGATGTCAAATACATATTCCTTCGACTATGAGATTATGCAACTCCTGGATACCGGAGGAATACCCTGTGTGCTATCAAACATCACAACGTAACTGGGTGATCATAAAGATGCTCTACAGGTATCTCCCAAGGTGTTTGTTGAGTTGGCATAGATCGAGATTAGGATTTGTCACTCCGAGTATCGGAGAGGTATCTCTAGGCCCTCTCGGTAATACGCATCATGAGAAGCCTTGCAAGCAAAATGACTAAGGAGTTAGTTAC
This sequence comes from Triticum urartu, assembly GCF_056163025.1. Classification (NCBI taxonomy): domain Eukaryota; kingdom Viridiplantae; phylum Streptophyta; class Magnoliopsida; order Poales; family Poaceae; genus Triticum; species Triticum urartu. The sequence continues at coordinate 345,967,668 of NC_141876.1, read as the reverse complement.
AGGATGATGTATTACGTAACGAGTAAAGAGACTTACTGGTAACGAGATTGAACTAGGTTTGAAGATACCGACGATCGAATCTCGGGCAAGTAACATATCGATGGACAAAGGGAATTACGTATGTTGTCATAAGGTTCAACCTTTAAAGATCTTCGTAGAATATTGAGGAACCAATGTGGGCATCCAGGTTCTGCTATTGTTTATTGATCGGAGAGGTGTCTCGTTCATGTCTACATAGTTCTCGAGCCCGTAGGGTCCGCACGCTTAACGTTTGTTGACGATATAGTGTTATATGAGTTATATGGATTTGGTGACTGAACGTTGTTCAGAGTCCCGGATGAGATCATGGACATGATGAGGAGCTTCGGAATGGTCCGGAGGTAAAGATTGATATATAGGACGATGATATTGATGCGGCTTGAACTACGTTGGTATTTCCCCAAAGAGGAAGGGATGATGCAGCACAGCTACGGTAGGTATTTCCCTTAGTGATGATACCAAGGTTATCGAATCAGTAGGAGAACCAAGCAACACTATGTAAATGGTACCTACACACAAAGAACAAATACTTGCAACCCAACGCATAAGAGGGGTTGTCAATCCCTCCCGGGTAAAAAGATAGATAAATTTGTAGTAGATTGGCTAAATAGATCTCAGGGAAACGCTAAACAATATAAATAGTAAGAAATTGCAGCAAGGTATTTTTCATTTTTTGGATTAATGGATCTGAAAATAAAAGCAAATAAAATAGATATCGAAGGCAAATATGATAAAGAAGAGACCCGGGGGCCGTAGATTTCACTAGTGGCTTCTCTCGAGAAAAATAGCATACGGTGGGCGAACAAATTACTGTTGGGAATTGATAGAGCTTCAAATAAATATGAAGATATCCAGGCAATTATCATTATGTAGGCATCACGTCCAAGATTGGTAGACCGACCCCTGCCTGCATCTACTACTATTACTCCACACATCGACCGCTATCCAGCATGCATCTAGTGTATTAAGTTCATGGAGAAACAGAGTAATGCAATAAGAACAATGAAATGATGTAGACAAGATCTATTCATGTAGGAATAGACCCCATCTTGTTATCCTTAATAGCAACGACACATACGTGTCATTTCCCCTTCTGTCACTGGGATTGAGCACCGTAAGACCGAATCCATCACAAAGCACCTCTTCCCATGGCAAGAAAAATCGATCTAGTCGGCCTAACTAAACCAAAGATTTGAAGAAGAAATACGAGGCTATAAATAATCATGCATATAAGAGATCAAACTTAAATAACTTTCATGGATAAAATAGATCTGATCATAAACTCAAAGTTCATCAGACCCCAACAAACACACTGCAAAAATAATTACATCAAATAGATCTCCAAGAGACCATTGTATTGAGAATCAAAAGAGAGAGAGGAAGCCATCTAGCTACTAACTACGGACCCGCAGGTCTACAATGAACTACTCACGCATTATCGGAGAGGCACCAATGAGGATGATGAACCCCTCCGTGATGGTGTCTAGATTGGATCTGTGGTTTCTGGAACTTGCAGCGGCTAGAATTGTGTTTCGTCAACTCCCCTAGAGTTTTTGGATTTTCGGGGTATTTATAGAGTAAAGAGGCGGTGCGGGAGGCGACCAAGGTGGGCACAACCCACCAGGGTGCGCTTGGGCCCCCAGGCGCGCCCAGGTGGGTTGTGCTCCCCTCGGAGCCCCCCTCTGGTACTTCCTTGGCCCAACTTGTGTCTTTTGATCCAAAAAAATCTCCAAAAAGTTTCGGCGCGTTTGGACTCTGTTTGGTATTGATTTCCTGCGAAGTAAAAAACAAGTAAAAAACAGCAACTGGCACTAGGCACTATGTCAATAGGTTAGTCCCAAAAAATGATATAAAGTTGCTATAAAATGATTGTAAAACATCCAAGAATGATAATATAACAACATGGAACAATAAAAAATTATAGATACAATGGAGACGTATCAGCATCCCCAAGCTTAATTCATGCTCGTCCTCGAGTAGGTAAATGATAAAAACAGATTTTTTGATGTGGAATGCTGCCTATCATGTTCATCACATATTCTATTCCTCTGTAGCATGGAAATTTGGACTTTTATATGATTCAAAGCAATAGTCTATTTTTGACATGAAGATTTCAATACTCAAGCATATCAAAAAGCAACCATATCTTTCAAAATATCAACACTAAAGCAAGTTGTCCCTAGCCCATTATGCTCAATCATTGATCCATTCGTGAAACACACTCGCATATTAGCTACATCCAATGCTCAAGTACACTCATAGTGCCCCTTAGTTGGTGCTTTATAAGAGAGGATGGGGACTCAAATAAAAAATGCATAAAGTAAATAGAAAGGCCCTTCACAGAGGGAAGTATGGATTTGTAGAGGTGCCAGAGCTCAAAAGCGAAAGAATAGATATAAAACATTTTGGGTGGCATGCCTTTCCTGTCAACGAAAACGATCGAGTAGTTCCCAGTACTTTCCATGCTAGATATATCATAGGCGGTTCCCAAGTAGAAAATAAAGTTTATTCCTTTTTCCACCATACTTTCACATTCCACGGCTAACCGAATCCATGGGTACCGACCATACCAACACTTTCCAAGGAATTTATTATTTGACAACACAAAGTAAATTCATTTTTCATTTTGGGACTGGGCATCCCTAATACCTTTGCCGTACTCACGTGCAATGACAAGTGAATAAACACTCATCTTGAGAATAACACTTCTAGCATGGAAAAATATCAGGCACCCCCTACCATATCAGGCACACAAAAATGAAATTAATTTCGAAGATTAGAGATGGCACATACAAATTTGCTTAGAACGACAAAAGAATACGGCATATAGGTAGGTATAGTGGACTCATATGGCAAAACTAGTTTAAGGATTTTGGATGCAGAAGTAGTAATCCCACTAAGTACAAGTGAAGGCTAGCAAAAGATTGAGAAGCATCCAACCAAGAAACGAAAAAACTCATAAGCGGGCATTAAGCATAACTAACACCGAATAATGCACCACAAGTAGGATGTAATTTCATTGCATAACCATTGACTTTTTTGCTTGCATAGGGAATCACAAACCTTAACATCAACATTCTTACTAAACCATAATTACTCACCAACATGACTCACATATCACCGTCATCATATCACAAAACTATTACAAAGAATCGAGTTTATTTTGTCCAATGATCTTCATGAAAGTTTTTATTATATCCCTCTTGAATATATATCACTTTGGGACTAATTTCATATGTTGCTTTTGATAGCTCAAACAAATCTAAGTGAAGAACATGAGCATAAAAAAATTCTTCTCTCAAAATAATATAAGTGATGCATGAGAGAATTTCTTAAAAATTTACTAACTCTCAAATAAATCTAAGTGAAGCATGACGACATTTCTTCAAAAATAATAAAGCACTCCATGCTCAAAAAGATATAAGTGAAGCACTAGAGCAATTCCATAGGTCAAAAAGATTTAAGTGAAGCGCATAGAGCAATTCTAGAAAATCATAGCATAATTTTGGCTCTCTCAAATAGGTGTGTTAAGCAAGGATACTTGACTTAAACTAAAAATCAAAACAAGCAAAGACTCATATAATACAAGATGTGATGTCTACTACGCAACTTTATTCTTGTAGACACGTGTTGGGCCTCCAAGCGCAGAGTTTTGTAGGATAGTAGCAATTTTCCCTCAAGTAGATGACCTAAGGTTTATCAATCCATGAGAGGTGTAGGATGAAGATTCTATCTCTCAAGCGACCCTGCAACCAAATACAAGAAATCTCTTGTGTCCCCAACACACCCAATACAATGGCAAATTGTATAGGTGCACTAGTTCGGCGAAGAGATGGTGATAAAAGTGTAATATGGATGGTAGAAATATATTTTTATAATCTGAATAAATAAAAATAGTAAGGTAGCAAATAGTAAACGGGCACAAAAACGGTGTTTCAATGCTTAAAAACAAGGCCTAGGGTCCGTACTTTCACTAGTGCAATCTCCCAACAGTGCTAACATAGTTGGATCATATGATTATCCCTCAAAGTGCAACAAAGAATCACTCCCGAGTTCCTAATAGCGGAGAACAAAGATAGAAATTGTTTTTAGGGTACTAAACCACCTCAAAGCTATTCTTTCCGTTCGATCTATTCAAGAGTTCATACTAAAATAACACAAAGCTATTGTTTCCGTTCGATCTATCCTAGAGTTCGTACTAGAATAACACCAAAGCAAATTCATATTCATAATACTCAATCCACACAAAGAACTATAAAGAGACCCCAAAGTTTCCGTCGGAGAAAAGATAATAAAAACATGCGTCAACCCCTATGCATAGATTACCCCAATATCACCGCAGGAATCCGCGAGTTGAATGACATAACATATATCAAGTGAATCAATAAGATACCCCAATTGTCACCTCAAGTATTCATACTGCAAGACATATATCATGTGTTCTCATCTCTGAATATTCAATCCGACAAGACAAAACTTCAAAGGGTAAAGATTCAATTCATCACAACAAAAGTATAGAGGGGAGAAACATCATATGATCCGACTATATCAACAAAGCCCATGATATAGATCATGAGAGAGAGAGATTAATCACATAGCTACTGGTACAAACCCTCATCCCCGAGGGTGTACTACTCCTCCTCATCGTGGTGGCTGCCGGGATGATGAAGATGGCCGCCGGAGATGATTCCCCCCTCTGGCAGGGTGCCGGAACGGGTCTAGTTTGGTTTTCGGTGGCTACGGAGCCCTGCAGCGGTGGAACTTCTGATCTAGGTTAACCCCAAAGGGTTTTGGAATATTGCGAATTTATAGTGCAAAGAAGGGGTACGGGAGGCCACCGAGGTGGGCACAACCCACCTGGGCGCGCGAGGGGCCCCTGGCGTGCCCTGGTGGGTTGTGCCCCCTCGGGGCACCCCCAGGTGCAGCTCTGTCCCACTGGGGTTCCTTTTGGACCAAAAAAATCTCCGTAAAGTTTTGCGGTGTTTGGACTCCGTTTGATATTGATTTCCTGCGATGTAAAAACAAGCAAAAAACTGCAACTAGCACTGGGCACTGGGTCAATAGGTTAGTCACAAAAATGATATAAAGTTGCTATAAAATGATTGTAAAATACCCAAGAATGATAATATAATAGCATGAGTACTTGATAAATTATAGATACATTGGAGACGTATCAGCATCCCCAAGATTCCTACTCGTCCTCGAGTAGGTAAATGATAAAAGAAATAATTTGTGAAGTGTGAATGCTAGCAAAGTGCATAAGTTTGATCAATGATCATTTCAATCACTTTTTCTAGCATCATAACAACAATTCTTTCTTATGAAACTTCTCATGTTATAGTAGCAACCAATTCACATGTTAAGGTTCAAACAATGAATTCTCTTGAAACTCAACAACCTTTGTTCTTAGTCACCAAGCAATTGCAATTCAACTTATTCAATGGAGTTTAAGTAAGAGCTCCACATACTCAACCATCATATAGTCTTCTATTATTGCTAACACTCACCTTGTACACATGAGCAAAACGTTTCAACCGGACACATAGAAAGATATGGGCTTATAATTTCGCCTCCCATCATATTCACCTCAAGGGTGATGTCAACAATAATAACTACTTCTACCCATATTCAACTGGACATATGTGCCTAGATCTTTCCTCACCACATGATGCAAGCCAAAAGAGAAAAACAAAAATGAATAGATAGAACAACTTTGCTCTTTGCATAAAAGTAAATACTGAAAAGTAAAAGATAGGCCCTTCGCAAAGGGAAGTAGGGATTTTGTAGAGGTGCCAGAGCTCAAAGCGAAAATTGAGAGATAAAAACATTTTGAGAGGCATACTTTTCCCACCAACAAAAAAGACTTAGAGCTCCCAACACTTTCCATGCTAGATATATCATATGCGGTTCCCAAACAGAAAATAAAGTTTATTCCTTTTTCCACCATACTTTCACTTTCCATGGCTAACTGTATCCACGGGTGCCCTCCATACCAACACCTTCCAAGGAATTTATTATTTGACAACATAAAGTAAATTCATTTTTCATTTCAGGACTGGGCATCCCTAATACATTTGCCTTAATCTTGTGCAATGACAAGTGAATAAACACTCATCATGAGAATAACACATCTAGCATGGAAAATATTGGCCACCCCTCACCGTTTCACGAGCGGTACGAGCACACCAAAGAGAAATTTATTTTGAAAATTAGAGATGGCACATAAAAATTTGCTTAGAACGACAAAAGAATACCGCATATAGGTAGGTATGGTGGATTCTTGAAAATAAGATTTGGGTTTAAGGGTTTTTGGATGCACAAGTAGTATCTCTACTTGGTGCGGAATTTTTGGCTAGCAAAGATGGGGGGCAAGCACCACATGTTGAAGGATCTATGACAATATAACTTCTATGTGAATATGAACAAACATAAATCATTACGTTTCCTTCCTTGTCCAAGGTCAACAATTTTGGCATATAATATTTTTACGGGGGCTCACAATCACAAAAGATTTCCATGATAGTGTATTTGCATGTGAAAGTTCTCTTCCTTATACTAATTATTGTGAATTGCTTGTATGACCAATATTGTGATTGTCAAGCCTCAAAAGATTTCACTTTCTAAACCCAATGTGAAGTTACCACTAGGCATGATATGATTTCAACTTCATGACATTCAATTTATTCAACAATTTACTCGTAGGATATAAGTGAAGCACAAGAGTAAATGACATAGAAAAGAGCTTCGTTGACGGGATGTGAATGCCGCTTACTTAGCCTCTCTGGCAACTATTTGAGGACTCTATTTTATTTAAAAACTTTCAGATCTAAGTACTTTATTAAAACATCAAGCAAAACGAAATAAAATGACATTCCAACAATAGCACAACTCATGTGAAGAAGCAAAAACTTAGGCTCAACCGATACTAACCGATAATTGTTGAAGAAGAAAGGTGGGATGCCTACCGGGGCATCCCCAAGCTTAGATGCTTGAGATTTCTTTAAATATTATATTGGGGTGCCTTGGTCCTCCCCAAGATTGAGATTTTGTGTCTCCTTAATTCCTCTCATATCGTGGTTTTCCTAAATCTCAAAAACTTCATCCACACAAAACTCAACAAGAACTCGTGAGATAAGTTAGTATAAACCAATGCAAAAACCTTATCATCCTCTAATGTAGAAAATCACTAAAATTATCATTCAAAATTTCATACTAAATTCCTCTGCATATTTAATACTCCTATCCTCAAATAGGATCATTAAAGAAGCAAACATATGCAAACAATGCAACCATAACAGCAATCTGCCAAAACAGTACATTCTGTAAACAATACAAGAGAATCAATACTTTCCTAACTCCAAATGTTATGAAACTTTAACACACTGAAGAAAATTTATCAGAGATCATTTTGCAAAAAGTTTCAACATTTTATCACATTCTGACTTTTCTAGGGAATTTTTGTAACAGCGGTAAACTTTCTGTTTTCAAACAGCAACATGTAGACTTGTAAAATAAGCATGGCAAAGGCTATCATTGCCAATTTTATTGAAATAAAAGATGAAAAACATTATTACAAATAACAGCAAGAAAATCCTAACAAAATAATATGATGCTCCAAGCAAAACACACATCATGTGACGAATGAAAACGTAGCTCCAAGTGAGGTTACCAATAATGTTGGAGACGAAAGAGGGGATGCCTTCCGGGGCATCCCCAAGCTTCTAGTTCATGGTGAGTGGGAACCTACTATTAAAATTAATATTAAATATTATGAATGATATGCTTTATGTGATTTGGTGCTAGTGTTTCCACGATTCCAAAAACTTTGTGTGATGTGCTAGGTTTCCGTGAATTTGGTGATTGTTCTTTAAATTTGCATCTTGCGGATTCCAACATTAAGAAACCTATGGGAAGGATTAATGATGTTCTTATTATTGCAAATAGGAATTATGTGCCCATAGGTTTCATTGTTCTTGATATAGATTGCAATCCTACATGTCCTATTATTCTTGGTATACCTTTCCTTAGAACGATTGGTGCAATTATTGATATGAAAGAAGGAATATTATATTCCAATTTCTATTAAGGAAAGGCATGGAACACTTTCCTAGGAAGAAAATTAAATTGCCTTATGAATCTATTATGATATCCACTTATAGATTGCATACCAAAGATGGCAATACTTAGATCTATTCTTGTTTTTATGCCTAGCTAGGGGCGTTAAACGATTGCGCTTGTTGGGAGGCAACTCAATTTTATTTTTGTTCTTTGCTTTTTGCTCCTGTTTAGCAATAAATAATTTATCTAGCCTCTGATATGATTGTGTTTTTTATGTTTTAATTACTGTTTGTGCCAAGTAAAGCTTTTAGGATCTTCTTGGGTGATTATTGTTTGATCTTGCTGATAAAAATAGAAAGTATGCGCTCACGAAAATAATTTTCATTTTTTACTAGAGAGCGATAAAATAGCAATTCCAACTTAAGTAGATCATTATACAAATTGTCCTGGTCGTCCTAATTTTACAGAATTTTTGGAGTTACAGAAGTATTCGAAACATCCAGATTTCTATAGACTATTCTGTTTTTGATAGATTCTGTTTTTCGTGTGTTGTTTGCTTATTTTGATGAATCTATGAGTAGTATCGTGGGGTATGCACCATAGAGAAGTTGGAATACAATAGGTTTAACGCCAATATAAATAAATAATGAGTTCATTACAGTACCTTAAAGTGGTGGTTTATTTTCTTATACTAACGGAGCTCATGAGATTTTCTGTTGAAGTTTTTTGTTGTGAAGTTTTCAAATTTTTGGGTAAAGATTTGATGAATTTTGGAATAAGGAGTGGCAATAGCCTAAGCTTGGGGATGCCCAAGGCACCCCAAGGTAAAAATTCAAGGACAACCAAAAGCCTAAGCTTGGGGATGCCCCGGAAGGCATCCCCTCTTTCGTCTTCGTCTATCGTAACTTTACTTGAGGCTATATTTTTATTCACCACAAGATATGTGTTTTGCTTGGAGCGTCTTGTATGATTTGAGTCTTTGCTTTTTATTTTACCACAATCATCCTTGCTGTACACTCCTTTTGGTAGAGACATGCATGAATCAAAATTTATTAGAATACTCTATATGCTTCACTTATATCTTTTGAGCTATACAATTTTGCTCTAGTGCTTCACTTATATCTTTTTAGAGCACGGTGGTGGTTTTATTTTATAGAAATTATTGATCTCTAATGCTTCACTTATATTATTTTGAGAGTCTTTTAGAACAGCATGGTAATTTGCTTTGTCTATAAAACTAGTCCTAATATGATGGGTATCCAAGATGGGTATAATAAAAACTTTCATATAAAGTGCGTTGAATACTATGAGAAGTTTGATGCTTGATGATTGTTTTGAGACATTAGGATGGTGATATTAGAGTCATGCTAGTAAATTAATTGTGAATTTTAGAAATACTTGTGTTGAGGTTTGCAAGTCCCATAGCATGCACGTATGATAACCGTTGTGTAACAAATTTGAAGCATGATGTATTTCTTTGATTGTCTACCTTATGAGTGGTGGTCGGGGACGAGCGCTGGTCTTTTCCTACCAATTTATCCCCCTAGGAGCATGCGCGCAGTGCTTGGTTTTTGATGACTTGTATATTTTTGCAATAAGTATGTGAGTTCTTTATGACTACTGTCGAGTCCATGGATTATACTCACTCTCACCCTTCCACCGTTGCTAGCCTCTCTAGTACCGCGCAACTTTCGTCGGTACCATAAACCCACCATTTACCTTCCTCAAAACAGCCACCATACCTACCTATTATGGAATTTCCATAGCCATTCCGAGATATATTGCCATGCAACCTTCCACCGTTCCGTTTATTATAACACGCTCCATCATTGTCATATTGCCTTGCATGATCATGTAGTTGACATCGTATTTGTGGCAAAGCCACCATTCATAATTTTTTCATACATGTCACTCTTGATTCATTGCACATCACGGTACACCGCCGGAGGCACGCATATAAAGTCATATTTTTTTCTAAGTATCGAGTTGTAATATTTGAGTTGTGAATAAATATAAGTGTGATGATCATCATTATTGGAGCATTGTCCCATGTGAGGAAACAAAAAAAAAGAGAAAAAGAGGCCAAAGAAGCCAAACAAAAAAGAGAAAAATAGAGAAGGGGCAATGCTACTATCCTTTTTTACACACTTGTGCTTCAAAGTAGCACCTTGATCTTTATGATACAGAGTCTCTTATTTTGTCACTTTCATATACTAGTGGGAAATTTTCATTATAGAACTTGGCTTGTATATACCAACGATGGGCTTCCTCAAATGCCCTAGGTCCTTGCTACGTCTCGAGCTAGCGTTGGTTTTCCCCGAAGAGGAGGGGGTGATGCAGCACAGTAGCGTAAGTATTTCCCTCAGTTTTTGAGAACCAAGGTATCAATCCAGTAGGAGGTCACGCGCAAGTCCCTCGTACCTGCACAAAACGGTAGCAACTCGCAACCAACGCTTAGGGGTTGTCAATCCCTTCACGGTCACTTACGAGAGTGAGATCTGATAGAGATAATATTTTTGGTATTTTTGGTATAAAGATGCAAAGTGAAAAGTAAAAGCAAAACAAGTAAAATAAAGTAATGGAGATTGATATGATGAGAATAGACCCGGGGGCCATAGGTTTCACTAGTGGCTTCTCTCAAGAGCATAGATATTATACGATGGGTGAACAAATTACTATTGAGCAATTGATAGAATTGAGCATAGTTATGAGGTTATCTAGGTATGATCATGTATATAGGCATCACGTCCATGACAAGTAGACCGACTCCTGCCTGCATCTACTACTATTACTCCACTCATCGACCGCTATCCAGCATGCATCTAGAGTATTAAGTTAAAAACAGAGTAACGCCTTAAGCAAGATGACATGATGTAGAGGAATAAATTCATGCAATATGATAAATACCCCATCTTGTTATCCTCGATGGAAACAATACAATACGTGCCTTGTAACTCTTTCTGTCACTGAGTAAGGACACCACAAGATTGAACCCAAAGCTAAGCACTTCTCCCATTGCAAGAACTACCAATCTAGTTGGCCAAACCAAACGGATAATTCGAAGAGACTTGCAAAGATAACTCAATCATACATAAAAGAATTCAGAGAAGATTCAAATATTATTCATAGATAAGTTGGATCATAAACCCACAATTCATTGGTCTCAACAAACACACCGCAAAAAGAAGATTACATCGAATAGATCTCCACGAGAGAGGGGAGAACATTGTATTGAGATCCAAAAAGAGAGAAGAAGCCATCTAGCTACTAGCTATGGACCCGAAGGTCTGAAGTAAACTACTCACACTTCATCGGAAGGGCTATGGTGTTGATGTAGAAGCCCTCCGTGATGGATGCCCTCTCCGGCGGAGCTCCGGAACAGGCCCTAAGATGGGATCTCGTGGATACAGGAAGTTGCGGCGGTGGAATTAGGTTTTTGGCTCTGTCTTTGGTCTATTGGGGGTACGTAGGTATATATAGGAGGAAGGAGCACGTCGGTGGAGCTCCGAGGGGCCCACGAGGCAGGGGGGCGCGCCCAGGGGGGGCGCCCTCCACCCTCGTGACCTCCCCGGAAACTTCTTGGAGTAGGGTCCAAGTCTCTTGGATCACATTCGGTGAGAAGATCACGTTCCCGAAGGTTTCATTCCGTTTGGACTCCGTTTTATATTCTATTTCCTCGAAATACTGAAATAGGCAAAAAAACAGCAATTCTGGGTTGGGCCTCCGGTTAATAGGTTAGTCCCAAAAATAATATAAAAGTGGAAAATAAAGCCCAATATAGTCCAAAACGGTAGATAAAGTAGCATGGAGCAATCAAAAATTATAGATACGTTGGAGACGTATCAGGCATCCCCAAGCTTAATTCCTGCTCGTCCTCGAGTAGGTAAATGATAAAAAGAGAATTTTTGATGCGGAGTGATACTTTGGCATAATTTCAATGTAAATCTTCTTAATCATGGTATGAATATTCAGATCCGAAAGGTTCAAGACAAAAGTTCATATTGACATAAAAATGATAATACTTCAAGCATACTAATCAAACAATTATGTCATCTCAAAATAACATGGCCAAAGGAAGTTCATCCCTAAAAAATCATATAGTTAGGCTATGCTTCATTTTCGTCACACAAAGATGTTCCCAACTTCTATACCCCCGATGACAAGCCAAGCAATTGTTTCATACTCAAATAATCTCAAACTTTTTCAACCTTCACGCAATACATGAGCGCGAGCCATGGACATAGCACTATGGGTGGTATAGAATATGATGATGGGGATTGTGTGGAGAAGACAAAAAAAGGAGAAAGTCTCACATCAACGAGGCTAATCAATGAGCTATGGAGATGCCCATCAATTGATGTTAATGCAAGGAGTAGGGATTGCCATGCAACGGATGCACTAGAGCTAAGAATGCTCAACAAAAGAAAACTAGTGGGTGTGCATCCAACTTGCTTGCTCATGAAGACCTAGGGCATTTTGAGGAAGCCCATGGTTGGAATATACAAGCCAAGTTCTATAATGAAAAATTCCCACTAGTATGAACAAGACAACTTATGAGACTCACTATATGAAATCATGGTGCTACTTTGAAGCACAATATATGAGACTCACTACATGAAGAACAAGGTGCTACTTTGAAGCACAAGTGTGGAAAAAGAGATAGTAGCATTGCCCTTTTTATTTTCTCTCTTTTTTTGGGGCCTTTCTTTTTTCTTTTTGGCCTTTCTCTCTTTTTTTTTTCTTTTTTTGATTGGGCAATGCTCTAACAATGATGATCATCACACTTCTATTGATTACAACATAATGATTACAACTCGATACTAGAACAAGATATGACTCTATATGAATGCCTCCGGCGGTGTACCGGGATGGTGCAATGAATCAAGAGTGACATGTATGAAAAATAATGCATGGTGGCTTTGCCACAAATACGATGTCAACTACAAGATCATGCAATGGCAATATGACAAAAGTAAAGCATGTCATGATGATGATGATGATGATGATGATGATGGAAGTTGCATGGCAATATATCTCCGAATGGCTATGGAAATGCCATGATAGGTAGGTATGGTGGCTGTTTTGAGGAAGATATAGAGAGGTTTATGTGTGAAAGAGAGTTTCATATCACGGGGTTTGGATGCACCGGCGAAGTTTGCACCAACTCTCAATGTGAGAAAGGGCAATGCACGGTACCGAAGAAGCTAGCAAATGGCGGAAAGGTAAAAGTGCGTATAATCCATGGACTCAAATTAGTCAAAAGAACTCATATACTTATTGCAAAAATTTAGAATTCATCAAAAATCAAGTACTACGCGCATGCTCCTAGGGGGATAGATTGGTAGGAAAAGACCATCGCTCGTCCCCGACCGCCACTCATAAGGATGCACAAGCCAGGTACACTTCATGCTTCAAATTTGTTACACAACTTTAACCATACGTGCATGCTACGGGACTTGCTAACTTCAACACAAGTATTTCTCAAATTCACAACTACTCAACTAGCACGACTATGATATTATCACCTCCATATCTCAAAACAATTATCAAGCATCAAACTTATCTTAGTATTCAACCCACTAAAAAGAAAGTTTCACATATCTTGAATACCAAGTATATTAACATTAAGCAAATTACCATGCTATTAACGACTCTCAAAATAATCTAAGTGAAGCATGAGAGATCAAGTTTCTTTAAAACAAACCACCACCGTGCTCTAAAAGATCTAAGTGAAGCACTAGAGCAAAAATTATCACGCTCAAAAAGATATAAGTGAAGCACATAGAGTAAACTATCAAGCTCAAAAGATATAAGTGAAGCACATAGAGTATTCTAACAAATTTCAATTCATACATGGCTCTCTCAAAAGGTGTGTATAGAAAGGATGATTTTGGTAGACTAACAAGCAAAGACACAAATAATACAAGACGCTCCAAGCAAAACACATATCATGTGGTGAATAAAAATATAGCTCCAAGTAAATTACCGATGGAAGTGGACAAAAGAGGGGATGCCTTCCGGGGCATCCCCAAGCGTTGACTTTTTTGTGTCCTTGGATTATCTTGGGGGTGCCATGGGCATCCCCAAGCTTAGGCTCTTGCCACTCCTTGTTCCATAATCCATCAAAAGAATTCACCCAAAACTTGAAAACTTCACAACACAAAACTCAATAGAAATCTCGTGAGCTCCGTTAGAGAAAGAAAACAAAAGACTACTTTAAGGTACTGTAGTGAACTTGTTCTTTATTTGTATTGGTGTTGAACCTACTGTATTCCAACTTCTCTATGGCTTATAAACTATTTTACTAGCCATAGATTCATCAAAATAAGCAAACAACACACGCAAAACAGAATCTGTCAAAAACAGAACAGTCTGTAGTAATCTGTTACTAACGCAAACTTCTAGAACCCAAAAAATTCTACCAAAATTAGAAGACCTGGGAAATTTGTTAATTGATCAGAAGCAATTGGAATCACTATTTTATCACGTTATGGTGATTTTTGACAATTCGGGCACTAAGCGCAAAGATTCTGGAAATTACAGCAAGATCAAATAACTATCTTCCAAGAAGATCTAATAGGTTTAACTTGGCACAAAGACTAATTAAAAGATAGAACCACATCTAAACAGAATCTAGATGGATTATTTATTCCTAAACAGAACCAAAACAAAAAACACAAAATAAAATTGGGTTGCCTCCCAACAAGCGCTATCGTTTAACGCCCCTAGCTAGGCATAAAAGCAAGGATGGATCTAGGTATTGCCATCTTTGGTAGGCAATTCTTCAATGAGGCATCCACCTCCTTTAGAATTTTCTTTCTTTCTAGTGATTATCAAACTTTTAGGCATAATATCGAAAAATTCATTCGTGGCAAATGGTTCCTTAATGATTGTAAAAAGATCGGGGTGAATACTTATAGATTTAATATCCGCATTTTCCTTACTAGATGATTCACCCTTATTTTTAGGAACATACATAAACTTGGAAATTTTAGTGGGAGGACTAGGAGTACTTTTTACGGAAGAAAAAGCAGTTCCCAAGTTGGTAATGATACCCTCAAGTTTATCGATTCGAGTAGAGTCTAGATTTATTTTTTCATTAACCATGGGTTCCTTCTCCTTAATATTTTTCAAAGTCATTCCTACCTTAGATCCATATTGAGTAATATGATTATGAATCTTTTTATCTAGATTTTCAATGGATTCAATGGTAGCAACTTTGTTTTCAATAATTTCAAGCCTTTGCATAACATGCTTCAAGGTTAACACAGTTCCATTAACCAAAAGGGGAGGTGAGCCAAATAAATCTATTAAAACATTATAGGAATCAAAAGTATGGCTACCCAAAAAATTCCCTCCGGTAATGGTATCAAGGATATATCTATACCAAGGATTAGCACCTACATAAAAATTGCGAAGAAGGACTGAAGTAGATTGCTTCCTGGTAGATCTATTTTGAGCATTGCAAATTCTATACCAAGCATCTTTTAGATTTTCTCCCTCCCTTTGTTTAAAATTTAGCACTTCATTCTCGGGAGATAACGGAGAAGATAAGGAATTTGACATAGTGACAGGTAAGCAAACTAACACACGAGCAAACAAAAGGCAAAGGGAAAAAGAGGAGGAGATTGGGAAAGAGAGGGCGAATAAAACGGCAAGGGTGAAGTGGGGGAGAGGAAAACGAGAGGCAAATGGCAAATAATGTAATGCGAGAGATAGAGATTGTGATGGGTACTTGGTATGTTGACTTTTGCATAGGCTTCCCCGGCAACGGCGCCAGAAATGGCTCGTTGACAGGAGAGTAAATCTTGACTTGACTTGGCGTAGGCCTCCCCGGCAACGGCGCCAGAAATGGCTCGTTGATGGGAGAGTAAATCTTGACTTGACTTGGCGTAGGCCTCCCCGGCAACGGCGCCAGAAATGGCTCGTTGACGGGAGAGTAAATCTTGACTTGACTTGGCGTAGGCCTCCCCGGCAACGGCGCCAGAAATCCTTCTTGCTACGTCTCGAGCTAGCGTTGGTTTTCCTCGAAGAGGAGGGGGTGATGCAGCACAGTAGTGTAAGTATTTCCCTCAGTTTTTGAGAACCAAGGTATCAATCCAGTAGGAGGTCACACGCAAGTCCCTCGTACCTGCACAAAACGGTAGCAACTCGCAACCAACGCTTAGGGGTTGTCAATCCCTTCACGGTCACTTACGAGAGTGAGATCTGATAGAGATAATATTTTTGGTATTTTTGGTATAAAGATGCAAAGTGAAAAGTAAAAGCAAAACAAGTAAAATAAAGTAATGGAGATTGATATGATGAGAATAGACCCGGGGGCCATAGGTTTCACTAGTGGTTTCTCTCAAGAGCATAGATATTCTACGGTGGGTGAACAAATTACTGTTGAGCAATTGATAGAATTGAGCATAGTTATGAGGTTATCTAGGTATGATCATGTATATAGGCATCACGTCCGTGACAAGTAGACCGACTCCTGCCTGCATCTACTACTATTACTCCACTCATCGACCGCTATCCATCATGCATCTAGAGTATTAAGTTAAAAACAGAGTAACGCCTTAAGCAAGATGACATGATGTAGAGGAATAAATTCATGCAATATGATAAATACCCCATCTTGTTATCCTCGATGGCAACAATACAATACGTGCCTTGCAACTCTTTCTGTCACTGAGTAAGGACACCACAAGATTGAACCCAAAGCTAAGCACTTCACCCATTGCAAGAACTACCAATCTAGTTGGCCAAACCAAACGGATAATTCGAAGAGACTTGCAAAGATAACTCAATCATACATAAAAGAATTCAGAGAAGATTCAAATATTATTCATAGATAAGTTGGATCATAAACCCACAATTCATCGGTCTCAACAAACACACCGCAAAAAGAAGATTACATCGAATAGATCTCCACGAGAGAGGGGAGAACATTGTATTGAGATCCAAAAAGAGAGAACAAGCCATCTAGCTACTAGCTATGGACCCAAAGGTCTGAAGTAAACTACTCACACTTCATCGGAAGGGCTATGGTGTTGATGTAGAAGCCCTCCATGATGGATGCCCTCTCCGGCGGAGCTCTGGAACAGGCCCCAAGATGGGATCTCGTGGATACAGGAAGTTGCGGCGGTGGAATTAGGTTTTTGGCTCCGTCTTTGGTCTATTGGGGGTACGTAGGTATATATAGGAGGAAGGAGCACGTCGGTGGAGCTTCGAGGGGCCCACGAGGCAGGGGGGCGCGCCCAGGGGGGGCGCCCTCCACCCTCGTGACCTCCCCGGAAACTTCTTGGAGTAGGGTCCAAGTCTCCTGGATCACGTTCGGTGAGAAGATCACGTTCCCGAAGGTTTCATTACGTTTGGACTCCGTTTGATATTCTGTTTCCTCGAAATACTGAAATAGGCAAAAAACAGCAATTCTGGGCTGGGCCTCCGGTTAATAGGTTAGTCCCAAAAATAATATAAAAGTGGAAAATAAAGCCCAATATAGTCCAAAACAGTAGATAAAGTAGCATGGAGCAATCAAAAATTATAGATACATTGGAGACATATCAGTCCTCGTGAGCAAGCAAGTTGGATGCACACCCACTTAGTTTCTTTTCTTGAGCTTTCATACATTTATAGCTCTAGTGCATCCGATGGCAATCCCTACTCACTCAGATTGATATCTATTGATGGGCATCTCCATAGCCCATTTATACACCTAGTTGATGTGAGACCATCTTCCTCCTTTTTGTCTTCTCCACAACCACCACTCAATTCCACCTATAGTGCTATGTCCATGGCTCACGCTCATGTATTGCATGAAAGTTGAAAAAGTTTAAGAATAGCGAAGTATGAAACAATTGCTTGGCTTGTCATCGGGGTTGTGCATGATTTGAATATTTTGTGTGACGAAGATGGAGCATAACCAAACTATATGATTTTGTAGGGATGAACTTTCTTTGGCCATGTTATTTTGAGAAGACATAATTACTTTGTTAGTATGCTTGAAGTATTATTATTTTTATGTCAACATTAAACTTTTGTCTTGAATCTTTCGGATCTGAACATTCATGCCACAATAAATAAAATTACATTGATAAATATGTTAGGTAGCATTCCACATCAAAAATTCTGTTTTTTATCATTTACCTACTCAAGGACGAGCAGGAATTAAGCTTGGGGATGCTTGATACGTCTCCAACGTATCTATAATTTTTTATTGTTCCATGCTATTATATTATCTGTTTTGGATGTTTAATGGGCTTTAATATGCTCTTTGATATTACTTTTGGGACTAACCTATTAATTGAAGGCCCAGTGCCAGTTTCTGTTTTTTTTGCCTATTTTAGGGTTTCCCAGAAAAGGAATACCAAACGGAATCCAAACGGAATGAAACCTTCGCGATGATCTTTCTTGGACCAAAAGCAAACCAGGAGACTTGGAGTGGATGTTTGGAACTCCGTGAGCCAGCCACGTGGCAGGAGGGCGCGCCTAGGGGGGTAGGCGCGCCCCCACCCTCGTGGGCCCCATGTAGCTCCACCGACGTACTTCTTTCGCCTATATATACTCTTATACCCTAGATCGATCGCGGGGAGCCACGAAACCACTTTTCCACCGCCGCAACCTTCTGTACCTATGAGATCCCATCTTGGGGCCTTTTCCGGCGATCTGCCTGAGGGGGAATCGATCTCGGAGGGCTTCTACATCAACACCATAGCCTCTCCGATGAAGCGTGAGTAGTTTACCACAGACCCATCGGGTCCATAGTTATTAGCTAGATGGCTTCTTCTCTCTCTTTGATTCTCAATACAAAGTTCTCCTCCATGTTCTTGGAGATCTATTTGATGTAATACTCTTTTGCGGTGTGTTTGTCGAGATCTGGTGAATTGTGGGTTTATGAACAAGATTATCTATGAATATTATTTGGTTCTTCTTCGAATTCGTATATGCATGATTTGATATCTTTGCAAGTCTCCTCGAATTATCGGTTTAGTTTGGCCTACTAGATTGATCTTTCTTGCAATGGGAGAAGTGCTTAGCTTTGGGTTCAATCTTGCAGTGTCCTTTCCTAGTGACAGTAGGGGCAGCAAGGCACGTATTGTATTGTTGCCATCGAGGATACAAAGATGGGGTTTATATCATATTGTTTGAGTTTATCCCTCTACATCATGTCATCTTGCTTAAAGCGTCACTCTGTTCTTATGAACTTAATACTCTAGATGCATGCTGGATAGCGGTCGATGTGTGGAGTAATAGTAGTAGATGCAGAATCGTTTCGATCTACTTGACATGGACATGATGCCTATATTCATAATCATTGCCTAGATATTCTCATAACTATGCGCTTTTCTATCAATTGCTCGGCAGTAATTTGTTCACCCACTGTAATACATGCTATCTTGAGAGAAGTGATGACCCACAAGTATAGGGGATCTATCGTAGCCTTTTCGATTAGTAAGAGTGTCGAACCCAATGAGGAGCAGAAGGAAATGATAAGCAGTTTTCAGTAAGGTATTCTCTGCAAGCACTGAAATTATCGGTAACAGATAGTTTTGTGATAAGGTAATTTGTAACGAGTAGCAAGTAGTAAAAGTAAATAAGGTGCAACAAGATGGCCCAATCCTTTTTGTAGAAAAGGGCAAGCCTGGACAAACTCTTATATGAAGGAAAGCGCTCCCGGGGATACATGGGAGTTATCATCAAGCTAGTTTTCATAATGTTCATGTGATTTGCGTTCGGTACTTTGATAATTTGATATGTGGGTGGACCGGTGCTTGGGTACTGTCCTTACTTGGATAAGCATCCCACTTATGATTAACCCCCATTGCAAGCATCCGCAACTACAATAGAAGTATTAAGGTAAACCTAACCATAGCATGAAACATATGGATCCAAATCAGCCCCTTACGAAGCAACACATAAACTAGGGTTTAAGCTTCTGTCACTCTAGCAACCCATCATCTACTTATTACTTCCCAATGCCTCCCTCTAGGCCCAAACAATGGTGAAGTGTCATGTAGTCGACGTTCACATGACATCACTAGAGAGATGAGAACATACATCTCATCAAAATATCGAACGAATACCAAATTCACATGACTACTTATAGCAAGACTTCTCCCATGTCCTCAGGAACAAACGTAACTACTCACAAAGCATATTCATGTTCATAATCAGAGGGGTATTAATGTGCATAATGGATCTGAACATATGATCTTCCACCAAGTAAACCAACTAGCATCAACTACAAGGAGTAATCAACACTACTAGCAACCCACATGTACCAATCTAAGGTTTGGATACAAAGATTGGATACAATAGATGAACTAGGGTTTGAGATGAGATGGTGCTGGTGAAGATGTTGATGGAGATTGACCCCCTCCCGGTGAGAGGACCGTTGGTGATGACGATGGTGATGATTTCCCCTTTCGGAGGGAAGTTTCCCCGGCAGAACAGCTCTGCCGGAGCCTTAGATTGGTTCCGCCAAGGTTCCGCCTTGTGGCGGCGGAGTTTCATCCTGTGAGCTTGATTATGAGTTTTTCTCGGACGAAAGACCTCATATAGCAGAAGATGGGCATCAGAGGGCCACCAGGGGGCCCACGAGGCAGGGGGGCGCGCCTAGGGGGGTAGGGCGTGCCCCCACCCTCGTGGACGGTGGGTGGCCCCCCTCTGGTACTTCTTTCGCCCAATATATTTTTATATATTCTGAAACGTGTTTCAGTGAAGTTTCAGGACTTTTGTAGATGTGCAGATTAGGTCTCTAATATTTTCTCCTTTTCCAACCCAGAATTCCAGCTGCCGGCATTCTCCCTCTTCATGTAAACCTTGTAAAATAAGAGAGAATAGGCATAAGTATTGTGACATAATGTGTAATAACAGCCCATAATGCAATAAATATCGATATAAAAGCATGATGCAAAATGGACGTATCAACTCCCCCAAGCTTAGACCTCGCTTGTCCTCAAGCGAAAGCCGAAATCAAAAAATATGTCCACATGTTTGGAGATAGAGGTGTAGATAAAAATAAAATAAGGACATGAGGGCATCATGATCATTCTTAGAACAACAATATATATATATATATATTGGCATGTGATCTCTTATGCTAAAGTAACAATTCAATCATAATTTCAAGTATGGATCATAAACTTCATTGAGAACCAACAAACTGTAATCTCAATCATTGAGGCAATTGCAATTTATCATAACATAGGAAAGAGTCAATATAAGAGCTTTTCAGCAAGTCCACATATTGTAAGGGCATATTTATCCCTAAGGTGTTTTGGTGATTGATGACAATGCATTTGCGGACTAATCATGTGTCTCGAGTATTTCAGATATTTCATGACTAGGCACGAGACGTTTAGGAGCCCCTCGAAGATTATTGAAGACGGCGTTTTTCTATGTTCCTTTTTCGGTGGATTTGAGTCGTAGGAAAGCCGTACTATTAAGAGGGGGTCTGCTTTGGAAAGGTTTGGGTGGAATCGTCACGTACACGTTTATTCCTCTTTGCACCGCCTTTCCTTTAGCACCTTGGAGCATCCTTCGTTTCTTCTTCTTTGTGCAAAAAGAAGTCTTCCTATCTATTGTTGTTCTGAGGCTTGTGGTAGTTCTGCTCTTCGGAGCGGTAGTACCGCAGGCCACTGCGGTAGTACCACATGCCTTTGCGGTAGTACCGCAGGTGGTCACGGTAGTACCACTCCTCGGGAGCCGTAGTACCGTGAACCCTGGTCCGTCACAGCACCATTAGCGGAAGTAGGAGCGGATGTAATTTTTTTACATCCGCTCCCCACGCGGTAGTACCACGTGCCTTCAGCGGTAGTACCATGTCAGACTTTTTGCACTATTTGGTATTCAGTGGAACTAGCCACAGACGATTTTCTGTCCATGGTCTTCCCAGGCTGGTCCAACCCTGCCTTGCGGTAGTACCGCAAGGGTGTGTGGTAGTACCGCTTGGCAGGCGCGGTAGTACCGCTTATCGCGGGCTGGTTAAGTGGATAACGGTTGGATTTCTCTCTCCACTATATAAGGGGTGTCTTCTTCTCCGTGTTGACCACCTCTTCCAACCCTAAGCTCCATTGTTGCTTCAAGCTCCATTTTCGCCCGATCTCTCTCCCTAGCCAATCAAAGTTGTTGATTTTCTAGGGATTGGTTGAGAAGGCCTCGATCTACACTTCCACCAAGAGAAATTCGATTCCCCCCACTAATCCCTTGAGGATCTTGTTACTCTTGGGTGTTTGAGCACCCTAGATGGTTGAGGTCAACGCGGAGCGATATTCCATTGTGGTGAAGCTTTGTGGTGTTGTTGGGAG
The DNA here is from genome assembly GCF_056163025.1 of Triticum urartu. NCBI lineage: Eukaryota > Viridiplantae > Streptophyta > Magnoliopsida > Poales > Poaceae > Triticum > Triticum urartu. The sequence continues at coordinate 345,945,274 of NC_141876.1, read as the reverse complement.
CCTCCGATTAAGTTGTGGAGTTTGCCCCAACCTTGTTTTTAAAGGTCCGGTCGCCGCCTCCAAGGGCACCAATAGTGGAATCATGGCATCTCGCATTGTGTGAGGGCGTGAGGAGAATACGGTGGCCCTAGTGGCTTCTTGGGGAGCATTGTGCTTCCACACCGCTCCAATAGAGACGTACTTCCCCTCAAAGGAAGGAACTTTGGTAACACATCCTCGTCTCCACCGGCTCCACTCTTGGTTATCTCGTACCTTTACTTGTGCAAGCTTATTTGTGTTATTTCCCTTGCTTGCTTGTGTGCTTGTCGTTGTTACATCATATAGGTTGCTCACATAGTTGCATGTCTAGACAACCTACTTTGATGCAAAGTTTAATTTGGTAAAGAAAAGTTAAAAATTGTTAGTTGCCTATTCACCCCCTCTAGTCAACTATATCGATCCTTTCAATTGGTATCAGAGCCTCGTCTCTTTACTAAGGACTTTGCCGTCCAAAGAGTATGGTTGACACCGTAGACGGTGTGGAGGAGCACTCCGCTGTGAATCCTATCTCGTCTACGGGCAATGGGGAAACCTCGGTCTCTCGTGAGGAATTCAATGTAGCCTTGGAGACATTGAAAACCTCCATGATGACCGAGGTTGAAAGCATGTTTACTAAATTCATTGAAGGGCTTAAACTATCCACCGCACCGTTTCAAGTGGGTGATCCCACTGACAAGGTGACGGATGCTAACTCCGACAAGGGGGAAGCTAGTAGTGAAAAGCCTCCTTCTTCTAATGGTAAAAATGGCACGACATCTTTGACCATGTGGAACCACCACTTGTTTATGGTGGACCAATTCCTTCCACTCATTTGAATCATGGCGGCCCTCCCCCTAAGATTGTGAAAAACGAGGACTTTGATTCTTGGGTCTATCGGTTTAAGCGTCATTTAAATCATGTGAATACTAATCTTTGGAGAATCATTGAAGAAGGTTTCTATCCACATGACCGAAGCAACTTCACTCCAAGAGAAGCCACGGATAATCAATTCAATGAGAATGCTCTCTTCATCATCCAAGATGCAATTCCACCCGAAGATCTTCCTCACCTCCGGCCCTACGCCATAGCCAAAGATGCATGACACCAAGTTGTTTCTCTCTACCGAGGAAGCGCAAGCATTCAATGCTCCAACTATGAAGTGGTGCAAGATGAAGCCGATGAGTTTGCTATGAAGGAAGATGAAGAACCTCGTGAGCTTTATCGAAGAGTAACCAAGCTCGCGGTTTCACTCCGAGATCATGGGAGCAAGGACACGGATGACAATTGGATCAAGCACAAATTCCTCAAGGCAATGATGCATTACCACAAGGCTATGTCCTTCGTCATTCGTCAAAGGCCGGACTTCCACACCTTGTCCTCAAGTGAAGTGTTGGATGAGTTTGTGGCTATGAGCATCTTGGACAAGACCGCCGACAATGCGGTGCTTCGCTCTCAAAGGGCAAAGAAGCCCAACCTTGCATTGAAGGCCAAGGTTTGTGTTGAAGAAGAAGAAGAGGAAGAAGAGGAAAGCAACCCCGAAGATACAAAGTATGCCTATCATGAACACATGGCACTTGCTTCAAGGAAATTTTGGAGCAAGAAAAACTCAAGGCCAAACTTCAACAAGAACATCTCAAGTGGCACGAAGAGCAAGCAACGTGTGAGGACTTGCTATAATTGTGGCAATGTGAGCCATTTTGTTGCGGAGTGTCCGTATGAGAAGAGGGAAGACAATGGTGGCAAGCTCATCCGAAAGGACAAAGCCAAGTCTTTCCCAAACAAGAGCAACTTCACCAAGAAGACCCCTGACAAGGCGTTGGTGGTTCAAGAAAAGTACCATGAGGATGATGATGATGATGATGGTGGTGAGTCCGTTGCCATGGCCTCCGTTGCCATTGCAACAACTCCACAAGTGTCTCTCTTCTACTCACCCAATGAGAACATCACCACCAAGTGCCTCATGGCTAAAGCCACCAACAAGGTAACCCCCAAAATCAAAACTACCATTATTAATAATCCTTCCTTGACGGATTGCATTGATGAATATGAGGGATCTAGTGTGGAGGAAAATGAGTTTGAGTCCTTTATGGGTAAACTCAAGGGTAAATCCAAGAAGCATTTCGTTGCTCTCTTGGAACAACTTGGTGAAGCCAATGACATGATCGAGGCTCACGAAGATACTATCTCCAAGATGGAGGGGGATAGTCGTGACTATGCCTATGAGATTTTGGATCTTTCCAATGCTCTTGAGGAAGAGCGTGGTCTTCGCTTGGCTCTTGAGGAGTCACACAATGTTGATCACGCTAAATTAAAGAAAGATTTTGATCATGCTCTTCTTGTTTCCCGTGTGCTAAACTCCGAGAAGGCCAAGCTTGGGGTTTGCTAGACTCAAAGAGGAGTTTGACCTACTTGACAAGGCTCACAAGGTCTTGAAGGGTGCCCATGCTAGCCTCAAAGAGTCTCATGATCAACTTCAAGTAAAGCTAACCAAGGAGAGAGCCACTTTTCCTTGTATGATGTTAATTGATAATGCAAATGCTACTAACCCATGTTGTGAGCATGTGCATCTTGTTGAGGAGAAAGCTAAGTTAAAGGAGCAACTTGACAAAGGTCTTGTGTCTTGCATACAAGGCGAGAAGAACCTCAACGACCTTTGACCAACCAAAAGGGAGTTGTGGCCAAGGAAGGGATTGGGTACGTGCCCAAGTCCAAGAACAAGAAGAAGAATGACAAGGCCAAACGACCTCCTCCTCTCAAGCAAACCTTTGTGAAGGATGGATAGGGTGCTACTAAGGAGAAGGAGAAGAACACCGTGAGGGGTAGTGATGCAAAGAAGGGCAACGCTTCCCTTCCTAACAAAGCCGACGACTTTAACCCTTCTTATGTGTTGTGCCATGCTAGAGATGGGCATGTTTATGCCAAATTTGTTGGTTCTCCTTATGAGTGCATTGAATGGTCTATTTGGGTTCCTAAGACCCTTGTTACTAACATCAAAGGACCCATTACAAAATGGGTAACTAAAAGCAAGCATTGATCTCTTGTAGGTGTTTGCTTATGGTGGGGGCTCATGGTTGCTCGATAGTGGAGCTACTAATCATATGACCAGAAGCAAGGACTTGGTGGTGGACGCGCAAAAGATTCCATCCATGCCCACCAACGTCGAGTGGGGTGATGCCTCATCCTCTAAGGTATTGGGACTCGGCAAGGTTGTAATTTCTCATGATCTTACGATCGAGAAGGTCATGCTTGTTGAGTCCCTTGCATACAATTTACTTTCCGTTCATCAACTAGCACTCATGGGTTTTGCCACCTTCTTTGATGTTGATACCATGGCCATCTTGTGGCGCAAGACTCTTAAAGTAGCCTTTGTTGGGCATGTCGAAAACGGTCTCTATGTGATCATCTTTTCGGAGCGACTCACTAAGACCGCGACATGCCTAATGGCTAAACTTGACGTGGGATGGCTTTGGCATCGCCGTATGGCCCATGTCAATATGAGATCTTTGCAAAGTCTTATCAAGGGGGACCATGTCCGTGGACTAACAAATGTTAGTTTTGTCGATCATGCTTGCAGTGCTTGTATCGAAGGAAAGCTACATGAAAAGGCTCACCCTCCCACGACTATCATTTTCTCGAAGAGGCCTTTGGAGCTACTTCACATGGATCTCTTTTGGCCTCCATCTTTTGATAGTATTGGGGGTAGGAAGTATTGCTTGGTGATTGTGGATGATTATTCAAGATACACTTGGGTATATTTCTTCAAGAGGAAGAGTGAGACCCAACAAACTGTCATCGACTTTGCAAATGAGGCTCAACGTCAACACAATGCAAAGATCTTGACAATAAGAAGTGACAATGACACCGAGTTCAAGAACTACACCTTGGATGAGTTTCTTAGTGATGAGGGATCAAGCATCAATATTCCACACCATACACCCCTCAACAAAATGGTGTAGCGGAGAGGAAGAACCGGGCGTTGATGGATGCGGCAAGGACCATGATGGCGGAGTTCAAGTCTCCATACAACTTTTGGGACGAAGCCATCAACACCGCGTGTCATGCATCAAATCGGCTCTACCTCCGCAAAGGCTTGAACAACACTCCATATGAGATACTCACCGGGAACAAGCCCAACCTCAAGTACTTCCGGGTGTTCGGGTGTAAGTGTTTCATTCTCAAGAAAGGTGTCCGTTTGTCTAAATTTGAGGCTATCGCTCATGAGGGCATATTTGTTGGTTATGCTACAAACTCCCATGCTTACCGTGTCCTCAATAAGTCCACGGGACTTATTGAGGAGACATGTAACGTGGAGTTTGATGAGAATAACGGCTCCCAAGTGGAGCAAAGTGGCACTTGTGATGTAGGTGATGAAATTCATCCCCAAGCCATAAGAAGAATGGGTGTTGGTTTTATCCTACCCATTGAGGAACCCCTTGTGGCCGAAGGAGAAGGACAATGCTCCACTCTTGTGGAGCCATCAGCAACCCAAGGCCCACATGCTTCTGAAGAACAAAGTGAAGGCCCTCAACCTCAAGAACAAGACCAAGGGCAAGGTCAATCTCAAGATGGTGTTGTAACATCAAGTGATGCCCAAGGTCAAGTTCTCTCCTCCGAGCAAGTTCAAGATCAAGAGCTTCTTAGAGATCAAGAACAAGCTCAAGACGGCACTCAAGATGATCAAGTGACCACTCCTCGTCTCACCCCCGAGGAGGAATTGGAGCATCGTGCCACCAAGATTGCTTCCAAGCTCTCCACCAATGATCATCTCATGATAAATGTGCTTGGAAGGTTAAGAAAGGGGGTAAGCACTCGTAGACAATTAGCAAACTATTGTGAACATCACACGTTTGTCTCTTGTGTTGAACCCCAAAAGGTCTATGAGGCGCTCGAAGATCCGGATTGGCTCAATGCCATGCATGAAGAACTCAACAACTTCGAGCGCAGCAAGGTGTGGAGATTGGTGCCAAGGCCAACGGGGAACCACAATGTCATAGGAACCAAGTGGATATTCAAGAACAAGCAAGATGCTCATGGGATTATCATTCACAACAAGGCTCGGCTGGTAGCACAAGGCTACTCCCAAGTCGAGGGTATCGACTACAGTGAAACCTTTGCCCCCGTTGCTCGTATTGAATCCATTCGCATGTTGATTGCATATGCTTCTCATCATAACTTTAAGTTACAACAAATGGATGTGAAGAGTGCTTTTCTTAATGGTCCCATTAATGAGTTGGTTTATGTCAAGCAACCCCCCCCCGGGTTCGAGGATCCCTACTTTCCCGATCATGTGTATCAACTCGATAAGGCGCTCTATGGCCTTAAACAAGCCCCACGTGCGTGGTATGACCACCTTACCGAGTTGTTACAAGACTGTGGTTTTGAAGTTGGGCTAATCGACCCCACTCTTTTTACTAAGAAGGTCAAAGGGGAGTTGTTTGTGTGCCAATTATATGTTGATGATATTATCTTTGGTTCCCCTAACAAAGCTTTCAATGAGGAATTTGCCGCTCTCATGACCTCAAAGTTCAAGATGTCTTCCATGGGAGAGTTGAAGTTCTTTCTCGGGTTCGAAGTGAAGCAAAGAAGAGAAGGAACCTTCATCAACCAAGCCAAATACACTCAATACATGCTCAAGAGATTCAAGCTAAGTGATGTCAAGCCGGCGTCCACTCCTATGCCCGTCAAATGCCAACTTGACATAGATCCCAATGGTAAAGCGGTGGATCAAAAGGTATATCGCTCCATGATTGGCTCTTTGCTTTACCTTTGTGCATCTAGACCGGATATCATGTTGAGTGTGGGAATTTGTGCATGTTTTCAAGCCGCACCTAAGGAAAGTCACTTCGTGGCGGTCAAGCGAATCTTTCGATATTTGGCTCATACCCCAAACTTTGTCCTATGGTACCCAAGAGGAGCAAACTTCAAGCTTGTAGGTTATTCGGACTCGGATTGGGCGGGAGACAAATTGGATAGGAAGTCCACTTCCGGAGGGTGCCAATTTCTCGGTTGCTCTTTGGTGAGTTGGCCTTCCAAGAAACAAAGTTGTGTGTCTCTCTCGTCCACCGAAGCGGAGTATGTGGCGGCCGGTAGTTGTTGTGCACAACTCTTATGGATGAGGCAAACTTTAAAGGATTACGGTGTCATTTGTGACAAAGTGCCTCTTTGGTGTGACAATGAAAGTGCAATCAAGCTTTCTCTCAACCCGGTGCAACACTTCAAGATGAAGCATATTGAGATCCGGTATCACTTCATCCGGGATCATTAGGCGAGGAGAGATCGAGCTCAACTATGTCAACACTCTTGATAACCTTGCAGACATCTTCACGAAGCCCTTGGATGAAGCAAGATTTCGCGAGTTAAGGCATGAGCTAAATATCATTGATTCGAGCAATGTTGCTTGAACCCGTGCACACCCCACCATACTCAACTTGTTATCTTGTTTAGGTGTAAGCATGGACATAGGGGGAGTGTTGTTATCTCAATGAACTCTCCCTCCCCCATTATGCATAGATTGATAAACTCTTTCACATTAGCCATTTTGATGGCACTTGTGCTTCAAAGACGAGTTTTGGTCATGGGCCCAAGGATAATTCTTTGCGGTGCCATACCAATTGACTCAAACATAGGTGGCTCCGTCCACCACCCTCTCCTTGGAGAGGTTCTCATGGTTGGTCCTTGTTGTCTCTTGCCTTTCTTTCTTTCTCCATGCTGAGCGTGTTCTTGCGGGTTCTCGTTCGCTTGTCATTTTTCTCTCATTGCCCCTTTCTTTTTGTTTGAAACTTTCATCGTTTTGAGCTCATGGTACTACCGCGGCCTGCTATGGTACTACCGCTTGTGGAGTGCGCGGTACTTCCGCACCCAGCGCGGCAGTAATTTTTTAGTGCCGCCTGGGGAGCGGTACTACCGCTTTGGTGCGGCTCTTCCGCCCGAGCGGTACTACTGCGATGAGATGCGGTACTGCCACGCTGCCGAGGGCGCGTGGGGTTAAGACCCGGGCGGGGGGAGTTCCACCTCCCCCATACCCATTCGTCTTTCTCTTCCCCACCGCCCCTCTCTCTCCTGCTCAAGGACGGCGCCGGAGAGCCTCGCCGAATCTCCGTCCCCGGCTGCTCTCCTCGGATTCCGACCGGTGGGATCGTTCCCCACCAGTTCCTCTTGCCATGGATCAAGATCTCTCCCCAAATCCCTCTCTCTATTGTTCGTGCTTTCACTTTTAGGTTTTGGGGAGATGCATGTTGATTCTTGAGATTTTAGGCCAAATCTTTGCAAGAGTAGGTTGTAGGAGAGTAGTGATGCATAGAAAGTGTACTTGATATGTTGTCCCGTGGTAGTTTTGATCAACTGTAGTACCGCCTCGTTATTTCGGTTGTTCTCAGATTCATCTGTTCAGATCTGATGCCGTGCGGTACTACCGCCTAGCAGGTGCGGTACTACCGCTCGTACGGTACTACCGCTCCTCAAGCACGGTACTACCGCACGGGCCGCGGTACTAAAGCTCTACTGCCTCTCCGAGCCCCGGTACTACCGTGCCACCGCGCGGTACTACCGTGACTAGGAGCGGCACTAATTATTTAGTACCGCGCGACCAGGCCGTACTACCGCTGCTGCCAAACCTTCTTCATGGCAATTACCATATGCATTCTCTACTGGTTTCTTGTGCTTTGCTGTGGTCTTTGTTTTGACCCATCTCGCTTCTCGTGGGTGTTTGTGTTTTGTGTGTGTCTCAGGTGGTGGCTCCGGTGTCCCTGCTCATCGTTCCAATCCAAGCCGAGACACGGGCTCCAAGCGTCCGTGCAACCAAGAGGATGTTCCAGAGGGCTCCAATGCCCCCAAGCGCAATGTCAAGACCACTGCTAGCAAGGTCAAGGAGCCAACAAGGGACATGGATGAGATACCTCTTGTTGAGTTTGTCTCTCTCAGGAAGATCAACCCCTATGCGCATCCTCATGCAAACTTCAGACGGAATGAACTGTTTTGGCCCAAGTAGCAGAATCTCATTTACTTGGATGTGATCAAGGCCAAGCAGAATCTGTATGTGGATGTGCATTGGATCGACGTGCATCACATGAGGGAGGATAAGCATCGTCACTACTTTGGTGAGGCCTTGGACCTTATTGAGCAGTTTTCCATTAAGGATGTGATCTCTTTTCATCTGGACTATGATCCCGAGCTGGTGGCCCAGTTCTTTGCCTCGGTCCACTTCCACTCTGGGGAGGATCGGAGGATGACCTGGATGACCAATGAACACCAGTTGACTGCTACTTGGAAGGAGTTCATGGATTTTCTCAGAGTGCCTGATGAGGGGCTCCACACACCTGTTGGTGTTCGCCCTCATGCCAACTCCGAGTCAGCAAGCAAGGACAAGCTTATGCCATTCTACGTTGAGAAGAAGCTGGCCAGTGGGAAGTCGACGTGGGTGCTCAACTCGTTTCTTGACATCATGCACCGGATCTTCCGCCACTCCCTCTTTCCTCGCATTGGGGACAAGGACAAGGTGCATGCCTTTCTTGTGGACATGTTGCTCATTTGTGAGGAGGCCTGAGTTTCTCAGACTCAACCACTTGATGTCTCACATATCATGTGGTGTGAGCTTCGGTTCGCGGTATTCACCCGCAAGGTACCCATTTATGGTCCATATTTGTTCCTCCTGATCTCGAAGACTTGGGAGAAGATCTATCCCATTGAGGAGTTTCTGGCCCCTTACTCGATCCGTCATGACTCCATCAGACTCCGCATCAAGCCCCAGTGGGCTAACACTACTACTCGTGCCGAGGCTGAGGCTGCTAAGAGGGCAGCTGATGAGGAGGATATTGAGGAGGAGAGTGCGGCTGAGGACAACTCTGCGGGATATGCACCTCCTTCCACTGAGCCCTCATGGGCGAAGAAGCTGAAGGCCAATATGAAGGCCTTGTTCTGCATGCAGGCCAAGGGGCAGTATCGGACTCATGTGGCCTCCAAGGAGAGTCGTCGCCGCGACAAGAAGATCATGAGGGTGTTTGGAGAGGATGTTTCTGGCGGCTCTAAGGAGCACATCACTCCAGAGGCTGAATGGATGGCAAAACAAGGCTACAGGTGGACTGATTCTGAGGAGGAGCACATTCCCGCTGCCGAGTCTGACGAGGAGCGTGCGAGTGACTACTCCGCTTGAGCCACCACTTGTGTTGTAGGTGTCCTCTCTGTCTTTTTGGCGTCTTGATGCCAAAGGGGGAGAGAGTGTAGGGATTTGCCGTGTCGTGTCATGTTTGCTTCGTTTGTGTTTTGTTGAACCGTGTTTGCTTTGGTTTGGTTTGAGTTTATTTGAGCGTGTGAGACTTATCTATCATATGGTGTAAGACATATGCACTCTATCTATCATGCTACTTAGTTCTTGCTTATGATATATTGTGCTACTTAGTTCTTGCTCTTATGTACTATCATGCTTAGTGTTAGCATTGTTATTGGAAGATATGCCATGTCTATAAAATATAGGGGGAGTGTTGATCCTAGTATGTGTGCCGTGCAGTCCAAAGCACTCATCTAACTAGCACACATCTAGGGGGAGCCCGTCTATATTTTAGAGATGTATGGTTTGCTCATGTTCTATTCTTTCTCCCTTGTGCAAATCCCGTATTGTCATCAATCCACCAAAAAGGGGGAGATTGTAAGGGCATATTTATCCCTAAGGTGTTTTGGTGATTGACGACAATGCATTTGCGGACTAATCGTGTGTCTCGAGTATTTTAGATATTTTAGGACTAGGCACGAGACGGTTAGGAGCCCCTCAAAGATTATTGAAGGCGGTGTTTTTCTACATTCCTTTTTCGGTGGATTTGAGTCGTAGGAAAGCCGTACTATTAAGAGGGGGTCCGCTTTGGAAAGGTTTGGGTGGAATCGTCACGTACACGTTTACTCCTCTTTGCACCGCCTTTCCTTTAGCACCTTGGAGCATCCTTCATTTCTTCTTGTTTGTGCAAAAAGAAGTCTTCCTATTTGTTGTTGTTCTGAGGCTTGCAGTTGTACTGCTCTTCAGCGCGGTAGTACCGCAGGCCACTGCGGTAGTACCGCATGCCTTTGCGGTAGTACCGCTCCTCGGGAGCCGTAGTACCATGAGCCCTGGTCCGGCACAGCACCAGTAGCGGAAGCAGAAGCGGATGTAATTTTTTACATCCGCTCCCCACGCGGTAGTACCACGTGCCTTCAGCGGTAGTACCGTCTAGGACTTTTGCACTATTTGGTATTCAGCGGAACTAGCCACGGACGTTTTTCTATCCACGGCCTTCCCAGGCTGGTCCAACCCTGCCTTGCGGTAGTACCCCAAGGGTGTGCGGTAGTACCGTAAGGCCTTGCGGTAGTACCGCTTGGCAGGCGCGGTAGTACCGCTTATCGCGGGCTGGTTAAGTGGATAATGGTTGGATTTCTCTCTCCACTATATAAGGGGTGTCTTCTTCTCCGTGTTGATCACCTCTTCCAACCCTAAGCTCCATTGTTGCTCCAAGCTCCATTTTCGCCCGATCTCTCTCCCTAGCCAATCAAACTTGTTGATTTTCTAGGGATTGGTTGAGAAGGCCTCGATCTACACTTCCACCAAGAGAAATTCGATTCGCCCACTAATCCCTTGCGGATCTTGTTACTCTTGGGTGTTTGAGCACCCTAGACAGTTGAGGTCACCGCGGAGCCATATTCCATTGTGGTGAAGCTTCGTGGTGTTGTTGGGAGCCTCCGATTAAGTTGTGGGGTTTGCCCCAACCTTGTTTGTAAAGGTCCGGTCGCCGCCTCCAAGGGCACCATTAGTGGAATCACGGCATCTTGCATTGTGTGAGGGCGTGAGGATAATACGGTGGCCCTAGTGGCTTCTTGGGGAGCATTGTGCCTCCACACCGCTCCAACGGAGACGTACTTCCCCTCAAAGGAAGGAACTTCGGTAACACATCCTCGTCTCCACCGGCTCCACTCTTGGTTATCTCGTACCTTTACTTGTGCAAGCTTATTTGTGTTATTTCCCTTGCTTGCTTGTGTGCTTGTCGTTGTTACATCATATAGGTTGCTCACATAGTTGCATGTCTAGACAACCTACTTTGATGCAAAGTTTAATTTGGTAAAGAAAAGTTAAAAATTGTTAGTTGCCTATTCACCCCCCTCTAGTCAACTATATAGATCCTTTCACATACTCAACCATCTTTTAGTCTTTCGTAATTGCTAACACTCACGCGATATTTATGGTTATGAAGTTTTAATCATACACAGAGAAAGATAGGGGCTTATAGTTTTTCCTCCCAACTTTTTACCTCAAGGGTAATGTCAACAATAATAGTTCATGAAAACTAACATCCAATTGCTATATGTATCTGGATCTTTCCAACACTTTGTGCTTGCCAAAGGATAAAATGTAAAAAGGAAAGGTGAATATCACCATGACTCTTTGCATGAAGTATAAGACAAGAAAGAAGATAGGCCCTTCGCAGAGGGAAGCAAAGGTTGCCATGCACTTTTATGGTTGGATGCACGAAATCTTAATGCAAAAGAACGTCACTTTATATTGCCACTTGTGATGTGGACCTTTATTATGTAGTCCGTCGCTTTTATTTCTTCCACATCACAAGATCGTATAAAGCTTATTTTCTCCACACTAATAAGTCATACATATTTAGAGGGCAATTTTTATTGCTTGCACCGATGACAACTTACTTGAAGGATCTTACTCAATCCATAGGTAGGTATGGTGGACTCTCATGGCAAAAACAGGTTTAGGGATATTTGGATGCACAAGTAGTATCTCTACTTGGTGCAAAGAAATTGGCTAGCATGAGAGGGAAAGGCAAGTTCAACATGTTGGATGATCCATGACAATATAATTTATCTCAGATGTAAGAAAACATAACCCATTACGTTGTCTTCCTTGTCCAACATCAACTCTTTAGCATATCATACTTTAATGAGTGCTCACAATTATAAAAGATGTCCAAGATAGTATATTTATATGTAAACCTCTCTTTCTTTATTACTCCCTATTAATTGCAACGATGACCAAAACTGTGTTTGTCAACTCTCAATAATTTTTATTCATCATACTCTTTATATGTGAGCTCATTACTCTCCATAAGATCCATATGATCTCTTTATTTCTTTTTATTTCTTCTCTTTTATTTTATCCCCTCAAGATCATAGCAAAATAATCAAGCCCTTGACTCAACACTAATCTTTATTATATATAGCTCACGGACTCGATTACATAGCAAGATCATAAAGCAAAACTCACAACTAGATCATACTAAAACTTTATTCTACTAGATCAAGATATTACCAAAAGGATCGAACTAAGAAAAATGGTAAAGATAAAAGTGATGGTGATACGATACCGGGGCACTCCCCCAAGGTTGGCAGTTGCCAAGGGGAGTGCCCATACCCGATGCTCAGTTCTTCTTTGTTGGTGAAGAAGGTGATGGTGTTGTTGTTGGCGTAGGCTTCTTCCTTAATTTGCGCTCGAGGATAGAATTTTGATCCCTCAGGTCATCGATCTCCTGCTCCAGGCTTAGTATCTTTTTGCATAATTCCTGTTTGTTTTCTTGCAAGAGGCGAAAAGGGATAAACTCGATCTTAGGTTTCTTTACTCTATGCGAGAGGCTTGACTTTTTGAACTCCACATGCATGTCCCCAGGTTGAGGTAATGGGACTTCATCTTCATCTGAGCTCATCTCCTCCTTTCCCTTAGGTTCATAGTCCTCTTCCTCTTCTTCCGTAGTCCAACCACAATGCTCCACATCCCCATAGACCTTAGGATCTGCAAGGTAATCAGCCACATAGCTTTCTCCTTCCGAATCCTGGGATGACATGTTGCTCAAATCTGTAGCAGGACAGCTCGAAACAAAGCTAAGAGATATTTGCGCGATACAGTGGTCAAAACCTTCGGGAGATTATATAATGATTTTTTACCGACTAAAAGAAGTATTGTGCAAGAAAACGGAGTCCGAAGAGCACACGAGGTGCCCACGAGACAGGGGGCACGCCCAGGAGGGTAGGGCGCGCCCTCCACCCTCGTGGAAGCCTCGTGTCCTTTCCGGTCTACTTCTTATTTTCCCATTTTCTTAAATATTTCAAAACGGAGAAAAATTGCCATTAGAACTGTTTTGGAGTCGGTTTACTTACCGTACCACGTACCTATTCCTTTTCGGATTCTGAAACGTTCTGGAAAGTGTCCCTTATGTATTCCTCCAGGGTTACAGTTTCAATAATATTAGTTCCAACATTTATGGGATTACCTGAGATATAATGTTTGATTCTTTGACCGTTCACCACCATCGGATTTGTGCCTTCGAAGTTGTTGATTTTTATGGCATTGGAACGGTACACCTCCTCGATAACGTAAGGACCTTCCCATTTAGAGAGAAGTTTGCCTGCAAAAAATCCTAAACGAGAGTTGTATAATAATACATAATCACCTACATTAAACTCACGTTTTTGTATCCTTTTATCATGCCATCTTTTAAATTTTTCTTTAAATAGTTTGGCATTGTCATAAGCCTGGGTTCCCCATTCATCAAGTGAGCTAATGTCAAAAAGCCTCTTCTCACCGGCAAGTTTGAAATCATTATTGAGCTCTTTAATGGCCCAATATGCCTTATGTTCTAATTCGAGAGGTAAGTGACATGCTTTTCCATAAACCATTTTATACGGAGACATGCCCATAGGATTTTTGTATGCAGTTCTATAAGCCCATAATGCATCATCAAGTTTCTTGGACCAATTCTTTCTAGATCTATTAATAGTATTTTGCAAAATTAATTTAAGCTCTCTATTGCTAAGTTCTACTTGACCACTAGACTGTGGGTGATAAGGAGATGCAATTCTATGATTAACATCATACTTAGCAAGCATTTTACGGAAGACACCATGAATAAAATGTGAACCACCATCAGTCATTAAGTATCTAGGGACTCCAAACCTCGGAAAAATAACTTCTTTAAGCATCTTAATAGAGGTGTTATGATCGGCACTACTAGTTGGAATAGCTTCTACCCACTTAGTAACGTAATCAACAGCAACTAAAATATGTGTATACCCATTAGAGGAAGGGAAAAGTCCCATATAATCAAAGCCCCAGACATCAAATGGTTCAATAACAAGTGAATAATTCACAGGCATTTCTTGACGTCTACTAATATTACCAATTATTTGACATTCATCACAAGATAAGACAAACTTACGGGCATCCTTGAAGAGAGTAGGCCAATAAAAACCGGATTGCAATACCTTATGTGTAGTTCTATCTCCAACATGGTGTCCTCCATAAGCTTCGGAGTGACACTTGCGTAGGATTTGTTCCTGTTCATGCTCAGGTACACAACGTCTAATAACACCATCTACTCCTTCTTTATAAAGGTGTGGGTCATCCCAGAAGTAATGTCTTAAATCATAGAAAAACTTTTTCTTTTGCTGGTATGTGAAACTAGGTGGTATAAATTTAGCAACAATGTAATTAGCATAATCAACATACCATGCAACAGTACGAGAAGCATTTATGACAGCTAATTGTTCATTAGGAAAGCTATCATCAATAGGTAGTGGGTCATCAGGAACATTCTCTAACCTAGACAAGTTGTCTGCAACGGGATTCTCAGCTCCCTTTCTATCAATAATATGCAAATCAAATTCTTGTAGCAGGAGAACCCATCTAATAAGTCTAGGTTTAGCATCTTTCTTTTCCATAAGATATTTAATAGAAGCATGATCAGTGTGAATAGTTACTTTAGAATCAACAATATAAGGTCTGAACTTATCACAAGCAAATACAACTGCTAAGAATTCTTTTTCAGTAGTAGCATAATTTCTTTGGGCATTGTCTAGAGTTTTACTAGCATATTTGAATAACATTCAATTTTTTGATCAACTCTTTGTCCTAGAACAGCCCCTACAACATAATCACTAACATCACACATAATTTCAAAGGGTAAATTCCAATCAGGTGGCTGAACAATAGGTGCACAAATCAGGGCTTTCTTAAGTATTTCAAATGCTTCTACACAATCATCATCAAAGACAAAAGGAATATCTTTTTGTAATAGGTTAGTCAGAGGCCGAGAAATTTTTGACAAGTCCTTAATGAACCTCCTATAAAAACCGGCATGACCAAGGAAACTTCTTATACCTTTGTTGTCCTTGGGACACGACATCTTTTCAATAGAATCCACTTTAGCTTTGTCAACTTCAATACCTCGTTCAGAAATTTTATGCCCCAAGACAATACCTTCATTAACCATAAAGTGGCACTTCTCCCAATTCAAGACAAGGTTAGTTTCTTCACATCTCTTCAAAACTCGATCAAGGTTTCTCAAGCAATCATCAAAAGAGGATCCATAAATAGAGAAATCATCCATGAAAACTTCACAAATCCTTTCACAAAAGTTAGAGAATATAGTCATCACGCATCTTTGAAAGGTAGCAGGTGCATTACATAAACCAAAAGGCATACGTCTATCAGCAAAGGTATCGAAAGGGCAAGTAAAAGTAGTCTTTTCTTGATCATTAGCTGACACAGGTATTTGAGAGAAACCAGAGTATCCATCTAGAAAGCAAAAATGTGTGTGTTTGGATAATCTTTCTAGCATTTGATCAATGAAAGGCAAAGGGTAATGATCTTTTTTAGTAGCTTTATTTAATTTGCGGAAATCAATTACCATCCTATAACCTGTAATAATTCTTTGCGGAATCAATTCATCTTTATCATTAGGAACGACAGTAATACCTCCTTTCTTAGGGACACAATGGACATGACTTACCCATTGACTATCAGCAATGGGATAAATTATACCTGCTTCAAGGATCTTTAATATTTCCTTTCTTACCACTTCTTTCATCTTAGGATTTAGCCGTCGTTGGTGACCAATAACTGGTTTGGTGTCTTTCTCCAAATTTATTTTGTGTTGACATAGAGTGGGACTAATGCCCTTAAGATCATCAAGAATATATCCAATAGCAGCACGGTGCTTCTTCAGAGTTCTCAATAATCTCTCTTTTTCATGCTCTGAAAGGTTAGCACTAATAATAACATGATATATCTTCTTTTCATCAAGATAAACATATTTAAGAGTATCATGCAATGGTTTAAGCTCAAACATGGGATCACCCTTTGGTGGAGGAAGATCCCCTAGGATTTCAATAGGCAATTTGTGTTTCAAAATAGGTCCTTGTTTAAAGAATAATTCATCTATTTCCCTTCTTTCATTCATAAACATATCATTTTCATGGTCTAGCAAATATTGTTCTAAAGGATCAGTAGGAGGCACGACAATAGAAGCAAGACTAATAATTTCATCTTTACTAGGCAATTCTTTATCATGGGGTTATCTACTAAATTTAGCAAAATTAAACTCATGAAACATATCCCCTAAACCAACAGAAACAATATCCTAGTTGCAGTCTATCCTAGCATTAACAGTATTCAAGAAGGGTCTACCAAATATAATGGGACAAAAGTCATCTTGTGGGGAACCAAGAACAAGAAAATCAGCAGGATATTTAACTTTCCCACACAAGACTTCAACATCTCTAACAATCCCAACTGGTGAAATAGTATCTCTATTGGCAAGCTTAATTGTAACATCAATCTCTTCTATCTCAGCAGGTGCAATATCATGCATAATTTCTTTGTATAAGGAATGCGGTATTGCGCTTGCACTAGAACCCATATCACATAAGCCATGATAACAATGATATCCTATTTTAACGGAAATAATAGGCATGCCTACAACAGGTCTATGTTTATTTTTAACATCAGGTCTAGCAATTCTAGTAGCTTCATCGCAGAAGTAAATAACATGCCCATCAATATTATCGGCCAAGAGATATTTAACCATAGCAATTTTAGGTTCAACTTTAATCTGCTCAGGGGGTTTAGGTGTCTTAATATTACTTTTGTTAACCACAGTTGAAGCTTTAGCATGATCCTTTATTCTAACAGTGAAAGGTGGTTTCTCAATATAAGCAGTAGGAACAACAGGATCATCATAAGTGATAGTCTTTTCTTCAACTTTAATAGGAGCAACGACTTTTACTTCAATGGGAGGATTATATTTAAACCACTTCTCCTTAGGGAGATCAACATGAGTAGCAAAGGATTCACAGAAAGAAGCTACTATCTCAGAGTCAAGTCCATATTTAGTGCTAAATTCACGGAAAGCATCGGTATCCATAAAAGATTTAACACAATCAAACTTAGGTGTTATACCCGACTCCTTAGCTTCATCGAGGTCCCAATCTTCAGAGTTTCATTAATTTCTTTCCAATAAATCACATTTGAATTCAATAGTCTTCATCATAAAAGATCCAGTACAAGAAGTATCGAGCATGGAGTGATTACTGAGAGAAAGCCGAGCATAATTTTTTTGAATAATCATTTCTCTTGAGAGCTCATGATTGCGGCATGAATATAACATTGACTTAAGCCTCCCCCAATCTTGAGTGATGCTTTCTCCTTCGTGAGGCCAAAAATTATATATATAATTACGATCACGATGAACAAGATGCATAGGATGAAACTTCTGATGAAATTCCAATTTCAATCGCTTATAGTCCCATGATCCCATATCATCACATAGCCCATACCATGTCAATGCCTCTCCCTTCAAAGATAAAGGGAATACCTTCTTCTTGATAACATCCTCGGGCATACCCGCAAGCTTAAATAATCCACAAACTTCATCCACATAGATTAAGTGTAAATCGGGATGCAATGTTCCATCTCCTGCAAAAGGATTAGCTAGCAGCTTCTGTCGTGGAGTTGACACGGCAGATGTCCTAGAGCAAGGACTTAGTCGTAGGGCCATCGCACTAGGAAGCTTAAAGGGGTTGATCGGGACAAAGGACACACGAGAGAGTTTTTATACTAGTTCGGCCCCTTACGATGAAGGTAAAAGCCTACGTCTAGTTGGGATTGATATTGCTGAGGTTTCGATCTCCAAGAGGCTCAAATCGCTGGCTTGGTTATCGACTTGGTTGTTTCTTGCCCTAAACCGCCACCGGGTCGTCCCCTTATATACACGGGTTGATGCCTGGTGGCCTACAGAGTCCCGGTGGCTCATAATCGTGTCTGGCTCGGTGACCTTCTTTACATGCCTTTCTGTACAAGTATTTCCTTACATACAGTGGTTTATTGTATCAGGCCTTAAACCGACCCCAGGCCTTTGGGCCTTCTATAAGACTTAATAAACTACAATCTTTGAATGTTTACTGGGCTTCTTGCGTAACCCGCCATTGAAGCTGACCCGACCCCTCCTGGGCAGGTCTCAACTGATAGTAATATCCCCAACATTAGGCCCCAGGTTGACTTTGAACTTTGTTCTTTGTCAATCTTCCATACTTAGCCAAAAAATCAATCTTCTGAAATTTCCTTGTAACCCGCCATGACATCATCTCTGGATTTTTTGGAAAACCACCACCATGTCATCTTTTAACGGATCTTTATCTTTAATGCCTTTCCGAAAATCGAGGTGCCTAGGTAGCTGGATAACCATGTTTTGGTCTCCTCGTTTCTCGTGCCCACCTATCGGTCTTTTCCTTATAAATAGTCATGACCTAGGTCTTTTCTATTCTCCCCCTTCGGTCGTCTTCTTCCTCTCGCTGCTTCTCTATCGCTCGAGCTCTGCCGTCGCCGCCGCAGATCTTGTCTTCATCGACTCAGGCCACCGCAACCTGATTCGACCTGAAGAAAACACAACGAACCTCCGCTGCAACTCTGCATCTGTAAGTATCTTTCTTCCTCGACATCAGATCCGCATTAGGACCTTCAAGTTCCTTGGTGTTCTTCACTGTTCGTCATGAACTCTTCATAGATTTCATCACCATCGCCATTTCTTGATATTTGGATAGTATAAAACCGATGCGGTAGTTATTTCGCACCCACTTCAAATGCAAATAAATTCCTTTTCTTGTTCAGAGGCTTTGTTTAGAACTAACGAACTCGCCTGTATTAGATATTTAGGTCTAGAATATTTTTCTTGTCACAACAACCATTTGATCCAAAATAATAATGATAGCTTGGTGAAACTTGTTTATGCTAACACTTAGCTGTGGTTGCTCTCTGAGAAAGTCCATAGTCATGGCGGCTTATCTCTTCGGCTTCCTTTTCCTTATATGTTATTAGCCCTTAGTTAAGCCGCCATTGCTTGTTTTACATCTTCCACTTTTGACTGTTAACCTGACCGTAAACTGAATCGGCACGTTATTTCTTTTTCAGTTCCTTGCACGTCATGCCGTCAAAGACACCCACTGTCTATAACTGGGTCCCCTCATCCATAACTGAGGAACGGTTAAAAGAGTTCTTCATCATTGGGTTTCTGCCTTCAAAAAATGTCATGTCTTATCGTGCTCCTGACCCGGAGGAAGAACGCCCCAACCCAAAAGACAGAGAAGTGATTGTTTTCACTGACCATATGAACCGTGGTTTCTCACCGCCCGGTTCAAAATTCTTCAGAGAGGTTCTTCATTTTTTCAAACTCCATCCTCAGGACGTCAGACCCAATTCTATTTCCAACATTTGTAACTTCCAAGTACTCTGTGAGGTGTATCTTCAGCAAGAGCCGACCGTAGAGCTGTTTAGAGAGTATTTTTATCTGAACCGGCAAAATGAATGCACCAACGGTCCCAGCTTAGAACTCGGAGGCATCTCGATTCAGCGCCGTCAGGGTGTTGTCTTCCCTCTCATCGTCTTACCAAGTCATCCAAAGGACTGGAACCAAACTTGGTTTTATTGTCAGGATATCTCTCTAGCAAATGAGAAACCGCTGCCGGGTTACCGCCCCGGTCGTCTTGACTCCAAGTTCTCCCTTCTGGATAAACTCACCGTAGCTGAACGCAAGAGGCTGCTTCTATCCATCAGAAGATCAATGCCTTGTTGGGGAACGGTTTAACTGGAGTAGATCTGACCCGCTGCTGGATCTCATGGCGGGTTATTCCATTAAGCCGTTGATCAAAACTGATGTATGAATATGGTGGAGGCCCGGACGACTCTCTTCGTCACAGCCCAGTTGAACTCACCGAAGAAGGCATTGTTTCAATGTCAAACCTTTTGGTGAACAGGAAATATGAAGACCGCAACATTGTTGGGTTAAACCCCTTCTGCAAGCTTAACTCGGTACCAGAAGTAAGCATATTCTGATCTCTTTTCCTTTGTATTTTTCCCAGATATACTGCTTTAGCACTGATCTTTCTTCTTGTCTTTGCAGGCCAATTCTGACTTTTGGAAGGTGAAATATGACCATGAGGCTGCCAAGAAGGCGAAAGCCGCCGCTATGAACACCAAGAAGACAACCCGGAAATTGAAGAAGAAGAAGAAGAAGAAAACCACGGTTGAAGATTTAATGAAGCTTGATGACTCATCTGACTCGGAGGTAGCCCTTGATTCCCTTGGCCAATTTTTTAACAATCTTATTGACACTGATCCTTACCAGGATGACACTGGGGCCAGTCAGGCTGGGGAAGCAGAGGTAACTATCATTTCCTCCGACTCAGAGCCCTTACCAAGACACAAAGTTTGATGAGTGATCCGTAAAGTAAGGTTTTCTAACCCCTTAGCTCACTTGGATCCCAACTTTCATTTGAAAAAGCAGCAACATGAAAACCGCCGTGAAGCTGAGATTGAAGATGAACCGGCTGTCGACCTTCAACAGACCCCTCGGAAATGCCCGAACGAGGTTTACTTTTACTGTCCTTAACTTGTTTTAATGAATCCTGCTCATTGTATTCCGTTTAACTCCTCTTTTACCTTTTCAGGAGGTGTCTCGTTCTTCAGGAGACTCATCACAAACACAATTCCCGGCTTTCAAGACTGCCCCTGGGTAAACTGAAATCCTCTTTTCTTCCGGGTTGATCAATTGTATCTTGATGCTGACTGTCCTGTAATATATATTTTTTCTTTAGCGGCCAGGCTAGATCCAAGAAGGCGAAGGTAACAAAGCCGGCGGAAGACCCGCCAGTACTAACATCTGAACCGGCTAGGCCGCCTTCTCCATTAACTGCCGCCCAGAAGACCCGCCTATTATCCATGAAGCAAATCCTTCGGAGCCGTCTCTTGACAAAGCCACTATGAATCCTTCCACAGTTGGACCGTCAAGCTCAACTGACCCGCCGTCTCCACGTGTTCAAGATGTTCAAATTACTGGGAGCCATTTTGTTGAGCCGGGGAACCCAATGGTGTTGGCTCGGTGCACAGCTAAGCAAGAAGCATTGGAGAGGCAGAAGGTTCGCTTTGAAGTTGCCAACTACGACCGTCTTAATGCTAGTGACATCTTATCCGGCTATCTCAGTCATGTACACTCTAGTCGTGAGTCTGAGATCGAGATGGTCAAGCAGCTTTAGTTGAAATATGAGGTACATTGTTTCCGGTTTACCAATAGTCCCCAAGGACCGGTTTATTTTGATCATTAATGAATCGGTACTTCAGAATTTAAAACCATCTGCAAAGTACTTAACATTCCGGTTTACCCTTGATAAACTTGCTGAACTGCGTACATTAGCCCCAAAGTGCCAAGTGATGTTACTTTGTAAAGGACTTGGGACTTCAAACATGTTGGTAGAGTCATAAAAATTTGATTTGGCATACATTAGCCCCCAAGTGCCAGGTGCTGTTACTTTGTAAAGTACTTGGGACTTGAATCTTGAATTTGGATACTGGAATTTAAAACCAAGTCTTGACTTATCTAAATGTTTCACAGAATGCATTGTCTGAACTAAACTCTCAACTGACTGACGCAAAAACCCGGCTAGCGAGTTAGGAGTCAGAAATCAAGGCTTCCACCTCCAAACTGCACATAAGCCTTTCTGAAACGGAGAATTTGAAGACTAGCTTTGCTGCCAAAGAGAAAACTTGGGAAAATGAGAAAACACTTCTAACCCGGCGTGCTGAAACAGCCGAAACAACTCTGAAAGAAATATCAACCGAGCTGAACGGTTTGAAGGGCCGGGTGTCTCAAATGGTCGCTGCTATCTTTGGTAAGCTGCCTTGTTTGGACCTTTCGTGTATTTTATGCCAAACCGGAGTATAATCCGCCCACTGACTCTGTTAAATATATGCAGGTCCGTGAAGCAAAAATTTGAGCCAAGACCCGTTGATTAAACTGAAAGTCGTGTACACCTTGGTTGAACAATTGTACATTGGTGCACAACAGGCTCTGGCCGCTATCTCTCCTGCAAACCAAGGACCCAACCGGCTTAGCGATGTCCTGAAGAAGCTGTCCATCCTTCCGGCGAGATTCCAAGAAGTAAAACGCTCCTGCATGTGAGCCGGAGCTTTGACCCGGCGGAGGTGGCAAGAGGTTACCCTACTGTGAAGGAGGACGGGTCTCTGTTTGATCAGGATGATTTCATAGTGTGTGTATGCGAAGTCCAGCCTCAAGCAACTAGTCTTGGAGAGGACACCAATGTGGACAAGTACCAGCCGGGTTTGGATAATGAAAATAAGAAGATGGCCACTCCTTCATATAAAGTAGCATATCTGATCCCACCTGTGAGAGAAGATACCTTTGCTCCGGAGATTGACCCGGTCGGCCTGATTGACGACGAGGCCGAATTTGTCGCCATGAACGACTTTGATTGGTCAAAATCCAACTTCCAGCAAACAGAAGGTGGTGAACCGGCGAGGGAGGGACATTGATCATATTCCTAGGCTTATAAAGCCTTGTAATAACTTTAGTTAAAACACTGCATGTCTGCTTATGCCATCATGCATAAAGGATCTCTTATGTGAATCTATGTTTCAGATGTCAATGTATGCATCGTTTAATGTTTGTCTCCGCAATGGTTGAACTCTGTTCCTGTGAACACAAGGAAAAGACTGGCAAGGCGGTTTAGAACCAACTAGGCTTAAACACCTAATGTACCACCCATAAATTTACCTCAATAAGGAAAAGAGAAACAAATGCAAATAAAGGATAAGGTTTAATACTAACTCTTGAGTTAACGCAGCAGGTAAGCGCGTATAAGTAAAAAACCATACCTTGTCCTTGTTGATCCTTAGATCGCCGGTTTTAAATAACCCGGGTGATGAATTGATAATTCAATATGTATGAAAAGTTAATACTCCTTGAATACTCAGTGATCATCATATCTTGGTAGTTCGTACCTTTGCATCTTTGAACCACTGGCTTGAATAACCCGGGCGGTTGTGTTGTCCAATAATTGAGCCGGCGAAGAAAACCAGGCTATCTTATTTGTAATATTGAAACAACAAAAAGCTCAAAGGCAAGCAACAGATAATAAACATAATTTTAACTATGTATCCAAAAATTTGGGGGTTTATGATTCGAATACGATCAGTAAACCGGACCAAAGGGGTTAAGCTAAGGTTCGAATACGACCATATAGCCCCCAGTGGCTTTGGCGTTGCGCCGATCAAGAGGGTACCGACATCTATGTTCTCTTTGGTTCGAATACGACCTATGTTTGAAGAGGAAGCCCCCAAATGACCTTGAGAGGTTTTTAACGACCCTGATTCGAATACGTTCCAAGTCGGACTCAAAAGGGGTTAAGCTATGATTCAGATACAATCAAGAAGCCCCCAGGTGAGTTTGGCCTTGAGCCGATCAAAAGGGTTACGACAGCTATGTTCTCTTTGGTTCGAATACGACCTATGTTTGAACAGGAAGCCCCCAAGTGACCATAAGATTTACAGCTAGATTCGGATACGATCATGAGCTGGACTAAAAAGGTTAAACTTGATTCAAATATGATCAGCTCCTTAATAGTCATTTGTGAATAAAAAATAATAAAGATTCATAGTCTTTGAAAAGAAAAAGAGACCGATGGTCTTACTTTATTGCTTATCATTGTATATACAATGTGAACGTATGTACATGATGAGAGCCGGTAGCTCAGGTGTAGTATGGCCGAAGTTGAGCGATGTTCCACAGCCGGCGGGTCTCTTCCTCCGACTTACGTGAGTCTTTGTGCTCTCGAACGTCAATGAGGTAATATGACCCGTTGTTTAAGTTCTTACTGACCACAAAGGGCCCTTCCCAAGGTGGGGATAACTTGTGTGCGTCTGACAGATCCTGGACGAGCCGGAGCACCAAGTCGCCTTCCTGAAAAGTCCTGGACTTAACCCGGCAGCTGTGATAATGACGCAGGTCCTGTTGATAAATTGCTGACCGCGCCGCCGCTAAGTCTCTTTCTTCGTCTAATAAGTCAAGCGCATCATGTCTTGCTTTTTCATTGTTAGCTTCAACCTAAGCCGCCACACGGGGCGAGTCATGACGGATGTCACTAGGCAACACTGCTTCTTCTCCATAAACCATGAAGAAGGGTGTGTAACCCGTAGACCTGTTGGGCATAGTGTTGATGCTCCATAACACTGAGGGTAACTCCTCTACCCAACAACCCGGCGTTCGCTGTAAAGGAACCATAAGCCGGGGTTTTAAGCCCTTCAGAATTTCCTGATTGGCTCTCTCCGCTTGACCATTGGATTGAGGATGAGCTACAGAAGAAACATCAAGCCGGATGTGCTCTCGCTGACAAAATTCTTCCATAGCCCCTTGGGATAGATTTGTGTCATTGTCTGTGATAATACTGTGTGGAAAACCGAAACGGAAGATTACTTTTTTCATGAACTGAACCGTCGTGGTTGCATCACACTTACTCATAGGCTCCGCCTCAACCCATTTGGTGAACTTATCAACAGCCACCAAGAGATGCGTCTTTTTATCCTTAGACCTTTTGAAAGGTCCCACCATGTCAAGGCCCCAGACTGCAAACGACCAAGTGATTGGAATCATCCGGAGCTCTTGAGCCAGCACATGCGCTCGTCATGCAAATTTCTGACATCCATCACATCTACTGACCAGATCTTCTGCATCAGCGTGAGCCGTTAACCAGTAAAAACCATGACGAAACGCCTTGGCCACTAAAGATTTTGACCCGACGTGATGACCACAATCGCCTTCATGGATTTCACAAAGGATTTCTTGACCTTCTTCAGGGGAAACACACCGCTGAAACGCTCCGGAAACACTGCGATGGAATAACTCTCCATCCGAAATCGTCATGGACTTAGACCACCGGGTTATCTGTCGAGCCAGGGTCTCATCCGCTGGCAACTCTCCCCGGGTCATGTAAGCCAAGAATGGCACCGTCCAACCTGGGATGACGTGAAGAGCCGCCACCAACTGCGCCTCCGGGTCAGGAACAGCTAAATCTTCTTCTGTGGGAAACTTGACAGAGGGGTTATGCAAAACATCTAAAAAGGTGTTGGGTGGTACCGGCTTACGTTGAGACCCCAGCCAGCTCAAAGCATCAGCTGCTTCATTTTTCCGACGGTCAATGTGTTCCACCTGATAACCCTTAAAATATCCTGCAACAACATCGACCTCTCGGTGATAAGCCGCCATGAGAGGGTCT
Organism: Triticum urartu; assembly: GCF_056163025.1. Taxonomy (NCBI): domain Eukaryota; kingdom Viridiplantae; phylum Streptophyta; class Magnoliopsida; order Poales; family Poaceae; genus Triticum; species Triticum urartu. The sequence goes on along the minus strand of NC_141876.1, from coordinate 345,919,897 downwards.
TTGGAATCCCACTTGCTAGACACCTATTGAGCCACTAGATCTGAATCACCAAGACATCTGACCCGACTCAAGCTCATCTCCTTTGCCACTCGAAGACCATGGAGCAACGCCTCATACTCTGCTGCGTTGGTAGTGCATGGAAACATCAACCGCAACACATAACAAAATTTATCACCTCGTGGGGAAGTTAATACAACTCCAGCCCCTGAGCCTTCCAATTTCCTGGACCCATCAAAATGAATAGTCCAATATGTGTTGTCCGGCTTTTCTTCTGGCATCTGCATCTCTATCCAGTCATTGATGAAGTCAACCAGGGCTTGAGACTTAATCGCAGTACGTGGAACATACTTTAGCCCATGAGACCCAAGCTCAATTGCCCACTTGGCAACTCGCCCTGTAGCTTCTCTGTTTTGAATAATGTCTCCCAAAGGAGCAGAGCTAACCACAGTGATTGGATGTCCCTGAAAGTAATGCTTAAGTGTCACACCCTAGCTGGTTCATGCATTAGAGTGTTGCATCATGTCTAGTTTTACAGAAACTTGAAATGGGGATGACAGAACCCCCAGCACCCCCCTGGAAACAACTAGGGTTTACTAAAATTATTTTCAATGAACCCAAAATGCCCTTCACAAAATGTTCATCATTTCTGGATTGGGTTAAAACCCCTGGCAAAAATGGTGCACTCTTTTCCAGGACATTCTGGATTTTTTGAATTAAATCATAAGTATTTGAATTTGGGCATTTAAATGCTATAAAATATTTTAAATGCCCAAATAATTCTGGATTTAAGTGAGGGCTGTCAGGAATAATCCCAACAGAGCCCACAATTATTTTCAGGATTTTAGTAAGTGCCTAAGTATTTTTAATAAAGCCCTAAAGTTACAGAAAAATAGAAAAAGAAAACAAAACAGAAATAAAAGAGGAGCAGGAAACTTACCTGGCCGCAGCCCACCTGGCCGGCCCAGCACTGTGCTGGCCCGTGCCAGCCAGCTGCTTCTCCCTCGCCAGGCAGGCATAGAGGTGACGCCGGCGAGCACGAGCTCGCCACGGCATCAACTGCTTGCCGCACGCGAGGCCAAGACACCTGGGCGAGCCTGTGGACATCTCGTTCGCCCCCTGCCTCTCTCCCTCGCTCCCCCGAAGCCATGGCCGATGCAGCCGCCGTCGTCTTGCCGCCGTAGCCGCAGCCACCGTCGTCCCCGTGTCACCCCACCGTGCCCACGAGCTCCGCAACATCTCCCTCGACCTCCTCAGCGAGCCACGAGGTCTCGGACACGCTGCAACGCCGCCACCGCTGCCGTTCCCCTCGTCGGTCACCGGAGATCGTCGCTGACGATTCGCCGCCTCCCAAGCATCCCCGAGCCCGCATCGACGCCCGCTGCACTCGCCATGAGCTTCTCTCTCTTCTCCCCCTAGCCACGTCGCTCGAGCTGCCCTCTAACCCCGTTGGCCATCACGGCCGAGAGCTCGGCTCCGCCGGCCATGTCGTCGACGTGGCCACAGGCACATAAGCTCGATTCCGAGCGCGTCACCACACTCACCACGTTCCCATGAGCCTAACGCACCACTCCCCACGCCTCGCCGTGCCCCGTAGCTTCGGGTTCATCCTCGCCCGAACTCCGGCGATCGCCAAGGTCGTCGCCGGTGTCGTTCCCGGCCTCCCCGAGCTCCACTTTCTCCACCAAACGACGCGGCTCGCTCCCCGCATCACGCAGCTGCTCTCTGCCGTCAATTTGGTCGCCGGAGACACAAACCCGAGCCCCTCCGTCGCGTCTGTCGTCGCCGGCGTCAAGCCGCCAGCGAGTTGACCACGTCTGACCCGTGTGGGCCCAAGTTGACTCCCCCTGAGCCTATGACAGGTGGGGCCGGCCTGCTAATTAGTTTAGGATTAGTGCTAACTAATTTTAGTTAGTTTAGGTCACTGACATGTGGGCCCAGGCCCCACTTACAGTTAGTTAGTATTAACTTAATCTTGTTAGTTAGCTGAGACACTGACAGACAGGGCCCACCAGTCAGGTTTGACTGGCCGTGGCGCCTTTGACTCGCTGACGTTACAGTGACGCAGTGCTAACGCAATTATTCATTTTCTGGATTTATTTTTATATAGGAAATTCCAGAAAATAGCCAAAACTTCTAAAAATCATAGAAAATCAACCATAGCTCCAAATCAAACAAATTATATATGAAAATGATCAGAAAAATTCAATCTATCCATCTGTAATGGTTACATGCATGACAAACCACTTTAACCTTGTTGTTTAGGTGAAACAAGCTAATACACTTATTATGCATAAGAACTTTAACCTTCATTTGAATCTTTGATTCAAATGGACCCATTTCAACTTGTTTCACATTGCATTAGGCAGGACACATCATTTTGCCATGTCATAGCATGCATCATATTGTTGCATATTGTCATGTGTTGATTATGTGTTGTGTGTCCTTCGTGGTAGGTTCTGCCTCCGAGGATATCTCCGAGTATCCAACTGAAGGGCAGTACCCTACTACCACTCCATCAGGCAAGCAACCCCATTGATCATATCGATACAATCCCATGTTCTCGCCTCTGCTATCATTTACTGCATTAAGACAACAACGTTTCAAACTGTTGTGTGCTGCGGTAGTTGAACCCTTATCCTCTGCACGACCTGTCATTGCCACAGTAACTAGATTAAACCCACTAGCATGTGTAGGAGTTGATTGAGCCATGTTTGTGTTTCCTACCTTGCTATGCCTGCTATGCTTAGAGTTGTGTCAGGTCTAGTTCATCTGGGTGATGGGCTAGAGTGAAATGATTCTGACGGTAATGTGAGTGGTGCGTTGAACATGATTTGGTAAAGGTATCGATGAGAGGCCATGTAGGAGTACATGGTGGGTTGTTTCATTGAGGCCGTTCATAAGAACTGAGATCTGTATGCGTGATTTAAGATTCAGCTACTACCACACATTGGGCCCTGAAATATGACCCCGCTCGACTTACTAACCCCTCTCGTCCTCTGTCCAGGAGTTGCAACTAGTTTCTGGTGTTTGTAGGTTATGTGTTGGCGGCCGTGGGTAGCGTTGACCCTAGGGGTGGGCTATGATGCGGTAGATACACCGTGGCACGGTGTACCGAGTCGCCCGTTTGGTGTCTCAGGAACCCTGCACACATCGTTTGGGGCCCTTGAGGACACCCCGACCGGATCTCCTTGCGGATGGAACCTGAATAGGCGATAAACCTGGACTAGAGACTTGTGCGGTTAGTCAGGTCGTGGTCTACACCCACGTCGGCTTTCGCTTGAAGTCTGCCGAGCACATGTCGTGTGCAGACGCTAAGTGGTGGAAACATGTGTGATGAAGTACACCCATGCAGGGTATAAAACTATTCGAATAGCCACGTCCGCGGTAAAGGACTACTTGGTTGCCTGTACAGTTCATAGACAAGTTAATGGTTACTACTAAAAGAATCAAGATAAGTGTGAGTACCGAGGATGGCTCTCTCGTAGGATGACGAGGGAGGATCCCCGGTGGAGTATTGTGTTGGTGATTAGTGGACTCGTGTGCGAAAACTATTTTACTAGTGGTGTCCCGTAGGATAGCTTAGCCAAGAGTCAAAGCTGGCTTGCTGCAATAACTCCACCACCTTCTTGAGAATGAGCATGTATAGTAGGTTCTGATGTAAGACTTGCTGAGTACCTTTGTACTCATGTTTGCTTAATTACTGTTTTCAGACGACAACACCGCCCCCTCCGATGGGTTTTATGTAGATCTCGACGTCGATGAGTGACTTGCCACCCGGGTGGTGATCCTGGCCATGGAGGGCCCTATGTAGATAGACAGGCTTCGAGAAGCCTTCTTTCTTTCTAGTGTCTATACTCAGACTATTTGCTTCCGCATGTGCTTGTATGCTTGTATGACTTGAGTGTCGGGTCATGTGACCCCTACCTGTATGAACATGTTATGTATGGCTCTGTGGAGCCTTTAAATAAAGTACTTGAGTTGTAGAGTTTTGTTGTGTTGCCATGTTGTATTTGCACATATCGGGCATATTGTGTGTATGATTGAAATGCTTGGTATGTGTGGGATCCGACAATCTAGTTGTTTATCCTTGGCAGACTCCCTTATGGGGAAATGTAGTCTAGTGCTCCTTGAGCCATAGTAGTCCGCTACAGCCCGGTTCACCGGAGTCCTGCTAGCCCAGCACTACTGCTCAGGACACTTGACTGGCTGGCATGTGATTCACTTTGTTCCTATGTCTGTCCCTTCGGGGAAATGTCACGCGGTGACTTCCGGAGTCCTGCCTAGCCTGCTACAGCCTGGGTTCCCCGGAGTCCTGTTAGCCCAGTGCTACAGCCCGGATTCACTCGCTGATGACCGACATGCTTGATGTGATTCATGTATGCATGTCTCCATAGGTCTGTGCCGCTTTGGGTTCACGACTAGCCATGTCGGCCCGGGTTCTCTGTCATATGGATGCTAGCGACACTATCATATACGTGAGCCAAAAGGCGCAAACGGTCCCGGGCCATGGTAAGGCGACACCCGTGGGGACACCGTGCATGAGGCCGCAATGTGATATGAGGTGTTACTGGCTAGATCGATGTGACTTGGAATCGGGGTCCTGACATTAAGCTTTCGGCTTGCCATGAATACCCCATAAACAAGCTTCTGCCAATGTGGATATTGTTGCTTAGACTCAATTAGCACTTCACTAACATAATAAACCGGCCGCTGAACCAGATGCTCTCTGCTAGCCTCCTTGCGCTCTACCACCATAGCCACACTAACAGCCCATGAGTTGGCAGCCACGTGTAACAATAGCGGCTCTTTCTCAATTGGAGCAGCTAGGACCGGCGGCTCAGCTAGTTGTGCCTTCAGATCCTCAAAAGCGGCATTCGCAGCATCACTCCAAACAAAAACATTCGTTTTCTTCATCAATTGATACAGAGGCATAGCCTTTTCCCCTAACCGGCTTATGAACCGGCTCAAAGCAGCCACACGACCCGCCAGTCGTTGAACATCATTGACGCAGGTTGGTTTGGCTAGAGATGTGATTGCCTTGATTTTCTCCGGGTTAGCTTCAATTCCTCGGTTAGACACCAAGAAACCCAAGAGTTTGCCGGCTGGCACTCCAAAAACACACTTGGCCGGGTTAAGCATCATCTTGTAAACCCGAAGATTATCAAAAGTCTCTTTCAAGTCTGTGACCAAGGTTTCCTCTTCCCTGGATTTCACCACTATATCATCCACATAGGCATGAACATTGCACCCAATTTGATTGTGAAGACAATTCTGCACACACCGCTGGTAAGTCGCCTGGGCACTCTTAAGCCGAAAAGGCATAGACACATAGCAGAAAGCCCCAAAAGGAGTTATAAACACTGTCTTCTCTTGATCCTTGACTGCCATCTTAATCTGATGATAACCGGAGTAAGCATCTAAGAAACTCAACCATGCGCAACCCGCCGTAGCATCAATGATCTGATCAATGCGGGGAAGAGCAAACGGATCAGCCGGACAAGCTTTGTTCAAATCTGTGTAATCCACACACATACGCCAGGTGCCATTCTTTTTGAGTACAAGCACCGGGTTAGCTAACCATTCTGGGTGAAAGACCTCCACAATGAACCCGGCTGCCAAGAGCCGGGCCACCTCTTCTCCGATGGCCTTGCGCCTTTCTTCATTGAACCGCCGGAGAAACTGTCTAATAGGTTTAAACTTTGGATCGATATTAAGAGTGTGCTCAGTGAGTTCCCTCGGGACACCCGGCATGTCTGAAGGTTTCCATGCAAAGATGTCCCGGTTCTCACGGATGAACTCGATGAGCGCGCTTTCCTATTTCGGATCCAAATTTGCGCTGATGATGAACTGTTTGGATGAATTGCCAGGCACAAAGTCAACCATCTTAGTGTCATCAGCTGACTTGAACTTTAACTCCGGCTCATGCTCTGTTGTTGGTTTCTTTAATGATGTCATATCCGCTGGGTCAACATGATCCTTGTAGAATTTCAACTCCTTTATTGCACAAACAGATTCAGCATAGGCAATGTCCCCCTCTTCACATTCCAAGGCTATCTTTCGGCTCCCATGGACTGTAATGGTGCCCTTGTGACCCGGCATCTTGAGCTGCAAATACACGTAACACGGCCGAGCCATGAACTTGGCATAAGCCAGCCACCAAAACAGAGCATGATATGGGCTTTTGATCTTAACCGCTTCAAAGGTTAATTTTTCTGCTCTGGAGTCATACTCATCCCCAAGGCTACCTCCAGCTCGATCTTACCAACTGGGTATGCCGACTTACCGGGTACCACACCATGAAAAACAGTGTTGGATTGTTTAAGATTTTTATCCATCAATCCCATCCGGCGGAACGTCTCACAGTAAAGGATGTTGATGCTGCTGCCTCCATCCATGAGTACTTTAGTAAACTTGTACCCACCAACTTGAGGTGCCACTACCAAAGCCAAGTGACCCGGATTATCAACCCGGGGCGGGTGATTCTCTCTGCTCCACACAATAGGCTTCTCCGACCAACGTAAATAATGTGGGATTGCCAGCTCAACGGCATTAACGGCCCTCTTGTGGAGCTTCTGGTCCCTCTTACATAAACTGGTAGTAAAGACATGATACTATCCACTACTCAACTGCTTCGGGTTGCTCTGATAGCCGGATTGTTGTTGCTGCTGATTTCCTTGGCCGTGCTACTGATTATATCCTCCTTGGTGACCAGGGTAACCCTGACCGTGAAAACCTCCTCTGCTTGAACCGGCGCCCGGGCCCTGAAAGCCGCCTCCACCTGAGCCGCCACCTGGGCCGTGACCCCCATCAAATGCGTTTGAATTTTTAAACTCTTTCATGATCGTGCAATCCTTCCACAAGTGGGTGGCTGCTTTCTCCCGGGTGCCGTGTTTTGGACAAGGTTCATTCAACAACTGCTCAAGGGTGGGGCTTGACCCGCCCGATCGAGGGGGCTGTCTGCCCTTGCGCCGCTGATTACGGCCCTGCGCATTGGTATTGGCAACAAACTCATCAGCCTTACGTTTATTACCTCCTTGATTCACCGGGTTATGCTGGTGACCCTTGCCATTGCCGTTCTTCTTTCCCTTCGTTGCCTTTTCTTTGTCAGACACCGGGTCTTTAGTGGTGTCAGAATCAGCGTACTTGACAAGAGCCGCCATCAACGTTCCCATGTCATTATAGTCAGGTTTAAGCCGCCCCAACTTCTGCTTCAAAGGTTCAAAACGGAAATTTTTCTCCAACATCAAAACTGCTGAGCCGGCATCCATCTTGTCAGATGAACGTATTATCTCCTTGACCCGGCGCACCCAATGGGTTGTAGATTCTCCATCCTCTTTCTTGCAATTGGTCAGGTCCACAATCGACATTGGCTGCTTACATGTATCCTTAAAGTTTTGGATGAACCGCGCCTTTAACTCTGCCCATGAGCTGATAGAATTTGGTGGTAATCCTTTCAACCAGGTCCGAGCCGTTCCATCCAACATCATGGTAAAATACTTGGCCATGGCAGCATCGCTAACCTCCAACAGCTCCATAGCCATCTCATAACTCTCAATCCAAGCTCCCGGCTGTAAGTCAGCCGTGTAATTAGGCACCTTACGAGGCCCCTTGAAATCCTTGGGCAACCGCTCATTGCGTATGGCTGGGACCAGGCAAGGTACGCCTCCAGTTCTTGTGGCCACTCCTGCCTCAATCGAGGTTGCTAGATAAGCCAGAAAGGTTTGGTGAGCCGCCCGTTCCGCCTCTTGATGAACCCTCTCCTGATCCGCCAAGTTAAGGGCTCCAGCCCGCACCGGCTTATGCCTATATGGCCGGTTATGGCGTTGAGAATTACTTGACATCTCTGCAGACTCCATGTGCCTACTGTAACTCGGGCTCCGGCTTGGGTGAGGAGTTGAATGGATCCGGTCTTGACTGTAGGAGTATGCATCCTGCTGGGCCAAAGCTGTCTGAAGTAGTTCTCCTACCCTCCGGGTTTCAATTGCCGCCGGTGAGTCGCCTTCCATTGGGAGAGCCGCCAAACGAGCCGACACTGCGATGAGATTTTCCATAGGATTAGAGAAGTGACCCGGAGGTGTTGATACATAACGAGGAGGAGCTGGGTTCATGTGAGGCGGCTCCATGGTGCGTGGCTGAACTGGTGCACCGGGCGTTGTGACCCGATTTGCCTCCGGCGGGTTGCTTCCCCCAGCTCCGGGTGTATGGAATAGGTTCCTCGGATCCAGCGTTAGAGGCAGATGCGACTGAGTTTTCTGATGCCTCCTTCTCATGACCTCGTTTGATGCATTAAGATCCACCGAGAGCCAGAAGGTTTCTGCTTGAAGCTGCAGAGCACGAGCATCCAAAGCTGCTCGTTCTGCTGCCATCCGGGTTTCCTCCGCGGCTAGATTTTCCTTAGCTTGCACCATCTCCTCCCGTACGCGTGCCACTTCTGCGTCATGCTGGGCTTTATCCGCCGGTTCTACCGTAGCGGTTGACAGAGTCGTTAGTCTATCCATGAGGTCCATTAGAACCTGAGCCGGGGGGCGCGCGGGGTCTCCTGACCCGGCAGCTGCTGACCCGGTGGCCACCGCTGTCGCTGCGGTGGAGTTCTGCCCGGGCTGTGTCCCTGCCATGAAGACTCCGGCCCAATTCGGCGGCTCAAGGGGGTCCAGAATACTGCTGCCATCGGAACAACCCCGAGCATGCCGTCTTGCAGTTGGTACAACGAGTCCGTCTCACCTGTTGATGATGCAGTATCAGAGCAGATGGCCGTCTCCCTGCCTTCCATCGATCCTTCGGAGTATTCACGGCCATGGACGCAGCCTACGAAAGCATGCTTCACAACAGATTGAACACGGGCGGACCCGGCGCGCTGAGCCGTTTCGATGAGGTTGGTGTGGACGTCCGGCTCAGGGCCTAACTCGCTGATCCGGCCGATGAAGACGTGAATTCCGCCGAAGGGGACCCGGTACCCGTACTCGATTGAGCCAGCCTCGGGGCCCCAGCCTTCGTCGTCGATGTAGAGTTTGCCGCGACGACTCTTGGTCATCCGGCCCACAGCGTATCCCTTGAGCCCTTCGAAGTTGCCCTTCAAGAACTCAAATCCACCGTGTGCTGGCCCCACGGTGGGCGCCAACTGTCGTGGAGTTGACACGACAGATGTCCTAGAGCAAGGACTTAGTCATAGGGCCATCGCACTAGGAAGCTTAAAGGGGTTGATCGGGACAAAGGACACACGAGAGAGTTTTTAGACTAGTTCAGCCCCTTACGATGAAGGTAAAAGCCTACGTCTAGTTGGGATTGATATTGCTGAGGTTTCGATCTCCAAGAGGCTCAACTCGCTGGCTTGGTTATCGACTTGGTTGTTTCTTGCCCTAAACTGCCACCGGGTCGTCCCCTTATATACACGGGTTGACGCCTGGTGGCCTACAGAGTCCCGGCGGCTCATAATCATGTCCGGCTCGGTGACCTTCTTTACATGCCTTTCTGTACAAGTATTTCCTTACATATGGCGGTTTATTGTATTAGACCTTAAACCGACCCCAGGCCTTTGGGCCTTCTATAAGACTTAATAAACTACAATCTTTGAATGTTTACTGGGCTTCTTGCGTAACCCGCCATTGAAGCTGACCCGGCCCCTCCTGGGCGGGTCTCAACTGATAGTAATATCCCCAACAGTTTCTCTATCACACCCGAAGGAATTTCAAAGTAAACATTTTCAGTAGGTTCAGTAGGTTGAGGAGGAACTCTTTGCTCTACTGATCGGGGCGAAGATACCCCGAACAAGCCCCTCAAAGGATTATGTTCCATAGTAACAAGTGACAGTAAATTTCAGCACACTATATAAATTTTTCCTTACTAAATTCCACCTACCAAAGGCGTTTCTCTCCCCAGCAACGGAGCCAGAAAAGTTTCTTGATGACCCACAAGTATAGGGGATCTATCGTAGCCTTTTCGATAAGTAAGAGTGTCGAACCCAACGAGGAGCAGAAGGAAATGATAAGCAGTTTTCAGTAAGGTATTCTCTGCAAGCACTGAAATTATCGGTAATAGGTAGTTTTGTGATAAGGTAATTTGTAACGAGTAGCAAGTAGTAAAAGTAAATAAGGTGCAGCAAGATGGCCCAATCCTTTTCATAGCAAAGGACAAGCCTGGAAAAACTCTTATATGAAGGAAAGCTCTCCCGAGGACACATGGGAATTATCGTCAAGCTAGTTTTCATCACGTTCATATGATTTGCGTTCAGTACTTTGATAATTTGATATGTGGGTGGACTGGTGCTTGGGTACTATCCTTACTTGGACAAGCATCCCACTTATGATTTGTTGACACCAGATTTTGGCACGGCGAAGAACTGAATTAAGATGGCCTCAAATGGAGAAGTGCTCAAAGTGATAAAGTTTCGTATCGTCAAAAGGAAAAACTTTGATATTTGTGCCATAGTCATCTGGTCTCATCTCTAAGGCTGAAGTTGTGTTCGAAGTACTTAGATTTTGTATTTAGAACACTATTTGGCTGATTACGCCCCCAAGACTGCCCCATATTGAAAACTGATCTACATGAATTGTCTTCGTCTCGTCGAAACGATCGATTTTGATATAAGATCGTCTCACTCCAAGGTCATATGCAAAAGTTAGAGCCCGCACAACGCGACCCTCCAGTGAGCAAAAATATGACGCCCGGAACCAGACACATATGTGGGTATGTCTGATGTGCTGCGTGAATAATTAGCTGTCTTGCACGAGCGATTTGACCCTCGAGATGACCTCTGATGAAAAAACGTTCAACATGAAAGTTGTTCGTCTCATCGAAACGGTCAAGATTGCTTTTGGGCTCGTTTCCATCCGAGGTCGTTAGTCACCACAAAAAGGACACTCAAAGTACATCCAGTTTAAACCTAACAGTTTTGGAAAGTTCGGATAAAACCAGTCCAAATTTGACTAGGGTTTTGGACGTGAATTGATGTAATTTTCTTGTAAGGAAAGCCTAGATAAATCCTTTGCTTGTACGGGAAGTCCAGCCGCCTCTTATATATGTTGGGGGTGATGGCCGATTGAAAAACACACAATCGAACAAATCTATCTACATCTGTTACCTTTACTTTTCCTTTTCCCTTGTTCTTCTTCTTCCTCGTTCTTCGTTCGTTCTTATTCATTGCAGGTCGGCGAACCTCGAGGCTCTAGGGGCGGTCAGGCCAACCTAGGGCAGCCCATAGCTGCCACGCGTCCAGATGGGGTCCCTCCCGGGCGCGTGGGGTTTCGGGTCTACAAAAGCGCCCGCAGGATTGCTTGCGTACCGCGCTTCCGGCGGGTCTCCTTCAACGTGAGCTGCGGTGCATCACCCCCGGCGTTGGAGGTACACGGTGACGTGTTCATGTGCGAACATGATTAACCCCCATTGCAAGCATCCGCAACTACAACGGAAGTATTAAGGTAAACCTAACCATAGCATGAAACATATGGATCCAAATCAGCCCCTTACGAAGCAACGCATAAACTAGGGTTTAAGCTTCTGTCACTCTAGCAACCCATCATCTACTTATTACTTCCCAATGCCTCCCTCTAGGCCCAAACAATGGTGAAGTGTCATGTAGTCGACGTTCACATGACACCACTAGAGGGATGAGAACATACATCTCATCAAAATATCGAACGAATACCAAATTCACATGACTACTTATAGCAAGACTTCTCCCATGTCCTCAGGAACAAACGTAACTACTCACAAAACATATTCATGTTCATAATCAGAGGGGTATTAATGTGCATAATGGATTTGAACATATGATCTTCCACCAAGTAAACCAACTATCATCAACTACAAGGAGTAATCAACACTACTAGCAACCCACAGGTGCCAATCTGAGATTTGGATACAAAGATTGAATACAAGAGATGAACTAGGGTTTGAGATGAGATGGTGCTGGTGAAGATGTTGATGGAGATTGACCCCCTCCCGATGAGAGGATCGTTGGTGATGACGATGGTGATGATTTCCCCCTCCTAGAGGGAAGTTTCCCCGGCAGAACAGCTCTGCCGGGGCCCTAGATTGGTTCCGCCTCGTGGCGGCGGAGTTTCGTCCCGTGAGCTTGCTTATGATTTTTTCTCAAACGAAAGACCTCATATAGCAGAAGATGGGCATCAGAGGGCCACCAGGGGGCCCACGAGGCAGGGGTGGTGCGCCCAGGGGGTAGGGCGCGCCGCCACCCTCGTGGACGGTGGGTGGGCCCCCTCTGGTACTTCTTTCGCCCAATATTTTTTATATATTCTGAAACATGCTCCCGTGAAGTTTCAGGACTTTTGGAGATGTGCAGAATAGGTCTCTAATATTTGCTCCTTTTCCAGCCCAGAATTCCAGCTGCCGGCATTCTCCCTCTTCATCTAAACCTTGTAAAATAAGAGAGAATAGGCATAAGTATTGTGACATAATGTGTAATAACATCCCATAATAATAAATATCGATATAAAAGCATGATGCAAAATGGACGTATCAAGAAGCCACTAGTGAAACCTATGGCCCTCGGGTCTCTTTCTTATTATATTGCATCACTTTTATTTACATCGCATCTCGTTTACTATTTTGAAATCTTTACGTTCCAATCTATATAACAAAAATACCAAAAATATTTACTTTACTATCTTTATCAGATCTCACTTTTGCGAGTGACCGTGAAGGGATTGACAACCCCTTTATCGCATTGGTTGCAAGTTTCTTGATTGTTTGTGCAGGTACTGGGTGACTTGTGCGTTGTCTCCTGCTGGATTGATACCTTGGTTCTCAAAAACTAAGGGAAATACTTACGCTACTTTGCTGCATCACCCTTTCCTCTTCAAGGGAAAACCAACGCCATGCTTAAGAGGTAGCAATTACTGAGAGGGCCCAGAGACACCTCTCCGATACACGGAGTGACAAATCCTAATGTCGATCTATGCCAACTCAACAAACACCATCAGAGACACCTGCAGAGCATCTTTATAATCACCCAGTTACGTTGTGACGTTTGATAGCACACAAGGTGTTCCTCCGGTATTCGGGAGTTGCATAATCTCATAGTCAGAGGAACATGTATAAGTCATGAAGAAAGCAATAGCAATAAAACTGAACGATCATAATGCTAAGCTAACGAATGGGTCTTGTCCATCACGTCATTCTCTAATGATGTGATCCCGTTCATCAAATGACAACACATGTCTATGGTTAGGAACTTAACCATCTTTGATTAACGAGCTAATCAAGTAGAGGCATACTAGGGACACTCAGTTTTGTCTATGTATTCACACATGTACTAAGTTTCTGGTTAATACAATTCTAGCATGAATAATAAACATTTATCATGATATAAGGAAATATAAATAACAACTTTATTATTGCCTATAGGGCATATTTCCTTCATTAAGTTCATGGAGAAACGGAATAATGCATTAAGAACGATGACATGATGTAGACAAGATCTATTCATGTAGGAATAGACCCCATCTTGTTATCCTTAATAGCAAAGATACATACGTGTCATTTCTTGTCACTGGGATTGAGCACCATAAGACCGAACCCATCACAAAGCACCTCTTCCCATGGCAAGAAAAAGCGATCTAGTTGGCCTAAATAAACCAAAGATTCAAAGAAGGAATACGAGGCTATAAGTAATCATGCATATAAGAGATAAAAACTCAAATAACTTTCATGGATAAAATAGATCTGATCATAAACTCAAAGTTCATCGGATCCCAAAAAACACACCGCAAAAAGAATTACATCAAATAGATCTCCAAGAGACCATTGCATTGAGAATCAAGAGAGAGAGGAAGCCATCTAGCTACTAACTACGGACTCGTAGGTCTAGAATGAACTACTCACGCATCATCGGAGAGGCACCAATGAGGATGATGCACCCCTCCGTGATGGTGTCTAGGTTGGATCTGTGGTTTCTGGAACTTGCGGCGGCTAGAATTATGTTTCGTCGACTCCCCTAGGGTTTTTTGGATTTTCGGCGTATTTATAGAGCAAAGAGGCAGTGTGGGAGGCCACCGAGGTGGGCACAACCCACCAGGGCGCGCCCAAGTCGGTTGTGCGCCCCTCGGAGCCCCACTCTGGTACTTCCTTGGCCTAACTTTGTGTCTCCTGGTCTAGAAAAAATCTCCAAAAAGTTTCACTGTGTTCGGACTCCGTTTGGTATTGATTTTCTAGGAAGTAAAAATCAAGCAAAAAATAGCAACTGGCACTATAAAATAGGTTAGTCCCAAAAAATGATATAAAGTTGCTATAAAATGATTGTAAAACATCCAAGAATGATAATATAACAGCATGTAACAATAAAAAAATAGATACGTTGGAGACGTATTAGATATTCAGACACCGGAAGAGTTTTGGAGTGCACCGGGAAGTCATCGGATCGCCAGAAGGGGTTCCAGACACCCCCGGTAGGTGTATGGGCCTAATGGGCCAGGGGGGATAGATCAACCCACAAGGGGGCTGGCGGGTCCCTCTCCCTGGCTACCAGCCCTAGGGAAGTGCTACCTATTGAGGATTGTGTTGGTTTTCCCTTGAAGAGGAAAGGGTGATGCAGTAAAGTAGCATAAGTATTTCCCTCAGTTTTTGAGAACCAATGTATCAATCCAGTAGGAGACTACACGCAAGTCGCCTCGTGCCTACACAAACAAATAAGAACCTTGCAACCAACGCGATAAAGGGGTTGTCAATCCCTTCATGGCCACTTGCAAAAGTGAGATCTGATAGAGATAATAAATATTTTTGGTATTTTTATGATATAGATTGAAAGTAAAGATTGCAAAGTAAAAATAGATTGGAAACTTATATGATAAAAGATAGAACCGGGGGCCATAGGTTTTACTAGTGGCTTCTCTCAAGATAGCATAAGTATTATGGTGGGTGAACAAATTACTGTCGAGCAATTGATAGAAAAGTGCATAATTATGAGAATATCTAGGCATGATCATGTATATAGGCATCACGTCCGCAACAAGTAGACCAAAACGATTCTGCATCTACTACTATTACTCCACACATTGACCGCTATCCAACATGCATCTTGAGTACTAAGTTCATAAGAACAGAGTAACGCATTAAGCAAGATGACATGATGTAGAGGGATAAACTCAAGCAATATGATATAAACCCCATCTTTTTATCATCGATGGCAACAATACAATACGTGCCTTGCTGCCCCTGCTGTCACTGGGAAAGGACACCGCAAGATTGAACCCAAAGCTAAGCACTTCTCCCATTGCAATAAAGATCAATTTAGTAGGCCAAACCAAACTGATAATTCGAAGAGACTTGCAAAGATAATTAAATCATACATATAAGAATTCAGAGAAGAACCAAATATTGTTCATAGATAATCTTGATCATAAACCCACAATTCATCGGATCTCGACAAACACACCACAAAAAGAGTTACATCGAATAGATCTCCAAGAAGATCGAAGAGAACTTTGTATTGAGATCCAAAGAGAGAGAGAAGAAGCCATCTAGCTAATAACTATGGACCCGAAGGTCTGAGGTAAACTACTCACACATCATCGGAGAGGTGTTGATGTAGAAGCCCTCCGTGATCGATTCCCCCTCCAACATAGCTCTGGAAAAGGCCCCAAGATGTGATCTCTTGGGTACAGAAGGTTGCGGCAGTGGAAATAGGGTTTCGTGGTGCTCCTGGATGTTTTCGGGGTATATGGATATATATAGGAGGAAGAAGTAGGTCGGTGGAGCTACGAGGGGTCCACGAGGGTGGAGGGCGCGCCCAGGGGGTAGGCGCACCCCCTGCCTCATGGCCGCCTCGTCTGTTTCTTGACGTCCACTCCAGGTCCCCTGGGTCACGTTTGTTCTTCTCTCATTTTCTCTCATTTTTTCATTTTTTTCATTTGGGACTTTTTTAATGCCTCTTTTTTTCTTCTTTTCGTCCGGAGTCTCATCCCGACTTGTGGGGGAATCATAGTCTCCATCATCCTTTCCTCACTTGGGACAATGCTCTAATAATGATGATCATCACACTTTTATTTACTTACAACTCAAAGATTACAACTCAATACTTAGAACAAAATACGACTCTATGTGAATGCCTCCGGTGGTGTACCGGGATATGCAATGAATCAAGAGTGACATGTATGAAAAATTATGAACGGTAGCTTTGCCACAAATACGATGTCCACTACATGATCATGCAAGGCAACATGACAATGATGGAACGTGTCATAATAAATGGAACAATGGAAAGTTGCATGGCAATATATCTCGGAATGGCTATGGAAATGCCATAATAGGATGGTATGGTGGCTGTTTTGAGGAAGGTATATGGTGGGTTTAAGGTACCGGCGAAAGTTGCGCGGTACTAGAGAGGCTAGCAATGGTGGAAGGGTGAGAGTGCGTATAATCCATGGACTCAACATTATTCATAAAGAACTCACATACTTATTGCAAAAATGTATTAGTTATCGAAACAAAGTACTACGAGCATGCTCCTAGGGGGATAGATTGGTAGGAAAAGACCATCGCTCGTCCCCGACCGCCACTCATAAGGAAGACAATCAATAAATAAATCATGCTCCGACTTCATCACATAACGGTTCGCCATACGTGCATGCTATGGGAATCACAAACTTTAGAACAAGTATTTCTCAACTTCAAAACTACTCAACTAGCATGACTCTAATATCACCATCTTCATATCTCAAAACAATCATCAAGTATCAAACTTCTCATAGTATTCAATGCACTTTTTATGATAGTTTTTATTATACCCATCTTGGATGCCTATCATATTAGGACTAATTCTTAACCAAAGCAAACTACCATGCTGTTCTAAATTACTCTCAAAATAATATAAGTGAAGCATGAGACATCAATAATTTATATAAAATAAAACCACCACCGTGCTCTAAAAGATATAAGTGAAGCACTAGAGCAAAATTATCTAGCTCAAAAGATATAAGTGAAGCACATAGAGTATTCTAATAAATTCCAATTCATGTGTGTCTCTCCGGGAAGGTGTGTACAGCAAGGATGATTGTGGTAAACTAAAAATCAAAGACTCATATCAATCAAGACGCTCCAAGCAAAACACATATCATGTGGTGAATAAAAATATAGCCTCAAGTAAAGTTATCGATAGAAGAAGACGAAAAAGGGGATGCCTTCCGGGGCATCCCCAAGCTTAGGCTTTTGGTTGTCTTTGAATTTTACCTTGGGGTGCCTTGGGCATCCCCAAGCTTAGGCTCTTGCCACTCCTTATTCCATAATCCATCAAATCTTTATCCAAAACTTGAAAACTTCACAACACAAAACTTAAACAGAAAATCTCATGAGCTCCGTTAGTATAAGAAAACAAACCACCACTTAAGGCACTATAATGAACTCATTCTTTATTTATTTTGGTGTTAAACCTACTGTATTACAACTTCTCTATAGTTCAAAACCTCCGATACTAGCCATAGATCCATCAAAATAAGCAAACAACACGCGAAAAACAGAATCTGTCAAAAACAGAACAATCTGTAGTAATCTGTAGGTTTCGAATACTTCTGTAACCCCCAAAAATTCTAAAATAAATTTCTGGACATGGAGAATTTATCTATTAATCATATTAAGAAAGAATCAACCTAATATCACTCTCCAGTAAAAAATGGCAGCAAATCTCGTGAGCACTAAAGTTTCTGTTTTTTACAGCAAGATCACAAAGACTTTCCCCAAGTCTTCCCAAAGGTTCTACTTCGCACAAACACTAATTAAAAGCATAAAACCACATCTAAATAGAGACTAGATGAATTATTTATTACTAAACAGAACCAAAAAGCAAGAAACAAAAATAAAATTGGGTTGCCTCCCAACAAGCGCTATCGTTTAACGCCCCTAGCTAGGCATAAAAAGCAAGAATAGATCTAGGCATTATCATCTTTGGTATGCAATCCATAAGTGGCTCTCATAATAGATTCGTAAGGTAATTTAATTTTATTTTTAGGAAAGTGTTCCATGCCTTTCCTTAACGGAAATTGGAATCTAATATTCCCTTCTTTCATATCAATAATCGCACCAATCGTTCTAAGGAAAGGTCTACCAAGAATAATAGGACATGTAGGATTGCAATCTATATCAAGAAGAATGAAATCTAAGGGCACATAATTCCTATTTGCAACAATAAGAACATCATTAATCCTTCCCATAGGTTTATAGTGGAATCCGCGAGGCGCAAATTTAAAGAACAATCATCAAATTCACAGAAACCTAACACATCACACAAAGTTTTTGGAATCATGGAAACACTAGCACCAAAATCACATAAAGCATAGCATTCATGATATTTAATTTTAATTTTAATAGAAGGTTGCCACTCATCATGAAGTTTTCTAGGGATGGAAACTTCCAATTCAAGCTTTTCTTCATAAGATTGCATTAAAGCATCAACGATATGTTTGGTAAAGGCTTTATTTTGATTATAGGCATGCGGAGAATTCAGCACGGATTTCAAAAAGGAAATACAATCTATCAAAGAGCAATTATCATAATTAAATTCCTTGAAATCCAAAATAGTGAGTTCATTGCTATGTAAAGTTTTGACCTCATCAATCCCACTTTAGCAATTTTAGCATTAAGATCTAAAAACTCCGAATCATTGGGACGCCTTTTAACTAAAGTTGACTCATCTCCAGTACCATAATTATCCAGACTCATATTGAAAAACAAAGATCTAATAGGAGACACATCAATCACTTTTAGATCTTCATCCTTACTGTCATCAAAACTAGAAGACCACAATTTTATAAAGCAATCTTTTTTAGCACGCATCCTAGCGGTTCTTTCTTTGCACTCATCAATGGAAATTCTCATGGCTTTGAGAGACTCATTGATATCATGCTTAGGTGGAATAGATCTAAGTTTCAAAGAATCAACATCAAGAGAAATTCTATCCACGTTCCTTGCCAACTCATCAATCTTAGACAATTTTTCTTCAATCAAAGCATTGAAACTCTTTTGCGAACTAATAAATTCTTTAATACTAGATTCAAAATCAGAGGGCATATTATTGTACTTTCCATAAGAATTGTTGTAGGAATTACCATAATTATTAGAGGAAGTACTAGGAAAAGGCCTAGGATTAAAGTTTCCTTTATACGCGTTGTTACCAAAATTGTTCCTACCAACAAAATTCACATCCATAGATTCATTATTATTCTCAATAAAAGTAGACAAAGGCATATCATTAGGATCAGAAGAAACACTGTTATTAGCAAACAATTTCATAAGTTCATTCATCTTTCCACTCAAAACATTAATTTCTTCTATAGCATGAACCTTTTTACTGGTAGATCTTTCGGTCTGCCATTGAGAATAATTAACCATAATATTATCTAGGAGTTTGGTAGCTTCTCCTAAAGTGATTTCCATAAAAGTGCCTCCCGCGGCCGAATCTAAAAGATTTCTAGAAGCAAAATTCAATCCAGCATAATTTTTTTGTATGATCATCCATAAATTCAAACCATGAGAAGGGCAATTATGAATCATTAATTTCATCATTTCCCAAGATTGTGCAACATGCTCATGATCTAGTTTCTTAAAGTTCATAATATTGTTTCTAAGAGAGATGATCTTAGCGGGAGGAAAATACTTAGAGATAAAAGCATCTTTGCACTTATTCCATGAATCAGTACTATTTTTAGGCAAAGACGAAAACCAAGTTTTAGCATGATCTCTAAGTGAAAATGGAAATAGCTTCAATTTAGCAATATCATTATCCACATCTTTCTTCTTTTGCATATCACACAAATCAACAAAGCTATTCAGATGGGTAGCGACATCTTCACTAGGAAGGCCGGAAAACGGATCTTTCATGACAAGATTCAGCAAAGCAATATTAATCTCACAAGATTCAGCATCGGTAAGGGGAGCAATCGGAGTGCTAATAAAATCATTATTGTTGGTATTGGAAAAATCACACAATTTAGTATTATCTTGAGCCATTGTGACAAAAAATCCAACACACAAGCACACAAGAAGCAAGTGAAAAGGAGGCGAACAAAAAAGAGGCGAGCGGAAAAGAGGGCAAATAAAATGGCAAGGGTGAAGTGGGGGAGAGGCAAATGGCAAATAATGTAATGCGAGAGATAAGAGTTTGTGATGGGTACTTGGTATGTCTTGACTTGTGCGTAGATCTCCCCGGCAACGGCGCCAGAAATCCTTCTTGCTACCTCTGAGCACTGCTTTGGTTTTCCCTTGAAGAGGAAAGGGTGATGCAGTAAAGTAGCGTAAGTATTTCCCTTAGTTTTTGAGAACCAAGGTATCAATCTAGTAGGAGACTACATGCAAGTCGCCTCGTACCTACACAAACAAATAAGAACCTTGCAACCAACGCGGTAAAGGGGTTGTCAATCCCATCCCGGCCACTTGCAAAAGTGAGATCTGATAGAGATAATAAATATTTTTGGTATTTCTATGATATAGATTGAAAGTAAAGATTGCAAAGTAAAAAAATATTGGAAACTTATATGATAAAAGATAGACCCGGGGGCCATAGGTTTCACTAGTGGCTTCTCTCAAGATAGCATAAGTATTACGGTGGGTGAACAAATTACTGTCGAGCAACTGATAGAAATATGCATAATTATGATAATATCTAGGCATGATCATGTATATAGGCATCACGTTCGCAACAAGTAGACCAAAACAATTCTGCATCTACTACTATTACTCCACACATCGACCGCTATCCAGCATGCATCTAGAGTATTAAGTTCATAAGAACAGAGTAACGCATTAAGCAAGATGACATTATGTAGAGGGATAAACTCAAGAAATATGATATAAACCCCATCTTTTTATCCTCGATGGCAACAATACAATACGAGCCTTGCTACCCCTGCTGTCACTAGGAAAGGACACCACAAGATTGAACCCAAAGCTAAGCACTTCTCCCATTGCAAAAAAGATCAATCTAGTAGGCCAAACCAAACTGATAATTCGAAGAGACTTGCAAAGATAATTAAATCATACATATAAGAATTCAGAGAAGAACGAAATATTGTTCATAGATAATCTTGATCATAAACCCATAATTCATCGGATATCGACAAACACACTGCAAAAAGAGTTACATCGAATATATCTCCAAGAAGATCGAGGAGAACTTTGTATTGAGATCCAAAGAGAGGGAAGAAGCCATGTAGCTAATAACTATGGACCCGAAGGTCTGAGGTAAACTACTCACACATTATCTGAGAGGCTATGGTGTTGATGTAGAAGCCCTCTGTGATCGATTCCTCCTCAGGCGGAGCTCCGGAAAAGACCCCAAGATGGGATCTCTTGGGTACAGAAGGTTGCGGCGGTGGAAATAGGGTTTCTTGGTGCTCCTGGGTGTTTTCGGGGTATATGGGTATATATAGGAGGAAGAAGTAGGTCGGTGGAGCTACGAGGGGCCCACGAGGGTGGAGGGCGCGCCCAGGGGGGTAGGTGCACCGCCTGCCTCGTGGCCTCCTCGTTTGCTTCTTGACGTCCACTCCAAGTCCCCTGGGTCACGTTTGTTCCAAAAATAACTCTCCCGAAGGTTTCATTCTGTTTGGATTCCGTTTGATATTCCTTTTCTACGAAACACTAAAATAGGCAAAAGACAACAATTTGCACTAGGCCTTGGTTAGTAGGTTAGTCCCAAAAATAATGTAAAAGTGCTTAGTAAACCCCATTAAACATCCAAAACAGATAATATAATAGCATGGAACAATTAAAAATTATAGATACATTGGAGATGTATCAGGAAGGAAAGGGGGGAGGGCTAGTCCCTCCTGCCTTCCCCTGCTCATGGTAGAAAGGAAAAGGGGGGCGCCACCCTCCCCTGTCTTTCCCCGCTCACCTAATAAGGAAGGGGGGCACTGAAAGTGCGTTATATCGACTAGAGGGGGTGAATAGGCGATTTTTATGAAATTCTTCACTGAGGAATTTGCCGGTGAGGAAATTCCTTAGCGAAGAACTACTAGCAGCGGAATAAGTACTCAAAGGTAAACATAACAGAATACAAGCATAGTCATCATGATGAAATGAAGACAGACACAGAGTACAGGAAGCGTAATCACAGGATAACACAGGATGAAGACAAACAGACTGAAGAAATTGAACTAAGGAAATTGAGAAAGTCTTCAGTCAAAGTCTTCAAACACAGATATGAACAAACATACAGCACAGTTATGAGGAAATGAAAGAGTTGAGGAAATAGAACCAGTAAGCTCGGTGAAGACAATGATTTGGTAGACCAGTTCCAACTGCTATCTCAGTTGTACGTCTGATTGGAGCGGCTGAGTATTTAAACTCGAGGACACACAGTCCCGGACACCCAGTCAAGGACACTTAGTCCAAGACACCCAGTCCTCACCGTATTCTCCTTGAACTAAGGTCACAAAGACCTTGTCCAATCACTCGTGGTAAGTCTTCAGGCGACTTCCAAACCTTCACAAACTTGGTCACCCGGTGATCCACAATTCCTCTTAGATGCTCTAGACCATGACGCCTAACCGTCTGGAAGAAGCACAGTCTTCAAAGGTAACAAGCGTCGGATCCACTCAGGATCAATCTCTTCAGTGATGCTCAATCACTTGGGGTTTTTAGGTGTTTGGGTTTTTGTTTTTTCCTCACTTGATGATTTTTGCTCAAAGTCCTCGGAGGATGGGTTGCTCTCAAATGACAAGTGTCGGTTTCTCTCGGAGCAGCCTCTCCCAGCTAGTGGTTGTAGGGGGCGGCTATTTATAGCCTAGGGAGCAGCCCGACATGATAAGACATAAATGCCCTTCAATGATATGACCGTTAGGTGGATAGATATTTTGGAACAGCTGGCGCATAGCACAGCAACGGTCGGAATTTTGAGTACCAAAATCCTCAGGGCTATCATGTTCCTCACTGTGTAGGCAATCCGCACTGGCGAATTCCTAACTCCTCAGTCAGGACAAATTCCTCAGAGACCAGAAGAACTTCGTCTCTGTCACTGAAGAAATTGACTGAACTGTATGAGATTTCCAATGGCTTCACTCGAAGGGATTGGTAGGTGTAGGATTTTGAGTTGAGCATCACATGGAAAATTTTCCTTAGTATTTCCTCGACCCCCTTTAACAGTACGGTGTTTCCTATGACTCAAGAAAGAGAAAAACAAAACTATGAAAAGGAAAGTCTTCAAGCTTCATATTCCTCGCATGAATATCAAGTCTTCACGGACACACCAATTTCTTCACTTTCAAAGTCTTCATGAAAGTCTTCAGAAATACCAAAATCTTCAGTCGAAGATATTCATTTTTAGGGGTCGAATTTTCCTGTAAATATCAAACTCCTCATAGACTTATAGACCTGTGTACACTCACACACGCATTATTCCCTTAACCTATAAGTCTTCAATACACCAAAATCACTAAGGGGCACTAGATGCACTTACAATCTCCCCCTTTTTGGCGATTGATGACAATATAGGTTAAGTTTTCAACGGGGATAAACATATGAAGTGTAAATACTGATATTGAGGAATTTGATCGCAAGATATAGAAGAACTCCCCCTGAAGATGTGCATAGTGAGGAATTTGCTTTTGAAGCAATGCACACTTGAAGAGTTGAATCATGGAGATCTCCCCCTATATCTTGTAATTCATACACGCATTTAACATATAATATGAAGAATTTGAAATGCATGATGAAATATGGTGTCTGATGAAATTCAGCATGCGTGCAATAATATTAACGAGGAATAAGCATGCAGAAAAGAGTATCAGAGCATAGTGCATCAAAAGTATGAGAGCACCATCGGATTTAAGATTACAACTCGATCCAATAAAGTTTCAGAAGAACGAGAGTTGTAACTTAGCAAAAAACGTTGTATATGGGCGATAAAATAGACCCACTTGAAGACTAACTCAAATTTCTCCCCCTTTGTCATCAAATGACCAAAAGGATCGAAACTGAGGACTAACGCCCCTGAAGATAATCAAGTTGATGAAGGAGCGCCAGCGTTGTTGGGGTCGTTGGTTGATGTAGGGCCTGCCACAGTGTCGTCTAAATCTTCATGTTCATCAGTGTCGCGCGATGAAGAATATGAGCTGGCCACCAGAGAAGGAACCTTGACCTTCTTGAATTTCTTTGGTGGAGGTGCAGACCAGTCAAAATCTTCATTAAGACCCATGTTCTTCAGATCTTCTTCACCATACAGATGTGACAGGATTGCCCAGGTGCGACCGAAGACTTGATGGAGGTAGTAGTGGTTTTTCTTCACTGCATTGTGTGTGGCAGTCATGTTGTGAAGAAGTGAACCAAACTGACGCTTAACCCATTTGTGATTTCGATCCACCTTCTGGTGAAGACTAAGCAGAAGTTCACGGTCTGTCATCACGCGCGGAGCAGTGGCTTGAGGAGTGGACTTGGGAGCATTGGCAGAGTCATGTGTGGCAGAGTCATCATTGGTGGAATAAGATGCAGCTTTGTGAAACTGACCATCCAATGGACAAATGCCTTCATCAATTACAACTGGTGCCTTGCCCTTTCCATCAACTGAGGAATATGTCTGCTTGAGGACTTCAATTGGGGGCAAGTAGCTGAAATGATTCTGGAAATCAGCTTTGTAGTTGAGTGAAGACCTTGTCCTGAGGAATCTCATGATCCAAGGTGCATAAGGCTTCAGCTCAAACGGAGACAGTGCAACATTGGCCATAGTCCTCATGAAGAAATCATGATAGTTGACAGGAATGCCATGAACGATGTTGAATACCAGATTCTTCATGATGCCAACAATTTCCTCATCAGATGAGTCGTGGCCTTTGATAGGACTTATTGTCCTTGTAAGAATACGATAGACAGTTCTGGGCACGTACAGCAATTCCTTCATGAGGAATTTTGTTCGTGGTGCCTGACCTGGTTTCAAAGGCTTCATCAGCACTTGCATGTAATGATGTGTGAGCTCAGGTTCACTGTAGATGCAGTGAGCTTCTTCAAGGGGAGGACTAAGTGGTAGAGCACGAAGCAATTCAAAGGCTGGTGCAGTGTAGTGAGTGTTTTCAGACATCCAGTCCAGCACCCATGAATTCACATCTTCAGCATTTCCGGTGATGTGCAGCGTTGCATAGAATTGAAGAATCAGTTCTTCATTCCAATCGCAGATGTCAGAGCAAAAATTGAGCAGTCCAACGTCATGAAGAACACTGAGGACTGGTGTGAAGCATGGCAGAGATTCAATATCCACGTGAGGTATATGCTCATGGTAGAAAATCTTCTCCTTGTTGAACAGCACTGAGGAATAGAAATTGGCTTGACTAGCAGTCCAGAAACGCCTCTTCCTAATGCGAGCAGAGTCATATGGGTTATAATCTTCGAAGAATACGTGCTCGCCGAAGAAATCATCAGCCTTGAACTTTTGCTTGCGTGAGAATGGATCCTTTGGATTTGGCAGAGGAGTGTCAGTGAGTTGCATCACGACCTTAGGAATCTCAATCGCAGGTTCTTCAGGCTGAGGAATTTCTAGTTCTTCCTCAGTGGCAGTCTGCGTAGTTGGTTGTTCAGCAGCAGCAGTTTCTTCAGCGCTAGTGGCTGGAATTTCCTCATGGACAGATGCACTGGGATGAGTTTCTTCAGAGCCCATGTGAACAGTTTGTGTGGGGGACTGAGGAATTTGTTGTAGAGGGGTGAACATTGGAGAGTTTGGATGCTGACTTTCTCAGAATTCATCACTGATTACGGGTGTGGAGCAGCCAATGTCCACATCTTCATCTTCCATTTCTTCAACGCCAACCTCTTCAACTGTGAACTGAGGCATAGGCGAGGAGATGATAGGTGTTGAAGGGATTGCATCCACTTCAATTTCTTCAGCCAACAGTTCAGACGAAGCAGCAGAAGGAGTTTCTTCATCAGATCCGCTAGGGATCACATATTCTTCATCAAAAGGAACAAGGTCCTTTGATGGCCTGGTTGAGATGGGAACAACATCAATAGGATGTGCAAATGAGCTTGTCATAGGCTTCATTTTCTTCGGAGCTGAAGAATCTGAAGCAGTTGATGCTTTCCTTTTCTTCACTGCAGCATGCTCTGCAACCTTGGTCTTCTTCACATCTGATGCAGATGGAAGGATTGGAGTTGAAGTTGGTGCAGGAGCAGCTGAGGAATCTGGTTGATTTTCTTCAGGCACAACTGATGCAGTTGTCCTGAGTTCTTCAGTTTCTTCAGGCACACCACTAGTGGGTGCCCTGGCAATTTCTTCAGTGGCTGGAATGCAGTCATCAGCCCTGGAACTCACATTTTCTTCAGCAGCCTAATTGTCATCAGTGATGCTGGCATGTTCTTCAGTCGGCTGAGCAGATGCTTCAGCCTGAGGAATTTCCCGTTGCGTTGGGGTAGCAACATTTGAAGTGAACTGTTCAGTTATCTTTACAAATCTAATTTTGGCTCATTGCCAATCAGCATAGTAGGCTTGGAAGTCATCGCTGAGGGTTTTGATTTCAGATTAGATTTTTACAAGTTCATCAGTTGTCATAGTGACAACGTTGTTCTTCAGATATTTCTCCTTTCTGTACTGGGCCTTCTTGATCTGCCTGGCCTGATCATATTTCCATTTCTCCTCTTGGATGAAATGAGTCAGCATGTGATTTTGAGCAGGCGTCAGCTTGAAGTCAGGCATAGGAGTATTTGGGTCCTTATGCCAGAGATCAATGTAGTCGAGGATCAGCTTGGGATCCAAAAGCAGTGGCACAGGTGTGCCTTTGGCTCTAGTGGCCCTAACTTGTCTGTCTCTAATGATTTCTGCAAGTTCATCATCATCAGCTTCATCTTCTTCAGGTGGCACTTGGAAAGCGACTTGCTTCTTTTGAGGACTTGGCCGAGGACCTCGTCCAGCAGTTGCCTTGGTCTTCATCAGAGTGGGGCCAGATGAAGAATTTGGTGCAGCTGAGGAGCTTGCTGAGACACCAGAGGCAATGGAGATGACTGTAGTCCTTTGGCACGAGGCCAGATGCGCAGGTGCTGAGGACTTTATCGGAACAGCTGAGGACTTTGGAGGAGGTGCTGAGGATTTTGAAGGAGCAGCTCGAGGGATTGGCCGTGAGGACCTTGAAGAGTCTGGTCGTGAGGGCGCAGCTGAGGAACTTGGCTATGAGGGCACTGTTAGTGAAGCACTTGTCTTACGAGCAGGCTTCTTAGGCATGGATTTCCTTGGCTTGACAGAGGCCTCAGCAGAGGCAGCAGCAGCCACAGCAGAGTCTTCATTGAATTTCCTCACTGCTTCTCTGGCTTGCTTGGCCAACTTTCCTTGGCGCTTGGCCCATTCATCAGGATAGTCCTCACCGCGCTTGAGGCTGGTGGGATTTGCTACTTGGCCAGGTGACAATGGAGCTCTTGGGCATGGAGGATTGAGTGCGAATTTCTTCATGTACTTAGGAGTGACATATCTGTACTCCCTCCATTCTCTTGCCCATCTCCTCTCTATCCTCTGTTTGCGCACTTTGCGCTCATTCTTGGTTTCCTCAGTAGGTGTGCAGTACCCAGCATATATGTCATCAGGGATCTCAAACGTTGTATTTACCTCAGGCCTCTTTCCTCCCTTCTGTGGCCTTTTACCATCAGCCATTTTCTTCAGTTGAGGAATTTGAACAATCGAATTCTCTGAAGAAGTATGCAACTTTTCTTCAAGGAACGCTGCAAATGAGTTAAGTTGATGAGAACCTAGTGATTCAGCAGCTGACATGTGTACCTGTGAACAGAGTATAGTTGCGAGGAATTTGGAGAGGTCATATGCGTTCTCAGAAGGTTTTTCAAAAAGAACAAGTTTGAGGAATTTGACCAAATGAGTCTTGAAGATTTTCACTAAGCGTTCTTTGTTTTAGGTTCCAGAGTTGTATAGATCAAAGATCCACACAATTGAGGAATCTTGAAGAAAAATGATGCTTAGAGAAATGAATCAAGAACAGATGACATGTGAGGTGTTTAGTGTGTGAAGATTTGAAGAATAAAACACCTTTGAAGATTTTATAGAGAAACTTCGAATCAAGGAGGGCAGTAAAAGTAACTTTTAATTACCCTAAAGAACACGACGAACAGTGAGGTGAAACAGTGGAGTTCATCAGTGTAGATCTTCCATGCCCTAACTTGGCGGAGGAAGACGTCTACGACAGCGGCGGAGGTGAAGATTTCCGCGGTCGGCGCGAGTACGACGACGATGAGGTTGAGGCAGTGAAGCTCTTCCTCACCGGCGACGATGGAGTAGCGGCGACGCTAGGGTTTGGGAAGCTCGAGTGGGAGAAAGAGATCGAGCGGAGTAAAGGAAGTGAGGAAGGGATGAGGGGGTATTTATAATAGCAATGAAAAACTGTTCGCCCGAAGATTTTGGACGAACGTGCCCCTGACCCTTCTCCTTCGCACGACATGTGTCACCCACATACTGTGTAGTGGAGATCGTGTAAGATCATGGGTGAATTAAAAATTTATCGTGGGATGCAGAACGATTTGAGCGGCAAAACCGAAAATTTGAATAAGATTAGTTTTAAAGTCTCGTTCTCAATTTCTTCAGCTGACAAGGACACAGTGAAGATTTTGAACGAGTTTCAAATAGAACGCACATGAAGAATTTGTGAACAGATTGGGTTGAGTATAGCATAGAGGGGAAGGGTCCGATCACATTCACTTAGCAGAAAAACAACTTGAAGAAATAGCAATAAGTGAATGCTGTAGAGGACATAAACTCATATATATATAGCCAATGAAGAAAAACAACGGAACCAGTGAAGACTATGCAAACTTGAAGAATATGAATAGTTTGAGGAATTTCAACTTTTGGTGGTGGCGTGACCCACCGCATAAGAATGATGATTTCAGACACCGCATACAATTATTGTAGGGTTCTGAGAATCAAATTCTTCATTAATTTCTTCACACTAAGAGTGTTATTCTTCATTGATTGAAGTAAAACGTTTCTTCATGTGTTGCACATCTAAGTCATCAATTTTGCATAAGTGTTAGGATGAGTGTCCTTTTCAAAGAACATTCGAAGATTCTAGGATATTTAGCTCACACCGCAACTTGTTAAATCTCTTCTTATCCAAGGGATTTGTGAAGATATCGCCTAGCTGTTCTTCAGTCTTCACATGCTCAATAGAAATGTCGCCCTTCAACACATGATCACAAAGAAAATGACGACGAATCTGAATGTGCTTTGTCTTCGAGTGCTGAACTGGGTTGTGAGCAATCTTGATGGCACTCTCATTGTCATAGAAGAGAGGTACATTCTTCATGTTGACGCCATAGTCCTTGAGAGTTCGCTTCATCCATAGCAATTGGGCACAGCAAGAACCAGCGGCAATGTACTCAGCTTCAGCAGTAGATAGTGATACACAGTTCTGTTTCTTCGAGGACCAACAGACCAAAGATCGTCCGAGGAAATGACATGTACCAGATGTTGACTTGCGATCCACACGATCACCAGCATAGTCAGAGTCAGAATATCCAACAAGATCGAAAGCCGAGCCCTTGGGGTACCATAATCCAAGTGTTGGTGTGTGAGCTAGATATTGAAGAATATGCTTCACAGCCTTATGGTGTGATTCCTTCGGTGCAGCTTGAAATTGGGCACACATGCAAACACTAAGCATTATATCTGGCCTAGATGCACATAAGTATAATAAGGAACCTATCATGGAGCGGTATACCTTATGATCGAAGTCAATACCATTTTCATTAGTGCACAAATGGCCATTTGTGGGCATAGGAATTTTGACGCCTTTGCAATCTTGCATGCCGAACTTCCTCAATACATCCTTGAGGTATTTCTCCTGAGATATGAATATGCCATTGTGTTGTTGACGAATTTGAAGACCTAAGAAGAATTTCAACTCTCCCATACTAGACATTTGATATTCTTCACTCATCATATAGGCAAATTCATCACTATAACGTTGGTCAGTACAGCCAAAGATAATATCATCAACAAATACTTGGCACACAAACAATTCACCATCATAAGATTTAGTGAAAAGAGTAGGGTCGAGTGAAGCGGGTTTGAAGCCTTTCTTCATGAAGAGTTCCTTCAAAGTATCATACCAAGCCCGTGGGGCCTGCTTGAGGCCATAGAGGGCCTTGTTGAGTCTGAAGACTTTGTCAGGATTCTTTGGATCTTCAAAACCTGGGGGTTGAGCAACATATACTTCTTCCTCAAGCTTACCATTGAGGAATGCACTTTTCACATCCATTTGATATAGAGTGATATCATGATGGTTAGCATAAGCAAGTAATATGCGAATAGCCTCAAGTCTAGCAATAGGTGCAAAAGTTTCATCGAAATCAATTCCTTCAACCTGTGTGTAGCCTTGAGCTACAAGCCGTGCCTTATTCCTCACCACAAGGCCATTTTCATCTTGCTTGTTGCGGTAGATCCACTTTGTGCCGATGATATTGTGCTTGCGAGGATCTGGACGTTTGACCAGTTCCCAGACATTGTTGAGCTCGAACTGATGTAATTCTTCTTGCATGGCCTGAATCCACTCAGGCTCCAGAAATGCTTCATCTACCTTAGTGGGCTCTGTAATAGAGACAAAAGCATACTGCCCACAAAAGTTAGACAAATGTGAAGCTTTTGAGCGTGTGAGAGGACCTGGCGCTTTGATGTCATTGATGATCTTTTCAACTTGCACTTCTTTTGCAATGCGAGGATGAGCTGGTTATCGTTGAAGAGTTTGATCAGCGTTTTCTTCAGCATCATTTTCTTCAGGTGCATTAGCTCGATGTTCTTCATGTTCTGGAATGAATTCTTCAGTAGATTCTTTGGTAGGAATGACATCCTCAGTAGCCTTGAACTTGATAGTTTCCTCAGGTGCCGGTTCATCTATCACAGTAGGTAGGTGCTCTCTTTGCGAGCCATTAGTTTCATCGAACCGCACATCTACAGTTTCAACAACTTTGTGAAGAACGTTGTTGAAGACTATGTAGGTGTGCGATTCCTTTCCGTAACTAAGCATAAAACCTTCATGTGCTTTCGGTGCAAATTTTGAGTTGTGATGAGGATCTCTAATCCAACATTTAGCACCGAAGACTTTGAAATAACATACATTGGGTTCCTTATCAGTGAGGAGTTCATAGGCAGTCTTTTTGAAGAATTTGTGAAGATATACTCTGTTGATGATGTGGCACGCAGTAACAATTGCCTCAGTCCAGAAACGACGAGGCATTTTGTATTCATCAAGCATAGTGCGAGCCATCTCAGCAAGAGTCATGTTCTTGCGCTCCACGACGCCGTTCTGCTGAGGAGTGTAAGGAGCAGATAACTCATGAGTAATACCAAGTTCATCAAGATAGTCATCGAGACCAGAATTCTTGAACTCAGTGCCATTGTCACTTCTGATGTGCTTGATCTTCACACCAAAGTTGGTTGAAGCCCTCGAGGAAAATCGTTTGAAGACTTCCTACACTTCATGTTTGTAA
The DNA here is from genome assembly GCF_056163025.1 of Triticum urartu. Taxonomy (NCBI): domain Eukaryota; kingdom Viridiplantae; phylum Streptophyta; class Magnoliopsida; order Poales; family Poaceae; genus Triticum; species Triticum urartu. The sequence goes on along the minus strand of NC_141876.1, from coordinate 345,888,496 downwards.
GTAACAAGGTGTACCCATGTGTAACGAGAATAATCATCAACAATAACAAAGCCATATTGAGATGCTTCATTTGAGATAGCAGAACAATGATTAGGACTAAAGAGATCCATGTGAAGCAATTAAAATGGGCGAGTGGTGGTCATGATAGTCTTCGCTGGATGCTTGGCCTTGGTCATCTTCCCAGCTTCATAGGCTCCGCATAGGTGATCCTTGAGGAATTTGACATTCTCGATGCCAATGGCATGCTTCTTCTTCGCAAGCATGTGCAAATTCCTCATGCCTGCATGACCAAGTCGTCGATGCCAGAGCCAGCCTTCTGAAGCTTTTGCAAGTAAGCACACGGCTGGTTGTGGTCCTGTAGAGAAATCAACAATATACAGGTCTCCTCTCCTAAAGCCTTCGAAGACTTTGGAATTGTCAGCTTTCATAACCACAACACAACGGTACTTGCCGAAGACAACAACCATATCAAGATCACAAAGCATCGAGACAGACATAAGGTTGTATCCTAAGGACTCAACAAGCATGACTTTGTCCATGTGTCGATCCTTTGTAATCGCAACCTTACCTAGACCCAATACCTGACTTTTGCCTTTGTCAGCAAAGATGATATGTTTCCGATGCGACAGTGATAATGGAGCATCCATCAATAGATTCTTGTCACCAGTCATGTGGTTTGTACATCCACTATCGAGGACCCACTCAGTGGCTTTGGGTTGATCATCCTGCAGATGAATTAGTGCAGCTTACAAACTCATATACTTCATAAGTGAAGAATATGACATCAATTCATCAGATCAATTTCATCAAGTAAAAGAACTGATAAAGAAATATGAGGACGTGAGAAATGAAAGTTCATTTCTTCATGATTAGTCTGCGTCCTTTCAGGCATGCTCAGGTCTCCAGCAAATTCTTCAGACGATTATGTGCATCTGGAGACCTGACACTGCAGAAGAGATTAGTTCTTTTTCTTCACCACCCACATCTGAAGGGGTGGCAAAGAGTTCATCATTCTGTGAGCTCCATACGAGAAGGATGGCATAGAAGCCAGTCCATTTCGTTTCACATAAGAGGGGTTAGAGTAAGCAGAGAAATTCTTCGAGGACTTATGGACATAATGATTTGAAGAATAATGCACATATCCATAATCCTTAGATCTTCCCTGCGAAACAGACGGGTTAGCACGATGATGTTCATATGAGGACTTTGATCCATATGAAGAATTTGGTCCATATGAAGAATTTGATCTAGGGTTCCTATTCTTCACAGGTGGCGTCATGATGACATTCACCTGAAGATTTTCAAGGCATCTTTTGGGAACCCAGATTTTCTTCACAGGGGAGCCGTTCCTGCAGTTAGTGCCAACATATCTAGCAAATACTTCACCATTCTAATTTTTGAATAGCTTATAGTTGGAGTCAATTGACTCATCATCAGAATGAGGAGATTCACATGCAAATCCAGATAAGTTAGATGGATCAACTGGAGGTCCCTTTGCGGCAACCCATGTAGTTTTGGGGTACTGCTTAGGCTTCCAATATGTACCATCAGCATTGAGTTTCCTCTCAAAGGCGATACCCTCTTTCCTAGGGTTCCTATTAAGGATTTGCTTTTTAAGCACATCACAAAGAGCCTGATGCCCTTTGAGGCTTTTGTACATGCCTGTCGTGTACAATTCCTTCAGCCCTGCATCATCAGTGATACAAGCAATGTCCTCAGATGAGGAATTAGTGATAGCAGAGGCATGTGAAGAATTTGAAACATTAGCAGCATTTGAACATTCAGGTGAAGAATTAGCAGATTCACGTTCAGTGCACTTCAAGCATGGAGGAACAAATTCTTCCTGAGATGCGCTGATTTGTTGAGCAAGTAATGAATCGCGCTCCTTCTGAAGATCTTCATAACTCACTCTTAGCTTCTCAAGGTCTTGCTTTCTTTGAAGAAATTCATAAGAAAGCTTATCATGATCCGATAAGAGAGTGTTATGATGACTTTGAAGTTTGTCAAGCTTGGACTGAAGTCTCTGAAGATTTTCAGTCGAACTTTCAGTGCGATCCATTTCTTCACCCAACATATCATCACTTTTATTTAGCATGTTTTGAACCTTTTCTAAACCCCTTTGTTGTTTTATAGCAATCTTAGCAAGTTTAGAATAGCTGGGCTTAAGGTTTTCATCAGATTCATTCTCACTTGATTCAGAGGAGGTATATTTGAGTACCTTGGCACCCTTTGCCATGAAGCAATAGGTGGGAGCGTAGTCATCATCCCCTTCATCAGCCTTGTTGGTGAGGTCATTTTCCTCAATGTTGAAGATAGACTTGTTGAGGAATGCAGTAGTGAGAGCAAGGCTCACCACTCCGGATTCAGACTCCTCAGATGACTCCTCTTCCTCATTTTCTTCAGATTCAGCCTCAGAGTCCAATTCCTTGCCAATGAATGCCCTGGCCTTCTTGGAGCTGCTCTTCTTGTGACATGAAGGCTTTGAGGATTTTGATGATGAGGATTTTGTGGATTTCTTCTTTTTCTTTGCATCATCAGAACTGTAATCCTTGGATTTCTTCTTCTTTGATTCCTTTTCCCACTGAGGACAATCTTGAATGAAATGTCCAGGTTTCTTGCACTTGTGACAGAGCCTCTTCTTGTAGTAACTGGATGAGGAATCATCGCTCCTTGAGGATCTTCCAAGGCGACCACGTCTTGAGAACTTTTGGAACTTCTTCACGAGCAGAGCCAAATCATGGCTCAGTTCTTCAGGATCACCAAGGCTGCTACTAGAGTCTTCATCTTCGGACTCAGATACTGCCTTGGCCTTCAGTGCACGTGTTCTGCCATAGCTTAAACCATAGAGATCTCTCTTTTCAGCAAGTTGGAACTCATGAGTATTTAGCCTCTTGAGAATATCAGCGGGATCAAGTGACTTGTAATCAGCACATTCTTGTATCATCAATGCCAGAGTGTCAAATGAAGAATCAAGCGATCCCAGCAATTTCTTCACCACCTCATGGTCGGTGATGTCAGTGGCACCAAGTGCTTGAAGCTCATTTGAGATGTCAGTGAGGCGATCGAAGGTTTGTTGAACATTTTCATTGTCGAGTCTTTTGAAGCGGTTGAAGAGATTGCGAAGAACATCAACTCAAGAGTCACGCTGAGTTGAGACTCCTTCATTCACTTTGGACAACCTATCCCAGATAAGCTTTGTTTCCAAAGCACTCACTCTGCCATACTGTCCTTTGCTCAGATGGCCACATATGATATTATTCGCTTGAGAGTCGATTTGCTTGAATCTCTTCACATCGGCAGCATTCAGAGAAGGTGTGACTGAGGGAACACCATTTTCCACAACATACCAAAGATCGTTATCAATTGCTTCAAGATGCATTCGCATCTTATTCTTCCAGTAGGGGTAGTCCGTCCCATCGAAGGTAGGACACCCAGTAGAGACCTTGATCATACCTGCGGTCGACATAACTAAAACTCCAGGCGGTTAAACCAAAATCACACAGAACAAGGGAGTACCTTGCTCTGATACCAATTGAAAGTGCGTTATATCGACTAGAGGGGGGGTGAATAGGCGATTTTTATGAAATTCTTCACTAAGGAATTTGCCGGTGAGGAAATTCCTTAGTGAAGAACTACTAGCAGCGGAATAAGTACTCAAAGGTAAACATAACAGAATACAAGCATAGTCATCATGATGAAATGAAGACAGACACAGAGTACAGGAAGCGTAATCACAGGATAATACAGGATGAAGACAAACAGACTGAAGAAATTGAACTGAGGAAATTGAGAAAGTCTTCAGTCAAAGTCTTCAAACACAGATATGAACAAACATACAGCACAGTTATGAGGAAATGAAAGACTTGAGGAAATAGAACCAGTAAGCTCGGTGAAGACAATGATTTGGTAGACCAGTTCCAACTGCTGTCTCAGTTGTACGTCTAGTTGGAGCGGCTGAGTATTTAAACTTGAGGACACACAGTCCTGGACACCCAGTCAAGGACACTTAGTCCAAGACACCCAGTCCTCACCGTATTCTCCTTGAACTAAGGTCACAAAGACCTTGTCCAATCACTCGTGGTAAGTCTTCAGGCGACTTCCAAACCTTCACAAACTTGGTCACCCGGCGATCCACAATTCCTCTTAGATGCTCTAGACCATGATGCCTAACCGTCTGGAAGAAGCACAGTCTTCAAAGGTAACAAGCGTCGGATCCACTCAGGATCAATCTCTTCAGTGATGCTCAATCACTTGGGGTTTGTAGGTGTTTGGGTTTTTGGTTTTTCCTCACTTGATGATTTTTGCTCAAAGTCCTCGGAGGATGGGTTGCTCTCAAATGACAAGTGTCGGTTTCTCTCGGAGCAGCCTCTCCCAGCTAGTGGTTGTAGGGGGCGGCTATTTATAGCCTAGGGAGCAGCCCGACATGATAAGACATAAATGCCCTTCAATGATATGACCGTTAGGTGGATAGATATTTTGGAACAGCTGGCGCATAGCACAGCAACGGTCGGAATTTTGAGTACCAAAATCCTCAGGGCTATCATGTTCCTCACTATGTAGGAAATCCGCACTGGCGAATTCCTAACTCCTCAGTCAGGACAAATTCCTCAGAGACCAGAAGAACTTCGTCTCTGTCACTGAAGAAATTGACTGAACTGTATGAGATTTCCAATGGCTTCACTCGAAGGAATTGGTAGGTGTAGGATTTTGAGTTGAGCATCACATGGAAAATTTTCCTTAGTATTTCCTCGACCCCCTTTAACAGTACGGTGTTTCCTATGACTCAAGAAAGAGAAAAACAAAACTATGAAAACGAAAGTCTTCAAGCTTCATATTCCTCACATGAATATCAAGTCTTCACGGACACACCAATTTCTTCACTTTCAAAGTCTTCATGAAAGTCTTCAGAAATACCAAAATCTTCAGTCGAAGATATTCATTTTTAGGGGTCGACTTTTCCTGTAAATATCAAACTCCTCATAGACTTATAGACCTGTGTACACTCACACACGCATTAGTCCCTTAACCTATAAGTCTTCAATACACCAAAATCACTAAGGGGCACTAGATGCACTTACAGGCACAGCTTGGGGAGGATCCCAAGTAGGATTTGGCCTACTTGGGGCGCCTCCTGATAGCCTCCCCTCCCCCACCTATATATATGTGGGAGGGGGGCGCCACACATAACCACAACAATCTCTTAGCCGTGTGTGGCGCCCCCCTTCATAGCTTTGTCCCTCAGACATATTTTCATAGTGCTTAAGCGAAGCCCTGCAGAGATAGCATCACCATCACCGTCACCACGCCGTCGTGCTGCCGGAACTCATCCGCTACTTCGCCATCTTGCTGGATCAAGAAGGCGAGGACGCCACCGAGCTGAACGTGTGCTGAACGCGGAGGTGTCGTACGTTCGGTACTCGACCGATTGGATCGTGAAGAAGTTTGACTACATCAATCGTGTTAACAAACACTTCGCTTATGGTCTATGAGGGTACGTAGACACACTCTCCCCTCTCATTGCTATGCATCTCCATGGATAGATCTTGCGTGTGCATAGAGTTTTTTTGTTTTCCATGCAACATTCCCCAACAGTGGTATCAGAGCCAGGTTTATGCGTAGATATATGCATGAGTAGAACACAAAGAGTCATGGGCGGTGATAGTCATACTGCTTACCACCAACATCTTATTTTGATCTGGTGGTATTGTGGGATGAGGCGGCCCGGACCAACCTTACATGTCCACGCACATGAGACCGGTTCCACCGACTGACATGCAACTTGTTTTGCATAAAAGGTGGCTGGCGGGTGTTTGTTTCTCCTACTTTAGTTGAATTGAATTTGACTGTGGCCGGTCCTTGAAGAAGGTTAAAACAGCAAACTTGATAAATCACCGTTCTGGTTTTTGCGTAGTTAAGAATAGTTCTTACTAGAAGCTCGTAGCAACCACGTAAAACTTGCAACAACAAAGTAGAGGACGTCTAACTTGTTTTTGCAGGGCATGTTGTGATGTGATATGGTCAAGACGTGATGTGATATACTTTATTGTATGAGATGATCATGTTTTGTAATATCGACAACCGGCAGGAGCCTTAGGGTTGTCTCTTAATTATTGTATGAAATGCAAGAGTCATGTAATTGCTTTACTTTATCGCTATGTGTTAGCAATAGTTGTAGAAGCAATAGTTGGCGAGATGACCCCGACGCAACAATGGAGATCAAGGTGTCATGTCGGTGACGATGGAGATCATCACGATGCTTTGGAGATGAAGATCAAAAGCACAAGATGATGATGGCCATACCATGTCACATATTTTGATTACATGTGATGTTTATCCTCTATGCATCTTATTTTGCTTGGAACGGCGATAGCATTATAAGATGATCCCTTCACTAAATTTCAAGATAAAAGTGTTCTCCCTGAGTATGCACCATTGCCAAATTTCGTTGTTTCGAAGAACCTCGTGATGATCGGGTGTGATAGACTCTATGTTCACATACAACAGGTGTAAGACAGTTTTGCACATGCAAAATACTTGGGTTAAACTTGACGAGCCTAGCATGTACGGACATGGTCTCGGAACACTGGAGACCGAAAGGTCGAACATGAGTCATATAGTAGATATGATCAACATAAATATATTCACCATTGATGACTACCCCATCTCACATGATGATCGGACATGGGTTAGTTGATTTGGATCATGTATCACTTAGATAACTTGAGGGATGTTTATTTAAGTGGGAGTTCATTTGTAATTTAATTAAGTGAACTTAAATTTATCATGAACTTAGTCTTAATAGTTTTGCATATCTATGTTGTAGACCAATGGCCCATGCCACCGTTCCCTTGAATTTTAATGCGTTTCGAGAGAAAGTGAAGTTGAAAAATGATGGTAGCAACTACACAGACTGGGTCCGTAACTTGGGGATTATCCTCATTGCTACACATAATAATTATGTCCTTGATGCACCGCTGGGTGATAGACCTGCTGCAGGAGCTACTACAGATGTTATGGACGTCTGGCGGGCTCGATCTGATGACTACTCAATAGTTCAGTGTGCCATACTTTACGGCTTAGAACCGGGACTTCAAAGACATTTTGAACGTCATGGAGCATATGATATGTTCCAATAATTGAAGTTAATATTTCAAGCAAATGCCCAGGTTGAGAGATATGAAGTCTCCAACAAGTTCTATAGCTGCAAGATGGAGGAGAACAGTTCTGTCAGTGAACACATACTCAAAATGTAGGGATGATGCAGCACAACAACGGTAGGTATTTCCCTCAATGATGAGAGCAAGGTTATCGAACCAGTAGGAGAGAACCAAGCAACACTACGTAAACAGCAACTGCACACAAGTAACAAATACTCGCAACCCGACATGTTAAAGGGGTTGTCAATCCCTTTCGGGTAACGGTGCCAAAAATTGGCAAAACGACAGGATAAAGTTGTAATAGATTGGATAAATAGATCGAAAATAAAATAAAGTGCAGCATGTTATTATTTTATTTTTGGTTTAATAGATCTGAAAATAAAAGCAAATAAAAGTAGACCGCAAAGGCAAATATAATAAATAAGAGACCCCGGGGTCGTAGATTTCACTAGTGGCTTCTCTCGAGAAAAATAGCAAACAATGGGTAAATGAATTACTGTTGGGCAATTGATAAAACTTCAAATAATCATGACGATATCCAGGCAATGGTCATTATATAGGCATCATGCCCAAGATTAGTAGACCGACTTCTGCCTGCATCTACTACTATTACTCCACACATCGGCCGCTATCCAGCATGCATCTAGTGTATTAAGTTCATGGAGAAACAGAGTAATGCAATAAGAACGATGACATGATGTAGACAAGATCTATTTATGTAGAAATAGACCCCATCTTGTTATCCTTTGTAATGACCCGGTCCCAATGGATCGAAGTCTCTGTGCTTAAGCGTCATCCCTGGATCGATATGCTGACACACAGTACTCGAGGCTTTATAACAGCGTTCAATCACACACTTATTACATCGAGGTCCTCATAAAGAGTATTTATTACATAAATATGGCTGAAGGCCAACTAAATAAAATAACTGTGGAAGCTTCGAAGATAAATGAGTCCATCCAACTCCACGGCAAAACCTAGTGCACGACAACGACCTATCGCACCTTAATCCTCGTCTGAAAATTCTGCAACATGAGACGTTGCACCCGTGTAGGTCAGCACATGGAATATGCCGGCAAGATCACACTATAGAGCAATGATGAATAATAACTATCCCTACATGCATATTTGGCTGGTGGAGGCTCTAAGTTTAATTTTTCATAAAGCTAATTTCCCTACAATAAAGGAATAAATTTTATTTACAATCAAGTTTATGCCATTATTGAGAAGGTTCCTCCAATTCAATCCCAAATTAACAAGTATAAATATTAACCCAACAATTTCATTAGACAGAATGATGAGATCAACAAATAATTCACTTCTAGATACTCAAGTTGTCCATAACCGAGGACACGTCTAATCATGATTAGTTTTTACACTCTGCAGAGGTTTGCACACTTTTCCCCACAAGACTCGACCACCTCCATGGTCGGAAGATCGAGACACAGTCTCTCTGAAGCATTAACTCTTTGCTCTGGGTAGACCGGTACACCTACTTTCCCCTACATCTGCTAGTTTACCACTAAAAGAGGTCACACAACTTACTCAACTATGCCAGAGCCCATAATGGCTTGTGGCTGCACACGGAAGTTTCTAGGCATGAATAGTTATATGATCCCTTTGAGCCTGGGTGGCATTCCATAGGATGATCACACGGGTACTTTCGGATCTCCTAGGACAACACTGGATTCTCCTGGTGCCCGCAACCACTCCACCCAGATGTGTATTAAAGTTGCCACTTTAAGGTACCCTTAATTATTATCTCTCACAACTTGCATGATTCTCACATACCAATCCCCGTCTACGAGCATGGCTAAGCAATATGAGCATAACGTATATTCCCAGGGTGATCAAAGGTAATATGTTCCTACCTCATGAATTACGTAGCAATAACCACATGTTCCCAATCCTACTCACGCAATCTTCGAGGGTGAAACTAATGCATGATAAAACTGGGTATAATAGAGTATGATCAAAGTGTAACTTGCCTTTCTCACGATCGGTAAACCCTAGAGACTCGTAGTAGCAAGCTTCGCACTCCGGAAAATCTACCATAGACAAACAACAGCATGCATAAGCTCTCAAGCATGAAGATGCAAAGAAAACCGAAGAAAAAGATTCAGAAAACTAAAAAATAAGCGAATAACACTTTCAAACAGAAAACAATTTCTAACAGTACCTAAAGTATGTGCATTATGTCTTAACAGAAGGTTTAGGTAAAGAGATTCGATTTGCAAAAAGAATCAACCTAATCGGAATTACAAAACTCAAGTTATGATCAAAAGAAGTTCAAATTTAAATCCGTTTGAATTCAAATTTTGAACTTTCAAAAATGCTGTTAAGTTGGTTATCTGGATAGAGGGGATCATGATGAAGAATTTGGCATTGGTTTCATCGAATTTGGACAAACGAGTAAAAAGTTGCGATAGATTGGAAAGTAGGGACTAATCTATAAGAAAAGTAATTGCATCTAGGTCCCTAGCTATGAAACATAAACTAATCAGACGAACGTTTGCTACAGAGCCTAAACGATGAAAACCATTCACTCTAGAGGCTTAAACAACGAACATTCTCTAAATAACTAAAAATCAAATTGGGTTTTAAAAGAAAAATCGAAAGAAAACCGGGCGGTTCAGCGGTGGTTTTTACTGGCAGTTTTCGGCGGTTCGACGTTGGTGGGCGGATCTCCGGTGGCGGTGGGGCGAGGCGACTTCGGCGACGGCGGTTCGGGCGAGAGGCGGCTTCGGTCGTCGGCGGCGGTGGCTTCGGTGGCGGCGACGACTGCGGCTCGAGGCGGCGGCTGCTTCGGCTACTGCTGGCTTTGGGGAGGAGAGAGGGGTCGGGGGCGGTGGTATTTAAGGAGGGGAGGTACGACCTCGGGTGGCGTGGAGGAGGGGCAAGGCGAGGCGGCGGCGGGGTGGCAGACTTGGGCACGGCGGCGATGTCCGTCCCGAGCTCAGGGACGAGCGGTGGTGCGCTAGGCTGGGCCGTGGCCTGGCTGGCTAGCTGTGCCGGCCCAGTTTGGCGAAGGAAGTTTTTTAAAACATTTTCCATAAATAAGAAAAAACACAAAAACTACTATAAATAGAATTTTAAAAATTCCAGAAAAATTCACATAATTCCCTCTAAATATATGGGCTTAGGTGAACATTTTTCTGGACCTAAATGCAAAATTTTGAAAACAATTTTTATTACTAATAAACTCTGTAATAAAAAGAAATAATCTTGCAAATAGAATCAATAAAATATTCCAAAAATTCAAAATTAAATTTCCAATATTTCTTTGCTGTTTTTGAAGAAGTCGTGTTATCTTCCCTCATTATTTTATTTATTTTAAAAATACTGGAAAATAATTTTGAATAAATCAATTTGATATAATTTTCCAAATTTTGAAAATTTAAAATTGGATTTTTGGGAAACCTCCAACTCTCTCAATTGGTCCTTGAGTTGCTTAAGGTTTTTTAGGACCAAATTCAAATAAAACAAATGGGCAAAAATGCATAATAATGGATGCATATGAATGATATAAATAATAACATCCAAATTGAAAATTGGGATGTTACAAACCTACCCCCCTTAAGATGAATCTCGCCCTCGAGATTCGGGTTGGCTAGCAAAAAGGTGTGGGTGGTCCTTCCGGAGGTCTCCTTCTCGTTCCCAGGTGGCTTCCTCCTCGGTATGGTGACTCCACATAACTTTGCAAAACTTGATGACCTTGCTGCGAGTAACTCGGTTGGCGAACTCAAGAATCTTGACGGGTTTCTCCTCATAAGTCACGTCACTCTCCAACTGAATTACTTCCAGGGGCACTGTATCTCTATGAGGAATATCGGCCATCTCTGCATGGCACTTCTTCATCCGGGATACGTGAAACACATCATGAACTCCTGACAAACCTTTGGTTAATTCCAACTTGTAGGCAACTTCACCCATATGTTCCAAGACTCTATATGGTCCCACAAACAGTGGTGCTAACTTTCCTTTGACTCCAAATCGTTTAACTCCTTGAAGTGGTGACACACGAAGATATGCTCTGTCTCCGACTTCATAGGTTACCTCCTTGCGTTTAGTATCGGCATAACTCTTCTGTCTGGACTAGGCTATCTTGAGCCTATCATGGATCAACTTGACCTTCTCCTCAGAATCTTTGATTAAATCTGGTCCGAAAAATTGTCGATCTCCAACTTCATCCCACATCAGTGGTGTCCTGCACCTCCTTCTGTACAAGGCTTCAAAAGGGGCCATCTTCAAACTAGCTTGATAGCTGTTGTTATATGAGAACTCTGCGTAGGGTAAATTATCATCCCAACAAGATCCATAATCTAGCGCACAAGCTCTCAACATGTCCTCCAGAATCTGGTTAACTCTCTCGGTCTGCCCATCTGTCCGCGGATGAAAGGCTGTATTGAACTCTAGCCTGGTACCCAAAGTTTGGTGTAACTGATCCCAAAACTTCGAACTAAACCGTGTCCCTCTATCTGATACGATGGTCCTCGGAACTCCATGCAGACATACGATCCTAGTCATGTATATCTTGGTCGACTTAGCGCTCGTATACATGGTGTTCACGGGAATGAAGTGAGCCACCTTGGTCAAGCGATCAACTACAACCCAAATGGAGTCATATCTTGAATGAGTCCTGGGAAATCCGGTGATGAAATCCATGCCAAGCTTATCCCATTTCCATTCGGGTATCGGCAAAGGCTAAAGTAATCCTGCTGGTTTCTGATGCTCTGCCTTGACTCTCTGACATACATCGCACACTGCTACATACTCAGCGATATCCTTCTTCATACCTGTAACACCCACAATGCAGCTATATCTCCCACGTGTCGAGGCACGACTTAGAGGCATAGCCGCATGGTAGTTTTGTCGCAAGAGGGGTAATCTCCATACAATCCCATGTACTGAATAAGAAAGGGATAAATAGTTGGCTTACAATCGCCACTTCACACAATACATAAATAAATCATACATCATCCAAAGTACAAACAAAGGTCCGACTACGGAACCAAAATAAAGGAAGACAACCCCAAATGCTAGATCCCCGATCGTCCCAACTGGGCTCCACTACTGATCATCCGGAAAAGACACATAACAACGACCAAGATCTTCATCGAGCTCCCACTCGAGCTCGATTGCGTCACCTGCAGTGGTATCCTAGGCACCTGTAACTGTTTGGAAGTATCTGTGAGTCACGAGGACTCATCAATCTCACACCCGCAAGATCAAGACTATTTAAGCTTATGGGTAGGGTAAGGTAATGAGGTGGAGCTGCAGCAAGCACTAAGCATATATGGTGGCTAACATACGCAAATAAGAGCAAGAAGAGAAGCAACGCAATGATCGAGAAGCTAGAAGTGATCAAGAAGTGATCCTGAAACTACTTACGTTCAAGCATAACACAAGACCGTGTTCACTTCCCGGACTCCGCCGGAAAGAGACCATCACGGCTACACACGCAGTTGATTCATTTTAATTAAGTTAAGTGTCAAGTTCTCTACAACCGGATATTAACAAATTCCCATCTGCCACATAACCGCGGGCACGGCTCTCGAAAGTTTATACCCTACAGGGGTGTCCCAACTTAGCCCATCACAAGCTCTCACGGTCAACGAAGGATATTCCTTCTCCCGAAAAGACCCGATCAGTCTCGGAATCCCGGCTACAAGACATTTCGACAATGGTAAAACAAGACCAGCAAGACCACCCGACTGTGCCGACAAATCCCGATAGGAGCTGCACATATCTCGTTCTCAGGGCACACCGGATAAGCTAAGCGTACAGGTACCAACATACCCAAGTTGCCAAGGGACGGTCCCGCACGGTGCTCTAGTTTGGACCAACACTCAGAGGAGCATTGGCCCGGGGCTTTAAAATAAAGATGACCCTTGAGTCTGCAGAACCCAAGGGAAAAGGCTTAGGTGGCAAATGTTAAAACCAAGGTTGGCCCTTGTTGGAGGAGTTTTATTCAAGGCGAACTATCAAGGGGTTCCCATAACACCCAACCGCGTAAGGAACGCAAAATCAGGGAACATAACACCGGTATGATGGAAACTAGGGCGGCAAGAGTGGAACAAAACACCAGGCATAAGGCCGAGCCTTCCACCCTTTACCAAGTATATAGATGCATTAAAGTAAATAAGATATAATAATGTTATCCCGACAATATCCATGTTCCAACATGGACCAAACTTCAACTTCACCTGCAACTAGCAACAGTATAAGAGGGGCTGAGCAAAAGCGGTAACATAGTCAAACAATGGTTTGCTAGGAAAGGTGGATTAGAGGCTTGACACGGCAATATGGGAGGCATGATATATCAAGTGGTAGGTAGCGTGACATAGTGATAGAACGAAAGATAGAAGTGATTTTGAGGGTATGGTCATCTTGCCTGCAAAGTTCTCAGAGTTGTCGAAAGCTTGATCCTCGTAAGCATACTCAATAGGTTCCTCATTCACGTACTCGTCTCCCAGCTCTACCCAAGGCAAGAACACAGCAATGGAACAACAATCAATCACGGTGCAATGCACAAGCAACATGATGCAATACATGGCATGATATGCAAGACATGATATGCAATGCATATGCGTGCTCTGGAAGGGAAAGAATGATCAAGGCATCAACTTGGCAAACCAAGTATGCCGCTGGAAAGATGAGGTGATTTTGGTCCAAAACGATATAAGGATCACCGGAAACGGATGCACGGTTTGCAAATGGCAAGCAAAACAAGAATGACGCAAACCTGCGATTTATAGCATGATGCCACTTAGAATGCAACAAGAAACTAAGCTACTGCACTCCAATATAGCAAAAAAACATATGGCAGTGATGTACAAGAGATGCTTGACAAAATATGAACACTAAGCTATGGCTAAAACACACTAGAATAGGTTCAAACAAGCATGGCAAAAGTGCAAAAGATACCAGCTTCAGAGACTTGGTGAAAATACTAACATGGCATACACAACATCAGGAAGCAATGTTTAGAGCAAGCAAACAACATGCTACAGGAACATATCATGGCAAACAAGAGCATGGCATGCTAGTACTAGACGCACTTAACAAAACCGCCTCACTGAACATGATCCAGAAACCTATGGATAAGATGATAGCATCAATGCAAAATGACAAGTTATATAAGCAGTTTCAGACTTAGTGGAATAGCATGACATGGCAGAAAATAGATTTATGATAGCATGTTTGCAAGCTTGTGGCACTCATCACAGTGCACTTCATGGCATGTAATAAAATCTAGCATGAAGTAGACATGAAAGTGAAGCTATACGTGTGCAAAACTATCACATAGCATGTTTGAATTTGAAGACACAAAAATGACAAAACAACAATATGACGTAAAAATGACATGTGTGCAAACTTGCTCAAATGAAGAAATGGATGCCACCAATGGATTCTTTGGATTTTTATAGCCCAAAAACATATATAATATGCATACGTTTATGTATGAAAAATGCACACAAATGCAATAAGTTAAATACTGCCTATAATGGAATTAGCCAGATTTGGCAATATCTTACAGATAGGATGTCCAGATCTGGACCTGCCCGATTTAGAAAGATGCCATTTCCAGAAATGGGCTGCACTGGAATAGATAAAAAAAGATAATGAAGGAGGGGTTGTGTGTGCGTGTGTAAGACGGTGGGGCCCTATTGTCAGTGGCACAAAGAAATTAAAAGGCCAAGACAAAATATATGCAAACCCTGGGATTTGATCTCTAGCCTCCTAAGTAGAACATAGAGGCACTAACCACTGCGCTAGAGGAGTCTTTGTGATGAATATGCGGAGCGACCTTAATAAAGCAGCTAGGCGCTGTGACCAGGATCAAGAAACGGAAGAGTGCGGGAGTCGGGAACTCGCCGGCGACGACATCAAGCCAGCATGGCAGCGCTAGCCACTGCAGAAGTTGCGGCGGGGTTGCGGAAAAGGGATAGGCCTCTCATGCGGGACGCGTAGGTGTGTGCGTGGGGTGAGGAGACCACGGCGAGGTTATGCATCAGAGATCAGACCGTCCATGGTTACGTCCATGGCGGCCGGCTGGACGGAAGACGTTGTGTGCGGGTGTGCGGCGAGGCGCGGCGTTCGCATGGTGTGCAGACAGAAGCAGTGTCTGGTGGGGTGTGCTAGTGCAGTAAGGTGTGCAGATGTGCGGCAAACAAGGCATCAACTTGGCTCAAAACAGCCATGGCGATAGCACGGCAACAGCGGCTCAGACACGACGGGATCGGTGGCTACATGCATGCAAAGAAGCGGTAAAAGAGGGGATTCGATGCGGCTCACCGAGGGAGGTGCGGAAGGTGAGCTCGGACGGGCGCGAGGAGTCCAACCTGAGGCGTGGCGAGGAGCTGATCGGGTGATGGTGCTCGGACCATGAAGCAGGGGAAGCAGGGGAGGCGGCCGGGCGCTGGACTTGGCGATCCGGCTCGGAGATGTCGTGCGAGGGGTCACTCCAGAGGAAGAAGAAGGCCGCCGGTGACGTGGACGACGCCGGGCTCGAGGTCGGCTTGGCTCGACTGACCATGGCGACGACGATGGCAGGGAGGCGCGTTGGGGAGGTCCCGCCCAACTAACTCCGTGGATCGGTCGAGGAGGGTGACGGGGTGCAGGACGACATTCCGGAGAGGGTCCTGGCGCAGTCCAAACATGAGGACGACGACGGACATCGGCGGTTTTCTTCTCTCGGGTGCTCTTTTCTTGAGGAAGAAGAACAACCAGAGAAGGAGACGAGTTGTGGCGGCGTTGAAGGGAAGAGGAGAAGCTAGGGTAGGGCACATACGTCGAGGGGTGGTATATAGGGCGTTAGGGAGCTGTACGGCAGCCCATCGAGCGGTGCCATGGCGATCTGATGGCTACTGTTTGGTCATACAGTGGTGACGTAGGTAGAAGAAGGAGCAGAGGTGGGCTTGGGCTGGATGGCTATGGAGATGGACTGCTGGTGCTGGTGTTGGGCTACATTGCTGCCGCTGGAGCTGGGCTCTCCCTCCCCCTCTTATTCCTTCTTTTCTCAATTTCCTCAAACAGAAAGTAAGTGGGAAAAGCTCAGAGATAAAGGGAAGGCGTGAGAGAGATATGAGAATGTATCTGGAGTCCTTGCATTATGCACAATTTGAATAAATGGACTTGGCAATTTTTATAGATAGAAAAATAATTCAAGTTTGAATTAAATTCAAACTTGAGCCATTTTTGAACCCTACCAAAACAAGCCCAAAGGATCTGAAATTTGGCAGAGTGGGTGTAGGAATGGTTTAAGATTAATAGGGAAAGAATGAACATTTATGGAGGAAGAAAAAATGTCACTTACAAAAATGAAAGAAAGAAGGAAGGAGGAGATGTTGGTGCATGGGCACAACTTGAGATATAGCAAGGGGGTGAAGCGCACACACACATCAAATATCAGAGTGCAATGCACATGATGAACTTGGAAACATCATGAATGACACAATGCTATAATATGATGCATCAGGCAAAGGATGGCATAATGCAAAATGACAAGAGGCCCACTGCAACAAATGAAATGTCACAATGCAATATAATAAAAGATGAACATGATGCAAGAAGAGAAAATATGGCAAGGCACTCAACATGGTCATGATAACAAACAACTGAAACACACAACAACAATATAAATAAATGAAGGCAACTGGAGCATCGGACTCGGGGCATTACAATACCTGTCCACCAGAAACTTTCCTTCAAATCCAGATACATCTTGGTGTTTCCTCAGTGAATTGAGTAAGGCGAATCATGAGCCTCCTAAAGAATTAACTTCCTGATCTCTGGGTCATCGGGCACATAGATACGATCCTCAAACCATAAAGTTTTGTGCTCATCCTCATGAAAACCTTTAGCCTTTCCTTTACTCATCCTTTCTTTTATCTCCGCAATTTCCTTGTCCGTCTTCTAGGCTTCTTGGATCCTTCCCAACAAAGTGGACTGTATTTCCAATGCTGCAACAAAACCTCTCAGAACTATCTCCAAGCGAAGTTCTCGGAGATGATCGGCTAACTCCCGAGGTAATCCTTGGGTTATGAGAGTATTAACATAACTCTTGCGACTCAAAGCATCTGCCACAACATTAGTCTTTCCTGGGTGATAATGCAGTCTCATGTCATAATCCTTTATGACCTCCAACCATCTCCTTTGCCTGAGGTTCAATTCCTTTTACGTGAAGATGTACTCCAAACTCTTATGATCCGTGTAAACGTCACAACGATTTCCGGTAAGAAAATGTCTCCAGGTCTTGAGCGCATGCACTATGGCTGCTAGCTCCAAATCATGCGTGGCATAATTCAACTCATGAGGTCGAAGCTGACGTTAGGCATATGAAACAACTCTTTCTTCTTGCATAAGAACGCCTCCAAGTCCCTGACGAGAAGTGTCGCAATATACTTGGAAATCCTTGCGTATATTCGGAAGAATTAGCACTAGGGCTGTAACCAAACATTTCTTCAACTCCTGAAAACTGGCCTCACAATCCTCAGTCCAATTAAAGTTGGTATCCTTCTTCAATAACTCCGTCATGGGTTTTGTGATCTTGGAGAAATTCTCAATAAATCTCCGATAATATCCTGCTACTCCAAAGAAACTGCATATTTCTCCAACCGAGGTGGGTGCCATCCATTCGGTGACAGATTTAACCTTGGAGGGGTCTACTGCTATTCCTTCTCTTGATATAACATGTCCGAGAAGTCTGACTTCCTTCAACCAAAACTCGCATTTGCTGAACTTGGCATACAGTTGATGTTCCATGAGCTTCTCGAGAACCAAGCGCAAATGTTCCTTGTGTTCTTCTTCATTCTTTGAGTAAACCAATATATCATCAATGAACACCACAAGAAACTTATCCAAGAACTCCATGAACACCTTATTCATCATACTCATAAAGTAGGCAGGGGCGTTAGTCAAACCAAAAGACATGACCGTGTACTCATATAGCCCATACCTTGTGGTAAAAGCTGTCTTAGGTATATCTTGTTCCCGAATCTTCAGCTGGTGATATCCTGGTCGAAGATCGATCTTGGAGAAAACTTTAGCTCCCTGCAGTTGGTCAAACAAATCATTGATCATCAGTAGAGGATATTTGTTCTTGATCATCACCTCATTCAACGCACGATAATCAACAACCATTCTCAAGGATCCATCTTTTTTCTCAACTAGAAGCACTGGGGCTCCCCATGGTGATGAACTTGGTCGAATATAACCTTTCTCCAATAATTCCTTAATCTTCTTCTTAATTTCCTCCAGATCATTCGCGGGCATCCAATACATCTCTTGGATATTGGTCCGGTGCCTGGCAACAACTCGATCAAAAACTCCATGTCTTGGTTTGGTGGTATGCCTGGTAGTCCCTCCAGGAGTACATCGGGATAATCCTTGACAACCGGTACTTCCTCCTGAACAACTCCCAAAAGGGAATTTACTTGAGTCCTCCTTGGCGCATGCCTAGACACATACTTGATCAGTTTCCCCTCTGGGGTGGTGAGAAGAATAGACTTACTAGCACAATCGATATTTCCCCCATACTTGGATAGCCAATCCATGCCTAGTATCACATTCAATCCTTGTGATTCCAGAATAATGAGGTCTATGGAAAAAATATGCCTACCTATTTTCAATGGCAACTGAAAACATCCCTGGCTAGCAATATACTCCGCTCCTGGTGAGCTCACTAACATAGGTGTCTTAAGGGCTACGGTTGGCAACTTAAACTTGTCCACAAATCCCCTTGATATGAATGAATGCGATGCACCAGTGTTAAAAAGAACAAGGGCTATAAATGACTTAATCAAAAACTTAGCAATAACTGTGTCAGGCTGCTCGTCAACTTCCTCCACGTTGACGTGATTCACCTGACCTCTGGTGAAAGGATTGGGCTTCTGTCCTGAGCTACCATTGCCATTACCATTCTTTGCCTCAGGACACCCAGTGGCATAGTGTCCGATCTTCTTGCACTTGAAACAAGTAATGTGACTCAGATCTTTCTTGGCGGGGGTTTCTGGGTTGGAACGGCTCTGATTGTTGTTTCCTCGATTCCCATTATCATTCTTAGGGCCACTATGGTTGTGTGAATTTCCTCCATTATGGGAATGGCCTCCATGGGTATGATGAGTGTGTCCTCCCGAGTATGGGGAATAGCGGGGCTTCTGCTGAGCTCCAGAGTTGTACTTCCCCTGTCCATACTTCTTTTGCGGCTCTCTATCTGCTGTTGCTTGCCTTCAATCATGAGGGCCCTGTCTACCAGCTCCTGGTAGTTGGTGAAAGTTGCCACCATCAACTGCATACTCAGCTCATCATTGAGTCCCTTAAGAAATTTCTCCTGCTTTGCGACATCTGTGGCCACATCATCTGGGGTGTAGCGTGCTAACTTGCTAAAATCATCCACGTACTGCCCCACGGTACGATTCCCCTGGCGTAAGTTGCGGAACTCACGCTTCTTCAAACTCATGGCTCCAGCTGAGACATGGGTGGTGCGGAAGGCCTGCTGAAACTGATCCCATGTAACTGTAGCAATGGTGTAGGTGGCGGTGAAATTCTCCCACCAAGCGGTCGCGGGTCCATCAAGCTGATGTGCGGCAAAGCGCACCTTCTCTGCATCCATGCATCTAACAGTTGTTAGCTCTCTTCCGATCTTACAGAGCCAATCATCAGCAACAATTGACTCAGTGCTGCTAGAGAACACTGGCGGATTCAACCTTAGGAAACGGGCTAGGTTGTCAACTAGGGTGGTGGCGGTGGGTTGTTGTTGTTGCCTTGGTTCTGGATGAGCATCTGTATCAAGGCATTCTGTTATTGGATCAACTGGGTGAGCTCTGGCGGGAAAGTGAATCCGGGGTCACATCTCGGAGGCATGTGATAGGTTAGAGGGGTGAGAAAAACAGAATAGAATAAGGTCTAATGAGAGATTTCACTACCCATATGCATATGAGACAAACACATTCAATTCACACCACTCAATTTCAAACAAGATTCATACAATCCATCTAAGCTACAATTACAAAATCTCATGAATGATTTCTAACTACATGGAATAACTCTAATATAAATTTGGTGGTCGACTAGAAGTTTTGATCGGTGGAAGATTCCATAATATCAGCTCCACTTCGTCGTCATAATCATCACTGTCCTCATCATCACTTTCTTCTTCATCATCACTGTCGGTGTCTGTGTCGTCTAGTATAATGTAGTCTTCCGAATGAATGTCCACTTCAGGTTTTGGTTTCACCACGGGTATTCCTACCTTCTTCCCCAGGTCTTCATTCTGCTCCAGTAGCACAGCAATTCCCTCTTCATGTCCATCGTGAGTTGCCTTGAGTTCATCCTCTAGCTCCATGTTCAGGGTCATCACCTTCTTGGTCTTCTTCATGATAGCGCACATCTGATTCTCATATCAACGAATGTGCTGATCCATCTCCAGTATGTATGCTGCAATAGATCCATCCTTCCTGGTGCGAATCATCTCCCATTGCTCATCCCGGTGTCCACATATCTGGTAGACGGTGTCTTCGAGGTCCTTGTTGTACACCTCGCAAATGCGTCCAAAAGTGATGTGGGCGGCTATGCTCCTTCCTAAGCTCTAGGTTGGTGCATCAAAGGAAAAATCAATGGGCTTGGTAGTTGGTGCAGAAGTCCTTCCAGGAACACAAACTTGGATCTTCCAGCGCTCCTCTTCCGGTAAAGTTACAGTGAAGGTTCCGGTGAAGCTTGGTAGGCCGATGTTTAGGTACCGCATGACTTCCTTCAAGTGTCATCCGAAAGGGGTGTCGTCGCCAGGCTGAGTGAACTTGTTCCTGGGGTCCGACATCTATAGTGTAGAAATAGAGAAGGATTAGAAATGAATGGAGAAGAGTATCATGTGGCTTTTCCTAGTGGTCGCGTCCCACAGTTAATGTGTGCTTTGATACCACCTTGTAGCGACCCGATCCCAATGGATCGAAGTCTGTGTGCTTAAGTGTCATCCCTAGATCGGTATGCTGACACACACTGGTGTGCGTCGGTCCTAAACAAATGGTTTTTAACCCCTTTCCGCGACGGCATTTGGAACCGTCGCCAAGTGAGTGTGTGCGATAGGGTGTCCTTCACACATGACCCAGAAATCGTCGGGGATAGGCCCTCCTGGGACCAAGGCTAGGGCCATGTGCGATCAGGTGAGGCATTGAAACCCAATCATTTCCGTAGGTATGTACATCCCATACGGTAATCCGAGAAAGTCATTTGCGTAGGTATGTACATCCCACACGGTGAATCTCAGAAAAACATTTCCGTTTGTATGTATATCACACACAGTCAATCCAAGGAATACATTTCCATTCTTATGTACATCCCACACAGTCAATCCAGGGAATACGTTACTGTTCGGACGTACACCCCACACAGTTTTATGTGTAGGATCATGTGTGAAAGGTGTAACTATCACACACGGTTTGCCATGGTTAACGGTTTGCTTTTATCAACTATATCACACACGATTTGATGAAGAAAACTGTGTGGCATTGTGATATCCATCGCAAGGGCTTTTTCTGCTAGAACCATTTGCAAAGGTCCATGACACATTTATAAGGTTTATTAGTTTACAATTAATAATTCCAGTATTATGCAAATTCACATTTCATATCGAACAGCTGTTTGCCAATTTCATATCAGGCACATAAATATATTATAACATCACAGTACGGTAGCTACATGAAAACAACACAGTACAACATATAGCTAGTTCAACTTCATAAGAACAATATATTCATTTCCCTAATCGAGATCATCCAGGCTCGTCTTATCCACCTCTGCTTTTAGTTTAGTAAGAACCCGTTTTGCACGGGCCAACTGGGAAAGTGCCTCCTCCTTCGCCAACACCATCTTAGCAAAGTCTGATTTAAAAAATCTGAGCTCATTCTCCACCTTCAACTTTTTATCCCGCATCTTGAAATATGCTTCAGCGTTGACAACACTTTCTCTAAGCCTATGTGTGTTCTCTTCCTCATACATGCTCCAGAGCTTTGCTAGGCACATCTTCAAAGACTGGGGCCACTCTTGATCAACCCACTCCAAGTAAGAACACTTCCGTTCAGCCTATAATATTTAAAACTAGATCAGTAACAATTGTAGGGGAAATGGGTTTATAGCAACATAGAAAATCACCAATGCTTATTTTGAAAAAAACTGAAGAAACATGTTAATTATGGCATATCTTCTCAAAAAGATCAATGTGCAAATGAAATAATTGGTACTGAGACAACAACCAAATTCTAAAACATGAAAAGCTATAATTAACTACAACGATGCTACAAGTTCTTACTCGTATACAATAAATAACAAATTGAACATTTTATGAGGAAGGTAAATATAACTGCAACGGCATAGCGACAGTATTTGGATGACAGCAAATTGACACTAACAGGTGTGTACATGCACAAATTTAGTAACATAGAACTAATAGCACTAAGGCCGTCCACTATGTATGCCAAAATTGGGGTAAAGACAACTGTTGCTACATCTCGCACCAGTGCCCTGCACTGGCGAGCCGATGCAGCGGAAAAAAAATCAGGGTCCCAGACTCCGGAGCACGTAGTTGCTCCGATGCCCAGTTCCTTCATGCCATAAAGATTTAGTATTTTACTGCTTGGCTGCTCGAATGTGTGGACCAAAGTTGGCTGCACAAACTGCTGAAGCGGTGCCAAATAATTTTCTAATGGCACCGCTGATAAGATGGAAACAATTTAAGATACTAGGTACAAACTGTGACACTGTCTTAGGATGCGTTTGGTTGAAGGTGTGGTATGAATGGGTTGGGACCGTGACAGTGTCTGAATCAAATCTAACAAATGATTTGTAACAACGAAAGAGGGTCTAACCTTCTCCGCACATGCCAGAAACTTCCTCCCACTCTCCACAGAATCAAACGCAACTAGCTTCACGCATGGAGATTGATGGTCACAATGAGCAGATAGATCTTCAGCCACCCCGCTCCTTTCATTGCCACTGATGGTCTTAGGGAGCTACAAGAGGAAGAAATGACTCAAATCGACCATCGGGTAAAAATCCTTCATTCCAAGTTATAGCCCGAGAGAGAGAAGAGAGGCATACTCGGGTGGTGAAGGAGTAGTCACCGGAGGAGGAACCGCTGGAGAGGTCTTTGAAGAAGACCATGGCGACCCCGGCAGTAGGATGCGGGACGGCGAGAGAGAGGAAGCGGCTATAGCTTAGCAAGGAAGGAAGCAATGAGGAAACAGGGGAAATGTGACTTGTGGTCGGGGAGAAAAGGGGGTGGGGAAGGGGGAAGGGGGATGGGGGTAGACATTTTGGTGGTAGGCCAAAATTTTGGAAATGTGGAGGGAAACTTTGCGCGCGGTGCCGCCGGACCATTCACTTTGAATGATTGTGTGCATCGCAAATGATTCTTCTGCTTTACGCGCATGGGATGAGTTTGATAATTCAAAATTTGGTGGAAATTTCCCCGGGTACGTCATTGCAAAATTTAACATCGCTTGCTAATTTGGGCACACAAAAGAGCGTACAGCAGACAGACCACACTGACTGAATTGAGCAATTTTAGTAATTAAACAGAGCCAGTTGACCTAAACATTGCTCTAACAAAAGACCAGCATTAAAAACAAAGCCTAAGTACGCATAATTTTAACAAATCCGCCACCGCGCCGGCCTATGCATCGCCGGTGTGAGATGAGACGTCAATGACTTATCTTGGGGACATGCCGCCGTTGGTGGACTCGGCGTCCCCCCTGCTGAAGTCAGCCGCGTCCTCGTCCTCGTCCTCGTCCTTGGTGCCGCCCTCAAGGTTGTAGTACTCATAGTAGTGGTCGCGCCAGAGCTCGTGTTGGTACTCCACCGCTGATTCCTCGACGGACAGACTCTTCTCTACCTCGACCTCGGCCACGCGCAACTCCTCCTCCCGGCGCTCCTCGATCTCTGTCGCCTCCTACATCTCCAGCTCCCGCTCGGCGACCTCATGAGGAAGCATGTGCTCCATGGCCACCGCCGCCTTTTCAGACGTGGTTTGCATGCTGGAGTCCGAGGTGGCCTGGAATATCTTGGCGTGTGCATCCTCGATCTTGGCGTGGATGGCCTTGACCCGGGCCAGGGCGACATCAGCGGCACAGATGGCAGCTTGAGCGCTCTTGGCATTTGCAGCCGCCGTCCAGCAGCTGCAGCCGTCTCTGCTACTGCAGCTGCCCTGTCGGCTGTCGCAGACGCCCTCTCGGTGGAAGCGGCCACGCTCAATGCGGATGCGGCTGCACTCTCGGCGTACGCGGCCGCGCTCTTGGCACAGGCGGTGGCGCTCGGGGGGGACGCGGCCATCGTACGGGCCTTCACGAAGCGCTTCCATGGTGTCATCTTTGGAAGAAGGGGGTGCGGGAATGGGGGTCGGGATTCATGGATTCGGGGGCTGCTAGCACTAGAGCAGACGAGCCGACGAAGCTTAAGGAGGGAGACATAAATAGACCCAAATATTTTCATCGCGAACGGTTCCTTGAAAACAATTGTGTGTGATGTTGTAGATATTTTTTATTAGTTGTGAAAGACGAATTTGGAGTACAGTGGCAACGTATGGTGTTTAAAATGTATGAGAAATTTTGTAGTACTAATACAACTGTCATGTCAAATTTTGGAAAATTTCAGGGGTCATTTGACCTTTTAAGACATTTAAGTGATTTTCTAGCCATTTAATGACCGTAATTGAAATTTGAACTACATGTACATGCAACAACTAACCATAACGGTTTGAAAACTCATATTTTGTGTACTTGTGTGCGATTTAATTCAATTTGTAGTAAATTGGAAGGAATTTTCAAACATATTGGTCTCAAGGCTATGATACAATTAAGCATGGAGTGACATGGCATTTTAATTTCAAAAAATTAAAAAAAATATCAGAAACACATGAAACCTTGGTTGATGTAATCTCATGCCACCAAGATGATGTGGAATTTTTTTGGCATGTTTGACGAAAGTTTGGACACACCCCCCTCACAAACGGGAACAGCTCACTAGAAGGCTCGTGGTTCCGAGAGCAAACAATGCATGTTTGATGACGAACGGGAGATAGCTTGCTCTTACGGCCTTCAATTTTTTTCTACGTCTAACGTGCACTACTACAACTTTAATGTGAAAATTTTGAAAATTCTAGGGGTCATTTGACCTTTTAAAAAATTTAAGTGATTTTCTAGCCATTTAATGACCGTAATTCAAATTTGAACTACATCTGCATGCAACGCCTAACCAAAACGGTTTGAAAAATCATATATGTGTACTTGTGTGCAAGTTAATTCCATGTGCGGTAAATTAGAATGAATTTTCAAACATATGGTCTCACTACATGGACACATGCATACATATGCATGGAGTGACATGGCATTTTAATTCCAAAAAATTAAAAAATGATCAAAAAAACACGAAACCATGGTAGATTTAATGTCATGCCACCAAAATGATGTGGTAAAAAAATTGGCCTGTTTGATGAAAGTTTGGACACACACCCCTCACAAACCGGAGCAACTCACTAGAAGGTTCGTGGTTCCGAAAGGGAACAATGCATGTTTGATGACGAATGGGAGATAGCTTCCTCTTACGGCCTTCAATTTTTTTTCTACGTCTAACGTGCACTAATACAACTGTCATGTGAAATTTTTGAAAATTTCAGGGGTCGTGACCTTTTAAAGACATTTAAGTGGTTTTCTAACCATTTATTCAAATTTGAACTATATCTACATGCAACGCCTAACCATAACGGTTTGACAAATCATATTTGTGTACTTGTGTGCGAGTTAATTCCATGTGCAGTAAATTAGAAGGAATTTTCAAACATATTTCTCTCACGACATGGACACATGCATATGTATGCATGGAGTGACATGGCATTTTAATTCCAAAAAATAAAAAAAATCAGAAACACATGAAACCTTGGTTGATGTAATGTCATGCCACCAAGATGATGTGGTAAAAAAATTGGCATGTTTGACAAAAGTTTGGACACACACCCCTCACAAACCGGAGCAACTCACTAGAAGGCTCGTGGTTTCGAGAGGCAACAATGCATGTTTGATGACGAACGGGAGATAGCTTCGTCTTACGGCCTTCAATTTTTTTCTAAGTCTAACACGCACTACTACAACTGTAATGTGAAATTTTTGAAAATTCTAGGGGTCATTCGACCTTTTATAAAATTTAAGTGATTTTCTAGCCATTTAATGACCGTAATTCAAATTTGAACTACATCTACATGCAACACCTAACCAAAACGGTTTAAAAAAACATATCTATGTACTTGTATGCAAGTTAATTCCATGTTTAGTAAATTAGAAGGAATTTTCAAACATATTGGTCTCACGACATGGACACATGCATATGTATGCATGGAGTGACATGGCATTTTAATTCCAAAAAATTAAAAAATATCAGAAACGCATGAAACCTTGGTTGATGTAATCTCATGCCACCAAGATGATGCGGAAATTTTTTGGCATGTTTGACGAAAGTTTGGACACACACCCCTCACAAACGGGAGCAACTCACTAGAAGGCTCGTGGTTCCGAGAGGGAACAATGCATGTTTGATGACGAACGGGAGATAGCTTCCTCTTACGGCCTTCAATTTTTTTCTATGTTTAACATGCACTACTACAACTCTAATGTGAAATTTGGAAAATTCTAGGGGTCATTTGACATTTTAAAGACATCTAAGTGATGTTTTAGCCATTTAATTCAAATTTGAACTACATCTACATGCAACGCGTAACCATAACGGTTTAACAAATCATATTTGTGTACTTGTGTGCGAGTTAATTCCATGTGCAGTAAATTAGAAGGAATTTTCAAACATATTTGTCTCACGACATGGACACATGCATATGTATGCATGGAGTGACATGGCATTTTAATTCCAAAAAATTAAAAAATATCAGAAACACATAAAACCTTGGTTGATGTAATGTCATGCCACCAAGATGATGTGGTAAATAAATTAGCATGTTTGACGAGAGTTTGGACACACACTCCTCACAAACCGAAGCAACTCACTAGAAGGCTCGTGGTTCCAAGAGGGAACAATGCATGTTTGATGACGAACGGGAGATAGCTTGCTCTTACGGCCTTCAATTCTTTTCTACGTCTAACGTGCACTACTACAACTTTAATGTGAAATTTTTGAAAATTCTAGGGGTCATTTGACCTTTTAAAAATTTTAAGTGATTTTCTAGCCATTTAATGACCGTAATTCATATTTGAACTACATCTACATGCAACACCTAACCAAAACGGTTTGAAAAATCATATATGTGTACTTGTGTGCAAGTTAATTCCATGTGCGGTAAATTAGAAGGAATTTTCAAACATACTGGTCTCATGACATGGACACATGCATACATATGCATGGAGTGACATGGCATTTTAATTCCAAAAAATTAAAAAAATGATCAGAAAAACATGAAACCTTGGTTGATTTAATGTCATGCCACCAAGATGATGTGGTAAAAAAATTGGCCTGTTTGATGAATTTGGACACACACCCCTCACAAATAGGAGCAACTCACTAGAAGGTTCATGGTTCCGAGAGGGAACAATGCATGTTTGATGACAAATGGGAGATAGCTTCCTCTTACGGCCTTCAATTTTTTTCTACGTCTAACGTGCACTAATACAACTGTCATGTGAAATTTTTGGAAATTTCAGGGGTCATTTGAAAGACATTTAAGTGATTTTCTAACCATTTAATTCAAATTTGAACTACATCTACATGCAACGCCTAACCATAACGGTTTGACAAATCATATTTGTGTACTTGTGTGCGAGTTAATTCCATGTGCAGTAAATTAGAAGGAATTTTCAAACTTATTTGTCTCACGACATGGACACATGCATATGTATGCATGGAGTGACATGGCATTTTAATTCCCAAAAAAAAAATCAGAAACACATGAAACCTTGGTTGATGTAATGTCATGCCACCAAGATGATGTGGTAAAAAAATTGGCATGATTGACAAAAGTTTGGACACACACCCCTCACGAACCGGAGCAACTCAATAGAAGGTTCATGGTTCCGAGAGGGAACAATGCATGTTTGATGACGAACGGGAGATAGCTTCCTCTTACGGCCTTCAATTTTTTTTCTACGTCTAACATGCACTACTACAACTGTAATGTGAAATTTTTGAAAATTCTAGGGGTCATTTGTAACGCCCTCGATGCGGCTATATCTCCCACGTGTCGAAGCACGACTTAGAGGCATAACCGCATTGAAAGCAATGTCGCAAATGAGGTAATCTTCACACAACCCATGTAATACAATAGGGGAAAAGATACATAGTTGGCTTACAATCACCACTTCACACAATTACATGAATAAAGCATTACATCAACCAGATACAATCAAGGTCCGACTACGGAACCAAAATAAAAGAAGACTACCCCAAATGCTACACAGATCCCTGATCGACCCCAACTGGGCTCCACTACTGATCAACTAGAACGAAACAACACAAAGGACAAGATCTTCATCGAGCTCCTCCTTGAGCTTGGTTGCGTCATCTGCACGGTTCAACGGCACCTGCAAGCTGGTTTTGGAAGTAATCTGTGAGCCACGGGGACTCAGCAATCTCGCACCCTCGCGATCAAGACTATTTAAGCTTATGGGTAAGGTAAAGGTATGAGGTGGAGCTGCAGCAAGCGACTAGCATATATGGTGGCTAACATACGCAAATGAGAGCGAGAAGAGAAGGCAAAGCACGATCGAGAAACTATGATCAAGAAGTGGTCCTAGAACAACCTACGTCAAGCATAACTCCAACACCGTGTTCACTTCCCGGACTCCGCCGGAAAGAGACCATCACGGTTACACACGCGGTTGATGTATTTTAATTAAGGTCAACTTCAGGTTTTCTACAACCGGACGTTAACAAATTCCCATCTGCCCATAACCGCGGGCACGGCTTTCGAAAGTTCATAACCCTGCAGGGGTGTCCCAACTTAGCCCATCACAAGCTCTCACGGTCAACGAAGGATAAACCTTCTCCCGAGACATTCCGATCAGACTCGGCATCCCGGTTCTACAAGACATTTCAACAATGGTAAAACTAAACCAGCAACACCGCCCGAATGTGCCGACAAATCCCGATAGGAGCTGCACATATCTCGTTCTCAGGGCACACTCAGATGAGCTCTCCATACAACTAAAACCAAACCTCGAGTTTCCCTGGTGTGGCGCTGCAAAGGACTCTAGTTCGGACCAACACTTAGACAAGCACTGGCCCGGGGGGGTTAAAATAAAGATGACCCTCGGGATGCGTGACTCCCAAGGGAAAAAGGCTAGGTGGCGAATGGTAAAACCAAGGTTGGGCCTTGCTGGAGGAGTTTTATTCAAGGCGAACTGTCAAGGGGTTCCCATTATAACCCAACCGCGTAAGGAACGCAAAATCCGGGAACATAACACCGGTATGACGGAAACTAGGGCGGCAAGAGTGGAACAAAACACCAGGCATAAGGCCGAGCCTTCCACCCTTTACCAAGTATATAGATGCATTAATTAAATAAGAGATATTGTGATATCCCAACAAGTAAACATGATACGACAAGGAACAACATCTCCATGTTCCAACAAGGAACAAACTTCAATCTTCACATGCAACTAGCAACGCTATAAGAGGGGCTGAGCAAAGCGGTAACATAGCCAAACAACGGTTTGCTAACACAAGGTGGGTTAGAGGCTTGGTTCAACAATATGGGAGGCATGATAAGCAAGTGGTAGGTATCGCAGCATAGGCATAGCAAAAGAGCGAGCAACTAGCAAGCAAAGATAGAAGTGATTTCGAGGGTATGGTCATCTTGCCTGAAATCCCGCAAGGAAGAAGAACGAGTCCATGAAGAAGACAAACAGACGTAGTCGAACGGATCCTCACACACACGACGTTATCGGAACCAAGCCGAAGAAGCAAAACCGGAAAGAAGCAAACAACATAGTAAACAACCAACACATCAACATGGCATGATGCACAATCGAGTATGATGCATGTCCGGTTTAATGAAGCATGGCATGGCAAAGTGCACAAACAATCCTACAAATTAAGTGGAGCTCATTATGCAACGGAGTTGCATATTGAAGAAAACACCACACGACCTATTTAGTTCTCTCTGGTTTATGTACCCAACAATATTAAATTTTGTTAGCATGGCAAGAGGTGAAGCATGATGAAACTATCTAATCTAGGCAAGTTTAAATGAGGCCGGAAGCAACGAACAACAATTCCGGAAACTCCTCATGAGCATATTATAGATTTGGTAATGTTCTACCCTAAACACAATTTTAGAGTTATTAAACATGCAAAACAAGTACACCATGTTAAACTAGGCATTTTTCTACCCCATTTACATATAAAGATTATTTAATTCGGAGCTACGGTTATTTAGTTATGAAATAAAGCATTTTAGCAAGTTATTTAAACAAATTTAAACAAACAACATTTTAACCATTTCAAACATGCATGAAAGTTGGATATAATTAACCTACACATAAATCTAAGCATTTTTCCTATATAATTCATTTTAATCCGATGCACCAATTGTGAGTTATTATATGCATGTTGTCTAGGGGGTTTCCTACACATCTGCTGACTCTGAAAAAAAAGAACAAAACCGCAGAACAAGGAAAAAACCCTATCGGGCCGAATCTGAAGCAAACTGGGTCTACAGAAAGAAAAAAAACAACAGAGGCTCCGATGGGCCTCACCATGGGCTTCGGCCCAGATCTGGAAG
Organism: Triticum urartu; assembly: GCF_056163025.1. Classification (NCBI taxonomy): domain Eukaryota; kingdom Viridiplantae; phylum Streptophyta; class Magnoliopsida; order Poales; family Poaceae; genus Triticum; species Triticum urartu. The sequence goes on along the minus strand of NC_141876.1, from coordinate 345,857,569 downwards.
GCAAAGGCAGGCCGGTGCTGGGCCTCGGAGCGTTGCGGCTGGATCAACGAGGAGGTGGAAGGGGCGCAGTCAACGCGAGCGGTGGTTGCGTGTGTTCGCTGTTCGTTCTTTGCTCGACAGAGACAAAGCAGCGGCGACGGCAGGGACTTGACGAACGCGGCGGCGAGGAGAAGACTCCGGCGAGGCAGGGGCTTGGCGCGAAGCTGGAGAGGAGGCCGACTGTGGACGCGGCGGATCCGGGCGGTCGAGCGGGTCAACGCGAGCGGGCGAGACGCTCGTCCTCTGCTCCGGGCGGCTGGGCGCTGACTCTCTGCTCCTCCCGCAGCAGGACGAAGTAGGGGCGCGGCGATTGGCGAAACGGGGCAGCAGCGGCGGATGGAGCTTCACGGGCAGGCGAGGTGGAGGCCTCCGGGAGCGGAGCAGTACGGCGCGGCGCGGGACTTGACGGAGTTCTGAAGCAGATCAGACGGCGGCAGCAAGATGCTTGGAGCTCCATGGCCATGACAAGGCCTCTGGTCACCTGGTGCTCTGATCGGCGAGGTCGAGGGAGGCAGAGACGGCAGGGAGGGAAGGTGCTGCTCGGTTCCTGCAGAGACATGAGAGAGAGGGGGGAACACGCTGTGAGAGAGGGGCAATGGAGGAAGAAGAGCGAGGGAAGGAGGCAAGGCAGGGCGCTGGGCCTGTGGTCGCCGGCGGTGACGCTTGCAGTAAGGTCCGGCGGTTGGGGAAATGATCCGGGCGGCGAGGAAAAGCTCGACGAGACAAAGTCCCTAGATTTTAGGGTTGCTGCCTAGGGGATTGGTCTATATGTAGTAAGTGGATTTTTGGATAGGGGCATTAGGTCCCTCAGATCTTAATTGGACGGATGGGAAAAATAGGTTAGGTAGCCCAAAGAGAAAAATGGAGACGTTTTGTAGATGTTCGGGGATGATCTGAATCCAACGGTGACGACTGTCCGGGTCGCGTCCGGGACAGCTTTCGGGCGCGCGCGCGAGGAGGGCCGCAGGCTGACGAGAGAGGTTAGGTAGGGCCTGACGGTGAGAGGTAGTGCAGAAGGCAAAGGGCTGAGAAGAGAGAAGAGGAGAGGCCCGACGACTGTTTCCGGAGACCGAAAACATCCGACGTTTTGACCGACTATAATGTCGCTATAGTTATCCGTTGGGGCGTCAAACGAACTCCGAACGCGATGAAACTTGGCAGGCGGTCTACTAACAACAAAACAACACCGCACGCCAACTTTCATCCCATTTCGAGAACAATTTTCCGACCACTTCTAAAATAATATTCGGACGTGCCGCGGGCGCGTGCAAGTGTGTCTGGGCTCAGAACGGATAACGGATGGAACTGGGGGAACCCAGACGGATGCAAGTTTCGAAAACATGATGATGCAATGCGGATGATGACATGGTAAGATGCAACACGCAAACAAATGACAAGGCAACAAAAGCAAATAAATGGAAGACACCTGGCGCAACGGTCTCGGGGCGTCACAACACTCCACCACTACGAGAGGATCTCGTCCCGAGATCTAGAATGGCACCGGAGGGGAAAACGGAAGAGCAAGAGAAGAGGTAAAACTAAGTTGCTTCTTTGACAAACGAGTGAAACCAAAAAACCTTGAAAAGGTTATGCCATTTCGAGAAAAGAATACAATGGAGATGAATGAAGTTGAAAACAATCCGTTTGTAAAAGAGGAACAAGGGAGAACAACTTCGAGCAGCACTCCGATTGAAAAGAAAAAGGAATAGAATAATAACTTGATAATATGAGAAGATACTTGAAGAGATCAACAACATACAGCCTCCGAAACTATTGAAATAATGGCACAATGGGAAATAACGATTTCAGATGACACTCCGGTTGAGAAGGGGGCAAAAGTTGATTTAATGGGAAGAACTTGAAAAAAGAGGGCATGACACTCCGGTTGAAAAGATAAGCAAAAAAATAAAGAACATGATCTTGGCAAAACGAGATGATAGGACGAAGAGAGCAACATGACAATGCCTCCGGAACAAAAGAATAGAAGATAGATAATTGAACTAGGAGAATGGAGAAGAAAATGCCAACTTCTGCCACAAAAGAGGTTGAGAAGGCATCCTTAGGAGAAAGGTCGAACGGAGTTGTTGGAAAACCAACAACTAAAAGAACAAGGTTGTAGTGGGCTTATGGAGAACATCTCAAAACTATGAGGTGAAATTCTGCCCCTAACGGAAAAAAGAATTGGATTGATAAGAAGAAGGAGACGAGAAACTTATCTCACCGGAAGGATTAATGAAGAACTTGGAGCATTTATAAGCACCATAGATAGTAACAATCCTTAGGGAAGGCTTTAGGTGAAACATGACACAAGATAACTCCAACGAAGAGATTGATGGATTTAAAATACCTCATTCTTAACAACATGTGAATCACGAAACATGAACTCAAATTATCAAGGATGACATAACACCACCTCAAAAGATATGCATGAAAGAATTGCACTCCGGGTTGAAAGATGAAGAATGCTTGAGCTCCTCTGAAAAGAATCTCGATGAACACTTCGAGAAGGAAATATAAATTCTTGATGAACCATCATGTAGAACCTTCATGAAGAACTCCGATAACCAAAAAGAATAACAAAAATAAAGAGAAGTTGGGAACGCAAGGTGAAACCTTGTAATGATTTAGATGGATCCCCGTGATAATTAGAGCTTGGAACTCCGGGAAAGAAAGACGAGCACTTGAAACCAAGAATTTTGATGAGGCTCCGGAGTAAGGAATTGAGTTCACTCGATGAAACAGGAATAAGAATTACATTATGCTTATCCTTCACCAATTTAATTGATGGAAACCAATGGATTTGGCACACTACTTATTTCCGTTGGAAGGATTTAGAGAGATATGGCACAAACTTGAGAAAGTGTTCAACGATCCATCGGTAGAATTTGAAAGCACGAATGCATAGATATGATACACAAAGGAAGAGAACTCTTGAACGAACCACCGTAAGAATTGAAAAAGAATGATTAAAACATGAAGAAACACCGGGAAGAATTAGCAATTAAACGAAGATGCTTGTGAGGATTTAGATCCATGAGAACGAAGAGATTACGAGCTGATTAAAGAATATTAAATGATGCACCGGTGAGATTTGGGGAATGGTAGCTGAAAGCTGAGAATGAATAAGTCTTCTGAAATGATGGGCTTCGGAGAATCAAACTGAAAAGACTCTTGAATTGCTCCGGATAGGTGGAAAGAATTCTCACAACCGAAAATGATTATGAGAGAATGGCATAAAGCTAGAATCACGAATCTTGAAGAGAAAAGAGCAAGACTGAGAGAAAAATTCTTCTTCGGTCTTCAAAATCCGAGAATGACGACGAGAACACCACCATGAATTATTTAGACACTCCGGAAGAATCAAAAGCGAAGAGGTTGAGCCAACGATGAAAATAAATTGAGAGATCTTGGAGAAACACACCTGACTGATGAAGATTCATTGTTACGTCAAACTTTGAAAGATTTGAGAATAGCTCCGGTAAAATAAGAAGAGTTAAGTAAGATCCTGGGAAAAGACATGTGGGTTAGGGCCCACTCAAAAGAAACACCGTTGAAATGATTACTTGAAAGATATTGCACCGGTTGAATTAAATGACTTGAAAGAGATAACATATTCGAAAGAGTTTGAATGAAAGCAGAGTGGAAACACGAATCTTGGAGATATCTTCAGCACTCTGGAATAATAGAATAGCGAGAAGTGAATGAATATGAGGAGCACCGGCATGAGAGGGTATTTGAAACGAGGAAAAATATATGATCAACACTGAAGGCTAGAATTGGTTCCACCAGAGAAGAAAACGAGTGAAGAGTGACGAACTTGAAGCTCCGTTAGAATCTTCATGAGAATCACCGGATAAGAAAATTGACGGAAAAAGAATGGAGAGGCTTCACAAGAATAAAAGGATACTTGATTAAGAAATCCGATTCCTTGAGGAAAAAGGGTGGGTGGGCGGGAAAAACAAAGGCAACTTGGAGATGGATGAAACAAACACCGTTGAGAAGAAGTGATAATTGATCTTGCGGAAGTTGAAATGATCGGATCCACTTGAAGAGAAACACGCCGGTGAAAATAAATTGGCATGACAATCTCGACTATCATGAAGGATTGGTATTCACATCGGAGTATGAGAACACCGTTTAGGAAAGGTATGGAATCAACACTTGACTTCGAAGCAACTCGAATACCACAACTCGAAACAAAACAAAGGATTGGCTTGCAGAATAAGCCGGAACAAACATATGCTAGAGATTTCGTCCGAAGTTTTCGTGGTGGGGCCTACACGGGCTCGATCGTACAGCACCATCATGTACAAGGCAGTGCACATGACATACGAAGCGTCCCCGAGTCGGCATAGCCAAGGACTCTTTAAGACACAATGAGACCACTGTAAAACCAACCGTGGATAGGCGGACCACTAGACGTCGAACCCCAATTTCATATCATACATCTGTCGGAAAGATATCCTAAGAGCTACTTGAATTCCCACTTATAAACTCCCGAAACTTTCCGGTTATGCAATCAGGTGTTGGGGATACAGGGGAAGCATAATATCTCACCCAAATCTAGCAAATCCTACATCCAGCTGTATCCATCCTTCAACACATAACCAAGAAACCTTCGGAAATCATCTACCTCAACCTTTGAAAAGCATCCGTTATACGAGTTATGGCAATACTCCCGAACTCCCGCCCCAGTACTGGGTGGCGTCGAGGTTATCTCACCAACAACTGCATAAAAGAGATTTTCGATGTCGGCGAAACTAAACTCAGGTATTTCAGAACTGCAACGATAAAATTGTGACGACAACACCTCGGAGCTCAACTCCCCGGGACAACGCCACAACCCCTAAATGACAGGAGGCACCAAGAACAATGTTCTCGTCACAAATCCATTGGAACGATTCCAAGATACCCGCGTGATCCTAAAAAAAATTTGTGAAAAATTTGAGAAGAGAAGAGTCAAAACTCTACGTCAGGATGCCTTACCAGAGCGATGAGGGGACTGGGGAGTAAAAAGAATTCCTAAACTCTCCGATATATATAATTCCTAAATGACTCAAAACATTTCTCTAGACTCAACAACGCCAGCTAATTTGATCAACCAGTGGGGGTTTCTAAGGTCGGGGAAGGCTCTGATACCCAACTTGTAACGCCCTCGATGCGGCTATATCTCCCACGTGTCGAAGCACGACTTAGAGGCATAACCGCATTGAAAGCAATGTCGCAAATGAGGTAATCTTCACACAACCCATGTAATACAATAGGGGAAAAGATACATAGTTGGCTTACAATCGCCACTTCACACAATTACATGAATAAAGCATTACATCAACCAGATACAATCAAGGTCCGACTACGAAACCAAAATAAAAGAAGACTACCCCAAATGCTACACAGATCCCTGATCGACCCCAACTGGGCTCCACTACTGATCAACTAGAACGAAACAACACAAAGGACAAGATCTTCATCGAGCTCCTCCTTGAGCTTGGTTGCGTCATCTGCACGGTTCAACGGCACCTGCAAGCTGGTTTTGGAAGTAATCTGTGAGCCACGGGGACTCAGCAATCTCGCACCCTCGCGATCAAGACTATTTAAGCTTATGGGTAAGGTAAAGGTATGAGGTGGAGCTGCAGCAAGCGACTAGCATATATGGTGGCTAACATACGCAAATGAGAGCGAGAAGAGAAGGCAAAGCACGATCGAGAAACTATGATCAAGAAGTGGTCCTAGAACAACCTACGTCAAGCATAACTCCAACACCGTGTTCACTTCCCGGACTCCGCCGGAAAGAGACCATCACGGTTACACACGCGGTTGATGTATTTTAATTAAGGTCAACTTCAGGTTTTCTACAACCGGACGTTAACAAATTCCCATCTGCCCATAACCGCGGGCACGGCTTTCGAAAGTTCATAACCCTGCAGGGGTGTCCCAACTTAGCCCATCACAAGCTCTCACGGTCAACGAAGGATAAACCTTCTCCCGAGACATTCCGATCAGACTCGGCATCCCGGTTCTACAAGACATTTCAACAATGGTAAAACTAAACCAGCAACACCGCCCGAATGTGCCGACAAATCCCGATAGGAGCTGCACATATCTCGTTCTCAGGGCACACTCAGATGAGCTCTCCATACAACTAAAACCAAACCTCGAGTTTCCCTGGTGTGGCGCTGCAAAGGACTCTAGTTCGGACCAACACTTAGACAAGCACTGGCCCGGGGGGGTTAAAATAAAGATGACCCTCGGGATGCGTGACTCCCAAGGGAAAAAGGCTAGGTGGCGAATGGTAAAACCAAGGTTGGGCCTTGCTGGAGGAGTTTTATTCAAGGCGAACTGTCAAGGGGTTCCCATTATAACCCAACCGCGTAAGGAACGCAAAATCCGGGAACATAACACCGGTATGACGGAAACTAGGGCGGCAAGAGTGGAACAAAACACCAGGCATAAGGCCGAGCCTTCCACCCTTTACCAAGTATATAGATGCATTAATTAAATAAGAGATATTGTGATATCCCAACAAGTAAACATGATACGACAAGGAACAACATCTCCATGTTCCAACAAGGAACAAACTTCAATCTTCACATGCAACTAGCAACGCTATAAGAGGGGCTGAGCAAAGCGGTAACATAGCCAAACAACGGTTTGCTAACACAAGGTGGGTTAGAGGCTTGGTTCAACAATATGGGAGGCATGATAAGCAAGTGGTAGGTATCGCAGCATAGGCATAGCAAAAGAGCGAGCAACTAGCAAGCAAAGATAGAAGTGATTTCGAGGGTATGGTCATCTTGCCTGAAATCCCGCAAGGAAGAAGAACGAGTCCATGAAGAAGACAAACAGACGTAGTCGAACGGATCCTCACACACACGACGTTATCGGAACCAAGCCGAAGAAGCAAAACCGGAAAGAAGCAAACAACATAGTAAACAACCAACACATCAACATGGCATGATGCACAATCGAGTATGATGCATGTTCGGTTTAATGAAGCATGGCATGGCAAAGTGCACAAACAATCCTACAAATTAAGTGGAGCTCATTATGCAATGGAGTTGCATATTGAAGAAAACACCACACGACTTATTTAGTTCTCTCTGGTTTATGTACCCAACAATATTAAATTTTGTTAGCATGGCAAGAGGTGAAGCATGATGAAACTATCTAATCTAGGCAAGTTTAAATGAGGCCGGAAGCAACGAACAACAATTCCGGAAACTCCTCATGAGCATATTATAGATTTGGTAATGTTCTACCCTAAACACAATTTTAGAGTTATTAAACATGCAAAACAAGTACACCATGTTAAACTAGGCATTTTTCTACCCCATTTACATATAAAGATTATTTAATTCGGAGCTACGGTTATTTAGTTATGAAATAAAGCATTTTAGCAAGTTATTTAAACAAATTTAAACAAACAACATTTTAACCATTTCAAACATGCATGAAAGTTGGATATAATTAACCTACACATAAATCTAAGCATTTTTCCTATATAATTCATTTTAATCCGATGCACCAATTGTGAGTTATTATATGCATGTTGTCTAGGGGGTTTCCTACACATCTGCTGACTCTGAAAAAAAAGAACAAAACCGCAGAACAAGGAAAAAACCCTATCGGGCCGAATCTGAAGCAAACTGGGTCTACAGAAAGAAAAAAAACAACAGAGGCTCCGCTGGGCCTCACCATGGGCTTCGGCCCAGATCTGGAAGGCAAAGGCAGGCCGGTGCTGGGCCTCGGAGCGCTGCGGCTGGATCAACGAGGAGGTGGAAGGGGCGCAGTCAACGCGAGCGGTGGTTGCGTGCGTTCGCTGTTCGTTCAGAAGGCTGACGAGAGAGGTTAGGTAGGGCCTGACGGTGAGAGGTAGTGCAGAAGGCAGAGGGCTGAGAAGAGAGAAGAGGAGAGGCCCGGCGACTGTTTTCGAAGACCGAAAACGTCCGACGTTTTGACCGACTATAATGTCGCTATAGTTATCCGTTGGGGCGTCAAACGGACTCCGAACGCGATGAAACTTGGCAGGCGGTCTACTAACAACAAAACAACACCGCACGCCAACTTTCATCCCATTCCGAGAACAATTTTCCGACCACTTCTAAAATAATATTCGGACGTGCCGCGGGCGCGTGCAAGTGTGTCTGGGCTCAGAACGGATAACAGATGGAACTGGGGGAACCCGGCCGGATGCAAGTTTCGAAAACATGATGATGCAATGCGGATGATGACATGGTAAGATGCAACACACAAACAAATGACAAGGCAACAAAAGCAAATAAATGGAAGACACCTGGCGCAACGGTCTCGGGGCATCACATCATTTGACCTTTTAAAAAATTTAAGTGATTGTCTAGCCATTTAATGACCATAATTCAAATTTGAACTACATCTACATGCAACGCCTAACCAAAACGGTTTGAAAAAACATATCCGTGTACTTGTATGCAAGTTAATTCCATGTGCAGTAAATTAGAAGGAATTTTCAAACATATTGGTCTCATGACATGGACACATGCATACGTATGCATGGAGTGACATGGCAATTTAATTCCAAAAAATTAAAAAAATGATCGGAAAAACATGAAACATTGGTTGATTTAATGTCATGCCACTAAGATGATGTGGTAAAAAAAATTGTCCTATTTGACGAAAGTTTGGACACACACCCCTCACAAACCGGAGCAACTCACTAGAAGGTTCGTGGTTCCGAGAGGGAACAGTGCATGTTTGATGATGAACATGAGATAGCTTCCTCTTACGGCCTTCAATTTTTATCTACATCTAACATGCACTAATACAACTGTCTGGTGAATTTTTTGAAAATTTAGGGGTCATTTGACCTTTTAAATACATTTAAGTGATTTTCTATTTAATGATCGTAATTCAAATTTGAACTATATCTACATGCAACGCCTAACTATAACGGTTTGAAAAAAAATATTTTTTTTGTACTTGTGTGCGAGTTAATTCCATGTACAGTAATTTAGAAGGAATTTTCAAACATATTGGTCTCAAGGCATGGGCACACATGCATGGAGTAGCATGGCATTTTAATTCCAAAAATATAAAAAATGATCAGAAAAACATGAAACCTTGCTGGATTTACTGTCATGCCACCAAGATGATGTGGTAAAAAAATTGGTCTGTTTGACAAAAGTTTGGACACACACCCCTCACAAACCGTAGCAACTCACTAGAAGGTTCGTGGTTCCGAGAGGGAACAATGCATGTTTGATGACGAACGGGAGATAGCTTCCTCTTATGGCCTTCAATTTTTTTCTACATTTAACGTGCACTAATACAACTGTCTTGTGAAAATTTGGAAAATTTCAGGGGTCATTTGACCTTTTAAAGACATTTAAGTGATTTTCTAACCATTTAATGACCGTAATTCAAATTTGTATTACATCTACATGCAACACCTAACCATAAGTATTTGAAAAATCATATTTTTGTGTACTTGTGTGCGAGTTAAAAAATCATCAGACGATGTGAATATCTCATGTTCAAAAAAGAAAATGTAAAGATCTGGCAAGACAACCGCCCCCCACACGATTGGTAGTCTATCTCGAGGTTTGGTAGGTGAATGGCACGAATCATTAATCAGACACGGTTCTGCATTGGAAATCGTCAGCTATTATGTTCACACATGGATTTTGGCTATTATGTTCACACACGGATTTTGCTGCGGGAATCGTGTGTAATTCAAACTACAGTACTCATAAATTCCGGCGACCGGCGTGTGTACTATCCCCGTTGATCTAGATTCTGGCCGCCAATAAATACTACCTTGCTCACGTTGTCCCGCCTACATTCTCATCTACATCCTCCCCTCGCTCGCCCTCTCTCTCTCTCCCTCTCTCTCTCTCAAATCTCTACCATGGCGTCGCCGGTCTTCCCACGCACCGACGAGGAGTCGCCGCCCCCCGAGGACGGTCACTCGATTAGCAGCGACGAGGACTGAGGGAGTCCTAGATTAGGGGGTCCTCGGACAGCCGGACTATATACTTCGGCCAGACTGTTGGACTATGAAGATACAAGATTGAAGACTTCGTCTCGTGTCCGGGTGCGACTCTCCTTTGCGTGGAAGGCAAGCTTGGCAATTCGGATATTTAGATGTCCTCCCTTGTAACCGACTCTGTGTAACCCTAGCCCCCTCCGGTGTCTATATAAACCGGAGGGTGTAGTCCGTAGGACGACAACAATCAGAATCATAGGCTAGCTTCTAGGGTTTAGCCTCTATGATCTCATGGTAGATCAAATCTTGTAATACTCATATCATTAAGATCAATCAAGCAGGACGTAGGGTATTGCCTCCATCGAGAGGGCCCGAACCTGGGTAAACATTGTGTCCCCCTCCTCCTGTTGCCATCCGCCTTAGACGCACAGTTCGGGACCCCCTACCCGAGATCCGCCGATTTTGACACCGACATTGGTGCTTTCATTGAGAGTTCCACGGTGTCGTCACCGTAAGGCTTGATGGCTCCTTCGATCATCGGCAATGATGCAGTCTAGGGTGAGGTTTTTCTCCCCGGACAGATCTTCGTATTCGGCGGCTTCGTACTGCGGGCCAACTCGCTTGGCCATCTGGAGCAGATCGATAGCTACGCCCCTGGCCATCAGGTCAGGTTTGGAAGCTTGAACTATACTGCCGACATCCGCGGAGACTTGATCTTCGACGGATTCGAGCCCATGTCAGGTGCGCCACACAATCGCGACGAGCATGACTTAGCTCTGCCGCCAGACGATGTTCGGGAGATCACACCTGTGGCTACTCCGGCCTTCAAACTGGAGCAGATCATGTCGTACGAGGACGGATGGATGGACCCCGCCACGGAGCCCGCACACTCAACGGCGATAGAGCCAAATACTGACTTCACCCCCTATGAGACCTATGTTGCCGGACCCTAGGATTCGTCCCCGGCCACAGGCTCCGAACCGCCTGCGTCCGTGCCTATCGAATCTGATTGGGCACCGATCATGGAGTTTACCTCCGTGGATATTTTTCAATACTCGCCCTTGGGCGACGTACTAAATTCATTGAGGTCTCTCTCCTTGTCAAGAGACCCTTGGCCGAACTATGTCCGGCTTGAGTGGGAAGTGGACGACGAAGAAATTCATTCCCCACCCACCACCCACTTAATAGCCACTGTCGACGACTTAACCGACATGCTTGATTTCGGCTCCGAAGACATCGACGGTATCGACAACGATGCAGGAGAGGAACGGGAACCACCGCCCATAGGGCGGTGGACAGCCACTTCATCGCACGATATATACATGATGGATACACCCAAAGAAAACAATGACGAGGAATGAAAGGATGCAGCGGAGGATAATTCCCTCGAGAAGCAACCAAAGCGACGACGTAGGCGCCGCTCCAAATCCCGCCTTGGCAAAAACAACGATAACAACACAAGAAAGAATAATACCCTGGTCGACTCCAAAGGAAGCGACGACCACGTGGACCCAGCGACAGAGCAGGATGAACCAGCGGACGGCAAACATAGTACGGAGCCGCTGTCCGATCATGGCGACGCCGAGGGTAAAGTTCATCAACCTGTCTCCGGAGAGGAGAATAGTCCGGACGACGAGACACACATCATCCCGGAAAGGAACTCGGAGCAAGAGGACCTCCATAGAAGGCTTATTGCCACCGCGAGGAGTCTGAAGAAGCAGAAGCAGAAGCAAAGGCTTAAGGCCGCGCAAAATACACTCAATAGTAGATGGAACAAAGTGCTCGACACTAAAGAAAAGTACGGGGGCAGCCGCCACACAAAGAGCTATCCAAAGCGCAAGCTGCTGCCCGAATTCGATGACGAGGCCTTAGAGCCTATAAAGCCAAAAAATAAAACGGTCGATCAGCCGGATCGACCACCCCGTAGCCGCGATAGGGCGGCTAACGATGTCGCACATAAGTCAGCACACGATTTACGTGAGGACTTGCACCAAAAAGCCGGTATGACCAGGTCCATCTAGGGATCTAGGAAGCGCGCTCTGACGCAGAATCAAAACCGAACACTACAACCGTCAGAATGCCATGACACATCCAAATACAGGGGTGCCGCGCACCCCCTATGCTTCACCGATGAGGTTCTGGATCATTAATTCCCAGAAGGATTCAAACCCGTCAACATAGAGGCATACGACGGAACGACAGACCCTGGGGTCTGGATTGAGGACTTTATCCTTCATATCCATATGGCTCGCAGAGATGATCTCCACGCCATCAAATACTTTCCCCTCAAGTTGAAAGGACCAGCTCGGCACTGGCTAAAGAGCCTCCCCGAAACCTCAATTGGAAGTTGGGAAGAGCTTGAGGATGCTTTTAGGGCTAATTTCCAAGGGACCTATGTCCGACCTCCGGATGCACACGATTTAAGTCATACAATTCAACAGCCCGGAGAGTCAGCCCGAAAGCTTTGGAACAGATTCCTCACTAAGAAGAATCAAATTGTCGACTGCCCAGACGCCGAAGCCTTAGCGGCTTTCAAACATAGTGTCCGGGACGAATGGCTCGCCAGACACCTCGGCCAGGAAAAACCGAGGACAATGGCAACCCTAACAAGCCTTATGACCCACTTTTGCGCAGGCGAAGACAGCTGACTGGCCCGTAGCGACACCAGCGACCCAGGCACATCTGAAGTCAGGGATGGCAATGGAAAACCACGACGCAATAAAAGCAAGCATCGAATCAATGAAGATAGTACAGACAACACGACGGTAAACGCCGGATTCAGGGGCTCTCGACCCGGTCAACGGAAAAAGCCATTTAAAGGCAATAGAGATGGACTGTCCAGCCTAAACAAGATTCTAGACAGATTATGTCAGATTCATGGCACCCCCGACAAACCGACAAATCACACCAACAGAGAATGCTGGGTCTTCAAGCAGTCCGGCAAGCTAAACGCTGAACAGAAGGGGAGGGAGACACCAAGCGAAGACGAGGATGAGCCTCGCCAGCCGAACACTGGGGGACAGAAAAAATTCCCACCAGAGGTTAAAACAGTGAACATGATTCACATAACGAAGAGGAGGAGCAAACACGCACTCTGAGACGTATGCACCGTGGAGCCCGTCACCCCCAAGTTCAACCCTTGGTCGGCCTGCCCGATCACTTTTGATTGTAGGGATCACCCGACTAGTATCCAGCATGGAGGATCGGCTGCCTTGGTACCGGACCCAATAATTGACAGATACCATCTCGCCCGAGTCCTTATGGACGGCGGCAGTAGTCTTAATCTGATATATCAGGACACAATCCGCAAAATGGGGATATACCCGACAAGAATCAGCCAAAGCAATACTACCTTTAAAGGAGTAATACCAGTCCCAGAGGCCCGCTGCACGGGCTCTCTAGCACTAGAGGTTGTATTCGAGTCTCCCGACAACTTCCGAAGTGAAAAGTTAACCTTCGACATCGCTTCATTCCGAAGCGGCTATCAAGCACTACACGGAAGAACGGCCTTCGCTCGTTTTAATGCAATATCGCATTACGCTTATCTTAAGCTTACGATGCCCGGTCCACCTAAATATGCTCTCCAGGTATCTCCGAAGGTGTTTGTTGAGTTGGCATACATCGAGATTAGGATTTGTCACTCCGAGTATCGGAGAGGTATCTCTGGGCCCTCTCGGTAATACACATCATAAGAAGCCTTGCAAGCAAAGTGACTGTGGAGTTAGTTACAGGATGATGTATTACGGAACGAGTAAAGAGACTTGTCGGTAACGAGATTGAACTAGGTATGAAGATACCGACGATTGAATCTCGAGCAAGTAACATACCGATGGACAAAGGGAATTACGTATGCTATCATAAGGTTCGACCGATAAAGATCTTCATATAATATGTAGGAACCAATATGGGCATCCAGGTTCCGCTACTGGTTATTGAATGGAGAGGTGTCTCGGTCATGTCTACATAGTTCTCGAACCCGTAGGGTGCGCACGCTTAACGTTCGATGACGATTTAGTGTTATATGAGTTATGTCATTTGGTGACTGAATGTTGTTTGGAGTCCCGGATGAGATCACAGATATGACGAGGAGCTCCGGAATGATCTGGAGGTAAAGATTGATATATAGGACGATGATATTCGGACACCAGAAGAGTTTCAAAGTGCACCGGGTAGTCATCGGATCGCCGGAAGGGGTTCCGGACACCCCCGGTAGGTGTATGGGCCTAATGGGCAGAGGGGGGGACAGACCAGCCCACAAGGGGGCTGGCGCGCCCCTCTCCCTGGCCGCCGACCCTATGGAAGGAAAGGGGGAGGCTAACACCTCCTGCCTTCCCCTTCTCATGGGAGAATGGAAAGGGGGCACCCTCCCCTGCCTTTCCCCGCTCACCTAATAAGGAAGGGGGCGGCTTGGGGAGGACCCCAAGTAGGATCTGGCCTACTTGGGGCGCCTCCTGGCAGCCTCCCCTCTCCCCCGCCTATATATATGTGGGAGGGGGTGCCACACATAACCACGACAATCTCTTAGGCGTGTGCGGCACCCCCTCCATAGTTTTGTCCCTCGGTCATCTTTTCGTAGTGTTTAGGCAAAGCCCCGCGGAGATAGCATCACCATCACTGTCACCACGCCGTCGTGCTGCCGGAACTCATCCGCTACTTCGTCATCTTGCTGGATCAAGAAGGCGAGGACGTCACTGAGATGAACGTGTGCCGAACGCGGAGGTGTCGTATGTTCGGTACTCGATCGGTTGGATCGCGAAGAAGTTCGACTACATCAACCACGTTAACAAACACTTCCGCTTACGGTCTACGAGGGTACATAGACACATTCTCCCCTCTCGTTGCTATGCATCTCCATGGATAGATCTTGCGTGTGCGTAGAATTTTTTGTTTTCCATGCAACGTTCCCCAACACATGCCCTGCTATTTATCAAGGGCAAGCATTCCAGCAAAGATTCAAAATTGTTCAACAATAAAAATATATATAAGAATTCCAGATAACATAGCCAGCTTTTATACCTGAAGATTGCTAAGATATGGTTCATCATCATATCCTTTTTACCTTAAGGTATAGATGAAACTTTCGTGGAAGAAGACATACACTTCAAAAACTGAATTGTCATAATAATTGGAATAGAGGCTAGATTTTCTAAATATGAAAAACAGAAAAAAAAAAAAGATGGTTGCCATCTAACCTGAAATCATGTCTACCCAAATACAATTTCCATTAGCTTGTTATGGAAATTGGAGTAATACAACAAGTCATCAGACAGAAATAGAATCACCAACGGTACTAATTTTTTCCAGAGAAAGCAACATTAAAGAGAAGCTTAGCAGCCATCCTAAAATCCTAGAAAGTAAGTGAATTCAGATGCATGACCAACATACACCAGTAACCATGCAAATGCTATTTTGTCCACTGGCCTGACCAAATTCTGAATCAGCTAGGCAATGGAAGAACTCAACAAATAGTATAAAAGACTACCAACCCAATCTTCTAGTGCACGTAGCGGCAACTCAATGACTTTCACAAATTAGAGATCAATCTAGGTCTTCATTCAAGTTCACAGTGAAGCAGACTACAAAATAATGATATAAAAAAGCAACCCGAACTTGGTGGCATGTAAAGAAGACAACAAATAATAAATGCGTCAGACGAAATGAGATCAAGATACTGCCCCATTTGCTTCCTTGATACCTCTTTTCAAATCCTCAATGACTGAATGATCCAGATGTCGCTAGACTCACTCACTGGCCAGCACAGCAGCAACATCAACAGGCCAGCAACAAGCACCGAGTTCAGTATACAACAAAGCATAACTGCATTAGGCCATCAAAAGCCCAACACCCCAGTGACAAAAGGACCCAACAAGCACGCACATAACAAGCAAGAACACATGCACACAACACGACATAAGCAAGCACGTATACATCATACAAGCAGCAAGCAGGGGAGGAGGACCATGGAGAGCGCGAGCGGAGACGGAGGGCCATGGCGGCGACCTGCACACCGCATGTGGAGTACGGAGAGGAGGGATAGTCCTACCTTGGCTGGTGTCGTTCATGTAGGGCACGAACCAGTGCAAGACGGCGACGCGAAATCCTCCTTGGGTCGCGCGGAGGAGGTGGGGCTCGATTGGCTGGCGACGGAAGTTCTCATACCATCTCCATGGCAAAATTGGTGAAGAGAGAGTAAACGAGGTGAATGAGGTCGGCGACGAATAGACCTTAATCGACAATGGTGAATGGCAGTTGGCCGGCGCCACCACCTCCAAGATGGGCGGCCTGCTCCTTCACCCTGTTGCCGGCCTCCTCCCTCTTCCCTTGCTTGCCCTCGTCGGACGCCTCGCCTGCTCCTTCACCCCATCACTGGGCTCACCTAACCAACGCCTGGTATGGAACCAGACGCACTGACGGCTGAGAAGGACGGGATGGTGGTGGTGGAGGAGGAGGGTCACGACGGTGTTGGGGAACGTAGCAATAATTCAAAATTTTCCTACGTGTCACCAAGATCAATCTATGGAGTCATCTAGCGACGAGGGAGGAGTGGATCTACATACCCTTGTAGATCGCGCGCGGAAGCGTTCAAGGGAACGGGGTTGATGGACTCGTACTCGTCGTGATCCAAATCACCGATGATCCTAGCGCCGAACGGACGGCACCTCCGCGTTCAACACACGTACGGAGCAGCGGCGTCTCCTCCTTCTTGATCCAGCAAGGGGGGAGGAGAGGTTGATGGAGATCCAGCAGCACGACGGCGTGGTGGTGGAAGTAGCGGGATTCCAACAGGGCTTCGCCAAGCGCTGCGGGAGGAGGGAGATGTGTCATGGGAGCGAGAGGGAGGCGCCAGGGCTTAGGTTGGGCTGCCCTCCCTTCCCCCCACTATATATAGGGCCAAGGGAGAGGGGGGGCGCAGCCTTGGCCCTTCCTCCAAGGAAGGGTGCGGCCAGGGGAGGAGTCCCTCCTTCCCAAGGCACCTCGGAGGTGCCTTCCCCCTTTAGGACTCTTCCTTTCCCTTGATTCTTGGCGCATGGGCCTCTTGGGGCTGGTGCCCTTGGCCCATATAGGCCAAGGCGCACCCCCTACAGCCCATGTGGCCCCCCGAGGCAGGTGGCCCCACCCGGTGGACCCCCGGGACCCTTCCGGTGGTCCGGTACAATACCGGTGACCCCGAAACTTGTCCCGATGGCCGAAATAGCACTTCCTATATATAATTCTTTACCTCCGGACCATTCCAGAACTCCTCGTGACGTCCGAGATCTCATCCGGGACTCCAAACAACTTTTGGGTTACCGCATACTAATATCTCTATAACCCTAGTGTCACCGAACCTTAAGTGTGTAGACCCTACGGGTTCGGGAGACATGCAGACATGACCGAGATGACTCTCCGGTCAATAACCAACAGCGGGATCTGGATACCCATGTTGGCTCCCACATGTTCCACGATGATCTCATCGGATGAACCACGATGTCAAGGACTAAATCAATCCCGTATACAATTCCCTTTGTCTATCGGTACGATACTTGCCCGAGATTCGATCGTCGGTATCCCGATACCTTGTTCAATCTCGTTAACCGGCAAGTCTCTTTTACTCGTTCCGTAACACATCATCCCGTGATCAACTCCTTGATCACATTGTGCACATTACGATGATGTCCTACCGAGTGGGCCCAGAGATACCTCTCCGTTTACACGGAGTGACAAATCCCAGTCTCGATTCGTGCCAACCCAACAGACACTTTCGGAGATACCCGTAGTGCACCTTTACAGTCACCCAGTTACGTTGTGACGTTTGGTACACCCAAAGCACTCCTACGGTATTCGGGAGTTGCACAATCTCATGGTCTAAGGAAATGATACTTGACATTAGAAAAGCTTTAGCATACGAACTACATGATCTTGTGCTAGGCTTAGGATTGGGTCTTGTCCATCACATCATTCTCCTAATGATGTGATCCCATTATCAATGACATCCAATGTCCATGGTCAGGAAACCGTAACCATCTATTGATCAACGAGCTAGTCAACTAGAGGCTTACTAGGGACATGGTGTTGTCTATGTATCCACACATGTATCTGAGTTTCCTATCAATACAATTCTAGCATGGATAATAAACGATTATCATGAACAAGGAAATATAATAATAACTATTTATTATTGCCTCTAGGGCATATTTCCAACAGTCTCCCACTTGCACTAGAGTCAATAATCCAGTTCACATCGACATGTTATTAACACTCAAGGTCACATCCCCATGTGACTAACACCCAAAGAGTTTACTAGAGTCAATAATCTAGTTCACATTACCATGTGATTAACACTCGATGAGTTTTGGGTTTGATCATGTTATGCTTGTGAGAGATGTTATAGTCAACGGGTCTGAATCTTTCAGATCCGTATGTACTTCGCAAATCTCTATGTCATCTTGTAGATGTAGCTACTACGCTATATTTGGAGCCATTTCAAATAACTATTCTACTTGGAGCTATACTAAATTGTTGCTCCATTATACGTATCCGGTATCTCTACTCATAGCTATCCGAATAGGTGTTAAGCTTGCATCGACGTAACTCTTTACGTCGAACTCTTTATCACCTCCATAACCGAGAAAATTCCTTAGTCCACTAGTTACTAAGGATAACTTTGACCGCTGTCCTGTGATCCATTCTTAGATCACTCTTGTACCCCTTGACTGACTTATGGCAAGGCACATTTCAGGTGCGGTACACAGCATAGCATACTGTAGAGCCTATGTCTTAAGCATAGGGGACGACATTCGTCCTTTCTCTTTCTTCTGCCATGGTCAAGCTTTAAGTCTTAACTTCATACCTTAAAACTCAGGCAAGAACTCCTTCTTTGACTGATCCATCTTGAACACCTTCAAGATCATGTCAAGGTATGTGCTCATTTTAAAGTACCATTAAGCGTTTTGATCTATCCTTATAGATCTTGATGCTCAATGTTCAAGTAGCTTGATCCAGGCTTTCCATTGAAAAACACTTTCCAAATAACCCTATATGCTTTCCAGAAATTCTACGTCATTTCTGATCAACAATATGTCAATAACATATATTCATCAGAAATTCTGTAGTGCTCCCACTCACTTCTTTGGAAATACAAGTTTCTCATAAACTTTGTATACACCCAAAAATTCTTTGATCATCATCAAAGCATACATTCCAACTCCGAGATGCTTACTCCAGTCCTTAGAAGGATTGCTGGAGCTTTGCATACTTATTAGCATCTTTCAGGATTGACAAAACCTTCCGGTTGTATCACATACAACCTTTCCTCAAGAAAATCGTCGAGGAAACAATGTTTTGACATCCTATCTGCAAGATTTCATAAATAATGCAGTAATCGCTAATATAATTCCAACAGACTCTTAGCATCGCTACGAGTGAGAAAGTCTCATCATAGTCAACTCCTTGAACTTGTCGGAAAAAATCTTAACGACAAGTCGAGCTTTCTTAATGGTGATACTTACCATCATTGTACGTCTTCCTTTTAAAATCCATCTGTACTCAATAGCCTTACGACCAACGAGCCGTTCTGCCAAAGTCTACACTTTGTTTTCATACATGGATCCTCTCTCGGATTTTATGGCCTCGAGCCATTTATCGGAATCCGGGCCCACCATCGCTTCTCCATGGCTCGTAGGTTCATTGTTGTCTAGCAACATGACTTCCAAGACAGGATCACGTACCACTCTGAAGTAGTACGCATCCTTGTCATCCCACGAGGTTTGGTAGTGACTTGATCTGAAGTTTCATGATCACTATCATAAGCTTCCACTTTAATTGGTGTAGGTGCCACAGGAACAACTTCCTGTGCCCTGCCACACACTAGTTGAAGAGACGGTTCAATAACCTCATCAAGTCTCCACCATCCTCCCACTCAATTCTTTCGAGAGAAACTTTTCCTCGAGAAAGGACCCGATTCTAGAATCAATCCCTTATTGCTTTCGGTTCTGAGACAGGAGGTATACCCAACTGTTTTGGGTGTCCTATGAAGATGCATTTATCCGCTTTGGGTTCGAGCTTATCAGCCTGAAACTTTTTCGCATAAGCGTCGCAGCCCCAAACTTTTAAGAAATGACAGCTTAGGTTTCTCTAAACCATAGTTCATACGGTGTCATCTCATCGGAATTACGTGGTGCCTTATTTAAAGTGAATGTGGTTGTCTCTAATGCCTAACCCATAAACTATTGTGGTAATTCGATAAGAGACATCATGGTATGCATCATATCCAATAGGGTGCAGTTATGATGTTCGGACACACCATCACACTATGGTGTTCCAGGCTATATTAGTTGTGAAACAATTTCCACAATGTCTTAATTCTGTGCCAAACTCGTAATTCAGATATTCATCTCTATGATCATATCATAGATATTTTATCCTCTTGTCACGACGATCTTTCAACTTCACCCTGAAATTACTTGAACCTTTCAATAATTCAGACTCGTGATTCATCAAGTAAATATACTCAACATCTACTCAAATCATCTATGAAGTAAGAACATAACGATATCCACTACATGCCTCAGCACTCATTGGATTGCACACATCAAAATGTATTACTTCCAACAAGTTGCTTTCTAGTTCCATTTTACTGAAACCGAGGCTTTCAGTCATCTTGCCCATGTGGTATGATTTGCATGCCTCAAGTGATTCAAAATCAAGTGAGTCCAAACGGTCCATTTGCATGGAGTTTCTTCATGCATATACACCAATAGACATGGTTCGCATGTCTCAAACCTTTCAAAAACGAGTGAGCCCAAAGATCCATCAACATGGAGCTTCTTCATGCGTTTTATACCGATATGACTTAAGTGGCAGTGCCACAAGTAGGTGGTACTATCATTACTATCTTATATCTTTTGGCATGAACATGTGTATCACTATGATCGAGATTCAATGAACCATTCATTTTAGGTGCAAGACCATTGAAGGTATTATTCAAATAAACAGAGTAACCGTTATTCTCCTTAAATGAATAACCGTATTGCGATAGACATAATCCAATCATGTCTATGCTCAACGCAAACACCAATCTCGATGGTAGAGGGAGCGTGCGATGCTTGATCATATCAACATTGGAAACACTTCCAACACATATCGTCAGCTCACCTTTAGCTAGTCTCCATTTATTCCATAGCTTTTATTTCGAGTTACTAACACTTAGCAACCGAACTGGTATCTAATACCCTGGTGCTACTAGGAGTACTAGTAAAGTACACATCAACACAATGTATATCCAATATACTTCTATCGACCTTGCCAGCCTTCTCATCTACCAAGTATCTAGGGTAATTCTGCTCCAGTGGTTGTTCCCCTTATTACAGAAGCACTTAGTCTCGGGTTTGGGTTCAACCTTGGGTTTCTTCACTAGAGCAGCAGCTGAATTGCCGTTTCATGAAGTATCCCTTCTTGCCCTTCTTGAAACTAGTGGTTTCACCAACCATCAACAATTGATGCTCCTTCTTGATTTCTACTTTTGTGGTGTCAAACATCGCGAATATCTCAAGGATCATCATATATGTCCCTGATATATTATAGTTCATCACAAAGCTCTAGCAGCTTGGTGGTAATGACTTCGGAGAACCATCACTATTTCATCTGGAAGATCAACTCCCACTCGATTCAAGTGATTGTTGTACTCAGACAATCTGAGCACAAGTTCAACAATTGAGCTTTTCTCCCTTAGTTTGCAGGCTAAGAAAATCGTCGGAGGTCTTATACCTCTTGACGTGGGCACGAGCCTGAAATCCCAATTTCAGCCCTCGAAACATCTCATATGTTTCGCGACGTTTCAAAACGTCTTCGGTGCCTCAACTCTAAGCCGTTTAACTGAACTATCACGTAGTTATCAAAATGTGTATGTCAGATGTTCGCAACATCCATAGACAACGTTCGAGGTTCAGCACACTGAGCGGTGCGTTAAGGACATAAGCCTTCTATGAAGCAATGAGGACAATCCTCGGTTTACGGACCTAGTCCGCATAATTGCTACTATCAACTTTCAACTAAATTTTCTCTAGGAACATAACTAAACAGTAGAACTGAAGCGCGAGCTACGACATAATTTGCGAAGACCTTTTGACTATGTTCAGGATAATTAAGTTCATCTTATGAACTCCCACTCAGATAGACATCCCTCTAGTCATCTAAGTGATTACATGATCCGAGTCAACTAGGCCGTGTCCGATCATCATGTGAGACGGACTAGTCATCATTGGTGAACATCTTCATGTTGATCGTATCTACCATACGACTCATGCTCGACCTTTTGGTCTCTTGTGTTCCGAGGCCATGTCTGTACATGCTAGGCTCGTCAAGTCAACCTAAGTGTTTTGCGTGTGTAAATCTGTCTTACACCCGTTGTATGTGAACGTAAGAATCTATCACACCTGATCATCACGTGGTGCTTCGAAACGACGAACTTTCGCAACGGTGCACAGTTAGGGGGAACACTTTCTTGAAATTTTAATGAGGGATCATCTTATTTACTACCGTCGTTCTAAGCAAATAAGATGTATAAACATGATAAACGTCACATGCAATCAAATAGTGACATGATATGTCCATCATCACTTTGCTCCTCTTGATCTCCATCTTCGAGGCTCCATGATCATCATCGTCACCGGCATGACACCATGATCTCCATCATCATGATCTCTATCATCGTGTCTTCATGAAGTTGTCTCGTCAACTATTACTTCTACTACTACAGCTAACAGTTAGCAATAAAGTAAAGTAATTACATGACGTTTATGTTGACACGCAGGTCATAAATAAATTAAGACAACTCCTATGGCTCCTGCCGGTTGTCATACTCATCGACATGTAAGTCGTGATTCCTATTACAAGAACATGATCAATCTCATACATCACATATATCATTCATCACATCCTTTTGGCCATATCACATCACATAACATACCCTGCAAAAACAAGTTAGACGTCCTCTAATTGTTGTTTGCATGTTTTACGTGGATGCTATGGGTTTCTAGCAAGAACGTTTCTTACCTACGCAAAAACCACAACGTGATATGCCAATTGCTATTTACCCTTCATAAGGACCCTTTTCATCGAATCCGGTCCGACTAAAGTGGGAGAGACAGACACCCGCTAGCCACCTTATGCAACTAGTGCATGTCAGTCGGTGGAATCAGTCTCACGTAAGAGTATGTGTAAGGTCGGTCCGGGCCGCTTCATCCCACAATGCCACCGAATCAAGATTGGACTAGTAACGGTAAGCATATTGAACAAAATCAACGCCCACAACTACTTTGTGTTCTACTCGTGCATAGAATCTACGCATAGACCTAGCTCATGATGCCACTGTTGGGGAACGTAGCAATAATTCAAAATTTTCCTACGTGTCACCAAGATCAATCTATGGAGTCATCTAGCAACGAGGGAGGAGTGGATCTACATACCCTTGTAGATCGCGCGCGGAAGCATTCAAGGGAACGGGGTTGATGGAGTCGTACTCGTCGTGATCCAAATCACCGATGATCCTAGCGCCGAACGGACGGCACCTCCGCGTTCAACACACGTACGGAGCAGCGACGTCTCCTCCTTCTTGATCCAGCAAGGGGGGAGGAGAGGTTGATGAAGATCCAGCAGCACGACGATGTGGTGGTGGAAGTAGCGGGATTCCAACAGGGCTTCGCCAAGTGCTGCGGGAGGAGGGAGATGTGTCATGGGAGGGAGAGGGAGGCGCCAGGGCTTAGGTTGGGCTGCCCTCCCTTCCCCCCACTATATATAGGCCAAGGGAGAGGGGGGGCGCAGCCTTGGCCCTTCCTCCAAGGAAGGGTGCGGCCAGGGGAGGAGTCCCTCCTTCCCAAGGCACCTCGGAGGTGCCTTCCCCCTTTAGGACTCTTCCTTTCCCTTGATTCTTGGCGCATGGGCCTCTTGGGGCTGGTGCCCTTGGCCCATATAGGCCAAGGCGCACCCCCTACAGCCCATGTGGCCCCTCGGGGCAGGTGGCCCCACCCGGTGGACCCCCGGGACCCTTCCGGTGGTCCCGGTACAATACCGGTGACCCCGAAACTTGTCCCGATGGCCGAAATAGCACTTCCTATATATAATTCTTTACCTCCGGACCATTCCGGAACTCCTCGTGACGTCCGGGATCTCATCCGGGACTCCGAACAACTTTCGGGTTACCGCATATTAATATCTCTATAACCCTAGCGTCACCGAACCTTAAGTGTGTAGACCCTACGGGTTCGGGAGACATGCAGACATGACCGAGATGACTCTCCGGTCAATAACCAACAGCAGGATCTGGATACCCATGTTGGCTCCCACATGTTCCACGATGATCTCATCGGATGAACCACGATGTCAAGGACTAAATCAATCCCGTATACAATTCCCTTTGTCTATCGGTACGATACTTGCCCGAGATTCGATCGTCGGTATCCCGATACCTTGTTCAATCTCGTTAACCGGCAAGTCTCTTTTACTCGTTCTGTAACACATCATCCCGTGATCAACTCCTTGATCACATTGTTCACATTACGATGATGTCCTACCGAGTGGGCCCAGAGATACCTCTCCCTTTACACGGAGTGACAAATCCCAGTCTCGATTCGTGCCAACCCAACAGACACTTTCGGAGATACCCGTAGTGCACCTTTATAGTCACCCAGTTATGTTGTGACGTTTGGTACACCCAAAGCACTCCTACGGTATCCGGGAGTTGCACAATCTCATGGTCTAAGGAAATGATACTTGACATTAGAAAAGCTTTAGCATACGAACTACATGATCTTGTGCTAGGCTTAGGATTGGGTCTTGTCCATCACATCATTCTCCTAATGATGTGATCCCGTTATCAATGTGTAGGATCGAAAGTATGTCTAGAGGGGGGTGATTAGACTACTTGACCAAATAAAAACTTAACCTTTTCCCAATTTTAGTTCTTGGCAGATTTTAGCTATTTTAGGACAAGTCAAGCAATTATCATACAATTCAAGCAAGCATGCAAAGAGTATATTGGCAGCGGAAAGTAAAGCATGCAACTTGCAAGAATGTAAAGGGAAGGGTTTGGAGAATTCAAACGCTATTGGAGACACGGATGTTTTTCCCGTGGTTCGGATAGGTGGTGCTATCCTACATCCACGTTGATGGAGACTTCAACCCACGAAGGGTAACGGTTGCGCGAGTCCACACAGGGCTCCACCCAAGGGCAACGGTTGCGCGAGTCCACACAGGGCTCCACCCACGAAGGGTCCACGAAGAAGCAACCACCCACAAAGGGTCCACGAAGAAGCAACCTTGTCTATCCCACCATGGCCATCGCCCACGAAGGACTTGCCTCACTAGCGGTAGATCTTCACGAAGTAGGCGATCTCCTTGCCCTTACAAACTCCTTGGTTCAACTCCACAATCTTGTCGGAGGCTCCCAAGTGACACCTAGCCAATCTAGGAGACACCACTCTCCAAGAAGTAACAAATGGTGTGTAGGTAATGAACTCCTTGCTCTTGTGCTTCAAATGATAGTCTCCCCAACACTCAACTCTCTCTCATAGGATTTGGATTTGGTGGAAAGAAGATTTGAGTGGAAAGCAACTTGGGAAGGCTAGAGATCAAGATTCATATGGTAGGAATGGAATGTCTTGGTCTCAACACATGAGTAGGTGGTTCTCTCTTAGAACATATGAGTTGGAATGATGTGTGTGTTCTGATGGCTCTCTCATCGAATGAGAAAGAGGTGGAGGGGTATATATAGCCTCCACACAAAATCCAACCGTTACACACAATTTACCAATCTCGGTGGGACCGAATCAGAAAACTCGGTCTGACCGAAATAGTAAACCTAGTGACCGTTAGGAATTTCGGTGGGACTGTCATGCAACTCGGTAGGACCGATTCGGTTAGGGTTTGGGCATAACGTAATCTCGGTGAGACCGATTACACAAACTCGGTGAGACCGAATTTGGTAATTAGCTAACCAGAGAGTTGGTCAGGCAAACTCGGTGGGACCGATTTGCTCTTTCGGTGAGACCGAAAAGTTACAAAGGGGAAACACTGAGTTTACATTGCAATCTCGGTGGGACCGATTCGCTCTTTCGGTAAGACCGAAAAGTTACGAAAGGGAAACAGAGAGTTTGCAACCCCATCTCGGTGAGACCGAGATCCTTATCGGTAGAACCGAATTGCTAGGGTTTGGCAGTGGCTAATGACAAGTGAAACTCGGTGGCGCCGGATAGGAAGAATCGGTGCGACCGAGTTTGGCTTAGGGTTTAGGTCATATGTGGATATGGGAAAGTAGTTGAGGATTTTGGAGCATATCATTAAGCACATGAAGCAAGAGGCTCATTAAGCAACACCTCATCCCTCCTTAATAGTATTGGCTTTTCCTAAAGACTCAATGTGATCTTGGATCACTAAAATATAAAATGAAGAGTCTTGAGCTTTTGAGCTTGAGCCAATCCTTTGTCCTTAGCATTTTGAGGGTTCCACTTTCACATCCATGCCATGCCAATCATTGAGCTTTCCTGAAATAATCATCTTGGAATAGCATTAGCTCAATGAGCTATATGTTGTTATGAATTACCAAAACCACCTAGGGATAGTTGCACTTTCAATCTCCCCCTTTTTGGTAATTGATGACAACATATAGATCAAAGCTTCGACAAATGATAATAAGCATGAAATATATCGTCGCTTTGAGAAGTATGTGATAAGTAAGAGCTCCCCCTAAATTTGTGCATATTTAAAATTTGCTTTGGACTGCAGATGCACAAAGAATTAGAATTATGGGTTACTCTTCCATGTCACATACATCTTGGTGGAGTGCTAAAAAATGATAAGATTGAAATACATGCACTCATCACCAAGAATAGTGAATGATCACAAACGATAGATAGACTGATAATATTTAAGCAAGCATTAAGCAAACATTAAGTGTAGCTTATGATCAAACACATGATCATCAATGTCTCACAAATAATGACGTAGTATCTCAAGCACTCAAAATCAGACAAGTTCGAAAAACCACCAAATAAAGCAAGAGAGAAAAGCAACACTCTCTCTCTCTCGAAGCCTATGATCTATACATCTTCTCCCCCTTTGGCAACAAGTTACCAAAAAGTTCCTAGAAAATGCATAGCACTAGATCGACGCTCAGGCTTGATCTTCAGGTGGTGGTGGAGTCCGGAGCACTCCAAGGACGAAGCCTTCGGTAGACATGGTCGGAGTCGAGGCTGAAGTGGATGCTGGAGCTGGTGGAACTGAGGCTGTGGCTGGTGCAGACGTTGTAGCTCTGGTGTCAGCAACTGGCAGTGCAGACGACCTCGGACCTCGTGGCACCCTCGCAAAAGCATCAGTCGTGGTCCTGCCTCTCCTCTCATTCATGTCCTCCTGGAGCTGCTCCACGGCAGTCTGTATCTCTGTCACCTTGATGTCCAAGTCATAGAACCTCTGTTCCATGATCCTCTCTAAACTCGCCTGGTTCTGAGTCAGGGTGGCTATACTCTGCTCAATCCGCAGGGTGGACGCAATCAGGTAACTAAGATGCTCTTGTTTGGTTTTCAGGAAGTAATCAGATGCCTCCGCTTGAGTAGGCATCCTGACAGCTTTCTCCTTCTTCGCCTTCTCCTTCTGAGCTTGTGCATGGGCAGATGATGGTTCATTCTCAGTCATAACAACTTGATTATCTTTGAAATCTGGACGGATGGGCAGGTGTTCCTTATCCAACAAATATACTCCCGTGCCCATCTTGGAGTTGATGAGCTCCTGAATTTGAGGGGCATATCCACAGCTCCTCTTCTGATCTGCCGCAGTCCTTTTGATAGTTTCCACTATGAGGCTCATGACTTTGAATTTTTGAGGCACGTCAAAGACATGAAGCAAATTGATCGCGTGACCTCTGATCATCTTGTGATCTCCAGACTTGGGCAGAAGGGTGTGCCTAAGGATCCAGTTGATCGTAGGCAATCCTGATAGCAGATAATGCACTGAGCCAAACTTGAACGTGTCAAGTGCTTCATTCGGAATCTCCTTGTACATGTTGGACATGGAGTTGTGGTCCATCTTTTTCTTGGCATAAATGTCCAAGTCATCTACTTGCTCCTCTGGGGCATTGATCAGCTTCGCCCATTCCTCAACAGTAGAGTGGTACCTTGTACCCTCTGACATCCATGTGATCCTGCCATCCGGATAAAAGTGTGCTGTGGAGTAGAATTGCATGATTAGCTCCTCGTTCCACTTTGTGAGCTTCTGCCCAACAAAGTCTGCAACTCCACACGCACTAAAGCTGTCAAATACTCCAGGGTAGTACTCTTCATTGTCCTTGATATAGGTCCAGTCGACCCATCTCATGTCACATACAATTGGCTTCTTGTCAAGTAGCACTGTCTCATAGAAATCCTGCTGCTCCTTGGTATGAAACCTGTAGTCCACTGCAGTCCTTCTCCTAGAAGCATATGGATCTGCTTCTCTCCATTTCCTGAGCCCTGAGTCTCTCCTGAGCTTCATATCCTCAGCCACAGGATGAGCATCGTTATGGTCTGGGATCTTGGGCTTGAGCTTCCGAAGGACATTCTCTTCTTCTTCCTCTGTAGCTTCAGGCACTGGGGCCTTGTTCTTCTCAGTGGCTGGGATGCTTCTTGTGTTTCTCTTTGGTGCACTCTTAGGTTTAGATGCAGCCTTAGGTGCTTCCTTGGGCTTGGATGCAGCTCCCCCTGACCTTATGGCATCTCCCATAAGCTTGGGTGCCTTGGGCGCTGGTGCAGCTGCCTCTTCTTCCTCTTCCTCTTCCATGATGGAAGCTTTGCCAAGCACTCTAGCCACCGTCTTCTTCACCCTCTCCTTCCTTTTCTTGCCCTCAGCTGCAGCTGGCTCTTGGGAAGTGGGCTTCTCAGTTGAGGCTCTAGCCTTTGACATGGGCTGCCTGCCTGCTGGCCTTTTGATTTTCAGACCTGGCTTAGTGCCTTGAGCTGGTTCAATTCTCTTGGAAGTGGCCTCTTCCTCTGCCACATAGTCCTCATCTTCAGAGTCTGAAGTTTTCTTCTTCCTTTGTCTCGTGGCAGCTTTAGGTAGGTTGCTGGGTGTGCTCCTGCTGCCATCATCTGAGGAACTTGAGGGGCTAGTGCCCTCACTCAACTGCACTTGCTGCTCTGACAAGTTTTGGCTGTCACTCTGGTCTGACATGATGCAAACTGACTGCTGACCCTGTGGATAGATTATAGAGGAGATAGAGTGGATGAGCATCACAAAATGCAGAGATTTTTGCAAAAGAATAATTCAAAAACTTAGTTTTAGTTTCCCACTGAAATCATCTCGGATCTACCGATTTTCAAACTCGGTGATACCGAAGCAGTTTTGGAACCTAAACTAGTGAACTCGGTAGGACCGAGTCACAGTTCGGTGGCACCGAGACTGCTAGGGTTTCACTGAGTTCAAAAATCAGTCACACCGATAAGTAATTCTCGGTCAGACCGAGTCTCACTTGTGCAATGGCATAAGCCAAATCGGTGGGACCGAGTTTTTCAACTCGGTGGGTCCGAGATGGTTTCGGCGGAAACCTAAACCTAGAATTTTCGAATCAAACCTAATCTATGAGCGTTTTGACTGGATAGAAGTTTATCAAACGTGGCTAGAAACAATATGATCACAATGTGCTAGGAATCAGATTGAGGAATAGCACAAAGATCAAGTCCATACCCTAGTTCGGCGGGGACTTGCTACGGCGGCAACGGCGGGGCAGAATTCCCGTTGACGGCGATGGAGACCAGCGACTGGAGGCTGCTGGCGGCGAGAAGACGATCCGGAGACCTCAAGGGCAGAGCAGGCTATCGCGCGGGCGAAGAGGTTCGGAGAAATTTCCAAATTTTGCCCGTGACTATATATAGCCCGACCCTGTCGGTGTGACCGAGTGGAACAACTCGGTGGCATCGAGATTCATAACTGTGTGCAATTACTGAAACTCGGTGTGACCGAAAGGTTCAAATCGGTTGCACCGAGATCGAAAACCTAGATCAACTTAATGATCTCGGTAGGACCGAAAGTGGAGTATCGGTCAGACCGAGAATCATAAAGAGGTTTTGGAAGTTTAAGTCTATGACGAATCGGGGACTCCGAGCGCTCCTCACACAGAGTGGTTCGAATCTGACTTGATCAAATTTTGTGATGCAGCATGAATAGAGTTTGAGACGAGAAAAGCATAGATAGCTAGAGGAGGTTCTTAGGCATTCTTGTCCATCCACTTGGCAAAAAGAAATAAAGCCGAACAATCAAAGCAACAAGTGGATGTCCTCGAATGAGTAAAATATGCAACCAGCATGCTCACACAATAAGATGGCAAATGAAATATGTGACAAGACATGCACAACCAATACTAGCATCTATCAAGCAATTTGCGATGACTAGGTCATCTATATATGAGTACATTGACTTAGGAGTCAAGTGAGAACACTTGATCATAGGTCATACTCATCATTTAAGCTTAAGTGGGGTTACCACTTTTACATAAAGCATTGTTGTGTTCACATCTTTAGAGTTGCTTTAGCTCAAGTCTTAGAGTAAAGCTCCCCCTAGATGTGATATCCCCCTTAAGAGGGATGAACTAACCTTGGGTTTTATCGATGATGACTTCATGTAGATATTGAAGATGTGGATGCTCAATGTTGATGTAGATCTCTTGGAGCTATCCATATGAGTGAATTGCACTTTCAATACCTACATGGGTTAGTCCCACAAGGAATAAACAAGGATATCCATAGACATAGAGTGATGCACACAAAAGATGATGTCCATGAAAACTTTTAGGTTACCTTGTCCCTTGTCTTACCAACAAGAGGGTTTGTGACTCCTTGAACTAGTGCAAGATGTGAAAGTTGATTGCACTTGTTCTTGCCAAAATGATAAGAGTGAAGTATGTTGGCGGAGTCACCCTCAAGAACTCTCTAGTTCTTCTTCTTTTGGATCCACATCATCTTGATGGGAATCCTTGGAGTTGTAGTCGTACTTGATGAAGTGGAACTCGAAGTAGTCTTGGGAATCCACTTGACTAAGGTCTTAGGAGCTTCTTCAAATGCATCAATTTCCTCTTGAAGCTTGTCCTTGCCTTTTTGCTCGTAGTCTTGTGGTGGAAGATCATCTTGAGCTTGTGTCCCCTTGAAAGAAGTATACTTCTCTTGTTGAGGGACAAACTTTGTCTTGGGGTATTGATCTTCTTCCCATTCAACTCCATTGGCATTGAACTTTCGTTCAAAACCAACACCTTGATTCTTCCGGTGCATTCCTTGCTTGCGCACAATTTCCTCGAATTGCTTACTCCCGGCAAGGCTTTTGTACACTCCTTTCTCTATAATTTCCTTCAATAAGCTATTTCCTTGCTCAAGTGTAACTTGGCTAAGAGAATCATTAGTGGAATCAAGAGAACTACTAGAAGCAACAATATTGGATTTAGCATGATCATTGTTACTACTAGAGGAAGAATCTTTCTTGTTAGACTTGACTTGAGGCATGTAAGTGGATAAGAGTAAACGCTTGGCAATGTAAGAAGAACTTTTCTTGCGGAGATCATCATTGATTGCGTTTAAGAACTCATGCTCTTGCTCAAGATTGAGCTTTTCAAAGCGTAGTTTCTCATGAGCTCTTAAAAGTTCTCGATGATCTTCGAAGATAGTGTCATGAGCTAACTTAAGAGTTTTTAGTTCTTTAGTTAGAGCCTCAATCTTCTCCTTATCATTGTCATTCGTTTTATCTTGATTAGCATGATTAATTGGTCTTTCATCATAGTATTCATCACTAGAGTTGTCACCAAGCAAATCATCACCTAACAAGTCATCTTCATCACTATTGATATCAACATACTCGGGGTGTGTTACCTTAGGACCTTTGGCCATGAAGCATCTTCCAATTCCTTCATTTGGTGAGTCAAATATGTCGTAGGAGTTGGTTGACACAAGTGCTAGACCGGCAACACCTTCATCTTGAGTATCTTCGGAGTCGGAGTGATCACTTCTCTCGGAATGGCTGTCGGAGTCGGAGCTGGATACCCATTCACCAACATGAGCTTGATGTCTTCGTCTTGTGTAGCTCCTTGATGATTTTTCCTTCCTTTCCGAATCCTTGCTTCTCCGTGAGTATCTTCGTTCATAACGATCATCTTTACTCCTTCTCTCTCTTGGTGGTGATCCTTTGCTTCTTCTTTTTGGAGAATCTTCTCTTCTCTTGTAGGGAGCCGTACACTCATTGGAATAGTGTCCGGGTCTTCCACAATTATAACAGTTTCGCTCTCGACTAGAAGATCTTTTGTCATTGTAGGACCTTGACTTGGAGCTTCTATCTTTGCTTCTACTCTTGTAGAACTTGTTGAAGTTCTTCACCATTAAGCTCAATTCTTCATTGAAGTCTTGTTTCTCACTTGATGATGTAGGGGCTTCACATGAGGCTTTATAGGCACCACTTGATTTGTTGTGAAGTTCCTCTTTATCCTTAAGTGACATCTCATGAGCAACAATTCTTCCAATCACTTCCGTTGGCTTGAGATCTTTGTAATTGGGCATCATTTGGATCAATGTGCACACGGTATCATATTTTCCATCCAAGGCTCTTAGGATCTTCTTGATGATGAATCTATCGGTCATCTCTTCACTTCCTAAGCCAGCAATCTCATTTGTGATGAGAGCAAGCCGAGAGTACATTTCAGCGACACCTTCACCATCCTTCATCTTGAACTTGTCAAGTTGGCTTTGAAGCACATCCAACTTGGATTCCTTGACGGAGTCGGTACCTTCGTGCATATCAATCAAAGTGTCCCAAATTTCCTTTGCATTCTCAAGGCGGCTGATTTTGTTGAATTCTTCGGGGCACAATCCATTGAAGAGAATATCACAAGCTTGAGCATTGTATTGCAACATCTTCAACTCATCCGCGGTAGCTTCACGGTTTGGTTCTCTCCC
The DNA here is from genome assembly GCF_056163025.1 of Triticum urartu. Classification (NCBI taxonomy): domain Eukaryota; kingdom Viridiplantae; phylum Streptophyta; class Magnoliopsida; order Poales; family Poaceae; genus Triticum; species Triticum urartu. The sequence goes on along the minus strand of NC_141876.1, from coordinate 345,824,638 downwards.
ATCAAAGAAGTCACCTTGCAAACCGACACACACAATAGCCCAAACAGCGGGGTTATGTCCAAGAATATGCATTTTCATTTTATGCTTCCAACTAGCAAAATTAGTACCATCAAAGTAAGGACCTCTACGGTGATAATTTCCCTCGCTAGACGCCATACTCTCCTAGGTTGTGAAACCAAGGCTATGACCACCAAAAGCTATGGAGATCAAGCAAATGGAGACCAAAGCTCTGATACCACTTGTAGGATCGAAAGTATGTCTAGAGGGGGGGTGATTAGACTACTTGACCACATAAAAACTTAACCTTTTCCCAATTTTAGTTCTTGGCAGATTTTAGCTATTCTAGAACAAGTCAAGCAATTATCATACAATTCAAGTAAGCATGCAAAGAGTATATTGGCAGCGGAAAGTAAAGCATGCAACTTGCAAGAATGTAAAGGGAAGGGTTTGGAGAATTCAAACGCTATTGGAGACACGGATGTTTTTCCCGTGGTTCGGATAGGCGGTGCTATCCTACATCCACGTTGATGGAGACTTCAACCCATGAAGGGTAACGGTTGCGCGAGTCCACACAGGGCTCCACCCAAGGGCAACGGTTGCGCGAGTCCACACAGGGCTCCACCCACGAAGGGTCCACGAAGAAGCAACCACCCACAAAGGGTCCACGAAGAAGCAACCTTGTCTATCCCACCATGGCCATCGCCCACGAAGGACTTGCCTCACTAGCGGTAGATCTTCACGAAGTAGGCGATCTCCTTGCCCTTACAAACTCCTTGATTCAACTCCACAATCTTGTCGGAGGCTCCCAAGTGACACCTAGCCAATCTAGGAGACACCACTCTCCAAGAAGTAACAAATGGTGTGTAGGTAATGAACTCCTTGCTCTTGTGCTTCAAATGATAGTCTCCCCAACACTCAACTCTCTCTCATAGGATTTGGATTTGATGGAAAGAAGATTTGAGTGGAAAGCAACTTGGGAAGGCTAGAGATCAAGATTCATATGGTAGGAATGGAATGTCTTGGTCTCAACACATGAGTAGGTGGTTCTCTCTCAGAACATATGAGTTGGAATGATGTGTGTGTTCTGATGGCTCTCTCATCGAATGAGAAAGAGGTGGAGGGGTATATATAGCCTCCACACAAAATCCAACCGTTACACACAATTTACCAATCTCGGTGGGACCGAATCAGAAAACTCGGTCTGACCGAAATAGTAAACCTAGTGAGCGTTAGGAATTTCGGTGGGACTGTCATGCAACTCGGTAGGACCGATTCGGTTAGGGTTTGGGCATAACGTAATCTCGGTGAGACCGATTACACAAACTCGGTGAGACCGAATTTGGTAATTAGCTAACCAGAGAGTTGGTCAGGCAAACTCGGTGGGACCGATTTGCTCTTTCGGTGAGACCGAGTGGAACTCGGTGAGACCGAAAAGTTACAAAGGGGAAACACTGAGTTTACATTGCAATCTCGGTGGGACCGATTCGCTCTTTCGGTAAGACCGAAAAGTTACGAAAGGGAAACAGAGAGTTTGCAACCCCATCTCGGTGAGACCGAGATCCTTATCGGTAGAACCGAATTGCTAGGGTTTGGCAGTGGCTAATGACAAGTGAAACTCGGTGGTGCCGGATAGGAAGAATCGGTGCGACCGAGTTTGGCTTAGGGTTTAGGTCATATGTGGATATGGGAAAGTAGTTGAGGATTTTGGAGCATATCATTAAGCACATGAAGCAAGAGGCTCATTAAGCAACACCTCATCCCTCCTTAATAGTATTGGCTTTTCCTAAAGACTCAATGTGATCTTGGATCACTAAAATATAAAATGAAGAGTCTTGAGCTTTTGAGCTTGAGCCAATCCTTTGTCCTTAGCATTTTGAGGGTTCCACTTTCACATCCATGCCATGCCAATCATTGAGCTTTCCTGAAATAATCATCTTGGAATAGCATTAGCTCAATGAGCTATATGTTGTTATGAATTACCAAAACCACCTAGGGATAGTTGCACTTTCACAATGACATCCAATGTCCATGGTCAGGAAACCGTAACCATCTATTGATCAACGAGCTAGTCAACTAGAGGTTACTAGGGACATGGTGTTGTCTATGTATCCACACATGTATCTGAGTTTCCTATCAATACAATTCTAGCATGGATAATAAACGATTATCATGAACAAGGAAATATAATAATAACTATTTATTATTGCCTCTAGGGCATATTTCCAACAGACGGTTGTGTCAGTGAGGGATTGGTGGAAGAGGAGGGGGCTGCAGCGGCTGTGGATTGGGGAATGGGGTTCGTGCGGGCGCCCATCACACACGTCGTGTGCGCCAATGCGTGCGGTGGGAGGAGTGGATTGGTGGAACCCTCTTCCACCTGCCCGATGGCTCATCTAGCCAATCCACATTGGGAACGAGCCCGCCAGTCATAGGCTTGGAAAAACAACTGTGAGGTAAAAACCAGACTAACCACAAGGTGAACATCAGATGGAGGAGAGGAAATAGTTGACCAAAATGACGATGATCCGACGGACAGAAGTGGACCAAATCGGGGGAGCCTCCTAGTGGCAAGTTGGCTAGGGTCCTTATAGGTTTAAAAGTGACATCTCGTATGCCAACAAGGTGTTGTCCAATATAAATCTGCCCGGTACAAACACACTCTAATTATCCGAGATGATCTCCCCCAAGATGCACTTCAAACGATTGGCGATAACTTTAGACACCAATTTGTACACGATGCTGCAAAGGGTAATCTTGGCGTAAATCTTTCAATTTCCCTGAATTTTTAACCTTGGGGATAAGTACCACTATGATATCATTCCATCCCTCCAGTATACTGCCGCCTTACAAGACATTTAACACATCCTGTACCACACTATCACCAACCAGATCCTAGTACTTTTTATAAAAAATCGTCGGCATGCCATCTAATCCGGATGCCTTTAGATCACCTATTCTGTCAAGGACCAACTTGACCTCATCAGCCATGAAATCCGTCATCAGAAATACATTCATTTGTTGGGTAGCTTTTGAAGTAATAATGTTCATGAAATCAGTGATACCTGCCACAAGGGTAAACAAAGAGGAAAAATAGTTAGACACGAGAGCTTTCAAGCCCTCCTCCCCTTCCACTACCTCACCATCCTCCTTCCTCGACCTCTTAATAGTTGTATTTTCTGATTTACGAGTTTAAATGGAATGTAGAGGTCTTTTTTTAAAAAACCTGTAACGTTTGGAAAGGTCGATTTTTTTTCCTGGTGTTTTGTCTTCAGATTTGTGCGTTCTTCCCCGTAAAAGAAAGAAAAAATTCCTTATTTAACACTATCTTAAAATCTGCTTCTTTATTTGATACTAGAAAATTTTTCTTTCCTATTTGACACAAGTTCTAAATTTTATTCCTTATATGACATTTCCATTCATTTTGAGCCTAAATGACACCCGAAAAGGCTCTTTTGCCTCTCATGTGATATGTGTGTGGGAGGCAATAGCGCACACACACAGCATCAGTGCGAGGGCAGGAGCACACACGCAACAACACATACACATGCACCAACACACACGCACGTGCACACACACACGCACACACGCAGCAACACACATGCACGCACACACACACGCAGCAACACGCACGCAGCACACACACATACACACAGGCAGCACATGCATAGGCACGCAACAGCGCACACACGCGCGCGCACGTACACACGCAGTAGCAAACACACACGCAGCAGCACACATGCACACACACATGTACGCGTGCACCCACACATGCAACAGCACACGCGCGCGCACACATATCGCATGAAGGGCAAAATTGTCTTTTCAGATGTCATTTAGTCTCAAAATGAACAGAAGTATCGTATAGGAAATAAAATTTAAGACTTGTGTCAAATAGGAAAAAAAACTTTTTTAGTGTCAAATAAGGAATCAGATTTTAAGACAGTATTAAATAAGGAATTTTCTTAAAAGAAACACAAGGCGGAGTCGATCAGTTCACGCCTCCCCCCCTGCCCCTCCGAACTCGCTGCCTCTTCTTCCCTTTTCCATTTCCCTCCCAAACACGGACGTAGAATCCCGAAATCTCTAGGGTTTGCTCTCCCCGCGTCACCACATCCCCGTGCCCCCCTCCCGAATGGCGGAGACGATAGCCTCCATGCGCCGCCCGGTAACCCTTCTCCCTCCACGCGGTCGCTGAGCAGCTGGATCCCGCTGATTTTGGCTAGTATTTCTGATTTTGTTTCGTGCGTGCGTTTGCAGAAGCGTGGCCGCCCGCCAAGGCCGAGGGAGAGCGACTTTGTGACCGGCGAAGAGTTTGAGGACGAGGAGGAGGGGGAGGACCACGCGGAGGCGGCCGATGGGCTCGCGCCGCCCCGGTCTAAGCGCAAGCGCGAGGCGTCCGCCGCCGCCGCCGCCGCGCTCGAGGATTTGACCCTCATCGGTAAGGGGCATGTTGCGTTATTAGCCGTTCTGCCTGGAGTGGGTTTGGCGGCTGCCGCGACTGGGATTCTGTGAACCTGCTGCTAGGGTTTACCCCTTCCACAATATGGAAGTCTAGCTTTCCTGCTAATGTGATTTTAGTTGGGATTTATGGTGCCGAACGCTGCTTCTGCTGTAACAAGGATAGATTAACCCCGGTGTGTTTTTGCACGGTGAATTTTTGTTACATATGTGTCTGTCTAGTTTGCCATTTACCGCCATTATGTGCTAAATAGTTGGGTTTGAGGATTTTTGTTACATATGTGTCTGTCTAGCTGAAAATTGTCAATTCGTGTCATTTTGATCCCAATGGAACTCTGTCATCTATGAACTATCACAATTCACAATCCGGTTATTTGCCTCCAGTGGCAAAATTAGAAATTGTTGAGAAGCCAAGAACTGACAAGAGGCATGGATATGTTACGTGTAAGGACACATGGTAAGAGTAATGATTGTTAGATTTTCATGAACTCCATGCGATTTATGACTTACAAAGACTTTGGTGACCTTGTCCAGGAATATTTGACTCTAGACCATCATAACAGGAATGAGTCATCTCATATGAATCAATCTAGTTGTATTGATAGTTATTAATTAGGTCTGCAGAATGCATGATCGTCCTCAATATGCACGGTCCTTGCCTTATTTCCACAGTTTACTTCAACATGATGCCAGTGGCTTGTAGGAACAACAAGGCTTCATGTTAATTTAAGAAAATACGCCGAGATGTTCCTAGATTTAAAGCTTTACCTCAATGTAACAAACGATATTCCATCTTTCATCTCCGCTTGGTTTCCTTACAAACTCGCAACTTGCAGACATAGTCAAACATAATGGCAGGCTAATCAGCCATGCTGTCAAAAGATTGGTCGAGGATTATGAATCAAATCCAAAGTCAGTGCTATTTCAGATATTAACAATGTTATTTGAGGTAATACTAACTTGATACACTACTTATTGTTCTAGTTAAATTATAGTTGCAACGTTATTTTCATTAACCTGCAAATCTTACAATGACAGGTTTGTGGCGCCAGACATGATATATATGCAAGCGACCTTCATGAGGCAGCTGTGGATGACATTGTATTCAAACTAGCTGAGCTAGCAAGAAAAGTATCCTATTGTGAGATTTTGAAAGGAGAATCATCATCTGTGGCCATTTCAATTATCCAATGCACATAATCTATTTATCTACCCTATATTGTTCTACTGTTGTGCATATATGCTCTCTTCTGTTTGAGTTTTGTCAATCTTAACTTGAGAACAGGGTCTGGTGGATGATAATTATAGCTCAAAAAGGAAGGACCTTAAGAACTTCAAAGAAAATCTTGTTACCTTTTGGGATAGTTTGGTCCTTGAGTGTCAGAATGGTCCATTATTTGATGATAACTTATTCACGACAATCAAGGATTACGTGGTTGCAATATCATGGTAATTAGGTCTCACCAGTCGCCATCCTTATTTTTTCCTTAGTCTTGTATACGTGTGTATAAGGTGCTAATTTGTTGTGCTTCAGTACTCCCCCAAGGGTTTATCGTCAAGTAGCTTCATTGGTTGGGCTCCAGCTTGTGACGTCCTTCATATCTGTCGCCAAGACTCTCAGTGGACAGCGTGAGACCACCCAAAGGCAGTTGAATGCAGAGAAGAAGAAGCACAGTGACGGGCCAGCTGTTGAATCTCTCAACAAAAGGCTATCCATTACTCATGAAAATATTACATATTTGGAGGAATCGATGCGTAAAATATTCAGTGGGTGAGGCTTTCTATTAGAGACCACTCACCCAGCCTTTTATTGTTTACTTAATTAAGTGTTCTAATCTTTCTTAAGTGATAGTATATTCATCGGTATCCAGAATCTTGCACATGTCATGCAATCTATACTTATCTTGGTCTAGCAGGCAACTAAACACTATTATTTTGCCACATGCAGGTTGTTCATGCACCGTTATCGGGATGTTGACCCTGAGATCCGAATGTTATGCATAAAATCCCTAGGTATTTGGGTTGTCTCATATCCATCACTGTTCTTACAAGATATATATTTAAAGTATCTTGGGTGGACACTGAATGACAAGGTAAAAAAGGTTTAATTCATTGATTAATTGTGCCCATTGATACCTTCTCTGTGATCAACGAGATTTGCAATCTTATTTTGTGCACTTCTTTGTTTATAGAATGCTGGAGTTAGAAGAACTTCTATTCTTGCCTTGCAAAGCCTGTATGATGTAGATGACAACATACCTTCTCTTGGTCTCTTTACGGAGAGGTTTTATAGCAGGATGATCCAGCTTGCTGATGATATTGATATTTCAGTAGCTGTGCCAGCTATAGGACTCATCAAGCAATTACTTCGGTGAGCTCACTTTCTCATGGCCTCCGTACTGAGGTTTCACAGCAAAATCTTTTGTGTGCCCAGTTGGGGTAGTTACCGCTCAAGTTCACATATTTTGCCATAGCCTTTTTAAGATGTGCTAAGAGTTGGGTTTGTCTAGCTTTTGATATCAAGGCCTGCTTATGAGGTTTTGTATGTACAAGTAAAATTCAATTTCAAGTAAGAAGTTCCGAATACTAATTTCTTGGATATCTGGCATAACATTCCTGTTGTCAAATGTTATATACAAGGACTGATGATTCCATTTTGAAATACGGGTGTGGTGTTTGTTCAAATGTTTTCATCATTCACTATCTGCACAGTGCACCGATTGCATCAATTTCTATGCCATCAGTTAAATTCTTTCATTTTGGATGTTTGAATGACAATTGGTTCAAAGCTATTTCATGAAAACACAAGCTTAAACATACCTGCAACTGGCTAAGCTGTGGCACTGGAAGTAGGAGTTACGTATTCAGAGCTGAAGCTCACATGTACAAGGCTACGAAAAATTTCATCATGTAGCTCAAATGCTTATGTGATTCTTGGAACATAAATGAAAAGTATTGTTTCCTTGCTTTGCAGGCATCAACTTTTGAGTGATGATGATTTGGGTCCCCTATATGATTTGCTTATTGACGAACCTCCTATGATCAGGCGTGCAATAGGGGAGTTAGTTTATGATCACCTGATAGCACAAAACTGCAAGACCCCTTCTGTAGCTAGAGGTACTCGTGTCTTGAAGGATTGAACTCTTGTGCTACCCTGTCTTGTTATCAAATAGTACTTGATTACTTCAGCCATTGATTATCCTAGTGCATTCCAGATGGGAACAATGAATCCTCCGAGATTCACATTAGTCGAATGCTGCACATCTTAAGGGAATTTTCGGATGACCCAGTCCTGAGTTCTTACGTCATTGATGATATTTGGGATGACATGAAGGCCATGAAAGTATGCTCCTCCGTTTATGCAACTCTATTTGGAAAAGATTGTACAGTGTTGTCAGTGTGACATTCTGTCACAATTACATTATTTTTGTTCTTCAGGACTGGAAGTGTATAATCTCCATGCTTCTTGATGAAACTCTGATAGCTGAGCTTACTGACATGGATGGAACAAATCTAGTTCGGATGCTGCGAGCCTCTGCTAAGAAGGCTGTTGGGGAAAGAATAGTTCCTGCAACTGACAATAGGAAGATGTACTATAACAAATCCCAAAAGGTATCAGTATCATCTGTGGTATCGTATAGTATTGGTGCAAAGTCTCACTGATTCATAATCTCATGGATAGTTTTAATTTTTAAATATCTGTAACATTGCCAACGGTGCTGTTGGCCTAGTTATTTCTTTAGTTCCAGTTTGCTAGATGTCATCTCTTCTAAGTACTAAGTAGTACTCCCTCCGTCCCAAAATTCTTGTCTTAGATTTGTCTAAATGCGGATGTATCTAGTTACGTTTTAGTGTTAGATACATCCGTATCTAGACAAATCTAAGACAAGAATTTTGGGACGGAGGGAGTACTACCTACATAAAGTAGGTTTGTTCCATGGGGTACTTCAATGTTTGGTTCCTGAGGCACAGAAAATGTCAGTCCTTCAAAAGTTATGTTTGAGAGTCTGATTAATTTAACCCTTCTAAATTTGTACCATGTCATCTCTATTTATGTAAGTTGCATTAGTGAATCAACTTCTGGAGATTAGCCCAGTGGTCTAAATTGGTAAATCATCCAGGATTGTGAAATTAATATTAAAATGGAAATAATACTGGTTGAATATGACCACCTTCTGATAAACACATTAGTGTATGTGTTGATTGCCAACTTACCTTTTCTATCATTATTAAGATGGAAAATGTTTTTTTGTGTGGGAGATGGGAAATCTTTTAAATTGCGCATTTTAAGCATCCAGATCCTACACATTAACCTTAATTTTTCTGATTTTACACCCTTTTCATGGTTTCCCCCTGTCTAGTTCAGCTTTATACTCCTTGATGTTGTTCAAGTTCTTCCTGTTGAACTCTGGATTATATATTGCTCATTATGTTTATTGATCTGCTATTTGTTCTTGTAAAACTGACACTTAGTTCAATTGTATCCTGCGGCATTACTAAAACATAAAAGTTTACAGGAGATATTAGAAAATAGCAAGAGTGACATAACCAATGCCTTGATGAAGAGGTACCCGCAACTTTTGAGAAAATACTTGCCTGACAAGGCCAAGATATCCCCTCTAATTGATATGATGATGCTTTTGAAACTTGAGATGTACTCACTGAAGAGGCAAGAGCAGGTCAGTTGCAAAAGCTATCACTCGTCCTTCTCATTCATTTTTTTATTCGACCAATAATCTTGTTTATAATTTGGTTCAGAATTTCAAGGCCGCCATAGATCTCATTGTTGATGCCTTCTTCAAACATGGTGACAAGGATACTTTAAGATCTTGCATCAAGGCAATAGCTTTCTGTTGCATGAAGTGTCAGGCGGATCTTCTAGATTATGCTGAAAATAAACTTAAGATTCTTGAAGATGAGTTGGTTTTGAAAGTCAAAACTGCGATCAAGGAAGTAGAGGTATGTCTTACTCATGCTGTCTGTATATGTACTGGAGCAGAAGATAATATGATGACTGTCGTCTTTGCAGGCAGGTGATGATGAATACTCTCTCTTGGTTAATTTGAAGCGACTTCATGAACTTCAATTGTCAAAACCTGTTAAAAATGATGGTTTATTTGAAGATATGTACCGAATCCTCAGTCATCTAAAAGAGATGGATAATGAGGTATGAACCATTGCACTGTTGAGATATTACTATTAGCACTTCAATCTTCCTTGCAGAATCAACTTTAAGAACATATTGAGGTAATACTTGATGCTTGATTAGGTAAAGAGCTTTCTCCTCATCAACATGTTCCTTGAAGTAGCATGGTGCCTTCATGCAATTGGCGTTGAAAACCCATCTGAAACATCTATCGAGGGACTTTCTTCCAAGCAAAGGTCCCTCCTTGAACAACTCTATTATTTCTTGGTGGTTCTGTCCAATTATCAGAAAGAGGGAAGGAGCACCACTGTGCTTTCCTCCAGAGTAAGCCTTCTGAATTAAAAGTCAGCGAAGAGAGGAATGCATTATTTTTGTAACAATTGTATTCCTGCACTTAAGTTGACCCATTGACCGTTCAATGCCTTCTTTTGCTTCCAGGTCTGCATCATTACTGCAGAGATGTGGTGCTTGTTTAAGAAGTCAAAGTATTCTTCAACAAAGCTAAAAAATTTGGGTTATCTCCCACAATTAGAATATGTTCAGAAGTTTTGGAAACTATGTGAACAGCAGCTGAACATATCAGGTTATCTTGTCACACGCTTTTCTACTTCAAATTTAAAATATCTGTCCGGAAAGGCGTTTCAAGAAATTTTGTTGCCTGGCTTCTTGCTAATTACTGAAATCGGCCAACTTTTCACCCTCAGATGACACAGAAGATGAAGACGCAAATGAAGAATATATTGAAGACACAAACAGGGATGCTGTCATGATTGCAGCTGCAAAGCTACTGCTTGCTGATACAGTTTCAAAGGTTTATACTGCAATTTCTGCCTGCGATAGGGGTTCTCATGCAACATTCTTCCAGATAGTTTGTTGGAGACTACCTTCTATGCATCAAACTTGGTTTACGTCCGTAGCGTTTTCTATTGGCAGATAAATGAAATTTGCAGCAATTTATTTTGTTTGCAGGATTACCTTGGCCCTGAGATTGTTTCACACTATGTATCTCATGGTGCAAGTACGACAGAGATCATCAAGCATCTCATTACCGCACTAAAGAAAAATGCAGACAGCGATATAGCTGCTCTATTCTTTGAGGCATTGAGACGGGTACTTTTGTTTATCTTTGAATGCACTTGCTATTTATTCACAAATTTACAAGTAGGTGGATATTTGTATGGTGTCTTATCTGTATGAACATCCTGCAATTTGTTCTCTGAATTACCCAATAACCTATCTTGAAATAAATAATAACTAAAAACCGCATCAGGAAATTATACTCATCCTGCATTATCGAGGATGCCATTAGTGATTGAAAATCAACTGATTGTAAACCAGGAACACATGGGGTCCTGTTGGTAACGTGGTTTGCTATTGTCATTGTATCTATTTAAACTTGTTTTTCATCTTTTGCAATGTTCTAAAGAATCATCTCCAAATATGTACTCCCTCTGTTCCGAATTACTCGTTACAGAAATGGATGTATCTAGATGTATTTTAGTTCTAGATACATTCATTTCTGCGACGAGTAATTTGGAACGGAGGGAGTACATTGTTTGGACATATGTGCTGACAGGAATGAATGGTAAATGCCTTTATTTTTGTAACTCACCTTTGCATTTGATTTTGTTAATTTATGTGCCATTAACATATATTCTTTATGAAGCGTCATCTATCTTGTGTCAATCATTGTTTGTTTTTCATCTAATTAGGCGTACGAACGGTATATGACCTATTTGCGCGAAGGAGAGAACCAAAACCTGATAGCCAAATCTTACTCGGAGTGTCAAGATCTTGCTAATCGGCTTGCAGGCTACTATGTTGGCGCTGTTCGTATTAAAAACAAGTCTGAGATCTTAAAGATTATCCAGTGCGGTGTTCAATTTGCCTTTGTGGACCTCCCAAAGCAATTGTCTTTCCTCGAGGCTGCTCTTGTGCCATTTGTTTCTAAACTTCCTTCGTCAGATATACCAGACATGTATGTTTTTAGCCCTGTCATTCGTGGTGCTGCCCTGATTTTGTGTTTCATTCTGAGTAATCTTTGTTTGCATGTAGTTTGACAGATGTACAGAAGAGGGCACAGGATATCGATATGAATGAAGATCCCAGTGCTTGGCGCCCGTACTTAACCTTTGTAGAACACTTACGTGAGAAACATGCAAGGAATGAGGTTTTCCACGGTGAGTTGAACTCTCTCTCTCTCTCTCTCTCTGAGCTGTAACTTAGGTTCCAGAACCACAGGAAGCTTTTCTTGTAGAAATTGTGGCTGATAGTGTTTCTGATCCAGAAGAAAAGGAGGAAAAGCCTGTAAAGCGCAGGGGCCGCCCGAGGAAGCCTAGAGATGAACCTGTGAGAAATCTTTTTGATGGAAACAAATCTAGTGATGAAGAGTCTGTTAGTGACTCTGACCAACGGGGGCATGGTGGAGATGACGATGACGAGGATGATGCTTTTGACCAGCCTTTGATCAACACGTTTAGGCCTTCCGCATCCAAGCTAAGATCGCTGAAGGGGGTTTCTCAACAGGGAACAAGCAGTCAGAGAAAGGCTCCTACGGCTTCAGGTAAAGTTGAAGGTTTTGCTCTAACCGGTTTATGGTTTCTTTCTGTCTGTCCATTTCCTGATCACAGCCTGTAATCTCAGGAAGCAATAGCTGATGAGGGTATGCACTAAGTCAGTCCTGTGGATCACGCATGACGGACATTCAGTCTCTAGTCGATTCAATGGACAAGGAGTTGCCGTGATCAACTCGTCACTCATGCGGAACAACAACGAACGGCCTTTGCTTGCTGTCAAATGATTTTGCTTCATTGTGTCTAGGTGTCGTAGATGATTGTACGTAGGTGCTCACCCTCTTCTATAAACTATGTGCTTCCCCACTGTATATTATCTTGTGTAGTAACATTTGCAAGGGCCGGGTTTTCGTTTCCTTAGCGGGGGTCATTTCATACATATGTACCCCGTAAGTATGTTGAGCTATTTGTTGGTAATGAAGAGTTTAATCAAACTACATAGCAGAAAGTGATGCCAGCAAGTTGTACTTGAATGAGACTTTGTTGGTAGAAGTCTGAAAAGAGTCCTATTCTAACTGAGCTGCACTGCTAAAATAGAACTGATCGACAGAAGACGCCAGTGGCAACGTAACAACTCGAATCCATGATGCAGCTAAGGGTCTGTTCGTATCCTCTCGAGCTAAGGGCGTGTTTGGTTGCCCTGCTTGGTTGGCTGCATACACTGTTAGACTTGCATGGCATGATGTTTAAAGCACTCCTGGGCCTGGCTCCTTGGGAACGCGGTCATGCTCGAGAAGCTGCGTTGCTTCCCGGAGCACCAGTAGTTATTAGCCTCATTGCTCCCTCTCCCCACTCTCCCAACTCTAACAGGCGGCCATAGATTGGAGGAGAGTAAGAAGACTATTGGACTTCATCACCGGCGAGCAGATCATCACCTGGCCTGCGATAATGGCGATAAGCACTTTTCTGTTCGTCATGCACTACTTTTTCATATTCGATCCGGTGGTAGATTCGATCCACGACGGAGAGGGGAATAGGGAATAGAGGTAGATAAGCATGGCAGTTCATACGAGTTCATATTAGTTCATGCAAGATCGGAATAGAGGTAGATGCGGATGGAGTAGAAGGGGGATTTGGGGATTGGGAGTACACAACAGACACTGGCTAACCGTGGCGGCCGTTGAGGTGTGCGGAGCGGCGGGTCGAGTGGCTGGCCTTCATCTTCTTGTCCATCGCCGTGCGGGGCGGCGGGTCATCGTCGTCCTCGGCGGAGTCGAGGTCGATCTGCCAGGTACGACGACCTGGCTCCGACGCCCTCACTGGCATCTGCACCGGTTCTTCCTCCTCCTCAGGCTTCCCACCGATGACTGCCGGCGGCACGATTGCCGTCTCCTAGTACACTGCGGCAAGACGGTCATTAGAAGCCCAGTAGTTCTTGTACTTGGACCACCTCTTCCTCTGTTTAGCGTCATCGGAGATGGCCTGATTCATGGCCCAACGAATGATGTCGACTGCCATCGCGCCCTTCGCTGGGTTAGGAATCAGCGTCTTCAACTCTTGTGCAGTGGCCCTCATGAGCACTGCATTAGATTCCTTCTGCATGTCAGGCATGGAGCCGAAGTTCGAGCACACCTCCATGGTGTTCTCGAACTTGGTGCGGTCACCAACCGACCATCCAAGGAAGAAGGCCCTCCAGCCAATACCCCAAGGGAAGGGGTTGGCGTTGGAGCTGGAGCTGGAGCTTATGGCGATGGAGAGGAGGAAGGTTGATAGTGAGAGAAGAGAGGGGGTGGGTAAGTAGTGATGGTCAGGGTGAGTAAATATAGGTGCAATGAAGAGGAGGAAGAGTGACAGTCATGCAGTTTTAACCACATGCTCTTCAATAAGCCATGAACTCTGTGTTGTGCCTGGCTCCATGAATTGTGTGCAGATCGAGGAGAGCAATGAGATGGGCATGGAGGTGCTCCCGGCCGTTGACAACGAGGGCAAGCGGCCGATTCATCCAATGCCCAAGGTGGTGCTGCTGCCCACCGCCAAGGAAGAACCGAAGACGCCAACGGTTGGCGACGACGAGCGCATGGAGGAGCCCCCCAACAGCAAGCGCCACAACTACGGCCACTACCATGAGAAGGGTGGCCGAACTCACTTCTGCAAAGTGATCCTTGCACCGAAACTTGAGTGCATCCCCATGCCCCTGGACTTCACCAAGCACTTCGTCGCGGTGCCGACGGAGTTCAAGCTGAGGAACAACACCGACTGCTCCTGGAGGGTGACGGTGAAGCTGATGCACGACAGGGTGACCCTGAATTAGGGTTGGGCCACCTACACCGCCGTTCATCAGATCAAGATCGACTACATGGTGACGTTCAAGCTCCTGACTCCCGACACCCTCAAGGTCATCATCTTCGATGACGATGGCATTGAGCTGATCAACAAGTGCAGGAAGCACGACGAAGCCTTCACCGCCAGGGACTAGGGTCGGGGCACCTCCTTCCTAAGTACTATCGAGTCTGCTTTATGGTTTATGCGTTGAACTGTTTGAACTATCGTTATGATGTGTGGTACTATGTTATCTGAACTATGTTGTTAAGTAGTTGATGCTCTGTTTATGCTGTGCTCTGCTTATGATGTGTGGTACATGGTTGTGCCGAAGTGTGCTGGTAACCTCACCAACTATCCAAAGAGGTTATCACACACCAGGCATTGCATACAACCAAAGACCATGCCTTAGGTTTGTCCACTAACATGCATGCAACCAAACACCAGGCAGTGTGGTTCAGCCCATGCAGGCAAGAGGGCATGCGGGCAACGAAACAACTTGCAGATGGTGCATTTGAGGCTGCATTTGCATAGCCAAACTAAGTTGAGAAGGCTATACAATGCAACAACTGTAGACTACGGCAACCAAACACGCCCTTGGGTTCCAGGAAGTTGAATTCGCGAAGCTGAGCCGACTAACAGTGCAAAAACGAGAAGCAAGGAAGGCCCTGCTCCACCAAAAAGAAAATCTGGAGTTTTTCCCATACTACTACAACCGAAGTGCAACACTTAGGGCATCTCTAGCAGACCCCCTTGCTAAATCTGCTAAAAGTGCTCCGTATCCCACTTTACCATTTTTTTGTATGAAAATCACTATTTCCCAGCTAGCAGATCCCATATCCTATAAATTTTGTTCACAAATCTTGAAATCTATTGCTCAAATCATTCTAACAAATTGACCTCATTTCAACACAAACATAGTATTTTTTTTGAATGCATCACATCACACTTCAACTACGACCATAAATATAGTTGACCAAATCTATCACACATAGCCACAATTTTTGCCAAAAGGCACAAAATGAGCAAGTTCATTCTAAAAAGCCACCAAGACACGGTCTATCAAATGCCACCATAGTTCAAATAGGCTCATGAACCACCGCCTTTGCCATCTGCACCACCACTGCCTGCACCATCGCCACCAAACATCTTAGCCATGATATCGACAAGAGTAAGCTTCCAATATCTTCTCACCTTCTCGTCCATCTTGCTAGGATCCATGAACATGATAGAACAATCCTCGGTTACCCTCTTCTCCCTTCTCTCCTCAGTCGCCATTGCTACCTTTTGCTCCTCAATGTGAAGCAATTTCTTTTTCTCCATCGCCTCCAATTCTAGCCTTTTCATCTCAATCGCAAGCCTTTTCTCCTCCGCAAGCATCTTTCTCCTCGGCCACGGACTTTGCCTTCCACATCTCCTCCTCCACGGACTTCATCTCATAAAAACAACCCAGCTTGTCCTCTTTGCGTTCGGATGCCAAAGCCCTTTTCATACCCACAATTGCAATCAACTCTTCCTTGTAAGCTCCAATACCACCGTTCCTCCTGATTTGCCTTGCATTATTTCTCCATTCGGAAGCACATGAGGAGTAGATGGGTTCCCTACGAAGTATTCTTGCATTTTTTGCCACATGATAATTAGCTAGTGAATATCATTTTTGTTTTGACATATGGAAACTTTATTTGTTTGACTTTATTTTAGATTTGAAATTTGAATTGGGTTTAGAACCGACGCGAGTTTAACAACAGAAATCAGGGTGACGTGGCATCATTAGCAGAGGATTACTATAGCTTAATTATCCGGGCGTCACAATTCTCCTCCACTACAAGAAATCTCGTCCCAAGATTTAAGGGGTGGAGTAAGGGGATAAGGCTCGGGAAGGATGGAGCTCAACACAAGATAGGTACCTGGGGGCTATCTCACGAACGTGGCATAGAGGCATCTCTCGAATTGAAATTCAAGAAAGTCATCGAGAGCAAGGCTAGAAGGTGCAATAAGAAGCTTCAAGCGGGTAGGCAATCGTTCGTTGCCTGAAACAGAGGGTGAAAGGGGTTCAGAGCAATGGGAATAAGTATTGCGTCTGATACCAGAATAGATCACTAGGAAGGTGGCTCGTGATTTACAAACGAAGCCAAGCATGAGGAACAATTTTGGGAAACAAGGATGTACAGGAGAGTCAGGTTTCGATCATGCGGAACTGTGGGTTATGGGCCCACCATGTGGGTTAGAAGCAGGAATGCGCTATCATTTTGCACGGTGATCATAGCAAGGCGGGTCAGAGGATAGCCTGTCAATTATGTTGGCAACAACGTTGGTACCAAGGGCGAGGGACGAAGAGAACCATTTTCCTGCTCGTTAAGACGAGGCGGATCAATAGGCAAAGTTATCGTCCATCGGTGGCTACCGGAATGTCATCAACAATAGTAACAAGGCCTTACTGACAGAGTTATAAATCGAGGCATTTACATAAGTAGCGAATTATCACTGCTCAGATATGTTACATTAAAAGAATGGTTTGAACAAAACAATGGAAAGGAAAGTGTAGACTTGAATCAGTTATCGGTGTTCTCGAGTGTCTAACGACTCAAAACCCGTGGAAAATTGGAATCGACGAGAAATAATAGTTGATGAAGAACTCATAATAAGTTATGTAGTTCCGTGATATTCTCGAGATACCAAAGGGTAATACTCGAAGGTAGATCAAAGTAGAGGTTGGACAGGGGAAATGATCTGAAGAATACAAGTACTTTAACTTGTTCGATAAATGGAATCAAAGGAGAACAATCATGTTCGAAACCACGGTTGCAAAGGACCAAGCATAGATACAAGATGAACTTATCACAAGGGGATTATTATTATTATAACAAGAAGCTTCCATGAAAAGTTCCACATCGGGTCCATGGGCATGAACACAAAGGTTCAAGGTCGACTCCCACTTCATCAATGCATGACCTTCCATTTACTTCTCGCCTTCGACGAAGTTGTAGAGTCAAACTTCACGAGTAAATAACTCAAGCTCGGAGTAGAGCATGATTGAGGAAGCAGAAGATACAATTTACCAAAGGCATTATGTATCCGAGGAAAGCTCACAAGGTTACTGCATATGAAGGACGCAATCGGATAGAACCCCACAAAGGATCTGTTGGTTCACAAAGGATCTGATGTGAGCATCGATACTCAACCAGAAGAAGAAAGAATGCAAGGACATCAGATTATAGAATCAACTTACTAATTCTAAGCTCGAATGCAAAGAGAATTATGATTTCCAAAATGGGGGATCAGAAGCAGAGGCTCTGATCAAAGGCAATTAAGTAGAATAGACATAGATCGACAATCAATCAAGGTTTGATTTGTCGAACACCAACTCATGTCCAGGATGACATATGAGCAGAAGGGAGAATTCTAGTTGTGATTGATGATTGCAAGCATTCACAAACATATCGAATCAAATGTTCAAAATGACGATGACAAAGGATGCTACCGAATATTGCCAGACATATGGAAAGTATCCATAATGCAAGCAGACAAGTATTTGCAGAGCAATAATTGGAGAGGATTATTGGAAGATCGGATAGTATTTCAAAGTATCTTGTGAATCACTTGATCAACTAGGAATGAACAAATCCTCGAAAAGTGTGAGGAATTATTCATAGGGGTATCATGCAGCAAGGAACTGCAGGGCAGTAAGCATAACGGATTCTCAGAACATCGAAGAGTATTTTCGGACATCTTGTAATAACAAGAGCAACTCGGGACGAAGGTATGAACAACAATGTAGGTAGTTACCCATAAGGATTTAATGGTGGTAAGGATTGCAATGATGAAGGGCACAAGGGTCTCGGGAAAACATCTGAGAGTATCTTCAGAATCTTCTGGTGCACCAAGTAATCATTTGGAGTGAGGGGCTCTCCAGAAGAAAGTATTAACAAGAACCTAGAGTTAGAGCTAGCAAAATCATTTAACCCGAATAGAAGAGAGATCAGATTCCGAGAGTATAGACGAGGAATAAAAGATCCTAATGCCACCCAATGGTGACGTGGGCCCGTAAGCCACACAACCATGTTAGTAAAACTATTTTTTAAAGACTAGACTCAACTTCGGCCAAAGAGTTGGAAAGGGGGA
This sequence comes from Triticum urartu, assembly GCF_056163025.1. NCBI lineage: Eukaryota > Viridiplantae > Streptophyta > Magnoliopsida > Poales > Poaceae > Triticum > Triticum urartu. The sequence goes on along the minus strand of NC_141876.1, from coordinate 345,806,080 downwards.
TCCTACAGACAGTCAGCTCTGATACCAACTTGTGACACCCCTGATTTGACCATACACTAATCATACACGCAAATGTGTACGATCAAGATCAGGGACTCACGGGAAGATATCACAACACAACTCTAGACACACATTAAAATAAAACAAGCTTTATATTACAAGCCAGGGGCCTCGAGGGCTCGAATACATAGCTCGATACAAAATAGTCAGCGGAAGCAACAATATCTGAGTACAAACATAAGTTAAACAAGACCGCCTTAAGAAGGCTAGCACAAAATCAACAACGATTGAAGAGGTAAGGCCTCCTTCCTAGGACCTCCTAACTACTCCTGGTCTTCGGCGGCCTCCATGTAGAAGTAGGCATCCTCCGGGTGGTAGTAGTAGTCATCGGGGTGGCATCTGGCTCCTGGGATCCACCACCTGGTTGCAACAACCGGAAAGAAGAAAGAAGGGAAAAGGGGTAGAAAATCAACCGTGAGTACTCATACAAAGTACTCGCAAGCATCAGATCTATACTAAGTATGCATTGGTATCAAATGGAAGGGTTGTATCTGTGGACTGAACTACAGAATGCCAGAATAGAGGGGAAGGCCTAGCCTATCGAAGACTACCATCTCCAAGAAACTCCAAGCATCTTGCAACATGTAGAAGAGTAAATAATAACAATTTATATTTAACAAACATGTTGTAGCATTAATGCCCAGAGATCCTTCCTCGACTCCCTACGAGAAAACAATCTCGGAGCCACATATCCATCACATAACTCAAGTAACCTGTTCTAGTTGTAATAGATCAGGATACAAGTCTGAACGTCCATTACCGCGGACACGGTATTTGAATAGATACCTTCCCTGAAGGGGTGCACCAAGTTACCCAACACGCTTGATTACTCTGGCCGGACACACCTTTCTGGGGTCAATTCCCAGCCTCGGAAGATCAACACGTCGCAACCCTACTTAGGCTCAGCAGAGAGGTCCCTGCTGGTCTACATCCTAAGCACTTCGGGGTCTTGGGCCCATCGCCCATTGCACTCCGGGTCGTTGCGAGTAGGGTGGATACCAGCACCGCCTCGGATGGCCAGCACGATCCGATCGTGCCGCAATGCTGAACTGGACGTCTGACAAAGCTTCGACTGATACTGCGACATCGAGGCCCATAACTATTCTCGCGTGGTGGTTAGTGCGTAAAGGCCAAAGGCCAACTCAGAACAAATACCCCAACCTGTTAGTGCATTGGGGGCTCGCGGAGACGAGCAGAGACTCACTATAATGTGACCCCATCGCCCCGTCTCGTGGACTTACGGCAAGGGCCTAGAATGCCCGGCCGTGCCTCATAGAAAACTCGCGGGTGCTCAACGGGCCCACCCGACTTTCACATCAACTCGCGGGGACCCCTCAGGGCCGACCTGACTTCAACAATGGTCTCAAGTAAAGTCAAGGTAGCCGTGTGTCCAAAACATCAAGGGGAAAACCCAAGGAATCACCCTCGGTGGATTCCACTCAATGTAATCATCAAGGTGAACATGGGAGGAACCACCCTCGAGGTCCACACTTGAGAGGTTGCACGACAGAGTCATATCGGAGTGGTCAAGGAGGAATCACCCTTGATGACCACGACCGAATAGCTACACTACAGAATTATCATCAGGAGTGTGTTGCGAGGTATCACCCTCGGCACTCGATAGTAACTCTGTAGAGTCGAGCAACAAAAGGGGCGTGATGTTATGTGAGGTTTCGGGCTCTGGTTGTCGATCACGTTGATCGAGTCGTCGATGATGAAGCAGGGGCAACAAGGACAAGGTGGGGGTCACTGATGGATCACCCAACCTATACTAAGCGGTTTAGGATAAGCAGGTAGGTAACAATAAGAAGGTTACAAAAGCAGGCTATGCATCAAAATAGGAGCAATCAATTACAGTAGCAAAATCTAATGCAAGCATGAGAGAATGGAATGGGCGATATCGGGATGATCAAAGGGAGGGGGGGGGGCTTGCTTGGAAGCTTCACAGAAAGGGAGGAAGGGTCGTCGTCGACGTAGTCGATCACAAGGGCAACATCAGTCTCGGGGTCTACCTGAGAGAATAGGGGGAAGAAACAGTAAATACAAAGCAAACAGATGCATGACAAGTCAACAAGAAGAGCTAGGGGTGTTCTAACGTAATACTACGTGATACCGTCGAAGGGGAATAACATCCGGGAAAGTATTCCCGAAGTTAGGCATTTTCGGACAGACGAACCGGAGGAGGAAGGTTGCATGTTCGCTATGCTAAGGATGTGTGGTGGATGAACGGACTGCATATTCGGATTCGTCTCGTCTTCCTGAGTAACTTTCATGTATAAAACTTTTTCATCTGAGTTGCAATTATTTTAAATTGATTTTCAAAGTTTTTAAACATTTCTGGAATTTTTTCTAATTAAAAAATGGACTTATGGTGCTAGCATGACGTCATGCTGATGTCACCAGGGTCAACAGTCAACTCTGATTGGGTTGACTGGTCAACGGGGGCAGTGGGGCCCATCTGTCATTGACCTAACTAAACTAACAATTTTACTTAACTAAATTAGGTAATTATGCTAATTAAGTTAATTATTTACCTAATTATTTAATTATTTTTATTTTCATAACCTTTTTTTTATTCCTTAAAGGGGAGGGGCTCCAGCTACCAGTGGCACAAAGGCCACTGGAGCGGGCTATACGGGCGCGGGCGCGTGGGTGTAGCCTGCCCGAACACGGGGCGAGGCCGCCGAGAGATGGGGAGGAGCAGGGCGCGCGGGCAGTGGGGCGCCGGCGGCCGCGGCGATGAGCCGGCAGGGCGCGGCGCGGCGGAGGCCACGCGGCCCCAGGCGGCGGCTAGAGAGTGGCAGAGGCGGGGGAATGCGGGCAAGCCTCGGCGTGTGCTACCTCTTGAGCACTGCGTTGGTTTTCCCTTGAAGAGAAAAGGGTGATGCAGAAGAGCATCGTAAGTATTTCCCCCAGTTTTTGAGAACCAAGGTATCAATCCAGTAGGAGGCCACGCACGAGTCCCACACACCTACACAAACAAATAAACTCCTCGCAACCAACGCGATAAAGGGGTTGTCAATCCCTTCACGGCCACCTACGAGAGTGAGACCTGATAGATATGATAAGATAATATTTTTGGTATTTTTATGATAAAGAGAAATAAAGATGCAAGTAAAATAAATGGCAAAGGAAATAACTAAGTATTGGAATATTAATATGATGGAAAATAGACCTGGGGGCCATAGGTTTCACTAGATGCTTCTCTCGAGAGCATAAGTATTACCGTGGGTGAACAAATTACTATTGAGCAATTGATAGAATTGAGCATAGTTATGAGAATATCTAGGTATGATCATGTATATAGGCATCACGTCCGAGACAAGTAGACCGACTCCTGCCTGCATCTACTACTATTACTCCACACATCGACCGCTATCCAACATGCATCTAGAGTATTAAGTTCAAGAGAACAGAGTAACACTTTAAGCAAGATGACATGATGTAGAGGGATAAACTCATGCAATATGATATAAACCCCATCTTGTTATCCTCGATGACAACAATACAATACGTGCCTTGCTACCCCTACTGTCACTGGGAAAGGACACCGCAAGATTGAACCCAAAGCTAAGCACTTCTCCCATTGCAAGAAAGATCAATCTAGTAGGCCAAACCAAACTGATAATTCGAAGAGACTTGCAAAGATAACCAATCATACATAAAATAATTCAGAGAAGATTCAAATATTGTTCATAGATAAACTTGATCATAAACCCACAATTCATCGGTCTCAACAAACACACCACAAAAGACGATTACATCAAATAGATCTCCACAAGAGAGGGGGAGAACTTTGTATTGAGATCCAAAAAGAGAGAAGAAGCCATCTAGCTAATAACTATGGACCCGTAGGTCTGAAGTAAACTACTCACACTTCATCGGAGAGGCTATGGTGTTGATGTAGAAGCCCTCCGTGATCGATACCCCCTCCGGCGGAGCTCCGGAAAAGGCCCCAAGATGGGATCTCGTGGATACAGAAAGTTACGACGGTGGAATTAGAGTTTTGTATCCGTATCTGGTAGTTTGGGGGTACGTAGGTATATATAGGAGGAAGGAGTACGTCGGTGGAGCAACGTGGGCCCCACGAGGGTGGAGGGCGCGCCTGGGGGGGGGGGGTAGGTGCGCCCCCTACCTCGTGCCTTCCTGGTTGATTGCTTGACGTAGGGTCCAAGTCCTCTGGATCATGTTCGTTTCGAAAATCACGTCCCCGAAGGTTTCATTCCGTTTGGACTCCGTTTGATATTCTTTTTCTGCGAAACTCTGAAATAGGCAAAAAACAACAATTCTGGGCTGGGCCTCCGGTTAATAGGTTAGTCCCAAAAATAATATAAAAGTGTATAATAAAGCCCAACAATGTCCAAAACAGGATATAATATAGCATGGAACAATAAAAAATTATAGATACGTTGGAGACGTATCAAGCATCCCCAAGCTTAATTCCTGCTCGTCCTCGAGTAGGTAAATGATAAAAACATAATTTTTGATGTGGAGTGCTACTTGGCATAATTTCAATGTAATTCTTCTTAATTGTGGTACGAATATTCAGATCCGAAAGATTCAAGACAAAAGTTCAATATTGGCATAGAAATAATAATACTTCAAGCATACTAACTAAGAAATTATGTCTCTTCAAAATAACATGGCCAAAGAAAGTTATCCCTACAAAATCATATAGTCTGGCTATGCTCCATCTTCACCACACAAAGTATTTAAATCATGCACAACCCCGATGACAAGCCAAGCAATTGTTTCATACTTTTAATGTTCTCAAACTTTTTCAATCTTCACGCAATACATGAGCGTGAGCCATGGACATAGCACTATAGGTGGAATAGAATGGTGGTTGTGGAGAAGACAAAAAGGGGAAGATAGTCTCACATCAACTAGGCGTATCAATGGGCTATGTAGATGCCCATTAATAGATATCAATGTGAGTGAGTAGGGATTGCCATGCAACAGATGCACTAGAGCTATAAGTATATGAAAGCTCAACAAAAAGAACTAAGTCGGTGTGCATCCAACTCGCTTGCTCACGAAGACCTAGGGCATTTTAAGGAAGCCCATCATTGGAATATACAAGCCAAGTTCTATAATGAAAAATTCCCACTAGTATATGAAAGTGATAACATAGGAGACTCTCTATGACGATCTTGGTGCTACTTTAAAGCACAAGTGTGGTAAAAGGATAGTAGCATTGTCCCTTCTCTTTTTTTGTGGCCTCTTTTTTTTATTTAGTCCAGAGTCTCATCCCGACTTGTGGGGGAATCATAGTCTCCATCATCCTTTCCTCACTTGGGACAATGCTCTAAAAATGATGATCATCACACTTTTTTATTTACTTACAACTCAATACTTAGAACAAAATATGACTCTATGTGAATGGCTCCGGCGGTGTACCAGGATATGCAATGAATCAAGAGTGACATGTATGAAAGAATTATGAATGGTGGCTTTGCCACGAATACAATGTCAACTACATGATCATGCAAAGCAATATGACATGATGGAGCGTGTGATAGTAAATGGAACGATGGTAAGTTGCATGGCAATATATCTCGGAATGGCTATGGAAATGCCATGATAGGTAGGTATGGTGGCTGTTTTGAGGAAGGTATATGGTGGGTGTATGATACCGGCGAAAGGTGCGCGGTATTAGAGAGGCTAGCAATGGTGGAAGGGTGAGAGTGCGTATGATCCATGAACTCAACATTAGTCATAAAGAACTCATATACTTATTGCAAAAATCTACAAGTTATCAAAGCAAAGTATTACGCGCATGCTCCTAGGGGGATAGATTGGTAGGAAAAGACCATCGCTCGTCCCCGACCGCCACTCATAAGGAAGACAATCAATAAATAAATCATGCTCCAACTTCATCACATAACGGTTCACCATACGTGCATGCTACGGGAATCACAAACTTTAACATAAGTATTTCTCAAATTCACAACTACTCAACTAGCATGACTCTAATATCACCATCTCCATATCTCAAAACAATTATCAAGTATCAAACTTCTCATAGTATTCAACACACTCATAAGAAAATTTTATTATTATTCTTGAATGCCTAACATAATTAAAGCAAATTACCATGCTGTTTTGTAGGACTCTCAAAATAATCTAAGTGAAGCATGAGAGAACAATGGTTTGTATAAAACAAATCTACCAACGTGCTCTAAAAGATATAAGTGAAGCACTAGAGCAAAAACTACATAACTCAAAAGATATAAGTGAAGCACATAGAGTATTCTAACAATTTACGAATCATGAGTGTCTCTCTCAAAAGGTGTGTACAGAAAGGATGATTGTGGAAAACTAACAAATATATACTCAAATAATACAATACGCTCCAAGCAAAACACATATCATGTGGTAAATAAAAATATAGCTACAAGTAAAGTTACCGATGGAAGTAGACGAAAGAGGGGACGCCTTCCGGGGCATCCCCAAGCTTTGGCTTTTTGGTGTCCTTAGATTATATTGGGGGTGCCATGGGCATACCCAATCTTAGGCTCTTTCCACTCCTTGTTCCATAATCCATCAAATCTTTAAGAAAAACTTGAAAACTTCACAACACAAAACTTAAAGTAGAAAATCTCGTGAGCTCCGTTAGCGAAAGAAAAGAAAACACCACTTCGAGGTACCGTAATAAACTGATTATTTATTTATATTTCTGTTAAACCTACCATATTCCAACTTCTCTATGGTTTATAAACTATTTTACTAGCCATAGATTCATCAAAATAAGCAAACAACACACGAAAAACAGAATCTGTCAAAAACAGAACAGTCTATAGTAATCTGTAGCTAACGCAAGATATGGAACCCCAAAAATTCTAAAATAAATTGCTGGAAGTGAGGAATTTATCTATTAATCATCTGCAAACATAATTAACTAAATATCACTTTCCAAATAAAAATGGCAGCAGTTCTCGTGAGCGCGAAAGTTTCTGTTTTTTACAGCAAGATTAAAAAGACTTTCCCGAAGTCTTTCCAACGGTTCTACTTGGCACAAACACTAACTAAACACAAAAAACACAACCAAAACAGAGGCTAGATAATTTATTTATTTATTTATTATTAAACAGGAGAAAAAAAAAGCAAGGAATAAAAATAAAATTGGGTTGCCTCCCAACAAGCGCTATCGTTCAACGCCCCTAGCTAGGCATAAAAGCGAAGATAGATCTAGGTATTGCCATCTTTGTTAGGCAATCCATAAGTGGCTCTCATAATAGATTCATATGGTAATTTAATTTTCTTTCCGGGGAAGTGTTCCATGCCTTTCCTTAACGGAAATTGGAATCTAATATTCCCTTCCTTCATATCAATAATTGCACCAATCGTTCTAAGGAAAGGTCTACCAAGAATAATAGGACATGAAAGATTCCAATCTATGTCAAGAACAATAAAATCCACAGGCACATAATTCCTATTTGCAACAATAAGAACATCATTAATTCTTCCATAGGTTTCTTAATAGTGGAATCCGCAAGGTGCAAGTTTAAAGAGCAATCATCAAAATCACGGAAACCTAGCAAATCACACAAAGTCTTTGGAATCGTGGAAACACTAGCACCCAAATCACACAAATCATAGCACTCATGATCTTTAATCTTAATTTTAATAGTAGGTTCCCACTCATCATAAAGTTTTCTAGGGATGGAAACTTCCAACTCAAGTTTTTCTTCATAAGATTGCATCAAAGCATCAACGATATGTCTGGTAAAGGCTTTATTTTGACCATAAGCATGAGGAGAATTTAGCATGGATTGCAACAAGGAAATACAATCTATCAAAGAGCAATTATCATAATTAAATTCCTTGAAATCCAAAATAGTGGGTTCATTAATATTTAAAGTTTTGACTTCTTCAATCCCACTTTTAACAATTTTAGTATCAAGATCTAAAGACTCCGAATTTTTGGAATGCCTTCTAGGTAAAGGTGGATCATATTCAGTCCCATCAAGATTCATATTACAAAACAAAGATTTAATAGGGGACACATCAATAACTTTTAGATCTTCATCTTTATTATCATGGAAACTAGAAGAACACACTTTTATAAAGCAATCTTTCTTAGCACGCATCCTAGCGGTTCTTTCTTTGCACTCATCAATGGAAATTCTCATGGATTTGAGAGACTCATTGATATGATGCTTAGGAGGACTAGATCTAAGTTTTAAAGAATCAACATCAAGAGAAATTCTATCAACGTTCCTAGCCAACTCATCAATCTTAAGAAATTTTTCTTCAATCAAAGCATTGAAATTCTTTTGTGAGGTAATAAATTCTTTAATATTAGATTCAAAATAAGAGGGTATCTTATTAAAATTTCCATAAGAATTGTTGTAGGAATTACCATAATTATTAGAGGAATTACTAGGATACAACCTAGGATTAAAGTTTCCTCTATACGCATTGTCACCAAAATTATTCCTACCAACAAAATTCACATCCAAAGATTCATTATTATTCTCAATCAAAGTAGACAAAGGCATATCATTAGGATCAGAAGAAACACTTTTATTAGCAAATAATTTCATAAGTTCATCCATCTTACCACTCAAAACATTAATTTCTTCTATCGCATGCACTTTCTTATTAGTAGATCTTTCAGTGTGCCATTGAGAATAATTAACCATAATATTATCTAGGAGTTTAGTAGCTTCTCCTAAAGTGATTTCCATAAAAGTGCCCCCCGCGGCCGAATCTAAAAGATTTCTAGAAGCAAAATTCAATCCAACATAATTTTTTTGTATAATCATCCACAAATTCAAACCATGTGTAGGGCAATTACGTATCATTAATTTCATCCTCTCCCAAGCTTGTGAAACATGTTCATGATGAAGTTGCTTAAAATTCATAATATTGTTTCTAAGAGAGATGATCTTAGCGGGAGGAAAATACTTAGAAATAAAAGCATCTTTGCACTTATTCCACGAATCAATACTATTTTTAGGCAAAGACAAAAACCAAGCTTTAGCACGATCTCTAAGCGAAAAAGGAAATAGCTTCAATTTAACAATATCATTGTCCACATCTTTCTTATTTTGCATATCACACAAATCAACGAAGTTGTTTAGATGGGTAGCGACATCTTCACTAGGAAGGCCAGAAAACGGATCTTTCATGAAAAGATTCAGCAAAGCAGCATTAATTTCACAAGATTCAGCATCGGTAAGAGGAGCAATCGGAGTGCTAATAAAATCATTGTTGTTGGTATTGGTAAAGTCACACAATTTGGTATTATCTTGAGCCATCGTGACAAGAGAGCAAACCAACACACAAGAAAACAAGAAACGGACAAAAAAGGCGAATAGAGAAAGAGAGGAAGGATGGAGAGAGAGGGCGAATAAAACGGCAAGGGTGAAGTGGGGGGAGAGGAAAACGAGAGGCAAATGGGAAATAATGTAATGCGGGAGATAAGGGTTTGTGATGGGTACTTGGTATGTTGACTTTTGCGTAGACTCCCCGACAACGGTGCTAGAAATCCTTCTTGCTACCTCTTGAGCACTGCATTGGTTTTCCCTTAAAGAGGAAAGGGTGATCCAGCAAAGCAGCATAAGTATTTCCCCTCAGTTTTTGAGAACCAAGGTATCAATCCAGTAGGAGGCCACGCACGAGTCCCTCGCACCTACACAAACAAATAAACTCCTCGCAACCAACACGATAAAGGGGTTGTCAATCCCTTCACAGTCACCTACGAGAGTGAGATCTGATAGATATGATAAGATAATATTTTTGGTATTTTTATGATAAAGAGAAATAAAGATGCAAGTAAAATAAATGGCAAAGGAAATAACTAAGTATTGGAAGATTAATATGATGGAAAATAGACCCCGGGGCCATAGGTTTCACTAGATGCTTCTCTTGAGAGCATAAGTATTACGGTGGGTGAACAAATTACTGTTGAGCAATTGATAGAATTGAGCATAGTTATGAGAATATCTAGGTATGATCATGTATATAGGCATCACGTCCGAGAAGTGTAGACCGACTCCTGGCTGCATCTACTACTATTACTCCACACATCGACCGCTATCCAACATGCATCTAGAGTATTAAGTTCAAGAGAACAGAGTAACGCTTTAAGCAAGATGACATGATGTAGAGGGATAAACTCATGCAATATGATATAAACCCCATCTTGTTATCCTCGATGGCAACAATATAATATGTGCCTTGCTGCCCCTACTGTCACTGGGAAAGGACACCGCAAGATTGAACCCAAAGCTAAGCACTTCTCCCATTGCAAGAAAGATCAATCTAGTAGGCCAAACCAAACTAATAATTCGAAGAGACTTGCAAAGATAACCAATCATACATAAAAGAATTCAGAGAAGATTCAAATATTGTTCATAGATAAACTTGATCATAAACCCACAATTCATCGGTCTCAACAAACACACCGCAAAAGAAGATTACATCGAATAGATATCCACAAGAGAGGGGGAGAACTTTGTATTGAGATCCAAAAAGAGAGAAGAAGCCATCTAGCTAATAACTATGGACCCGTAGGTCTGAAGTAAACTACTCACACTTCATCGGAGAGGCTATGGTGTTGATGTAGAAGCCCTCCGTGATCGATACCCCCTCCGGCGGAGCTCCGGAAAAGGCCCCAAGATGGGATCACGTGGATACAGAAAGTTACGGCGGTGGAATTAGGGTTTTGGCTCCGTATCTAGTAGTTTGGGGGTACGTAGGTATATATAGGAGGAAGGAGTACGTTGGTGGAGCACCATGGGCCCCACGAGGGTGGAGGGCCCGCCTGGGGGGGGGGGGTAGGTGCGCCCCCTACCTCGCGCCTTCCTGGTTGATTGCTTGACGTAGGGTCCAAGTCCTCTGGATCATGTTCGTTCCGAAAATCACGTCCCCGAAGGTTTCATTCCATTTGGACTCCGTTTGATATTCTTTTTCTGCGAAACTCTGAAATAGGCAAAAACAACAATTCTAAGCTGGGCCTCCGGTTAATAGGTTAGTCCCAAAAATAATATAAAAGTGTTTAATAAAGCCCAATAATGTCCAAAATAGGATATAATATAGCACGGAACAATAAAAAATTATAGATACGTTGGAGATGTATTAGCGTGTGCAGCAGCAGCCGGCATCAGCGGCAACGGTTACAAGCGGCAGCAGCACTGAGCAGGTAGCAGGGAAGCGAGGCCGCGGACGAGCTTAGGGGGAGTGGGACGAGCGAAGGCCAGTGGCAGCAGCAGTGGGAGTGGCCGAGCAGGCGCGACGGCCATGGCGCAAGGCTGGCGCCAGAGCAGGATGCGGACGGAGAGGCGGCCAAGGGCGCGACTTAGCAATGCGGCGAGGCATGGCAGGGAAGCAGCGAGGCGGCAACCAGGGAGCGTGGGTAGACGCACCGGGTGCGCGGCCGGTGCGGCCCGCAGAAGTAGCACATAGAAGCAGCATGAGCGCAGAGCTAAGCCGGGGCACGTACGCGTATGCTGAGCTTCGGCCATGGCGGCCGCCGGCTCGTACTGGAGACTACGGCGACAGATCGAGACCGGGGTGAGGGGGATTTGGAGGAGGAGCTCACCGGGGGGGGGGGGGCGCAAGGGGGCCCGGTGACAATTTAGTAGTTGTAGGCTCGCCGAAATCGCCGAGATTTGCCGGTGACCCGAGAAAGAAGAGGGCGATGTCGAGGGCGATGCAGGTGCTCCCAACTCCAACACACTGTTGTCATCGACGAGGGACTCGACGGCGGGGCCGGTGGGCGTGGTGGATTGTTGCGGGGTGCTCGGTGGCTATGCAGGCGGCAAACTCATGGCGACGGCGGCGACGGTCTGCTCTAGATCAAGAAGAGGGGCCAGAGCGAATCTAAGAGGGAGAGGGAGATGGGGGATTTGGGGCATAGGGTTTTGGGGAGGGAGAGAGGGGTGTTGGGGTCTTGTAAACGAGAGGGGAGGCCGTGGATGGGTGGCACCTGGCTCGGCCCCTTACGATGAAGGTAAAAGCCTACGTCTAGTTGGGTTTGGTATTGCTAGGGTTTCGATCTCCAAGAGGCTCAACTCGCCAGCTTGGTTATCGATTTGTTGTTTCTTGCCCTAAGCTGCCACCAGGTCGTCCCTTATATACATGGGTTGACGCCTGGTGGCTTACAGAGTCCCGGCCGGCTCATAATCGTGTCCGGCTCGGTGACTTCCTTTACATGCCTTTTTTTTACAAGTCTTTCCTTACATATGGCGGTTCATAATTTCAGGCTTTAAACCGCCTTCAGGCCTTTTGGCCTTCTATAAAACTTAATAAACTACAATCTTGAATGTTTACTGGGCTTCTTGCATAACCCGCCATTGGGGCTGACCCGGCCCCTCCTGGGCGGGTCTCAACTGATAGTAATATCCCCAACAATATGTCTGTCAAGATGCTAACGGATGTCACCCTCTTCAGGATGGCTCCTCCAACGCGTCAGAATCCTGAACCACCGCCACCACCTCCACCTCCGGAGGCATGGCAAGCTGTGATGGCCGCTACCAACGCCAGCACGCAGATGATTATGCAACTCTTGCAAGAGCGTAACCAAGGAAATCAAGGCCATGGCAACAATCAGAGTCAGTTTGCTACACTCAACCAGTTCCTCGCAAACCATCCAAAGACCTTCAGTAACTGTGTCGAGGCAACAGACGTTGATGATTGGCTCGTGGATATATGCAAGCATTTCAAGTGCAGCAACGTCAGGCCTGAGGACTTTGTCAAGTTTGCCTCGTTCCAACTCAAAGACCAAGCTGCAGAGTGGTATCAGCAATACAAAGATTCAAGAGGAGGTCGTGTGATTACCTGGGATGAATTCCGCCAAGACTTCAAAGCTCACCACATTCCTCAGAGTGTTGTTGAGAGCAAGCGTGAGGAGTTCCGCAATCTGAAGCAAGTCAGCTTGTCTGTTTACCAATACAACATCATGTTCCAGAAGCTCACTCGTTTCGCTAAGCAAGACGTCCCTGACAAGAAGAGCATGATTTATCAGTTCAGAGGTGGCCTCAGAGAAGATCTGCAACTAGCCCTTGTGCTTTTTGAGCCGAAGAAGTACGATGAGTTCTACAATATGGCACTGAAGCAAGAGGCTGATCAGCTCAAGTGCGATGCTTCCAAGAAGCGAGTCAGGGATGCAACTCCTTCTTCTTCCTCAACTCAAGTGGCAACTAAGCAGCAAAAGTATTGGTTGCCTCCTCCTCCTCCGTTCTGTCAGCCTTATCAGCAGAAGAGCAAAGGTGGCAATGGATCTTCCCACCCACCCAACCAAGGCTTTCAGAACAAGACTTTGTCTCATGCTCCAAGATTAAGTGCTCCGTATCACCGTCCACTCTCGGAGGTTACGTGCAACAAGTGTTAGCAGAAGGGTCACTATGCAAACAAATGCTTCAACCAGAGGCGTCTTCCTCCTCCTCCTCCTGTGAGATCTGCCAGCACCGTAGTGTCAAGCATAATCCCAAGTTTGCAAAGGTCAACATGATGAACACAGCTCAGGCAGAGGACTCGTCAGAAGTCATCATGGGTAACCTTCCTGTTAACGATATTCCTGTAAAAGTTCTTTTTTACACTGGTGCATCGCATTGTTTCATCTCAAGACCATTTGCATCTAAGCATGAGTTGGCTTTCCAAGATTTGCATAGTCTGTTAGTAGTTGTCTCACTGGGTAAATGCTTGCACGCAAGCTACGTGGTTCCAGATGTTTCTATCGCGTTGGGCGACTATAAGTTTCTGTCTTCTCCAATGGTCCTTGGTAACTCGGATATTGATCTTATTCTCGGAATGGACTGGCTTTCTAAGCATAAGGCTCAACTTGATTGTGCTGCCAGGCAGATTCAATTGACACACTCGTCTGAGGATGTGATCGTATTTGCCGCTCGTGATGATACCATTTGACTGTTTTCTCTCAATGAGAAGGGCGAGTTGGATGCCATCTCTCAGATTCCAGTCGTTTGTGAATATCAAGACGTCTTTCCAGAAGGGCTTCCAGGAATGCTTCCCCACCGGCCAGTTGAATTCGTCATTGATCTTGAGCCTGGCACGGAACCTGTTTGCAGACGTCCTTACAAGCTTGGACCTGAAGAGTTGAAGGAGCTGAAGAAACAACTCGATATTCAAGAGCGTATGGGTCTCATCCGACCAAGTTCTTCTCCTTGGGGTTGTGGTGTTCTTTTTGTCAAGAAGAAGGATGGAACGGACCAACTTTGTGTCGACTACCGTCCATTGAACAAGAAGACCATAAAGAACAATTACCCACTTCCCAACATCAATGAGCTTTTCGAACAACTCAAAGGTGCTCAAGTATTCACCAAGCTTGACCTCCGTATGGGCTATCATCAGATTTGCATTCGTGAAGAAGATATCCCCAAGACAGCATTCAGGACAAGCTATGGTTCATATGAATACACTGTCATGTCTTTCGGCCTTGTCAATGCTCCTCCAACATTCTCTCACATGATGACCTTAATCTTCAACCCCTACACAAATGACTTCGTCTTGGTCTATATCGATGACATTTTGGTCTTTTCCAAGAACAAGGAGGATCATGCCAAGCACTTAAGATTGGTGCTGGATAAACTCAGAGAACATCAGTTCTATGTGAAGTTTTCAAAGTGTGAGTTTTGGCTCGATGAGGTTCTCTACCTTGGGCATATCATCTCCGCCAAGGGCATAGCTGTTAATCCTGAGAAGGTGTCTACAATTGTGAATTGGAAACTGCCTCAGAATGTGAAGCAACTCCGCAGCTTCCTTGGGCTCGCAAGCTATTGTCGAAGGTTCGTGGAGAATTTATCTAAGATCGCGAAGCCTCTTTCCAACCTTCTCCAGAAGCATGTGAAGTATGTCTGGTTGCGTGCATGTGACATCGCTTTCAACACCCTCAAAGATAAGTTAGTCACAGCTCCAGTTCTGACTCCTCCTGATGAATCCAAACCGTTCGAGGTTTTCTGTGATGCTTCCCTGCAAGGTCTCGGTGCTGTGTTAATGCAAGAGAAGAAAGTTGTAGCCTATACCTCTCGCCAGTTGAAGCCCAACGAAAATAACTACCCCACTCATGACCTCGAGTTGGCAGCAGTTGTCCATGCTCTTTTAACATGGAGACATCTCTTGTTGGGAAGGAAAGTGGACATCTTCACTGATCATAAGAGTCTCAAGTACATCTTCACTCAGCCAAACCTCAACCTCAGACAGACTCGTTAGGTCGAAATGATTCAAGAGTATAATCCGAGTATTGAATATACTCCAGGCAAGGCCAATGTCATTGCTGACGCATTGAGCAGGAAGGCTTACTGCAACAGTTTGATTCTCAAGCCCTACCAACCAGAGCTTTGTGAAGCTTTCCGCAAACTTAATCTCCAAGTTGTTCCTCAAGGATTCCTTGCCAACCTCCAAGTCTATACTACCTTGGAAGATCAGATTCGTGAGGCTCAACTTCTTGATGCTATGGTGAAGAAGGTGAAGATTGGGATTGCCAAGAGCCAACCCAAGTACAAGTGCTATCGCCTTGATGACAAGGATACTCTATTCTTCGAGGATCGCATTGTTGTTCCTAAAGGTGACCTTCGTAAAGTCATTATGAACAAGGCTCACAATTCACTCCTGTCTATTCACCCTGGAAGTACAAAGATGTACCATGACCTCAAGCAGTCATATTGGTGGACTTGAATGAAGTGCGAGATTGCTCAGTTCGTGAATGAATGTGATGTCTGCAGAAGAGTGAAAGCAGAACACCAACGACCAGCTGGTCTCCTCCAACCTCTTGCCATTCCAGAATGGAAGTTTAACCATATTGAGATGGACTTCGTGACTAGATTTCCCAAGTCCAAGCGTGGCAATGATGCTATCTTCGTTGTCATCGACAAGCTCACTAAAATGGCTCATTTTCTCCCTATCAAAGAATCTATCACAACAGCTCAGTTGGCAGAGCTATATACCTCCAGGATTGTCTCTCTGCACAGCATTGCGCAGTTGATATCTTCAGATTGTGGAAGCATCTTCACCTCTAAGTTCTGGGATTCTTTTCAGAAGGCCATGGGCACCAACATTCGCTTCAGCACAACTTTTCATCCACAAACTAGTGGCCAAGTCGAGCAAGTCAATCAAATTCTTGAAGATATGCTCAAAGCTTGTGTCATTTCTTTCGGTATGAAGTGGGAAGATTGTCTTCCATATGCCGAGTTCTCCTACAACAACAGCTTCTAAGCGAGTTCGGGCAAGGCCCCATTCAAGATTCTCTATGGCAAAAAGTGCTGTATTCCTCTTAACTGGTCAGAGACTGGTGAACGCCAACTTCTTGGCAATGACTTGATCACAGAGGCTGAAGAAATGTGCAAAGTCATTCGTGAAAATCTCAAAGCCGTGCAATCGCGCCAGAAGAGTTACTATGATAGCAAGCATCATGACTTAGCTTTCGAGATCGGAGATCATGTCTACCTCCACGTCTCTCCAATGAAAGGTACGCATCGCTTCAGTATCAAAGGGAAGCTTGCCCCTAGATACGTGGGTCCTTTCAAGATCATTGGCAAAAGAGGCGATCTCGCCTATCAACTTGAGCTTCCATCCAACTTTGGAAACGTGCACGACGTGTTTCACGTGTCTCAGCTCCGCAAGTGTTTCAAGACTCCTGACCGCACCGTCAACTTCGAAGAGATTGATCTCCAAGAAGACCTGTCTTATGATGAGCATCCCGTTGCTATTCTTGAAGAAACTGAGCGCAAGACTCGGAACAAGTCTATTAAATTCCTGAAAGTGAAGTGGTCACATCATTCCGACCGTGAAGCCACCTGGGAACGCGAGGACCACATCCGTTCAAAATATCCATAGTTTTTCCAGTCCTAGATCTCGGGACGAGATCCTTTCGTAGTGTTGGAGTGTTGTAACGCCCCATATGTAACCTGTTGTATTCCAACTCTTGCCATTTCCGGCACTAAGTTATGATATTTCCTTGTTGTTGGGTTTTGTCTCCGTGTTGCTTTTGTCTTTTTCATGCATCTCATATCATGTCATCATGTGCATCGCATTTGCATACGTGTTCATCTTATGCATCCGAGCATTTTCCCCGTTGTCCGTTTTGCATTCCGGCGCTCCTATGCCCTCCGGTGTCCCCTTTTGCCTCTTTTCGTGTGCGGGTGTTAAACATTCTCGGATTGGACCGAGACTTGCCAAGCGGCCTTGGTTCACTACCAGTAGACCGCCTGTCAAGTTTCGTGCCATTTGGACTCCATTTGATACTCCAACGGTTAACCGAGGAACCGTAAAGGCCTCGTGTGTGTTGCAGCCCAACACCTCTCCAAAGTGGCCCAAAACCCACCTAAACCCCCTCCATCCTCTCGTTCGTTCGATCACGATCGCGTGGCTGAAAACCGTGCTCAATTTGGAGCCTCCTAGCTCCTTCTATGTATAAATAGACATCTCCCCCGAAAATCCCGGATCAAATCCACCCTAACCCTAGTCTCCTCTTCCCCTGCCGCCGCCGGACACGTCCGAGTCGGCCGGACGCGTTCGCTCCGCCCGCCGCCGCCACGTGTCAGCGCCGGATTCGCCGCCACCCGTGCGCCCACATCACCGCGCCGGCCCGCCAGGGCCCAGGCGGGGCCCTCCCGGCCCGAAGCCGCCGCCGCCCGACTCGCCCGCTTCCTCGCGCCCGAGGGTCGCCGCCTCCGCCGCCCAGATCACCGTCTCCGCCGCGCCGCCCCGCCATCCGGCCATTGCCGCCCGCCGACTCCGGCCATCGGGAGCGCCGCCATGGCCACCGGAGCAGCGCCACTCGCCGTCGCACCCTCCTTCTCTTCCGAATCCAGCAAGTCCCATCCCTCCGGCGAGCTCCTTCGACTCCGGCCACCTCATCCCGCTACTCCGGCGAGAAGCTGCTGTGAGGCTCCGTTCGTCCTCGGTTCGCATACCCCGATCCAGATCTGGGACGAACCCTAGGGTTGACCTCGTTTCTCCTCTAAGTCCCCAGTATTTTTAGCACTTTTCATCGCATCATAACTTTGCATCCGTGGCTCCATTTTGGGCGTGTAGCATATCAAATTGTTCGTCTCGATGTGCATTTCATTTCATTCCATTGCACCATGTTCATTTGAGTTCATCTTGATGCCCTAAATGCTGTTGCAAGAGTGCTATGTAATGTTAGTTTCAGATTCTTAACAGATTATGGACATTTGTCATTTTTGCCATGTTTAATGTGTTCCTCCTATGAACTTGAGCCCTACATGTGTTTTCTTGTATGCCATGCCATCTTTACAGGGGTGTATGCCATGTATTTTTGTGATCTTTGTGGTGACTAGCACAAGCATGCAAAGTAGCTCTCGTGATGTTGCTGTTTTCAGGGACTTAGAATTCTTCTAAGTCTTTTCCCTGATGATATTTTTATGCCATGTATTCTTGTTGCTACAGAGTGATCGATGCCTCTTTTGAGCATGTTCAGTAAGGATGATTTTGAGATATTGTTATGCTCTATCCATCCATGTCTTTGTTTGAAATTATGGAGTACCCTAGCATGACTCAATCTTGCTCTACTTTTGCTATAAAATGTTCCTGGCAGATTGTTTACGTGTTAAGCAATTTTGCCGAGGTTGTTGTAGTTGAGCCGTGCATGATATGAGAGTGTTCTTGCCATGGTTAGCTTATT
Source organism: Triticum urartu (assembly GCF_056163025.1). NCBI lineage: Eukaryota > Viridiplantae > Streptophyta > Magnoliopsida > Poales > Poaceae > Triticum > Triticum urartu. The sequence continues at coordinate 345,787,410 of NC_141876.1, read as the reverse complement.
TACCATGTCTACTTGCTGGGTGCATGCTTAGTTTGCCATGCAATGCTTTGTGGTGAGTGCATCGAGCTCACAAACATGCCTACGTAATTCTGTTTTTGCCATGTTCCAGTTTTCTGCCAAGTCTGAATCTGTTAACGAAACTTGCTATGTTTACATGGGTGCCATTGTATTTTTTGATCCCTTTTGGCTTACGGTCAGTAAGGGACTTTTGTTGTATGCTTTATGTAGTTTCATGCCATGCCTTGCTTTGCCATGATATGTTCCTGTAGCATGTTGTTATCTTGCTCTAAACATTGCTTCCTGATGTTAAATCCTGACATGTTATTTTCACTAAGTCTGTGAACTTGATTCTTTTGCACTTTTGCCATGCTTGTTTGAACCTGCTATTGTGTGAATTAGTCATAGCTCAGTGTTCATCTTTTGTCAAGCATCTTGAGTGGATCACTGCCATGTGCTTTGTTGCTATGTTAGAGTGCAGTAGCTTGTTGTTCTTGATGCATTAAATGGCCTCATGCTGTTAATCGCAGCTTTGTGCCATTATTGTTTTGCTTGCCATTTACAAACCGTGCATCCGATTCCGGTGATCTTTATATTGATTTCGACCGAAATCAACTCATCTTTCCAGCGGCACTCTTGGTTTTCCAAGTTGAGGCCTGGTTCAATCTTTCCCTTCCGAAGCATGCATATGCATTGCATATCACATCCCGCATATCATGCCATGTTTTGCATCATGTTGCTTGTGCATTGCACCGTGGTTGAATGTGGTTCCCTTTGTTTGTGTTCTTGATTTGGGTAGAGCCGGGAGACGAGTACGTGATCGAGGAACCCGTTGAGAACGTTTACGAGGATCAAGCTTACATCAACTCGGAGAACTTTGCAGGCAAGATGACCATACCCTCGAAATCACTTCTATCTTTGCTTGCTAGTTGCTCGCTCTATTGCTATGCCTATGCTATGATACCTACCACTTGCTTATCATGCCTCCCATATTGCCATGTCAAACCTCTAACCCACCTTGTCCTAGCAAACCATTGTTTGTCTATGTTACCACTTTGCTCAGCCCCTCTTATAGCGTTGCTAGTTGTAGGTGAAGTTTGGAGTTTGTTCCTTGTTGGAACATGTTTATTGTTGGGATATCATTATTATGTCTTGTTTACCTTTAATGCACCTATACAGTTGGTAAAGGGTGGAAGGCTCGGCCTTATGCCTGGTGTTTTGTTCCACTTTTGCCGCCCTAGTTTCCGTCATACCGGTGTTATGTTCCTTGATTTTGCGTTCCTTACATGATTGGGTTATAATGGGAACCCCTTGACAGTTCGCCTTGAATAAAACTCCTCCAGCAAGGCCCAACCTTGGTTTTACCATTTGCCACCTAGCCTTTTCCCTTGGGTTTCGCGGACTCAAGGGTCATCTTTATTTTAAACCCCCGGGCCAGTGATCCTCTGAGTGTTGGTCCAACTTGTCAGCCGCCGGTGGCCACCAGGGGCAACTCTGGGCTGGCCTACCGGAAGTTTGGACAATCCGGTGTGCCCTGAGAATGAGATATGTGCAGCTCCTATCGGGATTTGTCGGCACATTCGGGTGGCTTTGCTGGTTTAGTTTTACCATTGTCGAGATGTCTTGTAACCGGGATTCCGAGTCTGATCGGGCCATCCTGGGAGAAGGAATATCCTTCGTTGACCGTGAGAGCTTGTGATGGGCTAAGTTGGGACACCCCTGCAGGGTTTTGAACTTTCGAAAGCCGTGCCCGCGGTTATGGGCAGATGGGAATTTGTTAATGTCCGGTTGTAGAAAACCTGAAACTTAACTTAATTAAAATGGATCAACAGTGTGTATGGCCATGATGGTCTCTTTTCGGCGGAGTCCGGGAAGAGAACACGGTCTCGGGTTATGCTTGAACGTAAGTAGTCTAGGATCACTTCTTGATCATAGATTCTCGAACGTGCTTTGCCTTCTCTTCTCGCTCTCATTTGCGCATGTTAGCCACCATATATGCTAGTGCTTGCTGCAGCTCCACCTCGTACCTTTTCCCTACCTATAAGCTTAAATAGTCTTGATCGCGAGGGTGTGAGATTGCTGAGTCCCCGTGACCCACAGATTACTTCCAAAACCAGATGCAGGGACCGATGATACCGTTCCAGGAGATACGACTGAGCTCAAGTGGGAGTTCGATGAGGACTCAGGACGATACTCTGTTTCCTTTCCAGACGATCAGTAGTGGAGCCCAGTTGGGGCGATCGGGGACATTATGCATTTGGGGTTGTCTTTATTTTGGTTCCGTAGTCGGACCTTGATTGTATCTGGATGATTGTAATGATATATTTATGCTATTGTGTGATGTGGCGATTGTAAGCCAACTATGCACCTCTTTTCTTATTCAGTACATGGGATGTGTAAAGATTACCCCTCTTGCGACATTGCCTACAATGCGGTTATGCCTCTAAGTCGTGCTCCAATACGTGGGAGATATAGCCGCATCGTGGGTGTTACATAGTAGTAGTGTTATCAACCTTGACCAGAGATCCTTTCTCGACTCCCTGCGACAAAGCAATCCCAGAGCCATACTATCCATTTCTCATAACCATTTATCATCTCAAGTATCCAATTCTAGTTGCATCGATCGTGATATAACTCCAAGTGTCCGTTACCGTAGGACAGGCTATCGATAGATGTTTTGTTCCCTGCAGGGGTGCACCAACTTACCCACCACATTCGATTAACTCTGGACGGACACACTTTCCTAGGTCATGCCCGGCCTTGGCGAAACAATACGCCACAACCCGACCTAGGCTTAATAGAGAGGTCAAGCACGCCGGACTAAACCTATGCCCCCAGGGGTCATGGGCCATCTCCCCGGGAACTCCTGCACATTGCGAGGGCATCCGGTGTGCAGATCTAGCTACCTCCTTCAAAAAGGCAGGTGCTTACCAGTCCAACCCGGCGCACACCACTCAGTCGTTGACGTCTATTAAGCTTCGGCTGATGCATACAACGCAGAACGCCCATACATGCCCACGTGATGGTCAGTGCTATTAGGCCAGAGGCTCCTCGGATCAAATATCCAAACCGTTAGTGTGTTGGTAGTGCGGTCACGGGCAGAGACTCATAAAAGATGTGACCCCGTCGCCCCATCTCGAGTACTTGCGGCAAGGGCTAAGAATGCCCGGCCACGCCTCGTCAGTATCTCGCGGGCACCTTCCCGGTCAACCCGACTCCACATCACTCCCTATTAAACTCACGCGGGTACCCCTCAGGGCCGACTCGCCTTTAGTAACATGGTTCAGTGTAAATTCATAGTAACCATAGTAACGGTGTGTCTAACACCAAGGGGAAAACCCGAGGAATCACCCCCGGTGAATTCCACTTGATGTAATCATCAAGGTGAACGTAAGAGGATCCACCCTCGAGGTTCACACTTGAGGGGTTGCACGACAGAGCCGTATCGGAAGTGGTTAAGGAGGAAATCACCCGCGATGACCACGACCGGATAGCTACGCTATAGAGATCTCATCAGGAGTGATGTATGAGGTTCCACCCTCGGCACTCGATGGTAACTCTGCAGAGTCGAGCAGCAAAAAGGAGAAAGTGATGTGCGGTGCCGGGGTCTCGTCTTCGATCCCGTTGATGGGGTCTTCGATGATGAAGCAGGGGCAACAAGGACAAGGTGGGGGGTCACTGATGGATCATTAACCAACCTATACTAAGCAGTTTAGAATAAGCAGGTAAGGTATGAAAGCAGGTAACAAAAACAGGCTATGCATCAGAGTAGGATCATACAGAAAGCGGTAGCAGTTCTAATGCAAGCATGAGAGGGAAAGAAATGGGCGATATCAGAATGCTCAAGGGGGGTTTGCTTGCCTGGAAGCCCTGCTGAAAATGAAGAAGTGTTGTCGACGTAGTCGATCACAGGGGCAACATCGGTCTCGGGGTCTACCGGAGAGAAGAGGGGAAGAGACAATAAATATAAAGCAAACATAGCATCACAAAGCATAACATGGCAATATGATGTGCCGAGTGCAACCTAACGTATGGCTACACGATAAAGGTGAAGGGGGAAAACATCCGGGAAAGTTTTCCCGAAGTTTGGCATTTTCGGACAGGCGAAACAGAGGAGGAAAGTTGCATGTTCGCTATGCTAGGGGCGTGTGGCGGACGAACGGACTACGTATTCGGATTCGTCCCATCGTTTTGAGCAACTTTCATGTAGAAAACTTTTTCATCCGAGTTACGGATTATTTTCTACATATTTTCAATGTTTTAACAATATTCTGTATTTGTTATTAAATTTGAAATTGAAATAGCTAAAATGCTATGTGCACCCAGATCCGTGTACACAGAGGTGTACCAGAGGGTGACATGCGGGCCAGGGGGACCCAGTTGACCAGTCAATGTTTGACTGGTCAACAGGGGGGTGGGCCCGCCGTGTCATGCACTGTTTAGCCTAGCCTAATAGTTTAGTTAACTAAACTACTGATTAGGCTAATTAATCTTGAGTTAACTAAGCTAATTAACTATTTATTTAATTAATTAATTAACTAATTAACCTTTTCTATTTATTTATTTATTTAAAAGGGGGCGTGGGGCCCCAACATCAGTGGCCCACGGGGCCTAAACGGGCGACGAGTTACGGGCGTGTGGGTGAGGGGCGCACCTAGGCGCCCATCATGCGAGGGGGGGGGGAGGCGAGGCCGGCCGGTCGGGGCTGTTCCCGGCGGCGGCGCCGGGGCGCGGCGCGTGCGAGCGCCGGGGAGCGGGCCACGGGTGCCGGTTGGCGGGAGCGGCGGCCGGCGATGGCGACCGGCGTAGAGGCGCCGTGGGGGTGGCAGGGGAGCACGAGCAGGGCGGGTGGCGCGGCGCTGGAAGGCAGTGGCCGGCACGGGGCTGGATGAACGGCGGCATCAGCTGATGTAGAAGCAGCAGGCTGCGCGTGGGAGGAGAGGAGGAGCAGGAGGGCCGTGCGGGTGCGAGGCGAGCGGTGATGTGGCTGTGGCTTGGAGCTCCGTCGATAGGGACGGCCACACACGGGCGATGACCGAGGCCTGCACAAGCGGGCGGGGCCAGGTGCGCGCACATGCGACAGTGGCCATGGCGACGCGCGCGCGTAGCCAGCGCGGGTCGCGGCAGGTGAGTGCGAGTGGTGCGGGGGGCGAAGCTCCGGGCGTCGGGACGACGAGCGTGTGAGGGGGTCTGTGGGGCATGGCCAGGCGTGCGGGTGCGTGCGTCGGGCTCCTGGGAAGTCCAGGAACACGAGGCCGTGCTTGAGGGTGAGCGGCAATAGCGTTGCACGCGACGACGAAGCTAGCGGCAGCGATGAGCTTCGGCCATGGCGGAACTAGCAACACCACCAGCAGATCGAGGAGGGGAATGGAGGGAAAACATGGTGGAGCTCACCGGGGAGGCACACGGGGGCCCGGTGGTAGCTTAGGAGCAGCAGAATGGGGACATTCGCCGGAAGAGCACCGGCGGCTGTGGATGAAGACGGGCTCGATCCCGAGGCTGAGGTGGTGTAGAGGTCGAGCTCGGGGCCGGATCGGGAGTAGCGTAGCTTGGCGGAGCCCGTGCGCTTGTCAGCAAGGCGCGGGGATGATCATGGCCACGGCTACGACGCGGCCATGGCGACGACGGCGTTCGAGTGAGATAGCAGAGGAGGATCTGGGACGAGAGGGGGAGAACTACGAGAGGGAGTGGACACAGGAGAAACCCTAGGCGCCGGGGACGGTCTTATCCTCGCCGGGGAGGCTTGGATGGCTGGAACGTGGCGATCCCCGGCCATGGACGATGCTCGGGCAGCCAGCGAGCCTCCTGTGAACAGGAGGATGAGGAGGGGGAAGTTGGGCCGGCCCAAGGGGGGTTCTCTATCTTGTTTTCTTTTTAACATTTTATTTCTGTTTTCATATAAAGCTATTATTTTCTATTTACTTGTAAGACTAAAAGAGTTTTGTTACATATGTGACTTGTCACGTAAATAAAGCACATTATTTCTAGGAGTCGCAAAAAGTTTAAGATCAAAAGGAGTTGTCTAACCAATTTTAGAAATTGGAAAGGCCAATTTTAAATGCTGCTGGACCACTAAATAAATTTCCAGGAGCACCTGGGAATCCAAAAGAGGTTGCTTCCAACGTGACAGATAACCAGAGATTATTTGCCACACTTTGAACATTTTAGATTTGACATTTGAAAACTTTAATTCTTTGACTTTATTTTGAATTTGAATTCAGACCGGATTCAAACCAACGCGAGTTTAATAACAGTAATCATGATGACGTGGCATCATTAGCAGGGAATTACTGTAGCTTAATTATCCGGGCGTCACAATTCTCCCCCACTACAAGAAATCTCGTCCCGAGATTTAAGGGGCGGAGTAGGGGGAAAGACTCGGGAAGGACGAAGCTCAACACAAGATAGTACCTGGGGGCTATCTCAGTGAACGTGGCATAGAGGCATCTCTCGAGTTGAAATTCAAGAAATTCATCGAGAGCAAGGTAAGGAGGTGCAATAAGAAGCTTCAACCGAGTAGGCAATCGTTTGATGTATGAAACAGAGTGTGAAATGGTTTCACATCAACGAGAATAAGTATCGCGTCTGATACCAGAACGAAAACATGGTATGGAATATTAGCTCATAAATTACATACGAAGCCAAGTGCAAAGGATACTTTAACATCAAGGGTGTACAGGAGAGTCAGGTTTCGATCCCGTGGAACTGTGGGTTATGGGCCCACCATGTGGTTCAAAAGTAGGAAGGATGCTGACATATTGCACGGTCATGGTAGCAAGGTATGTCATAGGATAGCCTGTCAGTTATGTTGGCAACAACGTTGGTACCAAGGGCGAGGGACGAAGAGAACCATTTCCCTGCTTGTTAAGACGAGGCGGACCAATAGGCAAAGTTCTCATCCATCGGTGGCTACCGGAATGTCATCAACAATAGTAACAAGGTCTTACTCACAGGGTTGTACACCGAGGTGTTTACCTAAGCAGAGAATTAACTCTGCTCGGATAAGTTAGATTATGAGAAAGGTTAGACCAACGAATGGAAAGGAAAATGTGATTATTAATTTAATCAGAACAATGGAAAGGAAAATGTGTTTAAACACAAATATTGGGGGTATATCCTTTCAAGGACAAGCAGAGGATGATATCCATGACAGGATAGTAAGTAGTTAACCAATTAGGTAAAGGGGTGTGGGAATTCATGATGTTACACGTACAACGGTGTTTGGATAAATGAACAAGAAACATTTAGCATTATGCTTCCAATGTTCTTGTTGATGTTTGAGTACCACAGTCATGCTTCGGGATAGCATTGACACGGTCAGCAGGTAAGGGTCGGACCTTGGATTCACAAAGGATCCATCGGGAATTTCTAGAACATATCATGTTATTTTATCAAGGAAAAGATGAGGAGGTGGCCAATGGGTTCAGTAGCAATCCATCGACATGTCAAAAAGGACGTATTCCCAAAATTAATATGATCAAGTTTGTGTTGGGGGGAAGACAAGAATGTTGTTGATGCCGACACAAATCATCGAGAGGCAAGGATGGTATTTCTAGCCATGAATTCGATTGACACCTCTGAAGAAGCCAAAGTGTCGACAGTGATCAAGACAAATTTTGTCGAGAGACTCTATGAAGATGCCATCGAGCAGAAAAGGAAGGATGAAGTGAAAGGCTATGAGAACCACAGATTCGACAGAAGCTCAAAGTCAAGCTTGTTGTTCGAGGTGAAATGATAAGATGAGGAAGATCGACGTATGCTTAGCTCATCGTTGGAAGTTGCTCCGGGCATAAGGACTAGGTAGCATAGTGAAAGAGTTGACATGATAAAAATATAGCCGATCAGGCTAGGAATGATGTGATGGGGTATAAGCTTCCCAGTATCAAGTACTAGGTGTAATGCCAGAAGGTAAATCGGAGTAGAGGTTGGACGGGGGAAATGATTTGCAGAGGATAAGTAATTTTAACTTACCCAGTAAATGGGATCAAGGAGGAAATATGGTCGGGACCATAACGGCAAGGGATCCAATTTACGATACCGGAAGAATTATTCAAATGATTAATTATCCTTGCAAGAAGCTTTCATGATAAGTTCCACACCATGTCCGTGGGCATGAACACAAAGGTTTAGGGTCGACTCCCACTTCTACAATGCATAACATTTCATTTTACTTCTCGCTCTTAATCAAGCTATAGTATTGAAATTTTATCCGACGAAAAGCTAGTAGAGTAAAACCCGCATAACTTTCGAGTTCACACAGATTAGGGAAGGCATAGGTTCAACCCATCGGGGCATCTTAGGAACATATATCATAAATCTCAAGAATAAATAACACAAGATCGGTAGTAGAGCATGCCTGAGAAAGCAGAGGATACAATTTACCAAAAGCATTATGTATCCGAGGAAAGGCTCACAAGCTTATTGAATATGAAGGACGTTGTCGGATAAAACCCGAAAAGGGGTCTGATGGTCCACAAGGGATCTAATGTGAGCATCAGTACTCAACCAGAGGAAGAAAGAATGCAAGGAGATCAGATTATAGAAACAACTGACTAACTCAAAGCTCAATTGCAAAGGAATTATGAATTCCAAGACAAGGGATCAGAAGCAATGCTCTGATTAGGGATGGATAGGTAGAATAGCCTTAGGGGTACAATCGACGGTGATTTGATTGGTCGAGAACCAACACATGTTAAAATGACGTCTGAGCCGGAAGGAAGAATTCTAGGATCTAATTGAGGATTGCGAGCATTCGCAACATATTGTATCAACGGACTCAAAATGATAAAGACAAAGGATGACAATAAGATTACTAGACTTATGGTATTAACCATAATGCAAGAAAGCAAGAAATTCAAGAACAATAGGCTGTTGAGGATTTTCACAAGAACGAATGGTATTACGAAGACTTTTGTGAAGTACATGAATCAACTGAGGATGAGCGGATACTCGATAGGTGCACAAAATTATCCGTAGGGGTATTCAGGTGACAAGGAACTAGAAGGCAGTAAGCTCAAGGGATTCTCGGAACAACAGAGAGCAGTTCAGGGCATCTGGTAATAACAAGAGCAATGGGATTGAATGTAAGAATGGCAGGTGTATGCAGTTATTAATAGGGATATAACAGTGGTAGGTAATTTGCAAAGGCGGTGGGTACAAGTGTCTCAGGAGAACATCGTAGAGTAACCTCAGAATCTTCTGGTGCAGTAGACGCTCATCGGTAATAAGGTGCTCTCCAGGTGAAAGTGATCACAATATCCTGAAGTTAGATTTAGCAAAATTCATTTAACCCGAATAGAAGAGAGATCAGAGTCCCAGAGTATAGACGAGGGATAAAAGATCCTAATACCACCCAATGGCGACGTGAGCCGGCAAGCCACACAACCATGTTAGTAAAAGTTTTCAGTGACTAGACTCAACTTCGGCCAAGGAGTTGGAAAGGGGGATCCTACAGGCAGTCGACTCTGATACCAACTTGTGACACCCTCGATTCAATCGTACACTAATCATACACGCAAATGTGTCAATCAAGATCAAGGACTCACGGGAAGATATCACAACACAACTCTAGACATAAATTGAAAATAATACAAGCTTTATATTACAAGCCAGGGGCCTTGAGGGCTCTAATACATAAGCTCGAAAACACTAGAGTCAGCGGAAGCAACAATATCTGAGTACAGACATAAGTTAAACAAGTCTGCCTTAAGAAGGCTAGCATAAAAGCAACAACGATCGAAAAGGCAAGGCCTCCTGCCTGGGAGCCTCCTAACTACTCTAGGTTGTCAGCGGCCGCCACATAGTAGAAAGCACCCTTGGGGTAGTAGTAGACATCAGCCGTGTCATATGGCTCTTGGGATCCGTCATCTGGTCGCAACAATCGGGTATAGGGGAAAAAGAGGTAACAAAGCAACCGTGAGTACTCATCCAAAGTACTCGCAAGACTTACATCAGATCTAAACTAAGTATGCATCTGTATCAAAGGAAATGGGCTGTATCTGTGGACTAAACTGCAGAATGCCAGAAAGGAAGGGGAAAGCCTAGCCTATCGAAGACTAGTATCTTCAAGCATCTTGCAGCATATAGAAGAGTAGATATCAACATAATGTAAAGTACTAGTAGTGTTATCAACCTCGACCAGAGATCCTTTCTCGACTCCCTGCGAGAAAGCAATCCCAGAGCCATACTATCCATTTCTCATATCCATTTCTCATCTCAAGTATCCAATTCTAGTTGTATCGATTGGGATACAACTCCAAGTGTCCGTTACCATAGGACAAACCATTGATAGATGTTTTCTTCCCTGCAGGGGTGCACCAACTTACCCACCACGCTCGATTAACTCCGGCCGGACACACTTTCCTGGGTCATGCCCGGCCTCGGCCAAACAATATGCCGCAACCCGACCTAGGTTTAATAGAGAGGTCAAGCACGCCGGACTAAACCTATGTGAAAGGATCGAGAAGAGGTGTCTAGAGGGGGGGGGGGTGATTAGACACTAAGTGCTAAAAGTTGCAGTTTTTAAATTCTTTAGGTTGAAGTGGAGTTTAGGCACAAGTTTAACAAACACAATACATATCAAGCAAGCATGCAAAGAGTATATGAGCAGCGGAAAGTAAAGCATGCAACTTGCAAGAATGTAAAGAGAAGGGTTTGGAAGATTCAAACGCAATTGGAGACATAAATGTTTTGTCGTGGTTCCGATAGGTGGTGCTATTGTACATCCACGTTGATGGAGACTTCAACCCACGAAGGGTAACGGTTGCGCGAGTCCACGGAGGGCTCCACCCATGAAGGGTCCACGAAGAAGCAACCTTGTCTATCCCACCATGGCCATCGCCCACGAAGGACTTGCCTCACTAGTGGTAGATCTTCACAAAGTAGGCGATCTCCTTGCCCTTACAAACTCCTTGGTTCAACTCCACAATCTTGTCGGAGGCTCCCAAGTGACACCTAGCCAATCTAGGAGACACCACTCTCCAAGAAGTAACAAATGGTGTGTTGATGATGAACTCCTTGCTCTTGTGCTTCAAATGATAGTCTCCCCAACACTCAACTCTCTCTCACAGGATTTGGATTTGGTGGAAAGAAGATTTGAGTGGAAAGAAACTTGGGGAAGGCTAGAGATCAAGATTCATATGGTAGGAATGGAATATCTTGGTCTCAACACAAGTGTAGGTGGTTCTCTCTCAGAAAATATAGGTTGGAAGTGTAGGTTTGTTCTGATGGCTCTCTCCACTAATGAAGAGGAGGTGGAGGGGTATTTATAGCCTCCACACAAAATCTAACCGTTACACATAACTTTCCAAACTCGGTGGGACCGAATGGTTAAACTCGGTCGGACCGATTCGGCAAAGCTAGTGACCGTTAGGGTTTTTGGTGGGACCGACATGCAACTCGGTAGGACCGATATGATTAGGGTTAGGGCATAACGTAATCTTGGTGAGACCGATTACACAAACTCGGTGAGACCGATTTTGGTAATAAGCTAACCAGAGAGTTGGCCAGGTAAACTCGATGGGACCGATCGCTCATTTCGGTGAGACCGAAACGTTACGAAGGGAAAACAGAGAGTCTACATTGCAATCTCTGTGGGACTGATCGCAAGTTTTCGGTGAGACTGAAAGTATTGCAATAGGCAACAGAGAGTTTGCAATCCCATCTCGGTGAGACCGAGATCCCTATCGGTGAGACCGATTTGCGTAGGGTTTGTGGCAGTGGCTAAGACATTTGAAACTTGGTGGCGCCAGATAGGAAGAATCGGTGGGGCTGAGTTTGACTTTTGGTTTAGGTCATATGTGGATGTGAGAAAGTAGTTGAGGGCTTTGGAGCATATCACTAAGCATTTGAGCAAGAGCCTCATTAAGCAACACCTCATCCCTCCTTGATAGTATTGGCTTTTCCTATAGACTCAATGTGATCTTGGATCACTAAAATAGAAAATGTAGAGTCTTGATCTTTGAGCTTGAGCCAATCCTTTGTCCTTAGCATCTTGAAGGGGTTTCACATCCTCTAGTCCATGCCACTTCACTGTTGAACTTATCTGAAACATACTAGATAAAAATGTTAGTCCAACAAGAGATATGTTGACATTAATTACCAAAACCACCTAGGGAGCACTTGTGCTTTCAATCTCCCCCTTTTGGTAATTGATGACAACATACATCAAAGCTTTAGATCAAGATATTAAGAGTAGTAAGTAAAGCTTTGGAAAGACATGTAACTTGCATAGGCTCCCCCTACATGTATGCAATCATGTGATTATGGAATATAGGAGCATGTGAGTGCATAAACATGACAGAGTAAGGAATGTGTTACATGTATCTTGGCTATATGCATCAGAGCAAATGATGAAAATATGAGAAATGTACCTTCATGCTCATGAGTCCTTCTTACAAACAGTATGTGCATCAGCAAGAAATTCTCATTCACATGACTGTGATGCATATACTTACCTTGTGGTCTTGAGTTGGCTTAGGATGGGATGAACCTGCGTAAACAAGGTTAGATAACACAGATACACCTACTAGCCAGAGCAACCAAGAGAAACCACAAGAGTACCAAGACTGGGATGACATGTAGAGTGAGTACTAAGTACCACATTGGATATAGACATGTCCCCAAAGGTAAAGATGTGCAATAAATTCAAGGATTTCCTTCCCTTAGATGTCTTGCTCCCCCTGAATCTAGCATGGGATGCTGGGAGAAGATGTGGAACAGGAAATCAGAGCAAAAACAGAGCTCAAAGGAAATAAACAGAGCTAATGCAAACAAGCAAATATGAACATGTCTTTCCCCTCTTGAAGACATGTGACTTCTCTCCTCTTGAACACCAAGCATCTGGGGTCCTCACCGAGTTTGGTGCTTCGGTGGCACCGAAAGGGTTCGGTTGGACCGAAGTAAAAGTCCCGATGTGACCGAGTTCATCGCAGAGAAAACACTTGTCACCTCAGCTCACTAGACAAGTAAGATCTCGCAAGGATTTGCAAGGAATTTAATGCAGAAGATGCAGAACAGAAAATAAAAGAGAAGAAACTAAAAAGAATCTAGATGAAGTTGAAGAGGAAAACAAATATGCATGAGACAAATGCAAGAGCACAGAAAAGAACACAAGAGAACTTCATCTAGAATTGGGCGGTGACAAAGTCACCTATGTTAGAGTATATTGACTTAGGAGTCAAGTGAGATCACTTGATCTTTGGTCATACTCATTGTTTAAGCTCAAAATGGGGTTACCATTTTTCGTTTAAGCATCTTGATGTATTCACATCTTGTTGAGTTGCTTTATCCCATGACTTGGAGTAAAGCTTCTCTAAGATGGAATAACATACCTTGGGTGGTGGTGTTGATCATGATCATGCAGTTGAAATTGTGTGGGTTGCTCAAGGTTGATGTAGCTCATCAAGAGTTGGGAGCACCACTTGGAGTTTGAGTTCATCTACCTACACGGGTTAGTTTTTGCAAGGAAGAGCACTTGTGTATCCAAAATGACAATCATGATAGAATTTGTCAAAGGATATGTTTGAATGGTTGCGTGCTTCCTTGTCTTCATCCACCATTGTGTAGCGACTTGGTAATATAGAAATTGCTCAAGATGTGAGTGAGTTGCAATCTCATAGATTTCGATTCATCCAAGTACCTACAGGGGTTAGATAGCATGCAAGGTGCAATTATATCCAAGACATAAGATAGTCAACATAAGAGAAATATCCAGGATTAGTCATAAACTCATGCCTTGCATGTATTAAATGGAGTTCCTACTCCAAGTTTGAAGCATCAATGATGTTCAATTCACCTCTTAACCTGCAAAACACTTTCTCATCAAGTGGTTTGGTAAATATATCCGCCAATTGCTTATCGGTGCGAACATGCTTAAGATTAATGTCTCCTTTGGCAACATGATCTCAAATGAAATGATGAAGAACTTCAATATGCTTAGTTTGAGAATGTTGCACGGGATTGTGAGAAATCTTAATGGCACTTTCATTGTCACAAAGCAATGGAACATGTTTCACATATATCCCATAATCTTTAAGAGTTTGGGTCATCCAAAGTAATTGAGCACAACATGATCCAACGGCAATGTATTCTGCTTCGGCGGTGGATAAGGATACCGAGTTTTGTTTCTTGGAGGACCAAGAGACAAGAGATCTACCAAGAAATTGACAAGTACCCGAAGTTGACTTTCTATCAACCTTGTCACCGGCATAGTCCGAATCAGAGTAGCCAACAAGATCAAAGGAATCCCTCTTTGGATACCAAATGCCAAAATTTGGTGTATGGATTAAGTATCTCACTATCCTTTTCACAGCCTTAAGATGACATTCTTTAGGAGTAGCTTGATATCGTGCACACATGCACACACTTAGCATAATATCGGGACGTGAAGCACATAGATATAACAATGAACCAATCATAGAGCAATAAACCTTTTGATCAACCGGTTCACCATCTTTGGTTAAATCAAGATGTCCACTAGTAGGCATGGGTGTAGTCATACCTTTGCATTCTTGCATATTGAACTTCTTGAATAAGTCCTTGGTGTACTTCGTTTGAGATACAAAGGCGCCTTCCTTAGTTTGCTTGATTTGCATACCGAGAAAGAATTTGAGTTCACTCATCATCGACATCTCAAACTTCTCCGACATTAGCTTTCCAAACTTTTCACTAAAATGAGGGTTAGTTGATCCAAATATAATATTATCGACATAAATTTGGCATACAAATAGTTCTCCATTAACCCTTTTAGTAAAAAGAGTAGAATCTATTTTTCCAATTTCAAAGCCTTTTTCAATAAGAAACTTGGTCAAGCATTTATACCATGCTCTAGGAGCTTGTTTAAGACCATAAAGAGCTTTGTGAAGTTTGTAAACATGATTAGGTTTCTTAGGATTGACAAATCCGGGAGGTTGCTTAACATAAACTTCCTCCTCAATTTCACCATTTAGAAAAGCACTTTTAATGTCCATTTGTTATAAGGTGATATCATGATGATTAGCATAGGCAAGTAATATGTGAATGGACTCAAGTCTAGCAATGGGGGCATATGTCTCACCATAGTCCATACCTTTGACTTGAGTGTAGCCTTGGGTGACTAGGCGTGCTTTGTTGCGGAAAACTTGACCATCTTCATCTTGCTTGTTGCGAAACACCCATTTGGTACCAATGATGTTGTGGTTGTTGTCGGGCTTTTCAACCAATGTCCACACTTGATTTCTCTCAAAGTTGTGCAACTCTTCATGCATAGCATTTATCCAATCGGGATCTTCCAATTCTTCTTCAACCTTCATAGGTTCAATGCGAGAGATGAATGGGTAATGTTCACAAAAGTTAGCTAAACGAGTTTTTGAGCGAGTGATTCTCCCGGTTTGGATATCATTGTAGATTTGCTCGACGGGATGATCTTTAGCAATTCTTGCTCGAACTCGTGAAAGCTTTTGCTTGGATCTTGGTTGAACATCTTCTTCATCTTGTTCTTCTTCTTGGCCTTCTTCATTGCTGACATTGTCATTCTCTTGTCGTGGTGGAGAAGGAGGTTGTTGGCGTTCCTCTTGATGCACTTCCTCATTTTCTTCATCTTGATGTGTCCCACTTGTGGATGCTTCCGTATCAACTCTTGGTTCACCTTGTCGTGATGTAGAAGCTTCCACTTGGACGGACGAAGTACTCTCCTTCACCTCCATTGGACGAATCTTGCCAATAGACAAGTCTTGGATTGCTTCCGAAGGGTCTTTGTCTCCTACATCAATTGGCAATTGCTCTACTTGCGAGCCGTTAGATTCATCAAACTTCACATCTACCGTCTCTTCAACCTTTCGGGTGAAATTATTGTAGACACGGTATGTGTGAGAGTTTGAGCCATAACCAAGTAGAAAACCTTCATGAGACTTAGGAGCAAATTTAGAACGACGATGCTTATCAAGAATGTAGCACTTTGAGCCGAATACTCGAAAGTATCCAACTTGTGGTTTGTTACCTGTGAGGAGCTCGTATGCCGTCTTGCTAAGTAGCTTGTGAAGATACAGGCGATTTGTTGCATGACAAGCTATCTCAACCGCTTCCGCCCAAAAGTGTTTTGGCGTCTTGTACTCATCAAGCATCGTTCTTGCCATCTCAGTAAGAGTCCGGTTCTTCCTCTCAACTACTCCATTTTGTTGAGGTGTGTACGTAGCCGAGAACTCATGTGAAATCCCTTCTTCGTCAAGAAATGAATCCACATTTGCATTCTTGAACTCCGTTCCGTTGTCGCTTCGAACCTTCTTGATCTTCACGTCAAATTGATTTTGGGCCTTCCTAGCGAAGTTTTTGAAGATCTTTTGGACCTGCGATTTGTCATCAAGAAAGAACACCCACGTAAATCTTGAAAAATCATCAACTATGACTAGTCCAAATGAGTTACCACCGAGACTCTTGTAGGTATTTGGACCAAAGAGATCCATGTGAAGTAGCTCGAGTGGTCTTCTCGTGGTCATGATGTTCTTTGCACGATGACTTCCTCCAACTTGTTTCCCTGCCTGACAAGCACTACAAAGTCTATCCTTGTCAAATATAACATCTTTTACTCCAAGGATATGATCACCTTTAATAAGCTTGTCAAGGTTCGCATACCAACATGACCTAATCGTCTATGCCATAACCAACCTTTAGAAGATTTAGCAATTAAGCAGGTTCTAGGTTGAGCCTTTTTAGTGAAATCAACAATGTAAAGATCACCTCTACGTATACCGGTAAAGACCATTTTATGATTGTCTCTACGAAACACTTGGCAATCTACTTCAGTGAATAGAACATTGAAACCAAAGTCAGCAAGTCTAGATATTGAAAGTAAGTTGTACCCAAGAGATTCAATGAGCATGCCATTTTGTATGGAGCTATCATGTGAGATGGCCACCTTACCGAGGCCAACCACCTTACCCTTTGAGTTATCACCAAAGGTGACATATTTTCAAGGGCCGTCGTTTTCAGCAAGCTCACGGAACATATCTTTATCTCCGGTCATATGATCAGTACATCCAGTATCAAGAACCCATTCCTTTCCTCCAGCCATGTACCCGCGAAGATTTGCCATAAGACCAAAGTGTCTCATTGCATCATTAAGATCATAGTCACTGTCATCCTCATCCTCATCAGAGTATCCATTTTCAACATCATCTTGTGATTGATCAATTCCTAGAGAGGGTAATTCATTAGATAAATGATCATTTCTATAGTTATCTTTATGAATTCTAATAGTTCTAGAAATGATATTGCTAATGATTCCAACATCTCCTTTGACACTCGTAAGATTAGTAAGCTCAAATAAGTAGTCACCAAAATTGGGATCATTGGAATTCATCTTAATCAAGGCAATGGATTTATGGAGAATTTCATCTAGATCTTTCAAGGAATAATTTGGAAAGAGTTCCTCAAGAAATTTCCATATGTAGTAGGCACACTTAAGAGTAGGCAAATATCCAATCAAGTTTCTAGGCAAGCCTTTAGTGATAAGATTAACAGTTCTAAGATTGCGAATCATGTTAATTGACTCATCAAGGGTAGGATGCATGGGATCAACATGAGGTGCACAAGGGCTAGAAATATACTTGCTCAAATGATATTCATTGAAAATCTCAAGCATTTCATTTTTCCACTCATGAAAATATTCTCCATCAAGAATAGGCACTCTACGTCTAAGACTCCCCAAAGTAGACTCATCCATCTTCCTCCAATGGTGTTTAAACCAAAGCAATGGAGACCAATGCTCTGATACCAATTGGAAGGGATTGAGAAGAGGTGTCTAGGGGGGGGGGGTGATTAGACACTAAGTGCTAAAAGTTGCAGTTTTTAAATTCTTTAGGTTGAAGTGGAGTTTAGGCACAAGTTTAACAAACACAATATATATCAAGCAAGCATGCAAAGAGTATATGAGCAGCGGAAAGTAAAGCATGCAACTTGCAAGAATGTAAAGAGAAGGGTTTGGAAGATTCAAATGCAATTGGAGACACGGATGTTTTGTTGTGGTTCTGATAGGTGGTGCTATCGTACATCCACGTTGATGGAGACTTCAACCCATGAAGGGTAACGGTTGCGCAAGTCCACGGAGGACTCCACCCATGAAGGGTCCACGAAGAAGCAACCTTGTCTATCCCACCATGGCCATCGCCCACGAAGGACTTGCCTCACTAGCGGTAGATCTTCACGAAGTAGGCGATCTCCTTGCCCTTAAAAACTCCTTGGTTCAACTCCACAATCTTGTCGGAGGCTCCCAAGTGACACCTAGCCAATCTAGGAGACACCACTCACCAAGAAGTAACAAATGGTGTGTTGATGATGAACTCCTTGCTCTTGTGCTTCAAATGATAGTCTCCCCAACACTCAACTCTCTCTCATAGGATTTTGATTTGGTGGAAAGAAGATTTGAGTGGAAAGCAACTTGGGGAATGCTAGAGACCAAGATTCATATGGTAGGAATGGAATATCTTGGTCTCAATACAAGTGTAGGTGGCCCTCTCTCAGAAAATAGAGGTTGGAAGTGTAGGTTTGTTATGATGGCTCTCTCCACGAATGAAGAGGAGGTGGAGGGGTATTTATACCCTCCACAAAAATCTAACCGTTACACATAACTTTCCAAACTCGATGGGACCGAATGGTTAAACTCGGTCAGACCGATTCAGCAAAGCTAGTGACCGTTAGGGTTTTCGGTGGGACCGACATGCAACTCGGTAGGACCGATATGATTAGGGTTAGGGCATAAAATAATCTCGGTGAGACCGATTACACAAACTCGGTGAGACCGATTTTGGTAATAAGCTAACCAGAGAGTTGGTCAGGTAAACTCGGTGGGACTGATCGCTCATTTCGGTGAGACCGAAACGTTACAAAGGGAAAACAGAGAGTCTACATTGCAATCTCTGTGGGACCGATCGCAAGTTTTCGTTGAGACCGAAAGTATTGCAATAGGCAACAGAGAGTTTGCAATCCCATCTCGGTGAGACAGAGATCCCTATCGGTGAGACCGATTTGCATAGGGTTTGTGGCAGTGGCTAAGACATTTGAAACTTGGTGGCGCCGGATAGGAAGAATCAGTGGGGCCGAGTTTGACTTTTGTTTTAGGTCATATGTGGATGTGAGAAAGTAGTTGAGGGCTTTGGAGCATATCACTAAGCATTTGAGCAAGAGCCTCATTAAGCAACACCTCATCCCTCCTTGATAGTATTGGCTTTTCCTATAGACTCAATGTGATCTTGGATCACTAAAATAGAAAATGTAGAGTCTTGAGCTTTGAGCTTGAGCCAATCCTTTGTCCTTAGCATCTTGAAGGGGTTTCACATCCTCTAGTCCATGCCACTTCACTGTTGAACTTATCTTAAACATACTAGATAAAAATGTTAGTCCAACAAGAGATATGTTGACATTAATTACCAAAACCACCTAGGGAGCACTTGTGCTTTCACTATGCCCCCAGGGGTCATGGGCCATCTCCCTGGGAACTCCTGCACGTTGCGAGGGCGGCCGGTGAGCAGACCTAGCTACCTCCTTCAAAAAGGCAGGTGCTTACCAGTCCAACCCAGCGCGCGCTGCTCAGTCGCTGACATCTATTAAGCTTCGGCTGATGCATACGATGCAGAACACCCATACTATGCCCACATGATGGTTAGTGCTATCAGCCCAGAGGCCCCTCGGATTAAATATCCAAACCGTTAGTGTGTTGGTAGTGCGGTCATGATCAGAGACTCACGAAAGATGTGACCCCGTCGCCCCGTCTCGAGTACTTGCGGCAAGGGCTAAGAATGCCCGGCCACGCCTCATAAGTATCTCGCGGGCACCTTCCCGGTCAACCCGACTCCACATCACTCGCTATTAAGCTCGCGTGGGTACCCCTCAGGGTCGACCCGTATTTAGTAACATGGTTCAGTGTAAAGTCATAGTAACCATAGTAACTGTGTGTCTAACACCAAGGGGAAAACCCGAGGAATCACCCCCGGTGAATTCCACTTGATGTAATCATCAAGGTGAACGTAAGAGGATCCACCCTCGAGGTTCACACTTGAGGGGTTGCACGACAGAGCCGTATCGGAAGTGGTTAAGGAGGAAATCACCCTCGATGACCACGACCGGATAGCTACGCTACAGAGATCTCATCATGAGTGATGTATGAGGTTCCACCCTCGGCACTCGATGGTAACTCTGCAGAGTCGAGCAACAAAAAGGGGAAAGTGCTATGCGGTGCCGGGGCCTGGTCTTCGATCCCGTTGATCGTGTCTTCGATGATGAAGCAGGGGCAACAAGGACAAGGTGGGGGGTCACTGATGGATCAGTAACCAACCTATACTAAGCAGTTTAGAATAAGCAGGTAAGGTATGAAAGCAGGTAACAAAAACAGGCTATGCATCAGAGTAGGATCACACAGAAAGCAGTAGCAGTTCTAATGCAAGCATGAGAGGGAAAGAAATGGGCGATATCGGAATGCTCAAGGGGGGTTTGCTTGCCTGGAAGCTTTGCTGAAAAGGAAGAAGTGTCGTCGACGTAGTCGATCACAGGGGCAACATCGGTCTCGGGGTCTACCGAAGAGAAGAGGGGAAGAGACAATAAATATAAAGCAAACATAGCATCACAAAGCATAATATGGCAATATGATGTGCCGGGTGTGACCTAACATATGTCTACACGATAAAGGTGAAGGGGGAAAACATCCAGGAAAGTTTTCCCAAAGTTCTGCATTTTCGGACAGGTGAAACGGAGGGGGAAAGTTGCATGTTCGCTATGCTAGGGGCGTGTGGCGGATGAACGGACTACGTATTCAGATTCGTCTCGTCGTTCTGAGCAACTTTCATGTAGAAAACTTTTTCATCCGAGTTACGGATTATTTTCTACAATTTTTCAAAGTTTTAACAATATTCTGTAGTTGTTATTAAATTCGAAATTTAAATAGCTAAAATGCTATGTGCACCCAGATATGTGTACAGAGAGGTGTACCAGAGAGTGAGATGCGGGCCAGGGGGACGCAATTGACCCGTCAACGTTTGACTGGTCAACAGGGGGTGGGCCCCCCTGTCATGCACTGTTTAGCCTAGCCTAACAGTTTAGTTAACTAAACTAGTGATTAGGCTAATTAATCTTGAGTTAATTAAGCTAATTAATTAATTAATTAACTAATTAACCTTTTCTATTTATTTATTTATTTAAAATGGGGCGTGGGCCTCCAACGTCAGTGGCCCACGGGGCCTAAACAGGCGATGGGTTACGGGCGTGTGGGTGAGGGGCGCACCCAGGTGCCCATCACGCGGGGGGGGGGGGGGAGGCGAGGACGGCCGGTCGGGGCTGTTCCCGGCAGCGGCGAGGCCACGACGGGGCGGCGCCGGGGCGCGGCGTGTGCGAGCGCCGGGGAGCGGGCCGCGGGCGCCGGTGGGCGGGAGCGGCGGCCGGCGATGGCGACCGGCGCAGAGGCGCTGCGGGGGCGGCAGGGGAGCGCGAGCGCGGAGCGACGAGCAGTGCGAGCAGGATGGGGGGCGCGGCGCTGGAAGGCAGTGGCCGGCGCGGGGCTGGACGAACGGCGGCAGCAGCTGATGTAGAAGCAGCAGGCCGCGCGTGGGAGGATAGGAGGAGCAGGAGGGCCACGCGGGTGCGAGGCGAGCGGCGATGTGGCTGTGGCTTGGAGCTCCGTCGACAGGGATGGCCACGCGCGGGTAATGACCGATGCGTGCGCGAGCGGGCAGGGCCAGGGGCGCGCACAGGCGGCAGTGGCCATGGCGACACGCACGCGTAGCCAGCGCGGGTCGCAGCAGGTGAGCGCGAGCGGTGCGGGGGGCGAAGCTCTGGGCGTCGGGACGATGAGCGTGTGAGGGGGTCTACGGGGCATGGCCAGGCGTGCGGGTGCATGCGTCGGGCTCCTGGGAAGTCCAGGAACACAAGGCCGTGCTCGAGGGTGAGTGGCAGCAGCGTTGCACGCGATGACGAAGCTAGCGGCGGTGGTGAGCTTCGGCGATGGCGGAACTAGGAGCACCAACAACAGATCGAGGAGGGGAACGGAGGGAAAACGTGGTGGAGCTCACCAGGGAGGCACACGGGGGCCTGGTGCTAGCTTAGGAGCAGCAGAACGGGGACATTCGCCGGAAGAGCGCCGACGGCCGTGGATGAAGACGGGCTCGATCCCGAGGCTGAGGTGGTGTAGAGCTCGAGCTCGGGGCCAGAGCGGGAGTAGCGTAGCTTGGCGGACCCCGTGTGCTTGTCAGCGAGGCGCGGGGATGATCATGGCCACGGCTACGGCGTGGCCATGGCGACGACGGCGTTCGAGTGAGATAGCAGAGGAGGATCTGGGACGAGAGGGGGAGAACTACGAGAGGGAGTGGACACGGGCGAAACCCTAGGCGTCGGGGACGGTCTTATCCTCGTCGGGGAGGCTCGGATGGCTGGCGCGTGGCGATCCCCGGCCATGGACGATTCTCGTGCAGCCAGCAAGCACTACAAAAAAATACACTTCCGTGATGATACATGTTTGTCATAGTAGGTCACGTTTTCTGTCATGCATGTACATCCATGACAAATTTATGACAGAATGAAGATAGTCATACCTGTGCTGTCGTAGAAGTGTTCCATGACATTACCAAAATTATCATCACGGAAGTGTCCACTTCCATGACGATAAATCGTGCGTCACAAAAGTGCTTTCGTCAAGGGTGACCGACACGTGGCATCCACCGTAATGGAATGACGTTAAGCTATCAGGTCCGGTTTTGGATCCGGTAACCCGTTAATAGCCCAGACCAATGGGGATTTTCCACGTGTAAAATCATCATTGGCCGGAGGAAACACCTGTCAGCTCCGCGTTGGCACAGGTGTCACTCATCCTATGGGCGAGATGCGCCTATGATATGTTAACACGTGGACCGACCTAAAAGTGGCCCATAAAGTTTAAATGGGCCGGCCCAACTAAAGGCCCACAAGATTTTGCAGACCATAATGGGCCGACCAAGCTAAAGGCCCACAAGATTTTGCAGGCCATAATGGGCTGACCCAGTTAAAGGCCCACAAGATCTTTGCGGGCCATAATGGGCCGGCCCAGGTGAAGGCCCACAAGTTTTTTGTGGACCATAATGGGCCGGCCCAGCTAAAGGCCCACGAGATTTCACCGACATTAATGGGCCAGCCCAGCTGTAGGCCCACAAGATTTTGAGGACCCTAGTAGGCCGGCCCATTAACTGGCTACCACGTTCCGGGCCTAATAGTGGCCCATATCAGATCCGACCCGTTAAAAGCCTACCACGTTCTGGGCCAAATTACGGCCCAGATCAGGTCCAACCCTTTAAGAGGCTTTGGGCTAAATTATGGCCCATATCAAATTCGGCCCGTCAACTAGACGCTATGCTTTTGGGCCTACTTGCTAAAGGCCCATTTAGTAATTTGGCCTCATATTAGTTCTGGCCTGTTAAGGGCCCGTTTAACATTTCGGCCCTATATTAATTTCGGCCTGTTAAAAGCCCGTCATATAGTTGGGCCTAACTACGGCCCGGTTTGCATCCGGCCTGCTCGCAGCCGATAATCTGATTGGGCCAAACAAGGACCGAGACAATTTTGGCCTGTTATAAGCCCATGATTTGATTGGCACATTCATGGGCCGGGGTCTATTTCGGCCTGCTATCGGCCTGCTGCCGGCCCGTGAGCTGTTCGACACATTTCAGACCCAACCTACTTTTCAGCCTCCTAAAGGCCCATTGAGTTTTCTTGGGAAAATAGGGCCGATGGTTTACTCGGCCTATTAAAGGCCCGAATCTACTAGTGGGCCAGTTTACATTTAGGCCTGTTAATGGAGCAACATGACGGGGCCCATGATGCGGATCATACATGTGATTTGCATGACGGCCGTTTGGCCCGTTTACTGCGAAGACATGTGAAAGGATCGAGATGGACCTAGAGGGGGGGTGAATAGGTACAATTACAAATTTTAATTGTTACTAAGCAATTTTAGGCAATAATGTGGAAAATGAAAGTGATCCTAACAATTGCAAGTATGATACTAATGAGCTAAGCAAGATAAACAAGTGACACAAATATATGTATGAGTAAGCAAGCACAAGATGATATAAGTAAGTGCTAAGAGACAAGTAACCACAAGTAGAGAGTTAGGGTTAGGAATAACCGCAACTCTGAGAGACGAGGATGTATGCCGATGTTCACTTCCTTGGAGGGAAGCTATGTCACCGTTTAGAGAGGTGGATGTTACCACGAAGGCACACCAACACCACGAAGGCTCACCCTATTCTCTCCTTGAGACAACACCACGAAGGCGTTTCTCAACCACTAGTGGTAGACCTTGGGGTGGTCTCCAAACCCTCACAAACTTTCCAGCGAAAATCACAATGGTCGATTTCTCGGCGGAGCACTCCTACCGCCTAGGAGTCTCCAACCTCCAAGAGTAACAAGACGCACCACAAAAACAAGGGGGAATCAACTTTCGCTTTGGTGAATGTGTAGATCAAGCACTTCTCCTTTGCTTCTCAAAAGATCAAGAGCTTTGGTTGGCTAAGGAGGGAGATCTCCAAGAAATCGAGGTCTGAAAATGGAGGTGAGAGAAATGGAGTCGTCAACCCCTTCGTGAGGAAGAAGAAGACTATTTATAGGTGGGGATGAAATCTGGCCGTTGGAGGCAGATTTCTGCGCAGCCCGGAAGTTCCGGCTAAGTTCCGGATAGGTTCCGGGCTACACAGAAGGTTTGCACCACTCAGTAGTACCCCGGAAGCTGCTAACACGGGGGACGGAAGTTCCGGCCGCCCCGGAAGTTCCGGGTGACGGAAGTTCCGGCCAGGTTCCGGCGAGGTTCCGGGCTACGCAGAGAGATTGCGCGAAAAGTGCAGTTTCTCTGGGTACCCCGGAAGCTTCCCGGACCCCGCCCGGACATTCCGGTCCCCGGAAGTTCCGGCCGTCCCCGGAAGTTCTGGCCTGAACAGAGACTTGACACTAGGATTTTCAGATCAATGTGAGAAGGTAAGTTGATTCCCCGGATGTTTTTATGATGCACCCCCTCTTAATAGTGCGGCTGCCCTAAGGACTCAAGAAATAAGAAAACATTAAGGTACTCTTCTTTTCTTGAGCGCACCGCTTTTCCTTGTTCCAATAAGAGAGAAAATAACCATCCATGCTTCACTTTTAGTTTAATCAGGGCTATTAACACTTAGAGCATGCGGTTAGAAACACAAATGAAGTTGTCATCAATGTCAAAAACACTTTAGTGCAATATTGCACTTTCAATCTCCCCCTTTTTGACATAGATGACAACAATGCTTGAGAGGGTAAACTCATAAAGTATATATAGAATTAAGCAACTTTAATGACAGGAAGGTACTCCCCCACAACCCATGCCTTATTTTAAGATTGCATTTGAAATGAAATGACATGGTTAGAGGATTCTCCCCCTATCACTGTGCATACCCACAGAAGAATGATATATAGACATAGCACACTTTACTAACCTTTGTTCTTCATAGTGAGGGTACAGATATAGATATAATCATAGCCTGATAGATATCTCTTACAATATGAGCAAATAGAATATGCCATGTAACCTCCTTGCCATAAGTGTCTCACACAAATAGATTAATTAACAGAACATAAATATGTTCAAATAGCAAGCTCAGATCCAAATGGAGGCAAATAAAAAACAAAGGTTCAAGGATCCAAATAAAAACAAAGGTTCAAGGATAAACGATAAGCCCTATCAAGCATCACAACATCTCCCCCTGTTGTCACCTAGATGGCAAAAAGGAAAGATGGAGGAATCCGCAAACAGCCGCTAGGAGAGGGACGCAGAAGAGTCACCAGACGGCTCTCCAGAAGATTCTTGGCGAGGAGGACGGTGAGAAGAGGCTTCATCACCGGCTTCAACATCAAACCGAGCAAACTGGGACTGGTATTTCTCAAAAGGAGTCACATTAGACTCGGAGCCGTGAGCAATGTCCATACCAGATGCACGCATACCATCCTTAAGAGCCTTCATGCTCTCCTTCCTAGACTTGTGCTCCTCCCACTGCTTCTTATGCATATCTTGCTGAAGACAAAACATGTTCTTGAGAATACGCCAAATTTTGTTGCTCTTCTTGGACCCGGAGTCACTAGGCTCCCCATGATGAAAAGTATGCGAGCGGGGACGAAGCTCAAAGTGGTGTGGATTTCCAGCATGTAGCTCCTCTTCCTCCTCATCTTCACCCTCATGAGCAGTTGCCTTGCCCTTCTTAACAAGCAAGTTAACACTGGAGTGGCCAGTCAGACGCCGACCCGCAAGTGCATTAGGAGAAATCTCAGCGATTAAAGCAGTAATGTACGGAGCATAGATAGGAACCTTGCGGTTTACTACCACACTGTACATCTCATTCCACATAAAGTCCATGACATCAATGGGGCCCTGCTCGGAGTTATGACAAGTGTAGTGAAGAAGGTTGATGAGGTGGCCACGAATCTTGTTCTTGTCACCCACCTTGACTGCAAGGGTCTCTCGAAAGATACGGTGCATGATGTCATAGAAAGGCAGAAGATCGCCAACAGATCCAACCTTTCCGGACGGAGGATACAAATCAGCCAAGTGAATAGCTTGGAAGACCCCTTTGTCGTGAATCTTGTACCCACGGTCAGCAGTAGTGTCAGTATACTCATAGCCCAAAAGACCGGCCAACACGGTGAATGGAGCAGAGAACTTCTCATTACCACTCATCCAAGTAAGAGTGCGCTACATATCTGTCCCAAAATGCATAGTGGCATAGAATTGAGCCACAAGAGGCGGAGACACATCATGTTGAAAGCGCATGAGTGGAAGGAGGTTGAGCTTCACACACATGTTCTGGATCCCCTCAAAGTAAGCAGAGTTTGTTGGAGTCTTGTCAAAGTGAGCAATGTTGATGCTCTTCTGAGTGACACACTTGTTGACGAACTGAGAACAAAAAATCTCTTCATAGTTGCGTTGCTGGAAAAGTGTCCAAAACTTGGAATCAGCCACATGATCACGATCGTGACGATAGGGATTGGCACGGCGCAGAGCAATCCACTCCGGTGCGGGCATTTCCTTCATGGTGACTGGCTCAGGAGGAGGAGGTTGTACATTTTGTGCTTTTGCCTTCTTGGAAGTGGTCTTCCGCTTCTTGGAGTGGGCGGGTGCAGCAGGAGGAGATGCACTGTCTTCAGCCTCAGCATCTTCCTCAGGATGGCAGTCAAACATGTTCTCACGCCCTAAAACAACAGCCGTTGTCTTCTTGACCCTAGCTTTGGTTTTCCGTTCATACACCTTGGATGAGTGAGCACGCGAACCGGACCCTCCTACTAACAGAGGTAGGGAATAGCATGGGGATAGAATAAGTACACAAGCCTAAAAAAAATCAAAGAATCTCATTGGTCGAAATTTTGACAGAACTCTGCTTAGGCCGGAAGTTCCGGGGTGGACGAAAGTTCCGGAGGCCGGAAGTTCCGGGGAGCCCGGAAGTTCTGGCCGACGGAAGTACCGGCCCAGCCCGAACATGGAAACCCTAGCGAGGCCGGAAGGTCCGGCCTGCCCGGAATTTCCGGGCACCAGCATGGTCGCAGGGTTCCTTTCGAATCTTGGCAGGGGACTGACATGGATCGATCAATTTGAGAAAAAGAAGTCATGGAGCACTGCAGATCTAAAGTGGATGCAGGGCTTGAGAGTGTGAGGTTTGTGTTTACCCTAGAACCATAAGCGTAGCCTACAATCCCTAGGAATTTAGAGAGAGCAGAGAGAAGCTTAGGTTACCTTCCTCCATGTAGATGGTGAAGAGGACAGATCCCCTCCAAGTACGGTGAAAGGGAAGAAGGGGCCAGAGGTTTCGGGGGCCGACAGCTCGCCCGGAAGTCGCCGATGGGTGAGGGGCGCCGCAGGGGGAGAGAGCAGTGGAACAGAGAAGAAGGGAAATAACCCCTTTGATATCCCCTGCCCATAATATGTGCCCACTACCCGCGACGCCCGGAAGTTCCGGGCCACACCCCGGAAGTTCCGGGATATCTAGAGAGATTACAGTCTCTCTGAACTCCTGAGAAGTAGGGGGAGGGGGTCCGAAAGCTCCCAAGACACCACACACCACATCAACATTTATGTGGGGATGATTTGAAGCTTGTGCACTAGATAAATTTCAGATGGTTTCGAGATGAGAGAGACTTGAGTAGAACCTGAGCTAGGGGCAAAACACAAGAGCAACAACGAGAACCCGCAAATAGAGAGAAAAACACCGGACGAACACACAGAAAAAGAAATGTAGAAATGAAGAATAAGTCCAGCCTCTCTAAGAGAGGGCGGTGGACGATTCCACCATGTTTGAGTGTGTGTGACTTGGTACTGCGAAGATTTTAACCTTGAGCCCAACATCACAACTCCATCATTTAAAGTACTAGGTCACAAAGTGAGAACATAGTAACTTTGAGAGTGTTTGGTTTATTTGTGCATCATATAGGGTGAGATAACTCATGGGTTGAATGTCTCCCCCTAAAGACATGCCTACATCTAGACACGACATTATGAAAATGCATGAATGGGTACTAGATTTCACATAATATTGTCAAGCTCCAAGATACCAAGTTCACGCCTAAGTTGACAAAACCTTGCTTCATCCAATGGCTTGGTGAAAATATCTGCAAGTTGCATATCTGTGCCAACATGAGCAATGTCAATATCACCCTTCTCCACATGATCTCTCAAGAAGTGGTACCTAATGTCAATGTGCTTGGTGCGGGTATGATCTTTGGGGTTCTTAGCAATATTAATGGCACTTTCATTATCACATAGAAGAGGCACATGTCTATAGGTGATACCATAATCCTTCAAGGTTTGCCTCATCCATAGTAACTGAGTTGCACAACTGGCGGTTGCAATATATTCAGCTTCAGCGGTGGAGAGAGCAACACAGTTTTGCTTCTTCGAGGAATAACTTACCAATGAGCGTCCAAAAAATTGACATGCACCGGAGGTGGATTTACGATCCACTTTGTCTCCAGCCCAATCCACATCCGTGTACCCAATGAGATCAAACTTAGCATCCTTGGGGTACCATAGACCCAACTTTGGGGTGTGAACAAGGTATCTAAGAATATGCTTAACTGCCTTGTGATGGCTTTCCCTAGGGGAAGCTTGAAATCTAGCACACATGCATACACTAAACATGATGTCTGGTCTAGATTCACAAGGATAAAGCAATGAACCAATCATAGAGCGGTATTTAGATGGGTCGAAAGGGATACCATTTGAGTCTTCAGTGAGTACAATTTTGGTTGGCATGGGTGTCTTACATGGGCTAGCATCAGTCATGCCAAATTTTGCTAGGATATCCTTGAGGTATTTTTCTTGAGACAAGAAAATTCCTTCTTGAAATTATTGAATTTGAAATCCGAGGAAGAACTTCAAATCCGCATTGAGTGACATTTCAAAATTCTTGGTCATTGATGCCGCAAACTTCTTGCATAAATGAATGTTAGGAGAACCAAAAATGATATCATCTACACAGATTTGGCATAAGATCAAATCACCTTTGTCCCTCTTAGTAAAAAGAGTGGGATCAATCACCCCTCTCACAAAGCCATCATCGAGTAAAAACTTCTTAAGATGATTATACCAAGCACGAGGTGCTTGTTTGAGGCCATACAAAGCCTTATGAAGTTTATACACATAGTATTTGTGATCGGGGTCAACGAACCCAGGTGGTTGTGATACATATACTTCTTCTTGTAGAGGGCCGTTAAGGAAAGCACTCTTCACATCCATTTGATGTAATGTAAAGCCATTGAAAGCAGCATAAGCAAGTAAGATGCGAATGGATTCAAGACGGGCAACGGGGACAAAGGTCTCACCAAAGTCCAAACCTTCAACTTGTGAGTACCCTTGTGCCACTAACCTTGCCTTGTTGCGGATGATTACACCATTCTCATCTTGCTTGTTCTTGAAAGTCCACTTTGTACCAACGACATTGTGTTCCATAGTTGGCCTCTTGACTAATGACCACACTTGATTGCGCTCAAAACTATTCAACTCTCCTTGCATAGCAATGAGCCAATCATTGTCTATCAACACATCTTGTACCTTGAGAGGCTCAACACTAGATACAAAAGAGAAGTGAGTACAAAAGTTTGTCAATTGTTTACGAGTGACTCTACCTTACAATATGCCGGTGAGGATCTTATCAACATCAACACGACTGGCCACTCGAGGCATGATGGAGGTTAAGGTTTCGCGAGGTTCAACTTCATGTCCATCATCCACGTCCTCTACATATGGATCATTAATGTGTGTTGGAAAATCTTCTTCTTCTTCTTGCATTTGTTGAGGTTAATTGTCAATGATTGCACTTTCTTGTTCTTGCCTTTGAGGATGATCTTGTTCTTGATGATTAACATGAAAAGGAGCTTGATTATCATCTTGTACTTGAACTATGGGTATTGGTTGAGTAATAGGGACTTGTGGTGGTATGGGTGTTGAAGTTGTTTGATGATGTGTGAGGCTTTCATCTTCTTCTTCATCATCATGAGGTTCTTGTTCCATTGGAAGAAGTGCACCAACACCCATGGTCAAAATATCTTGAGACAAATCTTCATCACCTATATCACTTAGATCAACTTGCTCCCCATGGGAGCCATTAAACTCATCAAACACCACGTCACAAGTTTCTACAACACATCCATTGGATTTGTTGTAGACTCTATAGGCACGAGAGTTTGATCCATAGCCAACAAATATACCCTCGGTTGTTTTGGATTGAAATTTTCCTAACCGTTCCTTTTTGTTGAGGATGAAACATTTGCACCCAAATACACGAAAGTACTTAACATTTGGCTTGTTCCCGGTTAGAAGCTCGTATGGAGTCTTTTCCAATATTTTGCGGAGGAAGAGTCGATTTGATGCATGACATGTGGTGTTGACAGCCTCGGCCCAAAAACTGTGTGGAGACTTGTATTCATCCAACATGGACCTTGCCATCTCCACAAGTGTACGATTCTTCCTTTCTGCGACACCATTTTGTTGAGGGGTGTATGGTGCGGAATATTGATGTTCAATCCCTTCATCACTAAGAAATCCTTCCAAGGTGTAATTCTTGAACTCGGAACCATTATCACTTCTTATTGCCATGATTTCTTTGTCAAACTTGCGTTGTGCTTGCTTGGCAAAATCAATGAAGGTGATCTTCGTCTCGTCTTTGGACTTGAGGAAAAACACCCATGTGTATCTTGAGTAATCATCCACAATGACAAGTCCATACTTTTTCCCACCAAGACTATCACATGAAGGAGGCCCAAAAAGATCCACATGAAGGAGCTCCAAAGGCCTTGAAGTAGACACAATATTCTTGGGTGGGTGCTTTGATCGATGTTGCTTCCCGGCTATGCATGCACTACACACACGATCTTTCTCAAAAGAGACATTTGTTAGTCCAAGGATGTGATTTCCCTTTAAGAGATCTTGAAGATTTCTCATGCCGACATGGGCTAGCCGGCGATGCCATAGCCACCCCTTGTCGGCCTTGGCCATTAGACAAGTTGCATGGAATGTGCTCTCTTTCGAGAAATCAACCGTGTAAAGGTTGCCATCCAAATCTCCAACAAAGGCCACTTCGAGAGTATCTCTCTTAAAGACTTTCACATCCGTTAGTCCAAATAGTGTATCATATCCAACAGAAGCCAATTGGCGAACAGAAAGCAAATGATATTTAAGGGATTGGACAAGCATGACATTTGCAAGAGACATGTCATTTGTGATAGCCACCTTACCCAAGCCGAGTACCTGTCCTTTTGATCCTCCACCAAACATAATGCTCATAAATGGTTGAATAGCTTCCATGAAGTCGTAGAGCAATTTGCTATCTCCGGTCATATGATTTGTACATCCACTATCAATCACCCATTTTACTCCACCAGAGAAGGCAACCTACACACAATTATTACTTGGTTAGAGGCACCCATTTTGCAATGGGACCTCTCAAGTTAGTCACAAGGGTCTTAGGGACCCAAATAGCATAAAACCGAAATGCATTTCGAGGACCAACAAACTTTGCATAAACTTCTCCATCCTTAGTCTTACGAAGAACATAGGATGGAGGCATGAATTCTTTTGGCTTGTTGACAGTGGGCATGCCCCTTGTGGCCTTACCACAATCAACCTTACCTTTCTCCTGGTGCCCTTCTCGTACAAAAGTTTCTTTTAGAGGGGTGGTGCACTTTTGAGAGGATGTCTTCTTCTTGCTTGTGCTTGGGTCAAACCCGAGTCCCTCTTTGGCAAACACTTCATTGTGTTGGCTCAACACCTCATTGAGGTTCTTTTTCCCTTGAGCACATGTCATGAGCCCTTTCTCGATTTGAGCTTTGAGAAAATGATTCTCCTCAATAATAGATGCTAGATCACTACTAGAGTTAGTAGTACAAGCATCAACATTGATAATAGGAGAAGAGTAAGCCTTGGCTAGAGTTTCAAGATAAGTAAGCTTGAGTGTCTCAAAACTCTTTATAAGAAGGGTGAGCTCTTCTTCCTTGGTCTTGATGGACACAGATAGAAGCTCACACTCCTTAGAGAGAGAAGCATTAGACTTTAAAAGCTTACTTTTATCATTCATCAAATCTTCGCAAGAGTCGATAGCCTTTTTCAAGGAGGCAAGATCTCTAGTATGAACATCAATGTTTGCACCTATTTTTAAGCATAGTTCATCATTGCGTGCTTCCTCATATTGGACTTTCCGCTCAAGGACTTCATATTTTTCCTTTTCCTCGGTGACGAGGGTTTCGAGTTCCTTAATGGAAATGGTGTGCTTACTCACCATCTCCATAAGCATACGAAACATAGTGAGCTTCTTTCCTTTAAGGGAGAACATGAACTTATTTAGTTTAGCAAGCATAGGATCATTTATATCATCATCCTCATAACTATCCTCCGGATCAAGATACTCATCACTAGGAGTAGGAGGAGCGAAAAGAGGAGGATTTGATCGTGGGGTTACCTTGACCTTGTCAGGAGAGTGTTGGTCCTCTTCATCTTCTACCACGGCCTTCGCCATGAGACACTTGTGAGCGTTGCCCTTTTAATCCTTCATGTAGTTGTAGGTGACAACTTCACCACTCTTGTTGACTAGCCTCAATGTGTTTTGAGAATCTTGAGCAACTCCAGCAACACCACTAACATCATCCGGATCAGATTCTTCTTGAGCAACCATTGCTTTCCCATCTCTCTTCTTGAGCTTGGAGTTCAAAGGATTTGGCAAGTTCTTCTTGGGAAAGGTTTTGGGAAACCTTGGTTTGTCTTCTCTCTTCTCATACGGGCACTCGTTTGAGAAGTGGTTGGTTTCTTCACAGTTGTAGCATATTCTTACTTTCTTCTTTTGAAATCTTCCCTTGAATTTTCCTGCGCTAAACTTCTTGACAAAGAGAGCCATGTCTTCATATGAAGGGCCCTCATTGGATTCAACCTCATCACCATCTTCTTCATCATCATCATCTTCTTCTTCACTTTGCTCATCTTCACATGCATGCTTAGCCTTCAATGCAAGATTGATCTTTGACGATGGAGTACCATGCATGGCAAGATGTTTTGTAGCATTTGCCTTTGACTCTTCAAATAGTTGGAAAGTGGATATGATGTCATCTGTAGTCATTTCCTTGAAGGCATGGTGTTGTCTTATGTCCCATACCATTTGATGGTGATATGGAGCAAGAGCATGGAGCAACTTGTCCACAAGGAATCGCTTAGTCATGTTGAATCCATCTTGTGTCTTGTCACACTCACATGACTCAATATCAGCGGTGAGAGTCATGAGGCGTTCAAGGAGTTGATTGGGAGTTTCACCTTTCTCCATACAAAAGTTTTGCAATTGCCCCTTGGAAATTTCATATTGAGCACTCCGGAGGGTGGAGGTACCGGTCTTGGATCTTATAATACTTTCCCATAGTTCCTTGGCACTTGTGATGTGTATGAAAGGTCTCCTTTGCTTTTCAACCATACCTCTCCTTATACACATGGTTGCAGTGTCATTGAGATTCTTGTCATAAATTTCTCTTGGTGTAGGATTCTTTGGATCAACCACATGGTAACCATACTCCAAGATCTCCAGCATCTCATCATTTCCATATCGAAGATTATCCTGCATAGCAACTCTCCACAAGGCAAAATTGGAAGTGGCATCAAGTAAAGGAGGTTTTCCTTGAGGGTTATATTTAGGTTTCTCAACTTGGGGTCTTGCATAAAGCCAAGGAACACTGGAGTGTTCATTTCTAGGAGGTTGTTGACCAAGTGACGGAGTAGGCACAATTGGCCTCGAAGCTGCACCACCCGAAAGTGGTGCAAGCACCATGGATAACGTGGCTATCCTCATTTGGACCAAGGCCTCAAGAGAAGCATCATGCTCCTCCTTTTGCTTAGCAAGGGCCCGTTCTAATCCTCAGAAGTAAAGGTCTTAACTTCAAAAGAAGCCTCGCCTTTATCCTTCGGATCTACAACAAGGGGAGTCCCATCGGGGTTCATCTCGCTCTAGGGCGGTTAAGCCACAAGAATAGAGCACGAGGCTCTGATACCAATTCAAAGGATCGAGATGGACCTAGAGGGGGGTGTGAATAGGTACAATTACAAATTTTAATTGTTACTAAGCAATTTTAGGCAATAATGTGGAAAATGAAAGTGAGCCTAACAATTGCAAGTATGATACTAATGAGCTAAGCAAGATAAACAAGTGGCACAAATATATGTATGAGTAAGCAAGCACAAGATGATATAAGTAAGTGCTAAGAGACAAGTAACCACAAGTAGAGAGTTAGGGTTAGGAATAACCGCAACTCCGAGAGACGAGGATGTATGCCGATGTTCACTTCCTTGGAGGGAAGCTACGTCACCGTTTAGAGAGGTGGATGTTACCACGAAGGCACACCAACGCCACGAAGGCTCACCCTATTCTCTCCTTGAGACAACACCATGAAGGCGTTTCTCAACCACTAGTGGTAGACCTTGGGGTGGTTTCCAAACCCTCACAAACTTTCCGGGGAAAATCACAATGGTCGATTTCTCGCCGGAGCACTCCTACCGCCTAGGAGTCTCCAACCTCCAAGAGTAACAAGACGCACCACAAAAACAAGGGGGAATCAACTTTCGCTTTGGTGAATGTGTAGATCGAGCACTTCTCCTTTGCTTCTCAAAAGATCAAGAGCTTTGGTTGGCTAAGGAGGGAGATCTCCAAGAAATCGAGGTCTGAAAATGGAGGTGAGAGAAATGGAGTCGTCAACCCCTTCGTGAGGAAGAAGAAGACTATTTATAGGTGGGGATGAAATCTGGCCGTTGGAGGCAGATTTCTGCGCAGCCCGGAAGTTCCGGCTACAGACGGAACTTCCGGACCCCGGAAGTTCCGGCCAAGTTCCGGACAGGTTCCGGGCTACACAGAAGGTTTGCACCACTCAGTAGTACCCCGGAAGCTGCTGACACAGGGGACGGAAGTTCCGGTGCCCTGAAGTTCTGGCCGCCCCGGAAGTTCCGGCCAGTTTCCGGCGAGGTTCCGGGCTACACAGAGAGATCGCACGAAAAGTGCAGTTTCTCTGGGTACCCCGGAAGCTTCCCGGACCCCGCCCGGACATTCCGGTCCCCGAAAGTTCCGGCCGTCCCCGGAAGTTCCGGCCTGAACAGAGACTTGACACTAGGATTTTCAGATCAATGTGAGAAGGTAAGTTGATTCCCCGGATGTTTTTATGATGCACCACCTCTTAATAGTGCGGCTGCCCTAAGGACTCAAGAAATAAGAAAACATTAAGGTACTCTTCTTTTCTTGAGCGCACCGCTTTTCCTCGTTCCAATAAGAGAGAAAATAACCATCCATGCTTCACTTTTAGTTTAATCAGGGCTGTTAACACTTAGAGCATGCGGTTACAAACACAAATGAAGTTGTCATCAATGTCAAAAACACTTTAGTGCAATATTGCACTTTCAACATGATATATATACAGTAAAATAACTGCAGCATCGTGAATAAGAAAAAACCTAGACTATACAATAAAGAAACTACGACATATTACATCTAGTGGGCATCAAAGTTCGCCACTATGATAATAAAGCACAAGCAGACAGCAGATTACATACACTGGGCATCAAAGATCGCCACCGGTGCAACTAAACACGCCGACAAAATAATATACAAAACCGACAACACTTCAATAGAGTTCAAGAAAGGTTAGCCCTGCTCGGGAGCTGCAGCGCAAGCAGCTGAGCAAGCTGGTGAGACTCCACTTGTTTGACACTTATATCCTCCTCACTCTGAAAGATAAACAAGCAGACAGATGACAGGTTTTGCACATATAAGTATCAGTGCTGACAATTCATCACATTTCTTACTGACGAATAAAGTGACACAGTTTAAAATAGCATTAACACAATATGGTATTGTTCAGGTCAAGACATGGCAGGAAATGACATTGTGAAGGATTTGGCAGCTTCACAACACCACTGGATTACAGATCAAGAACTCATAAGTATCAATGGTTAGTGTGCTGTCAATTTATCCCTTTTCAGATTGGCAAAATAAGATCACTTGCTCTGTATAGTTTAATTTACATGGTATGAAGAAGGAACTTGGTTGTACAACTGAAAACTGAAATTGAGAAGGACAAACTTTTGTTTATGAATTGGAGTACATAATAAACTTTAAACATGCAATTTCATGCAAACACCAAAAATAAACATCTGTTGCAGTCATGCCTAACCGAATATACACAACAAAGTTTGAAGGCTTGAGAAGGACAAACTTACATTATTGGTGAAGGCAGGCTCTATAAAGCCCTTGTCCATGCTGACGGGGGGGGGGGGGCAATTCAAGAAGTTTACCACAGAATCTTCTTCATAAGCATTGCCTTTATTCTACATTTTGTTAAAAGTAAATATATATGTGACAATACAAGAAAAAAATGGATAATATTTAAGATAAGATGAAGAGTGATGCTACATAACTAAGTAGCTATAAATGTAAGTACAACGATACATGCAAAATGTACAACCAAGAGCAATGCAGAGCTAAACTTCTTCAGTACCATCGGTGTTATCCAACCTTATGGTAAGAATAAATATAGATCTTATTTATATGTGTAGAAAATGGAGAGCAAAGGAAAATAAGCTGCAGAGTGATGGTACATGAACAACTACCTGTCAATATAAATACACTGATAAAGGACAGGAGGTACTTACAAGAACATTGTGGAGCTAAAAAATTTCATTGGCATTGGATATATTCTACACT
Source organism: Triticum urartu (assembly GCF_056163025.1). NCBI lineage: Eukaryota > Viridiplantae > Streptophyta > Magnoliopsida > Poales > Poaceae > Triticum > Triticum urartu. The sequence continues at coordinate 345,750,205 of NC_141876.1, read as the reverse complement.
AATGTAACCATTCATATAGATCAGATAATTTGGAGCAAACAATTGATAAGAAAGCTATCATGCATAGTGCTGTCACATAATGAACCAGGTATGTATGCAAGTACAGTGATACAGGACAACAGGTACTAACAAGAGCAAAGTAGCGGGTAGCATATTTGCGATATCATGTTGTTCTTTTCAAACCGGAATTCTTTTTCGAGCAGATTTCCTGCAAAAAAGATCCGTAAGGCACATGAGGAAAAGTATAAGTTCAAATTGTCATGCGATATCATAGATAGTACCCCATCCTCGGAACGAGACCAATGCATAACAAGGTTTACCATTCAATGTCTTCTAAATTTAGCACATGAGACTTCACCAGAAATTTGTTTATAGACTTGCCATCAAAGTGTGATTTCCTCAGGTAACACCAATACTGCTGCAATGCTTCCTTGAAAAGCGTAAGCAAGATTTGCTCGTCATGACTATCAAGATTGACCCTCGCCTACTTACAACAATGTAATGTAAATCATTGATGTGTTCAATCAGCAGAAAACATGAAAATAATCACCATGAATAATAGCACTTACACGTAACTGGGACAGGAAGATGTGAAAATGGTGTTTGACTTCACTATAATCTTCCAATGATGGGAATATATGCACGTAGTCCCTAACAACATTGAAAGCATTGTCTTTTAAACTGGGAATAACTGGAATGGGGTTCCAATCTGCAGGAATTGACCATCTCTGCAGTTGGGATAGGTCTTCGGCCGGTGGACTTGCTGTACTTTTTGCTGGAGTGGGATTTTTCTGTGGTACGGCTGGTGCTATGGCAACTGAAATCGGCATACCTTTTGCTGGAGTGCAGGTCCTGTGTGGTGGGGCTAGTGGTGTGGCCAGTGAAGTATGGGTACAGTCTGCTGGAGTCAGTCCTACGTTTTGTGTCACTAGTTGTACAACCAATATAAGTGGGGTGCTGTCTGATTTCTCCGGCACAACCACGTTTTTCAAGGACTTTGCTGGTGCTCCTTCAAGTTCGGCAATCACCCTCTTCCTTTTTGATGTCTGATGCACAAGAACAACATTTGAGTGGGGAAACATGGTATGATGACAGATGGAATATGTATTGATAATGGATGGGCATGGCATCTCGACATGTATGATGAGTAAACTAAGCAAATGGCGGTGAAACAAAGTAGAAGAAATGCAAGACAACATATGCAAGAAACGCACAATCAATTAAACCTTGTCAAATTAGAGCAGACACCTTGATGGGTGAACATGAAAGGCCATCTGCCTTTGACTCCTTGAGGTTAGAATAGTCATTAGGATCATATTCTGAACAAGAATCTACAGGTGGGGAGCGTATGAGTTTCATTGCATCCAGAATGGCACTCAATGCCTTGGTGCCAATTTTGTAAGTCATTGCAGTGTTCCACAATATTCTTCTGATGCGCGGATTCAGTTATTCACTGTAATTACGTATAATATCCGAGAACCATGAAAACATAAATAGTTGTGAGATTATCTTTGTAATGCAGAGGATATTCTAATATGGGGGCGCCCCTGTAAACACTTGTGTGCTATCACTGGATTCTAATGAGAGAGCTCATGTGTGCTGTAATATGGTGCGTGCATTTATATAATCTGGCATAAGTACACAAAAAATAGGCTCCAGAAGTAAGGACAGTTGGAGGATGATAGGTTCAAAATATATTGTATAGAGAGTTTATTGCCAAACCATGATAACAAGAGCACACAACAACTAGGCAGATCATAGTGTACATAAAAGGGGTACACCATAACCACGATATATAAATCGGGAAAGTGGAACTGGCTTGAAAATACGGTGTTGTATTGCTGCTAGTAATTGAAAGCCTATCGATCAAGTACATGCCAGCTCTATCAGCTATTGACTGTAGATGTCCCTGCTCCCCTTCCTGACAAGGAACATACCGTACATACTAAATACAGAATAACAAAAGAGGAACATGTTAAAGAACAGAAGAGGAAGCATATTCTTGAGGTTCCGCTTAATTGCATACAATGTTGGTTGCCCACTCATGATGAATCACAGCGCCCAAAGAAATGCAATTCCATGGTGTCTCTCTATATGTGGCAATTTTGAACAAGAGTCATTAGGATCATATTCTGAACAAGAGTCAGCAGGTGGGGAGCGTATGAGTTTCATTGCACCCAGAATGGCACTCAATGCCTTGGTGCCAATTTTGTAAGTCATTGCAGTGTTTAGCTTCAAGAATGGACTGCTGCTAGTGCGACACAAAGCAGTTACACAGATCATAGTGTAGATATAACGAGAAAACCGTAAGCATCAGAGTAAAATCAGCAAAGTGGAACTTGCTGGAATATATGTGCTAGTATTGCCGGTACGGCTAGAAAGGCTTCGGATACCAGCTCTCTTCAACTGAAGGTGCGGTACTGTTAATATCAGTGTAACTCTCAAAGGCGACACAGCTCCCCGCATTTCCTTGCTATTCTTATAGGATTCAAGTGGGCAGGCCACTACAAATCCTATTCCCATGTTAACAAAATCCTACGAATCAAAGAGGCCCGAAGAGTTCAAAGTGTCCATACCAACCGACCGTATAGACCTCTACACTGCAAATGTCCCTGCTCATCTTCACTACAAGGAACATACTGTACTACTATCATACTCCCTCCGTTCCAAAATATAGGTCTTGGTAGAGATTTCCACTATGGATCACATACAGATGTATCCAGATACATTTTAGAGTGTAGATTCACTCATTTTGCACCATATGTAGTCCATGGTGGAATCTATACAAAGACTTGTATTTAGGAACGGAGAGAGTACTTATTAAAGAAGAATGGAAGAGGAACATGCTAAAGAAGAGCAAGCAGATTTTGGATAATAAAATGTACGTTGCGCAGTGCCCACACATGATGAACCAGAGCGCATTAAGAAAGCAACTCCCTGCTGTCTCTCTATATGTGGTGCACGTGCTTTTCGAAAGTAAAGTAGGAACATTAGCTGACCAATTAAATTGTATCTGTTTTAGTAATATCAGCATCATATCAGATTCATACTTGAGCAACAAGTTTGGAATTATGAGTGGCACATTGTTTAGCTTGATGGATTCAGGAGCAGTGCTAAGTAGGTACGATGATGGTATTGAATATAAAGGCATGTCTGCATTTGGGTCAGTCGACCATTTCAGGCGGTTGGATGAAGATCCTACGTCTCCTAACCCTTCTTCTTCTTCCTCGTCTCTGATTCTTCCCATACAGAACACCGCATGGGCCGCCGGCCGGACCATCGGCCCCACCGCCTGTGTTCCTCCACCACCCCACCCCCACCCCGCCCCCACCCATGTCCCCCAACAACCAAAGTCCCCACCCGAGCCCCTTCGTTCGCACCGGCGAACTCCGGCGAGCTCTAAAAAATCGACTGACCCAATTTTGAAATTTAGTCTACTGTGATTTAACTAGTGTGGAATATAAAAGGCGAAAACCATAAGCATTGGGAGTATAGTGTTGAGCGTGCCACCAAACCGGACAAAGGCAACTTCACAACCAATGTTTGCTCTCAACTAGCAAGTAAGTGACGGAAAAGAAATCAGAGTAAAGAAGTGGCGATCTATTTTCTTGCTGCGATAAATAAGTTGAGCAGATACGAAAGAGTACCGCCTCTGGTGCGGCGCCGTGTATGCATCTGCTGAGAATTTGACGGTGCTGCGGTAGCGATGGCTGTCGGTGGCGTGGAAGCAGATCTAGGAGGGTAAACGGTGGCGGCGGGGCGCGGTGGACGAGACGGTCGTAGGAGCGGCACCGGCAAGGTGGACGACGACGGGGATGAAGCGAGAGGACGGAATGCAAGGATCCCGGTCCGAAGCCGTGGATGAGAGAGGCCGATCTCTTGTAATGGACGGCGGCGTAGGGGTAACAGCTCCAGCATGGTGGAGGAGGACGGTGGTGGATGGGGTGGCGGACAGAGGAGGCTGCGGTGGAGAGGGTGTTTTGGCGCCCATGGAGTACGAATGGGGAAATGGAGGTGGAGAGGAAGGGGGAGCCATGTCTTCAGGGCGCGCTTGTCTCAAATGCAAGGAAATTTACAAACTTAGCCCCCGTTTAAAATTTCCTACATCATAGCAATATTAGTCGGTTGGGGATAGGACGGTAATCTCGCATACACCGAATATTTGCCGACGAGAGTTTGTTTTTTGCGCCCACCGTGTATGAATCATGGACGGAGTCGATTTCGGCCGAGGACACCCTGTGTTTTGGCGCCCACCGTGTATGAATCCGGGTGAGAGGCGGTTATGTCACGTTCGAGTGAAATTACAAACCTACCCCTATCGAAACCTATAGAAATCGAGTAGATAGGCTTTGCGTGGCAGGGATAGGCAGTAGTAATTTCCATCTCACAGATTTTGGTTTCGGGCGGTTACTGCGACTTTCCCCGCTTCATTCAAATTTTGCAGAGTGCACATTTACCATGCCAACTCAATTCGCATCCCGTTTGTATTCTATTTTTTTCGGGCGGGATCCATTTTCGATTGGAATAAAATTCTATATACATCATTTTTATATATACTTTCAAAAGCACAACAAAGAATTCTGCTCCTTTATATGTATAATATGCTTTACAAATACAATGATCTCGAAATCATAAGGTTAAATTCAAAAAATAAACCAAATTATGTTCTACTAAAATGTATGGATCAGTAATATCTACATATTAAATAACATAGATGCGCGTGAATTCATATGAGTATGCATGTTTGATAGATCAATTTTGGTTCGAGTATGGATTACATGTATCATCATCTCGAATTCAAATATTTTAATCCCTTTTATGTTCACTCCTTTCATGCCCATCTCTCTCGCATGCATGCTCCTTCATGTAGCTATCACTCTCTTTTCTCCAGCTCACCAGCACGCTGACTTCATGTTTCTCCTATCCTCGCAAATATGGTCTCTTGACGTCTCCCTTGAGAAGTGTCACACTCTCCCTATCATTATACATTACACGGTTTTCATTATCTCTCACGTCTCTACCATTCTCTCATATCACTAGGTGCCTAAGCTTTCTTTTTCACCGCCACACACATAGTCTCCACTCGTCTTTCACTTTGTCTTTCTCTCTATGGGAATCTCTCACACACCCTATATGTCTCTAGATATGAATCATACCACTAAAATTACTCTCTCTCTCTCTCTCTCCTGTAGACACAACATTTGTTGTGGTCTCCTTTTCGTCTCCATCCCAGACTGACATTATTCATTTGTTTACCGATCAGACAAACTCCCCCTCTCTCTCTCTCACACACACACAACTCCTGCTTCCACTCCCCTTCCCGACTGCTGTCTCTCTCTCTCACACACAAAACTCTCGCTTTCGCACCCCCGACTCGTATTTCTCTCACAAACATTTATCGACTAGCCTCTAGATAGGTTTATACACCCACACACTCGTGCTTCCACTATCGCATACATGTATCTCTCCCGCTCCTTGTATTTATGTAGATTTTTCTTCCCTTCTTGAGACACGCCCTCTCGATCATGCACACACACACACACACACTATCGCCTCATTTTAAGCTGACACCTATCGCACACACACTCTTTGTGTCTTTCTCACACATGCACTCCGTCCTCCTCCTCTCCCTCTCTCTCTCACATGGTCTTTTTGCAACAACTAGCAAGATGCCCATGCGTTGCACGAAACATGAAGATGCATTTGTATGAGTAGTTTATCTTGTGAGAGAAAAGGATGAACAAGGGAAGGCCTTATTTGCAAGTGTGGATAGGGGTGTGGGTATCTTTTTGCAAAATTTCCATAGTTTCCTTCCTATCCGTTAGATATAGATCGGACGACCTATATTGCAGGATGGCAGGCACACGATCATCACCGAATATGCTTTTTATAAGTGTTCTCTACTCTTATAAAAACCCGAGTTGGTGATGATGGTGTGCCCGCCATCCTACAATATAGACCGTTCGATCTATATCTGACGGATAGATAGCAAATTATGACAATTTTGCAAAAAGATACCCCACCTCTCTCCATATTTGCAGATAAGGTGTTCCCTCGTTCATCCTTATCTCTCACAACCTCATTGTTGAGCAATTAAAAAAGAAGCCACTGGAACAATCTGGCATGGTGGCCGGCTGGCCGCTACCGGCGTCGTCCATCCCCATGCCTACGCTCAGTCCAACCACCAATCGCCACCACGCCCAACTCCTACTCACCTCATTTCTCCTCTTTCTCGAGATATTGTTAGTTTTTACATATGGGATTACTCCTGCATGGATCAATCACAACAGATATTTTGTAAAATAAATGCATCTTGGTGTTCCGTGCAATGCACGGGCATCTTGCTAGTAGGGATAAAAACAGAGTTGGTGATGATGGTGGGCTTGCCATCCTGCAATATAGGCCGTTCAATTTATATCTGACGGATAGGAACAAAACTATGGCAATTTACCCGCACTCCTCTCCACATTTGCAGATAAGGCCTTCCCTCGTTCATCCTTTTCTCCCACAAGATCTTGATGTTCCATGCAATGCACGGGCATCTTGCTAGTAAGAGTAGAAATTAGACATATACCACTTCTCGAATCTTGAAACCAACAACATTCCTCCCTTATCTCATCAAAACCGCCAAAGGAATATATTTTGAGTGAAACATAACATTTTTTTAGTGATATACGTATTTCAAAACTAGACTTTTTTTCTATCAAATCAGTGAATATGTATTAATATAGTCAGATCGTGTGGCAACGCATTGGCACATTACTAGTAGTTATTATAATTTTTTGGAAACCAGACAAACGATGGAGTACATATACGAAGAGAAGAGGCGCACACACATAGTCGGTCTCTCGCTGTCTTGCACAGACGAGTGCTACGTAAAGGCAACGTTAACAAATAAACCCTAAAACCCTAGGTGCACGATTGTTGCATTTGCGGGTACCGGGTACATGATGGATCACACCTTTGTAGGAATAGTCAGCTCGCGTGATAATTTGATCCGTAGGAGTTGATGGTCGGGACCACGGGTGAACGACTTGGAGGCGGTGGCTCGCCAGTTGCCACAGATCGAGTAGCCATGTTTAAAATAGTATCATTTTTTAGCGGGGTTAAGAGTTTCTATTTTCAATGGCGCGTTATAAGTACTAAGTAGTTTTTAGAACAATTGGTATGGAGCGAAAATGGAATTCATAATACTACCTACCACGTACCTCCTTAGAGTATGGTTGTATGGGTTTATGTTGCGAGATGTTGAACCTAGTAGTTTTAGGGCAAATACTATGTTTAGATTTAGATGTTGGTTTTCATTAATGAAAATCGGAAGGACCACAGGTGAACGACTTGGAGATGTTGAAACTGTTGAACATGCATAGGAAGTGAGCAAGGCATGCTTTCACCATCGCGGATGCAAGGGTGTAGATGACGTGGAACTCATCGCCGGTGATGGTTCTAACGTTGTACTCACCGCCGATCATGGAGATTTGGGACGCCATGGATTTGGGAGGAGGGTTAGGATTAGTGGAACTGCCATAATGTGAAAGGACGGGACGACTGGGAGCGAACTGTTGTAAGGTACTATACTAGTAGAAGACGGGGACGAGTAGGGCGTGCTAACGGCGTGGGGTTGCTGGCTTGCCCGATGGATAAATGGCTGTAAGCCCCCAAAGAGTTCTCGAGAACTATGCGGGACCCACTAGATGTCATGTCTACTAGACCCATATCGTAGGCCTGACGGTATAGCTTCTGCCTGTTCGCACGCCATGCCGGCGCGTGGGTAACTTCACTTAATTCCGTCAACCGTCGTGCCTCCCATGACCTTCGCCTCCCTCGTGCGATCGCGCCCTTTGAGACTTCGACCGGCTATAAATGAGCAATTTTTTTGCCTACTCCGCATGCATTATACTCCCTCTGGTCCTTTTTACTTCCGTCAACTGTTTGCAAAGTGTTTGACCAAATTTATAAGTACTAAAAATATCAATATCTACAATATCGTTTCTTGTTTTGTGACATATCAACCAATAAGAGATGTGGGCGGTGCATGCTTTCAATGACTTGAGACTGCCAAACATGACATGCAGTGGTTAGTTCATTTCATGCAATGCTATTAATTAGCAAAAAGACATTAAGTTTTCTCGTTTTCATCTCCGCCTTGGTCGCGGTGCACAACATAAGATGACTTACACACCTAGACGGAGGGAGTAACCCAAATAAGCACCTCTTGGGTGGGTTAGATTTTTTTTGGGTTAGTTGAGTTCAAACTAACCCAAACTAACTCTAACACATGGATCGAAACAGGGCCAAGGTTAGCTATTAGAGTACTACTACCTCTCTTCTAGTTTAAAGGGCTCGATTAAAAAATTTGACCTACTCTTAGCAAGATAGAGGCGGTGGAATAGTTTTTGTAGTTCTTCACAAAAAATGTGTTTACCAATGCATGCATGAACACTAGTTACTCTAACCCCCCTCTCTTCTTTAATTCTTTGCCACATCAGCATGTTTGCTATTCCCGTGTGCATGATACCAGCTAAGATACCACCATTATGGCCAACCTTAATCATCGCATGCAATAATTTAGTGCACCTTGAAATATGAACATGTGTGGGGCATGTATGTTTTTAATGACTTGAGACTATACCTAGCCCGGCATGCAAGATGAGACTTATTATGCACTGTTCCCCATACCTGCAGGAAGCCCGTTCGTTGGGCACCAATCCGTTGTGACCAACAATATTTCCACCCCTTCCCTCCCCCGTAATTTACTCCAACAAATATGCCCACGTAGCTGTTACTTAATTGCAGGTGCATTGGGTCACTGACATATGGGCCCAACAGGGGTCTGGCCCACATGTCAGTGATGCAACTGGACCTGCAGTTAAGTCAGTGTAGCTCAGTCCATATCTTACGTAGGTGTGCCATTGCTCGCTATAAATACTGCGCCTCCCACGACATCGCTATCTCCTCCCCCTCACGTTCACGTTCATCGCTATCTCCTCCCCTCCCTCTCACGTCGACCACCATGGCATCGCCCCTCCCAAGCCCTAGGCGTCCCTCGCTGCACCGCGCGGACGGTCACGTGTCACCGTTCCGTTCCTCGCCGCCACTAGTCGAGGAGGACGCGTCGGCGTTCTACTCCTCGTCGCGACGCGTCGAGGTGGACGCCTCGGTGTTCCCAATCTCGCCAGCACGCGCCACGGCTCCCCGCTACGAGGAGAACGCCGCGCCGCTTGCCGAGCCCCCCCAGCCTTGAGGAGATTTGGAAAGAAATGGATGTCGCCTTGTGGAAGGCTTTGCCTCCAGCAGAGCGCGCCAAAATAGAGGCGGAGAAGAAGGCCGAGGAAGAGAAGCGCACCGCGGAACAAGCTGCCTGGGAGGCCTATGTCATGTCCGAGAGAGTCAGGCAATTGGCTCTTTGGCAAAAGGCTCGTGCGAGGGCCGTGAGGGTGGCGGAGGATGCCCGTGTTGACGCCCTAAGTGCAGTCGGGCCCAAGCGCCTCATCTACGCTTGGCGGTACGTGGACCGGGTGCACGCTTCCAGCGAGGAGGAGTACCTGTTGGCGCCGGATCACCACACTGGTGAGATCGCGCTCGCCCGTCGGCAAGCCGCCAATCAGCACCTTGCGAGTTGCAAGGCTGAGGAAGAGGCGTTGTGTCGGCGCGCTGGGAAACGGTCGCGCACCAGGGCACTCGTGGCGCGCCGCAAGCGCTCCTGCGGGAGTCGTGGCTTTTAGTAGGAGTATAATTTTTGTTTCGTAAGGCGATCTCATTAGTTTTGGGATGCAAATGATAAATCCCGAACGTTCAGAAATTATTAGCGTCCTTAATTAAGTATGTAAAAGGGAAAGTTCGGAAACCTTGTGTATTGGTACGCATTTTGCAAGTACGTGCATATAGCACAAACTTTACTATATACTATCGCACTACTCGTCTCTCTCTCTCTATATATGCTTGCAGACTGTGCTACTCCCTCCGTCCAGGTCAATAAGTCATCTTTGGTTGTGCACCGTGACCAAGAAGGAGGGAAGACTTATACACCTAGACGGAGGGAGTAGTACTATTACTTATGTATGTGCAAATGCACGTTTTAACATTACGGTGCGGTTTTTGTAAAAGTAGAAAAACAACACTAGTCAAGCTTGTGAAATGATTCAATGCAAAACAAATGCAAAAATGCTCGTTTAATTGTTTACTTTTAGCTTCCTTCTCTGTGGTTATTTCTCTGTCGTACTTTGTATGGAGTATCTCACTGGTCGGAAAGGCATGCAAATTCCCAAACCGCTTCCTACACCATGTATCGATTTTTTTGCCTAACAAGTTGTGTCGTGCAATTGGAATTGCAACTTGAGTACTACTACTAGTAGGAGTACCAGGGGCCAGTTCTTTTAGGCTTCTAGATTAGTAATCCCATAACTACTACCTCCGTCCTGGTTTATTGGTCCCCATTGTAATCTGTGTCAAATTTTCATCATAAATTTAACTAATGAAATGTTAGTGCATGTCATATGCACTAACATTTTATCAGTTAAATCTTTGGTAAAAATTTAGCACAAGTTACAATGGTGAGGAATAAACCAGGACGGAGGTACTACTAGTACTAGTAGCTTAGAAGCCCAAATAAATGAGTGAGGCGCCTTAATGTTAGTCTCCACTGCGACTAGTCTTATGGGAAAAGCTGGGGAAGCCGCCAAAAGAACTGGCCCTAGGAGTAGTAGCTAGGGATACTAGGAGTAGTAGCTAGGGATCGAGTGTGCGAGATGAACCGGAGAAAGTAAATGCAGAGAGGTCAAATGCAAAAAGACGGAGGGATGTGATGGTTGCTTGTCCGTTTATTTTACCAGGCCACTTATTACTGGGAGTGGTTGGGTTTTGTGATATGACGACTTTACTGCCGCCCCACGAGCGGGGTGAGACTCCCGTGCAGTGCCGCCTTCTACACTAGTACGACTACACCATTCGTGGTTTATCCCCCATTGAATTTGACTGAAGATTTAACTGACAAAATGTTAGTGCATGTCAACAAAAACAATATCGTTGGATTCATATTTGAGCATAGTTTTCAATGATACTCCTATAATTTTAGGTGACATGCATCATCATTTATCGTACTATATATAATGTTAGTTCAACTTTTGGTCGTACTAATCTATAGTAAGGTGCCCGTGCGTTGCACGGAAGAGTGAAATGCATTGATCGGGGAGTTGTTTATTTTGACAAATGATGTGAGGGTCATCTCATGTGTAACGGGTATCGATAGGTTTGTTTGGATATTATTTCATCACTAGAGCTCACAAACATACGGGTGAAATAGATAAAAAGTATCTTTTGCAAACAAAAGCGTTCAACTGTTCAACCTGTATCCAAAACTTGTGAAGAAATAACTCTTATTGTGCTTTGCATGAAATGCTCTTCAAGAATTAGTTTTTGAGTATCCATTGTTATACATGTTGGCTACAGATGACATGGCACTTTCTTGTAGAGTCACGTCCAATCCATTTGAGTTAATTGTGTGTATGATTCTCCCTCTATAAAAAGTTAATTGCATCCTTAATCTTGTATTCTAAGTACTCTGTGGGTTCCACTGTCAGTACAGTGTATATGACTTGCAGGCTGGCTACAGATTCGTACAAAAAGTTAAAAAGAAACAAATCCATGACTTGCAGGATTGGAGTTAGCACCGATGGCGGTTCGTAGTCATTCCACGCTTGGGCATTCAAGTTTGTAACTATTTTAGATTAGAACATACTACTCCTCCGGTGCTAGTAGTAGAGTCGAGTCCTACTCCACTACTACTCTACTCAAGCAAGTTAGGGCATAGTAGCAGGTACTATAGGGAGTACTAGTACTGTGATCACTCAAGCAAGTTGTCTGACTTCGATATGACCCTACGCTGCTGGTATGTGTCTCGTAAGGCAAGCAGCGTGCTGTAGTCATCATCACCTGTCCACTTCCCGTAGCACATATTCGCTTCTCCATCTTTGTCCGCTCTTCCATCCCCGCTAAGGCGCCTCCCCCCTCGTCCAATCTTCCATCCCCGCTAAGGCGCCTCCCCCCCATCCGAAATCCAAGCACTAACAATGGCAGAACTGAGCAGCGTCCGCCGAAAGAGTGGCTGGAATTCGCTCCCCATAGAGGTAATCAAGCTCATTGTTTCGCGTGTGGACAATCTCAGTACCATGCCGCTCGCCGCATGCTCCTCGGTGCTGTACCATTTACTCAAAGCCCTCAGGCCGGAGCTTTTGAAGCCAGCTCCTTGCTTGCTGATGCCGCCTGATCTTCAGAAACGGCATGCCACGCAGCATAACGATTGTAGGGTGGCGATCATTAACCCCCCTGACTGCGATCCGATCCCCGTCACCCTCAACTACATTAACAGTATGTACTGGGTCGGCATAAACACGTCTTGGATGGTGCTCGTCGACGGTCGCGGCAGCTGGATGCTCGTGGAGGTCTACACCCGGCGATTGATCCCCTTCCTTTGACTAACACTGCACTGCTTTGGCACCGCAGCCCAGAATACTCGGAATCTTACAATAGCCAACATGATACCAAGTTTGATTTGCTCCAGGTTGTAATCTGCCAAGTGCCCACAAGATCTGCGAATTATAAAGACTTAAGGCTAATTGCGTTCTTCAACAGCGGTCTCGCCTATCTGACAGGTCACTGCGGTAAGTGGATAAATCTGCACGTCCATCGCAGGATCATACATCCTCCATGGTTCTCTGATTCCATTGAGCACAAGGGCTTCATTTACGCCGTCGACTCCTTCTATGGCTGGATGTATTGCTGGCCTACTCCAGTCATCACTACAAACGGTTGTTACAGCAATATTTTACTTTCCTATGATATCATGATGGCTTGCTTATATTACTGTCAACATTTACTGAAAAAATATTCATGCTCATAACATGATGTTCTTAAGATTGACTACATCAAGAGCCCTTTTTTATTTGACTCCAACTTTTTTTATGTTTCTTTCCTATGATATCATGATGGCTTGCTTATATTACTGTCAACATTTACTGAAAAAATATTCATGCTCATAACATGCTGTTCTTAAGATTGACTACATCAAGATCCCTTTTTTATTTGACTCCAACTTTGTTTTGTGGGTTATTTGACTCCAACTTGATATGATGTTGTAGGCCGCCTGGTGTCCCTACCCTTCCTAATCCCAGAACCTTCCAAAGAAAAGCGGCATGGCAGTTGCAGGTGGTTCCTGGCTCGATCAGACGACGGCGAACGAGTGATGATCATTCGCATGTACCGGACGTGTTGTTTCGCGGAATACAATCACAGTCACTGCAAGGTCTTTGAGCAGGATCCCAGCTTCTCTGGGCCTTCAGGAACTTTTGACTGGAGGTTGGTAAGTAGCCTTGGTACACGCTCTCTTTTTGTCGGACTGAATTATCCGATTAACCAGGAGATAACCGACGGCAAGGATCATGATGGCAGCGCAGTTTTGTTCATCAGGCAAAACTGTGTGTACACACCGTACCAGGCGTCTCTGCATGCACCATACCCTGATATGTGCCGCCACGCTCTGCAGCCCAAAGTAGGAGAGAGGGTCGCAAGTATCAGACTTCGACCTGCTGGCTGGAGTTTCCCCCGTTAGGCACCCATCTGGTTCAAGCCGTCAGCCAATCTCCACAGCTTAATAAATAGTAATGTCTAACTGAGCCAGTTAGTTAGATGCATACACTTGGTGTAGTAGGATCTTTATTTAGTTTGATGCAAACACTTGTTCTTTTTTTGGTAGCCCTTTTATAATGATGGATGATGTTTGGTTTGGAAGAGAGAGCTGCGTCTTCACTCTTCTGGCCTGCTTACTGCTTCTGTTGCACCCCCAGCCCTGGTTGCTGCTGCTGCTGTTTTCAATGTACAATTAGTAGTATATTTCGTCTGTTGGTTGAATAAATGTGTTGTTAGAACGAAAAACACAATATTTTGGAAGTCGTTGCACGGTTCGATCTTTTAGTGCCCCGTACCGTACGTGGCGCATACTATTTTTCGTACGGAACACATTTTCCACTTGTTGATAACATGCAGCCCACTGATGAAGGCCCAATAGAGAAGCCCATAATTAACTGGAAGGGAGGCTCTCACATGAATCCGGCCCAGGTATATGCTCATGGTCCCCTAAACATAAATAAGTAAGTAAATAAATAAATAAAGCTAAATGCTCATGCACCAGTTCTTTAAATTCACGATTTAACATGAGGATATTATTTCCTATGATAGTGTCGTTACATTCAGTCGATATCATTCTTCGGCAAAGATAACGACCAGTCTTCTTTCTCCCAGCATTTTCTTCCTGCAACCAGCGGATCCATGCAAATCGTAGTCAACGTCGTAAATGGATCCGGTCCATTTTTATTTTTCAATAAGAATGTCCACCCCAGCGCACCACATTGGCGGCAACATTTTATCCTCCGCCTTGGTGCGCTCGCCGCGGTGCCGCCGTCCGGCCCTGTCAACATAGTTTTTTTCGAAACGGTCCCTGTCAACATAGTGAATCGAGAGAGGACTGTAATTGTGAGTATGGCAGTACAGACCCACCATGTCCACTCCCGAACACAAGCAAGCGCCTCTTTTACTACTCAGATGAACCCCTCGTTTTTTTACTCTAATCCACCTTGCTGATATCTGGGACCCACATCATTTTCAACGTATAGTCAATTAAAGGCAGAATTGCACAACTTTTTTAGTAGTAATTCGGAGGAGTAGGCTATAAACTGGGTTGTGTGGTCTCTGTGGCCCGTCTAACAACATGACCAGCCCAACATTTTTTTCTTTGGGAAAATAGGTAGCCCAGTATTTCTTTTTGAAGAATACCCAAGCTAGGCCTATTTGTTTTCTCCGACTTACTGGGCTGCAAATCTTTCAAGATGAGGAGGGGTGCATTCTGGCCTGGCCGAAGAGTATGGTCAGTGTCTGTTAAAAGTAATATCAAAAGGGGTTGAAAATTCCAAAAATATTATAGCAAATGGGATATTAGTTTTCTTTTTTTGTTTTTGTTCTTCACTGATATCTTATACTCCCTCCGTCCCAAAATTCTTGTCTTAGATTAGTCTAGATACAGATGTATCTAATACCAAAACATGACTTGATACATCCGTATTTAGACAAATCTAAGACAAGAATTTTGGGACGGAGGGAGTATTTCATTGGATTTAACATGACATAGTACTAATATATTTTTAAATTAGTTTTAGTATGGACACTAATTTTTGGATTAAGAATATTTTTTCCCCAGCAAAAATTTGCGAATTTTCAAAAATTCCCACATATTTAGTTAATTTTTTTAACCCTGGTACTGACCAGAAAATGGGCAGCAATTCTAAAAATGGAAAACGGGCTGCAATAAATTCCATATGAATTAGAAAATGAGTAAAAATTATAAAAGTAATAGCAAATGGGCTGTACACGCCACAGATTTCAAGGCTAACTTGTTTACGCAAGGCTTTGTCAGTCAACACATGACTATAGCAGCAGTGACTATTGGATTTCCATCCACCGGCGGACGTGCTTCTTCAATCTCTGATCTTCCTGCTCCACCCGCCTAAACTAGCGCCGGCAGGACTGCCTGCTCCCTCCTCTTGTGGCCTGCTGTGATGCTGCACAGGCTTCCCCAGCCCACCCTACTCCCTCCGCTGGGCTAGCCGCACGTAATCAACTGCCTCCTTATTACGCAGAAAAAATGATTACTCCCACTGACATCTGGGGCGCACCGGTTGGGAGGCTGACTTGTGGGCCTACTAAGTTGACTCGTACGCAGGGCTTGTCAACTTAGTCAACAAACGATTCTAGCAGCAGTAACCGTTGGATTTGAATCAAACGGTCCTGCTGCTTCTTCAATCGCTGCTCTTCTAGCACCAGCCGCCCAAACCAGCGCCGGCGAGACCGCCTGCTCCTGCCTCCAGTGGCCGGTTGTGCTGTCGTTGAGGCCTCACCGCCCCTACTACTCCCACCGCTAGCCAGGCCATGCGGCAACGGCAGCCTCACACCGCAGCCGAACCAGTGAACCCTCGTACTCCTCTCCGCGTGGGTATCCACTACCGCATCTTCCCCGGCTCTGCGTCGTCCCCTTCCTAGGCCTCGCCATCGTCCACCGCCTTGGTGCTCTCGGTGCGGGGTGGTCAATGTGGTCAACGACCGACTTCCATCGGAAGAGTACTGTATGTGGAGAGGCTGACAGCTGGGTCCACGGCCGCAGCTGGGTCCATGGCCAAAACCCAGTTTTTTTTGTGATTTGCCAAGTAAGTCGCTTTGTCAGGCCTGTTGGGCTGCAAATCTTTGAAGACGAGGAGAGCTTCATTCGGCTGGCCGAGAAAATGGCCTATCAGTAATGAGAAATGGGTTGTACATTTTTAAAACACATCAAACCGGCAATTAGTTTCAAATTTCTTTTTTTTCATTTAGAGATTTTAAATCGCATTGATTTTTATGCGTGGACAATTTGTTGGATTTTATAATGATATATATTTATTTTTAAAATCAGTTTGAACGTGACTCAAAATTTCAGGATTAAAAAGAGTTCAGACCGCACCGAAATATGCAAAATTTCGTATAATTTTTTAACCGTGGCCACAATATGGGTTGTAATGCTAACAAAAAGAGTACGGGCTCCAAAAAAACCTTAAGAATTAGCAAATGGGCTATAAATTATTAGAAATAATGGCAGATGAGCTCTATGCTGTTTTCCACAGATTTGAGGCTTTCCTAAAAAAAGGTTGACACACAAGCAGTGACTGTTGGATGTCCATCCAACGGCCGTCGTGCTTCTTCAATCTCTGCTCTTCCTGCTCCAGCCGCTCAAACAAGCGCCAGCGGGACTGTCTGCTCCCTCCTTCTCACGGCCGGTTGTGCTGCCGCGCAGGCCTCACCGCCCCACCGTACTCCCATCGCTGGCCTACCCATCCCTCTACTCACCCACACCTGTTGTTATTCTCCGGCGACGGCAGATGAACCAGTAAACCCTCGTACAGTCGTACTCCCCTCTGCGTGGGAAACAACTGCCGAGTCTTCCCTGGCTCCGTGTCGTTCCCTTCCTAGGCCTCGCTGTCGTCCACCGCCCTGGTGCTCTCGACGCGTCCTGGTCAACGTGGTCATCGACCAACATGCATCTGAAGTGGACTGTGCGTGGAGAGGCTGACAGCTGGGTCCACGGCCACACGCAAGGAAATGCCTCCTTATTACGCGCAAAATAATGATTCCTCCACCTGACATCTGGGACCCACCGAAAGGGCCTCTGTATTTCGCGAAAAAAACATTACCGCCGCTGATAGCTCGGACCCACCAGCTATATCTTCGCACGCAAGGAAGTGCCTCCTTATTACGCACAAAAAATGAATACTCCCCCTGCTAGCTAGGACCCAGTATAGTGGTAGGCTGACTTGTGGGCCTACTAAGTTGATGGGGACGGAGGGCTTTGTCAACTTAGTCAATATGCATGATTCTAGCTCCAGTGACCGTATGATGTCCATCCAACGACCGTAGTGCTTCTTCAACCTCTGCTCTTCTTGCTCCAGCCACCCAAACCAGCGCCGGTCGTGCCTCATGCTCCTGCCTCCCATGGCCGGCTGCGATGCGGCGGAGGCCTCACCGCCCCCCACTACTCCCACCGCTGGCCAGGCCATCCGTCTACTCACCCACACCCCCTGTTATTCTGCGGCGACGGCAGCCTCACACCGCAGCGAACTAGTGAACCCTCATACTCCTCTATGCGTGGGCGCCCACTGTCGCGTCTTCCTTGGCTCTGCGTCGTCCCCTTCCTAGGCCTCGCCGTCGTCCACCGCCCTGGTGCTTTTGGCTCAGCGTGGTCAACATGGTCAAGGAACGACTTCCATCGGACGTGGACTGTACGTGGAGAGGTTGACAGCTGGGTCCACGGCCGCAACAAGGAAGTGCCTCCTTATTACGCGCAAAATAAATATTCCTCTACCTGACAGCGGGGACCCACCGGACGGGCCACCGTATTTCGCAAAGAAAAATGTTTCCCCCTGACTATTGGGACCCACCAGCTACATCTTCGCACGCAAGGAAGTGCGTCTGGGCAAAAAAAAAGATTCACCCGTCTGACTGCTGGGACCCACCAGCTACATCTTCGCACGCAAGGAAGTGCCTAACAGTCGGGACCCACCTGGTCAAAGCGTACGTAGCATTGTCATTCTCGTCGTGAACGTGTACATACATACTGGTCGATGCAGAGGCGCGCACGTGTCGTAGCAGAGGCATGCACGTAGCATGTACATGTACGTACAGCGGCCAGGGTGCAAGAAAGTAAATACGGCCATGTACATACATATGGGCGGGGTCTCGAACGCCTACTCGCGCGTACGTATGGCCAGGGTTCGTGTACATGGCTAGGTCGGAACGGAGAAACAACGTCGTCGTTGTGTTCATGGGGAGCCAACCGGCTGGATCGGAACGGAATGCGTCGTCGTGTTCATCGGGAGGGCTTGGATGGAACAACCGATGGAAACGAGGCCTGGCGTACCGCAGAACGGAGGAAACGGCCTTGTGTTCGACCTGCCACGTTGGAAATGGGATCCTGTTCATCGAGAGGGGTCTGGTGTACCGCAAAACGGAGGAAACGGACCTCCTACGGTCGAAACGGGGGTCCTGTTGATCGGGAGGGGTGTGACGTACCGCAAAGCGGAGGAAACAGACTTGTGTTGGAGCGCTACGGTCAAAATGGGGGTCCTGTTCATCGGGAGGGGTGTGGCGTACCGCAAAACGGGACTCCATGGGATACTGTTCATCTCCACCGTCGACCCCCTTCAGCCTCCACGGGGTACTATTCATCCACCGTCGACCTCCTCCAGCCTCCACCTGCGACTGTTCATCCACGGAATCCTGTTCATCCAGCCTCTACGGCGCGCTACTCCACTGGCTACTATTCAACCAGCCCTCTCCACGGGCTCCTGTTCAACCACCCCTCCACGGGCTACGGTTCATCCTGCCCTCCACCGTCTACTGTTCATCCTGCCCTCCACCGTCTACTGTTCATCCTGCCCTCCACAGGGTGGTCCTGTTCATCCTGCCCTCCACGGGGTCCTGTTCATCCAGCCCCAACCGGCTCGATCGATCGGGGTACTGTTCATCCAGAGGCAACACCACGGGGTCCTGTTCGTCCACCCCCACCGGGAACCGTTCATCCAAACCCCCCACAACGCTCACTGTTCATCCAGAGCCAGCATCGATCGGCTTCAGTTAGCAGCAGTAGCGAAGGAATCGCTCGATCGGGTTCAGTTAACAGCCATGGATCAATCGCTCAGGTTCAGTAACGCGTAGCCTGCAGTGCAATCGCTCTGGTTCAGTTAGAGCCCAATGCCTCACACACACGCGCGTACGTACGAGAGAAACACGCATTGCTCGGCCCCCGACCACTCACCGTAACCGGGACTCTTCGTTATTTTCCGCGCCCTCGCTTCTACCATGGTTTTTTTCCATCATGGACGGCCCAAAGAATGTCATGCAGCTGCGTCTCCGGCCCGCCCAGGACGAAAAGCCCATTTTCTGTCATGATTTTTTGTCATAGAAGTAGGACCCCACCACATCTATGATGATACCGGGTTTTGTCACAATTATCATCATAGAAGTGTCATAAGTATGACAGTTTTTTTTTTCGTTCGGCCCAAAATGTCACGGATGTGTTTTTTTTTTGTAGTGAAGCCTCTTGTGAACAGGAGGATGAGGAGGTGGAAGTTGGGCCGGCCCAAGGGGGGTTCTCTATCTTGTTTTCTTTTTAACATTTTATTTCTGTTTTCATATAAAGCTATTATTTTCTATTTACTTGTAAGACTAAAAGAGTTTTGTTACATATGAGACTTGTCACATAAATAAAGCACATTATTTCTAGGAGTCACAAAAAGTTTAAGATCAAAAGGAGTTGTCTAACCAATTTTAGAAATTGGAAAGGCCAATTTAAAATGCTGCTGGACCACTAAATAAATTTCCAGCGGCACGTGGGAATCGAAAAGAGGTTGGTTCCAACATGCCAGATAACCAGAGATTATTTGCCACACTTTGAACATTTTAGATTTGACATGTGAAAACTTTAATTGTTTGACTTTATTTTGAATTTGAATTCGGACCGGATTCGAACCAACGCGAGTTTAACAACAGTAATCATGATGACTTGGCATCATTAGCAGGGAATTACTGTAGCTTAATTATCCGGGCGTCACAATTCTCCCCCACTACAAGAAATCTCGTCCCGAAGAAGGAAATGACAAGTGGTTTTTAGCAAGGTAATGTCTGCAAGTGCTGAAATTGTAACTAACAGAGTAGTTTGATAGCAAGATATTTTGTAACGAGCAAGTAATGATAATAGTAACAAAAGTGCAGCAAGGTAGCCCAATTCTTTTGAGGCAAAGGACATGCCAAAACGGTCTCTTATAGTAAGCAAAGCGTTCTCGAGGGTACACGGAATTTTCATCTAGTCACTTTCATCATGTTGGTTTAATTCGTGTTCGGTACTTTGATAATTTGATATGTGGGTGGACTAGTGCTTAGGTGCTGTTCTTACTTGAACAAACCTCCTACTTATGATTAACCCCCCCCCCTGCAAGCATCCGCAACTATGATAAAAGTATTAAGAATAAATTCTAACCATAGCATTAAACTTTTGGATCCAATCGGTCCCTTACGGAATAGCGCATAAACTGGGGTTCAAGCTTCTGTCACTCTCGCAACCCATCATCTAATTGCTACTCCACAATGCATTCCCTTAGGCCCAAATATGGTGAAGTGTCATGTAGTCAACGTTCACATGACACCACTAAGGAAATCACAACATACATACTATCAAAATATCGAACACATATTAAGTTCACATGATTACTTGCAACATGATTTCTCTCGTGACCTCAAGAACAAAAGTAACTACTCACAAATGATAATTATAAGAGGGGTGTTAAATATCATATTGGATCTAAACATATAATCTTCCACCAAATAAACCATATAGTAATCAACAAGAAGATGTAATCAACACTACTAGTCACCCACAAGCACCAATCTATAGTTCTAGTAACAAGATTGAACACAAGAGATGAACTAGGGTTTGAGATGAGATGGTGCTGTTGACGATGTTGATGAAGATTGCCCTCCCCAAGACGGAAGAGTTGTTGGTGATGGTGGTGACGATGATTTCCCCCTCCGGGAGGGAAATCCCCCCGGTGGAATCGCTCCGCCGGAGGGTAAAAGTGCTCCTGCCCAAGTTCCGCCTCGAGACAGCGGCGCTCCATCCCGAAAGTCCTCTCCTTATTTTTTCTAGGTCAAAATGACTTATATACTAGAAGATGGGCACCTGAGGTGGGCCTGGGTGAGCACAACCCACTAGGGCGCGCCTGGGCTCCCTGGCGCGCCCAGGTGGGTTGTGCCCACCTGGTGGGCCCCCCTATGGTAGTTATTTGCTCCAATATTCATCATATATTTGATAAAAAATCTTCGTGAAGTTTCAACTTGTTTGGAGTTGTGTAGAATAGGTGGCCCGGCATAGCTTTTCTAGGTCCAGATTTCTAGTTGCCGGAATTCTCCCTCTTTGTGTATACCTTTCATATTATGAGAGAAAAGGTATTAGAATTATTCCAAAAAGCATTATTATGGATAAAAACATCATAAATAATAGTAGGAAAACATGATGCAAAATAGACGTATCAAGTCCTCCAAGCTTAGACCTCTCTTGTCCTCAAGCGAAAAACCAAAATCGAAAAACATGTCCACATGCTTAGAGAGAGAGAGGTGTCGATAAAAAAATACGGACATAGAAGCATCATGTTCAATATTATAACAACAACAAACTTAAACATAAGACTCTTGTCATAGAACTTTTATCATACACTTCTCATGAATAATTAACAGTTCATCACACAATCGAAGTATGAAGTAAAAACTCTATTAAAAACCAACAAACTATGTTCTCAGTCAACTTTGAAACTACAATTCATCATCTTTTCAGGAAGGGTCACATATCAGAGCCTTTGTGCAAGTCCACATACTCAACCATCATATAATCTTCTATGATTGCTAACACTCACCGTCTACACATGAGCAAAATGTTTCAACCAGACACATAGAAACACAGGGGCTTATAGTTTCGCCTCCCAACGTATTCACCTACAATAATAACTCATGCTATCTATATTGTTTGCTCAACCCCTTAGTGCAAAAGAACGTCACGTTGTATTGCCCCTTGTGATAGCAATCTTTATTATGCAATCTGTTGCTTTTATTCTTCACCATCACAGGTTCGTACAACACTCAATTTTCTCTTACACTAAATGATCTCACACTTTTAGAAGCAATTTTTATTGTCTTTTTGCACCGATGACAACTTACTTGAGGGATCTTGCTCAATCCCTAGGTAGGTATGGTGAACTCTTGAAAATAAGATTTGGATTTAAGGGTTTTGGATGCACAAGTAGAATCTCTACTTAGTGCGGAATTTTTGGCTAGCAAAGATAGGGGCAAGCACCACATGTTAAAGGATCCATCACAATATGACTTCTATGTGAATATAAACAAACATAAACCATTAAGTTGTCTTCCTTGTCCAACGTCAACAATTTTGGCATATAATATTTTGATGAGCGCTCACAATCACAAAAGATTTCTAGAATAGTATATTTATATGTGAATCTTCTCTTCCCTTATTAATTCTTTCATGAGTTGCATCATTGACTAATGCTATGTTTGTCAATCTCTAATAAAACTAGTAGAACGCCCGTGCGTTGCTACGGGCCATAATGCATAGTGAATCACACGGATGACTAAAGTCGTCTTCAAGATTAAAGTCTATTTTTTTCTCTTAGGGTGAATTCCATATATGCCACTTAAAATTTCCCCGTACCCTCATCTGCCACTGGAAATTTCCCTCTCCCAAATATGCCATTGAAAATTTGCACTGCATACAGATATGCCATTATGGCGAGTTTGACCGTTAGTTGACTGTCAAGTGGCACTTGAAAAGACAATTTTGCCCCTGGTCGTTCCTTGCGCACTCTAGCGTTCAGTGCACTGCACGGACTACCTTGGCATTCCAGTACTGTAGCATCCAGTGCACGGACGATGAACTGTAGCGGCCAGCGCCCACTTTATAAAAAATGTGAACATTTTTTGAAATTGCAAACAAATTTCGAATTCCGAACAAATGCACCCATTTTTTGAAATTGCAAACATTTTTTTAAAGTGAACAAAATTTGAAAAATGTTTTTTTAAAGTCAAAATTTGAAAAACATGAAAAAAAATTCAAAAAATTTGTTCACTTTTTAAATTTTGTTCATGTTTGAACATTTTGAAAACTTTTGTTTACATTTTAAAAAAAGTGGGCGCTGGCCTCTATGGTTCGTCGTCCGCTGCAGTGGACACTACAGTGCGCAAGGAACGACCAGGGGCAAATTCGTATTTTCAAGTGCCACTTGACAGTCAACTAATGGTCAAACTCGCCATAGTGGCATATCTGTACGCGGTGCAAATTTTCAATGGCATATTTGGAAGAGGGAAATTTCCAATGGAAGATGGGGGCACGGGCAAATTTTGAGTGACATATATGGAATTCACCCTTTCTCTTATATGTTTGGGTGTGTTCGTACATTAAACGAGCGCCCATCAGGCTCCTCAAAATTCATCCTTCTGGACAGTCCGGGTTCGCCCAAATTCAGCCCATATATGGGGGAGAAATGTGGTTGTTTGGACTATTCACCATGTTATTTTCAGCGCGCGACCCCAACACAAAAACCCCACCCCACGGTGCATCCTTCCCGCTCAGTTTCCCGCCATAGCGGGACATTTCTCGCTGGAGACATCTCCTTTAAAATCGGATGACGCCCACCTCACTTTCGTAATGGCACCCTCTCTTCTTTTCACCATACTTCCTCCCCGACCGCCAAGCAGGAGTCCCCCGCCAACCGCCCTGCCCTTCACCATGCCCCCGGCCCCGTCGTCGTGCCGATCCGCCGCCGCCATCAAGGGGGAGGAGGTGTTACCGCGTGTGATGCCCCACAAGCCAAGAAGATAGACCGCACCCACGGGAACAACAAAGCAAACCATGGAGAGCTAAGCATGACATGTACATCAAATAACACTTATAAATTAGTTGTGGAACTATGTTTTGTCGCTCTATTCTGTCGAACTACGCAGTGTGGCATTTTAGGCACTGCAATTAATTTGTTTAAAAAACTCTCAAAACATAAATTAAATCATGCTATTCATATTACTTATTGTACTTAACAATTAAGCATTTTGACAAATGTAAAAATAGAATAGATCATGATTCAAATAAGCAGGCCAGAACTTCTATTCGATGCAAAGGGGATCACTAAATTTCTAAAAAAAACCATAGTAATCAACTGTTGCCAAATCTAGTGGCTCACTGGAGTCTAGTTAAATGCCATAATTTCTGAAACATGCAGCGGCACAGGATTAACCTTTGTACTTTCTAGTTAAATGCCCATGCGTTGCTACAGACGCACACACACACACACATATATATATTAGTAAATTTTTTTAAAAGGCTTAATGATAATACAGTCGACGATGCATACAATATACCTAATAAGCAGGAATGGATTAACAGAATACAAGGAAGTAAATATTTCTCTAAATTCGACTTAAAGGCAGGATTTTGGCAAGTAAAAATGGCTAAAGAATCTATTCCTTGGGCAGCATTTACTTGTCCACAAGGCCATTATGAATGGCTAGTAATGCCATTAGGTCTAAAGAATGCACCTGCACTATTTCAAAGAAAGATGCAAAATATATTTAGTGAGAATCAAGCATTTATATTGGTATATGTAGATGATTTGTTAGTATCCTCAAAAACATACAAAGAGCATATAACCCATCTTGAAGTGTTCTTTCGAAAGGTAGAACAAAATGGACTCATACTATCCAAAAAGAAGATGGAAATTTGCAAAGAAAAAATAAATTTCCTTGGTCATGAAATAGGAGAAGGAAAGATATATCTACAAGAACATATTGCAAAGAAAATATTAGAGTTTCCTGATAATATGAGTGATAAAAAGGTTTTACAGCAGTTCTTAGGAATTGTAAACTATGCGCGAAACTATATAGAAAACTTAGCAAAGTTAGCAGGACCTTTATATGCTAAATTAAGGAAAAATGGTCAAAAATACTTCAATTCCGAAGATATAAAATTAGTAAAGGCCATCAAGGAAAAGGTCAAGAATTTTAAACCCCTAGAATTGCCTCTAGAAGACAATTATTTTATAATTGAAACAGATGCATCTAAGGTAGGATGGGGTGCGATACTAAAACAAAAGCCCAATAAATACTCTCCAAAGGCAGATGAAAAAATATGCAGATATGCTTCGGGAAGTTACAAATTAAAGATGGTAAATAATATTGATAGGGAAATCCTTGCAGTTGTAAATGCAATAAATGCATTTAGGCTATATCTAGGATTCAAAGAATTTACAGTGCGAACAGATTGTGAAGCTATATGTCGATATTACAATAAAATTAATAGTAAGAAAAGCTCAACTAGAAGATGGGTCTTATTTGAAGACACCATAGCTGGGAATGGTTATAAAGTTATTTTTGAGCATATTAAGGGGAAGGATAATACCTTACCTGACATATTTTCTCGTGCATCAAATTTGCAGAAATGAGGAGAGGATTATTCGCCAACAAGGATGAATATCTCTTCTTTGGAGAAGAAAATAGGCTGAAAATGTTTCAACCAAATACATTAAATTTCAAGCCAAAACCCCATATCAAGCTTGATGAAGCTCAAAGATGCATATTGGATAATTTCTGGTTCCAATATACTCTCAAGAGAGAGGAAAAAGGATATTTTTTATCAATTCTCAATAGTTTGGCAGAATATTTTAATGAATTAAACAAAAATTTGCCAAAGCCATAAAATGTTGAAATACCAAAAGGAGAGACACTATATCTTATATTTGATGGAAATAAACCTGGCATATATTTGGAATGGGAAAATATTATGATTGAAAAATTAGATGCAAAAAGAAAGGGACAAGATTTAACATTCAAAAGATATTATAGTATAGATGAGGCCTTACTTTGGGCAAGAAAGGTATTAGGACCAGATTATTATATTGACCCAAAGGCTAAAGACTATATCCAAATGAAAAGAGGCGTACCTGCTTCACCAACTCCCACAAAGGGGGAGGCATCAAGCTCAAAAAATATAAAGGAAGAATCTCCAAAATATAAGACATATCAAGAATGCCTTCTAAAGGGGCTTGACCCTTTAGACAGTGAATACATGGATCAAGAAATGGATAAAATGTTTGAAGAATTTTCGAAGATAATAAAGAAAGAATTAAAGGAGGAAATATTAAAAGAATTAAGGCAAGAAATGGATGAAAAATTTGAAGAAATAAAGAAAGAATGTGATGAAAAATATGATTTCAATCTCTTAAATGATGATGATCATATGGACATAGCAGGGCATGGGCAGCGGCCTGAATAAAGCCCAAACCGCATATATTGATATTGCTATCAATTATTCGGGCGCGGAGGACCTATACCCGACCCGAATATTGATAGAAATTCCCATAATAGATCCTTTAAATATTGATAAGGTAATATCAATCATATGGGCAGGGAAGACCCCTGTAAAAAAAACTAAAAACTAAAAATATATATATTTATATAAATAAATAAAAATTTAAAGCAATGTTGAAAATGTAAGCAGCCTTGGCATGTATGTACGCATACACTGGCACAAGGATTCTTGAAGGCAGAAGAGGCTCTCAAGGCTAATCGCATGAAGATCTGTATTGCCGAAGAGCAAAGACTGGTACACAAAGGCCAGCCAATTATTCACCGAGGGACAATGCCACGTGAAGAAAGCAAAGATTCCTGAAGATTGAAGCTTGTCGGCACTCTCTCGCACTTTTCTATAGTATTAGAAGGACACGCGTATACCCTAGTAGGACGCGTGTGCATACTACCGTGTGTAAAATAAGTGAAGGAAGGCTCCCGAATGCCACCCTGCAGCCATCCCTCGCATTTATAAAAGGAGATGCTGGGCTCAAGAAGAGAACACACAAGAGACGGGAGAGCACGAAGCACTCAGAGCATCGAGACTCTCCACTAGAGCACCACTTCCTTTGTAGTTTAGCCACCACCACTGCTAGTAGAATAGCCAAGAAGGCGCTTAGTTCGCCAAGAGTTTGAAGGTAATTTCCTAGTTGTGTGTTCTAGGCCGCTGCCCATGCCCTGCTATGTCCATATGATCATCATCATTTAAGAGATTGAAATCATATTTTTCATCACATTCTTTCTTTATTTCTTCAAATTTTTCATCCATTTCTTGCCTTAATTCTTTTAATATTTCCTCCTTTAATTCTTTCTTTATTATCTTCGAAAATTCTTCAAACCTTTTATCCATTTCTTGATCTATGTATTCAGTGTCTAAAGGGTCAAGCCCCTTTAGAAGGCATTCTTGACATGTCTTATATTTTGGAGATTCTTCCTTCTTTATATTTTTTGAGCTTGATGCCTCCCCCTTTGTGGGAGTTGGTGAAGCAGGTACACCTCTTTTCATTTGGATAGTCTTTAGCCTTTGGGTCAATATAATAATCTGGTCATAATACCTTTCTTGCCCAAATTAAGGCCTCATCTATACTATAATATCTTTTGAATGTTAAATCTTGTCCCTTTCTTTTTGCATCTAATTTTTCAATCATAATATTTTCCCATTCCAAATATATGCCAGGTTTATTTCCATCAAATATAAGATATAGTGTCTCTCCTTTTGGTATTTCAACCTTTTCTGGCTTTGGCAAATTTTTGTTTAATTCATTAAAATATTCTGCCAAACTATTGAGAATTGATAAAAAATATCCTTTTTCCTCTCTCTTGAGAGTATATTGGAACCAGAAATTATCCAATATGCATCTTTGAGCTTCATCAAGCTTGATATGGGGATTTGGCTTGAAATTGAATGTATTTGGTTGAAACATTTTCAGCCTATTTTCTTCTCCAAAGAAGAGATTTTCATCCTTTTGGCGAATAATCCTCTCCTCATTTCTGCAAATTTGATGCACGAGAAAATATGTTAGGTAAGGTATTATCCTTCCCCTTAATATGCTCAAAAATAACTTTATAACCATTCCCAGCTATGGTGTCTTCAAATAAGACCCATCTTCTAGTTGAGCTTTTCTTACTATTAATTTTATTGTAATATCGACATATAGCTTCACAATCTGTTCGCACTGTAAATTCTTTGAATCCTAGATATAGCCTAAATGCATTTATTGCATTTACAACTGCAAGGATTTCCCTATCAATATTATTTACCGTCTTTAATTTGTAACTTCCCGAAGCATATCTGCATATTTACTCATCTGCCTTTGGAGAGTATTTATTGGGCTTTTGTTTTAGTATCGCACCCCATCCTACCTTAGATGCATCTGTTTCAATTATAAAATAATTGTCTTCTAGAGGCAATTCTAGGGGTTTTAAATTATTGACCTTTTCCTTGATGGCCTTTACTAATTTTATATCTTCAGAATTGAAGTATTTTTGACCATTTTTCCTTAATTTAGCATATAAAGGTCCTGCTAACTTTGCTAAGTTGTCTATATAGTTTCGCGCATAGTTTACAATTCCTAAGAACTGCTGTAAAACCTTTTTATTGCTCATATTATCAGGAAACTCTAATATTTTCTTTGCAATATGTTCTTGTAGATATATCTTTCCTTCTCCTATTTCATGACCAAGGAAATTTATTTTTTCTTTGCAAATTTCCATCTTCTTTTTGGATAGTATGAGTCCATTTTGTTCTACCTTTCGAAAGAACACTTCAAGATGGGATATATGCTCTTTGTATGATTTTGAGAATACTAACAAATCATCTACATATACCAATATAAATGCTTGATTCTCATTAAATATATTTTGCATCTTTCTTTGAAATAGTGCAGGTGCATTCTTTAGACCTAATGGCATTACTAGCCATTCATAATGGCCTTGTGGACAAGTAAATGCTGTCCAAGGAATAGATTCTTCAGCCATTTTTACTTGCCAAAATCCTGCATTTAAGTCGAATTTAGAGAAATATTTACTTCCTTGTATTCTGTTAATCCATTCCTGCTTATTAGGTATATTGTATGCATCGTCGACTGTATTATCATTAAGCCTTTTAAAATTAATTACCATTCTGGATTTACCTCTTACTTCTTCAGCGTGATTTCTGACTATGAATGCAGCAGACTGATGTGGGCTTCTGCTTTCTCTTATAGCTTTTAACTTTAATAACTCTTCAATATGCATTTTGAACTCTTCGATATCTTTAGGAGTAGCTTCTATTGGTCCTGACTTAATTATATAATATGGATTTATGATATTTATTTTGCAAACTATAGAGTTCTTATCCCAATGTTTCATGGGTATTTCTCCAATAATTTGTATGCTTTCTAGTCTTTGCACAATCTTATCTATATCTTTTTTAGATTTTATATCTCTATACCAATTTGGAGAGAATGATTGTAACCCAATGCATTCTGTACATGTATTTTCTATATGATATTCTTCTATGGTCTCACTAAGTTCTTCGTCTTTACAGAATTCAAGGGGATCTGGACTTGCGCCATATTCATCATCTAAATTAGATATTTCTACATTTTGTAAGGACTTTCTTTGTTTTCTTACTTCAGATATGTATGGAACATTATCTTGATAAGGGATAAATGTTACCCCTTCTTCATGTATGATTGTGGTTTGTAAGGATTGTTGTAAAAGTATTAACCCAATTATCATATCATCATTTATTACTGACAAATCTCTTATTGTAATTTCATCTATTATATATTTTGTGCCATTTATGTAAGCTTCAATATTATATGCTAGCTGATTATGTATCTTCTTTATTCCTGACATATCGGTAGATACTTCAGCTTTATTATCATCTATAGTTTCAACTATTTCAGGACATCTCATAAAATATTTATCATGGATGATGTTCTTAGTGCAACCAGTATCTAATAGTGCCAGTATTTTATATGAAATATTTGGCTTAAGAACACTGGGATCCTTATTCCTAACACTTCTTTGAATGGTAATTGAACAATATATTTGTTTCCAAAACTAGTAATTGCATCTTTCAATTGTATTAATTTGTCTCCTTTTTTATCCCTTACTGTTACCATTTGCTCTTTCATTTCCGTGATTTCAGCAACATTATTGTCTTGCTTATTACTATTTTGTAACTCATCTTTAAGTGTTTCTAGTTCCGCTTCTAGCTCATTTATTCTATTTTCTAAATTTCTAACCCTACTGGATAATATTCGTTCTTCTGGTTCTAATTCTATTTCTTGTCTCCACTTTTGATTATTGGCTCTTAGACATGAGGCACATGCTTGTTTTAAACACAAGCTACATGTGAACCTATTGTCTTGGCTTGGGTAATATATACAGAAAGCACATTTTATGTTATAATCACCTTTTCCTCTAATCCAATCATGTTCACAATCTACTTGGTTCATCATTTCAATTTTTAAACCGGCTAATTCATCTATCAGGTCTATTTCATCTTCACTTGATTCATATTCTGGAGCCTCATTTTCTACTTCATCTGTCTCTATAATTGAATATATTGACTCATCGTCTTTTATTTCATCATCACATACTAATATATTCTCATTAACGCTATCTATAATTAATACTATTTCTTGTTCTTCATATTTGCTAGAGTATCTTTTCTGGTCGTTATTAGGACAAGTTCTACTTAAGTGATCAGGAGAGTTACATATGAAACACCTGCATGTTTTATCATAGGTTTTCTTACGATTATATCTTCTTACATTTCTTTTATGCAAGAATGGGGCTCTATTGTCTGACCTTCTTAAGAAATATCTTTTCTTTGTTCTAAAATTTCTATTATCTCTCCTTTGTGGTTTATAATATTTGTTTTTCCTATGCCTTTCTTCTCCATATGTTAGTGGTATTTGGACAATGTTATTGCAAAAATTGTAATCTCATTTCTTCATAGATCTTTGGGCTTGAATGCTAGTACACACCTTTCTTAATTGTTTGAAAACAAATGTTATGGCTTGGGATATATTTACCACATTTCCTCATGTTTCTTTTTTATACTCCTCAAATATTATGGAACCTAGAGGATCAGGCAACTTATTAAAATATCTTTCTACTACACCTACATTAAAACCTTGTTTAGCAGTAGTAGCATTATACAAATAATGCTGGGAAAATTCTTTTATACCTTTCCAGCTAGTTAATGTTAATTTTTCTATTTCTCTTAACCTTTCATTTTTAATGAGGTATGTCCTAATTCTGGATCTTCTGCTATGATCATATTTGAGATAACATTCGCAAAGTTATTAGGGTCACTTCCTGCCCTTTTTAATTCTTCATATTGACTAGGGTATGACTCTACCCATTGTTCCCATAGAACTTTTACAGATTCTCCTAAAAATATTTCAAGATATGTTAACATATCTTCTACCTTAGTGCCTATATTATACTGATTTTGTATATATTTTTGCACTATTAAACCTTTCCATATGCTGATTATATTCGGCCAATCTATTGGATCATGAGCTGCTAGGTTTAATATAGCGCCATCATTCTTATAATTCTGAAATTGCACTGGTTTTTCAAAATCTCTTCTTTTAGTACCCATATATCTATATTGCCCTGGGATATATGTAGGTTGATAGTCATCTTTTTCTGGTGGCCATTGTCCAGCTGATCTGGTAGGTCTTTCTCTTTCTCCTTCTCTTTTTACAAACGATTCACCATATCCTCTTCTCCTTTTACCACTATTTTCTACTTCCATGGCTTCCATTGCATTATCTAAATTATGCAGACCCACATCATCTAGTGAGTTGTAAAAATCACTATTTTGTTCTGAATCATCATATCTTTCATCTTCTAACCACATTTGTTTTATTAATTTTTTCTCCTCCTAATAACTTTCTAATAATAACTTGTTATTGAAATCCCATTGCTCTTCTTCACTAATAACTTCTTCATTTTGAACAATATTCTTATCCTTATTATTATTATTATCATTATTATTAATGATAGCATTTTTATTAATAATAGCATTTGCTTTTCTTTCTGCGGATGCTATAATTTTATCTTCCATGGTTAAACTACTAGTTGCAAACTTTTTATCATTTTTTAGTTTCTTCAACCTTGCAATTTCTCTAATGATAAATAGTTCTCTTTCTCTAATTTTAGGCCAATCCTTTCTCATAGAATGATTATATTCCCATTCAATATGCTTTAGTTTCGTTTCCCAATGAATTATTTCATCATCTAAATCAGCCTTTTCCATGCATTAAGATATACCTTTATTTTTCTCATCATTAATTTCTGATTCTGACATAAAAGATCCAGAGTCTTCTATTGATGCAACTTTATAGTTCATAAATCGAATACTGCTACTTCCTTCACAATTTTGATAGCTTATGTAGTTTTCAGGTTGCTTTAATTCTTTTTTCTCTATTAATTCACCTATCTTCCATTCTTCTCCAGCTCTTTCTTCAGAACCAATTTTAAGAGGATTCATAAACTTTATACCTTTTGATTGCATACTATCAATTACGTCATTCACATTTACTCTATATCTGGAGCTACTTCTATTAGTGAGCCTTCCTATAAATTCTATGCCTACTAGCAAATTTGTTCCTTTAAAATCTTCATAACCTTTAGTTTGGAAACCAAGACTCATTTTTTCAATAAATTCTTTTACGGGCATCATTAGGTCTGGAGCTATATAGGTTATTAGTCTATTTTCATTCATGTCTCCTTCCAAAAATCCTAATGCTGCTTTGTCCACAGATTCCCATCTTCTGTCTAATAAGGTTATCAAAACCTTCGCACCTAATTTCTTCCTTGTCATACCTTTGACTCCTATGATATACATGCCTTGATGAATATATTTGTAACCACAATATTTTAATTCATTTTCAATATTTTTGCTTACAATTCTTAAATCTACTGGATGTGTTAACACACTTAATTCTACTTCTCAAGATATTCTGTATAGACCACTTTTACTTTCAAACATACCCATGTGATATACTTGTTGTGGTTTTATTTTTCTTAAGATAGAAAAGGATTAATAATGATATAATTTGGACAGCACTCCGACTGAAAAGAAAAGGAATTGAATAAGAACTTGATAAGACGAGAAGATACTTGGTGAAATCAACAACACACTGCCTCCAGAACTATTGAAAGAATGGCACAAGGGGGTAAGAACGATTTTAGACAGCACTCCGGTTGAGAAAGGATGTAAAACTTGATAAGATGAGAGAACTGGCATGAAAACACAACACTCCGATCGAATGGATAAGCAAAGGAAAGAACATGATCCTGACGAAACAAGAAGATGAGTTGAAGAGAGCAACATCACAATGCATCCGGAAGAAAGAAATAGACGATAGATAAATTAAAAAGAAGGAATTGAGAAGAAAATGACAACTTCTGCCACCAATGATCTTGGAAGGCACCCTTCCAAGAAGGTTAAAACGTAGTTGTTGGGAAAGACCAACAACAAAACGAATAAGTTTGTAGTGGGCTTATGGAAAAACATCTCAAAACTATGAGGTGAAATTTTTGCCACTAACGGAACCAATAGATTGGATTGATATCAGCAAGGAGACGAGAAACTATTTCACCGGAAGGATAAATGAAAAACTTGGGTCATTTATAAACACCATAAATAGCAACATTCCCAATGGAAGGCTTTCGGTGAAATCTAAACCGAGATAACTCCAATGAAGAGATTGGTGGATTTAAATACCTCACTCTTGAAAACATGTGAATCATGAAACATGAACTCAAATTATCAAAAATGACATAATACCACCTCCAAAGATACGGAAGAAAGAATTGCACTTCGGATAGAAAGATGAAGAATGCTTGAGCTCCCTAGAAATGAATCTCGATGAAAACTTCGAGAAGGAAATAAATCCTTGATGAACCATCATGTAGAACCTCCATGAAGAACTCTGTTAAACAAAAGAATGATCAAACGGAAAGAAAGGGTAGTTGAAAACACAAGGTGAAGCCTTGCAATGATTTGATGGATCTCCGTGATAATAAACTGAGAAGACTCTTGAATTGCTCCGGATAGGTGAAAAGAATTCTCACGAACAAAACAATTACGGGAGGATGGCAACAAGCTAGAATCACGAATCTTGAAGAGAATTGATTAGATTAGGAGGAAAAACTCTTCTTCGGTCTCCAAATCCTGAGAATGACGATGAGAAACACCAACAAAAAATATTTAGACACTCCGGAATGAAGAATGGAAAGGTTGAGCCAACGATGAAAAGAATTTAACCGATCTTGGAGAAAGACATTTGACTGATGACAATTCATTCTTACGTCAAACTTTAGAAAAGAATTTGAAAAGCTCCGGAAAAATAAGAAGAGTCAGGTAAGATCCTGGGAAAAAAACCTGTGGGTTAGGGCCCACTCAAGAGAAAACACTGTTAGAATGATTGACAAGAGACATTTCACCGGTTGAATTAAAAGACTTGAATGAGATAACATCCTCGAAAGAACTTGAACGAATGTAGAGTGGAAACACGAATCTTCGAGATATCTTGAGCACTCCAGAACAATAGAATGGCAAGCGGGGAAGATTAGGAGGTGCACTGTCATAAGTAAGCATTGAAACGAGGAAAATATATGATCAACAAAGCTTGACTTGAAACCACCGGAGAAGAAAAGGAATGAGGAATGACGAACTTGAAGCTCCGTTAGAATCTTCATGAGAATCACCGGATAAGAATATTGATAGAAAAGAATGGAGAGACTTCACATCAATAAGATGGATACTTGAATAAGAAATCTGAGTCCTTGACGAAAAAGGGTGGGTGGGCGGGAAAAACAAAGGCAACTCGGAGACGGATGAAACAAACACCGTTGAGAAAGCTGAGATTGAATCTTGCGAATGTTGAAGTGATCGGATCCACTTGAAGAGAAGCACACCGGTTGAACAAGATTGGCATAACAATCTCGATTATCAAGGAGGATTAGTATTCGCATAGGAGTATGAGAACACCACTTAGGAAAGGGATGGAATCAACATTTAACTTCGAAGCAACTCGAATACCACATCTCAAAACAAAAACAAAGGGTTGGCTTGCAGAATAAGCCGGAACAAACATATGATAGAGATTTCGTCCGAAGTTTTCGTGGTGGGGCCTACACGGGCTCGATCGTACAGCACCATCATGTACAAGGCAGTGCACATGACATACGAAGCATCCCCGAGTCGGCATAGCCAAGGACTCTTTAAGACACAATGAGACCACTGTAAAACCGACCGTGAATAGGCGGACCACTAGACGTCGAACCCCAATTTCATATCGTACATCTGCCGGAAAGATATCCTAAGAGCTACTTGAATTCCCACCTATGAAACTCCCGAACCTTTCCGGTTATGCAATCAGGTGTTGGGGATACAGGGGAAGCATAATATCTCACCCAAAACTAGCAAATCCTACATCCAGCTGTATCCATCCTTCAACACATAACCAAGAAACCTTCGGAAATCGTCTACCTAAACCTTCGAAAAGCATCCGTTATACAAGTTATGGCAATACTCCCGAACTCCCGCCCCAGTACTGGGTGGCGTCGAGGTTATCTCACCAACGAACTGCATAAAAGAGATTTTCGATGTCGGCGTACTAAACTCAGGTATTCCAGAATTGCAACGATAAAATTGTGACGACAGCACCTCGGAGCTCAACTCCCCGGGACACTGCCACAAAACCCCTGACAGGAGGCACCAAGACAATGTTCTCGTCACAAAACCATCGGAACGATTCCAAGATACCCGCGTGATCCTAAATTTTTTTTAGTGAAATTTGAGAAGAGAAGAGTCAAAACTCTACGTCAGGATGCCTTACCAAAGCAATCAGGAGACTTGGAAGTAAAAAGAATTCCTAAACTCTCCGATATATAATTCCTAAATGACTCAAAACATTTTTCTAGACACAACTCGGCTGCTAAAAACGATCAAGCAGTGGGGCTCCTAAGGTCGGGGAAGGCTCTGATTACCAACTTGTAACACCCTCGATGCGGCTATATCTCCCACATGTCGAAGCACGACTTAGAGGCATAACCGCATTGAAAGCAATGTCGCAAGTGAGGTAATCTTCACACAACCCATGTAATACATAAGGGAAAGAGATACATAGTTGGCTTACAATCGCCACTTCACACAATACATGAATAAAGCATTACATCATCCAAATACAATCAAGGCCCGACTATGGAGCCAAAATAAAAGAAGAACCCCAAATGCGACAAGGTCCCCGATCGACCCCAACTGGGCTCTACTACTGATCAACTAGAACGAAACAACATAAAGGACAAGATCTTCATCGAGGTCCTCCTGAGCTTGGTTGCGTCAACTGCACGGACTCATCGGCACCTGCAAGCTGGGTTTGGAAGAATCTGTGAGTCACGGGGACTCAGCAATCTCGCACCCTCGCGATCAAGACTATTTAAGCTTATGGGTAAGGTAAAGGTAAGAGGTGGAGCTGCAGCAAGCGACTAGCATATATGGTGGCTAACATACGCAAATGAGAGCGAGAAGAGAAGGCAAAGCATGGTCGATAAAAGTATGATCAAGAAGTGATCCTAAAACAACCTACGTCAAGCATAACTCCAACACCGTGTTCACTTCCCGGACTCCGCCGGAAAGAGACCATCACGGTAACACACGCGGTTGATGCATTTTAATTAAGGTCAACTTCAGGTTTTCTACAACCGGACATTAACAAATTCCCATCTGCCCATAACTGCGGGCACGGCTTTCGAAAGTTGAAATCCCTGCAAGGGTGTCCCAACTTAGCCCATGACAAGCTCTCACGGTCAACGAAGGAATAGACCTCCTCCAGAGACATTCCGATCAGACTCGGTATCCCGGTTCTACAAGACATTTCGACAGGGTAAAACTAAACCAGCAACACCGCCCGAATGTGCCGACAAATCCCGATAGGAGCTGCACATATCTCTTTCTCAGGGCACACTCAGATTGTCTTAGGTACGGGTAGGCCAGCCTAGATTTGCCCCTGGTGGCCACCGGCAGCTGACAGGTTGGACCAACACTCAGAGGAGCACTGGCCCGGGGGGGGTAAAATAATGATGACCCTCAGGAGCGCGACTCCCAAGGGAAAAGAAAAGGCTAGGTGGCAAATGGTAAAACCAATGTTGGGCATTGCTGGAGGAGTTTTACTCAAGGCGAACTGTCAAGGGGTTCCCACAATAGCCCAACCGCGTAAGGAACGCAAAATCCGGGAACATAACACCGATATGACGGAAACTAGGGCGGCAAGAGTGGAACAAAACACCAGGCATAAGGCCGAGCCTTCCACCCTTTACCAAGTATATAGATGCATTAATTAAATAAGATATATTGTGATATCCCAACAAGTAAACATGTTCCAACAAGGAACAACATCTCCATGTTCCAACAAGGAACAAACTTCAATCTTCACCTGCAACTAACAACGCTATAAGAGGGGCTGAGCAAAGCGGTAACATAGCCAATCAACGGTTTGCTAGGACAAGGTGGGTTAGAGGCTTGGTTCAACAATATGGGAGGCATGACAAGCAAGTGGTAGGCATCGTAGCATAGGCATAGCAAAAGAGCAAGCATCTAGCAAGCAAAGATAGAAGTGATTTCAGGGTATGATCATCTTGCCTGAGATCCCGCAAGGAAGAAGAACGAGTCCGTGAAGAAGACAAACGGACGGAGTCGAACGGTTCCTCACAAACGCGACGTTATTGGAACCAACCCGAAGAAGCAACACCGGAAAGAAACAAACAACATAGTAAACAACCAACACATCAACATGGCATGATGCACAATCGAGTATGATGCATGTCCGGTTTAATGAGGCCTGGCATGGCAAAGTGCACAAGCAATCCTACAAATTAAGTGGAGCTCAATATGCAACTCCGTTGCATATTGACGGAACACCACATCAATTATTTAGTTCACTCTCAGTTAGGTACTCAACAATATTAAAAGTTAGTTAACATGGCAAGAGGTGAAGCATAACAAAACTATACTATCTAAACAATTTAAATGGGGCCGGATATAACAAACAACAAATCCGGTAAATCCCCGTATGCATTTAGCAATTTAATGCAACAACAATTTAAACATTTTAATTCTTGTTATCATGATGCGGATGACATGAACAAGTTTATGCAATTCTTATTAAAAGTTGACAAGAGCATTATGAAGCATTTGTCCCCGTGGTGGAAAGGAAAGGGGTGCCACGGCAACGATACGAAAACGGTGCCACGGCAGTGTTCCGGTTCCGGTAACTCGATTGAGATACCGATGGAAAGGAGAAGTGTGCGGATGCGTGCAAAAGATGTTGGGGCGCTCCCGGATTCTGGGTGTCTCACGAGTTGGCGACAAGGAAACGAGTGACAATTTGGACATGGTGCAAACACGAGCATCTCAAACATCGCAAGCATTCGTTCATGGACGTCGTCTCGGGGTTATACCTTTGAAGCGTGCATTATCGGAACGGATCGAGTTCGGTGGTAGGGGTACACGTGTCAAAGGGGAAGTAGTTGTTCACGGGTCGTCGTGGGAAGTAGCGGTTCATGCGACGGTAGTTGAACTTGACGTTTGTGTTACACGGGTCTTCGGCGACGGTAGAGGTACAAACGTTCTCGCGGTACTTGGGTCGTCATGGAACTTGGCGCTTGCGGTATTGATAGCTCGAAGGGGTACTTGGCGTGTCCGAGGTCTCCGGCCGTAGTGGTACTTGATGATACGGGTAGTCGAACTTGACGAAAAACGGGTCTCCTCGGGAACTTGATGCATCCAAAATCTTCGGGTTTGTAGTAGTACTTGGCGGGTCATCATGTAGATGTACTTTCGAGAGGAAACTTGGCGCATTCAAAAATCTTCGGGGTTTGTCGTTGGACTTGGCGGTGCTAGTCTCCTCGGTTCAACAGTGATATGCAAAGGCCAAAACAATACATCTGAAAGCCACAGGGTTGTAGTCGTCTTGCTCCGGGTGTTGCAACTGTGGTGGAGGTCATCCATGGAGGGGCGCTAGTTGCCATAAAAGGGCCACGCCACGGGGCTCAGCGAGGGAGGCGGCGCGCAGGAAGAGCAGCTGCAGCAGCACATCATCGCTGCAGACACAGGAGGAGGAAGGCCATGGCAGAGGAGGGGCTTGTGCACGGGAGGGAGCAGCAAGGCGGCGCTGGAGGGAGAAGGCAAAAGAGGTCGAGACCATGGCAACTCGACGACGGCGCACGGAGGAAGAACAACTCCGGTGGTGGCCGTTCTCGCTAGGGAGGCGGAGCTCCTGCAAAACGATGGCGGCACGGCTGAGAAGATGGACGGCGGAGGTGCGCAAGACACTTAAGGGCGCGGGGGCGCGATGGAGCTCGGCGGGGTTGAGGACGACTGGTCCGGGCGGCGAAGGAGGCGCGGCCATGGAGACTTGGCGCGTCGCACGGGACTTGGGGCTCCGAAGGACGACGTCTGCGGGCGCAGGGCCTTGCTGGTGGCCCCGTGGGCGCGACGGCGGCGAGGAGGCCGACGAGGGTCCAGCCTGGATCCCTGGATCGAAGGAGGAGGGAGGATGAGGGGATCGAGCATGGCTGCGAGGGAGATGGGGGAGTCGGGCTTCGCTCCTCTGTGCGTGCGTGGTGAGAGTGGCGGCGGTGGAGAAGAACGAGAGGGAGAGATGGGGATCGAGTGGAGGGGATCGGGGCAGCTAGGGTTAGATCAGGCTGGGCCTTAGAGGCCGGCCCAGTATAGAGGGGCTGCACCTAGGGGGAGGGCGCCGGCTGGGCCTAGAAGGAGAATGGGCCTGCTGCTCTCTCTCACTCCTCTCTGATTTGCTTTAACAAAAAAAACAAATAGAGAGAAGAAAAATAAATAAAGAGAGGGTTAGGGAAAGAATATTTCAGAAAAAATATATTCTTGGAGCGCCGGAACTTTGCACAAATAGAATAAAATGGTTAGGCACTATTTTAGAGATAGAAAAATAATTCAAGTTTGAATTAGATTCAAGCTTGAGCCATTTTTGTATCCAACCAAAACAAGTCCAAAGGATCTGAAAATTGGAGGAGGTGTTCCTGGCACGGTCTAGAATTTATAGGAAAAGAATGGACATTAATAGAGAAGGGGGAAATGGAACTATCAAAAGACAGGAAATAGAAGGAAAGGAGAAAGAGGTGATGTATGGGACGAAGGCATGGGGAAATATTTGCA
This sequence comes from Triticum urartu, assembly GCF_056163025.1. Taxonomy (NCBI): domain Eukaryota; kingdom Viridiplantae; phylum Streptophyta; class Magnoliopsida; order Poales; family Poaceae; genus Triticum; species Triticum urartu. The sequence goes on along the minus strand of NC_141876.1, from coordinate 345,709,965 downwards.
AGTGTGTTCGTGGGTGATTCCGAAAATGGAATATTTAATATAGCTCCCTAATATCGGGCGGATATGTTATAAAGAGAACTCACCATGTGAATTCCCTCAATTTAAATGGACCGAAGATCCATACGATTTATTTATTCAACTTGAGATGCAAAGATTAATGACATGATGGCATGATGACATGATGCAATGCACATGATGCAATGATGAATGCAAAGAACCAAACAAGTCACACGACGGAACCTGGAAACCCTGGAAGGCATCTGAAGCTCCGGTCTTGGGGCATTACATCACTCCACCACTACGAGAGGATCTCGTCCCGAGATCTAGAATGGCACCGGAGGGAAAAAACGGAAGAGAAAGAGAAGAGGTAAAACTAAGTTGCTTCTTTGACGAATGAGTGAAACCAAATAACCTTGCGAGGTTGAACAAATTCGAGACAGAATACAACGAAGGTGAACAAGGTCAAAAACACTCCTTTAGAAAAGAGGAACAAAGAACATTGCGAAAAAACCTTGAGGTTGAAGGGCAAGATAAATATTGAAACCACTCCGGTTAAAACAAGATAGAAAAGGATTAATAATGATATAATTTGGACAGCACTCCGACTGAAAAGAAAAGGAATTGAATAAGAACTTGATAAGACGAGAAGATACTTGGTGAAATCAACAACACACTGCCTCCAGAACTATTGAAAGAATGGCACAAGGGGGTAAGAACGATTTTAGACAGCACTCCGGTTGAGAAAGGATGTAAAACTTGATAAGATGAGAGAACTGGCATGAAAACACAACACTCCGGTCGAATGGATAAGCAAAGGAAAGAACATGATCCTGACGAAACAAGAAGATGAGTTGAAGAGAGCAACATCACAATACCTTCGGAAGAAAGAAATAGACGATAGATAAATGAAAAAGAAGTAATTGAGAAGAAAATGACAACTTCTGCCACCAATGATCTTGGAAGGCACCCTTCCAAGAAGGTTAAAACGTAGTTGTTGGGAAATACCAACAACAAAATGAATAAGTTTGTAGTGCGCTTATGGAAAAACATCTCAAAACTATGAGGTGAAATTTTTGCCACTAACGGAACCAATAGATTGGATTGATATCAGCAAGGAGACGAGAAACTATTTCACCAGAAGGATAAATGAAAAACTTGGGTCATTTATAAACACCATAAATAGCAACATTCCCAATGGAAGGCTTTCGGTGAAATCTAAACCGAGATAACTCCAATGAAGAGATTGGTGGATTTAAATACCTCACTCTTGAAAACATGTGAATCATGAAACATGAACTCAAATTATCAAAAATGACATAATACCACCTCCAAAGATACGGAAGAAAGAATTGCACTCCGGATAGCAAGATGAAGAATGCTTGAGCTCCCTAGAAATGAATCTCGATGAAAACTTCGAGAAGGAAATAAATCCTTGATGAACCATCATGTATAACCTCCATGAAGAACTCCGTTAAACAAAAGAATGATCAAACGGAAAGAAAGGGTAGTTGAAAACACAAGGTGAAGCCTTGCAATGATTTGATGGATCTCCATGATAATAAACTGAGAAGACTCTTGAATTGCTCCGGATAGGTGAAAAGAATTCTCACGAACAAAACAATTACGGGAGGATGGCAACAAGCTAGAATCACGAATCTTGAAGAGAATTGATTAGATTAGGAGGAAAAACTCTTCTTCGGTCTCCAAATCCTGAGAATGACGACGAGAAACACCAACAAAAATTATTTAGACACTCCGGAATGAAGAATGGAAAGGTTGAGCCAACGATGAAAAGAATTTAACCGATCTTGGAGAAAGACATTTGACTGATGACAATTCATTCTTACGTCAAACTTTAGAAAAGAATTTGAAAAGCTCCGGAAAAATAAGAAGAGTCAGGTAAGATCCTGGAAAAAAACCTGTGGGTTAGGGCCCATTCAAGAGAAAACACCGTTAGAATGATTAAAAAGAGAGATTTCACCGGTTGAATTAAAAGACTTGAATGAGATAACATCCTCGAAAGAACTTGAACGAATGTAGAGTGGAAACACGAATCTTCGAGATATCTTGAGCACTCCAGAACAATAGAATGGCAAGCGGGGAAGATTAAGAGGTGCACTGGCATAAGTAAGCATTGAAACGAGGAAAATATATGATCAACAAAGCTTGACTTGAAACCACCGGAGAAGAAAAGGAATGAGGAATGACGAACTTGAAGCTCCGTTAGAATCTTCATGAGAATCACCGGATAAGAATATTGATAGAAAAGAATGGAGAGACTTCACATCAATAAGATGGATACTTGAATAAGAAATCTGAGTCCTTGACGAAAAAGGGTGGGTGGGCGGGAAAAACAAAGGCAACTCGGAGACGGATGAAACAAACACCGTTGAGAAAGCTGAGATTGAATCTTGCGAATGTTGAAGTGATCGGATCCACTTGAAGAGAAGCACACCGGTTGAACAAGATTGGCATAACAATCTCGATTATCAAGGAGGATTAGTATTCGCATAGGAGTATGAGAACACCACTTAGGAAAGGGATGGAATCAACATTTGACTTCGAAGCAACTCGAATACCACATCTCAAAACAAAAACAAAGGGTTGGCTTGCAGAATAAGCCGGAACAAACATATGATAGAGATTTCGTCCGAAGTTTTCGTGGTGGGGCCTACACGGGCTCGATCGTACAGCACCATCATGTACAAGGCAGTGCACATGACATACGAAGCATCCCCCAGTCGGCATAGCCAAGGACTCTTTAAGGCACAACGAGACCACTGTAAAACCGACCGTGAATAGGCGGACCACTAGACGTCGAACCCCAATTTCATATCGTACATCTGTCGGAAAGATATCCTAAGAGCTACTTGAATTCCCACCTATGAAACTCCCGAACCTTTCCGGTTATGCAATCAGGTGTTGGGGATACAGGGGAAGCATAATATCTCACCCAAAACTAGCAAATCCTACATCCAGCTGTATCCATCCTTCAACACATAACCAAGAAACCTTCGGAAATCGTCTACCTCAACCTTCGAAAAGCATCCGTTATACAAGTTATGGCAATACTCCCGAACTCCCGCCCCAGTACTGGGTGGCGTCGAGGTTATCTCACCAACGAACTGCATAAAAGAGATTTTCGATGTCGGTGTACTAAACTCAGGTATTCCAGAATTGCAACGATAAAATTGTGACGACAGCACCTCGGAGCTCAACTCCCCGGGACACTGCCACAAAACCCCTGACAGGAGGCACCAAGACAATGTTCTCGTCACAAAACCATCGGAACGATTCCAAGATACCCGCGTGATCCTAAATTTTTTTTAGTGAAATTTGAGAAGAGAAGAGTCAAAACTCTACATCAGGATGCCTTACCAAAGCGATGAGGAGACTTGGAAGTAAAAAGAATTCCTAAACTCTCCGATATATAATTCCTAAATGACTCAAAACATTTTTCTAGACACAACTCGGCTGCTAAAAATGATCAAGCAGTGGGGCTCCTAAGGTCGGGGAAGGCTCTGATTACCAACTTGTAACACCCTCGATGCGGCTATATCTCCCACATGTCGAAGCACGACTTAGAGGCATAACCGCATTGAAAGCAATGTCGCAAGTGAGGTAATCTTCACACAACCCATGTAATACATAAGGGAAAGAGATACATAGTTGGCTTACAATCACCACTTCACACAATACATGAATAAAGCATTACATCATCCAAATACAATCAAGGCCCGACTATGGAGCCAAAATAAAAGAAGAACCCCAAATGCGACAAGGTCCCCGATCGACCCCAACTGGGCTCTACTACTGATCAACTAGAACGAAACAACATAAAGGACAAGATCTTCATCGAGGTCCTCCTGAGCTTGGTTGCGTCAACTGCACGGACTCATTGGCACCTGCAAGCTGGGTTTGGAAGAATCTGTGAGTCACGGGGACTCAGCAATCTCGCACCCTCGCGATCAAGACTATTTAAGCTTATGGGTAAGGTAAAGGTAAGAGGTGGAGCTGCAGCAAGCGACTAGCATATATGGTGGCTAACATACGCAAATGAGCGCGAGAAGAGAAGGCAAAGCATGGTCGATAAAAGTATGATCAAGAAGTGATCCTAAAACAACCTACGTCAAGCATAACTCCAACACCGTGTTCACTTCCCGGACTCCGCCGGAAAGAGACCATCACGGTAACACACGCGGTTGATGCATTTTAATTAAGGTCAACTTCAGGTTTTCTACAACCGGACATTAACAAATTCCCATCTGCCCATAACCGCGGGCACGGCTTTCGAAAGTTCAAATCCCTGCAAGGGTGTCCCAACTTAGCCCATGACAAGCTCTCACGGTCAACGAAGGAATAGACCTCCTCCAGAGACATTCCGATCAGACTCGGTATCCCGGTTCTACAAGACATTTCGACAGGGTAAAACTAAACCAGCAACACCGCCCGAATGTGCCGACAAATCCCGATAGGAGCTGCACATATCTCTTTCTCAGGGCACACTCAGATTGTCTTAGGTACGGGTAGGCCAGCCTAGAGTTGCCCCTGGTGGCCACCGGCAGCTGACAGGTTGGACCAACACTCAGAGGAGCACTGGCCCGGGGGGTAAAATAATGATGACCCTCAGGAGCGCGACTCCCAAGGGAAAAGAAAAGGCTAGGTGGCAAATGGTAAAACCAATGTTGGGCATTGCTGGAGGAGTTTTACTCAAGGCGAACTATCAAGGGGTTCCCATAATAGCCCAACCGCGTAAGGAACGCAAAATCCGGGAACATAACACTGATATGACGGAAACTAGGGCGGCAAGAGTGGAAGAAAACACCAGGCATAAGGCCGAGCCTTCCACCCTTTACCAAGTATATAGATGCATTAATTAAATAAGATATATTATGATATCCCAACAAGTAAACATGTTCCAACAAGGAACAACATCTCCATGTTCCAACAAGGAACAAACTTCAATCTTCACCTGCAACTAACAACGCTATAAGAGGGGCTGAGCAAAGCGGTAACATAGCCAATCAACGGTTTGCTAGGACAAGGTGGGTTAGAGGCTTGGTTCAACAATATGGGAGGCATGACAAGCAAGTGGTAGGCATCGCAGCATAGGCATAGCAAAAGAGTGAGCATCTAGCAAGCAAAGATAGAAGTGATTTCGAGGGTATGATCATCTTGCCTGAGATCCCGCAAGGAAGAAGAACGAGTCCGTGAAGAAGACAAACGGACGGAATCGAACGGTTCCTCACAAACATGACATTATCGGAACCAACCCGAAGAACCAACACCGGAAAGAAGCAGACAACATAGTAAACAACCAACATATCAACATGTCCTGATGCACAATCGAGTATGATGCATGTCCGGTTTAATGAGGCCTGGCATGGCAAAGTGCACAAGCAATCCTACAAATTAAGTGGAGCTCAATATGCAACTCCGTTGCATATTGACGGAACACCACATCAATTATTTAGTTCACTCTCGGTTAGGTACTCAACAATATTAAAAGTTAGTTAACATGGCAAGAGGTGAAGCATAACAAAACTATACTATCTAAACAATTTAAATGGGGCCGGATATAACAAACAACAAATCCGGTAAATCCCCATATGCATTTAGCAATTTAATGCAACAACAATTTAAACATTTTAATTCTTGTTATCATGATGCGGATGACATGAACAAGTTTATGCAATTCTTATTAAAAGTTGACAAGAGCATTATGAAGCATTTGTCCCCGTGGTGGAAAGGAAAGGGGTGCCACGGCAACGATACGAAAACGGTGCCACGACAGCGTTCCGGTTCCGGTAACTCGATTGAGATACTGATGCAAAGGAGAAGCGTGTGGATGCATGCAAAAGATGGTAGGGCGCTCCCGGATTCCGGGTGTCCCATGAGTTGGCGACAAGGAAACGAGTGACTGTTTGGACATGGTGCAAACACGAGCATCTCAAACATCGCAAGCATTCGTTCACGGACATCGTCTCGGGGTTATACCTTTGAAGCGTGCATTATCGGAACAGATCGAGTTCGATGGTAGGGGTACACGTGTCGAAGGGGAAGTAGTTGTTCACGGGTCGTCGTGGGAAGTAGCGGTTCATGCGACGGTAGTTGAACTTGACGTTTGTGTTACACGGGTCTTCGGCGACGGTAGAGGTACAAACGTTCTCGCGGTACTTGGGTCGTCGTGGAACTTGGCGCTTGCGGTATTGATAGCTCGAAGGGGTACTTGGCGTGTCCGAGGTCTCCAGCCGTAGTGGTACTTGATGATACGGGTAGTCAAACTTGACGAAAAACGGGTCTCCTCGTGAACTGGATGCATCCGAAATCTTCGGGTTTGTAGTAGTACATGGCGGGTCATCATGTAGATGTACTTTCAAGAGGAAACTTGGCGCGTTCAAAAATCTTCGGGGTTTGTCGTTGGACTTGGCGGTGCTAGTCTCCTCGGTTCAACAGTGATATGTAAAGGCCAAAACAATACGTCTGAAAGCCACAGGGTTGTAGTCGTCTTGCTCCGGGTGTTGCAACTGTGGTGGAGGTCATCCATGGAGGGGCGCTAGTTGCCACAGAAGGGCCACGCCAGGGGGCTCAGCGAGGGAGGCGGCGCGCAGGAAGAGCAGCTGCAGCAGCACATCATCGCTGCAGACACATGAGGAGGAAGGCCATGGCAGAGGAGGGGCTTGTGCACGGGAGGGAGCAGCAAGGCGGCGCTGGAGGGAGGAGGCACAAGAGGTCGAGACCATGGCAACTCGACGACGGCGCACGGAGGAAGAACAACTCCGGTGGTGGCTGTTCTCGCTAGGGAGGCGGAGCTCCTGCAAAACGACGGCGGCACGGCTAAGAAGATGGACGGCGGAGGTGTGCAAGACACTTAAGGGTGCGGGGGCGCGATGGAGCTCGGCGGGGTTGAGGACGACTGGTCCGGGCGGCAAAGGAGGCGCGGCCATGGAGACTTGGCGCGTCGCGCGGGACTTGGGGCGCCGGAGGACGACGTCTGCGGGCGCAGGGCCTTGTTGGTGGCCTCGTGGGCGCGACAGCGGCGAGGAGGCCACCGGGGGTCCAGCCTAGATCCCTGGATCGAAGGAGGAGGGAGGCTGAGGGGATCGAGCGGGGCTGCGAGGGAGATGGGGGAGTCATGCTTCGCTCCTCTGTGCGTGCGTGGTGAGAGTGGCGGCGGTGGACAAGAATGAGAGGAAGAGATGGGGATCGAGTGGAGGGGATCGGGGCAGCTAGGGTTAGATCAGGCTGGGCCTTAGAGGCCGGCCCAGTATAGAGGGGTTGCGCCTAGGGGGAGGGCGCCGGCTGCTCTCTCTCACTCCTCTCTGATTTGCTTTAACAAAAAAACAAATAGAGAGAAGAAAAATAAATAAAGAGAGGGTTAGGGAAAGAATATTTCAGAAAAAAATATATTCTTGGAGCGCCGGAACTTTGCACAAATAGAATAAAATGGTTTGGACTATTTTAGAGATAGAAAAATAATTCAAGTTTGAATTAGATTCAAGCTTGAGCCATTTTTGAATCGAACCAAAACAAGTCCAAAGGATCTGAAAATTGGAGGAGGTGTTCCTGGCACGGTCTAGAATTTATAGGAAAAGAATGGACATTAATAGAGAAGGGGGAAATGGAACTATCAAAAGACAGGAAATAGAAGAAAAGGAGAAAGAGATGATACATGGGACGAAGGCATGGGGAAATATTTGCAAGTGTGTTCATGGGTGATTCCGAAAATGGAATATTTAATATAGCTCCCTAATATCGGGCGAATATGTTATAAAGAGAACTCACCATGTGAATTCCCTCAATTTAAATGGACCGAAGATCCATACGATTTATTTATTCGACTTGAGATGCAAAGATTAATGACATGATGGCATGATGACATGATGCAATGCACATGATGCAATGATGAATGCAAAGAACCAAACAAGTCACACGACGGAACCCGGAAACCCTGGAAGGCATCTGAAGCTCCGGCATTGGGGCGTTACATCTAATACTTGAATTAATAGTTGGATGATTGTGTTATTTTGTCTTATTATTACTTTGGAATCTTCTTTTGGGGAGTCGTGATCGGAGAATCTGACAGGAGGTGACAGGTATTTTGCTACTTCGTTTAATGCTTGAGTATATTCAGTCATATAATTATGAGATAATCAAAGTTTTAACTTCTTGCATCAACTTTTTTATTTCAAGTATATCTTGTCTTGATTCAGTGCGTGGGAGTGACTCTTTGCCTTTACTTAAGTAACGGCCTATTGATAGCACTATTCTTTAATATAATCGTTATTCGTGCAAACTGTATTCTGTCTTGCTTTTACTTCCTCTAGCTTATGTAAAGCTAGATTAATTTTATTATTCAACCCTGAATACTTATCAACAAACTTTTGGTATTCTTTGAATAAACTTTCAAATTTTTGGTCTAAATTATCTTGTCTTTTTCCCAAGATATGTAAAAGTTATATATCAAATCGACGAATGTATTTAACTGACTATGAGATGTATGCCAGATATGCTCTTCAGAGGGATTTACTCTACACCTTAAATTTCGATTTTCTTTAGTATTTATTACTTTACCTGCGCTAACTTCTAAGTTTAAATATTTTAACCTTTCAATGATTAAACGCTGGACCTGATACCAACAATATAGGGAAATAAATTTTTTACTAATTTATTCTAATCAATATTAATTAAGATTTTGATTAGGTTAATATGTGATTAGGTGAAAGTGGTAGACAGGACGTACTTTTTATCTTGAATAGTATTTACTACTCACTAGGTAGGGCACTATTCACAAAAGTGCTTTACTATTTAAAACACTATTTGAAATAGTACTTTCACTATTCACAGTAATATTTAATTTAATATGATTACCTTCACGTTCTAACTAGATTATTTATTTGATACAGGATCTATTCTGGGCTGGCGAGGCCAACAATTCGTTCGACGGTGTGCGTAGAGGTGTAAAATCCTACTCAGTACTCACCATATTTATCACTATGTTGTATCAGATGTAGCTAGTTACGTTCACTTAGCAGTTTTAATTGCAAATTTATGGGGTAAATTCCTATCGTCTTCCCAGGCAGTTCCACCCGAAGGGAACAATTCTCTACGGCCACAAGGTTCTCATTCAAACGCCACTCTGGGCTACACAGAGAACTACACACGCAGAGGTTTCTCCTATAGGATCCCTAGCATAAGAACTCGTCCCATAAATTCATAAATAAAAGTACTAAGTGAAACTAAGAAACTACATCATTTCAACAACATAATTTACATATGGTTTTCCCTTTCGGGAGGCCCCGAAGGGATTACACACAACTAGGAAATTACCTTCAAACTCTTGGCGAACTAAGCGCCTTCTTGGCTATTCTACTAACAGTGGTGGTGGCGAAACTACAAAGGAAGTGGTGCTCTAGTGGAGAGTCTCGATGCTCTGAGTGCTTCGTGCTCTCCCGTCTCTTTGTGTGTTCTCTTCTTGAGCCCAGCGTCTCCTTTTATAGCCACGAGGGATGGCTACAGGGTGGCATTCGGGAGCCTTCCTTCACTTATTTTACACACGGTAGTATGCACACGCGGCCTACTAGGGTATACGCGTGTCCTTCTAATAATATAAAGAAGTGCGAGAGAGTGCCGACAAGCTTCAATCTTCAGGAATCTTTGCTTTCTTCACGTGGCATTGTCCCTCGTGAATAATTGGCTGGCCTTTGTGTACCAGTCTTTGTTCTTCGGCCATACAGATCTTCATGCGATTAGCCTTGAGAGCCTCTTCTGCCTTCAAGAATCCTTGTGCCAGTGTATGCGTACATACATGCCAAGGCTGCTTACATTTTCAACATTGCTTTAAATTTTTATTTATTTATATAAATATATATATATATATATTTAGTTTTTAGTCTTTTTACAGGGGTCTTCCCTGCCCATATGATTGATATTACCTTATCAATATTTAAAGGATCTATTATGGGAATTTCTATCAATATTCGGGTCGGGTATAGGTCTATCAATTATTCGGGCGCGGAAGACCCGAATATTGATAGAAATTCCCATAATAGATCCTTTAAATATTGATAAGGTAATATCAATCATATGGGCAGAGAAGACCCCTGTAAAAAAACTAAAAACTAAAAATATATTTATATTTATATAAATAAAGAAAAAATTAAAGCAATGTTGAAAATGTAAGCAACCTTGGCATGTATGTACGCATACACTGGCACAAGGATTCTTGAAGGCAGAAGAGGCTCTCAAGGCTAATCGCATGAAGATCTGTATGGCCGAAGAGTAAAGACTGGTACACAAAGGCCAGCCAATTATTCACCGAGGGACAATGCCACATGAAGAAAGCAAAGATTCCTGAAGATTGAAGCTTGTCGGCACTCTCTCGCACTTTTCTATATTATTAGAAGAACACGCGTATACCCTAGTAGGACGCGTGTGCATACTACCGTGTGTAAAATAAATGAAGGAAGGCTCCCGAATGCCACCCTGCAGCCATCCCTCGCGGCTATAAAAGGAGACGCTGGGCTCAAGAAGGGAACACACAAGAGACGGGAGAGCACGAAGCACTCAGAGCATCGAGACTCTCCACTAGAGCACCACTTCCTTTGTAGTTTAGCCACCACCACTGCTAGTAGAATAGCCAAGAAGGCGCTTAGTTCGCCAAGAGTTTGAAGGTAATTTCCTAGTTGTGTGTAATCCCTTCGGGGCCTCCCGAAAGGGAAAACCATATGTAAATTATGTTGTTGAAATGATGTAGTTTCTTAGTTTCACTTAGTACTTTTATTTATGAATTTATGGGACGAGTTCTTATGCTAGGGATCCTATAGGAGAAACCTCTGCGTGTGTAGTTCTCTATATAGCCCAGAGTGGCATTTGAATGAGAACCTTGTGGCCGTAGAGAATTGTTCCCTTCGGGTGGAACTGCCTGGGAAGACGATAGGAATTTACCCCATAAATTTGCAATTAAAACTGCTAAGTGAACGTAACTAGTTACATTTGATACAACATAATGATAAATATGGTGAGTACTGAGTAGGATTTTACACCTCTACACACACCGTCGAACGAATTGTTGGCCTCGCCAGCCCAGAATAGATCCTGTATCAAATAAATAATCTAGTTAGAACGTGAAGGTAATCATATTGAATTAAATATTACTGTGAATAGTGAAAGTACTATTTCAAATAGTGTTTTAAATAGTAAAGCACTTTTGTGAATAGTGCCCTACCTAGTGAGTAGTAAATACTATTCAAGATAAAAAGTACGTCCTGTCTACCACTTTCACCTAATCACATATTAACCTAATCAAAATCTTAATTAATATTGATTAGAATAAATTAGTAAAAAATTTATTTCCCTATATTGTTGGTATATATATATATATTCTAATGGCTCATCACTAATTATGTTTAAATATACCTTCGCAATTCCCATGCACATCAGCCGGTATTCTTGGCAACCCAAAAATTCAGTTGAATAAGCAAACTATGGTAAGGAATCAAGCTATGAACTCAGTCGTACCTTAGTCTCCTGGCCGTCTAGTTCATCAAAGGCTTTATCTGCCTCATCTATGTCCTTCAAAGAAATACATGTAGAGTAAAACTCGCCTCGAATCCTTGAATCAATCTGTTGAAAAAGGAAAATGAATAAATCACTAATCTATGCATATAAGTTTATCGAGCAAGAAAGAAAAACTCTGAGAAAACCTTCTCCTCGATGCTCGGATTCCTAGAGAAATTTTAAGTAGCTCTTGACAAAGAAGGTAAACTGGAATTCTATGAGCGATGCTCGGATTCCTAGAGAAAATTTTAAGTAGCTCCTGACAAAAAAAGAGGGAGACTGGAATTCTATCTCACATCCAGTGGACTCAAGCTAGATTATTCTGAATTGAACTTCCCGAGCTAATTTACTGAATGCTAGTAGAAACTACAATCATACAGCTCAAATTTTAGGCTGTAAAATTAGTGCTTTCCCTATTAAGTATCTAGGTGCCCCTCTTCACTTTAGTAAAGTGAGAAGAGAGGTTCTGCAACCTACTATAGATAAGATCATCAAGCAAGCTGCTGGGTGGAGGGGGAGACTGCTTTCCTTTGGCAAGAGACTCATATTGGTCCAAGCCTGCTTAGCTAGCATCCCCACATACCTGATGGGTTTTATTAAATTCCCTAAATGGGTCATCAAGCTCATAAACTCCCAGCTAGCTCATTGTTTTTGGGATGATTATGAAGGCCACCACAAATATCATCTGACTGCCTGGAACTCTATTAACATGAGGAAAGAGTTTGGGGGTTTTGGTATTACTGACCTAGGAGATATGAATCTGGCTCTACTAGCCTCTTGGGTCAGTAGGTACTACAATGTTGAGGGTAAAATTTGGAAGAATATTATTGACTCCAAGTACAACCCTCAGAATAGCAACATATTTGCTTGCTCTGCTAATGGAGCCTCCCCTTTTTGGAAAGGGGTAATCTGGGCAGCCCAAGCTGCCAAACCTGGCTTTTCCTGGAAAATAGGAAATGGCAAAAGAACTAGGTTTTGGGAAGATCACTGGTTTGGCAATGCCACTTTATCCACCCAATATTGGGACTTATACAATTTAGCGTATGAGCATAATGTCACTATTGATAAAATCTGGGATGGGCATAATCCGAAGATTACCTTCAGAAGATGTTTTACTCAGGATCAAATGGCTACCTGGCATGAGCTTGTGGAGATAGCCAGTTCCATAAGTTTTGTAGAGGAGGAAGACACCCCTGTTTGGAATCTAAATTCTAAAGGGATATATATTGTCAAATCCTTCTACAAGTTTATAAATTTTAGAGGGGTCTTACCTACTTCCACCCCTGCTGTGTGGAATATAAAAATTCCCCCCAGGATTCAGATTTTTCTCTGGCTGTTGGTTAATAACAAACTCTTAACCAGAGATAATTTGAGTAAGAGACAGGAGGTGAGTGATCCCACCTGTGTGTTTTGCTCTGATCAAGAGTCTTGTTAGCATTTATTTAGCTCTTGTGCTGTTGCTGCTGAGTTCTGGAAAGCCATCTGTGTCATTACTGGAGTGACTGATGACATTAATATAATGTCAATCACTTCGTTTTGGCTCAGAGGAGATGGGTTCGTTGTTGTTAACATAGTACATGCAGCTGGCCTGTGGGCGATCTGGAAAACTCGCAACAATATGGTTTTTAACAATGTGTGTTGGCCTGGTCTGCAGGATATTTGGAGAAGAACAGCGACGAATCTGTCTACATGGGAATGCCTATCCTCGGGAGATGCCAATACAAAGCTAAATTGGGCGGTAAAAGAACTAGAAGCGAAAGCAACAAGCCCTCCACTGTTAATGTGGCCGGACCCTGGCTGAAGCAAGGCTTTTCCTTCTAGATCTAGCTGTCTGTCATTTGGCCGTTGAGCCTGCAGTTTTCTTTTTCGTTGGTGAAATAGTGCTCTAGCACTTCTAGCTATGTTTCTGCCAGTTTCTTTTACTTTCTCTGCGGGTAGCATATCTGCTGTTCGCCGTGAGCGTCAACTATGTAATGCACTTTGGACAAAATTTGTTTCGTTTCAAATGAAATGGAACAGGGGCGCTGCCCTTTTCTTCTAAAAAAAAACTACAATCATACAACTAATTTGCCGAATGCTACTCAAAAGAACTATCATCAACCAATATGGATGGGAGTAAGAGCAAGTACAGTAGCCTAAAATCTCTCCTCAAAATTTCAACCGCTATTTTAGTCTCACGCATTTTACTAATGTTGGGGAACCAACGAATCCATATGTTCATTATAGTAATGCCCTGCATTTAAATTCAGTGATCAGATTATTGCTACTGTAGCAAAGTAACACATGACAAACAACTGAATGAAATAAAAAAAACAAAAAAAACACAATGGTAGCAGCAACGTACACATCTAGCAGCATGAATAAATTGCAGACAATCCACACACATCCATCTCTAGCAAAAATCTATCGGATCACAAAATTCCAAAATGCGTCATCCTTCACATCTATACTAATATTACAATCGGCACTGTGATGTCGGCGGCTACTGTCTTCAGTACTCCCTCCCACCGTCACATGTTGGCTGTAATAAGGTATTACATTATGGGATGGAGGGAGTAACATTCACCTGTGTGAAGATATATTAGTGCCGGCAATCGATGAATGGATAATAACAAGGCATGTATACTCTAAGAGTTTGTAACCTCCAGTACGTAAAAGGAAACATTAATTATTTTCATACAAGCAAAATGCTTTACATACCTCAACAATTGTCCCCCTTGTAGCTAAAGTTCCAGCCATGGTGCGCCAACATTTAAGAAAATCCATGCTAGCTAGGATCCAATAAAATCCATGATAGCTAAACTTCCAGCAATTATGCCAAAACAATTTTCGGATATGTAACAGTACTGAAGATCATATGGGACCATAACAGTGTTGTCCCTGAGAGCATTGTCCCCAAAATTTATGCCTTCCCCTTCCATCAACATCATTTTGGTACGTAAAAAACAATGGGCTGAGAAATCTGCAAGTAATTTGTAAACCATTCATATGAGCGTAGTAACAATTATTATAGCCGAGTATTGGAATATCTGATTTATTGGAAAAGTACAGAACCACAAATATCTTTGAAACTGACATATGAAAGGGGATAATATTGCATAATTTTCACCTTTTAAGAGTGCCACTTCATTACAGACATGGGGTTTCTTTGCTTCAGTTCACCCCCTGTAGAAACATAAAGACTACATCAACTAATAAATCTAATGGTTCCAATAAATTGATATTTTTACTTGACAACATATGAAAATTGTGTCTGAACTACATCTATAAGGAAGTTGACTAAAAGGTGATTAATCACCTACAAAAACATGCATCTATACAACACAGGAGCAACCTTAATTCCTGCAGTATGTATACAGTAAAATATATGAAACAGAGACAGCAGAACCATAATTCATGCAGTATGTAGACATCTGAAGCAAGCACGTAGCTAATAAAAAACTGAATATGAAGTTCTGCGGGTCATTTGTTCGTCTTGACCACATTAGATCCTTCATCACATGTATGCAACTTTGCCCATGTAGAAGTGGAACACATAGCAGAATACATATTGATACCATCGGAGACGAATGATGTATTTGTCTTTCAATCCAAATCCCAGAAAGGAAGTTATAGTGATAAAAAGTTCAACACTGATATGTCTTGATTACCAGTTGACATAATTTGTGGGCGCTGGGCAGCATGATAGTTGGACCAGTATTTGTCCATCACCGCCACTGAAACCTGCAGTCCAAAACCTGCAAGTCATTTTTGGGCTGCTTGATAGTTGAAGACGATCTCAACTGCAGTGCGGCCAAAACCTGCAGTTCTATCAGGCATTTGTGATAGAACTACAAGTTTTGGCCGCACTGCAAAGCATAACAGATCTAGGCTCGAGTGGGGCTATGAATTATTTGTGACTGGGAAGAGAAGCTGGGATGAGAATCCTATCAGGCATTTGTTTTATCCCCGTGACACGGAGAAGATAAAACGTAAAGTTTTAGTGTTTAGCTCCCGCTCCCCCTAGCGCTCCCCTCTGCGCCGGCGGCCACTCCGGCACCGGCGGCCACCCAAAGCGCCGCCCTCCACTCCGGCGGCGGCGCCCACCTCTCCGCGGGGCCATGGCCTCTAGGGTCTCCCTCTCTGGTTCGTTCTCGTCGGAGTCCGACACTCCCCTATCTCCTTCGCCCTGCGTGGTGCCTCTTTCCTCCCCTCCCCCTGCGCCGCCGCGGCCGCAGCTTCGCTCCGCCATTGTCGTCCCCCAGATCTTGGGCACCCCTTTTGGGCCGATGGTGCAAGGCGGCGCGGCGGGGCCCTCCCGCGCTCCGGTGATGCGCCCAGCGCATGGTGGATGGCAGACCAAGCTGCCTCGGCGTCCGCGTGTGCCGCTGACCCGCGCCCAACGCCCGCCACGCCGGCGGCAGGAGGGGCGGAGGCGTGTCCTGACGGCGGCTCGCCCTCCTCCCTCCTCCAAGCTCCTGGTGGAGCTGTATGGATGCTGCTACAACTGCGGCAGCGATGGGCATATCTCCAGGGAGTGCACGAACCCCACGCTCTGCGTTCGTTGCCATGGGCCTGGTCACACCTCGCGGGGCTGCACCCGTCCGCGCAGCCCATCTCCGGTGGAGCAGCCGCCGCGCCCGCCGCCTGCTCTGCGGCTTCGGGCTGCGGATGGCCCGCGCCAGGCATCGCCAGCTTCACCCCCGCGCTCGCGGTCGCCGGCCCCACGCTCACGCTCGCCTGCGGACCTGCCGCCCCCTCCGCCGGCCCCACGCTCGCGCTCGCCTGCGGACCTGCCGCCCCCTCCGCCGGGTCCTCCGCCGCCGGGTGCGGTGCGTCTTTGGAGTCAGGTGGTGCAGGATCCGCCCGCGGCGTGGCGTCGATGGGAAGATCTGCAAGTCCGGCGTTCTAGGCACCTTTCGACCTGCCGGAGGACCAGCGCTCTCGGCCGGACCTGTGCTGTGTTGGGGAGGTGGAGGTGTGCTTTCTGGAAGCTGCGGAAGATACGCGCTCGCTTGAAGCGGAGCTGGCGCGGGGTATGCTGGTCACCGTCGTCGGCACCAGGCCGGTGGTGGATGTGGACGCGGCGGCGGCTGCGTTGCATGCCGCGTTCGGCGTTGGACCGGCGGAGATGTCCATTCGGCGCTTCTTCCCCGAGGATTTCCTCGTGCTCTTCCATGACGGCGCTCTTCGAGAGCGCATGGTGCGCGCCGGACATGTGGGGGCGCCCTGGTTCGAGCTCTCTCTGCGCCCATGGATTCGGCAGGCTCAGGCGACGGCGGCTTCCTTGCCGTACCTTGTCCCAATTTCGCTCCGGGGTGTGCCGGCGCATGCGTGGTGCCGGCAGACTGCCAGTGTGATCCTGCGTGGACTGGGCTACGTCGTCGGGGTTGACGAGGATACTGCAGGCAGGATTGACATGGTGGACTTCAGAGTCTGGTTGCGCACGGACCGGCCCAGACGGATCCCCAGCCGACGTCTCCTCTTCATTGACGAGCCAAGGTGCATACTTTGGTCGGAGGCGGATGGACGACGGTCGGCGGCCGGGCGTTGCTCAAGCGCGTTCTGGTACCCCATCGAGATCCGGGTGCTGCCGGGCGTCATGGTGGATGGTGACGGGGCGGCGCCGCCACCGCCACCGCCTCCCTCCGCTCCCACCGGAGACGATGGCCGTAGTAGGGGGTCCTCTGGTGATGGAGGTAGGGGAGGCCATTCTCGCCGCGCCGGTGGTGGCTCCGGCGGGTGCGCGCGCGTGCGTTCAAACCGCGCCTGTCTCGGTGAACCCGGTGATCAACAGCAGCTGTGACGCTTGCGTCAGAGATTCCTTCGTGGGTCCGGTGGACCGGCCTTTGGGCGTGGATAGGCCTGGGGCCGCCAGCTGGTCTGGCTCGCAGGTGGCGTCCTGTGCGGCCCCAATCTGGGCGCTGCAGACCGTTGGTTCCCCTCCATCGGTGCAACTGGCCAGATGGCGACGAAGCATGGGGATAGGACAGAGCGCTTTTCAGGTTGTAGGGCCCGGCGCGTCGGGGCTGCTGCCCTCTGCCGGGCAGAGCTTGGTGGAATCGGCCCAGATTGGTGGGTTGGTAATCCCACTGCAGGACATGTTTATGGAGGAGCACGATTCGGTTGGGGTTGGTGCAGCGGTGCAGGTGCTGTCGCTCTCACGCACGGTTTCGAATGAGATAGGGCAAGTACAGGCTTGGGAGACTTTCCAAGTCAGCTTGTCAGGTGGAGACTGCAGCCCAATGCATGTCGTCAGGCCATGCACGCCTATGGGGACTGCCCAGCTGGCTCCGCTGGAAGACAGGGACGGCCCAGCCCGGGTTTCCACGCCATGCACGCCTGGGATCGGGGAACCGATGGCCCCGCTCGATGCTGGCCGTGTGCTGGCACCAGGCCCGAGGCCATGCACGACGGCAGCCATGCAGATCGCCCCAGGGGGGATTTTAACGTGGAATTGGCTGATTTTCGTGCTGACATGCGTGTGCCAGTCTCTCCCGTGCTGCCGAGGCCTTCTGGTCGTGACATTGCCAACCCAGGGCGCCAGATCAGGAAGAAGCAAAGGTTGGACACAACTCCAAGGCGTAGCGCTAGGATTGCCAAGCGGGCGGCGACCAAGCAACAACAAGTTCTTATCCGAAAACTATGCTTGGCTCATGAAGGCGAGGTTATCTCCGAGGAGGCACTACGGATGTATGTGGACCTGTTCGCACGGCCACTCTCGGATGCGCATATTGCGGCTATTCTAGCCTTGTTCGGCTAGGAGTCGCCCCCGATGTCGTTGGTGGATAGCCCCATTGGGGTCTAGCTGCGTGGTCAGCCGCGTGGTATGCGTGGGCACTCCCAATGAATGCACACCCGCTAAAAGTTGTAGTGTGGAATGTTCGTGGGCTGAACGCTCGAGCTAGGAAGAACACGTTGTATCAAGTGGTGGTGGCGGCCAATCCGGCAATCGTCTGTCTTCAGGAAACTAAGCTCCAAATTGTATCGCTGAACGATGTGAGGCAATGTCTCGAAAACAAATATGAAAACTTTTTCTGCTTGCCGGCGGTGGGTACTCGTGGCGGGATTCTGGTTGCTTGGGATGACTCCGTCACCCATATACCCAACCCACATTACACTAACCATACGTTGACGGTGCTGGTTAAGTGCCCGGACGATGAGCAGGCATGGTGGCTCACAAGTGTCTATGGGCCGCAAGAGGAAGCAGACAAAATCGAGTTTATGCAAGACTTGGTGGATATCCGGGATCTGCACGCAGGGCCGTGGGTGGTGGCTGGAGATTTCAATCTCTTGGCTAGGCGGGAGGACAAAAGTAATGAGCTGGTTAACGGACAGATGTTGGGGAGGTTTAGAGCAAAGTTAAACAGACTGGAGCTCAAGGAGCTGTACCTCAATGGGAGGCGCTATACCTGGTCAAATGAGAGGCGAAACGCCACGATGGAGAAAATTGATCACGTGTTTGTCTCCAACGAGTGGGACGAGGCATTTCCGTCTTGCTTCCTGTCCGCTCTGGGGACGGCAATTTCGGACCAGTGCCCACTTATCTTGGATATGAATGTGGAGGTTAGTATGAGGAAAAGATTCAGGTTCGAGGCATTCTGGGTCAAGGCTCAAGGTTTTTTGGACGTGGTATAAGAGGCCTGGGCTTCGACGGCAGAGGCGACCAATGTGTACCTCACGCTACATAATAAACCGCGGGCTACGGCAATAAGCCTTCAACGGTGGAGCACTCGCTGGATTGGCAATGTGAAACTTCAAATTTCCATTGCTCTGGAGGTCATAAAGCAACTGGACGTTGCGATGGACTATAGGCCACTACCGGATGCGGAAAGAGGCCTGAGGAGCTGCTTAAAGAAGAAGCTGCTAGGGCTGGCCTCCCTTGAAAGAACCATAGCAAGACAGAGATCGCGTTTGTTGCAGTTGCGTGAAGGGGATGGCAGTACAAGGCTCTTCCATCAACAGGCGAGCCATCGGCAGCGCAAGAACGTCCTACGCTCGGTCAAGCACAACGGGCGCATATATTCTGGCCAGGAGGAGGTGGCTTCCGCAGTGGATGCATACTATGGCGCGACATTTGGTTACGCTGAGTCCCGGAGCTGCACCATAAATCTCAATGGGTTGGACTTGCCGCGGCTGGATCTATCGCAGCTTGAGGAGCCATTCACATACGAAGAGGTGGAAGGTGTCATTAAGGGGATGCCCCTGGATAAGGCGCCCGGGCCGGATGGATTTATGGGCCGCTTCTATGCCGCATGCTGGCATATTATAAAGGATGATATCATGAAGGCACTGGCCTGTTTTTACAATGGGGACGTCCGAGGATTGGCCGTGATCAACAAATCCCTCGTCACTTTGCTGCCCAAGAAGGATGGTGCCCTAGATGTGGTGGACTTTAGGCCGATCAGTCTTGTGCATGGTGTTATCAAGATCTTTGAGAAAGTCCTGGCATGCAGACTAGTGTGGAAGCTTCTAATGCTTGTGGGTAACCATCAGAGTGCTTTCGTGAAGGGCAGATCCTTACATGACAACTTCATGTTGGTTCGAAGTACAGCTCGAAGGCTGAATGCCTTGCGCAACCCGGCTATTCTACTCAAGCTAGACATTTCGAAAGCTTTTGACTCAGTTCAATGGCCGTTCCTTATTGAGGTGATGCAACAATTTGGGTTCGGCCCTAGGTGGAGATCATGGATCTGTGGTATCCTTGCAACTTGTACCACTACAATCATGGTGAATGGAGACCCCGGAGATACTATATACAGCTGTAAGGGGCTCAGGCAGGGTGATCCGATATCACCGATGCTCTTTATTCTCATCATGGAGCCATTGCAAAGGCTGTTTCAGCAAGCAACACAAAGAGGACTCTTGGAGCCGTTGGCCTCTCGAGGGATGAGGCAACGGTTGTCGATATTTGCGGATGACGTGGTGGTTTTCATCAAACCAAAGCCTGGAGAGCTCGAAGCTGCGAAGTGTATATTTGAGATTTTTGGGGAGGCTTCAGGTTTGCGGATGAATATGGCGAAATCCGCGGCCCTCCCGATAAGGTGCTCCGATCAGGAAATCGACATGACTAGCAATGTGCTAGGATGCCCGACAGGGTCCTTCCCTATAAAATACCTAGGCCTCCCGTTGGCACTACGGAAGCAAACTCCGGCGCGGTTGCAATATTTGGTGGATCAAATGGCAAATTGCCTCCCTAAATGGAAGGCAGCTTTGATGCCAAAGAGTGGACGGTTGACCTTGGTCAAATCGGTGCTATGTGCAATGCCCATTCATGCAATGATGGCCTTGGATATCCCAATGAAGACCATTGCTGCGATGAACAAAGTGTGTAGAGGCTTCCTATGGTGCAAGCGAGCTAATGCGAATGGTGGCAACTGCGCTGTCGCCTGGGACTCAGTCTGTGCTCCGAAGTGGGCCGGAGGACTGGGCATTCCGAACCTCAAATGGCTAAATGTGGCCATGCAAGCTAGGTGGCCATGGCTGCAACGGGTGGACTTGAGCAGACCTTGGAGTGAATTCACAATAAAGGTTCCAACAGAGGCACTCTGTTTGTTCCAGGCTGCTGCCAAGTGCGAGGCACATTGTGGACGGAACACCCTCTTTTGGGAGGACCGTTGGATTAACGGGATGAGGGTGCAGGAGATCGCACCAACTATATATGGCATGATCCCCCGGTGTGTGAGACTGACGAAGCATGTGGCACCGGCCATTGAGGATGGTTCGTGGGCTACGGATGTCGGCCCGGAGCTGGATGAGCAAGCCTTGAGGGAATTTTTATCCCTATGGCTGTGTGTGCATACGTGGGAGCCGGAGGTGGATGTACCGGACAAGGTTCCATGGTCCTGGGAGACGAACGGTCGCTATTCGGTGAGGTCGGCTTATGCGGCAAAGTTTTGGGGCCGTGAGGTGGCACCAATGGCGGAGCTTACTTGGACATCCAGGGCCTCCTCTAACTGCAAGTTCTTCACTTGGCTAGCACTATGAGATCGGTGCTGGACCTCGGATCGACTTGCGCGAAGAGGGTTGCCACATCAGGACGCATGCCCTTTTTGTGGCCAGGAGGAGGAAACGATTAACCATGTGCTACTAACATGCGTGTTCTCTCATGCTGTATGAGCTGTCATTTGTGAGGCTTTGGGCAAGATGCAATGGACACCGACGGCCCAAAACACGCTGGATTCTTGGCTGCAGGACAAGCAAGGACCCAACAATCTACGCCGCAAGGATCTGCATACTATCTTCGTTCTCACTATTTAGGAGTTGTGGAAGCATCGCAATGCTGCTGTGTTTGAAGGTGCCTCCCCCTCCATGGATGTGCTTATAGCTAGGATCAAGTCCGAAGGGAAGATATGGTCGTTGGCCGACAAGTTCAAAGGGGATGCTGAACCCTTCTTTGGTAGCTTAGAAAGGTGGGCGCGTAGGAAAGGATAAGTGTAACGGCAACCTTGTAAAATATGGTGGAGGCATTCTTTGCCTTTCTTCTTTAATATATAATATGCATGCTCGTGTATATTCGAGAGAAAAAAAAAAACCTGCAGTTCCTCGTGTGCCTCAAGTCGACGCCACATTGAAGCCCCATCGCCCTTGCTCCCCAGCATTCCCCTAAGCCCTAGATGCCCCTCATCGGAGCCAGGGAACTCGAGGAGGAGTGGATGGGCTACGTACGCGGCACAGGTGGAGAGGATCTGCGGGGATTGGCGGCAGCAGCATATATAGGGGAATGCCCGGGTGAGCCGAGCCGGAGATGGAGTCGCTGTCCTGATCCAAGTCTGTTGCTGTCCACCAACGCCAGCCACGCCTTGGACGAGGAGGATGCCAGCGCGATGGCGGCGGCGAGCGCGCATATCACCTCAAGCACGGACGATGTGCGTGTCCTCTCCGGCGGCCAGCCGGCCTCTTGCCGTCCACGGTGGCTAGTCACGCCTTGAACGAGGTGAAGGGGGACACCAGCGCCATGCCGGCGGCAGCGAAGAGGATGGAGACCTGGAGGAAAACGGATGCTGATGCAGTCGCAGTGCCTCCACCGCCTCGTCCACCGTGCGCGTCTCCTCGTTCCAAACACGGCGGAGGCGCCGACGTTGGTTAGCATTGGCACGGAGCGGGCAACAGCGACCATGAGGCCGACATGGTCGTTGGCGGTGCAACACTGTGTGCAGGACTACGTGATGAGGAGGAAGAGCTCGTCGATGACGCAGAGGAGCGCCCAGATGTTAGCCAGCGCTAGCGAGTTCTCGCCCGGATTTGAGGTCCAGGACCACAGCGGGTGAGCCATGGCGGCGTGGGTTAGGTCATCGCATGGAGGAGGATGAGGCGTGGATGATGTACTGAAGTGTATGGGAGATCGCGTTATTTTAAAAGAAGGAAAAAATCACACGGAACATTGAGATAATTTGATTCATTTGAGATGAGATATATTTTGGGGAAGGAACATGAGGGAATCCATAGCATGAAAAGATTTGATTATGTTGTGATTTTGGAAAGGTACGATTCTAATGAGATTTGTGGGGAGGAAAGGATTCATCATCGATGATCAATCCGGGTGAGCGAACCGGCAAGGGCTGGGACGTGGGATAGATGATGGAGAAAAAAACAGAAAACAATCGGTGGGATTCGGTTGACAAGAAAATCGGTGGAGGGATACGATGTGACGAGGCTTTTTTTGAAATAAAACAAGATTTTATTCATTAGCAATAACCAATACATCGTTTGTGAGAAGCGTTACAATTTCACTAATAGGCTCCTCAAACCAATCCGAAGTAGAAAAAAATCTAGCTAATCTAGCAAATTCATGTGCTACTTTATTAGCCTCTCTATTACAATGTTCGAATTTAGACATGATAAGATCACAAGCATAGTGATAGCAGTCATCGAAGATTGCCGCCGCCGCTCCTGCTGACTGTCCTCCATCCTGCATGGTCTCAATCACCTCTAGATTGTCCGAGTTGATGATTAGACGATTACACCCCGCCCTTTGCGCTAAATTTAGGCCAAATTTGAGAGCTAAGGCCTCCGCCATGAGAACATCTGCGCAGTGGTCTATCTTTCCATTCCCTCCTGCAATAAACCTACCTTTGTCGTCTCTCAATACTGCCCCCATCGTACCCTCCAGCAAGTCATGATCAAAAGAGGCGTCAACATTGAGTCTCGATGTGACGAGGCTTATTGATCGAGAGGTGGGATGGGAGGACAAACGATCGAACGACGTAAGAACCGGTTTAAACCAGAACCAGTGGGAGGGGGGATCTGTAGATAGATAAAAACCAGTGGTACGGGGGTGATGGAAGGTGAGAGAAAATAAAACCGGACGAAAATAAAACCAAAGTACTAGGCTACCAACTACTCCATTAGAGGTAGAGATTTTCTACTTATACTTGTCCTTATGTGGTGCCATCACCTACCATAAGATTAGTATATGATCTTTTTCATAATTTCTTTCCTTTCTCTTTTTCTTCCTTATTTCTTTTCTTTTATTTGCAACATGAAAGTAAAGAAAGCAAAACCTCAAACTAAATTTTATTATATATCTTGCACACGGTTACAAGGATAGATCACTAAGCAAACTCTCGAAAAGAAAGGTAATATATTTATATGTGAATCTTCTCTTCCATTATTGATTCTTTCATGAGTTGCATCATTGACTAATGCCATGTTTGGCAATCTCTAATAAAATTTTCTACTTATACTTCTCCTTATGTGGTGCCATCACCTACCATAAGATTAGTATATGATCTTTTTCATAATTTCTTTCCTTTTATTTATTTATTTATTTCTTTTCTCTTTTTCTTTCTTATTTCTTTTCTTTTATTTGCAACATGAAAGTAAAGAAAGCAAAACCTCAAACTAAATTTTATTATATATATTGCACACAATTACAAGGATAAATCACTAAGCAAACTCTCAAAAAGAAAGGATTGAACTAAACTTTTATTCATCTAAAGCAAAAGATTGAACTAAAATAAGTAAAGGCAAAAGATAATGAGATGATATGATACCGGGGCACCTCCCCCAAGCTTGGCGGAAGCCAAAGGGAGTGCCCATACCCGATACTCAATTCTCTTTTGGTGATGAAGAATAAGGCAGTGGTGATGAAGCGATCCTATCCTTAATTAAGGATCAAGAGATTCTCCAATCGACGGATGACACTCCGGAGATGGATGATATGCTCTTGATGCAAAATATTTTCTCGAGTGAGATACTTATTTTGCACGCGAACTATTTCAATGATGCGAAAGTGTGACAGCCTGGCTTATTAGGGATGACAGACTACTCATATCAATAAGGAATTCCTTCTTTTCCAGGAGCCCATTCGGAAAGAACTCCAAAGTTAAGCGTGCTCAGCTTGGAGTAATTTCAGGATGAGTGACCGACCGGGAAGTTGCTCCCGGGTGCGCATGAGTGAGGACAAAGTGCGTAGAAAAGACTAGTATTGATATGTGGGGCCAGTCTAGATCCCGCCAAGAGTAAGGACCACCGGCGGGTGTGTCCGGGGCATTACAGAAAGGCTTCAATCTCCGTAGGGGTAAGGTAAGCAAGGTAAGGCTTAAGGATATCTTCTTCTTCTTCTTCTTCTTCTTCCTCGGCCCGCAGTGCTTGTTCTGCCATCGAGGGTGGATCTACGGTAGCCTCCTTGCCCTTGTCTCCCTTGACGGCGTCCGTAGGCTCTTCCCTCTTCATCTCAATCTTCTTCAACCAAGCATCTTCTTCCATGTTGTTCGAGGAGGAGGAAGACATGATGCCCGACTTGATAGATCTAATCAAAAACAGCAAGAAAAGAGAACACATGATTTCTCGGCGATATGGTGATCAACAGGTTCAGGGAGTATATAAAGAATTTTTTATCTCGGGGAACAAGCAAACTATAGAAAAACGGAGTCCGGAAGGTACCCCAGGTGGGCACAAGACACCAGGGGCGCCAGGCTTGCCTGGCACCCCTGGTGTCTTGTGCCCACCAAGGCACGCTTCCTGGAAAGTTCTTATTTTCCTTATTTTCTAAATATTCCAAAACTGACAAAAAATATTTTTGCGGATTTTTCAGAGTCCGTTTACTTACCGTATCACGTACCTCCTTATTTCCACGATTCCGGAGTGTTCCAGAAGGACTCTTTTATGTGTTCTTCCGATGTCAAAGTTTGGATAATATTACTTTCAGCATTAATGAGCGTACCTGAGATATAATGTTTTATTCGTTGCCCGTTAACAACCTTCGGGTTGGTACCTTCGGCATTATTTATTTTGATGGCTCCAGACCGATAAACCTCCTTGATAACATAGGGTCCTTCCCATTTTGAGAGGAGTTTTCCTGTAAAGAATCTGAAACAAGAGTTGTACAAAAGAACATATTCTCCGACTTTAAACTCACGTTTTTGGATTCTCTTATCATGGCATCTTTTAACTTTTTCTTTAAACAACTTAGCATTTTCATAAGCTTGGGTTCTCCATTCATCTAATGAGCTAATATCAAATAACCTCTTTTCTCCGGCAAGTTTGAAATCATAGTTGAGTTCTTTGATTGCCCAATATGCTTTATGTTCTAACTCAAGAGGCAGTGGCAAGCTTTTCCATAAACCATTTTATAAGGAGACATGCCCATAGGATTTTTATATGCTGTTCTATAAGCCCAAAGTGCATCATCTAATTTCTTAGACCAATTCTTCCTAGACCTATTGATGGTCTTTTGCAAAATTAATTTTATTTCTCTATTGCTAAGTTCAACTTGACCACTAGACTGAGGATGATAAGGTGATGCAATTCTATGGTTAACATCATACTTGGAAAGCATTTTACGGAAATCATCATGAATAAAGTGTGAACCACCATCAGTCATTAAATATCTAGGAACTCCAAACCTTGGGAAAATAACTTTCTTAAGCATTTTAATAGAGGTGTTGTGATGAGCACTACTGGTTGGAATAGCTTCTACCCATTTAGTAACATAATCAATAGCAACCAAAATATGTGTATACCCATTAGAGGAAGGAAAAGGTCCCATGTAATCAAATCCCCAAACATCAAATGGCTCAACAGCAAGTGAATAATTCATAGGCATTTCTTGACGCTTACCGATATTACCTATTCTTTGGCATTCATCACAAGATAAGACGAACTTACGGGCATCCTTGACGAGAGTAGGCCGATAAAATCCAGATTGCAATACCTTGTGAGCAGTTCCATCTCCAGCAGGATGCCCTCCATAAGCTTCAGAGTGACATTTCCGTAGGATTTGTGCCTGTTCATGCTCAGGTACACAAGGTCTAATAATACCATCTACTCCTTCTTTATAAAGATGTGGGGCATACCAAAAGTAATGTCTTAAATCATAGAAGAATTTTTTCTTTTGTTGGTATGTAAAGCTAGGTGGTAAATATTTAGCAATAATGTAATTAGCATAGTCAGCATACCAAGGAGTACTATGAGCAACATTTATTGCAGCTAACTGCTCATCAGGAAAACTATCATCAATTGGTAGTGGGTGATCAAGCACATTTTCAAGCCTAGATAAATTATCAGCTACAGGGTTCTCAACTCCTTTTCTATCAGTGATATGTAATCAAATTATTATAACAAGAGAACCCATCGAATAAGTCTAGGTTTAGCATCTTTCTTTTCCATAAGATATTTAATAGCGACATGGTCTGTGTGAACAATTACTTTTGAATCCAGTCGCAAAAAAACAATTACTTTTGAATCAACAATATAAAAATTTGTCACAAGCAAACACCACTGCTAAGAATTCTTTTTCAGTAGTTGCATAGTTTCTTTGAGCACTGTCTCGAGTTTTACTAGCATAATGAATAACATTCAATTTCTTATCAACTCTTCGTCCTAGAAGAGCACCAATAGCATAATCACTAGCATCACACATAATTTCAAAAGGCAAGTTCCAATCAGGTGGTTGAACAATAGGTGCCGAAATTAAGGCTTTCTTGAGTGTCTCAAAGGCTTCTAAACAATCATCATAAAAAACAAAAGTAATATCCTTTTGCAAAAGATTCGTAAGAGCCCTAGAAATTTTAGAAAAGTCTTTGATAAATCCCCTATAGAAACCAACATGACCTAAGAAACTACGGATACCTTTTATATCTTTAGGACATGGCATTTTCTCAATATCATCAACCTTAGCTTTGTCCACTTCAATACCTCTTTCAGAAATTTTATGACCCAAGACAATGCCTTCATTAACCATAAAGTGGCAATTCTCCCAATTCAAGACAAGATTTGTTTGTTCACATCTCTGCAAAACTCGATCAAGATTGCTTAAACAATCATCAAAACACTTCCCATAAATAGAGAAGTCATCCATGAAAACCTCATCAATCTTTTCACAAAAGTCAGAGAATATAGCAGTCATACATCTTTGAAAGGTAGCAGGTGCATTACATAAACCGAAAGGCATATGTCTATAAGCATAGGTTCCAAAGGGACAAGTAAAAGTGGTCTTTTCCTGATCAGGTTGAGAGACATGTATTTGTGAAAAACCAGAATATCCATCAAGGAAGCAAAAATGTGTGTCCTTAGATAATTTTTCAAGCATTTGATCAATAAAAGGCAAAGGGTAATGATCTTTCCTAGTTGCTTTGTTCAATTTTCTAAAATCAATTACCATTCTATAGCCTGTAACAATTCTTTGTGGAATAAGTTCATTCTTATCATTTGGAACAACAGTTATACCTTCTTTCTTAGGGACACAATGAAAAGGACTTACCCATCTACTATCAGCTATGGGATAGATTATACCTACTTCCAGAAGTTTTAAGATTTCCGTTCTTACCACTTCCTTCATCTTTGATTTAACCGACATAGGTGATCAATAACGGGTTTAGCATCAGGGTTCATATTAATTTTGTGCTGACATAGAGTGGGACTAATTGAAGGAAATATGCCCTAGAGGCAATAATAACTTATACATGTTCCTATGACTATGAGATTATGCAACTCCCGTTTACCGGAGGAACACTTTGTGTGCTACCAAATGTCACAACGTAACTGGGTGATTATAAAGGAGCTCTACAGGTGTCTCCAAAGGTACATGTTGGGTTGGCGTATTTCGAGATTAGGATTTGTCACTCCGATTGTCGGAGAGGTATCTCTGGGCCCTCTCGGTAATACACATCACATAAGCCTTGCAAGCATTGCGGCTAATGAGTTAGTTGCGAGATGATGTATTACGAAACAAGAAAAGAGACTTGCCGGTAACGAGATTGAACTAGGTATTGAGATACCGACGATCGAATCTCGGGCAAGTAACATACCGATGACAAAGGGAACAAAGTATGCTGTTATGCGGTCTGACCGATAAAGATCTTCGTAGAATATGTGGGAGCCAATATGAGCATCCAGGTTCCACTATTGGTTACTAACCAGAGACATGTCTCGGTCATGTCTACATTGTTCTCGAACCCGTAGGGTCCGCACGCTTAACGTTACGATGACAGTTTCATTATGAGTTTATATATTTTGATGAACCAAAGTTTGTTTGGAGTCCCGGATGTGATCACGGACATGACGAGGAGTCTCGAAATGGTCGAGACATAAAGATTGATATATTGGAAGCCTATGTTTGGAAATCGGAAGTGTTCCGAGTGAAATCGGCATTTTACCGGAGTACCGGGAGGTTACCGGAACCCCCTGGTAACCTAATGGGCCTTAATGGGCCTAGTGGAGGAAGAGTATAGGAGGCCTAGGGGCTGTCGCGCGCCCCTCCCCCCAAGTCCGAATTGGACAAGGAGGGGGGCGGCGCCCCCTTTCCTTTCTTCCCTCTCCTCCTTCCCCCCCAAGTCCTAATCCAACTAGGGAAAGGCGGGGAGTCCTACTCCTACCGGGAGTAGGACTCCTCCGGCGCGCCTCCTCCTAGGGCCGGCCGCACCCCCCCTTTGCTCCTTTATATACGGAGACAGGGGCACCTCTAGACACACAAGTTGATCCTCGTGATCGTTTTCTTAGCCGTGTGCGGTGCCCCCTTCCACCATACTCCTCGATAATATTGTAGCGGTGCTTAGGCGAAGCCCTGCGACGGTAGAACATCAAGATTGTCACCACGCCGTCGTGCTAACGGAACTCTTCCCCGACACTTTGCTGGATCGGAGTCCGGGGACCGTCATCGAGCTGAACGTGTGCTAAAACTCAGAGGTGCCGTAGTTTCGGTGCTTGATCGGTCAGGCCGTGAAGACGTACGACTACATCAACCGCGTTGTCATAACGCTTCCACTGTCGGTCTATGAGGGTACGTAGACAACACTCTCCCCTCTTGTTGCTATGCATCACCATGATCTTGCGTGTGCGTAGGAAAATTTATGAAATTACTACGTTCCTGTGACGCCTCGAGACCGATGTGCTAGGTGTCCTCCAGTTATTCGCTGTTGTGGCCTTGTCATTTGCTTGCGTGTTGCATCTTTCCATGTCATCATGTGCATTGCATCATCATGTTTTTCAAAACTTGCATTAGTCCGGGTCTCCCAGTTCCGTCCGTTGTTCGTTCTAAGCCGAGACACACTTGCACGCGCCCACGGCATGTCCGAAATAGTATTTTATAAGTGGCCAGAAAATGTTCTTGGAATGGGATGAAAGTTGTCGTGTGGTCTTATTATAGTGTAGGTAGGCCGCCTGCCAAGTTTCATCGCATTCGGAGTCCGTTTGATGCCCCAACGAATAACTATAGCGGCAATAGTAGCCGGTCTATCGTCGGACGTTTTCAGTCTCCGAAAACTGCTGCCGGGCTCTCTCTCTCTTCTCTCCTCTCAGCCTCGCCACAGCCCTGCCTGACCAACCCCGCGCCCCCGTTCGCCGTCCTCCTCGTGCCCGATCTGGACGCCCGTAGCCCCCGTGCGCTCCCCTGCCCGAGCCGCCTCCACGCTGACCCCATCGCCCTCCTCCCGTGCTTCCGCGCGCTACCGCAAGCAGCAGCAACCAGGAGCCCGAGCTCCATCTTCCTCGCCCTCGTCCGTGAGCGCTTGAGGTTCCTGCCTCCTCGTTGCCTCGCCCATCGTCAAGCCATTGCCCGGATGCACCCCACAAGCAGCAGTACCAGGCCAGGATTCTCTCGCCCTCTCCCTTGTCCTTCTTCCCTCTGTTTTTTCCTCCCCATCTTCTCATCTCGCTCTTTCTCTGCTTCTTCTCGCAGGGACCGAAAGGAGCCAGCCTTGGCCTCGACCCTGCGCCACCACAAATGACCTCTACCGCCATGGCACCGCCCGTTCGTCACCACAGCTGGTGGATCCGGCCAAACTCCAGCCTGTCTCCGTCGGATCCGCTTCATAGCATGCCTCCGCTTCGCCTGAACCGCGCCCATGCGTCGCCTCGAGCAGTTGCAGCGCCGCTCGCCGCCTGTACGCTCCAGCGCCGCCCCTGGCTCGCTCGATCCAGGCGGGATCGAGGAGCGGGACGAGCCCAGCCACTGCGTGGGCCTCCGGGGCCCATACCCTCCGCGCGTGGCCCAGATCCAGTAGGCCCAGCCTGCCTCCACAGCTGCGCCCAGCCTCTCCACAAGCCGGCCCATGAGGCCTGGTGAGGCAGCCCCTGTCCCTGTGCACATTTGGGCCGGCCAGATTCGGCCTAGGACATATTTTTTTTCCGCAGAACGTTTTTTTCTATTTATCGTGAAACTGTAGATTTACAGAAAGGTCCCTAAACTTCATGCATATAATAACTCTCAAACCATGTATCATATGTAAAAACTTTATATATGAAACTTGCTTAGAATTTTGTCTAGTTTAATAATATGCAACTTTCATCTATGTTTAAAATGTTTAAAATGTTGTTTGTTTAAATTTGCTTAATAACTTGCTAAAATGATTTATTTAATAACTAAATAACCGTAGCTCCAAATTTAATAAACTTTATTTGTAAATGGGGTAGAATTTTGCCTAGTTTAACATGGTGGCTTTACTTTGCATGTTTAATAACTCTAAAATTGTGTTTAGGGTAGATCAGCACCAAATCTAAAATATGCATATGGGGATTTACTGGAATTTGTTGTTCGTTGTTTTCGGCCTCATTTAACCTTGACTAGATAGGTAGTTTACATTTGCTTCACCCTCTTGCCATGTTTAACAACATTTAATATTGTTGAGTACCTAAACGAGAGGGAACTAAATAAGTCATGTGGTGTTTTTCTTCAATATGCAACTCCGTTGCATAATGAGCTCCACTTAATTTGTAGGATTGTTTGTGCACTTTGACATGCCATGCCTCTTTAAACCGGACATGCATCATGCTTGATTCTGCATCATGCCATGTTTATGTGGTGGTTGTTTTACTATGTTGTTTGCTTCTTTCCGGTGTTGCTTCTTCGGGTTGGTTCCGTTAACGTCGTGTGTGTGAGGATTCGGTCGACTACGTCCATTTGACTTCTTCATGGACTCGTTCTTCTTCCTTGCGGGATCTCAGGCAAGATAACCATACCCTCGAAATCACTTCTATCTTTGCTTGCTTAGGTGCTCGCTCTTTTGCTATGCCTATGTTGCGATACCTACCACTTGCTTATCATGCCACCCATATTGTTGAACCAAGCCTCTAACCCACCTTGTCCTAGCAAACCGTTGTTTGGCTATGTTACCGCTTTGCTCAGCCTCTCTTATAGCGTTGTTAGTTGCAGGTGAAGATTGGGGCTTGTTCCATGTTTGGAACATGGATATTTTGTTGGGATATCACAATATCTCTTATTTAATTAATGCATCTATATACTTGGTAAAGGGTGGAAGGCTCGGCCTTATGCCTGGTGTTTTGTTCCACTCTTTCCACCCTAGTTTCCGTCATATCGGTGTTATGTTCCCGGATTTTGCGTTCCTTATGCAGTTGGGTTATAATAGGAACCCCTTGACAGTTCGCCTTGAATAAAACTCCTCCAGCAAGGCCCAACATTGGTTTTACCATTTTCCACCTAGCCTTTTCTTTCCCTTGAGTCGGCCGGCTCAAGGGTCATCTTTATTAAACCCCCGGGCCAGTGCTCCTCTGAGTGTTGGTCCAACCCAGAGCACCGTGCGAGGCCGTCCCTTGGCAACTTGGGTTACGTTGGCTCCCGTCCCGTACGCTTAGCTTATCCGGTGTGCCCTGAGAACGAGATATGTGCAGCTCCTATCGGGATTTGTCGGCACAGCGGGTGGTCTTGCTGGATTTGTTTTACCATTGTCGAGGATGTCTTGTAACCGGGATTCCGAGTCTGATCAGGTCTTCCCGCTAGAAGGAATATCCTTCGTTAACCGTGAGAGCTTGTGATGGGCTAAGTTGGGACACCCCTGCAGGGATTTGAACTTTCGAAAGCCGTGCCCGCGATTATGGGCAGATGGGAATTTGTTAATGTCCGGTTGTAGAAAACCTGAGCTTGACCTTAATTAAAATACATCAACCGCATGTGTTACCGTGATGGTCTCTTCTCGGCGGGGTCCGGGAAGTGAACACGGTGTTGGAGTAATGCTTGACGTAGGTTGTTCTAGGATCACTTCTTGATCATAGTTTCTCGACCATGCTTTGCCTTCTCTTCTCGCTCTCTTTTGCGAATATGTTAGCCACCATATATGCTAGTCGCTTGCTGCAGCTCCACCTCATACCTTTTACCTTACCCATAAGCTTAAATAGTCTTGATCGCGAGGGTGCGAGATTGCTGAGTCCCCGTGACTCACAGATACTTCCAAACTAGTTTGCAGGTGCCGATGAGTCCTTGCAGATGACGCAACCAAGCTCAGGAGGAGCTCGATGAAGATCTTGTCCTTTGTGTTGTTTTGTTCTAGTTGATCAGTATTGGAGCCCAGTTGGGGTCGATCGGGGACCGTGTCGCATTTGGGGTTCTTCTTTTATTTTGGTTCCGTAGTCGGACCTTGATTGTATCTGGTTGATGTAATGCTTTATTCATGTATTTGTGTGAAGTGGCTATTGTAAGCCAACTATGTATCTCTTTCCCTTATGTATTACATGGGTTGTGTGAAGATTACCTCACTTGCGACATTGCTTTCAATGCGGTTATGCCTCTAAGTCGTGCTTCGACACGTGGGAGATATAGCCGCATCGAGGGAGTTACAGTTCCCCAACAGTGGCATCCGAGCCTAGGTTTTATGTGTTGATGTTATATGCACGAGTAGAACACAAGTGTGTTGTGGGCGATATAAGTCATACTGCTTACCAGCATGTCATACTTTGGTTTGGCGGTATTGTTGGATGAAGCGGCCCGGACCGACATTACGCGTACGCTTACGCGAGACTGGTTCTACCGACGTGCTTTGCACACAGGTGGCTGGCGGGTGTCAGTTTCTCCAACTTTAGTTGAACCGAGTGTGGTTACGCACGGTCCTTGCGAAGGTTAAAACAGCACCAACTTGACAAACTATCGTTGTGGTTTTGATGCGTAGGTAAGAACGGTTCTTGCTCAGCCCGTAGCAGCCACGTAAAACTTGCAACAACAAAGTAGAGGACGTCTAACTTGTTTTTGCAGGGCATGTTGTGATGTGATATGGTCAAGACGTGATGAGATATAAGTTGTTGTATGAGATGATCATGTTTTGGTGAAGTTATCGGCAACTCACAAAAGCATTATGGTTATCTCTCTATTGCATAAGATGCAAGCGCCAAATAATTGCTTTACTTTATCGCAATGCGATAGCAATAGTTGCAAGAGCAATTGTTGGCGAGACAACCATGTGATGACACATTGATATAGATCAAGATGATGGAGATCATGGTGTCATGCCGGTGACGATGGAGATCATGACCATACTTTGGAGATGGATATCAAAGGCACAAGATGATGATGGCCATATCATGTCACATATTTTGATTGCATGTGATGTTTATCTTTTATACATCTTATTTTGCTTAGTTCGACGGTAGCTTCATAAGATGATCTCTCACTAAATTATCAAGGTATAAGTGTTCTCCCTAAGTATGCACCGTTGCGAAAGTTCTTCGTGCTGAGACACCACATGATGATCGGGTGTGATAGGCTATACGTTCAAATACAACGGGTGCAAAACAGTTGCACACGCGGAATACTTAGGTTAAACTTGACGAGCCTAGCATATAACAGATATGGCCTCCGAACACGGAGACCGAAAGGTCGAGCGTGAATCATATAGTAGATATGGCCAACATAGTGATGTTCACCATTGAAACTACTCCATCTCACGTGATGATCGGACATGGTTTAGTTGATTTGGATCACGTGATCACTTAGAGGATTAGAGGGATGTCTGTCTAAGTGGGAGTTCTTAAGTAATATGATTAATTGAACTTTAATTTATCATGAACTTAGTCCTAGTAGTATTAGCATATCTATGTTGTAGATCAATAGCTCGCGTTGTTGCTTCCCTATGTTTTATATATGTTCCTAGAGAAAACTAAGTTGAAAGA
Organism: Triticum urartu; assembly: GCF_056163025.1. Classification (NCBI taxonomy): domain Eukaryota; kingdom Viridiplantae; phylum Streptophyta; class Magnoliopsida; order Poales; family Poaceae; genus Triticum; species Triticum urartu. The sequence goes on along the minus strand of NC_141876.1, from coordinate 345,675,090 downwards.
TGTTAGTAGCAAAAATGCGGATTGGATCCGTGATCTGAGGTTTAACCTCATTGCTGCACAGAAGAATTATGTCCTTGATGCACCGCTAGGTGACAGACCTAATGCAGGAGCAAATGCAAACGTTATGAACGTTTGTCTAGCTCAATATGATGACTACTTGATAGTTTAGTGCACCATGCTTAACGGCTTAGAATTGGGACTTCAAAGACGTTTTGAACGACATGGACCATATGAGATCTTCCGGGAGTTGAAGTTAATATTTCAAGCAAATACCCGAGTTAAGAGATATGAAGTCTCCAACAAGTTCTATAGCTAAAAGATGGAGGAGAATCGCTCAAGCAGTGAGCATGTGCTCAGATTGTCTGGGTACTACAATCGCTTGAATCAAGTGGGAGTTAATCTTCCAGATAAGATAGTGATTGATAGAATTCTCTAGTCACCATCACCAAGTTAGTAGAACTTCGTGATGAACTATAATATGCAAGGGATAACGGATACAATTCCCAAGCTCTTCGTGATGCTAAAATCGATGAAGGTAGAAATCAAGAAAAACATCAAGTGTTGATGGTTGACGAGACCACTAGTTTCAAGAAAACGGCAAATGGAAGAAAGGGGAACTTCAAGAAGAACGGCAAGCAAGTTGCCGCTCAAGTGAAAAACCCAAGTCTGGACCTAAGCCTGAAACTGAGTGCTTCTACTTCAAAGGGACTGGTCACTGGAAGCGGAACTACCCAAGTAGTTGGTGGATAAGAAGGATGGCAAAGTGAACATAGGTATATTTGATATACATGTTATTGATGTGTACTTTACTAGTGTTTATAGCAACCCCTCATTATTTGATACTAGTTCAGTTGCTAAGAGTAGTAACTCGAAATGGGAGTTGCAAAATAAACAGAGACTAGTTAAGGGTGAAGTGATGATGTGTGTTGGAAGTGGTTCCAAGATTGATATGATCATCATCGCACACTCCATATACTTTCGGGATTAGTGTTGAACCTAAATAAATGTTATTTGGTGTTTGCGTTGAGCATAAATATGATTGGATCATGTTTATTGCAATACGGTTATTCATGTAAATTAGAGAATAATTGTTGTTCTGTTTGCATGAATAAAACCTTCTATGGTCATACACCCAATGGAAATGGTTTGTTGGATCTCAATCGTGGTGATACACATTTTCATAATATTGAAGACAAAATATGCAAAGTTAATAATGATAGTGCAACTTATTTGTGGCATTGCCGTTTATGTCATATTGGTGTAAAGCGCATGAAGAAAATCCATGCTGATGGGTTTTTGGAATCACTTGATTATGAATCAGTTGATGCTTGCGAACCATGCCTCATGGGCAAGATGACTAAGACTCCGTTCTCCGGAACAATGGAGCGAGCAACTGACTTATTGGAAATAATACATACTGATGTATGCGGTCCAATGAGTGTTAAGGCTCACGACAAGTATCGTTATTTTCTGATCTTCACAGAAGATTTGAGCAGATATGAGTATATCTACTTAATGAAACACAAGTCTGAAACATTTGAGAAGTTCGAAGAATTTCAGAGTGATGTGGAGAATCATCATAACAAAAATAAAAGTTTCTACGATATGATCGCAGAAGTAAAATATTTGAGTTACGAGTTTGGCCTTCAATTAAAACAATGTGAAATAGTTTCACTACTCACGCCACCTGGAACACCACAGTGTAATGGTGTGTCTGAATGTCATAACCGTACTTTATTAGATATAGTGCGATCTATGATGTCTCTTACCGATCTACCACTATAGTTTTGGGGTTATACATTAGAGACAGCTACACTCACGTTAAAAAGGGCACCATCTAAATCTGTTGAGACGACACCGTATGAACTATGCTTTGGCAAGAAACCTATGCTGTCGTTTCTTAAAGTTTGAGGTTGCAATGCTTATGTGAAAAAGTTTCAACCTGATAAGCTCTAACCCAAATCGGAGAAGTGTGTCTTCATAGGATACCCAAAAGAAAATGTTGAGTACACCTTCTATCACAGATCCGAAGGCAATATATTCATTGCTTTGAATGGATCCTTTCTAGAGAAGGAGTTTCTCTCGAAAGAAGTGAGTGGGAGGAAAGTAGAACTTGATGAGGTAACTGTACCTGCTCCCTTATTGGAAAGTGGTTCATCACAGAAATCTGTTCCTGTGACTACTACACCGATTAGTGAGGAAGCTAATGATGATGATCATGTAACTTCATATCAAGTTACTACCGAACCTCGTAGGTAAACCAGAGTGAGATCCGCACCAGAGTGGTACGGCAATCCTGTTCTGGAGGTCATGTTACTTGACCATAACGAGCCTACGAACTATGAGGAAGCGATGATGAGCCCAGATTCCGCAAAATGGCTTGAGGCCATGAAATATGAGATGAGATCCATGTATGAGAACAAAGTATGGACTTTGATTGACTTGCCCAATGATCGGTGAGCCATTGAGATTAAATGGATCTTCAAGAGGAAGACGGACGTTGATAGTAGTGTTACTATCTACAAAGCTAGAATTGTCGCAAAAAGTTTTTCGACAAGTTCAAGGTGTTGACTACGATGAGAGTTTCTCACTCGTATTTATGCTTAAAGTCTGTCCGAATCATGTTAGCAATTGCCGCATTTTATGAAATCTGGCAAATGGATAAACAAAACTGCATTCCTTAATGGATTTATTAAAGAAGAGTTCCATATGACGCAACCGGAAGGTTTTGTCAATCCTAAAGGTACTAACAAAATATGCAAGCTCCAGCGATCCATCTATGGACTGGTGCAAGCATCTCGGAGTTGGAATATATGCTTTGATAAAGTTGATCAAAGCATATAGTTTTATACAGACTTGCGGTGAAGCCTGTATTTACAAGAAAGTGAGTGGGAGCACTACAACATTTCTGATAAGTATATGAAAGACATATTGTTGATCGGAGATAATATAGAATTATTCTGCAAAGCATAAAGGAATATTTGAAAGGAGTTTTTCAAAGAAAGACCTCGGTGAAGCTGCTTACATATTGAACATCAAGATCTATAGAAATAGATCAAGACGCTTGATAAGTTTTCTCAATGAGTACATACCTTGACAAGATTTTGAAGTAGTTCAAAATGGAACAGTCAAAGAAAGAGTTCTTGCCTGTGTTACAAGGTGTGAAGTTGAGTAAGACTCAAAACCTGACCACGGCAGAAGATAGAGAGAGAATGAAAGTCATTCCCTATGCCTTGGCCATAGGTTCTATAAAATATGACATGCTGTGTACCAAATCTATTGTATACCCTACACTGTTTTTGGCAAGGGACTACAATAGTGATCTAGGAGTAGATCACTAGACAACGGTCAAATTATCCTTAGTGGAATAAGGATATGTTTCTCGATTATGGAGGTGACAAAAAGGTTCGTCGTAAAGGGTTACGTCGATGCAAATTTTGACACTGGTCCAGATGACTCTAAATCTCAATCTGGATACATATTGGAAGTGGGAGTAATTAGCTAGAATAGCTCCGTGCAGAGCATTGTTGACATAGAAATTTGCAAAATACTTACGGATCTGAATGTGACAGACCCGTTGACTAAACTTCTCTCACAAGCAAAACATGATCACACCTTAGTACTCTTTGGGTGTTAATCACATAGCGATGTGAACTAGATTATGGACTCTAGTAAACCCTTTGGATGTTGGTCACATGACGATGTGAACTATGGGTGTTAATCACATGGTGATGTGAACTATTGGTGTTAAATCACATGGTGATGTGAACTAGATTATTGACTCTAGTGCAAGTGGGAGACTGAAGGAAATATGCCCTAGAGGCAATAATAAAGCTATTATTTATTTCCTTCTATCATGATAAATGTTTATTATTCATGCTAGAATTGTATTAACCGGAAACATAATACATGTGTGAATACATAGACAAACATAGTGTCACTAGTATGCCTCTACTTGACTAGCTCATTAATCAAAGATGGTTATGTTTCCTAAAGCATAGACATGTGTTGTCATTTGATTAGCGGGATCACATCATTAGGAGAATGATTTGATTGACATGACCCATTCCATTAGCTTAGCACCCGATCGTTTAGTATGTTGCCATTGCTTTCTTCATAACCTATACATGTTCCTATGACTATGAGATTATGCAACTCCCGTTTACCGGAGGAACACTTTGTGTGCTACCAAACATCACAACGTAACTGGGTGATTATAAAGGAGCTCTACAGGTGTCTCCAAAGGTACATGTTGGGTTGGCATATTTCGAGATTAGGATTTGTCAATCCGATTGTCGGAGAGGTATCTCTGGGCCCTCTCGGTAATACACATCACATAAGCCTTGCAAGCATTGAAGCTAATGAGTTAGTTGCGAGATGATGTATTACGAAACGAGAAAAGAGACTTGCCGGTAACGAGATTGAACTAGGTATTGAGATACCGACGATCGAATCTTGGGCAAGTAACATACCGATGACAAAGGGAACAAAGTATGTTGTTATGCGGTCTGACCGATAAAGATCTTCGTATAATATGTGGGAGCCAATATGAGCATCCAGGTTCGGCTATTGGTTATTGACTAGAGACATGTCTCGGTCATGTCTACATTGTTCTCGAACCCGTAGGGTCCGCACGCTTAACGTTACGATGACAATTTCATTATGAGTTTATATATTTTGATGAACCGAAGTTTGTTCGGAGTTCCGGATGTGATCACAGACATGACGAGGAGTCTCGAAATGGTCGAGACATAAAGATTGATATATTGGAAGCCTATGTTTGGACATGAAGTGTTCCGGGTGAAATCGGCATTTTACCGGAGTACCGGGAGGTTACCGGAACCCCCCGGTAACCTAATGGGCCTTAATGGGCCTAGTGGAGGAAGAGGAGAGGAGGCCTAGGGGCTGCCGCGCGCCCCTCCCCCCAAGTCCGAATTGGACAAGGAGGGGGGGGGCGGCGCCCCCCTTTCCTTTCTTCCCTCTCGTCCTTCCCCCCCAAGTCCTAATCCAACTAGGGAAAGGCGGGGAGTCCTACTCCCGGTAGGAGTAGGATCCTCCGGCGCGCCTCCTCCTAGGGCCGGCCGCACCCCCCTTTGCTCCTTTATATACGGAGGCAGGGGGCACCTCTAGACACACAAGTTGATCCCCGTGATCGTTTTCTTAGCCGTGTGCGGTGCCCCCTTCCACCATACTCCTCGATAATATTGTAGCGGTGCCCCCTTCCACCATAGTCCTCGATAATATTGTAGCGGTGCTTAGGCGAAGCCCTGCGACGGTAGAACATCAAGATCGTCACCATGCCGTCGTGCTGACGGAACTCTTCCCCGACACTTTGCTGGATCGGAGTCCGGGGATCATCATCGAGCTGAACGTGTGCTAAAACTCGGAGGTGCCATAGTTTCGGTGCTTGATCGGTCGGGCCGTGATGACGTACGACTACATCAACCGCGTTGTCATAACGCTTCCGCTGTCGGTCTACGAGGGTACGTAGACAACACTCTCCCCTCTTGTTGCTATGCATCACCATGATCTTGCGTGTGCGTAGGAAAATTTATGAAATTACTATGTTCCCCAACACTAATGCCCTTTAAATCACCAAGAGTATATCCAATAGCAGCTCGGTGCTTCCTTAGAACTTTCAATAACTTTCTTCTTCATGTTCTGAAAGGTTAGCACTAATAATAACAGGACATATCTTCTTTTCATCAAGATAAGCATATTTCAAAGTGTCTGGGAATTGTTTTAATTCAAACACAGGATCACCTTTAGGTGGAGGAGGACCTCCTAAAGTTTCAATAGGCAAATTGTGTTTAAGCAGAGGATGTTGTTCAAAGAAAACCTTATCTATTTCATTTCTTTCATGCATATGTAAATCATTTTCATGGTCTAGCAAATATTGTTGTAGTGGATCAGTAGGTGGTACATCAATAGAAGCAAGACCAATTATTTCGTCCTTAGTAGGAAATTCTTTTTCATGAAGCTTTCTACTAAACTTGGAAAAATTAAACTCATGAGACTCATCACCAAAACTAACACCGATAGTTTATTTCTCATAGTCTATTCTGGCATTAACGGTGTTCAAGAAAGGTCTACCAAAGATAATGGGACAAAAGTCATCTTGTGGGGAACCAAGAACAAGAAAATTAGTAGGGTATTTTATTTTCCCACACAAGACTTCAACATCTCTAACAATCCCAATTGGTGATATAGTGTCTCTATTAGCAAGTTTAATAGTAACATCTACGTCTTCATCTCTGCAGGTGCTATGTCATTCATAATTTCTTGATCTAAAGTGTAAGGAATAGCACTCACGCTAGCACTATGTCACATAAACCATGATAGCAGTGATCTCCTATTTTAACCGAGACAACAGGCATGCCAACAACATGTCTATGTTTATCCTTTTTATCAAGTTTGGCAATTCTAGCAGCTTCTTCGCAGAAGTATATAACATGCCCATCCATATCTTCTTCCAAGAGATCTTTAACCATATAAATACTAGGTTCTACTTTGATTTGTTCATCAGGTTTAGGTGTTCTAATATAGCTTTTGTTAACCATAGTTGAAACTTTAGCATGTTCCTTTATCCTAACAGGGAAAGGTGCACTGGTGCGCATGATACGTCTCCAACGTATCTATAATTTTTGATTGTTCCATGCTATATTATATCTGTTTTGGATGATAAATGGAATTTGTTATACACTTTTATATTATTTTTGGGACTAACCTATTAACCAGAGGCCTAGCCCAAATTGCTGTTTTTTTGCCTATTTCAGTGTTTCGTAGAAAAAGAATATCAAACGGAGTCCAAATGGAATGAAACCTTCGGGAACGTGATTTTCGGAACAAACGTGATCCAGAGGACTTGGAGTCTATGTAAAGCAGTCAATGAGGAGAGCACGAGGTAGGAGGGTGCGCCCACCTCCCCCAGGCGCGCCCTCCACCCTCGTGGGGTCCACGTTGCTCCACCGATGTACTTTTTCCTCCCATATATACCTACGTACCTCCAAACCATCAGGGGCATCCACGAAAACCTAATTCCACCGCCGCAACCTTCTGTACCCATGAGATCCCATCTTGGGGCCTTTTCCGGCGTCCTGCCGGAGGGGGCATTGATCACGGAGGGCTTCTACATCAACACCATAGCCTCTCCGATGATGTGTGAGTAGTTTACCTCAGACCTTCGGGTCCATAGTTATTAGCTAGATGGCTTCTTCTCTCTCTTTGGATCTCAATACAAAGTTCTCCTCGATTCTCTTGGAGATCTATTATGTAACTCTTCTTTTTGCGGTGTGTTTGTCGAGATCCGATGAATTGTGGGTTTATGATGAAGTTTATCTATGAACAATATTTGAATCTCCTCTGAATTCGTTTATGTATGATTGGTTATCTTTGCAAGTCTCTTCGAATTATCAGTTTGGTTTGGCCTACAAGATTGATCTTTCTTAAGGAGAAGTGCTTAGCTTTGGGTTCAATCTTGCGGTGTCCTTCCCCAGTGACAGCAGGGGCAGCAAGGCACGTATTGTATTGTTGCCATCGAGGATAAAAAGATGGGGTTTATATCATATTGCATGAGTTTATCCCTCTACATCATGTCATCTTACTTAAAGCATTACTCTGCTCTTATGAACTTAATACTCTAGATGCATGCTGGATAGCGGTCGATGTGTTGAGTAATAGTAGTAGATGCAAAATCGTTTTGGTCTACTTGTCACGGACGTGATGCCTATATACATGATCATACCTAGATATTCTCATAACTATGCTCAATTCTATCAATTGCTCGACAGTAATTTGTTTACCCACCGTAATACTTATGCTATCTTGAGAGAAGCCACTAGTGAAACCTATGGCCCCCGGGTCTATTTTCCATCATATTAATCTTCCAACACTTAGCTAATTCTATTTCCGTTTATTTTACTTTGCATCTTCATCATAAAAATACCAAAAATATTATCTTATCATATCTATCAGATATCACTCTCGTAAGTGATCGTGAAGGGATTGACAACCCCTTTATCGCGTTGGTTGTGAGGTTCTTATTTGTTTGTGTAGGTGTGTGGGACTCGAGCGTGATCTCCTACTAGATTGATACCTTGGTTCTAAAAAACTGAGGGAAATACTTACAGTACTTTACTGCATCACCCTTTCCTCTTCAAGGGAAAACCAACGCAGTGCTCAAGAGGTAGCAAGAATGATTTCTGGCGCCATTGCCGGGGAGATTCGCGCCAAGTCAAGTCAAGATTTGACTCCCAGCAACGAGCCATTTCTGGCATCGTTGCCGGGGAGTCTACACACAAGTCAAGACATACCAAGTACCCATCACAAACTCTTATCCCCCGCATTACATTATTTGCCATTTGCCTCTCATTTTCCTCTCCCCCACTTAACCTTCGCTATTTTATTCGCCTCTCTTTTCCGTTCGCCTCTTTTTCTCTTGCCTTTTTGTGTCCCATGTGCCGTCATGGCTAGTCCTTTATCTACTCCTTTGTCTCATGAGTCTGAAGTTCTTCACTTCAAACAATGACAAGGAGAAAACTTAAAAGATGCTTGGTTCAGAATAATGGAATCTTATTGTAATTCTACCCTAGAAGTGAACTTTAGAATGTTGCTTCGCAATTTTTATGTTGGACTGAATATGTCTCATAGACAACTCTTGGATTGCGTTGCCAAAGGAAATTTTATTGAAATTGATCCCAGTATTGCACATGAAATTATAGAAGGTATAGTGGGAACACTACCTCAACAAAAGGGGCCTCATCATACCCAGGAAGAAACGCAAGTTTTTGAGAAAATTTGCGAAGTAACGAAAATTTTACAAAAATCTCTTGAACCTCTTAAGAGTTTTAGCGGAAATATCCACCGCATGAATATGTTGATTACCCTTTTGCAATAAGCGGTTGGATTCTTTAGATCTAAAAATTTCCGAATATGAAGGGAAACGTAAAGAACCTCCCGAATTCGAGCATAACTCCGTTAAAAAATTAAAGATCCAAGATGATAATACCTAGATCTATCCTTGCTTTTATGCTTAGCTAGGGGCGTTAAACGATAATGCTTGTTGGGAGGCAACCCAATTTTATTTTAGTTTTTTGCCTTTTGCTTCTGTTTAGGAATAAATCTTTGATCTAGCCTCTGGTTAGATTTGTTTTTATGTTTTAATTAGTGTTTGTGCCAAGTTAAACCTATAGGATCTTCTTGGATGATAGTTATTTGATCTTGCTGAAAATTCCAGAAACTTTCTGTTCACAAAAACAATTATTAAAAATCACCAGAACATGATAAAATATTTATTCTAATTGCAGCAGATCAATAAACAAATTGTTTAGGTCGTCCTATTTTGGTAGATTTTTTGAGTTTCAGAAGTTTGCGTTAGTTACAGATTACTACAGTCTGTTCTGTTTTTGACAGATTCTGTTTTTCGTGTGTTGTTTGCTTATTTTGATGAATTTATGGCTAGTAAAATAGTTTATAAACCATAGAGAAGTTGGAATACAGTAGGTTTAACACCAATATAAATAAAGAATGAGTTAATTACAGTACCTTGAAGTGGTGTTTTGTTTTCTTTCGCTAACGGAGCTTACGAGATTTTCTGTTGAGTTTTGTGTTGTGAAGTTTCCAAGTTTTGGGTAAAAGATTTGATGGATTATGGAACAAGGAGTGGCAAGATCCTAAGCTTGGGGATGCCCATGGCACTCCAAGGTAATTTAAGGACACCAAAAAGCCAAAGCTTGGGGATGCCCCGGAAGGCATCCCATCTTTCGTCTTCCTCCATCGGTAACTTTACTCGGAGCTATATTTTTATTCACCACATGATATGTGTTTTGCTTGGAGCATCTTGTATGATTTTAGTTGAGGGAGTCCTGGATTAGGGGGTCTCCGGACATCCGGACTATATCCTTTTGCCGGACTGTTGGGCTATGAAGATACAAGATTGAGGACTTCGTCCCGTGTCCGGATGGGACTTTCCTTGGCGTGGAAGGCAAGCTAGGCAATACGGATATGTAGATCTCCTCCCTTGTAACCGACTTTGTGTAACCCTAGCCCCCTCCGGTGTCTATATAAACCGGAGGGTTTAGTCTGTAGGACAACATACAATCATACCATAGGCTAGCTTCTAGGGTTTAGCCTCTACGATCTCGTGGTAGATCAACTCTTGTAGTACTCATATCATCAAGAACAGTCAAGCAGGACATAGGGTATTACCTCCATCAAGAGGGCCCAAACCTGGGTAAACATCGTGTCCCCTGCCTCCTGTTACCATCCACCTTAGACGCACAGTTTGGGACCCCCTACCCGAGATCCGCCGGTTTTGACACCGACATTGGTGCTTTCATTGAGAGTTCCACTGTGTCGTCACCATAAGGCTTGATGGCTCCTTCGATCATCGGTAGCGATGTGGTCCAGGGTGAGGTTTTCCTCCCCGGACAAATCTTTGTATTCGGCGGCTTCGCACTGTGGGCCAATTTGCTTGGCCATCTGGAGCAGATCGAGAGCTACACCCCTGGCCATCAGGTCAGATTCGGAAACTTAAACTACACTGCCGACATCCGCGGAGACCTGATCTTCGACGGATTCGAGCCCATGTCAGGTGCGCGCATAGTCACGACGAGCATGACGTAACTCTGCCGTCGGACAATATTCGGGAGATCGCATCTGCCACTACTCCAGCCGTCAATCCAGAGCAAATCGCGCCATCCGAGAGCGGAGGCATAGACCCCGCCATGGAGGCCGCACTCTCAGTGGCGATAGAGACAGATACTGACTTCACCCCGTATGAGAGCCGTGTCGCCGAACCACTGGATTCACCTCCGGCCACGGACTCTGAGCCGCTTACATCCATGCCCGTCGAATCCGACTGGGCCCCGATCATGGAGTTCACCTTCGCGGATATCTTTCAGCACTAGCCCTTCGACGATGTGCTTAATTCATTAAGGTCTCTCTCCCTGTCAGGAGAACCTTGGCCGAACTATGTCCGACTAGAATGGGATGCGGACGACGAAGAAATTCGCTGCCCACCCACCACCCACTTAGTAGCCACTGACGACGATTTAACCGACATGCTCGACTTCGACTCTGAAGACATCGACGGTATGGACGACGATGCAGGAGACGAGTAGGAACCACCGCCCACAGGGCGCTGGACCGCTACCTCATCATACGACATATATATGGTGGACACCCCTAAAGAAGGCAATGGCGACGAGACAGGGGAGGATGACCCCTCCAAGAAGCAACCCAAGCGCCGACGTCAGCGGCGCCACTCTAAGTCCCGCCACAGCAAAAGTAGTGATACCGGCACAGGAGACAATAACACTCCGGATAGTGCCAAAGACAACCACAATCCCCTCCAGCACGATATAGAGCCGGAGGATGAACAAGCCAGCCCTCCAGAGCAGGCAGCAGATGGAGAACCGGAGGAGGACAATTACATGCCTCTCTCCGAATACGAGGCGAGCCTCGGCGATGAAGAATTTATCGTGCCCGACGACCCCGTCGAGCAGGAGCGCTTCAAGAGCCGGCTTATGACCACAACAAATAGCCTGAAGAAAAAGCAACAACAGCTACAAGCTGATCAAGACTTGCTAGCAGACAGATGGACTGAAGTCCTTGCGGCCGAGGAATACTAACTCGAGCGCCCCTCCAAGAGTTACCCAAAACGCAGGTTGCTACCTCACCTCGAGGAGGAAGCATTGAAACCTCATTCACCAGTGTACGATGCGGCTGACCGGCCACTGCGTGGCCGAGCCAGAGAGGCGTTTCAGCCTGAAGTTCAGCCTGCACCCCGCCGCCACTCAATCAAAAATACCAAGGCCCGGGGCAACACACGGGACCTGCAAGACGTATTGGATAGTAAGGCAAAACTTTCAAGGTCAATATACGGGTCACGGGCACGCGCGCCAACACGAGACGATGATTGTCGCACCAGATACACCAAAAGAAAATCCGGCCGGGCCGAATACAGCAGACAAGACTCATATGAACTGCGTCGGGATATAGCCCGGCACAGAGGCGCCACACACCCCCTATGCTTCACTGATGAAGTTATGGATCACAAATTCCCGGAGGGTTTCAAACCCGTAAATATCGAATCATATGATGGTACAACAGATCCCGCTGTATGGATTGAGGATTTCCTCCTTCACATCCACATGGCTTGCAGTGATGATCTACATGCCATCAAGTACCTCCCACTAAAACTCAAAGGACCAGCTCGGCATTGGCTGAATAGCTTGCCAGCAGACTCCGTCGGTAGTTGGGAGGATCTGGAAGACGCATTCCTTGACAACTTCCAGGGCACTTATGTGCGACCACCGGATGCTGATGACTTGAGCCATATAACTCAGCAGCCAGGGGAATCGGCTAGACAATTCTGGACTCGGTTCCTGACTAAGAAAAACCAAATTGTCGAATGTCCGGACGCAGAGGCCCTAGAGGCATTCAAGCACAACATCTGTGACGAGTGGCTTGCCCGCCACCTTGGCCAGGAGAAGCCAAAGTCTATGGCAGCCCTCATGACACTCATGACCCGCTTTTGCGCGGGCGAGGATAGCTGGCTGGCTCGCAGCAATAACACATCAAGGAATCCGGGCACTTCGGATACCAAAGATGCCAACGGCAGTGTAACACCCATGATGCGGTTATATCTCCCACGTGTCGGAGCACGACTTAGAGGCATAGCCGCATAGTAGGCATGTCACAAGAGGGGTAATCTTTACACATCCCATGTACTGAACAAGAAAGAGATAAAGAGTTGGCTTACAATCGCCACTTCACACAATACATAAATATAGCATTACATCATCCAGAATACAATCATGGTCCAACTATGGAACCAAAATAAAGACAACCCCAAATGCGATAGATCCCCGATCGCCCCAACTGGGCTCCACTACTGATCGTCTGGAAAGGAAACATAGTAACATCCTGAATCCTCGTCGAACTCCCACTTGATTTCAGTCGCATCCCCTGTACTGGCATCATCGACACCTGCATCTGGTTTTGGAAGTAATCTGTGAGTCATGGGGACTCAGCAATCTCAGACCCTCGTGATCAAGACTATTTAATCTTATGGGTCGGAAAAGGTAGTGAGGTGGAGCTGCAGCAAGCACTAGCATGGTCGAGAAGCTATAAAGATCAAGAAGTGATCCTGAAACTACTTACGTTCAAGCATAACACGAGACCGTGTTCTCTTCCCGGACTCCGCCGAAAAGAGACCATCACGGCTACACACGCGGTTGATTCATTTTAATTAAGTTAAGTTTCAGGTTTTCTACAACCGGATATGAACAAATTCCAATCTGCCCATAACCGCGGGCACAACTTTCGAAAGTTCAAATCCCTGCAGGGGTGTCCCAACTTAGCCCATCACAAGATCTCACGGTCAACGAAGGATATTCCTTCTCCCAGGAAGACCCGATCAGACTCGGAATCCCGGTTACAAGACATCTCGACAATGGTAAAACAAGACCAGCAAAGCCGCCCGATGTGCCGACAAATCCCGATAGGAGTCGCATGCATCTCGTTCTCAGGGCACACCGGATGAGACATCCTACGAGTAAAACCAAACCTCAAGTTGCCCCGAGGTGGCCCCGCAGTCTACTCGTTTCGGACCAACACTCAGAGGAGCACTGGCCCGGGGGGGGGGGGGGTAAAATAAAGATGACCCTTACCCAAGGGAAAAAGGCTTAGGTGGCAAATGATAAAACCAAGGTTGGGCCTTGCTGGAGGAGTTTTATTCAAGGCGAACTGTCAAGGGGTTCCCATTATAACCTAACCGCGTAAGGAACGCAAAATCAAGGAACATAACCCCGGTATGACGGAAACTAGGGCGGCAAGAGTGGAACAAAACACCAGGCATAAGGCCGAGCCTTCCACCCTTTACCAAGTATATAGATGCATTAAAGTAAACAAGATATAATAATGATATCCCAACAATAAACATGTTCCAACAAGGAACAAACTCCATCTTCACCTGCAACTAGCAACGCTATAAGAGGGGCTGATCAAAGCGGTAACATAGCCAAACAACGGTTTGCTAGGAAAGGTGGGTTAGAGGCTTGTCATGGAAATATGGGAGGCATGATATAGCAAGTGGTAGGTATCGCGGCATAGCAAAAGAGCGAGCAACTAGCAAGTAAAGATAGAAGTGATTTCGAGGGTATGGTCATCTTGCCTGCAAAGTTCTTCGAGTTGACGTAAGCTTGATCCTCGTAAGCGTACTCAATGGTTTCCTCAATCACGAACTCGTCTCCCAGCTCTACCCAAGGCAAGAACACAAGCAAAGGAAACCACAATCAACCACGGTGCAATGCACAAGCAACATGATGCAAAACATGGCATGATATGCGGGATGTGATATGCACTGCATATGCGTGCTCCGGAAGGAAAAGATTGATCAAGGCATCAACTTGGCAAACCAAGTGCGCCGCTGTAAAGATGAGTTGATTTCAGTCGAAATCGATATAAAGATCACCGGAATCGGATGCACGGTTTGCAAATGACAAGTAAAACAAGAATGGCATAATTCCGCGATTAACAACATGATGCCATAAAGAATGCAACAAGAAACTAAGCTACTGCACTCTAACAAAGAATGCAATGGTGAAGTTTGTAATCAGAGCCTTCCCCGACTTAGGAGCCCCCTGCTTGATCGAATTGCTGGCGTTTTTGAGTCTAGAAAAATGTTTTGAGTCTTATAGGATTATATATATCGGAGAGTACGATTCTTTTTACTCCTCAGTCCCTTCGTCGCTCTGGTGAGGCATCCTGACGTAGAGTTTTGACTCTTCTCTTCTCAAATTTCACTAAAAAATTTAGGATCACACGGGTAACTTGGAATCGTTTCGATGGTTTTGTGACGAGAACATTGTTCTTGGTGCCTCCTGACATTTAGGGGTTGTGGCAGTGTCCCGCGGAGTTGAGCTCCGAGGTGTTGTCGTCACAATTTTATCATTGCAGTTCTGGAATACCTGAGTTCGCCGACATCGAAAATCTCTTTTATGCAGTTGTTGGTGAGATAACCTCGACGCCACCTAGTACTGGGGCGGGAGTTCGGGAGTATTGCCATAACTCGTATAACAGATGCTTTTCGAAGGTTGAGGTAAATGATTTCCGAAGGTTTCTTGGTTATGTGTGGAAGGATGGATACAGCTGGATGTAGGATTTGCTAGTTTTGGGTGAGATACTATGCTTCCCCTATATCCCCAACACCTGATTGCATAACAAGAAAATTTCGGGAGCTTCATAGGTGGGAATTCATGTAGCTCTAGTATTTCTTCCCGCAGATATTTGGTTTGTGATTGGGTAATCCTTACCAAGTATTTGTTCATATCCGTACCTTGTTGATTTTATTCTTCTACCTTTATCTAAGTGGCTTCTCAACTTTATGGAAGTGTGATCATTTACTTTGGAATTCATTCATTCATCCTTGTTCGAATGTTAAGGCTATATGTTCCAATTTTGATCCATTGATTCAGCTTGAATATATGTCTTTCAAGATGCTAACGGATGTCAACCTCTTTAGGATGGCACCTCCAACGCGTCAGAATCCGGAACCTCCGCTACCACCTCCACCTCCGGAGGCATGACAAGCTGTCATGGCCGCCACCAACGCCGACTCCAGATGATTTTGCAATTCTTGCAAGAGCGCAACCAAGGAAATCAAGGCCAAGGCAACAATCAAGCTCAGTTTGCTACCCTCAACTAGTTCCTCGCAAACCAGATGAAGTCCTTCAGTAACTGTGTCGAGGCCATAGACACTGACGATTAGCTCGTGGATATCTGCAAACATTTTGAGTGTAGCAACGTCAGGCTTGAGGACTTTGTCAAGTTTGCTTCGTTCCAACTCAAAGACCAAGCTGCTGAGTGGTATCAACAATACAAAGATTCCAGAGGAGGTCGTGTGATTACCTGGGATGATTTTCGCTGAGACTTCAAAGCTCACCACATTCCTCAAAGTGTTGTTGAGAGTAAGCGTGAGGGGTTCCGCAATCTAAAGCAAGGCAGCTTGTCTATTTACCAATACAACATCCTGTTCCAGAGGCTCGCTCGCTTCGCCAAACAAGACGTCCCTGGCGAGAAGAGCATGATTTATCAATTTAGAGGTGGCCTCAGAGAAGATCTGCAACTAGCTCACGTGCTTTTTGAGCCGACCAAGTATGATGATTTCTACAACATGGCACTAAAGCAAGAAGCTGCTCAGATCAACTGTGATTCATCTAAGAAGAGAGTCAGGGATGCAGCTCCATCTTCTTCTTCAACTCAAGTGGCAGCTAAGCAACAAAAGTTCTGGTTTCCTCCTCCTCCTCCGTTCCTCCAGCCTTATCAGCAAAAGAGTAAAGGTGGCAATGGATCTTCCCACCCACCCAACCCAGGCTATCAGAACAAAGCATAGTCTCATGCTCCAAGGTCAAGTGCTCCTTATCACCGGCCACTCTCAGGGGTTACGTGCAACAAGTGTCAGCAGAAAGGGCACTATGCGAACAAATGCTTCAACTAGAGGCGCCTTCCGCCTCCTCCTCTTGTGAGATCTGCCAGCAATGCAGTGGTCAAGCATAATCCCAAGTTTGCAAAGGTCAACATGATGAACGCAGCTCAGGCAGAGGACTCTTCAGAAGTGATCATGGGTAATCTTCCTGTTAATGATATTCCTGCTAAAGTCCTTTTTGATACTGGTGCATCGCATTCTTTCATGTCATTCCCATTTGCACCGGAGCACAATGTTGACACAGAGGTTTTGTCCAAAGTCATGCAAGTTGTTTCTCCTGGAAAGCTTATGACTTCTAGTTTGGTTTCTCCCGATGTCTCTCTCCAGTTTGGAGACTATAAATTTCTGTCCTCTCCAATGGTTCTTAGTAACTCGGATATTGATCTAATTCTCGGCATGGGCTGGCTTTCTAAGCACAAGGCTCAGCTTGATTGTGCTGCCAGGCAGATTCAATTGACACATTCGTCTGAGGATGTGACCGTCTTTGCAGCTCGTGATTATACCATCCGACTGTTTTCTCTCAATGAGAAGGGCGAGTTGAATGCCATCTCTCAGATTCCAGTCGTTTGTGAATATCAAGACGGCTTTCCAGAAGAGCTTCCAGGAATGCCTCCTCACCGGCCAGTTGAATTCGTCATCAATCTTGAGCCTGGCACGGAACCTGTTTGCAAACGGACTTACAAGCTTGGACCAGAAGAGTTGAAGGAGCTGGAGAAACAACTCGATATACAAGAGCGTATGGGTCTGATCCGACCGAGTTCTTCTGCTTGGGGTTGTGGTGTTCTTTTTGTCAAGAAGAAGGATGGCACGGACCGACTCTGCATCGACTACCGCCCATTGAACAAGAAGACCATAAAGAACAAGTACCCACTTCCCAACATCAATGAGCTTTTCGAACAACTCAAAGGTGCCCAAGTATTCTCCAAGCTTGACCTCTGTATGGGCTATCATCAGATTCGCATTCGTGAACAAGATATCCCCAAGACAACATTCAGAACAAGCTATGGTTCCTATGAATACACTGTCATGTCTTTCGGCCTCGTCAATGCTCCTCCAACGTTCTCTCGCATGATGAACTTCATCTTCAACCCTTACACAAATGATTTCATCTTGGTGTATCTCGATGATATTTTGGTCTTTTCCAAGAACAAGGAGGATCATGCCAAGCATTTGAGATTGGTGCTGGACAAACTCAGAGAACATCAGTTCTATGCGAAGTTTTCAAAGTGTGAGTTTTGGCTCAATGAGGTTCTCTACCTTGGGCATATCATCTCCGCCAAGGGCATAGCTGTTAATCCTAAGAAGGTGTCTGCAATTGTGAATTGGGAACCACCTCAGAATGTGAAGCAGCTCCACAGTTTCCTTGGGCTTGCAAGCTATTGTTGAAGATTCATTGAGAATTTCTCTAAGATTGCAAAGCCTCTTTCAAACCTCCTCCAGAAGCATGTGAAGTATGTCTGGACGCCTAAATGTGACATCGCTTTCAACACCCTGAAAGAGAAGTTAGTCACAGCTCCAGTTCTAACTCCTCTTGATGAATCCAAACCATTTGAGGTTTTCTGTGATGCTTCCCTGCAAGGTCTCGGTGCTGTGTTCATGCAAGAGAAGAAAGTTGTGGCCTATACCTCTCGCCAGTTCAAGACCAACGAAAAGAACTACCCCACTCATGACCTCGAGTTGGCGGCAGTTGTCCATGCTCTTTTAACATGGAGACATCTCTTGTTGGGAAGGAAAGTGGACATCTTCACTGATCATAAGAGTCTCAAGTACATCTTCACTCAGCCCAACCTCAACCTCAGTCAGACTCGTTGGGTCGAAATGATTCAAGAGTATAATCCGAGTATTGAATATACTCCAGGCAAGGCCAATGTCATTGCTGACGCTTTGAGCAGAAAGGCTTACTGCAACAGTTTGATTCTCAAGCCCATCCAACCGGATCTTTGTGAAGCTTTCCGCAAACTTAATCCCCAAGTTGTTCATCAAGGATTTCTTGCCAACCTCCAAGTCTCTCCTACATTGGAAGTTCAAATTCGTGAGGCACAACTTATTGATGCCATGGTGAAGAAGGTGAAGATTGGGATTGCCAAGAGCCAACCCAAGTACAAGTGCTATCGCCTTGATGACAAAGATACTCTATTCTTTGAGGATCGAATTGTGGTTCCTAAGGGTGACCTTCGTAAAGTCATTATGAACGAGGCTCACAATTCACTCCTATCTATTCATCCTAGAAGTACAAAGATGTACCATGATCTCAAGCAGTCGTATTGGTGGACTCGAATGAAGTGAGAGATTTCTCAGTTCGTGAATGAATGTGACGTCTGCAGAAGAGTGAAAGCAAAACACCAACGACCAGCTGGTCTCCTCCAACCTCTTGCTATTCCAGAATGGAAGTTTGACCATATTGATATGGACTTTGTGACTGGATTTCCCAAGTCCAAGAGCGGAAATGATGCTATCTTTGTTGTCATCGACAAGCTTACAAAAGTGGCTCATTTTCTTCCTATCAAAGAATCTATCACAACAGCTCAGTTGGCAGAGCTATATACCTCCAGGATTGTCTCCTTGCATGGCATTCCTGAAAGTGCAACTATCCCTAGGTGGTTTTGGTAATTCCTAACAACATATAGCTCATTGAGCTAATGCTATTCCAAGATTAATATTTTAGGAAAAGCTCAATGAATGGCATGGCATGGATGAGGAATGTGTACCCCTCAAAATATTAAGGAAAAAAAGATTGGCTCAAGCTCAAAGCTCAAGACTCTACATTTTATATTTTAGTGATCCAAGATCACATTGAGTCTATAGGAAAAGCCAATACTATCAAGGAGGGATGATGTGTTGTTTAATGAGGTTCTTGCTTCATAGTGCTTAGTGATATGCTCCAAAACCCTCAACTACCTTCCCACATCCACATATGACCTAAACCAAAAGTCAAACTCGGCCCTACCGATTCTTTCTATCCAGCACCACCGAGTTTCAAATGTCATAGCCACTGCCACAAACCCTAGGCAAATCGGTCTCACTGATAGGGATTTCGGTCACACCGAGATGGGGTTGTAATCTCTCTGTTTCCCTTCGTAACGTTTCGGTCCTACCGAGATGAGCGATCGGTCCCACCGAGATTGCAATGTAAACTCTCTGTTTCTCTTTCGTAACATTTCGGTCCCACTGAAATGAGCGATCGGTCCCACCGAGTTTACCTGACCAACTCTCTGGTTAGCTTATTACCAAAATCGGTCCCACCGAGTTTGTGTAATCGGTCACACCGAGATTACGTTATGCCCTAACCCTAACCATATCGGTCCTACCGAGTTGCATCTCAGTCCCACCGAAAATCCTAACGGTCACTAGGTTTGCTGAATCGGTCTGACCGAGTCTTTCACTTCGGTCTCACCGAGTTTGGTAAATTGTGTGTAACGGTTAGTTTTTGTGTGGAGGCTATATATACCCCTCCACCCACTCTTCATCATGGAGAGAGCCATCAGAACATACTTACACTTCCAACACACATTTTCTGAGAAAGAACCACCTACTCATGTGTTGAGGCCAAGATATTGCATTCCTACCATATGAATCTTGATCTCTAGCCTTCCCCAAGTTGCTTTCCACTCAAATCTTCTTTCCACAAAATCCATATCCTGTGAGAGAGAGTAGAGTGTTGGGGAGACTATCATTTGAAGCACAAGAGCAAGGAGTTCATCATCAACACACCATTTGTTACTTCTTGGAGAGTGGTGTCTCCTAGATTGGCTAGGTGTCAGTTGGGAGCCTCCGACAAAGATTGTGGAGTTGAACCAAGGAGTTTGTAAGGGCAAGGAGATCGCCTACTTCATGAAGATCTACCGCTAGTGAGGCAAGTCCTTCGTGGGCGATGGCCATGATGGGATAGATAAGGTTGCTTCTTCGTGGACCCTTCGTGGGTGGAGCCCTCCATGGACTCGCGCAACCGTTACCCTCCGTGGGTTGAAGTCTCCATCAACGTGGATGTACGATAGCACCACCTATCGGAACCACGACAAAAACATCCGTGTCTCCAATTGCGTTTGAATTCTCAAAACCCTTCCCTTTACATTCTTGCAAGTTGCATGCTTTACTTTCCGCTGCTCATAGACTCTTTGCATGCTTGCTTGAATTGTGTTAAGATTGCTTGCCTTGTGCTAAGATAGCTAAAATCTGCGAAAGACTAAAATTGGGAAAAGGATAGATTTTTATTTGGTCAAGTAGTCTAATCACCCCCTCTAGACATACTTTCGATCCTACAAGTGGTATCAGAGCTTTGGTCTCCATTTGCTTTGATTTCCATAGCTTTTGGTGGTCATAGCCTTGGTTTCACAACCTAGGAGAGTATGGCGTATAGCGAGGGAAATTATCACCGTATAGGTCCTTACTTTGATGGTAAAAATTTTGCTAGTTGGAAGCATAAGATGTAAATGCATATTCTTGGACATAACCCCGCCGTTTGGGCTATTGTGTATGTTGGCTTGCAAGGTGAATTCTTTGATGGGAGAGAACCGAATCATGAAGCTACCGCAGATGAGTTGAAGATGCTACAATACAATGCTCAAGCTTGTGATATCCTCTTCAACGGATTGTGCCCTGAAGAATTCAACAGAATCAGCCGTCTTGAGAATGCAAAGGAAATTTGGGATACTTTGATTGATATGCATGAAGGTACCGACTCCGTCAAGGAATCCAAGTTGGATGTGCTTCAAAGTCAACTTGACAAGTTCAAAATGAAGGATGGTGAAGGTATCGCTGAAATGTACTATAGGCTTGCTCTTATCACAAATGAGATTGCTGGCTTAGGAAGTGAAGAGATGACCGAAAAATTCATCATCAAGAAGATCCTAAGAGCCTTGGATGGAAAATACGATACCGTATGCACATTGATCCAAATGATGCCAAATTACAAAGATCTCAAGCCAACGGAAGTCATTGGAATAATTGTTGCTCATGAGATGTCACTCAAGGATAAGGAGGAGCTCCATAACAAGTCAAGTGGTGCTTACAAAGCCTCATGTGAAGCTCCCACATCACCAAGTGAGAAACAAACCTTCAATGAAGAATTGAGCCTAATGGTGAAGAACTTCAACAAGTTCTACAAGAGTAGAAGCAAGGAAAGAAGTTCCAAGTCAAGGTCCTACAATGACAAAAGATCTTCTAGTCGAGAGCGAAACTGCTACAACTATGGAAGACCCAGACACTACTCCAATGAGTGTACGGCTCCCCACAAGAGAAGAGAAGATTCTCCCAAAAGAAGAAGTAGAAGAGAAGAATCACCATAAAGGGAGAGAAGGAGTAGGGATGACCGATATGAACAAAGACACCCTCGGAGAAGCAAGGATTCGGAAAGGAAGGACAAGTCATCAAGGAGCTACACAAAATGAAGACATCAAGCTCATGTTGGTGAATGGGTATCCGGCTCCGACTCCGACAATGACTCCGAATATACTCAAGATGAAGGTGTTGCCGGAATAGCACTTGTGTCAACCAACTCCTATGACATATTTGATTCACCAAATGAAGGAATTGGAAGATGCTTCATGGCCAAAGGTCCAAAGGTATCACACCCCGAGTATGTTGATTTCAATAGTGATGAATATGACTTGTTAGGTGATGATGAGTTACTTGTTGACAACTATAGTGATGAATACTATAATGAAACGAATGACAATGATAAGGAGAAGATTGAGTCTCTAACTAAAGAACTAAACACTCTTAAGTTAGCTCATGAAACTATCTTAGGGGATCATCGAGAACTTTTAAGGACTCATGAGAAATTACATTTTGAAAAGCTCAACCTTGAGCAAGAGCATGAGTTCTTAAAGGCAATCAATGATGATCTTCGCAAGAAAAGTTCTTCTTACATTGCCAAGCGTTTACTCTTATCCACTTACATGCCTCAAGTCAAGTCTAGTAACAAGAACAAGAAAGATTCTTCTTCTAGTAGTAACAATAATCATGCTAAATCCAATGTTGTTGCTTCTAGTAGTTCTCTTGATTCCACTAATGATTCTCTCAGCCAAGTTACACTTGAGCAAGAAAATAGCTTATTGAAGGGAATTCTAGAGAAATGTGTTTACAAGAGCCTTGCCGGGAGTAAGCAATTCGAGGAAATTGTACGCAAGCAAGGAAGGCACTGGAAGAATCAAGGTATTGGTTTTGAACGAAAGTTCAATGCCAATGGAGTTGAGTGGGAAGAAGATCAATACCCCAAGATGAAGTTTGTTCCTTAACAAGAGAAGTATGATCCTACTTTATCCAAAGGGACACAAGCTCAAGATGATCTTCCACCACAAGACCACAAGCAAAAAGGCAAGGACAAGCTTCAAGAGGAAATTGATGCATTTGAAGAAGCTCCTAAGGCCTTGGTCAAGTGGGTTCCCAAGACTACATCAAGTTCCACTTCATCAAGTAAAACTACAACTCCGAGGATTCCCATCAAGATGGTGTGGATCCTGAAGAAGAAGAACTAGAGAGTTCTTGAGGGTGACTCCGCCAATATACTTCACTCTTATCATTTTGGCAAGAACAAGTGCAATCAACTTCCACATCTCACACTAGTTCAAGGAGTCACAAACCCTCTTGTTGGTAAGACAAGGGACAAGGTAACCTAAAGCTTTCATAGACATCATCTTGTGTGTGCATCACTCTATGTCTATGGATACCCTTGTTTGTTCCTTGTGGGACTAACCCGTGTAGGTATTGAAAGTACAATTCACTCCAAAGGATAGCTCCAAATGATCTACATCAACATAGAGCATCCACATCTTCAACACCTACATGAAGTCATCATCGACAAAACCCAAGGTTAGTTCATCCCTCTTAGGGGGGATCTCACATCTAGGGGGAGCTTTACTCTAACAATTGAGTTAAAGCAACTCTAATGGTGTGAACACAACAATGCTTTATGTAAAAGTGGTAACCCCACTTGTGCTTAAACGATGAGTATGACCTATGATCAAATGTTCTCATTTGACTCCTAAGTCAATATACTCATATATAGATGACCTAGTCATCGCCAATTGCTTGATAGATGCTAGAATTGTTTGTGCATGCTTTGCCACATATTTCATTTGCCATTTTATTGTGTGAGCATGTTGGTTGCATAATTTACTCATTCGAGGACATACACTTGTTGTTTTGATTGATTGGTTTCCTTTTCTTTTCGCCAAGTGGATGGACAAGAATGCCTAAGAACCTTCTCTAGCTATCTATGCTTTTCTCGTCTCAAACTCTATTCATGTTGCATGACAAAATTTGAACAAGTCAGATTCGAACCACTCTGTGTGAGGAGCACTCGGAGTCCCCGATTCGTCATAGACTTAAACTTCCAAAACTTCTTTGTGTGTTTCGGTCTGACCGATTCACCCATTTCGGTCATACCGAGATCACTAAGTCGATCTAGGTTTTCAACCTCGGTGCAACCGATTCGAACCTTTCGGTCACACCGAGTTTCAGTAACTGCTTGCAGTTATGAATCTCAGTGCCACCGAGTTGTTCCACTCGGTCACACCGACAGGGTCGGGCTATATATACCCACGGGTCAAATTTTGGAAAACTTTCTGAACCTCCTCGACCCGTGCTTAGCCCGCTCTGCCTCCAGGGTCTTCGGATCGTCTTCCTCGTCGCCAGCCGCCTCCTGCCGCTGGTCTCCGCCACCGTCAATGGGAATCATCCCCGCCGTTGCCGCTGTAGCGAGTTCTTCGCCGAACTAGGGTATGGACTCGATCACTATGCTATCCCTATCTGATTCCTAGCACATTGTGTTCGCCATGTATCTTGCCACGATTGAGATCATTCTTATCCAGTCATAACACTTCGTAGTTTAGTCGTGAATTGAAAATTTAGGGTTAGGTTTCCGCCGAAACCATCTCGGACCCACCGAGTTGTGGAACTCGGTACCACCGAGTCGGCTCGGGCCATTGCACATGTAATTTTTGGTCTGACCGATAATTGCAAATCGGTGTGACCGAGTTCAAGACTTTGTGAAACCTTACCAGTCTCGGTGCCACCGAACTGTGACTCGGTCTGACCGAGTTCACTAGTTTAGGTTCCAATAGCTGCTTCGGTATCACCGAGTTTACAAATGGGTTGATCCGAAATGCTTTCTATGGAAAACTAAAACTAAGTTTTTGACTCATTCTTTTGCAAAAACCTCTGCATTTTGTGATGCTCATCCACTCTATCTCATCTATATCTATTCACAGGGTCTGCTATCAGTGTTTGCAATATGTCTGATCAGAGTGACAGCCAGAACAGGTCAGAGGAGCAGGTTCACCTGAGTGAGGGCACTAGTCACTCTAGCAGTTCAGATGATGGTAGCAGGAGCACCCCAAGCAACTTACCCAAAGCTGCCACCAGGGCCAGAAAGAAGAAGACCTCTGAATCTGAGGATGAAGACTATGTGGCAGTTGAGGATGAGGCCACTCCCAAGAAGAAAGTGGTTAAGAAGCAATATAGCACTGCTGCTGCCACCAAGCCAGGCATGAAGCAAAAGGTTCCTGCAAAGAGAATTCCAATGTCTAAGGCCAGAGCATCTACTCAAGTCCCTATCTGTTACCACTTATTTCAGTACTTGCAGAGAATACCTTGCTGGAAACCGCTTATCATTTCCTTCTGCTCCTCGTTGGGTTCGACACTCTTATCGAAAGGACTACGATAGATCCCCTATACTTGTGGGTCATCATCCCCTGACCGATACGTCGAGTTCGTGATCAAGTTGGTTTTCCAATAAACCACTCTTTCTCCAAGAATCCATGTTGGATACCCCTGAGCTAGTTGGTTAAGCCAAACAACAACTTGGAGAGTTGGAAGATAAAAGCTTGTCTGACTTAGTTCATGTTAAGGGATATCTTTGTGTGTGTGTGTTGAAGAAAGAGGATATCTTCATTAGTTGGTCCTTGTGATGAGTTATTGGATCTATTGTCTTGTCCAAACTTTGATTTGAGTGTGGGCTATCCTCAAATCAAATCAGAACCAACGATGTTCGTAATGGTGTCTTAATTGTGGTTGATCCCTCGGACATACACCATTACATCCTTTGGTCTGACCAATACTATCACCGTGTTCACTTAATTATGGAATTCCATCTATATGGAAGCCTGGATGGTTTGTTGTCGAGCCCATTGACAACAATTTCATCTTGTCCATCATTCATGTTGAACATCTAAATTAGTGTTGGAAACGTTGTAAGCAATGCTTTCGTGTTCCATTCATGAATCTTATGCTTGGATGGAAGAAGTGACTTCCTAGAATTCATGCAGATTCTATGCAAGTTGCCACCGTGAATATGAGAAAGATTGTTTTTGCTTCCTCTGGAATCATCCCATGTTAGTCACGCATATGTGCGAAGTACTCTATGGTTTGATAGGTTAGCCGCCTCCACTCCATATGTGTTTCCTAGCACACCAAGTCGCTAATTGAATTGTTCAAGGAGAATAAGTTCCTTCTTAAGAGCATGTCTTATGCAAGGACTTTGATATCCTTGATGATGGTTCCCCACTAGAACTCGGTAGTGTTGCGTTGTAAGAAACTGTTTCCAACACGAAAAATTTGCAAGAAACTGTTTATACTATGCATTGGCCTTTACTTTGTGGGCATGAATTGTTCTTTTATGACATTCTGATGCATAGGAAGAGAGTTAGACTTCATTGTTGCATGATTTATGTTACTTTGTGCTCACTACTAAATGCCAAATCATTGTTAATTAAAATTGGCTTTGATATACCTTGGGATCCGGGTGGATCCATTACTTGAGCACTTTATGCCTAGATTAATGGATTTAAAGAAAGCGCTGCCAGGGAGACAACCTAGAAGTTTTAGAGAGTCATTTATTTCTGTTGTGTGCCAAGGTTTGCCTTTAGGATGTTTTAGATGCTTGTTGGTTTGTACGGTGCAGGACAGAAACTTTTGCTGTAGTGCGCGATTTTACATTTTTTTATGGAACGTCAAACGGTTATGAAACCTTTTGCAATGTATTTCTATAATTTTTTTTTATTTTTCCTAATTTTGGTATAATTTTTGGAGTAACAGAGGTATGGTCAATGTTCAGATTATTACAGACTGTTCTGTTTAAGACAGATTATGTTTTTGATGCATAGTTTGCTTGTTTTGATGAAACTATCGATTTATATCAGTGGATTAAGCCATGGAAAAGTTATATTACAGTAGCTACAATGCAAAAACAAAATATTAATTGGTTTGCAATAGTACTTAGAGTAGTGATTTGCTTTATTATACTAATGGATCTTACCGAGTTTTCTGTTAAGTTTTGTGTGGAGGACGTGTTCGAAGATCGAAGAGGTCTCGATGTGAGGAGAAGAAGGAGAGGCAAGTGCTCAAGCTTCGGGATGCCCAAGGCACCCCAAGTAACTATTCAAGGAGACTCAAGCGCCTAAGCTTGGGTATGCCCCGGAAGGCATCCCATCTTTCTTCAACAAATATCAGTATGTTTTCGGATTCGTTTCGTTCATGCGATATGTGCAATCTTGGAGCGTCTTTTGCATTTATTTTTCATTTTTCTTTTATGAACCATGCTGGTATGAGATAGTCCTTGGTTGATTTATATAATGCTCTTTGCACTTCACTTAAATCTTTTGAGTATGCCTTTATCGAATGCTTCATGTGCTTCACTTATATCATTTGAAGTTTGGATTGCCTGTTCCTCTTCACATAAAAAACCGCCATTTATAGAATGCTCTTGTGCTTCACTTATATTAGTTAGAGCATGGGCATATCTTTTGTAGAAAGAATTAAACTCTCTTGATTCACTTTTATCTATTTAGAGAGATGACAGGAATTGGTCATTCACATGGTTAGTCATAAAATCCTACATAAAACTTGTAGATCACTGAATATGATGTGTTTGATTCCTTGCAATAGTTTTGCAATATAAAGGTGGTGATATTAGAGTCGTGCTAGTTGAGTAATTGTGAAATTGAGAAATACTTGTGTTAACAAAATTTTGAAGTAGTTCAAAATGGAATAGTCAAAGAAAGAGTTCTTGCCTGTGTTACAAGGTGTGAAATTGAGTAAGACTCACAGCCCGACCACGGCAGAAGATAGAGAGAGAATGAAAGTCATTCCCTATGCCTCAGCCATAGGTTCTATAAAGTATGCCATGCTGTGTACCAGACCTATTGTATACCCTGCCCTGAGTTTGGCAAGGGAGTACAATAGTGATCTAGGAGTAGATCACTGGACATTGGTCAAAATTATCCTTAGTGGAATAAGGATATGTTTCTCGATTATGGAGGTGACAAAAGGTTCGTCGTAAAGGGTTACGTCGATGCAAGTTTTGACACTGATCCAGATGATTCAAAATCTCAATTTGGACACATATTTAAAGTGGGAGCAATTAGCTAGAGTAGCTCCGTGCAGAGCATTCTTGACATAGAAATTTGCAAAATACTTACGAATCTAAATGTGGCAAACCCGTTGACTAAACTTCTCTCACAAGCAAAACATGATCACACCTTAGTACTCTTTGGGTGTTAATCACATAGCGATGTGAACTAGATTATTGACTCTAGTAAACCCTTTGGGTGTTGGTCACATGACGATGTGAACTATGGGTGTTAATCACATGGTGATGTGAACTATTGGTGTTAAATCACATGGCGATGTGAACTAGATTATTGACTCTAGTGCAAGTGGGAGACTGAAGGAAATATGCCCTAGAGGCAATAATAAAGTTATTATTTATTTCCTTATATCATGATAAATGTTTATTGTTCATGCTAGAATTGTATTATCCGGAAACATAATACTTGTGTGAATACATAAACAAACTAAACGTTACTAGTATGCCTCTACTTGACTAGCTCGTTAATCAAAGATGGTTATGTTTCCTAACCATAGACATGTGTTGTCATTTGATTAACGGGATCACATTATTAGGAGAATGATGTGATTGACATGACCCATTCCATTAGCTTAGCACCCGATCGTTTAGTATGTTGCTATTGCTTTCTTCATGACTTATACATGTTCCTATGACTATGAGATTATGCAACTCCCGTTTGCCGGAGGAACACTTTGTGTGCTACCAAACGTCACAGCGTAACTGGGTCATTATAAAGGAGCTCTACAGGTGTCTCCAAAGGTACATGTTCGGTTGGCGTATTTCAAGATTAGGATTTGTCACTCCGATTGTCGGAGAGGTATCTCTGGGCCCTCTCGGTAATGCACATCACATAAGCCTTGCAAGCATTGCAACTAATGAGTTAGTTGTGAGATGATGTATTACGAAATGAGTAAAGAGACTTGCCGGTAACGAGATTGAACTAGGTATTGAGATACCGATGATCGAATCTCGGGCAAGTAACATACCGATGACAAAGGGAACAAAGTATGTTGTTATGCGGTCTGACCGATAAAAGATCTTCGTAGAATATGTGGGAGCCAATATGAGCATCCAGGTTCCGCTATTGGTTATTGACCGGAGACATGTCTCGGTCATGTCTACATTGTTCTCGAACCTGTAGGGTCCACACGCTTAACGTTACGATGACAGTTTCATTATGAGTTTATATATTTTGATGTACCGAAGTTAGTTCGGAGTCCCGAATGTGATCACGGACATGACGAGGAGTCTTGAAATGGTCGAGACATAAAGATTGATATACTGGAAGCCTATGTTTGGACATCGGAAGTGTTCCGGGTGAAATCGGCATTTTACTGGAGTACCGGGAGGTTACCGGAACCCCCCGGTGACCTAATGGGCCTTAATGGGCCTAGTGGAGGAAGAGGAGAGGAGGCCTAGGGGCTGCCGCGCGCCCCTCCCCCCAAGTCCGAATTGGACAAGGAGGGGGGCGGCACCCCCCCTTTCCTTTCTTCCCTCTCTTCCTTCTTCCCCAAGTCCTAATCCAACTAGGGAAAGGGGGGGAGTCCTACTCCCGGTAGGAGTAGGACTCTTCCTGCGCGCCTCCTCCTAGGGCCGGCCACACCCCCCTTGGCTCCTTTATATACGGGGGCAGGGGGCACCCCTAGACACACAAGTTGATCTCTAAGATCGTTCTCTTAGCCGTGTGCGGTGCCCCCTTCCACCATAGTCCTCGATAATATTGTAGTGGTGCTTAGGCGAAGCCCTGCGACAGTAGAACATCAAGATCGTCACCACGCCGTCGTGTTGACGGAACTCTTCCCCGACACTTTGCTGGATCGGAGTCTGGGGATCTTCATCGAGCTGAATTTGTGCTAGAACTCGGAGGTGCCGTAGTTTCGGTGCTTGATCGGTCGGGCCGTGAAGACGTACGACTACATCAACTGCGTTGTCATAATGCTTCCGCTGTCGGTCTACGAGGGTACGTAGACAACACTCTCCCATCTCGTTGCTATGCATCACCATGATCTTGCGTGTGCGTAGGATTTTTTTTTGAAATTACTACGTTCCCCAACATCCTCGGGAGCGCTTTACATCATATAAGAGTTTGTCCAGGCTTGTCCTTTGCTACAAAAAGGATTGGGCCATCTTGCTGCACTTTATTTACTTTTGTTACTTGTTACTCGTTAAAATTTATCCTATCACAAAACTATCTGTTACCTATTATTTCAGTGCTTGCAAAGAATACCTTGCTGAAAACCGCTTATCATTTCCTTCTGCTCCTCGTTGGGTTCGACACTCTTACTTATCGAAAGGACTACAATATATCCCCTATACTTGTGGGTCATCAAGACTCTTTTCTGGCGCCATTGCCGGGGAGTGAAGCGCCTTTGGTAGGTGGAATTTGGTAAGGAAAAATTTATATAGTGTGCTGAAATTTACTATCACTTGTTACTATGGAAAGTAAACCTCTTAGGGGCTTGTTCGGGGTATCTTCACCCCGACCAGTAGAGCAAAGAGTTGCTCCTCAACCTACTGAACCTACTGAAAATGAAAATGTCTGCTTTGAAATTCCTTCGGGTATGTTAGAAAAACTGCTAGCTAATCCTTTTGCAGGAGATGGAACAATGTATCCTGATGAGGACCTAATATATGTGGATTATTTAAGCTTGCAGGTATACCCGGAGATGTTATTAAGAAGAAGGTCTTCCCTTTATCTTTGAAGGGAGATGCATTGACATGGTATAGGCTATGTGATGATACGGGGTCATGGAACTACAAACGATTGAAATTGGAATTTCATCAGAAGTTTTATCCTATGCATCTTGTTCATCGTGATCGCAATTATATATATAATTTCTGGCCTCGCGAAGGATAAAGCATCGCTTAAGCTTGGGGGAGGCTTAAATCAATGTTATATTCATGCCCCAATCAGGAGCTCTCAAGAGAAATGATTATTCAAAAATTTTATGCTCGGCTTTCTGATAGCAATCGCACCATGCTCGATACTTCTTGTGCTGGCTCTTTTATGATGAAGACTATTGAATTCAAATGGGATTTATTGGAAAGAATTAAACGCAACTCTGAAGATTGGGACCTCGACGAAGGTAAGGAGTCAGGTATGACACCTAAGTTTGATTGTGTTAAATCTTTTATGGATACCGATGTTTTCCATAAATTTAGCGCTAAATATGGACTTGACTCTGAAATAGTAGCTTCTTTTTGTGAATCTTTTGCTACTCATGTTGATCTCCCTAGGGAGAAGTGGTTTAAATATCATCCTCCCATAGAAGTAAAAGTAGTTGCACCTATTAAAGTTGAAGAAAAGACTGTCACTTATAATGATCCCATTGTTCCTACTGCTTATGTTGAGAAACCACCTTTTCCTGTTAGGATAAAAGATCATGCTAAAGCTTCAACTATGGTTCGGAAAAGCAATATTAGAACATATACACCTCCTGAGAAAGTTAAAGTTGAAACTAATATTGCTATTGTTAAAGATCTCTTGTCTGATAATATTGATGGGCATGTTATTTATTTCTGTGATGAAACTGTTAGAATTGCTAAACCTTGTGCTAAAGATAAACCTAGACCTGTGGTAGGCATGCCTGTTATTTCTGTTAAAATAGGAGATCATTGTTATCATGGCTTATGTGATATGGGTGCCAGTGCTAGTGCAATACCTATTGACCTATATAGAGAAATTATGCATGATATTGCACCTGTTGAGTTAGAAGATATTGATGTCACAATTAAAATTGCCAATAGAGATACTATTTCACGAATGGGAATTGTTAGAGATGTTGAAGTCTTGTGTGGGAAAACTAAATATCTTGCTAATTTTCTTGTTCTTGGTTCCCCACAAGATAGCTTTTGTCCCATTATATTTGGTAGACCCTTCTTTAGCACTGTTAATGCTAAGATAGACTGCAACAAGGATGCTATTACTATTGGTTTAGGTGATATGTCTCACGAGTTCAACTTTTCTAAATTTCGTAGACAACACCGTGAAGAGGAATTGCCTAGTAAAGATGAAATTATTGGTCTTGCTTCTATTGCCGTGCCTCCTAGTGATCCTTTAGAACAATATTTACTAGACCATGAAAATGATATGTTTATGAATGAAAGAAGGGAAATAGATGAAGTATTCTTTAAACAGGAACCCATCCTGAAACACAATTTTCCTGTTGAAATCTTAGGGGATCCTCCTCCACCCAAGGGTGATCCCGTGTTTGAGCTTAAACTGTTGCCTGATACTCTTAAATATGCTTATCTTGATGAAAAGAAAATACATCATGTTATTATTAGTGCTAACCTTTCAGATCATGAAGAAGAGAGATTATTGAAAACTCTAAGGAAGCACCGCGCTGCTATTGGATATACTCTTGATGATCTTAAGGGCATTAGTCCCACTCTATGTCCACACAAAATAAATTTGGAGAAAGATGCCAAACCAGTTCGTGATCACCAAC
Organism: Triticum urartu; assembly: GCF_056163025.1. Taxonomy (NCBI): domain Eukaryota; kingdom Viridiplantae; phylum Streptophyta; class Magnoliopsida; order Poales; family Poaceae; genus Triticum; species Triticum urartu. The sequence continues at coordinate 345,642,803 of NC_141876.1, read as the reverse complement.
GACGGCTGAATCCTAAGATGAATGAAGTGGTAAGAAAGGAAATACTAAAGCTCCTTGAGGCAGGTATAATTTATCCCGTTGCTGATAGTCAGTGGGTAAGTCATGTCCATTGTGTCCCTAAAAAGGGAGGTATTACTATCGTTCCTAATGATAAAGATGAATTGATTCCACAAAGAATTATTGCAGGTTATAGGATGGTAATTGATTTCCGCAAATTAAATAAGGCTACTAAAAAGATCATTACCCCTTACCTTTTATTGATCAAATGCTAGAAAGATTATCCAAACATACACATTTTTGCTTTCCAGATGGTTATTCTGGTTTCTCTCAAATACCTGTGTCAGCTGATGATCAATCTAACACCACTTTTACTTGCCCTTTCGGTAATTTTGCTTATAGACGTATGCCTTTTGGTTTATGTAATGCACCTGGTACCTTCCAAAGATGCATGATGGCTATATTCTCTGACTTTTGTGAAAAGATTTGTGAGGTTTTCATGGATGATTTCTCCGTCTATGGATCCTCTTTTGATGATTTCTTAAGCAACCTTGATCGAGTTTTGCAGAGATGTGAAGAAACTAACCTTGTCTTGAATTGGGAGAAGTGCCACTTTATGGTTAATGAATGTACTTTCTTGGGTCATAAATTTTTTGAAAGAGGTATTGAAGTTGAGCTAAGGTTGATGCTATTGAAAAGATGCCATGTCCCAAGGATATCAAATGTATAAGAAGTTTCCTTGGTCATGCCGGCTTTTATAGGAGGTTCATTAAGGACTTCTCAAAAATTTCTCGGCCTCCGACTAATTTATTACAAAAAGATATACCTTTTGTTTTTTATGATGATTGCGTAGAAGCATTTGAAATACTTAAGAAAGCATTGATCTCTGCACCTATTGTTCAGCCACCTGATTGGAATTTACCCTTTGAAATTATGTGTGATGCTAGTGATAATGTTGTAGGTGCTGTTCTGGGGCAAAGAGTTGGTAAGAAATTAAATGTTATTCAATATGCTAGTAAAACTCTAGACAATGCTCAAAGAAATTATGCTACTACTGAAAAGGAATTCTTAGCAGTTGTATTTTCTTGTGATAAGTTCAGACCTTATATTGTTGACTCTAAAGTAACTATTCACACTGATCATGCTGCTATTAAATATCTCATGGAAAAGAAATATGCTAAACCTAGACTTATTAGATGGGTTCTCTTGCTACAAGAATTTGATTTGGATATTATTGATAGAAAGGGTGCTGAGAACCCCATTGCAGAAAACTTGTCTAGGTTAGAAAATGTGCTTGATGACCCACTACCTATTGATGATAGCTTTCCTAATGAACAATTAAATGTCATAAATGCTTCTCATACTGCTCCATGGTATGCTGATTATGTTAATTATATTTTTGTGAAATTTATACCACCTAGCTTTACATACCAGCAAAAGAAAAAGTTCTTCTATGATTTGAGACATTACTTTTGGGATGACCCGCATCTTTATAAAGAAGGAGTAGATGGTGTTATTAGATGTTGTGTACCTGAGCATGAACAGGAATAGATTCTACGCAAGTGTCACTCCGAGGCTTATGGAGGACACCATGCTGGAGATAGAACTGCACACAAGGTATTGCAATCCAGTTTTTATTAGCCTACTCTCTTCAAGGATGCTCGTAAGTTTTTCTTATCTTGTGATGAATGTCAAAGAATTAGTAATATTAGTAGACGTCAAGAAATGCCTATGAATTATTCACTTGTTATTGAACCATTTGATGTTTGGGGCTTTGATTATATGGGACCTTTTCCTGCCTCTAATGGTTACACATCTATTTTAGTTGTTGTTGATTACGTTACTAAGTGGGTAGAAGCTATTCCAACTAGTAGTGCTGATCATAACACCTCTATTAAAATGCTTAAAGAAGTTATTTTTCCGAGGTTTGGAGTCCCTAGATATTTAATGACTGATGGTGGTTCACATTTTATTCATGGTGCTTTTCGTAAAATGCTTGCTAAATATGATGTTAATCATAGAATTGCATCTCCTTATCACCCTCAGTCTAGTGGTCAAGTAGAATTGAGCAACAGAGAACTCAAATTAATTTTGCAAAAGACTGTTAATAGATCTAGAAAGAATTGGTCCAAGAAACTTGATGATGCATTATGGGCCTATAGAACTGCATATAAAAATCCTATGGGTATGTCTCCGTATAAAATGGTTTATGGAAAAGCATGTCACTTACCTCTCGAACTAGAACATTAGGCTTATTGGGCTATTATAGAGCACAGTTATGATTTCAAACTTGCCGGTGAGAAGAGGTTATTTTACATTAGCTCACCTGATTAATGGAGAACCCAAGCCTATGAGAATGCCAAATTATTTAAAGAAAAAGTTAAAAGATGGCATGACAAAAGGATACAAAAGCGTGAGTTTAATGTAGGTGATTATGTATTGCTATACAACTCTCGTTTAAGATTTTTTGTAGGAAAACTTCTCTCTAAATGGGAAGGTCCTTACGTTGTCGAGGAGGTCTATCGTTCCGGTGCCATGAAAATCAACAACTTCGAAGGCACAAATCCGAGGGTGGTGAACGGTCAAATAATTAAACATTATATCTCAGGTAATCCTATAAATGTTGAAACCAATGTTATTGAAACCGTAACCCCGAAGGAATACATAAGGGACACTTTCTGGAACGTTTCAGACTCCGAAAAGGAATAGGTATGTGGTACGGTAAGTAAACCAACTCCAAAACAGTTCTAATGGCAATTTTCCTCCGTTTTGGAATATTTAGAAAAATAGAAAAATAAGAAGCAGTCCGGGAAGGACACGAGGGCTCCACGAGGGTGGAGGGCACGCCCTACCCCCCTGGGCGCGCCCCTACCTCGTGGGCACCTCGTGTCCTCTCCGGACTCCGTTTTCTTGCACGATACGTATTTTGGTCGGTAAAGATTCATTATATAATTTCCCGGAGGTTTTGACTCCCGTATCACGCAAATATCTCTCGTCCTTGTTTCGAGCTGTTTTTCTGATAGATCTAGGTTGTCATGACGTCTTCAAGTGCCCCAAGGAAAAGTTTTTCGAGAAGGTCATCAAACCCTACCTCACGGAAGTGCTCCAACACCCTCAAACCATTGAGATGCATGAGGGGGTGCTGCATATCCATGATGCTGAGGGACCAAGGAGGACCGGAAGCATGGAGACAAGGCTCGAGGCAATGGAGCAACAAGTTTTCGTGTGCCAGGAGATGGTGGAACGCGGACTCGACACCAACCATATGATGATCGCGGAGTTCACCAACAACCACAAGCTGGATGCCAAGAACATTGGGGAGACCATCTTCAAGCTTCACGAGAAGATCGAGCACCTCCAAGCCCAAATCTATGACCTACAAAACCAAAATTGTGAGTATGAATATAGATTCAAAAGGATGAGTTTGGCTGCAGATTTGAGGATTCAGGAGACTCGGTCATCCTTCTATGACGGCGAGCCTATGCCTTGGAATAAGGACGACAAGCCTACATCATCAACAACTCCACCCTCTCCACCAACAAAGAAGAACTGAGTATCGGGTATGGGCACTCCCCTTGGCAACTGCCAAGCTTGGGGGAGTGCCCCGGTATCGTATCACCATCACTTTTATCTTTACCGTTTTTCTTAGTTCGATCCTTTTGATAATATCTTGATCTAGTAGAATAAAGTTTTAGTATGATCTAGTTGTGAGTTTTGCTTTATGATCCTTCTATGTAATCGAGTCCGTGAGCTATATATAATAAAGGTTAGTGTTGAGTCAAGGGCTTGATTGTTTTGCCATGATCTTGATCGAATAAAAGAAAAGAGAAAGAATAAAAAGGAAATAAAAGAGATCATATGGATCTTATGGAGAGTAATGAGCTCACATATAAAAAGTATGATGAATAAAAGTTGTTGAGAGTTGACAAACATAGTTTTGGTCATCGTTCCAATTAATAGGAAGTAATAAAGAAAGAGAGGTCTTCACATATAAATATACTATCTTGGACATCTATTATGATTGTGAGCACTCATTAAAATATGACATGCTAAAGGGTTGACATTGGACAAGGAAGACAACGTAATGGGTTATGTTTTCTTACATCTGAGATAAATTATATTGTCATGGATCATCCAACATGATTGGGCTTGCCTTTCCCCCTCATGCTAATCAAATTTTGTGCACCAAGTAGAAATACTACTTGTGCTTCCAAACACCCTTAAACCATTTTTGCCATGAGAGTCCACCATACCTACCTATGGATTGAGAAAGATCCTCCAAGTAAGTTGTCATCGGTGCAAGCAATAAAAATTGCTCTATAAATATGTATGACTTATTAGTGTGGGAGAAAATAAGCTTTATACGATCATGTGATATGGAAGAAATAAAAGCGACGGACTGCATAATAAAGGTCCATATCACAAGTGGCAATATAAAGTGACGTTCTTTCGCATTAAGATTTTGTGCATCCAACCATAAAAGCGCATGACAACCTCTGCTTCCCTCTACGAAGGGCCTACCTTTTACTTTTATCTCCTACCTTACACAAAAGTGATGGTGATCTTCACCCTTCCTTTTTAAATTTTATCTTTTGGCAAGCACATCATGTTGGAAAGATCCTGGTATATATGGCTAATTGGATGTGAGTTTTCATGAACTATTATTGTTGACATTACCCTTGAGGTAAAACGTTGGGAGACAAAACTATAAGCCCCTATCTTTCTCTGTGTCCGATTAAAACTCCATACCCATAAGTATTGTGTGAGTGTTAGCAATTGTGAAAGACTATATGATAGTTGAGTATGTGGACTTGCTGAAAAGCTCTTATATTGACTCTTTCATATGTTATGATAAATTGCAATTGCTCCAATGACTGAGATTATAGTTTGTTAGTTTTCAATGAAGTTTATGATTCATACTTGAAATTGTGATTGAATTATTACTCTAGCATAAGAGATCATATGACAAGAATTATATAAGTTGCTGTTCTAAGAATGATCATGATGCCCTCATGTCCGTATTTTATTTTTTTATCGACACCTCTATCTCTAAACATGTGGACATATTTTTCGATCTTGACTTTCGCTTGAGGACAAGCGAGGTCTAAGCTTGGGGGAGTTGATACGTCCATTTTGCATCATGCTTTTATATCGATATTTATTGCATTATGGGTTGTTATTATACATTATGTCATAATACTTATGCCTATTCTCTCTTATTTTACAAGGTTTACATAAAGAGGGAGAATGCCGGCAGCTGGGATTCTGGGCTAGAAAAGGAGCAAATGTTAGAGACCTATTTGCACAGCTCCAGAAGTCATGAAACTTCACGGAAGTCATTTTTAGAATATATAATAAAACTGAGTGCAATAAGTTCACCAGGGGGGCCACACCCTGCCCACGAGGGTGGGGGCGCGCCCCCTACCTCGTGGGCCCCCTGGTGGCCCTCCGATGACCATCTTCTGCTATATGGAGTCTTTTGATGAGGAAAAAATGATAAGTCATCTTTCTGGACGAGACTCCGCCGCCACGAGGCGGAACCTTGGCGGAACCAATCTAGGGCTCCGGCAGAGCTGTTCTGCCGGGGAAACTTCCCTCCGGGAGGGGGAATCATCGCCATCGTCATCACCAACGCTCCTCTCATCGGGAGAGGGAAATCTCCATCAACATCTTCACTAGCACCATCTCCTCTCAAAACCCTAGTTCATCTCTTATATCCAATTCTTGTCTCCAAGTCTGGGATTGGTACCTGTGGGTTGCTAGTAGTGTTAATTACTCCTTGTAGTTGATGCTAGTTGGTTTATTTGGTGGAAGATCATATGTTCAGATCCTATATGCATATTAATACCCCTCTGATTACGAACATGAATATGCTTTGTGAGTAGTTACATTTGTTCCCGAGGACATGGGAGAAGTCTTTCTATTAGTAGTCATGTGAATTTGGTATTTGTTCGATATTTTGATGAGATGTATGTTGTCTCTCCTCTAGTGGTGTTATGTGAACGTCGACTACATGACACTTCACCATTATTTGGGCCTAGAGGAAGGCATTGGGAAGTAATAAGTAGATGATGGGTTGCTAGAGTGACAGAAGCTTAAACCCTAGTTTATGCGTTGCTTTGTAAGGGGCTGATTTGGATCCATATGTTTCATGCTATGGTTAGGTTTACATTAATACTTTTGTTGTAGTTGCGGATGCTTGCATAGAGGTTAATCATAAGTGGGATGGTCGTCCAAGTAAGGGCAGTACCCAAGCACCGGTCCACCCACATACCAAATTATCAAAGTACCGAACGCGAATCATATGAACGTGATGAAAACTAGTTTGATGATATTCCCATGTGTCCTTGGGAGCGCTTTACATCATATAAGAGTTTGTCCAAGCTTGTCCTTTGCTACAAAAAGGATGGGGCCATCTTGCTGCACTTTATTTACTTTTGTTACTTGTTACTCGTTACAAATTATCCTATCACAAAACTATCTATTACCTATTATTTCAGTGCTTGCAGAGAATACCTTGCTGAAAACCGCTTATCATTTCCTTCTGCTCCTTGTTGGGTTCGACACTCTTACTTATCGAAAGGACTACGATAGATACCCTATACTTGTGGGTCATTAGTGTGCAGTATGTTGAGGTTGCTGCATGCTTGTGCCTTCGTTCAACGTGGAATTGATAACTCTAGGAGTCTGAATGTCTGGTGCGGAATCCCAAACAGAACGTTTGTATCATATTTCTCCTGTTGGACGGATCTAGAAATTGGAAAAAATCATAAATAAGTTGAAAGTTTCAGATATGCTACCATCGAGATCCAGACTGGATTGCTTACTCGGACATTAGAGTAATCCTCCATGTCTTTGGCTGGGTTGCTACACTGGAGGATCATACGACATAAACATGAGAGCTCAAAGACATCAATCCTAGGAAGCATGTTGTGGGACATGTTGAAAATACCGAGGTCAATGTTGTCAAGGTAGAAAACCTACATAATTGCACATATTGATTAAAGCAAAATGCATTTTTTATATCTACAAGATAAAGGTGAGGAATATAAAATTATTGACAGCAATCTAAGCTGAAGGAAAATATGACACCCTTCTAAATGTGTTACTGCTCTGTTGTTCAAAATGTCATGTTTCAACTTGGACACAACTTTTAGCAAATCTTGTAAAACGTATTCACACCAATTGAAATCAGCAAATCTCTCTGGATTTGCAATAGTCATCGAGTAATCAATGTCTGCAGCATCATGCTTGCTGGTTGGGTCCAGTAAGTGACCCATATCAAAAATAACAACTGCCATCTTAAAACTGTCTTTCTCAATAGTTGATGAAAATTTCTCAGAAAGATTACGACATAATACTTTCTCAGCAGCTTTGAGAATCTGATTCCCCTTTTCAGGCATTCCAAGGGCAGCACATACAATGTTTACAGATGTTTGGTTAGGTTGCTCGTGTAGTGCAATGTCCAGTGGACCACATGGTATGCCTAAAACCATATGAACGTTAGCATCAGAAAACCTCAAACTTCTAACATGATCAAGAGCTATAGATCTGGTAATTATGTCAACTCTATTCATTACCCATTTGCTGAATTTAAGATTTATCCTTGGTAGTGGTCTGAGATTGAGAATGCCTCCCCATCCCATATCTTGAACAAGGAAAATTTTGTACTCATCGAACTGAGATGTTACTGAAAGTACCTTCTACGCAGATGTTCGAGAGGTTGTGCTAGGAGTAGTTGAATAGATATTGAAGAAATCTGGGTCATATAGAGGGTATGGATCTTCATTGGGTGAATCCATGGTGTGTGAATCTGCAAAAAAATGTACATAAAATGATATGAACTCGTTAATGCATATGTGCTAGATAAAAAAGTTAAAACGAGCATAACAAATACATTGGTAGCAAGAGAAGGCTTACCAGAATGATAAGAGAACAAGAGGAAAAGCAGGAGATCAGGGGAGAGGGGGCAGAAGAAGAAGCAAATGGAGACGATGCACAGGGATCTGCATGGGCTGCAGTAGCAATAAGTAAAAGAAAAATAATGGCATTCAATGAGGAGCAGGGGATGACAGCAACTTAAATGGCTGCAGCAGGATTTTTGTGTGTTGGAGTTATTCAAAATTTATTTATTTAGATTTTCTAAACTATAAAATCATAAGATGGGATTAGTAATGGATGTTTAAACAATAATGCTGGGATATGTACATAAAAAGGACAATATTTGGGCTAATAAGGTTTTATTATCTGAGGACTTTTACATATGCTCCTCTGTATGTCTGAACTGAAAATTTATAGAGGAGCTGCCAGAAATAACAGAGTAGGTCTAAAATATTACAATGATAAGCTATTCGCGATACTAATCGTAATACTTAGAGTTAAATCTATTACATGATAAGAACATAGCTACATTTTTTATGCTAGAATCATCAGTACAACAGCAAGAGTACCAACAACGAGGGCAGAGTGTAACACCCCGGATATGATTTTCCTAATATGTAATCCAACTCTTGCCGTTTCCGGCGTTAAGTTATTTTATTTTCTCGGGTTCGGGTTTTTGTCTCCATGTGTTGTTATCGTTGTCATGCATCTCATATCATATCATCATGTGCATTGCATTTGCATACATGTTCATCTCATGCATTCGAGCTTTTTCCCCGTTGTCCGTTTTGCATTCCGGCGCTCCGTTCTCCTCCGGTGGTCATTTCTACCTTTCTTTCGTGTGTGGGGATTAAACATTTATGGATTGGACCGAGAATTTCCAAGTGGCCTTGGTTTACTACCGGTAGACCGCCTGTCAAGTTTCATACAATTTGGACTTCGTTTGATGCTCCAACGGTTAACCGAGGGACCGAAAAGGCCTCGTGTGTGTTGCAGCCCAACACCCCTCCATTTTGGCCCAAAACCCACCAAAACCCTCTCCATCATCTAGAGCGTTCGATCACGATCGCGTGGCCAAAAACCGGACCTCATTTGGACACTCCTAGCTCCCTCTATGCCTATATAAAGTCACCCCCGAAAATCTCCTTCTCCTTCCCCCGTCCAAACCCTAGATCCTTCTCCACCCGCCGCCGCCGGACAAAACCTACCGGGCCGGACATTTTCCGACCCGCGCCGCCACTGCCATGTGTCGGATCCCGATTGGGTCGCGCCGCCGCCCCACTTCGCCGTTGCCGCCGGCCCGGGAGGCCAAGGAGGGGCCCCCGAGGCCCGTTGTCTCCAGCCGCCGCACGGGGCCATCTTCTCCGCGGCCGGCCGCCTCACCGGACGTCCCTGCGCCGCCCGCCGCCCGCCGCCCTCACCGGCGCACGCCGCCCTGGCTACCGGTGCCTGCCACCTTGGCCGCCGCGCCCGCGCCGCCTCGCCTCTCCGGCGCCGCCACCCCGCCGCCTCGGCAAGCTCCGGCGAGCGCCGCCTCCACCGCCCGCAGCTCCGACCTCGCCCGCCGTCGTCTACAGTAATTCCGGCGGGATCCGCCGCCGCCTCGGGAAGCGTGCCGGCCGGATCTGGATCTGAGATTCATCTCGGGTTGACTTTTTGCCCGAAACCCTAATTATTTGGCTATGTTCATCGCATCATAACTTTGCATCCGTAGCTCCGTTTTGGACATATAGCATATCAAAATGTTCGTCTCAGAGAGCACATCATTTCATCTCATTGCATCATTTTCATTTGAGTTAATCTTGATGTCCGAAATGCTGTTAGAAGAATGCTATTTGAGATAATTTTCAGGTCTGCTGCTCCATTTAGATATTTGTCATTTTTGCCATGATTATTGTGTGCATGATATGCCCAGGAGTTCTACATGAGTTTTGTTATATGTTTTGCCATCTATCCAGAGGTGCAACCCATGTATTTTTGTGATGTGTGTGGTGACTAGCACAAGCTTGCAAAGTGGTGCTTTCGTTAATGCTGATTTCAGGGACTTAGCATTTCCACCAAGTCCTTGAGCTGTTTATCTCAATATGCCATATGTTCATATTGTTTCCTAGTGATCCGTGCCTCTTTTGAGGATGATCAGTAAGGATGTTTTGTTAATCTTGTAGTGCTCTATCCATCCATGTCTTTGTTTGCAATTATGGAGCACCCTATCTTGAGTCAATTGAGCTCTACTTTTGTCATTTCGTGAATCTGGGCAGATTGTCTACTTGTTAGCGATTTTGCCGAGGATGTTGTAGTTGATCCGTGCACGCTATGTTATTGTTCTTGCCATGTCTAACTTGTATTTTGTGTATTCTTGATGGGTGTATTCTTAGTTTGTCATGACTTGCTCTGTAGTGAGTGCATCGAGCTCGTAAACATGCCTACTTGATATCTGTTTCAGCATGCTCTAGTTTTCACTAAGTCTGAGAACTGATTACGTTTTTGCCATGTTCACATGCTTGCAAATGTATTTTCTGATCCCTTTTGGCTCAAGGTCACTAAGGGACTTTTGTTACGCTCTTTGAGTAGCTCCATGCCATGCTTTACTTTGCCATGTTCAGGTCCTGTAGCATATAGTTTTCATGCTCTAAAGTGGGCTACCTGATCTGAAATTCCAGACAAGTGTTGATTTCACTAAGTCTGAAATCTGTTTACCAAATGCATTTTTGCCATGCTTGTTTGAACCTGTTAATGGATGAATTGGTCGTAGCTCATTGCTAGTCTTTTGTTAAGCATCATGAATGGATCCCTGCCATGTATTTTGATGCCATGTTTGGGTGCTGTAGCATGTTCATCTTGTTGCATTTAGATGGCTACTTGTTGTAAATCGCAGAACGTGGTCATATTTGAATTGCTTGCCATTCCCAAACCGTAACTCCGATTCCGGCGTTCTTTATATCGTTTTCAAGCGATTTCATCTCATCTTTCCAGTGGCACACTTGGATTTCCATGTTGAGGCCAGGTTCATGCATTCCTTGTCAAATCTTGCATATGCATCGCATATCGCATCCCGCATAGCATACCATCTTTGCATCATATTTTTTGAGCTCTGCACGTGGTTGATTGCGTTCCGTTTGCTTGTTTGTCTTGTTTGGGTAGAGCCGGGAGACGAGTTCGCTAACAAGGAGCCCGTTGAGTTTGCTTTCGAGGATCCAGTCAACTCTGACAACTTTGCAGGCAAGATGATCATACCCTCGAAATCACTACTATCTTTGCTTTGCTAGATGCTCGCTCTTCTGCTATGGCTATGCTACGATGCCTACCACTTGCTTATCATGCCTCCCAAATTGCCATGTCAAACCTCTAACCCACCATGTTCTAGTAAACCGTTGATTGGCTATGTTACCGCTTTGCTCAGCCCCTCTTATAGCGTTGCTAGTTGCAGGTGAAGATTGGAGACCGTTCCTTATTGGAACATTATTTACTTGTTGGGATATAATTATATTGCCTTGTTATCTTAATGCATCTATATACTTGGTAAAGGGTGGAAGGCTCGGCCCCTCGCCTAGTGTTTTGTTCCACTCTTGCCGCCCTAGTTTCCGTCATATCGGTGTTATGTTCCCGGATTTTTGCGTTCCTTGCGCGGTTGGGTGATAATGGGAACCCCTTGATAGCTCGCCTTGATTAAAGCTTTTCCAGCAATGCCCAACCTTGGTTTTACCATTTGCCACCTAGCCTCTTTTTCCCTTGGGTTTCCGGAGCCCGAGGGTCATCTTATTTTAAACCCTCCCGGGCCAGTGCTCCTCTGAGTGTTGGTCCACCTCGTCAGCCGCCGGTGGCCACCAGGGGCAACTCTGGGCTGGCCTACCAGAAGTTTAGACAATCTGAGTGTGCCCTGAGAATGAGATATGTGCAGCTCCTATCGGGATTTGTCGGCACATTCGGGCGGTGTTGCTGGATTGGTTTTAACTTGTCGGAGTGTCTTGTAGAACCCGGATACCGAGTCTGATCGGAATGTCTCGGGAGGAGGTCTATTCCTTCGTTGACCGTGAGAGCTTGTCATGGGCTAAGTTGGGACTCCCCTACAGGGATTTGAACTTTCGAAAGCCATGCCCGCGGTTATGGGCAGATGGGAATTTGTTAATGTCCGGTTGTAGACAACTTGAAGCTTAACTTAATTAAAATGAATCAACAGTATGAGTTACCATGGTGGTCTCTTCTCGGCGGAGTCCGGGAAGTGAACACGGTGTTGGAGTAATGCTTGCCGCAGGATGTTCTCTAGTTACTCGTTCGCGCTTTGCCTCCTCTTCTCGCTCCCTTTTGCGAACAGGATAGCCACCATTTATGCTAGTCGCTTGCTGTAGCTCCACATATTTACCTTGCCTTACCTATAAGCTTAAATAGTCTTGATCGCGAGGGTGCGAGATTGCTGAGTCTCTATGGCTCACAGGTTACTTCCAAACCTGATGCAGGACCTGATGACTCCATTCCAGATGACGCGCTTGAGCTCAAGTGGGTGTTCGACGAGGACTCACGCCGTTACTACGTGTCTTTCCCTGATGATCAGTAGTGGTGCCCAGTTGGGGTGATCGGGACCGTGTCGCATGTTGGTTTATCTTTTATTTTGGCGTCGTAGTTGGTCCATGAGTGTCTGTTTGATGTAATTCTATTCATGTACTTTGATTGACGTGGCGAGTGTAAGCCAACTATGTATCTCCCCTTTTATTATCTATACTACATGGGATGTTGTGAAGATTGCCTAATTTGCGACATTGCTTTTAATGCGGTTATGCCTCTAAGTTGTGCCTCGACACGTGGGAGCTATAGCCGCATCGAGGGCGTTACAAGTTGGTAATCAGAGCCTTCCCTGACCTTAGGAGCCCCCATTGCTTGATCGTTATTAGCGGTCGAGTTGAGTCTAGAAAAATGTTTTGAGTCATTTAGGAATTATATATCGGAGAGTTTAGGAATTCTTTTTACTCCCCAGTCTCCTCATCGCTCTGGTAAGGCATCCTGACGTAGAGTTTTGACTCTTCTCTTCTCAAATTACACAAAAAAAATTTAGGATCACACGGGTATCTTGGAATCGTTCCGATGGTTTTGTGAGGAGAACATTGTTCTTGGTGCCTCCTGTCTTTAGGGGTTGTGGCAGTGTCCCGGGGAGTTGAGCTCCGAGGTGTTGTCGTCACAATTTTATCGTTGCAGTTCTGGAATACCTGAGTTTAGTTCGCCGACATCGAAAATCTCTTTTATGCAGTTCGTTGGTGAGATAACCTCGACGCCACCCAGTACTGGGGCGGGAGTTCGGGAGTATCGCCATAACTTGTATAATGGATGATTTTCGAAGGTTGAGGTAGATGGTTTCCAAAGTTTTTCTCGGTTATGTGTTGAAGGATGGATACAGCTGGATGTAGGATTTGCTAGATTTGGGTGAGATATTATGCTTCCCCTGTATCCTCAACACCTGATTGCATAACCGGAAAGGTTCGGGAGTTTCATAGGTGGGAATTCTTGTAGCTTTAGTTCTTCTTCCACGGATATTTGATTTGAGATTGGGATTTCTTACCGAGTATTCGTTCTTGATCCGTACCTTGTTGATTTATTTCTCTACCTAAATTCTAAGTGGCTTCTCAATTTATGGATATGTGACCATTTCAAGTGGAATGCATTCGTTCTTATGTTCGGACGTGAAGATTGTATGTTGCAATTTCAACCCGTTTGATTCAGCTTCATTTTATCTGTCAATGTGCTAACGGTTGTCACCCTCTTCAGGATGGCTCCCGCTAAGAGCACCAATCAGAATCAGAATCAGGATCCGCCACCACCTCCTCCTCCTCCTCTGGAGGCATGGCAAGCTGTGATGGCCGAACCAATGCAAACACACGGTTGATCATGCAAATTCTTCAAAAGCGCAATCAAGCGAACCAAGGCAACCAAGGCAACAATCAGAATCACTTTGCTACACTCAACCAGTTCCTTGCTAACGGGCCAAAGACTTTTAGCAATTGTGTTGAGGCAACTGATGCTGACGATTGGCTCGTGGATCTGTGCAAGCATTTCGAGTGCAGTAACGTCAGGCCTGAGGACTTCGTCAAGTTCGCTTCCTTCCAACTCAAAGACCAAGTTGCAGAATGGTTCCAGCAGTATAAGGATTCCAGAGGTGGCCGTGTGATTACTTGGGATGAATTCCGTCAAGACTTTAAAGCTCATCATATTCCTCAGAGCGTGGTTGAAAGCAAGCGTGAGGAATTCCGCAACCTGAAGCAAGGCTCTTTGTTTGTCTATGACTACAACAAGTTGTTTCAGAAGCTCGCCCGCTTTGCTAAGCAGGACGTCCCTGACGAGAAGAGCATGATATACCAGTTCAGGGGTGGTCTCAGAGAAGAAATCCAGCTAGCTCTTGTTCTCTTTGAGCCCTTGAGATACGATGAGTTCTACAACATGGCATTGAAGCAAGAGGCTGCTCAACTGAGGTGTGATGCTTCCAAGAAGCGAGTCAGAGATGCTACTCCTTCTTCCTCTACTCAAGTGGCCAAGCAGCAGAAGTATTGGCTTCCTCCTCCTCCGTTCCGTCAGCCGTATCAGCAGAAGAGTAAAGGTGGCAGTGGATCTTCCCACCCACCCAACCCTAGCTTTCAGAACAAGACTTCGTCTCAAGCTCCAAGATCGAGTGCTCCGTATCACCGTCCGCTTTTAGAGGTCACGTGCAACAAGTGCCAACAGAAGGGTCACTATGCCAACAAATGCTTCAATCAGAGGCGTCTCCCTCCTCCTCCTCCTATGAGATCGGCAAGTACAGTTGTGGTCAAGCATAACCCCAAGTACGCCAAGGTTAACATGGTGAATGCAGCTCAGGCAGAGGACTCGTCAGATGTCATCATGGGTAACCTTCCTGTTAACGATGTTCCTGCAAAAGTTCTTTTTGACACTGGTGCATCGCATTGTTTCATCTCGAGACCTTTTGCATCTAAACATGGGTGGTATTCTCAAGTTATGCATAAACCGTTAGCAGTTGTCTCTCCGAGTAGTTGTTTGCTCGCTAACTACGAGGTTCCGGATATTTCTATCTCGATGGGTGATTTCAAGTTTCTGGCTTCTCCAATGATCCTTGGTAACTCGGATATTGATCTTATTCTCGGGATGGATTGGCTTTCTAAGCACAAGGCTCAGCTTGATTGTGCAGCCAGGCAGATTCAATTGACTCATTCGTCTGAGGATGTAATTGTCTTTGCCGCTCGGGATAATACAATCCGTCTGTTTTCTCTCAATGAGAAGGGTGAACTGGATGCTATCTCGCAAATTCCAGTCGTTTGCGAATATCAAGACGTGTTTCCAGAAGAGCTTCCAGGAATGCCTCCGCACCGGCCAGTTGAATTCGTCATTGATCTTGAGCCCGGCACGGAACCTGTGTGCAAGCGTCCTTACAAGCTCGGACCTGAAGAGTTGAAGGAGCTGAAGAAGCAACTCGATATTCAAGAGAGAATGGGTCTCATCCGACCTAGTTCTTCTCCGTGGGGTTGTGGTGTTCTTTTTGTGAAGAAGAAGGATGGAACGGACCGACTTTGTGTTGACTACCGTCCATTGAACAAGAAGACCATCAAGAACAAATACCCACTTCCCAACATAAACGGTCTGTTTGAACAACTCAAAGGTGCCCAAGTATTCTCCAAGCTTGATCTCCATATGGGTTATCATCAGATTCGAATCCGCGAGCAAGATATTCCCAAGACGGCTTTCGGGACAAGCTTTGGTTCATATGAATACACTGTCATGTCTTTTGGCCTCGTCAACGCTCCTCCGACTTTCTCTCGCATGATGAACTTCATCTTCAACACCTACACCAATGACTTCGTTTTGGTCTATCTCGACGACATTTTGGTCTTTTCGAAGAACAAGGAAGATCATGCCAAGCACTTGCGTTTGGTACTCGATAAGCTCAGGGAACACAAGTTCTATGCCAAGTTCTCCAAGTGCGAATTTTGTCTCAATGAGGTTCTTTATCTTGGTCATATCATCTCTGCCAAGAGCATTGCGGTGAATCATGAGAAGGTGTCTGCAATTGTGAATTGGGAACCACCTCAGAACGTGAAGCAACTCCGTAGCTTCCTCGGTCTCGCAAGCTACTATCGAAGATTCGTTGAAAACTTTTCTAAGATCGCGAAGCCTCTCTCAAATCTTCTCCAGAAGCACGTCAAGTACGTTTGGTCTCCAGAGTGTGACATTGCTTTCAACACATTGAAAGAGAAATTGGTCACTACTCCAGTTCTGACTCCGCCTGATGAATCCAAACCGTACGAGGTCTTTTGTGATGCCTCTCTCCAAGGTCTTGGCGTAGTGTTGATGCAAGAGAAGAAAGTGGTGGCTTATACCTCTCGCCAATTGAATCCGAATGAGAAGAACTACCCCACTCATGATCTCGAGTTGGCGGCAGTTGTGCATGCTATTTTGACTTGGAGACATCTCTTATTGGGAAGAAAAGTGGACATCTTCACTGACCACAAGAGTCTCAAGTACATCTTCACTCAGCCTAATCTCAACCTCAGGCAAACTCGATGGGTCCAAATGATTCAAGAGTATAATCCGAGTATCGAGTATACTCCAGGCAAGGCCAATGTGATTGCTGACGCTTTGAGCAGGAAGGCTTACTACAACAGTCTGATTCTCAAGCCTTATCAACCCGAGCTTTGTGAAGCTTTCCACAAACTTAATCTGCAAGTTTTTCCTCAAGGTTTCCTCGCCAACCTTCAAGTCTCTCCTACCTTGGAAGACCAGATTCGCCAAGCTCAGCTTCTTGATGCTATGGTAAAAAAGGTGAAGATTGGGATTGCCAAGAGTCAACCCAAGTACAAGTGCTACCGCCTTGATGACAAGGATACTGTCTTCTTCGAGGATCGTATTGTTGTGCCCAAAGGTGACCTTCGTAAAGTAATCATGAACGAGGCTCATAATTCTCTCCTCTCCATCCACCCTGGGAGCACGAAGAAGTATCAGGACCTCAAGCAGGCTTATTGGTGGACTCGAATGAAGCGCGAGATTGCTCAATTCGTGAATGAGTGTGATGTCTGCAGAAGAGTGAAGGCAGAACACCAAAGGCCAGCTGGTCTCCTCCAACCTCTTGCCATTCCAGAATGGAAGTTTGACCACATTGAGATGGACTTCGTGACTGGGTTTCCAAAGTCCAAGTGTGGCAATGATGCTATATTCGTGGTCATCGACAAACTCACTAAAGTGGCTCACTTTCTGCCTATCAAAGAGTCAATCACTGCAGCTCAATTGGAGGAGCTCTATAGCTCTCGGATTGTCTCTCTACACGGTATTCCACAGGTGATCTCTTCAGACCGTGGCGGCATCTTTACCTCCAAGTTTTGGGATTCTTTTCAGAAGGCCATGGGCACCAACATCCGCTTCAACACAGCTTTCCATCCTTAAACTAGCGGTCAAGTCGAGCGTGTCAACCAGATTCTTGAAGATATGCTCAGGGCTTGTGTGATCTCCTTCGGCATGAAGTGGGAGGATTATCTTCCTTATGCTGAATTCTCCTACAACAACAGTTTTCAAGCAAGTTCGGGCAAGGCCCCATTTGAAATTCTGTATGGCAGGAAGTGCCGTACCCCTCTCAACTGGTCTGAAACCGGCGAACGTCAACTTCTGAGAAATGACTTAATCACAGAGGCAGAGGAAATGTGCAAAGTCATTCGACATAACCTCAAAGCAGCCCAATCCCGCCAGAAGAGCTACTATGATAGTAAGAACCGTGATTTGGCTTTCGAGATCGGAGATCATGTTTACCTCCGTGTCTCTCCTATGAAAGGTACTCGTCGCTTCGGTATCAAAGGGAAGCTTGCCCCTAGATACGTGGGACCTTTCAAGATTGTCAGCAAGAGAGGCGATCTTGCCTATCAACTCGAGCTTCCTTCAAACTTTGAAAATGTGCATGACGTGTTCATGTCTCTCAGCTTCAAAAGTGCTTCAAGACTCCCGACCGCGCCGTCAACTTCGAGGACATTGAGCTCCAAGAAGATCTATCTTATCGTGAGCACCCCGTTGCTATTCTTGAAGAGACTGAACGCAAGACTCGCAATAAGTCAATCAAATTCCTCAAAGTCAAGTGGTCACACCATTCCGACCGTGAAGCTACCTGGGAATGCGAGGATCACCTCCGTTCTGAATACCCGGCGTTCTTTTAGTCCTAGATCTCGTGACGATATCCTTTCGTAGTGGTGGAGTGTTGTAACACCCCGGATATGATTTTCCTAATATGTAATCCAACTCTTGCCGTTTCCGGCGTTAAGTTATTTTATTTTCTCGGGTTCGGGTTTTTGTCTCCGTGTGTTTTTATCGTTGTCATGCATCTCATATCATATCATCATGTGCATTGCATTTGCATACATGTTCATCTCATGCATTCGAACTTTTTCCCCGTTGTCCGTTTTGCATTCCGGCGCTCCGTTCTCCTCCGGTGGTCATTTCTACCTTTCTTTCGTGTGTGGGGATTAAACATTTTCGGATTGGACCGAGACTTGCCAAGCGGCCTTGGTTTACTACCGCTAGACCGCCTGTCAAGTTTCGTACCATTTGGACTTCGTTTGATGCTCCAACGGTTAACCGAGGGACCGAAAAGGCATCGTGTGTGTTGCAGTCCAACACCCCTCCATTTTGGCCCAAAACCCACCAAAACCCTCTCCATCATCTAGAGCGTTCGATCACGATCGCGTGGCCGAAAAGCGCACCTCATTTGGACACTCCTAGCTCCCTCTATGCCTATATAAAGTCACCCCCGAAAATCTCCTTCTCCTTCCCCCGTCCAAACCCTAGATCCATCTCCACCCGCCGCCGCCGGATAAAACCCGCCGGGACGGACATTGCCGACCCGCGCCGCCACCGCCACGTGTCGGATCCCGATTGGGTCGCGCCGCCGCCCCACTTCGCCGTTGCCGCCGGCCCGGGAGGCCCAGGAGGGGCCCCCGAGGCCCGTTGTCTCCCGCCGCCGCCCGAGGCCATCTTCCCCACGGCCGGCCGCCTCACCGGACGTCCCTCCGCCGCCCGCCGCCCTCACCGGCGCGTGCCGCCCCGGCTACCGGTGCCCACCGCCTTGGCCGCCGCGCCCGCGCCGCCTCACCTCTCTGGCGCCGCCACCCCACCGCCTCGGCAAGCTCTGGCGAGCGCCGCCCGCCGCCTCCACAGCCCGCAGCTCCGACCTCGCCCGCCGCCGCCGTCGTCTACAGTAATTCCGGCGGGATCCGCCGCCGCCTCAGGAAGCGTGCCGGACGGATCTGGATCTGAGATTCGTCTCGGGTTGACTTTTTGCCCGAAACCCTATTTATTTGGCTATGTTCATCGCATCGTAACTTTGCATCTGTAGCTCCGTTTTGGACATATAGCATATCAAAATGTTCGTCTCAGAGAGCACATCATTTCATCTCATTGCATCATTTTCATTTGAGTTCATCTTGATGCCCGAAATGCTGTTAGAAGAATGCTATTTGAGATAATTGTCAGATCTGCTGCTCTATCCATCCATGTCTTTGTTTGCAATTATGGAGCACCCTAGCTTGAGTCAATCGAGCTCTACTTTTGTCATTTCGTGAATTTGGGCAGATTGTCTACTTGTTAGCGATTTTGCCGAGGATGTTGTAGTTGATCCGTGCATGCTATGTTATTGTTCTTGCCATGTCTAACTTGTATTTTGTGTATTCTTGATGGGTGTATGCTTAGTTTGTCATGACTTGCTCTGTAGTGAGTGCATCAAACTCGTAAACATGCCTACTTGATATCTGTTTCAGCATGCTCCAGTTTTCACTAAGTCTGAGAACTGATTATGTTTTTTCCATGTTCACATGCTTGCAAATGTATTTTCTGATCCGTTTTGGCTCAAGGTCACTAAGGGACTTTTGTTAAGCTCTTTGAGTAGCTCCATGCCATGCTTTACTTTGCCATGTTCAGGTCCTGTAGCATATATTTTGCATGCTCCAAAGTGGGCTACCTGATATGAAATTCCAGGCAAGTGTTGATTTCACTAAGTCTGAAATCTGTTTACCAAATGCATTTTTGCCATGCTTGTTTGAACCTGTTAATGGATGAATTGGCTGTAGATCAGTGCTAGTCTTTTGTTAAGAATCATGAATGGATCCCTTCCATATATTTTGATGCCATGTTTGGGTGCTGTAGCATGTTCATCTTGTTGCATTTAGATGGCTACTTGCTGTAAATCGCAGAACGTGGTCATATTTGAATTGCTTGCCATTCCCAAACCGTAACTCCGATTCCGGCGTTCTTTATATCGTTTTCAAGCGATTTCATCTCATCTTTCCAGTGGCACACTTGGATTTCCATGTTGAGGCCAGGTTCATGCATTCCTTGTCAAATCTTGCATATGCATCGCATATCGCATCCCGCATAGCATACCATCTTTGCATCATATTTTTTGAGCTCTGCACGTGGTTGATTGCGTTCCGTTTGCTTGTTTGTCTTGTTTGGGTAGAGCCGGGAGACGAGTTCGCTAACAAGGAGCCCGTTGAGTTTGCTTTCGAGGATCCAGTCAACTCTGACAACTTTGCAGGCAAGATGATCATACCCTCGAAATCACTACTATCTTTGCTTTGCTAGATGCTCGCTCTTCTGCTATGGCTATGCTACGATGCCTACCACTTGCTTATCATGCCTCCCAAATTGCCATGTCAAACCTCTAACCCACCATGTTCTAGTAAACCGTTGATTGGCTATGTTACCGCTTTGCTCAGCCCCTCTTATAGCGTTGCTAGTTGCAGGTGAAGATTGGAGACCGTTCCTTATTGGAACATTATTTACTTGTTGGGATATCATTATATTACCTTGTTATCTTAATGCATCTATATACTTGGTAAAGGGTGGAAGGCTCGGCCCCTCGCCTAGTGTTTTGTTCCACTCTTGCCGCCCTAGTTTCCGTCATATCGGTGTTATGTTCCCGGATTTTTGCGTTTCTTACGCGGTTGGGTGATAATGGGAACCCCTGGATAGCTCGCCTTGATTAAAGCTTTTCCAGCAATGCCCAACCTTGGTTTTACCATTTGCCACCTAGCCTCTTTTTCCCTTGGGTTTCCGGAGCCCGAGGGTCATCTTATTTTAAACCCCCCCGGGCCAGTGCTCCTCTGAGTGTTGGTCCACCTCGTCAGCCGCCGGTGGCCACCAGGGGCAACTTTGGGCTGGCCTACCGGAAGTTTAGACAATCTGAGTGTGACCTGAGAACGAGATATGTGCAGCTCCTATCGGGATTTGTCGGCACATTCAGGCGGTGTTGCTAGATTGGTTTTAACTTGTCGGAGTGTCTTGTAGAACCGGGATATCGAGTCTGATCGGAATGTCTTGGGAGGAGGTCTATTCCTTCGTTGACCGTGAGAGCTTGTCATGGGCTAAGTTGGGACTCCCCTGCAGGGATTTGAACTTTCAAAAGCTGTGCCCGCGGTTATGGGCAGATGGGAATTTGTTAATGTCCGGTTGTAGACAACTTGAACCTTAACTTAATTAAAATGAATCAACAGTGTGAGTTACCGTGATGGTCTCTTCTCGGCGGAGTCTGGGAAGTGAACACGGTGTTGGAGTAATGCTTGCCGCAGGATGTTCTCTAGTTACTCGTTCGCGCTTTGCCTCCTCTTCTCGCTCCCTTTTGCGAACAGGATAGCCACCATTTATGCTAGTCGCTTGCTGCAGCTCCACATATTTACCTTGCCTTACCTATAAGCTTAAATAGTCTTGATCGCGAGGGTGCGAGATTGCTGAGTCTCTGTGGCTCACAGGTTACTTCCAAACCTGATGCAGGACCTGATGACTCCATTCCAGATGACGCGCTTGAGCTCAAGTGGGTGTTCGACGAGGACTCACGCCGTTACTACGTGTCTTTCCCTGATGATCAGTAGTGGTGCCCAGTTGGGGTGATCGGGACCGTGTCGCATGTTGGGTTATCTTTTATTTTGGCGTCGTAGTTGGTCCATGAGTGTCTGTTTGATGTAATTCTATTCATGTACTTTGATTGACGTGGCGAGTGTAACCCAACTATGTATCTCCCCTTTTATTATCTATACTACATGGGATGTTGTGAAGATTGCCTAACTTGCGACATTGCTTTCAATGCGGTTATGCCTCTAAGTCGTGCCTCGACACGTGGGAGCTATAGCCGCATCGAGGGCATTACACAGAGCAATCTTCACGTCGAACTGAATCTCACGAAGGACGAGGATGGATGCATCAGGGGGCGCTGGAACTGCGGGTTGAAAAACATGGGACCAACACGCGCGTAGGTAATCGATGTACTTGTTCTCCCATTTCCAGAAGCTGCAACGACGGGACTGGAAAAAATAACTATGAGAGATGATTTCTAGCATCTGAATCAAGGTGTGTGGAGGAATACTTACATCACGATACTGGCACTTGTAGGAATGGCGACCAGGATTGAGAGGGGTCTCGGAGATGAACCATTGGATAACACCCAAGTTGCATCTAGGGCACCGGATGAGGGGGAGAGGTGCGATGTCTTCTGGTGCAGCGACTCCGACTAGAGGAGCTGAGGAAGAAGAAGATGCCATGGTCGGAGCTAAAAGCAAGGGACAGATCGAAGGAATGCAGATACAAAAAGAGGAATGGGGATGGATGAGTACGCGAACGGTGGAATGGATGGAGGGGGGAGGATGACGGGCAAGGAGGGGCGGCGGATCTGGCGCAGCAGTAAACGGGAATGGGAGCGGGTAGTTGCAGCGACCACATTGATTGAGCAGGGGTAATGTCGACCGTGGTATTTGTACGTACCAATGGTTCGGGAATACATCGCTGGCAAAAAGGTTATACGGGAAGCGGGCGTAGGAGGGGGGGGGGTACGAATAACCGACGGCGATTGTTGCGGCACGAACGGTGGGATACCAGGTGGGGGCGTTAGCAGGTTCTTCATGGTATTTTCGTATATACATGATACTAGTATAAGTTACTCCTCACTATAACCAGCCTAAGTGTGCAACACAATGGTTTAAGTCCTAAGGCTATTGTGGCTAATCGAGTGGCCTAGGGAACCGTCAAAGAAGACAATCGAATCTAGAGAGTTTTGACCAATTACAACTAGTACAGCCACTCGCTGGCCAGAAGCAAAAACCTGAAAGGGACAGCGTGATTGAGATCAAAGAGAGAAAGTGACGACCTAGAGGAGACGGACTTGGATTCATCAAACAAACAACGACTCGGAGGGTGACGTGGGCGTGGACTCGGGCCGTGCTGGAATCGCCTCGCCTCTGCGCCATGGCTCATCTCGCGCTGCCTCGAGCCACAACTACTCGGCCTCGTTCTGAGTCGCCCTCGCGGCCCATGCCTCCGTGGCCTCACCTGCGCCCGCGCCTCAAGTCGGCCCTACCTCGCGGCCATCTCCGCCGTGGCCTTGAGCCGCCATCTCTGCCCTGACCCGCGCTGCCGCACCTTAAGCCGCCCGGCCTCGTGGCCATTTCCGTGGTGGTTTCAAGCCGGCCCCACCTCCAAGCGCCTCTGCGACCGCGCCTCTTGTCCGAGCCGCCGCGGTTTCTGCTGCTTCAAACCCGTCGGCATATACTCCTATCTCCGAGCTGCCATCGCCGGCCCGTTACGACGGCTGCCTCGATTCAAACCGCCATCACGGCGTCACCTTGCCTCGAGAAAATGCCGCCTGCCTTGGTTTCTGCCTCTGACGAGTCACAGAAATCCTCGATCATCTCCGCACTGAACCGCGCCTGGCCTTGCCTTTAAACCGCAATCGCCACTGCCCCGTCCAAGTGGCCGCATCCGCTGGTATGTGCCGCCGGTTTGAACCGGGCATGTTACCATGAATCACCGCCGCCAGATCGCCTGTTGTTTCTGAGTCGCCGCTCGAGCACTGGCGCCACCAAGAGCCGCCCAAAACAGTCGCCGTTGTTGCCGTGGCCAACTTCGCCGACCACGTTGCCGGCTTTCCTCGCTGTCTTCGCCTTCGTTACCGCCGAGTTGGGCCGCTGGCCTCCGCCGGTTCGCATGGCCACTGCGGTCTGTGTCCGCTAAGATCACCATGCTGTCGTGCTCACCTCCAAGTCGCCGACCTCACATTTTCTTGGATCGCCAGCCTGTTCGAGCCACTGGCCACCTAAGCCCTCACTCTGCGTCGCTGCCTTTGTTCCGTTCTGACAAGATATCCAGTTAAGAGAGACAGGTTGATTCAACCCACTCGTAGTGCAGTACGTCTATGGTGTAGAGCCGCTGTTTTTTTTTTTTAAACAAGGCAAAAGACTTGCCATTTTCATTGAATAAGAAGAAGGTTTTAGAGTCGAGACCAGCGGCCGAGTTACAATCCTGACTCTCGCGGCATTACATTACACAAATATTTTGCCCCGGCACGGCACCACCATGAGGCTTCCTCTTTGATTCGAGCAACAAGCACACCCACTGGAATTGCGTTGTTACGAAATACACGTGCATTTCGCTCTTTTCATATTTCCCAAGAAGTCAGTAGCATGATGGAAGTCAGCGTCCTTCGTGGTCGTGAGGTCCCAGAAGCATTGGCGCGCCATCACTCTTTGACCGAAGTCAAACCCCCCTAGTTCGCTGGGTGTACATCTTGTAAACCGAGCCAAGATTTAATCATTCCCCACACACGGATGGTGTAGCGGCATTGGAAAAGAAGGTGTGCCGTCGATTCCGGAGTTTGCTTGCAAAGAGGACAAAGATTACAATTTGGCCAACCCCTTCGCTAAAGCCTGTCAGCCGTCCAAACTCTGTTGTTGATGACCAACCAAGCAAAAAAATTGCATTTGGAAGGAGCCCAGTTCTGCCACACTAACAGAGGCATGTCCGTGTCCACTAGCCCAAGGAATTGTGTATTATAAGCCGACGCCGCTGAATATTGGCCATCATTGGTGAGCTTCCACGTAATTGAATCGGTCTCCTCCGGGTTGAGATTGACCAGCGAGAGCTTTCCCCAAAGGTTGATGAACTCAGATATGTGGCTAACAGTGAGGTTCCCACCAATATCCACCTTAGAAACCCAGAAGTTATTGTGCAAGGCCTTCTTCACAGAGCAGTTTTTTCTTGTAGAAAGTTCAAAGATCTTGGGCGCGATATCCTTGGGTCTCATACCATCCAGCCAGGAAGAATCCCAAAATGATGCTCGACGACCGTCTCCAACAACAACCTTTGTGGCGGAGGCGAAAATATCTTTGTCCTTTTGTACACAAGGGTTTCCCAAGTTGACCCAAGGTTTGACCGGATCCGTCCAAGCAGCCCACAGCCAACGAATTCGGAGGGCCGCTGCAAAAATTTTCAGATTTAGAATGCCCAACCCACCATGCACTTTTGATTTGCACACCTGGTCCCAGTTGATCTTGCATTTGCCACCTGTGACCTTGTCACAACCTGCCCAAAGATAGGCACGCCTAAAGGAGTCGATCTTCTTCATAACCTGAGCAGGTAGGTCTAGCACCGTCAAGTAGTAAATGGCAATTGCCGTGATGACCGACTTGACCAACACAGCCCGTTCCGGCTGCGCAACATGCTTGCCCATCCAAGGGGTAAGTTGGCAGCAATCTTATCTTCGAGAGGCTGAAAATGGATTGTTTTGAGCCTCTTGGTTGACAACGGCAGCCCAAGATATTTCATTGGGAAGGAGGTGCGGTTGGCGGGGAAGGAGCTGAGTATATCATCAAGATCCAAGGAGTCACATCGAATGGGGGCAACAAGACTTTTAGAGCAGTTCGTTGTTAGCCCCGTCACTTCCCCAAACTGTGCAAGCGTATCCGCAAAAAACTTGACCTCGGTTTTGATGGGCGCAAGGAAAACCGCCGCGTCATCCGCGTAGAGGGAGGCTCGGATAGGCATGGCATTGCCACCAAGAGGGTGCAGCTTTCCTTGAGCAGTGGCTTTCTTGAGAATGTGATGTAGTGAGTCGATGGCCAGCACAAAAAGGAGTGAGGATAAAGGATCTCCTTGTCTCATACCCTTCCCAAGCTTGATAGGAGTGCCAGGAACCCCATTGAGCAGAACTCGCGACGAAGCCGAGGAAATGAGAGTTGAGATCCATCCTCGAAAGCGTGGAGGAAAACCAAGGTGCTGAAAAAGGTCAAGAAGATAGTCCCAACGAATAGAGTCGAAGACTTTCTTGATATCTAGCTTGAAGAGCAGTGCCGGGGTTTTCTTGCGGTGGAAACGTCTCGCAAGATTGCGCACATACTATCGTGGATACATCTTCGTTTGATGAACGCACTCTGGGCCTGAGAGACCAAGTCGTTCATGTGGGGGGCTAACCGGTTGGACATCACGTTTGCAATAATCTTCGCAATAGTATGAATAAGACTTGGTCACCTATAATCCGCTGTTTTGTGGAGCCGCTGTTTTGTCCTCCGCTTGACTGAGTCACCTAGAATCCGCTGTCAGCCACTTCTCCAAATCGAAAAATCCAGCCGAGGCCCGGTCAATGGTACCCCTGTGAGTAGCTGGTAGTCCACGCTGGGGCGCTGGTGTTGGCCATCATCGTCATCATTTGTTGTATCAACAGACCCGCATTCCAGGTCGTCGCTCGGTCCTACATCCCACCGTCCGACCCGCAGGTGTTTCATTTTGTTCTCATAAAGAGCCACGAAAGGGACAAACAACAAGCGATCCCATCAAATATTCACGTGGAGCAAGGAAAATTTGCTTGCTGTTGTTCAGACATGGGCATCAAGGAATCTGACTGAAATCCATCCAGCTGATATAGCAGTAGCACCGTTGTCACATCTCTGGAGCTACAGCCCCGCCACGCACGTGAAGGACCAAGCACCAGCGTCTACACCAGAATTAAAAGCTACTCCCTCCGTTCCATAATATAGTGCCTATAGATTTTTTCAAAAGTCAAACATTACAAAGTTTGACCATATTTATAGAGAAAAATAAGTACATTTAAAATACCAAATGCACATCATTGGATACATCATGAGTTATATTTTCGGAATATGCATGTTTGGTATTGTAGATGTATACAATTTTCTCTATAAACTTGGTCAAAGTTGGCAAAGTTTTTTCTATAAAATTGACAAAGTTTTCTCTATACATTACAAAGTTGGCAATGTAGGAGGGAGTAATACTCTACTTACTCCTACATGGGAAGGACAAAGACGTATGCATCAAAGACTCCTAACGACAATTATTCATTACAAATGTGGCGTCATACCACGGACACCAGCCAGCATGATTCTACACTAGCGTTCGTCCGTGCCACGCTGCCCAATGAGCGCGTACAGGCCACCGTCCCCGTGGTCTAGTCTACATTAACTCGTCAGGACTGCACCCGCTCGCGCGAATTGCCCAAGGGCATGCACATGCCGCTGTCCCCATAGTCCGGTCTACATCAACATGCGGCCGACTCGCTCGTTCGCGCCGGCTTACAACGCCACGGGCGACTCACCCGTCCGCGCCGGCTTACAACCTCGCGGCCGACCCGCTCGTCTGTGCCGGCTTACAATGCCACGGCCGGCTCTTTCTTATAGTTATTTTTCACTGGTTGAGACGCCCGAGGAAAATTCCAAGTGCAATCCACTTTATCTACCTTTTGAGTACATACTAAGTCATTTGAGAACAATTACTCTCGCCTGTGATATCGTTTGTGCAGAATAATTCTTCATTGCAAAGGTGGATTCACAACGCGTTATCAAATCCCAAGGATATACATCTTATGCTATGGCCAAGAATGAATAATCTCAAGCCAACTTCTTGAGTTGTCTTAAGACTCAGAGGCTACACAGACACGACTCAGCAAATCTTGCCAGTTTCAACAAATTCAAGAACCCCGGGTCATTGGAGGGAAGATAATCCGGTCCCAGAGGCTACTGCCAAATTGATGAAAATTTAAGGGCCGTCCGAAAATTTCCGGCTTAAAAACAAGGATTTCGGTTTAAAATCCGTCTCAAGGGAAATCTATCTCTCACAAAGCTTTGAGCTCTCAATATCCGGTTCAACATCCGATTCAGGAGGAGGACATCTCTCGCAAGTTTGAGTTCTCAGTAAAACAGAAGGTCACTTGGGGGCTTCCCGATTAATGAGCAGAGCCTTGAATACCCTATTGATCAGGCTTACATGCCTTGTTAGAAATCACTTGGGGGATTCTTGCCCAATTAAAGGTAACCAAAGAGAACTTGCTGCAGGGCGCAGTTCAAACATAGGTATCCTGCCTTGCAGGCTTATTATTGGTCACTTGGGGGCTTCTTGCTCAATGAGTATAGCTATACTTACCCTCTTGATCGGCTTATATGACAGATATAAACACCAAATTCCAGGTTATCATGCCTGATGTCCTTGTTATTCTGCCCAGGTAATCCTAAAATGACCTGCCGTACTCTTGATAGTCAATCTTATAATAAAGACCCTGAACTTGTCAAGGTTAAAACGGTGGTTTGCAATGTGAAGGTCGGCTTACAGGCTTGAATGAAGGATTAATTCAGTGGTTGTGCGGCCCATGAAAGCACTTGAGTTTTAGGCTTGGTGGCCTATGAAAGCCTTGGTTTTCTGATTTGTTGTTTTCTTTGAACATTTTTGGATTCATATCCTCGATCCATATCATATTGTTTAAAACAATTCAGGCCATGTAGCCTTAATTTTTATGACTCATACTTGAGAGTTGTGACGCCTGGATAATTAAGCTACAGTAAACCCCGGTTAATCGTGTCATGTCATCACATTATTGTAGCTAATCCTCACTTGATCCAATTCACTGTTCAAAATTCAAATTCAAATTTAAAGTCAAAAATTCAAAATTGTCAAACATGGAAACTAAAATGTTCAAAGTATGAAAAATGATCCCTCGATATTTTTCATGTTGAAACCACATTTTTATAAAGTTTTTAAATGCTCCTAGATGAATTAAACAGGGGCTAAAACAATTATTAAATACTTTTAAATAATAAACAAATGTAGAACTATTTTATTTAGTGCCAAATTAATTATGACAATGGCCTAACTAATAATGCTAATTTAGGGACTGAGATATATTATAAAACTAAATATAAAGTAAAACAAAAAGAAACGGAAAAATAGATAAACAGAAATAAACAGAAAATGAAATGAAAAGAAACAAGCCCCCCCCCACCGCTGGGCCAAACGGCCCAGCTGGCCGCCGCACTGGACAGCCCACCAGGCCCAGCCAGGCCTCCTTAACCCCCACTCCCGGAGAGCAAACCCTAACCCATAACCACACCCCCCCACTCCCCACGTCTCTCCCTTTCCCCTCGATCCAGATCGGATCGGGGCTGGCCCTGTGGCCGTCGCCTGGAGTCACCTCGCCGGCCCCGCCCTCGTCCTCACGCACCTGAGGACGTCGCCGGCGCCGCCGCGTCGCACGCCTCGCTCCTCCTTCGTCTGGATCCGGATCGCGACATCCGCGCCCCGACCCCGTCGACGTCGATGGACGCCCCGCCACCTCGCCGCAGGATCGACGCCGCCACCCACCCTGAGCCTCCCCGAGCCCGCTGCCTGTCCCTACAGCACCATTGTGAGCTCCGCCACCCCCCTACGCCTCCCCGAGCTCGGATACGAGCTCCTGCTTGTCCTCCCCACTGCCGGTAGCTCCGGCCACCGCTCCGCTAGTCGCCGCCATGACCTTAGCCCCTGCTGCTCCCGCTCTTCCCTGGCCGCTTCGTCGCCCCCGTCCGACGTGCCTACCCTGCTCGCCGCCCCTTTGCTCTACTTGCCTCCGCCGTGATCGCTCGCACCCACCGCTGCCGCTGCTGCTCACTGCCCGCGCTCGCAGCCATCGCGGCCGCCTTCGAGCCCCACTCGCTGGGCGCGCCCCTCATCTGGCGTGCGCTCGCGCCGCCCGCATCTTGTTTCGCCGGCGCCGGTGCCCCACTGTTGCCTACCTCTGCACCTGCTGCCTACCACGCCCGGCCACAGCTGGCCACGCCGGGCCACGTCCTCCTCCGCCGGGCAACGCCAAAACATGCCCGCTCCGGCTGGCCTTGCCCACCACCGCGCCGCTCGTCGCCGGCCCCGCGCTGCTCCACCACTACAGCGCCCCTGCTACGCCGCCCGGCGCCCGCTGCCGCATCGATGCCCATTCGGGCTGGGCGCTGGTGCCCCTGCGCCCGACGCTTGCTAACGACCCAGCCTGCTAAGGCCATATGGGCCTATGACATATGGGCCCCGCCCGGAACGTATTAAAAAATATGAAAAAGAATTAATAAAATAATAATAATTAAATTAATTAAAATATTAATTAATTAATTAAAGAATTAATTAACTTAATTAATTTTGTTAACTAACTACTAAACCAAATTAACCTGCTAATTAATCTAACTAGACAGTTAGTTAGTTAGTTAGTTAGGCAATGACATGCGGGACCCACTGGTTAGGTTGACCAGTCAACCCATGTTGACTGATGACGTCAGCATGATATCATGCTGATGTCATAAATCTAATTTCGAATTAAATTAAATAATTAATTAAATTCCAGAAATTAATAAAATCTTTAGAAAATCATATCTTTTAATCCGTAACTTGAATTAAATTATTTTCAACATGAAAGTTGCTCAGAACGACGAGACGAATCCGGATACGCAGCCCGTTCGTCCGCCACGCATCCCTAGCATAGCAAACATGCAAATTTTCCCCTCCGGTTCATCTGTCCGAAAACGTGAAACACCGGAAATACTTTCCCGGATGTTTTCCCCCGTCGCCGGCACCCCTAGCATCGATACTTGTCATGTAATGCATCACTAT
This sequence comes from Triticum urartu, assembly GCF_056163025.1. Lineage (NCBI taxonomy): Eukaryota > Viridiplantae > Streptophyta > Magnoliopsida > Poales > Poaceae > Triticum > Triticum urartu. The sequence continues at coordinate 345,612,242 of NC_141876.1, read as the reverse complement.
GCCTCTGTTTGCTTAAATATTTATTGTTTCTTCCCCCTCTTCTCTCGCAAGACACCGAGACCGACGCCGCTACTACCCAGTACGACTACGGTGTTGACGACCCTTCTCTCTTGCCAGAGCAACCAGGCAAGCCCCCCCCTTGATCACCAGATATCGCCTACTCTTCTCTATACTTCTTGCATTAGAGTAGTGTAGCATGTTACTGCTTTCCGTTAATCCTATTCTGATGCATCGCCTGTCATTGCTGCTACAACTGTTGCTACCTTACCTGCAATCCTAAATGCTTAGTATATGATGCTAGATTATCATCAGTGGCCCTACACTCTTGTCCGTCTGCCATGCTATACTACTGGGCCGTGATCACTTCGGGAGGTGATCACGGGCATATACTATATACTTTACATTGTTACATTACCGGTGATACTGTTTGGAGTTAGGGGCTGAAGGGGTAGGTGGGTCCATCCAGGTAGTGGTGGGTCTGGGTTCCCGACGGCCCTCGACTGTTAATTTGTGGTGGAGCGACAGGGCAGGTTGAGACCACCTAGAAGAGAGGTGGGCCTGGCCCTGGTCGTCATTCGTGGATACATAACACGCTTAACGAGATCTTGGTATTTGATCTGAGTCTGGCCACTGGCCTATACGCACTAACCATTTACGCGGGACAGTTATGGGCACTCGACGTTGTGGTATCAGCCGAAGCCTTCGTGACGTCAGCGACTAAGCGGCGCGCGCCGGGTTGGACTGGAACGCCTACTCTTGTATAAGGGAGGCTAGGTCTGCTCACCGGCCGTGTTCGCAACGTGCAGGTGTGCAAAGGGCGATGGGCCCAGACCCCTGCGCCATAGGATTTAGACCGGCGTGCTGACCTCTCTGTTGTGCCTAGGTAGGGCTACGACGTGTTGATCTTCCGAGGCCGGGCATGACCCAGAAAAGTGTGTCCGGCCAAATGGGATCGAGCGTGTTGGGAAATGTGGTGCACCCCTGCAGGGAAGTTGATCTATTCGAATAGCCGTGTCCCTCGGTAAAAGGATGACCCGGAGTTGTACCTTAACCTTATGACAACTAGAACCGGATACTTAATAAAACACACCCTTCCAAGTGCCAGATACAACCGGTGATCGCTCTCTGACAGGGCGGCGAGGGGAGGATCGTCGGTTAGGATTATGCTATGCGATGTTACTTGGTGAACTTACCTTCTACTCTCTTCTCCTGCTGCAAGATGGAGGTTACCAGAAGCGTAGTCTTCGAAAGGCCTAGCTATCCCCCTCTCATTCCAGCATTCTGCAGTTCAGTCCACATATGATACCCTTAATCCATTTGATACCAATGCATACATATGTAGTGTAGCTCCTTGCTTGCGAGTACTTTGGATGAGTACTCACGGTTGCTTTACTCCCCCTTTTCCCCATCCTATACCCGATTGCGGCGACCAGACGTTGGAGCCCAGGAGCCAGACGTCACCGTCGACGACGACTACTACTACTCGGGAGGTGCCTACTACTACGTGCAGCCCGCCGACAACGACCAGGAGTAGTTTAGGAGGATCCCAGGCAGGAGGCATGCGCCTCTTTTGATCTGTATCCCCGTTTGTGCTAGCCTTCTTAAGGCAAACTTGTTTAAGTTATGTCTGTACTGAGATATGGTTGCTTCCGCTGACTCGTCTATGATCGAGCTCTTGTATTCGAGCCCTCGAGGCCCCTGGCTTGTAATATGATGCTTGTATGACTTATTTTATTTGTAGAGTTGTGTTGTGATATCTTCCCGTGAGTCCTTGATCTTGATCGTACACGTTTGCGTGTATGATTAGTGTACGATTGAATCGGGGGCGTCACAAGACTCTTGGGTTAATAACCCGCCCTGATAGTGGATTATAAGTCGCCAGGATATTTGCCTTGAGCAATCAACATCATGATATTTCATGCCTATAGATTATAATTATCAAGGCATTACCATGGTATCAATCTACACGTATGTTTTTTCAATAATTATATGAATATTGGGGGTTTCATAACCCGCCTTGGCTATGGACTTTAAGTCGCCAACATACTTTGGATTGTGCGATTGAAATCATGCGCTTATAAATCTTTGGGTTGTCATCATCATTGGATATGATGATGTAAGCCGGCAGTATGAGCCAATTTTACAGGTATGTTCTTAATTGTGATATGAATATACGAGGTTTGATAACTCGCCCTGGATTTTGACTTTAAGTCACCAGTATATTTTGGCCTCGATGGCCTTAATTCTAGTCTTTTCCATAATTGCATAAGACTATATTATATTTGGGTTGTCACCCGCCCTGGCTTTTGACGTTAAAGTCGCCAGGGCATATGTTGTTTAAACTTTGTGCAGGACATGCAGAGCTATGGCCTACATAAATGATTAAGTTAAAGCTTATCATCAGACATTAAAATTGGTGTCTCAAAAGGATTATCAATTCTTGCTTTTTACAAAGGCTATAAGCTGTCGGGTTACAAAAATCCCGAATTACAATGGATGCGCATTAAGTCGCCATCGGCCAAGAGCCGTTGGGTATTTAACTTGGATTTACTTGTCAACAGATAAAATATTCAAATCTTTAATAGCCAAACTTGGCTGGATTTTCATTATGGTATTGAATGATTCAGGTTTTCATACTGGATTATATTATTCAAATCTTTAATAGCCAACATGGCTGGATTTTTATTATGGTCATCAATAACCAGTATTATGATTGAGGTTTTAAAATTCCGCTTCAGAGCAATGGCTACAATTTCTTCATCCAGAGTACCAGTTCACAACAAGAGCATGGTTCAATATTGATATGCAAAGGCTTTCAGCAACATCATCCGGATAATGCATATGGTTTTATTTAGTCCCGAGTCGCTGCAGGCATACGACCCGACACTTGGGGGATACACTATTCAAATAAAGATTACATCGAGTATGCAAGTCCAATGTCACTGCAAGCATGCACCATGGCACTTGGGGGCTAATGCAAAGTCATTTTAACTCGCCTCATTGAAAACCCGACCCATCACATAGTGATGAGCCGGCCCTTGGGGGCTACTGATACGTCTCCAACGTATCTATAATTTATGAAGTATTCATGCCATGTTTACAATAATTTTATATGGTTTTGGTATGATTTGCATGGAACTAACCAGGACTGATGTTGTTTTCAGCAGAACTACCGTGTTGTTGTTTTTTGGGCAGAATTGAAAGTTCTCCAAATGAGCTGAAACTTTTTGATGATTTTTTTGGAACGAGAAGACCCCCAAAGCTTCATGGAAGGACCAGAAGGTGAAGGAGTAGGGCAGAAGACATCAGGGCGCGCCTAGGGCCATACCCGTGCCCCGGTGGGTTGTGCTCACCTTGAGGCCCATCTTCGCGTGAAGCCGACGCCAAAAAATCCTATAAATAGAAAAAACATATAAAATAACCCTAGATCAAAAGTTCCGCCGCCGCAGGCCTCTGTAGCCACCGAAAACCAATCTAGACCCCGTTCCGGCACCCTTCCGAAGGGGGGAATCATCTCCGGTGGCCATATTCATCATCCCAGCGACCACCACGATGAGGCGGGAGTAGTCCACCTCGGGGCTGAGGGCTTGTACCTGTAGCTATGTGTTTAATCTCTCTCTCCCGTGTTCTTGAGATGTCACGATCTTGATGTATCGCGGCCTTTATTAATATAGGCAGATCATATGGTGTTTTCCCCTCTCTATCTTGTTGTGATGAATTGAGTTTTTTCCCTTTGAGATTTTGTTGTTATCGGATTGAATACTTTTATGGATTTGAGAGCACTTGATATATGTCTTGCATATGTATACTCGTGGTGACAATGGGGTATCATATTGATTCACTTCATATGTGTTTTGGCACTCAACTTGCGGATTCCCACGGTGACATTGGGGTAATCTATGCATAGGTGTTGATGCACGTTCTCATCTTTTGTTTCTCCGGTAGGAATCTTGGGGCACTCTTTGAAGTTCTTTGTGTTGGATTGAGTATTATGAATCTGAAATTATTTGGTGTTATTTTGGTACGAACTCTTGGATAGATCGATCGGAAAGAATAGCTTCGAGGTGGTTTCATACCCTACAAATGAGTTATTCGTATGTTCTCCGCTAGATAGGAACTTTGGAGTGATTCTTTATTGCACGTTGAGGGGTGGTTATATGATCCAATTATATTAGCATTGTTGAGAGATTGCACTAGCGAAAGTACGGACCCTAGACCTCATTTTCAAGCATTGCAATACCGTTTTTGTGCCCGTTTACTATTTGCTACCTTGCTGTTTTTATTTATTCAGATTATAAAAGTATATATCTACCATCCATATTACACTTGTATCACCATCTCTTCGCCGAACTAGTGCATCTATACACATTGCCATTGTATTGGGTGTGTTGGGGAGACAAGAGAATTCTTGTATTTGATTGCAGGGTCATTTGAGAGAGACCATCTTCATCCTACACCTCCCACAGATTGAGAAACCTTAGGTCATCCACTTGAGGGAAAATTTCTATTGTCCTACAAAACTCTGCACTTGGAGGCCCAACATGTGTCTACAAGAATAAAGTTTCATAGTAGACATCAAGCTCTTTTATGGCGCTGTTGCCGGGGAGGTGAATGCTTGAAGATATATCTTTAGATCTTGCAACCGAATCTTTTAGTTACTTGTTTTATCACTAGTTTGGTTTATAAAAAATAAAACTACATAAAAAATGGAATTGAGGTTGCATCATATTATTGATCATATTTACAATATCTTTCTTGAAAATGATGGATCAGAATATTGTGCTCAACTGTTAGAAGAAGAAGTTAATAAAATGTTTGGCATGAAATATTTGAATGATGAGCATGATTGCAATGTTGTTCCTATGAGTTCTTTGAATATCCAAAATTCTAATGATGATTGCACAAGTCATGACAAAAATGTTTCTTATAAGCTTGTCAATTTTTGTGGAGTGCATAAAGTTTGTAAAGACGTGCCTTATAGGGAAGATAGATTTTGCAAGAAGCATAAACATGATAGAACCAATTCTTTTCTCAAAGTGATAGATGAATTTGCTACAAAATTATGTTCTCTTTGTCCTATTACTTGTGAACTTTGCAATAAGGTTGGTCATCTTAATTTCCAATGCATGCTTTTTCATGATCGAATCATGTCCAAATATTGCAATAACTTGATCACCCTAGAACTTTATAATGAACTTTGTTTATTCTTGGGGAGTGAAGAATTGACATATAAAATAGTTGGTTTGACGTATTCATTCTCATGGACGACATTGACACTAAACTAAAAAATATCTATATGTTTTGCATGGTAAATTGCAATGAGAATGTTTATATTGCCAACTATAGAAAGATGGGAAAACCAATAGAATATAAAAGGAATACTAATGAAAGGGTAAAGATTTCCACTTTCCCTCCTATTGTCTCACATGATGAAATAGGTGACGAGGAGGAGCTCCCTATTCAACCCATCTCATCAATAAGAAGTTTGAAAAAATTAATTATTCCCACATGTGAGGTGGTGAAGAAGAAAAGGAAAAGAAGAAAGAATAGAGGTAAAAAGGTATCTCTCCCAAATAATGTTGCTCCAATTATTGTTGTGCCTCATGAAAATGAATCAAAAATAATTGTGGAGGATGATGCGCTTGATGATGATATTGCTTCAATGTCTTATGGCACAATGTCCGAAAGCACTATTGATGATGATTTTGTTATGCCTATTTCTTGTTGTGATGATTATGATTGGGAATATAATGATATTTCTTATAATCTTGGAAATATTTTTGTCACCAACTTGGGAAATTATGATGATTGCAATTGTTATACTGTTGGTGCTATTCATACTATTAATGATGAGAGTGATCATGCTTTTGATATGCCAAGCCACAAGCTTGGGGATGCTATGTTTGATGATAATGACATGTTTGAGAATTTATTTGCTGCAGTTAATGTTTGTCCCAAGCTTGGGGAGGATACGCTGAATGAAGATGATATTTTAGTCCCCTTACTTTGAATGATCAAATTTGCTATGATGATTGCATGCCTCCCACTTATGATGATAATTGTGATGACACTTATGTTATAAAAAGTAGTGATAATTATTGTCATAATTTTGAATATCCTTTTACTGAACAATACTCTTCTAATGTGGGAACAATTCATAGTATTCGAGTTTCATATGATACTCCCACTATTATGAATGAGAATAAAATTGCTTATGTGTAGAGTAGTAAAAATACTATGATTATGGATCATGAAAGGGATTCTTTGGGTGATAGTTATATTGATGAATCTACTCATGATGCTACTGAAAATTATTATGAGAGAGGAATTTATGATTCATGATGCTCTCTTTATGTTTCAGTTCTTATTTTTTATGTGAGCATCATTGAAATCATCATGCCTAACTAAAAGGTATTAAAGAAAACCGCTCATTGGGAGACAACCCAACACTTTTACCTACTTTTTTTGTGTGTTCACATGATTAGGCTACTGTAGTAATCATGTTTTATTGCTTTCGTTTCAATAAAGTGCCAAGTAAGACCTTTGGGATGGCTTACGGTGATAGTTGATTTGATCTTGCTAAAAAACAGAAATTTTTTCGCTAAGGAAAACAATTCTCATTTTTAACAGAAGCATGATAAAATGCTGATTCTTTTTGCAGAAAATTAATAGACAAATTGGCCAGGTTGTCCTATTTTTTCAGAATCTTTGGAGTAGTAGAAATATGGCTGGAGTACAGAGACTGTTCTGTTTTTGACAGATTCTGTTTTCAATGCATAGTTTGCTTGTTTTGTAGTTTCTATGACTTATATTGCTCAATATAAATTGTAGAAATGATATGCTAAATTAGGCATTGTGTGGAAACAATTATGAATCTTCTTTTTGACAGTACCAAAGTGAAATGGTTTGCTCTTTATCATACTAACATATCTCACAAAGTTCCGTTAAGTTTTGTGTGATTGAAGTTTTCAAGTGTTGGGTGAGATGTCGATATGAAGAGAATAAGGAGTGACAAGACCCTAAGCTTGGGTATGCCCAAGGAACCCCAAGGTAATATTCAAGGATGATCCAAGCAACTAAGCTTGGGGATGCCCCGGAAGGCATCCCCCCTTTTGTCTCCAACATTACCAGTAACCTCACTTAGAGCTATGTTTTCATTCGTCAAATGATATGTGTTTTGCTTGGAGCGTCAATTTATTTTGTTAGGATTTTCTTGCTGTTATTGAGAATAATGTTTTGCATCTTTTATTTCGATAAAAGTGGGTACGATAGCCTTTGCTATGCTTATTTTGCAAGTCTACATGTTTCTGTTTGAAAACAGAAAGTTTACCACTGTTGCAAAAATTCCCTAGAAAAGCCAGAATGTGATAAAATGTTGAAACTTCTTGAGAAATAAGATCTGATTAATTTTCTATTGTGTGGTAATATTTGTATAACTTTTGGAGTTGAATAAGTATTGATACTCTTGCATTCTTTACAGACTGTACTGTTTTGGCAGATTGATGTTATGTTTGCATTGTTTGCATATGTTTGCTTGTTTAATGATTCTATTTGAGGATAGGAGTACTAAATATGCAGAGGCATTTAGTGTGCAATGTTGAATAATAATTTTAGTGATTCCGTACAGTAGAGAATGATAAGGTTTTTGCATTGGTTTATTCTAACTTATCTCACGAGTTCTTGTTGAGTTTTGTGTGGATGAAGTTTTTAAGATTTAGGGAAACCGTGATATAAAAGAATTAAGGAGAGACAAAAGCTCAAGCTTGGGGATGCGCAAGGCATCCCAAGATAATATTTCAAAAAGTCTCAAGCATCTAAGCTTGGGGATGCCCTTGTAGGCATCCCACCTTTCTTCATCAGCAATTATCGGTTAGTATCAGTTAATCCTAAGTTTTTGCTTCTTCACATGAGTTGTGCTATCCTTGAAATTTTATTTTATTTTCATTTTGCTTGCTGTTTTAATAAAATACTTAGATCTTAAAGTTTTAAATAAGAGAGAGTCCTCACATAGCTATCTATTTACTTAACTACTCATTTGATCTTCACTTATATCTTTTTGGAGTAGCTTGTCATTTACTCTTGTGCTTCACTTATATCCTATGAGTAAATTGTTGAATAAATTGAATGTCATGAAGTTGAAATCATATCATGCCTAGTGGTAGCTTCACATTGGGTTTAGAAAGTGAAATATTTTGAGGCTTGACAATCAGAATATTGGTCATACAAGCAATTCACGAATGATTAGTAGAAGGAAGAGAACTTTCACATGCAAATACACTATATTGGAAATCATTTGTGATTGTGAGCCACCATCAAAATATTATATGCCAAAATTGTTGACGTTGGACAAGGAAGACAACGTAATGGTTTATGTTTGTTCATATTCACATAGAAGTTATATTGTCATAGATCCTTCAAAATGTGTTGCCTGCCCCCCATCTTTGATAGCCAAAAACTCCGCACCAAGTATAGATGCTACTTGTGCATCCAAAAACCCTTAAACCCAAATCTTATTTTCAAGAGTCAACCATACGTACCTAAGGATTGAGCAAGATCCTTTAAGTAAGTTGTCATCGGTGCAATAAGGCAATAAAAATTGCTTCTAAAAGTGTTAAATCATTTAGTGTAAGAGAAAATTGAGCGTTGTACAAACTTGTGATGGTGAAGAATAAAAGAGATAGACTGCATAATAAAGGTTGACATCACAAGGGGCAATACAACGTGATGTTCTTTTGCACTAAGGGGTCGAGCATACAAACCAATAAGCGCATGGGAACCTCTGCTTCCCTCTGTGAAGGGCCTATCTTTTACTTTTATGTATTTAATTTTATGCAAAGAGTCAAAGTTCTTCTCTCTATTCCTTCTTATTTTCTCTTTTGGCAAGCATCATGTGGTGAGAAAAGATCTAGGCACATATATCCAGTTGGATATGGGTAGCATGAGTTATTATTGTCGACATCACCCTTGAGGTGAATACGTTGGGAGGCGAAACTATAAGCCCCTATCTTTCTATGTGCCCGGTTGAAATGTTTTGATCATGTGTATGCGATGAGTGTTAGCAATCATAGGAGACTATATGATGGTTGAGTATGTGGAGCTCTTACTTAGACTCTGTTGAATAAGTTGAATTGCAATTGCTTGGTGACTAAGAACATAGGTTGTTGAGTTTCAAGAGAATTCATTATTTGAACCTTAACATGTGAATTGGTTTCTACTTTAACATGAGAAGTTCTATAAGAAAGAGTTGTTGTTATGATGCTAGGAAAACTGATTGAATTGATCAAACTTATGCACTTTGCTAGCATTCACACTTCATAAATTATTTCTTTTATTATTTACCTACTCGAGGACAAGCAGGAATTAAGATCGGGGATGCTGATACATCTCCAACGTATCTATAATTTATGAAGTATTCATACAATGTTTACAATAATTTTATATGGTTTTGGTATGATTTGCATGGAACTAACATGGACTGACACTGTTTTCAGCAGAACTACCGTGGTGTTGTTTTTTGTGTAGAAATGAAAGTTCTCCAAATGAGCTGAAACTTTTTGATGGGTTTTTCTGGAACAAAAGATACCCTCGAAGCTTCATGGAAGGACCAGAAAGTGAAGGAGTAGGGCACAAGAAACCGGGGCGTGCCTGGGCCCTTACTCATGCCCCGGTGGGTTGTGCTCACCTCGAGGCCCATCTTCGCATGAAACCGACGCCAAAAAATCCTATAAATAGAGAAACCATCAAAATAACCCTGGATCAGAAGTTCCGCTGCCACAGGCCTCTGTAGCCACCGAAAACCAATCTAGACCCCATTCCAGCACCCTGTCGGAGGGGGGAATCATCTCCGGTGGCCATCTTCATCATCCCGGCGGCCACCACGATGAGAAGGGAGTAGTCCACCCTCGGGGCTAAGGGTTTGTACCAGTAGCTATGTGATTAATCTCTCTCTCTCTCTCGTGTTCTTGAGATGTCACGATCTTGATGTATCGCGGGCTTTGTTAATATAGTCGGATCATATGGTGTTTTCCCCTCTTTATCATGTTGTGATGAATTGAGTTTTTTCCTTTGAGATTTCGTTGTTATCTCATTGAAGACTGTTATGGATTTGAGAGCACTTGATATATGTCTTGCAAATAAATACTCGTGGTGACAATGGGGTATCATATTGATTCACTTGATATGTGTTTTGGCACTCAACTTGCAGATTCTTGCGGTGACATTGGGGTAATCTATGCATAGGGGTTGATGCACATTCTCGTCTTTTGTTTCTCCGGTAGAAATCATTGGGCACTCTTTGAAGTTCTTTGTGTTGGATTGAGTATTATAAATCGGAAATTATTTGGTGTTATTTTAGTACGAACTCTTGGATAGATCGATCGGAAATAATAGCTTCGAGGTGGTTTCGTACCCTACAAACGATTTCTTCGTATGTTCTTGTCGTGGGATATCTGCGGCCACCTATGGGATCGGGCGGCCCCTTGCTGGTTCGGCAGGGGGACGACACGTTGCACAAAGAGTAGACCAACGCACGACAGCGTGGCAGAGAGCACACAAGCGATTTACCCAGGTTTGGGCCACCGCGAGGCGTAAGACCCTACTCCTGCTTTAGTGGATTGATGGTGGAATGAACGTGGTGGTGCATAGTACACTTGCCCGGCAAGGTTTGCCTTGGGACCGCAGCGACTACGTGCGTATGGTGGCTTGGGTTCCTCAACTCTCCAACCCTTCCTACGAGTGTCATGGGCCTCTTTTTATAGATTAAGGGGTCACACAATGGCAAAGTAGTCATTATCCACTGATATGATAGCAAACAGTGTTATCATACCTAACGCTGCGGGCTGACAGGGTGCATTAAATGCATCACTTAGTGTCACATCACTGGTCGCCCGGCAAGGCTTGCCGGGCTATCTTGCCAGCTCCGTGCCTGTTCCCTTGACACGTCGCACGACAGGTGTCATCTGTAGGCTTCTTCTATAGGAAACACCTGCCATGTGGAGAATGGCTGCCACTTAATCATCTCGCGGCTTGACACCGCACTGATTGACGACGTGGGCTATGCTTGAGTGGTTGGTGGGGTGATTCTGCTCCCGCGAGCCCTCACAGATCTTGCCTGGGTGTCTCGGTTGCCTACTTCTTGCGGTGGCCTTGCCCCTTGCCGGGCTCACCTTCCCGGCAAGGGAGGCCCTTCTCTTGCCGATATCTTGCTCTTCTGGCTTGATCTTGGCCTCCCTGTACTGTGTGTTGGTTCTTCAAATCCCTTAGTCCTTTAATCCCTGTCTTGGGTTGGTGTTTCAATCTTGATCTCGTGCCTGTGCATAGTCTGGGCAACAGAGCCAGGGTTTGTTGAACTGATAGAAGCCCCCGGGCCTGCCCCGAACATGTTGCTGAGCGTTGTTGGGGTAGAGCCTAATAAATGCACAAGCAAGGTTGCTGAAGGGGTTGGCCCCTTAAGTTTTCCATTGCCGCTTCATTAGCCTTGATTCCGGCCAATTTCTGGGTTTCCTGCACGTGGTGTAAAGCCAATAATGGTAGGGGCGCTCCAGTGACGGTGTTGGGGGAAAGGACACCGACGGGATCATGAGGAATCCCTTTTTTTACGGTTGGCGGGCACAGGGCTATGGAAAGAGCGGGTTTGAGAGATCAACGCAGGTGCATTATCCAGGTTCAGACTGCAAGCGATGTGTAATACCTTACTCCTCCTGGTTTATGTTTATCTGGTGTTCTTGGACTAGCTACAAAGCGTACAGGGTCCAAAAATCCGAATCCTACCTAAGTACACTGCGGGCCTCCTTTTATAGTCAAAGGGCTACCACAGTGGCACACAGGAGGTGGAAAGCTATACAGTAGTCGAGTCTATCTCCCGGCACCGTAGGACAAACACATTTAGTGCGCTGCCGACGTGCCCTTCCTGCTTTATTGGGGAAGGCAAGGAAGCTCGTCCCAGCTATCGCCGCCTCGCCTGGCTTCAACGCGCATCCGAACTGACGAGGTGTGTAGCGCCACGCTGACTGGCTGCTGAGTTGGTGCGGTGGCAAAGTCTTCACGAAGATCTGCATGCCACCACGGAGGTGCTTGTTGACTTGGCCTAGAGGCCGCACGTCGCCACGCAGGTGCTCGCCTAGCTGGTGGGCTGGCAGCTACATGGGAACGGTGGGGGAGTCTTGGTAGATGTGAGGCTGGCTGCGGCCCCACGGATGTCTTTGGCAAGGGTCTTGCCGGAGCCCCGGCAAGGGTCTTGCCGGGGGGTCCTCGTGGGTATCCTCGGCACGGATCTTGCCGAGGATCGTCGTCTTCTGGTTATCATCTAGTCCTGCATGTTCTTGGTCTGCACAAAGATCTGTAGGCCACCATGGAGGTGCCTCCCGAGCCTCGGTTCCAAAGTGGTTGATGGTGTTGGAACTCTTGGACTCAAGGGTGGTGGCTCTAGTGGTGTTGGCCAAGTTGCCCCGGCAAGGTTCTTGCCGGGGCTGTGGAGGCCGCCCCGGCAAGGGCCTTACCGGGGGAGTTCACCTCACCCCTCTGCTCTTCGTGTTTCTGGCTTGGCATTGCTCTAGTTGTCTTGTGGCTTTGCTTCCTTCCTCTGCCCCGCTAGGTGTGGCCGTAGGCGCGGCTCCAATTGCAAGCGCACAGGTAAAGGGGTACAAAATAGGACCCCTCCGTTTGTGCACTGATAGGAGCCCCCGGGCCTGGGCCACACATAAGCGCGACGCGTTGTTGGGCTAGGCCCAAAATGGTGAGCGGGCATGCGGGGCCGAGTTGTACCGTAGTAACTCCCTCGCCAGTTGCACTTCCCCATGACCCGCATTGAATGCGTGATGTGGGGGTCGTGCGTCACGTGGGGTTCATGCATGGGGCGGTTGCTTCCCTCATGCGTCACATCATAGTAAATAGTGAAGAGGCGGTCCGCGCCTTCCCCATAAAAGGGAGAAAAACGCAGGGGCGCGACTCGTTTACTAGGTGGACTCAGGTCGCGGCCTTCAAGGTGCTCGCGCCCCACGGTCACGGGGTGGAATGTGGTCGCTTCAGTCGTCCTTTTGATTCCGGATCGCTAGCCATGTGTCCCCATGCCTCGAGGAGGGTAGGTGATGGACACGGAGGGCACGGGCCATAATGTGGAGGCGGGAAATTGGGTCGTTGCTGATTGGAGCAGCGGGTCGGTCCCGATTCCCTGTGCCCCTTGGCGGCCGGATTGGTTGAGCGGGGCAGCCGAGCCTCGGCCCCGCCCCTTTATAAGAAGAAGGGGAGGGGGACGGCGTCCGTTGATCCTTCAACGCTCATCTCCTCCGCCTTGACTCCTTTCTTCCCTTTGTCATGGCGAGAGGGTGCGTTGGTGCTCTGATGGCAGCGACGAGGGCCTCCGCTCGACAACCTGCCCTTCCTTCCCAAGAGCTCGTGGCGGCGGAGCCAGTCATGAGAGGAATAGGGAGGGGGCGAGGCCGAGGCCGCCGTGGTGCTCGGGGAAGAGGAGGATGGGGCGGCGCACCGGCTTCGCCTCCGCCAGCGGCCCCTCCTCCAATGGAGGGCCATGTTGGAGACCAGCCCCGCAAGTTCTACGTAAGGCTGCGCGGGCCGGTGCGCGGCCGTCTTCATCTCCCCACTCCGTTTTCTCGGGAGATGGAGCTCGACCCGCCTCAGGCCTTGAGGCTGCATCTGAGGGGCTGCGGGGATGGCAGCATGCGGGTCGATGTCGACTTCCCCGCCCCTCATGTTATGTATCTCCGCCATGGATGGAAGACCTTCGCTCGTGCCCATAGCCTGTCGGAGGGGCTCGTCCTCCAATTCTAATTGATGGATAACGGCCTGCTCTCCGTCAAGGTCTTTGGGCTCTTGGAAACTCGCTTAAGGTGTTGTGTGGAGAGCTCCTCTGATGGCGAAACCTCCTCCTCAAGCGGGAGTGACGAGGAGGACAGCGACAGCGACGACGAGGGCGTAAAGCAGGAGGATGCTGACTCCGACTAACCGCGCCGCCCCCTCCCTCGGCTCCGCGCCCTACCGAGGGTCTTCCTCGTCAAGCTCTCCATCGGCGCGTTCGCCGCCGCTTCCTTTTTGCCTTCACCTGCCGCACCTAGGAGGAAAGGGGCAAGAACGGAGATCACGGGGAACCTATCTTTCTTTTTAAATTGTAGGCACTTGCCAAATCTTAATTTCTATATAATATAATCTCTTGAGCCCATGCTTGTATCATGTAACCTTTGTGCTCGCATCAACATATTAATGAAAAAGTCTAGCCCTGCCGGTAGCTCGTGCACGTGTATGTTCGTGTGGAGGCGAAATGCCTCCTTAGTGTAAATAAATGAGTCCTTCTAGCAAGCCACCTTGCCGGTGCCCCTTGTGCCTACCGGAGAATCACATCTGTCGGGTTACAGACAAAGGGCCCAGCCCCCCGTCCACCTCTTTTTGACAAGGGTCACTACGACCACTCTGACCGAAGTAGCATTCGAGTCGGAAATGGGAGCCCCCGAGTCCTTAAAGAAGAGTGGTGAGGTTTTCTAATGCACAAGTCACAGGTTACGAATACGAATGGGCAAGAGGTTAACTTTATTAGTTTGGTTTTCCGTGGATCGCTGTGCCGGCGGTTTTGTCAACTTCTTGCCGGAGCTGGGTCCTTGGCAGGATCGCGCGTCCTTGCCATAGCTGCAAAGAAGAGAGGGCAAAAGCATGGAACCTCGGTGGTTCACTAACTTTTACTGGAATCAAAAAGCAGTACAGTACCCTGGACAAGCATGCATATATGTATATACATAAACATGGAAATCGACAGGAAACTATACATACTAAGGGATTCCTTTTCCCTGACTGTGCACAGGGTCTGCGTCTGGCTCCGTACATAGGGTTACATGCCTTGGCGGCAAGGCTAGTACGAAACGGGGGTTGCTGAGGCTCCTGGCAACCGCGCCTTAGGGGTAAAACTTGCGAAGATGTTCAATATTCCAGGAGTTGCTCACCGGGATGCCATCTTCGGTCTCGAGGCGGATTGCACCAGGCCCGATGACTCGTATTACCCGATAAGGGCCTTCCCACTCTGGCCTAAACTTGTTTGGATTCTTGGGGGATTGGATCTGCCGAAGAACAAGGTCGCCTTCCTCAAGGCTTCGGGCATGAACCTTGCAGCTATGAGAGCGGCGCAAGGCTTGCTGATAGCGAGCGGCCCGCGTAGCAGCCCGAAGACGATCTTCCTCAAGGAGCGTCACATCATCTTGGTGCAACTGCTCTTGCTCAAGCTCATCATAAGCGAGCACTCGAGGTGACCCGTATATGAGTTCAGTGGGGAGAACTGCTTCTACCCCGTATACCAGGGCAAAGGGTGTCTGGCCAATGGCTCGATTTGGTGTCATCCTGATTGACCAAAGAACCATTGGCAACTCATCAATCCAGCGCCTTCCGCACTTTGTGCATCTTGTCAAAAGTTCTGGTCTTGAGGACCCGCAGCACTTCCGCATTCGCCCTCTCAGCCTGGCCGTTACTTCTGGGATGGGCAACAGAAGCAAAACAGACCTTGCTGCCGAGGTCTTGAATGTACTGCATGAAGGTGCGGCTCGTGAACTGCGTGCCGTTGTCGGTGATGACTCTGTTCGGCACACCGAAACGGCAGACTAGTCCCTTGAAGAACTTGACGGTTGACTGTGTTGTTACCTTTCTCACTGGCTCCACTTCCGGCCACTTTGTGAACTTGTTGATCGCGACGTACAAGTACTCAAAGCCCCCAACAGCACGGCGAAAGGGGCCCAATATGTCGAGCCCCCAGACCAAAAATGGCTAGGAAAGAGGGATTGTCTGAGGAGCTTGGGCGGGTTGATGAAGCTTCTTTGAATGGAACTGGCACACTTCACACTTAGTTTGGTAGGCAGATACCAAAGTAATCCCGGCAAGGAACACTGGACAGCGGTCAAGAATATCCTGAAGTACCTGAAAAGGACTAAGGAAATGTTTCTCGTTTATGGAGGTGACGAAGAGCTCGTCGTAAAGGGTTACGTCGACGCTAGCTTCGACACAGATCTGGATGACTCTAAGTCACAAACCGGATACGTGTATATGTTGAATGGTGGAGCAGTGAGCTGGTGCAGCTGCAAGCAGAGCGTCGTGGCGGGATCTACATGTGAAGCGGAGTACATGGCAGCCTCGGAGGCAGCACATGAAGCAATATGGGTGAAGGAGTTCATCACCGACCTAGGAGTCATACCCAATGCGTCGGGGCCAATCAAACTCTTTTGTGACAACACTGGAGCTATTGCACTTGCCAACGAGCCCAGGTTTCACAAGAAGACAAGGCACATCAAGCGTCGCTTCAACTCCATTCGTGAAAATGTTCAAGATGGAGACATAGAGATTTGTAAAGTACATACGGACCTGAATGTAGCAGATCCGTTGACTAAACCTCTCCCTAGGGCAAAACATGATCAACACCAGAATTCCATGGGTGTTCGATTCATCACAATGTAACTAGATTATTGACTCTAGTGCAAGTGGGAGACTGTTGGAAATATGCCCTAGAGGCAATAATAAAAGCATTATTATTATATTTCCTTGTTCATGATAATTGTCTTTATTCATGCTATAATTGTGTTATCCGGAAATCGTAATACATGTGTGAATAGCAGACACCAACATGTCCCTAGTAAGCCTCTAGTTGACTAGCTCGTTGATCAACAGATAGTCACGGTTTCCTGACTATGGACATTGGATGTCATTGATAACGAGATCACATCATTAGGAGAATGATGTGATGGACAAGACCCAATCCTAAACATAGCACAAGATCGTATAGTTCGTTTGCTAGAGTTTTCCAATGTCAAAGTATCTTTCCTTAGACCATGAGATCGTGTAACTCCCGGATACCGTAGGAGTGCTTTGGGTATACCAAACGTCACAACGTAACTGGGTGACTATAAAGGTAGACTACGGGTATCTCCGAAAGTGTCTGTTGGGTTAACATGGATCAAGACTGGGATTTGTCACTCCGTATGACGGAGAGGTATCACCGGGCCCACTCGGTAATGCATCATCATAATGAGCTCAAAGTGACCAAGTGTCTGGTCACAGGATCATGCATTACGGTACGAGTAAAGTGACTTGCCGGTAACGAGATTGAACGAGGTATTGGGATACCGACGATCGAATCTCAGGCAAGTAACATATCGATTGACAAAGGGAATTGCATACGGGGTTGATTGAATCCTCGACATCGTGGTTCATCCGATGAGATCATCATGGAGCATGTGGGAGCCAACATGGGTATCCAGATCCCGCTGTTGGTTATTGACCGGAGAGTCGTCTCGGTCATGTCTGCTTGTCTCCCGAACCCGTAGGGTCTACACACTTAAGGTTCGGTGACGCTAGGGTTGTGAAGATATGTATATGCAGTAACCCGAATGTTGTTCGGAGTCCCGGATGAGATCCCGGACGTCACGAGGAGTTCCGGAATAGTCCGGAGGTAAAGAATTATATATAGGAAGTGCTGTTTCGGCCATCGGGACAAGTTTCGGGGTCATCGGTATTGTACCGGGACCACCGGAAGGGTCCCGGGGGTCCACCTGGTGGGGCCACCTATCCTGGGGGGCCCCATGGGCTGAAGTGGGAGGGAACCCAGCCCATAGTGGGCTGGGGCGCCACCCCAAGGGCCCATGCGGCTAGGGTTGGGGGAAACCCTAAAGGGGGGCGCCCCCTTGCTTGGGGGCAAGCCCCCCCACCCTAGGCCGCCGCCCCCCCTAGCACCCCTATATATAGTGGGGGAGAGGAGGGACTTCATACACCAGCCCCTGGCGCCTCCCTCTCTCCCCGTTACGTCTCTCTCGCGTAGTATAGGCGAAGCCCTGCTACTGTGACGCCCTGCATCCACCACCACGCCGTCGTGCTGCTGGATCTTCATCAACCTCTCCTTCTCCCTTGCTGGATCAAGAAGGAGGAGACGTCTCCCGTCCCGTACGTGTGTTGAACGCGGAGGTGCCGTCCGTTCGGCGCTTGGTCATCGGTGATTTGGATCACGTCGTGTACGACTACATCATCACCGTTCTTTGAACGCTTCCGCACGCCATCTACAAAGGTATGTAGATGCATCTGATGGCTCGTTGCTAGATGAACTCCTAGATGGATCTTGGTGAAACGAGTAAGAAAATTTTTGTTTTCTGCAACGTTCCCCAACAGTGGCATCATGAGCTAGGTCTATGCGTAGTTCTTCTTGCGCGAGTAGAACACAATTTGTTGTGGGCGTAGATTTGTCAACTTTCTTGCCGTTACAAGTCTTTTCTTGCTTCAGCGGTATTGTGGGATGAAGCGGCCCGGACCAACCTTACACGTACTCTTACATGAGACCGGTTCCACCGACTAACATGCACTAGTTGCATAAGGTGGCTGGCGGGTGTCTGTCTCTCCCACTTTAGTTGGAGCGGATTCGATGAACAGGGTCCTTATGAAGGGTAAATAGAAGTAGACAAATCACGTTGTGGCTTTAACATAGGTAAGAAGACGTTCTTGCTAGAACCCTAATTCAGCCACGTAAAACCTGCAACAACAATTAGAGGACGTCTAACTTGTTTTTGCAGCAAGTGGTTTGTGATATGATATGGCCAAAGTTGTGATGAATGATGAATGATCTATATGTGATGTATGAGATGTTCATGCTATTGTAATAGGATTCACGACTTGCATGTCGATGAGTATGACAACCGGCAGGAGCCATAGGAGTTGTCTTTATTCTTTTATATGACCTGCGTGTCATTGAGAAACGCCATGTAAATTACTTTACCTTATTGCTAAACGCGTTAGCCATAGTAGTAGAAGTAATAGTTGGCGAGCAACTTCATGGAGACACGATGATGGAGATCATGGTGTCAAGCCGGTGACAAGATGATCATGGAGCCCCAAGATGGAGATCAAAGGAGCTATGTGATATTGGCCATATCATGTCACGTCTATTATTTGATTGCATGTGATGTTTATCATGTTTTTTGCATCTTGTTTACTTAGAACGACGGTAGTAAATAAGATGATCCCTCATAACAATTTCAAGAAGTGTTCTCCCCTAACTGTGCACCGTTGCTAAAGTTCGTCGTTTCTAAGCACGCCGTGATGATCGGGTGTGATGGATCCTTACGTTCACATACAACGGGTGTTGACGAGCCTAGCATGTACAGACATGGCCTCGGAACACATGCAAAACACTTAGGGTTAACTTGACGAGCCTAGCATGTACAGACATGGCCTCGGAACACAGAAGACCGAAAGGTCGAGCATGAGTCGTATAGAAGATACGATCAACATGAAGATGTTCACCGACGTTGACTAGTCCGTCTCATGTGATGATCGGACACGGTCTAGTTAACCCGGATCATGTAATACTTAGATGACTAGAGGGATGTCTAATCTAAGTGGGAGTTCATTAATAATTTGATTAGATGAACTTAATTATCATGAACTTAGTCTAAATATATTTTACACTATGTCTTGTAGATCAAATGGCCCACGTAGTCCTCAACTTCAACGCGTTCCTAGAGAAAACCAAGCTGAAAGACGATGGCAGCAACTATACGGACTGGGTCCGGAACCTGAGGATCATCCTCATAGCTGCCAAGAAAGATTATGTCCTACAAGCACCGCTAGGTGATCCACCCGTCCCACAGAACCAAGACGTTATGAACGCTTGGCAGACACGTGTTGATGACTACTCCCTCGTTCAGTGCGGCATGCTTTACAGCTTAGAGCCGGGGCTCCAAAAGCGTTTTGAGAGACATGGAGCATATGAGATGTTCGAAGAGCTGAAAATGGTTTTTCAAGCTCATGCCCGGATCGAGAGATATGAAGTCTCCGATAAGTTCTTCAGCTGTAAGATGGAGGAAAATAGTTCTGTCAGTGAGCACATACTCACTATGTCTGGGTTACATAACCGCTTGTCTCAGCTGGGAGTTAATCTCCCGGATGACGCGGTCATTAACAGAATCCTCCAGTCGCTTCCACCTAGCTACAAGAGCTTTGTGATGAACTTCAACATGCAGGGGATGCAAAAGACCATTCCTGAATTGTTCTCAATGCTGAAATCAGCGGAGGTAGAAGTCAAGAAGGAACATCAAGTGTTGATGGTCAATAAAACCACTAAGTTCAAGAAAGGCAAGGGTAAAAAGAACTCCAAGAAGGACGGCAAGGAAGTTGCCGCGCCCGACAAGCAAGCTGCCGGGAAGAAGCCAAAGAATGGACCCAAGCCTGAGACAGAGTGCTTTTATTGCAAAGGGAAGGGTCATTGGAAACGGAACTGCCCCAAGTACTTAGCGGACAAGAAGGCCGGCAAAACGAAAGGTATATGTGATATACATGTAATTGATGTGTACCTTACCAGTACTCGTAGTGACTCTTGGGTATTTGATACCGGTGCCGTTGCTCATATTTGTAACTCACAGCAGGAGCTGCGGAATAAACGGAGACTGGCGAAGGACGAGGTGACGATGCTCGTCGGGAATGGTTCCAAGGTTGGTGTGATCGCCGTCGGCACGCTGCCTCTACATTTACCTACGGGATTAGTTTTAAACCTCAATAACTATTATTTAGTGCCGGCTTTGAGCATGAACATTGTATCGGGATCTCGTTTAATACGAGATGGCTGCTCATTTAAATCTGAGAATAATGGTTGTTCCATTTATATGAGAGATATGTTTTATGGTCATGCTCCTATGGTAAATGGTTTATTCTTAATGAATCTCGAGCGTATTGCTACACATATTCATAGTGTGAGTACCAAAAGATGTAAGGTTGATAATGATAGTACCACATACTTGTGGCACTGCCGCCTTGGTCACATAGGTGTCAAACGCATGAAGAAGCTCCATACAGATGGACTTTTGGAGTCTCTTGATTATGAATCATTTGACACATGCGAACCATGCCTAATGGGTAAAATGACCAAGACTCCGTTCTCAGGAACAATGGAGCGAGCAACCAACTTATTGGAGATCATACATACTGATGTGTGCGGTCCAATGAGTGTTGAGGCTCGCGGTGGTTATCGTTATGTTCTCACCCTCACTGATGACTTGAGTAGATATGGGTATGTCTACTTAATGAAACACAAGTCTGAAACCTTTGAAAAGTTCAAGGAATTTCAGAGTGAGGTTGAGAATCAACGTGACAGGAAAATCAAGTTTCTACGATCAGATCATGGAGGAGAATACTTGAGTCACGAATTTGGCACACACTTAAGAAAATGTGGAATAGTTTCACAACTCACGCCGCCTGGAACACCTCAGCGTAACGGTGTGTCCGAACGTCGTAATCGCACTCTATTGGATATGGTGCGGTCTATGATGTCTCTTACCGATTTACCGCTATCTTTTTGGGGCTATGCTTTAGAGACTGCCGCATTCACTTTAAATAGGGCACCGTCGAAAGCCGTTGAGACGACACCGTATGAATTATGGTTTGGGAAGAAACCTAAGCTGTCGTTTCTAAAAGTTTGGGGATGCGATGCTTATGTGAAGAAACTTCAACCTGAGAAGCTCGAACCCAAGTCGGAAAAATGCGTCTTCATAGGATACCCAAAAGAAACTATTGGGTACACCTTCTACCTCAGATCCGAAGGCAAGATCTTTGTTGCCAAGAATGGGTCCTTTCTAGAGAAAGAGTTTCTCTCGAAAGAAGTAAGTGGGAGGAAAGTAGAGCTTGATGAAGTATTACCTCTTGAACCGGTAAATGGCGCAACTCAAGAAAATGTTCCTGAGGTGCCTGCACCGACTAGAGAGGAAGTTAATAATAATGATCAAGATACTTCTGATCAAGCTCCTACTGAAATTCGAAGGTCCACAAGGACACGTTCCGCACCAGAGTGGTACGGCAACCCTGTCTTGGAAATCATGTTGTTAGACAACGGTGAACCTTCGAACTATGAAGAAGCGATGGCGGGCCCGGATTCGGAAAAATGGCTGGAAGCCATGAAATCCGAGATAGGATCCATGTATGAAAACGAAGTATGGACTTTGACTGACTTGCCCGTTGAACGGCGAGCCATAGAAAATAAATGGATCTTTAAGAGGAAGACTGACGCGGATGGTAATGTGACCATCTATAAAGCTAGGCTTGTTGCTAAGGGTTATCGACAAGTTCAAGGGGTTGACTACGATGAGACTTTCTCACCGGTAGCGAAGCTGAAGTCCGTCCGAATCATGTTAGTAATTGCCGCATTTTATGATTATGAAATTTGGCAAATGAATGTCAAAACGGCATTCCTTAATGGTTTCCTTAAGGAAGAATTGTATATGATGCAGCCGGAAGGTTTTGTCGATCCTAAGAATGCTGACATGGTGTGCAAGCTCCAACCCTCGATTTATGGGCTGGTGCAAGCATCTCGGAGTTGGAACATTCGCTTTGATGAGATGATCAAAGCGTTTGGGTTTACGCAGACTTATGGAGAAGCCTGCATTTACAAGAAAGTGAGTAGGAGCTCTGTAGCATTTCTCATATTATATGTAGATGACATACTATTGATGGGAAATGATATAGAACTCTTGGACAGCATCAAGGCCTACTTGAATAAGAGTTTTTCAATGAAGGACCTTGGAGAAGCTGCTTATATATTAGGCATCAAAATCTATAGAGATAGATCGAGACGCCTCATAGGTCTTTCACAAAGCACATACCTTGATAAGATATTGAAGAAGTTCAATATGGATCAGTCTAAGAAGGGGTTCTTGCCTGTGTTACAAGGTATGAAATTGAGCTCAGCTCAATGTCCGACCACGGCAGAAGATATAGAAGAGATGAGCATCATCCCCTATGCATCAGCCATAGGTTCTATTATGTATGCCATGTTGTGCACCAGACCTGATGTAAACCTTGCCGTAAGTTTGGTAGGCAGATACCAAAGTAATCCCGGCAAGGAACACTGGACAGCGGTCAAGAATATCCTGAAGTACCTGAAAAGGACTAAGGAAATGTTTCTCGTTTATGGAGGTGACGAAGAGCTCGTCGTAAAGGGTTACGTCGACGCTAGCTTCGACACAGATCTGGATGACTCTAAGTCACAAACCGGATACGTGTATATGTTGAATGGTGGAGCAGTGAGCTGGTGCAGCTGCAAGCAGAGCGTCGTGGCGGGATCTACATGTGAAGCGGAGTACATGGCAGCCTCGGAGGCAGCACATGAAGCAATATGGGTGAAGGAGTTCATCACCGACCTAGGAGTCATACCCAATGCGTCGGGGCCAATCAAACTCTTTTGTGACAACACTGGAGCTATTGCACTTGCCAAGGAGCCCAGGTTTCACAAGAAGACAAGGCACATCAAGCGTCGCTTCAACTCCATTCGTGAAAATGTTCAAGATGGAGACATAGAGATTTGTAAAGTACATACGGACCTGAATGTAGCAGATCCGTTGACTAAACCTCTCCCTAGGGCAAAACATGATCAACACCAGAATTCCATGGGTGTTCGATTCATCACAATGTAACTAGATTATTGACTCTAGTGCAAGTGGGAGACTGTTGGAAATATGCCCTAGAGGCAATAATAAAAGCATTATTATTATATTTCCTTGTTCATGATAATTGTCTTTATTCATGCTATAATTGTGTTATCCGGAAATCGTAATACATGTGTGAATAGCAGACACCAACATGTCCCTAGTAAGCCTCTAGTTGACTAGCTCGTTGATCAACAGATAGTCATGGTTTCCTGACTATGGACATTGGATGTCATTGATAACGAGATCACATCATTAGGAGAATGATGTGATGGACAAGACCCAATCATAAATATAGCACAAGATCGTATAGTTTGTTTGCTAGAGTTTTCCAATGTCAAAGTATCTTTCCTTAGACCATGAGATCGTGTAACTCCCAGATACCGTAGGAGTGCTTTGGGTATACCAAACGTCACAACGTAACTGGGTGACTATAAAGGTAGACTACGGGTATCTCCGAAAGTGTCTGTTGGGTTAACATGGATCAAGACTGGGATTTGTCACTCCGTATGACGGAGAGGTATCACCGGGCCCACTCGGTAATGCATCATCATAATGAGCTCAAACTGACCAAGTGTCTGGTCACAGGATCATGCATTACGGTACGAGTAAAGTGACTTGCCGGTAACGAGATTGAACGAGGTATTGGGATACCGACGATCGAATCTCAGGCAAGTAACATATCGATTGACAAAGGGAATTGCATACGGGGTTGATTGAATCCTCGACATCGTGGTTCATCCGATGAGATCATCGTGGAGCATGTGGGAGCCAACATGGGTATCCAGATCCCGCTGTTGGTTATTGACCGGAGAGTCGTCTCGGTCATGTCTGCTTGTCTCCCGAACCCGTAGGGTCTACACACTTAAGGTTCGGTGACGCTAGGGTTGTGAAGATATGTATATGCAGTAACCCGAATGTTGTTCGGAGTCCCGGATGAGATCCCGGACGTCACGAGGAGTTCCGGAATAGTCCGGAGGTAAAGAATTATATATAGGAAGTGCTGTTTCGGCCATCGGGACAAGTTTCGGGGTCATCGGTATTGTACCGGGACCACCGGAAGGGTCCCGGGGGTCCACCGGGTGGGGCCACCTATCCCGGGGGGCCCCATGGGCTGAAGTGGGAGGGAACCCAGCCCATAGTGGGCTGGGGCGCCACCCCAAGGGCCCATGCGGCTAGGGTTGGGGGAAACCCTAAAGGGGGGCGCCCCCTTGCTTGGGGGCAAGCCCCCCCACCCTAGGCCGCCGCCCCCCCCCTAGTAGATGCCATCTACTAGGGCCGGCGCCCCCCTGGCACCCCTATATATAGTGGGGGAGAGGAGGGACTTCATACACCAGCCCCTGGCGCCTCCCTCTCTCCCTGTTACGTCTCTCTCGCGTAGTATAGGCGAAGCCCTGCTACTGTGACGCCCTGCATCCACCACCACGCCGTCGTGCTGCTGGATCTTCATCAACCTCTCCTTCTCCCTTGCTGGATCAAGAAGGAGGATACGTCTCCCGTCCCGTACGTGTGTTGAACGCGGAGGTGCCGTCCGTTCGGCGCTTGGTCATCGGTGATTTGGATCACGTCGTGTACGACTACATCATCACCGTTCTTTGAACGCTTCCGCACGCCATCTACAAAGGTATGTAGATGCATCCGATGGCTCGTTGCTAGATGAACTCCTAGATGGATCTTGGTGAAACGAGTAAGAAAATTTTTGTTTTCTGCAACGTTCCCCAACAGGAGTTAACTGAAGCACAAAGGTACCTGGTTCCACAGGCAACTTGAGGGCATCATGCTTTGACAGGTCGTCAGCAATGCCATTCTCCGCTTGGGGAACATGCTCTGCTTGCAATACGTCAAAGCGCTCTTCCAACTTCCTCACTTCATCCACATAGGCCTCCATCAACAGGCTCTGGTAGTCCTTCTTTACTTGCTTGACGACGAGTTGCGGATCACCTCTGACGATGAGCTTTCTGATTCCAAGATCTGCTGTGATCCTGAGACCAGCCAACAACCCCTCATACTCCGCTCTGTTGTTCGTTGATTTTTCCTGGGGAAAGTGCATCGGGATTACGTACTTGAGGCACTCTCCGGTGGGTGCGACCAGAAATACGTCGGCACCAGCACCTTGGAGTGAGAAAGATCCATCAAAGTACATAATCCACTCACTGCTCGTCTCCTTGCCGGGGAGGGTGGTCTCTTGAATCTCCTCATCGGGTGTTGCGGTCCATTCTGCTATGAACTCCACCAGGGCTCGGCTCTTGCTTGTTGAAGTACTTTCAAACTTGAGGCCAAAGCTCGACAGCTCCAACGCCCACTCCACAATCCTCCCAATTGCATCTGCATTGTGCAAGATTCATTGCAACGGGAGGTGCGTGACGACGGTGATCTCATGTGCTTGGAAATAGTGGCGCAGCTTTCTTGAGGCCACGAGGAGGCTAAAAATTAGCTTCTGCATACCAGAATATCTTGACCTAGCCCCTGCAAGAGGGAACTGACAAAATAGTCTAGGTGCTGCACCATCTTCTTCTTCTGTCCTACTTTGCTCATCTGCCCAGACTCCGCCTTGCCGGGATCGGGTCTCGCCGGGGGTTCTGCCTTGCTAGCATCAGAATCTGCCGGGGAGGGCCCCGGCTCGCCACCCGATGGCTCTGCTGCTACTGCTGCCTCTTCCTCAAGTTCCCTCTGCGCCACCAGTGCAGCACTGACCACTTGATTCGTTGCTGCCAAGTATAGCAGCAATGGCTCTTGCGGTTTGGCCGCGACTAGTATCGGCGTGGAGGAGAGACACCCCTTCAAATCTTGCAGTGCAGCCTCTGCCTCCGGAGCCACTTTATTGGACCCGTCTTTTTCAAAATTTTGAAAAAGGGGAGGGCGCGCTCAGCAGATTTGGAGATGAATCTACTCAGGGAGGCAATGCATCCGGTGAGCCTACGGACGTCTTTGACTCGCTTCGGTGCTTCAATCTGCTCGATCGCCTTGATCTTATCAGGATTTGCTTCACTTCCACGCTGAGACACAAAGAACCTAAGAAGTTTGCTGGACGGGACACCAAACACACACTTCTCTGGGTTGAGCTTGAGGTTGATCTTACGCAGATTTGCAAATGTTTCTTCTAGGTCTTGTACGAGCGTGTCCCTGACCTTGGTTTTGACCACTATATCATCCATATAGGCTTCCATATTACCAATTTGGAATGCTCGGGCAAATGTCGAACCGGCGCTCTTCAACCCAAAAGGCATCCATACAAAACAGTACGTACCACATGGGGTGATGAACGTGGTCTTCTCTTCGTCTTATTTCATCATGAAGATCTGGTGGTATCCTGAATAGGCATCGAGGAATGATAGCAGGTCACACCGGGCAGTGGAGTCTACAATCTGGTCGACGTGTGGCAGGGGGAAAGGATCCTTCGGACAAGCTTTATTGATGTCTGTGTAGTCAATACACATCCTCCACTTCCCATTTGCCTTACGCACCACCACCGGATTGGCCAACCACGTGGGGTGGAGTACTCCTCTAACCAGGCCCGTCGCCTCCAACTTCCTGATCTCTTCTATGATGAACTCTTGTCGCTCTAAAGCTTGCTTCCTGACCTTTTGCTTGACGGGCCGCGCATGAGGACAAACAACAAGATGGTGCTCAATCACCTCCCTGTGAACGTCGGGGATGTCGGATGCTTGCCATGCACACACATCGACATTCGCCCGCAGGAAGGTGATGAGCGCGCTTTCCTATTTGCTGTCGAGGGTGGGTCTTATGGTGAAAGCCCTGCCCGTGTCGTCCTCCTTGGTGGACACCTTCTTGGTTTCTGGTGGTGCAGCCTTGGACTCCTTGCTCTTGCCGGTGGAGCTCTCTGGCACGTTCTCAACGGGAGCACAGCACTCCGAAGAGGTGCGCTTGCCGGAGTGGGTGCCAGAGGTCTCGCCAGAGGAGATCTTGCCGGAAGGGGTCTTGCCAGCCTTCTTCCTCCTTGGAGCTTCAGTGGAAGGGGCAAGTGTCTTCACGGCAGTTGTTGCAACTGCCTCTCGATAAAGTTTGTCGGCTCAGATGAGCGCATCTTTCTTGTCGGAGGGGACGGTGATGATGGTCAGCGGCCCCGACATCTTTAACGTGTTGTGGGCATAGTGGGACGCTGCCATGAACTTGGCCAACGCTGGGCGGCCAAAGATCCCATTGTATGGCAAGGGGATCTCAGCGACATCGAAGGCGATCTTCTCCGTCCTATAGTTCAGCTCACCTCCAAATGTAACGGGCAGCATGATTTTACCTTTAGGCTGGCTCCTTCCCGGGTTGACCTCTTGAAACATTCCCGTCTCTTCGAGGTCTCCATCAGGAATCTGCAGCTTCTTGATCACAACGGGCGAGATCAAATTCAGACCGGCCCCACCGGTCACCTTGAGGTTGCATATTGTTGGCGAGACGAACAACGGCAAACACCCGACCGCAGTTGTGCGATCAGGGTGATCCTCGGTGTCTAAAACGATGGGCGTGCGGGACCACTTCAGGGGCTTATGGCATCGAACGACGGCTCTACCGCAGCGACCTCGCGCGCCTACTGCTTCAGCTGGCGGTGTGAGGTGTGCAACGAGGCGCCACCGTCGACGCACATGGCCTCTGTAGCCTTTTGGAACTTGTTCTCACCAGACTCGTCGTCCTCGTCATGATCATCATCTTCCTCTTTCTTGTCGCGGCCTCGAGCGGGCCTCTCTTGTTGGTTATCTTTCCCGCATCGACCCACTTGGCCGCCACGCTTCTTGTTGGATCCGTCAGCACCATCCTGATCCTTCTCATTGTCTCGCCTTTCATATTTAGCCTTCTACTTTTCAGCAAGAAGCTCAACTTGTCGGCAGTTCTGGAGGTCATGGCCCTTGTTGAAGTTGATCTTGCAGTACTGCTTGTCGGAGCCTCCTGGCTTGCCAGCGGCCGCCAGGGCCAAGCAGGCGGCACACCCTGCAACCTCCTTGCCGGGGTCGTCAGCCTTGGCCTTTTTGGCGGCGTCGAGCTCGCCAGATCCCTCAACGGCAAGCACAGTCTTGCCCTTGCACTTCCTGTTGTGGCGCTGGCCCTTCTTTGTCGGGGCGGCGGTGTCTTCGTCTGTGGAGTCAGTTTCCGCACAGGCGTCCTCACCGGGGTACTTCCTCCCCTCTTTAGCTCGAGCACATCTATCGGCCAGAACATAAAGTTCGGCCACATCCTTGACCTTGTTCATCGCCAACTCTTCACGCATCTTGCGGTTGCGCACATTCTAATGGAATGCGCTGATAACTGTGGCGGGATGAACATCTGGGATGTTGTACTCCACCCGGTTGAACCTCTGTATGTACTTGCGCAGGTTTTCTCCTTCTTTCGGGGGGATGATGTGCAAATTGCTTTCCTGGCCATGAGCTTGGTGGCCTCCAGTGAAGGCGCCAACAAACTTGTGACACAAATCCGACCAAGAGAAATGGAATCCACGGGCAAGTGCATCAACCACGACATGATGTTGGGTTTGAGTGCCAACGGGAAGTAATTGGCAAGGACCTTGTCGTCGCGAGCTCCAGCAGCTTGCATCGTGATGGTGTAGATGCTGAGGAACTCCGACGGGTGGGTCTTGCCGTTGTACTTCTCGCCAACATCGGGCTTGAACGTGCGGTGGGAGGGCCACTAGAACTGTCGCAGCTCTTGCGTAAAGGCTGGACAACCCACCTCGTAAGGCAGGTTGCCGGGGCCTCCTGGCGCCGGGTGGTCCATAGTAGGCCCCGCACGCCGATCTGACTAATGGTGCATCTCCCGTCGTCGTTCGATGGTAGTTCGAGCGTCTTCCTGGGCCCGTTGCCGAAGGACTTGATGTTGGTCGCGTCAGGTTCACGGGTCAGACGATGCTGTGGAAATGTTGTCACCGATGTTGGGTCGACGGGTCGGTGGCTCTTGTCGCGGCCGCGCGGGGGGGGGGGGGAGTGCACCGTGGTTGCAGCATCTCTGGTCCCCCCACCACCGGCATGCACCAGCTTGTCAGGACGCCGGTGCGAGGGTCCCACCGGGAGCGGCTCGTCTTTGTTAGCGAAGCTGGCAAGGCTTCAGATGGTGGCTCTCCACTCGTCGAGTTTCTCCACAGCAGGGGGAAGTCGAGGAGCAGCTGCACATGCGCCAGCGCTTCTGCTAGCGTAGGTGGTGGCGAGATCTGCGTAGACCATGATGCGCTCCGACTTCTAACCGGGTTAGAAGGGGCTCTGTCACGGTCTCGCGGTCGCACACCGCCTGCACTGGCGTGTGAGCGCGCACGCCAGCCTGGTTCGTCCTGCGAGTGGTGCATAGCGCTCGTTCCTCGGCGGTGCCCGGGGGCTCCGGCATCGTGGTGTTGCTCATCGCGCGCGACCTGGGAAGGGCGCGGTGTGGGTGCCAACTGGGTGCCGTAGAGGCTGCTGCGCCGCCTATGGGTAGCACGGCCCCGCCCCGGACCCAACGACGCGTGGCTCGTCGTCTCGGATTCGGACGATGCCGCTCGCCTGGCTCCGATTCCTAGAATGTCGTGGATGCTCGCGGGCCACGTCTCCGGCCCCATCCGTGGGTACCCGGCCGCCTGCTAGCGCTGGCGCGGACGGGCCGGCCCCGGACGAGCTGATCACTGTGATCCCCTTTCTCTTGGCGGAAATGGTGATGATAAAGTCAGTGTGCTAACCTTCAAACTGGATTTTCACAGCTTGTGCCCCTTACCTAGCGCGCCAAAGATGTCGGGGGAAACAACACCTACGGGATCACGAGGAATCCCTTTTGCTACGGTTAGCGGGCGCGGGGCTATGGAAAGAGCGGGATTGAGAGATCAACGTAGGCGGATTATCCAGGTTCGGGCCGCAAGCAATGCGTAGTACCCTACTCCTGCTGGTTTATGTTTATCTGGTGTTCTTGGACTAGCTACAAAGTGTGCAGGGTCCAAAAAATCCGAATCCTACCTCAGTACACCGCGAGCCTCCTTTTATAGTCAAAGGGGCTGCCACAGTGGCACAGAGGATGTGGAAAGCTATACAGTAGTCGAGTCTATATCCTAGCACTGTAGGACAAACGCATTTAATGCGTTGCCGATGTGCCCTTATTGCTTTATCGGGGATGGCAAGGAAGCCCGTCCCAGCTGTCGTCGCCTCGCCTGGCTTCGACGCGCATCCGAACTGACAAGGCGTGTAGCGCCACGCTGGCTGGCTGGCTGGCTGGCTGCAGAGTTGGTGCGGTGGCAGAGTCTTCACGAAGATCTGCATGCCACCACGCAAGTGCTTGCTGAATTGGCCTAGAGGCTGCATGTCGCCATGCATGTGCTCGCCTAGCTGGTGGGCTGGCAGCTGCATGGAAACGGTGGTGGAGTCTTGGCAGATGTGGGCGTGGCTGCGGCCCCGTGGATGTCGTCGGCAAGGGTCTTGCCAGGGCCTCGGCAACGGTCTTGTCGTGGCGTCGTGGACATCCCCGACAAGGGTCTTGCCGAGGGGGTCTCGTGAGTATCCTCGGCAAGGATCTTGCCGAGGATCATTGTCTTTTGGTTATCATCTAGTCCTACATGTTCTTGGTCTTCACAAAGATCTGCAGGCCACCATGGAGGTGCCTCCTGAGCCTCGGTTCGAAAGTGGTTGATGGTGTTGGAACTCTTGGGCTCAAGGGTGGCGGCTCTACTGTTGTTGGGCAAGTTGCCCCGGCAAGGTTCTTGCCGGGGCTGTGGAGGCCGCCCCGGAAAGGGCCTTGCCGGGGGAGTTCACCTCGCCCCTCTTCTCTTCGTGTTTCTGGCTTGGCGTTGCTCTGGTTGTCTTGTGGATTTGCTTCCTTCCTCTGCCCCGCTAGGTGTGACCGTATGCGCGGCTCCAACTGCCTGCGCACAAGTAAAGGGGTACAAAATAGGACCCCTCCATTTGTGCACCGACAGGCGGCCCGTGAATGACTTTAATGCACGGGGTAGAAACTGCCAATTTACTCTTCTCACATCGCGCTCTTATACTTAGCCACGTATGCTGTATGCATCGTGCGGGGTAGGTAATGGAGGCGCGTGGCACAGGAGAGTACCTTGGAAAGGGCCCGCCCATCTTGAATTGGTGGAGGAGGGTGGTGATCATCCGTGGATGGAGTAGCTGCCCTTCCACACCCGGCCTATAAAAAGGGAGGGATGGAGGAGGGCAGAGCCATCCACCTTTGCGTTCTCCTTCTTCTTCCCTTGTTCTCTGCTGGCCATGTTGGAGAAGGAAGCCTGGGGCCAGCCCCCGGGCTTTGGCTCAGGGAATTTGTTGCCTCATGCCGGTGCTGATGCTTGGGGAGTGAGCCTGGTCCTTGGCGTGGCGAGTATTTTGGTATCTTCGAAGCTCCGCCGGGAGGCAGGGCTGGAGAACATTGGTAATCCCAGCACTGCCCCTTCCGGAGGTCTTCGGGCCGATGTCGACGAGAGGCGCGCCTTCCTGCCTGCAAAGGTGGGGCGCGGCGCGGCTCGAGCCCCCTTCGTAGCAGAGCCGGGGGCCAGCGCTGAAGAAGACACCTCCTCCTAGTCCGCGAAAGCGACGGTAGCGTTGCATGCCTGTTGTGGGCAATGCCGCTACCGTTTCTGCTTTTTAGGAGGGGTGACTGATACATCTCCAACGTATCTATAATTTTTTATTGTTCCATTCTGTTTTATTATCAATCTTGGATGTTTATAGTCATTTTATATCATTTTTTGGTACTAACCTATTGACATAGTGCCAAGTGCCAGTTGCTGTTTTTTCCATGTTTTTTAAATCACAGAAAATCTATATCAAATGGATTCCAAATGGCACGAAACATTACAGAAATTTTTTACGGACTAGAAGGAAGACATGGGGCCCTGGTTGCACCTGGGGGAGTCCCGAGGAGGGGACAACCCACCAGGGTGCGCCAGGAGGCCCAAGCATGCCCTTGTGGGTTGTGCCCACCTCGGGTGCCCCTCGGACTACCTCTTTGCTCTATAAATTCCTCAATATTCCAGAAACCCTAGGGGAGTCGACGAAATATTCATCCAGCCACCGCAGAGTCCAGAACCACCAGATCCAATTTAGACACCATCATGGAGGAGTTCACCACTTCCATTGGTGCCTCTCTGATGATGTGTGAGTAGTTCTTTGTAGACCTTCGGGTCCGTAGTTACTAGCTAGATGGCTTCATCTCTCTCTTGATTCTCAATACAATGGTCTCTTGGGGATCCATATGATGTAACTCTTTTGCGGTGTGTTTTTTGGGATCGATGAACATTGAGTTTATGATCAGATCTATCTTTTTATATCCATGAAAGTATTTGAGTTTCTTTGATCTCTTTTATGCATGATCTCTTATAGCCTCGTATTTCTTCTCCGATATTTGGGTTTTGTTTGGCCAACTTGATCTATTTATCTTGCAATGGGAAGAGGTGCCCGATAGTGGGTTTGATCTTACGGTGCTTGATCCCAGTGATAGAAAGGGAACCGACACGTATGTATCATTGCCACTAAGGATAAAAAGACGGGACCTATATCTACCGCCATAGATAAAAGGATCTCTTCTACATCATGTCATTGTTCTTCTTGCATTACTCCATTTTCCCATGAACTTAATACACTAGATGCATGCTAGATAGCAGTCGATGTGTGGAGTAATAGTAGTAGATGCAAGCAGGAGTCGGTCTACTAATCTTGAACGTGATTCCTATGTAATGATCATTGCCTGGATATCATCATAATTATTTGAGGTTCTATCAATTGCCCAACAATAATTTGTTCACCCACCACTTTGCTATTTTTCTCGAGAGAAGCCACTAGTGAAACCTACGGCCCCCGGGTCTCTTTCTCATATTATTTGCCTTCGCGATATATTTTTATTTGCTTTTATTTTCAGATCTATTAAACCAAAAACCCAAAAATACCTTGCTGCAATTTATTTTATTTGGCGTTCGATCTATCAATATTTACAACTTTCTCCTGTCCACACGCCATTTCTGGCGCCTTTACCCGAAAGGGATTGACAACCCCTTTAACACATCGGGTTGCGAGTGGTTGTTATTTGTGTGCCGGGGCTATTTACGTTGTGTTGCTTGCTTCTCCTACTGGTTCGATAACCTTGGTTACATATCCGAGGGAAATACCTACCGCCACTGTGCTGCATCATCCCTTCCTCTTTGGGGAAAAAACCAACGTAGCTTCAAGCAACATCAAAAGGAATTTCTGGTGCCATTGTCGGGGAGGATCTTCATCATAACCAGGTTTCTAATCACAAATCTCATCTCCTCGCAATTTACATTATTTTTCATTTACCTCTCATTTTCCTCTCCCCCACTTCACAAAAATTTTCCGTTTTATTCACCCCTCTTTTCCGTTTGCCATTTTCTCGTTAGATCTATCCTTTGCTTGCAATCATGAGTGATTTCGGTATGGCACCAACAGATGATGGCCTTACTCCTAAGATAGAACGTATAGGAAATCTGGATGCTAAAACTTTTATCTTGGGGCAAGGGAACGTTATGGGAAAAGAACGTATCCAAGAATTTTTCAATTGTATTGGGAATCTAAGTCTTGATGATGCTCCTATACTTAAAACTACTACATCTTATGCAGATGCTATTTCAGCACTAGTTCTGAAACTTGAAAGTAAATTTATTCGTACCCATCCTACCTTGCAAAGATTTTTTTGATCTCCCCGTTATAAAAAACCCTAGAGCCAAAAGGTTGGCCACTCTTGTTCTTATGAATGAGTTTGATTACATAATACGGGAAGCTAGGGAAATCTTTGATTTTTATGGTATGAATCATGAAAAACCTGTGATAGATGAAATTCTCTACAATAGTGATTATCCTTTAAAACACTTGCTGGGGGGTAATAAAATCTTTGATGTGAATCTTAAAAAGGAAGTCCCCGTTCTAGATATATTCCAACAAGTTTTCAATAATGTTAATCAACATTACTCTTGGATTGTTGCGGGAAATCAAAAGGGGTATGATGAAAACCAACTTAGGATTGCAAAGGCCTCTATGGATAACATGTTTTATGTTGTGTTCACAAAGCCTCATGATGAAAATACCTCTATGAAAGTCAAGAAGAAGGATGACAAAACTTAGATCCTTGCTTTATGCCTAGCTAAGGGCGTAAAACTATAGCGCTTGTTGGGAGGCAACCCAATGAATAAAATTTATTTTTGCTTTTTTCTTCCTGTTTGTGAGTACCTAACAATTATGCTACTGTTATGATTTTTTTATGTTTTAATTAGTGTTTGTGCCAAGTAAAGCCTTTAGGATCTTCTTTGGTGATAGTTGTTTGATCTTGCTGAAAAACAGGAACTTTTACGCTCCCGGAATTAATTTTCGTTTTTTAGCAAAGAGCGATAAAATACCCATTCCACTTGCAGTAGATCAATATACAAATTTCTTAGGACGTCCTAATTTTCAGAGTTTTTTGTGTTGCAGAAGTATTCGAAATAGTCAGATTGCTACAGGCCGTTATGTTTTGACAGATTCTGTTTTCTTTGTGTTGTGTGCTTATTTTGATGGCTCTATGGTTTTCTTTGATGAGCTGTTGCCATAGAAAATTTGTAATACAGTAGATATAATACAAAAACAAGATATGAATTGGTTTGATATAGCACTTATAGTAGTGATTTGTTATTCTTATACTAACGGATCTCACGAAGGCTTTGTTAAGTTTTGTGTGATTGAAGTTTTCAAGTTTTGGGTTATCTTACGATGGATGAAGGAAGGATGTAAGAGCCTAAGCTTGGGGATGCCTCAGCATACCAAGCTATTATCCAAGAATGAGCAATCAACTAAGCTTGGGGATGCCCCCGAGTGGCATCCCTGCTTTCTTCCAATAACTACCGGTATTTTACTCGAGACTATATTTTTATTCGTCACATGATATGTGTTTTGCTTGGAGCGGCTTGTATGATATGAGTCTGTGCTTGTTTATTTTGTGTTTTAAGTCATCAATCATTGCTGGGCACACCTATTTGAGAGAGCCAAAATTATACCTTGACTTGTTAGAATTGCTCTCTATGCTTCACTTAAATTTTTTATGAGCAACAGACTTGCTCTAGTGCTTCACTTATCTCTTTTTGAGCACGGTGTGCTTTGTTATTTTTGAAGAAATGCTCTCTTGCTTCACTTAGATTTATTTGAAAGCTAGTAAAATTTTGAAGAAATTCTCTCTTGCTTCACTTAAATTATTTTGAGAGAAAGAAAATTTGTTATGCTCATGATCTTCACTTATATTTGTTTGAGCTTATGAAAAGCAACACATGAGAATTAGTCCTAAAGTGATAGATATCCTAGAAGGATAAACAAAAGAGAAAAAATGTCATGAAGATCATTGCGAAAAATAAAATTGATTCTTAGTAATAGTTTTGAGATATGATGATGTGATATGTGAGTCATATTGATGAGTAAGTATGCTTTAGTAAGAATATTGGTGTTAAGGTTTGTGATTCCCTATGCATGCACGAAAGTCAATAATCATGCAATGAAATTATATCCTACTTATGGTGCATTATTTGGTGTTAATTATGCCTAATGCTTGCTTATGAGATTATTCGTTTCTTGGTTGGTCGCTTCCCAATCTTTTGCTAGCCTTCATTTTGCACTAAGTATGACCTCTACTTGTGCATCCAAAATCCTTTAAACTAGTTTAGCCACATGAGTCCACTATATCTACCTATATGCTATATTCTTTTGCCGTTCTAAGCAAATTTCCATGTGCCATCTCTAATTTTCAAAATAAACTTCTCTTTTGTGTTCTTGTTTCGCTCGCGGAGCAGTGAGGGGTGGCTAATATTTTCCATGCTAGATGTGTTATTCTCAAGATGAGTGTTTATTCACTTGTCATTGCACGAGAGTAAGGCAAAGGTATTAGGGATGCCCAATCCCAAAATGCAAAAACAAATGAATTTACTTTATGTTGTCAAATAATAAATTCATTGGCAAGTGTTGGTATGGAGGACACCAGTGGATACGGTTAGCCATGAAAAGTGAAAGTTATGGTGGAAAAAGGAATAAACTTTATTTTCTGTTTGGGAACCGCCTATGATATATCTATGCGTGGAAAGTATTGGGAACTCTAAGTCGTTTTCGTTGGTGGGATGTATACACCTCCCAAATTTTTTTTATCTCTAAGTTTTTCGCTTTGAGCTCTGGAACCTCTACAAATCCCTACTTCCCTCTGCGAAGGGCCTTTCTTTTACTTTATGCATTTTTTATTTTGAGTCTCCATCTTCTCTTACAAAAGTACCAACTAGGAGGCAATATGATCATGCTTAAGTATTGGGTGTAGTTAATATTCGAGTGTGTTTCATGAATGGATCAATGTTTGAGCATGATGGGCTAGGGTTAACTTATTTTAACACCGATATTTTGAAAGACATGGTTGCTTGTTGATCTGCTTGAGTATCTAAAGTATTGTGTCAAAACAACTATTGCTTTGAATCACATAAAATTCCAAATGTCCATGCTATAAAGAAAAGAATATGATATGACATGATGAACAACACTCCACATCAAAAATTCTGTTTTTATCACTTACCTACTCGAGGACGAGTAGGAGTTAAGCTTGGGGATGATGATACGTCTCCAACGTATCTATAATTTTTTATTGTTCCATGCTATTTTATTATCAATCTTGGATGCTTTATAATCATTTTATAGTCATTTTATATCATTTTTTGGTACTAACCTATTGACAAAGTGCCAAGTGCCAGTTGCTATTTTTCCATGTTTTTTACATCGCAGAAAATCAATATCAAACGGAGTCCAAATTCCACGAAACTTTACGGAGACTTTTTATGGACCAGAAGGAAGACATTGATCCCTGGTTGCACCTGGGGGATTTCCAAGGAGGGGACAACCCACCAGGGCGCGCCAGGAGGCCCAGGTGCTCCCTGGTGGGTTGTGCCCACCTCGGGTGCCCCCCGGACCGCCTCTTTGCTCTATAAATACCCCAATATTCCAGAACCCAAGGGGAGTCGATGAAATATTCATCCAGCCGCCGCAGAGTCCAGGACCACCAGATCCAATCTAGACACCATAACGGAGGGGTTCACCACTTCCATTGGTGCCTCTCCGATGATGCGTGAGTAGTTCTTTGTAGACCTTTGGGTCCGTAGTTAGTAGCTAGATGGCTTCATCTCTCTCTCTTGATTCTCAATACAATGGTCTCTTGGAGAACCATATGATGTAACTCTTTTGCGGTGTGTTTGTTGGGGTCGATGAACTTTGAGTTTATGATCAGATCTATCTTTTTATATACATGAAAGTATTTGAGTTTCTTTGATCTATTTTATGCATGATCTCTTATAGCCTCGTATTTCTTCTCTGATATTTGGTTTTTGTTTGACCAACTTTATCTATTTATCTTGCAATGGGAAGAGGTTCCCGGTAGTGGGTTCAATCTTACGGTGCTTGATCCTAGTGATAGAAAGGGAACCGACACGTATGTATTGTTGCTACTAAGGATAAAAAGATGGGATCTATATCTACCGCCATAGATAAATAGATCTTGTCTACGTCATGTCATCGTTCTTATTGCATCACTTCGTTTTTCCATGAACTTAATACACTAGATGCATGTTGGATAGTGGTCGATGTGTGGAGTAATAGTAGTAGCTGCAGGCAGGAGTCGGTCTACTAATCTTGGACGTGATGCCTATGTAATGATCATTGCCTGGAGATCATCATAATTATTTGAGGTTCTATCAATTGCCCAACAGTAATTTGTTCACCCACCGATTTGCTATTTTTCTCGAGAGAAGCCATGCTACCTCTTGAGCACTGCGTTGTTTTTCCCTTGAAGAGGAAAGGGTGATGCAGCAAAGTAGCGTAAGTATTTCCCTCCGTTTTTGATAACCAAGGTATCAATCCAGTAGCAGACTACACGCAAGTCCCTTGTACCTACACAAACAAATAAGAACCTCACAACCAACGCAATAAAGGGGTTTTCAATCCCTTCATGGCCACTTACGAGAGTGAGATCTCATAGAGATAATAAGATAAATATTTTTGGTATTTTTATGATATAGATAGGAAAATAAAGATTTCAAAGTAAAATAGATTGGAAACTTATATGATAAAGGATAGACCCGGGGGGCCATAGGTTTCACTAGTGGATTCTCTCAAGATAGCATAATTATGGGAATATCTAGGCATGATCATGTATATAGGCATCATGTCCGCGACAAGTAGATCGAAACGATTTTGCATCTACTACTATTACCCCACATTTCGACCGCTATCCAGCATGCATCTAGAGTATTAAGTTCATAAGAACAGAGTAATGCATTAGGCAAGATGACATGATGTAGAGGGATAAACTCAAGCAATATGATATAAACCCCATCTTTTTATCCTCGATGGCAACACGTGCCTTGCTGCCCCTGCTGTCACTAGGAAAGGGATTGAACCCAAAGCTAAGCACTTCTCCCATTGCAAGAAAGCTCAATCTAGTAGGCCAAACCAAACTGATAATTCGAAGAGACTTGCAAATATAACCAATCAAACATAAAATATTTCATAGAAGAATCAAATATTGTTCATAGATAAACTTGATCATAAACCCACAATTCATCGGATCTCGACAAACACATCGCAAAAAGAAACACATCAAATAGATCTCCAAGAAGATCGAGGAGAACTTTGTATTGATATCCAAAGAGAGAGAGAAGAAGCCATCTAGGTAATAACTATGGACCCGAAGGTCTATGGTAAACTACTCACACATCATAGGAGAGGCTATGGTGTTGATGTAGAAGCCCTCCGTGATCGATTCCCCCTCCGGCGGAGCTCCGAAAAAGGCCCCAAGATGGGATCTCTTGGGTACAGAAGGTTGCGGTGGTGGAAATAGGGTTTCGTGGTGCTCCTGGATGTTTTTGAGGTATATGGATATATATAGGAGGAAGAAGTAGGTCGGTGGAGCTGCGAGGGGCCGACGAGGGTGGGGGTGCACCAAGGTGGCAGGCGGGCTTCCCTGCCTCGTGGCCACCTTGTTTCTTTATTGACGTCTACTCCAAGTCCCCTGGATCGCGTTTGTTCCAAAAATAACTCTCCCGAAGGTTTCATTCCGTTTGGATTCCGTTTGATATTCCTTTTCTGTGAAACACTGAAATAGGAAAAAAACAACAATTTGCACTGGGCCTTTGGTTATTAGGTTAGTCCCAAAAATAATATACAAGTGTATAATCAAGCCCATTAAACATCCAAAACAGATAATATAATAGCATGGAACAATAAAAAAAATTATAGATATGTTGGAGACGTATCATGCATCCCCAAGCTTAATTCTTGCTCGTCCTCGAGTAGGGAAATGATAAAAACAGAATTTTTGATGTGGAAGGCTACCTAGCATAATTCTCAATGTAATTTTCTTTATTGTGCCATGAATATTCAGATCTGAAAGATTCAAGACAAAAGTTTAATATTGACATAAAAATAATAATACTTCAAGCATACTAACTAAGCAATCATGTCTTCTCAAACTAACATGGCAAAAGAAAGTTCATCCCTACAAAATCATATAGTTTGGTCATGCTCCATTTTCGTCACACAAGAATGCTCTCATCTTGCACAACCCCGATGACAAGCCAAGCAATTGTTTCATACTTTAGTAATCTCAAACTTGTTTCAAATTTCACGCAATACATGAGCGTGAGCCATGGATATAGCACTATGGGTGGAATAGAATATAATTATGGGGGTTATGTGGAGAAGACAAAAAAGGACAAAGTCTCACATCGACGCGGCTAATCAACGGGCTAGGGAGATGCCCATCAATTGATGTCAATGCAAGGAGTAGGGATTGCCATGCAACGGATGCACTAGAGCTATAAATGTATGAAAGCTCAACAAAAGAAACTAAGTGGGTGTGCATCCATCTTGCTTGCTCACGAAGACCTAGGGCATTTGAGGAAGCCCATTGTTGGAATATACAAGCCAAGTTCTATAATGAAAAATTCCCACTAGTATATTAAAGTGACAAAACAAGAGTCTCTCTATCATAAAGATCATGGTGCTACTTTGAAGCACAAGTGTGGAAAAAGAGGATACTAGCATTGTCCCTTTTATTTTTTTATTTTGGGGCCTTTTTTGGCCTTTCTCTTTTTTGGGACAATGCTCTATTAATGATGATCATCACACTTCTATTTATTTACAACTCAATGATTACAACTCGATACTAGAACAAAACACGACTCTATATGAATGCCTCCGGCGGTGTACCGGGAAGGGAAATGAATCAAGAGTGACATGTATGATAAATTATGCATGGTGGCTTTGCCACAAATACGATGTCCACAACATGATCATGCAAAGCAATATGACAATGATGAAGCGTGTCATGAATGAAATGGTGGAAAGTTGCATGGATATATATCTCGGAATGGCTATGGAAATGCCATAATAGGTAGGTATGGTGGCTGTTTTGAGGAAGATATAAGGAGGTTTATGTGTGAAAGAGCGTATCATATCACGGGGTTTGGATGCACCGGCGAAGTTTGCACCAACTCTCAAGGTGAGAAAGGGCAATGCACGGTACCGAAGAGGCTAGCAATGATGGAAGGGTGAGAGTGCGTATAATCCATGGACTCAACATTAGTCATAAAGAACTCACATACTTATTGCAAAAATCTATAAGTCATCAAAAACCAAGCATTAGGTGCATGCTCCTAGGGGGATAGATTGGTAGGAAAAGACCGTCACTCGTCCCCGACCACCACTCATAAGGAAGGCAATCAAAGAACACCTCATGTTTCAAATTTGTTACACAACGGTTACCATATGTGCACGCTACGGGGCTTGCAATCCTCAACACAAGTATTTCTCAAATTCACAACTACTCAACTAGCACAACTTTAATATCACCATCCTCATATCTCAAAACAATTATCAAGTATCAAACTTCTCATAGTATTCAATGCACTTTTTATGATAGTTTTTATTATACCCATATTGGATGCCTATCATATTAGGACCAATTTTATAACCAAAGCAAATTATCATGCTGTTCTAAAGGACTCTCAAAATAATATAAGTGAAGCATGAGAGATCAATAATTTCTATAAAATAAAACCACCACTATGATCTAAAAGATATAAGTGAAGCACTAGATCAAACGACAAACTACTCCAAAAGATATAAGCGAAGCACAATGAGTAATTGAATAATTATGTAACTATGTGAAGACTCCTTCTCATAAATAAAATTTCAGATCTTAAGTACTTTATTCAAACAGCAAGCAAATCCTAATAAAATAAATTGACGCTCCAAGCAAAACAGATATCATGTGGTAAATAAAAATATAAGTGAAGCACATAGAGTATTCTAATAAATTCCAATTCATGTGTGTCTCTCCCAAAAGGTGTGTACAGAAAGGATGATTGTGGTAAACTAAAAAAGCAAAGACTCAAATCATAAAAGACGCTCCAAGCAAAACACATATCATGTGGTGAATAAAAATATAGCCTCAAGTAAAGTTACTGATGGAAGAAGACGAAAGAGGGGATGCCTTCCGGGGCATCCCGAAGCTTAGGCTTTTTGTTGTCCTTGAATTTACCTTGGGGTGCCTTGGGCATCCCCAATCTTAGGTTCTTGCCCCTCCTTATTCCATAATCCATCAAATCTTTACCCAAAACTTGAAAACTTGACAACACAAAACTCAACAGAAAACCTCATGAGCTCCGTTAGTATAAGAAAACAAACTACCACTTAAGGTACTGTAATGAACTCATTCTTTATTTATATTGGTGTTAAAAATACTGTATTCCAACTTCTCTATAGTTCATACACTCCGATACTAGCCATAGATTCATCAAAATAAGCAAACAACACACGAAAAACAGAATCTGTCAAAAACAGAACAGTCTGTAGTAGTCTGTAGGTTTCGAATACTTCTGCAACCCCAAAAGTTCTGAAATAAATTGGTGGACGTGAGGAATTTGTCTATTAATCATCTGCAAAAAGAATCAACCTAATCTCACTCTCCAGTAAAAAATGGCAGAAAATTTTGTGAGCGCTAAAGTTTCTGTTTTTTACAGCAAGATCACTAAAACTTCCCCCAAGTCTTCCCAAAGGTTCTACTTGGCACAAACACTAATTAAAAGCATAAAACCACATATAAACAGAGGCTATATGAATTACTTATTACTAAACAGAACCAAAAAGCAAGAAACAAAAATAAAATTGGGTTGCATCCCAACAAGCGCTATCGTTTAACGCCCCTAGCTAGGCATAAGAACAAGAATAGATCTAGGTATTATCATTTTTAGTATGCAATCTATAGGTGGCTCTCATAATAGATTCACGAGACAATTTAATTTTCTTTCTAGGAAAGTGTTACATGCCTTTCCATAACGGAAATTGGAATCTAATATTCCCTTCTTTCATATCAATAACTGCACCAATCGTTCTAAGGAAAGGTCTGCCAAGAATAATGGGACATGTAGGATTGCAATCATTGTCAAGAACAATAAAATCTATGGGCACATAATTCCTATTTGAAACAATAAGAACATCATTAATTCTTACCATAGGTTTCTTTAATGGAATCCGCAAGATGCAAATTTAAAGAACAATCATCAAATTCATGGAAACCTAACACATAACACAAAGTTTTTGGAATCGTGGAAATGCTAGCACCCAAATCACGTAAAGCATAGCATTCATGATCTTTAATTTTAATTTTAATAGTAGGTTCCCACTCATCATGAAGTTTTCTAGGGATAGAAACTTATAATTCAAGCTTTTCTTCATAAGATTGTATTAAATCATCAACGATATGTTTGGTAAAAGCTTTATTTTGACTATAAGCGTGCGGAGAATTTAGCACGGATTGTAAGAAGGAAATACAATCTATCAAAGAGAAATTATCATAATTAAATCCCTTAAAATCCAAAATAGTGGGTTCATTTCTGTGTAAAGTTTAGACCTCTCCAATCCCACTTTTACCAATTTTTGCATCAAGGTCTAAAAACTCCGAATCATTGGGACGCCTTTTAACTAAAGTTGACTCATCTCCAATCCCATCATTATCAAGATTCATATTGCAAAACAAAGATTTAATAGGAGACACACCAATCACTTTTAGACTTTCATCCTTATCATCAAATTCTTCCAGTTTGGCTGTCATCTTATTAACTAAGGTGGCATGCTTATCCGAAATTTGGGCTATTAAGTTTTCAAGATGAGGGAACTGAGATTTCAGACCATAAAATTCTTTAGACATATCACCGAGCTCTTTATTCATGTACCACATAAAACTTTTTTGTTCTTTAAGCTCAATTCTAAAGAAATTATTATGCTCAAACTTCAAGGACATAAAACTTCTAACGTTGTTCTCAATTTCTTCCATCCTTCTAAGGTGAGGATCAACACTTTTTGGTAAAGCCATCGCGGTAGACAATCAAACACACAAGCACACAAGAAGCGAGCGAAAAAGAGGCGAACGGAAAAAGAGGGCGAATAAAACGGCAAGGGTGAAGTGGGGGAGAAAAAACGAGAGGAAAATGGCAAATAATGTAATGCAAGGGATAAGAGTTTGTGATGGGTACATGGTATGTCTTGACTTGTGCGTAGATCTCCCCGGCAACGGTGCAAGAAATCCTACTTGCTACCTCTTGAGCACTGCGCTGGTCTTCCCTTGAAGAGGAAAGGGTGATGTAGCAAAGTAGCGTAAGTATTTCCCTCAGTTTTTGAGAACTAAGGTATCAATCCAGTAGGAGACTACACGCAAGTCCCTCGTACCTACACAAACAAATAAGAACCTCGCAACCAACGCGATAAAGGGGTTGTCAATCCCTTCACGGCCACTTACGAGAGTGAATCTGATAAAGATAATAAGATAAATATTTTTGGTATTTTTATGATATAGATAGGAAAAGAAATATTGCAAAGTAAAATAGATTGGAAACTTATATGATGAAAGATAGACCCGGGGGCCTTAGGTTTCACTAGTGGCTTCTCTCAAGATATCATAAGTATTACGGTGGGTGAACAAATTACTATCGAGCAATTGATAGAAAAGTGCATAATTATAACAATATCTAGGCATGATCATGTATATAGGCATCACGTCCGTGACAAGTAG
Source organism: Triticum urartu (assembly GCF_056163025.1). Lineage (NCBI taxonomy): Eukaryota > Viridiplantae > Streptophyta > Magnoliopsida > Poales > Poaceae > Triticum > Triticum urartu. Next base: position 345,567,777 of record NC_141876.1, on the reverse strand, counting down.
ACCGAAACAATTCTGCATATAATACTATTACTCCACACATTGACCGCTATCCAGCATGCATCTAGAGTATTAAGTTCATAAGAACATAGTAATGCATTAGGCAAGATGACATGATGTAGAGGGATAAACTCAAGAAATATGATATAAACCCCATCTTTTTATCCTCGATGGCAACAATACAATACGTGCCTTGCTGCCCCTGCTGTCACTGGGAAAGGACACCGCAATATTGAACCCAAAGCTAAGCACTTCTCCCATTGCAAGAAAGATCAATCTAGTAGGCCAAACCAAACTAATAATTCGAAGAGACTTGCAAAGATAACCAATCATACATAAAATATTTTAGAGAAGAATCAAATATTGTTCATAGATAAACTTGATCATAAACCCACAATTCATCGGATCTCGACAAACACACCACAAAAAGAATTACATCAAATAGATCTCCAAGAAGATCGAGGAGAACTTTGTATTGAGATTCAAAGAGAGAGAAGAAGCCGTCTAGCTAATAACTATGGACCCGAAGGTCTTTGGTAAACAACTCACACATCATAGGAGAGGCTATGGTGTTGATGTAGAATCCCTCCGTGATCGATTCCCCCTCCGGCGGAGCTCCGAAAAAGGCCCCAAGATTTGATCTCTTGGGTACAGAAGGTTGTGGTGGTGGAAATAGGGTTTCGTGGTGCTCCTAGATGTTTTCGGGGTATATGGATATACATAGGAGGAAGAAGTAGGCCGGTGGAGCTGTGAGAGGCCCACGAGGGTGGGGGGCGCGCCCAGGGGGGCAGGCGCGCCTCCCTGCCTCATGGCCACCTCGTTTATTTCTTTACGTCTACTCCAAGTCCCTTGGATCATGTTTGTTCCAAAAATAACTCTCCCGAAGGTTTCATTCCATTTGGATTCTGTTTTATATTCCTTTTCTGCGAAACACTGAAATAGGCAAAAAAAACAGCTATTTGCACTAGGCCTTGGGTTAGTAGGTTAGTCCCAAAAATAATATAGAAGTGTATAATTAAGCCCATTAAACATCCAAAATAGATAATATAATAGCATGGAACAATCAAAAATTATAGATATGTTGGAGACGTATCAAGCCACTAGTGAAACCTACGGCCCCTGAGTCTCTTTCTCATATTATTTGCCTTTGCGATCTGTTTTTCTTTGCTTTTATTTTCAGATCTATTAAACAAAAAACCCAAGAATACCTTGCTGTAATTTATTTTATTTGGTGTTCGACCTATCAATATTTACAACTTTCTCCCGTCCACATGCCATTTCTGGCGCCTTTACCCGAAAGGGATTGACAACCCCTTCAACACGTCGGGTTGCAAGTGGTTGTTATTTGTGTGCAGGGGCTATTTACATTGTGTTGCTTGGTTCTCCTACTGGTTCGATAACCTTGGTTTCATATATGAGGGAAATACCTGCCGCCGCTGTGCTGCATCATCCCTTCCTCTTTGGGGAAAAAACCGACATAGCTTCAGAAACATCAGTGACGGGCCTTGCTCGTCACCTTGTGCAGCTCTTGGGTGCTTGCCACCTGTGAATCACAGTGGGTGACCACCCCGCCATTCCCTTCGTCGCCCCCTTCTCCATGTTCTCCTTTTATTCTCCTTTCCCTCCTATTCCAATATCCTGGGGAGGAGCAGATAAAGGAAAAGAGGGGTTACAGGGTACTTATCCTTTTCCAATCTTAAACTTGTAGGCAATTGCCAAATTTTAATTCAAATAATGTAATCTCTTGAGTCCATCTTTGTGTTCTGTAATGCTTGTACTTGCATTTGCATGTCAATGAAAGAGATAAACCTTGCCGGGAACCCGTGCATGTATATGTCCATGCAGAGTTGGAGTGCCTCTTTACTGTAATTAAATGAGTTTTCCCCGACAGGATATCCTGCTGGCACCCTTTTCGTCTGCCGGAGAACCATGTCTACCAGGGAACAGACTGAGGTGCCAGCCCCCCGCCCACTCCCTTTTTACCAAGGGCCACTGCAACCATCCAGGATGAAGCAGTGTTCGAGCCAAAGATGGGAGCACCCTGGTTCCAAGAGAGCAGCGAGGTTTCTCTATGCACAAGTTATAGGTTACAAAACACTAATGGACAAGAGGTAAACTTATCTATTTGGCTTGCTGGGGATCACTGTGCCATGCAGTCTTCTCGTCCCTTTTCGGAGTCAAGTTCACGGCACGAACCTGCAACTCCATGTAGATGAGAATGAATGCAGGATACAATCCTATTTATATGCATATGCAAATGCTCATGAAATGCTTATGAAGTGGTCTGGGTGTGCTCGTGCATGCATGCGATCTTGATCGGGGGCCCCCCATAGTGCTTCTTTATTTTATCTTGCACGGGGTCATCTCCCCGGCTTTAGGGGTTACATGCAACTGAGGCAAGGCATGTACAAAAGGGTGGCTGTCGGGCAGTGCCCGACAGCCTCGCACCTTACGGGTAGTACTTACGGACATGCTCAATATTCCATGAGTTTTGCAACTGTGTGCCATCCCCGGTCTCCAGACAGACTGCGCCAGGTCTGGTGACTCGTACCACCTGGTAAGGGCCCTCCCTCTTCGGTGACAGCTTGTTTCTACCCTTGGCGGACTAAATGCGCCTAAGGACAAGGTCACCATCCTCAAAACACTGGGCATGAACCCTGCGGCTATGATAACGACGCAGGGCTTGCTGGTAGTGTGCAGCACGCGTAGCAGCTCGGAGATGGTTCTCCTCGAGTAGTACAATGTCGTCACGCCGGTGCTGATCCTGCGCTACTTCATTTTAGGCAAGCACTTGAGGGGACCCGTGAATGAGTTCCGTGGGGATAACTGCTTCTGCCCCGTAAACCAGGGAGAAGGGAGTCTGCCCGGTAGCTCAGTTAGGTGTCATTCTGAGGGACCAGAGAACTACCGGCAGCTCCTCGATCCACCGCCTGCCGTGCTTCTACAGCGTATCAAAAGTTCGTGTCTTGAGTCCACGAATCACTTCAGTGTTTGCCCTCTCAGCTTGTCCATTGCTCCGGGGGTGTGCCATAGAAGCGAATGAGATTTTGCATCCAAGGGTATGAATGTATTGCATGAAGGCGTGGCTCGTGAATTGGGTACCGTTGTGAGTGATGATCCTTCCTGGAACTCCGAAACGACACACCAATTCTTTCAAGCACTTGATAGCTAACTGAGCAGTCACCTTTCTTACGGCAGTCTATTCCGGCCACTTTGAAAACTTGTCGATGGCAACGAACAAAAATTCAAAGCCCCTGATTGCTCGGGGAAGGGGCCGAGGATATCGAGCCACCAGACCGAAAATGGCCAAGATAAAGGGATTGTGTGAAGGGCTTGGGCAGGCAGGTGTGTTCTCTTGGAATGGAACTGATAGCTTCACATTTCATGACGAGCTCAACTACATCTTGGAGGGCTGTGTGCCAATAGAATTCTTGCTGTAATGCTTTCCCAACTAATTCCCTTGATCCAATGTGTGAGCCGCACATTCCTCTGTGAATCTCAGCCAGCAGTTCCTTTCCATCCTCCCAGCAAACACACTTCAATTTCACACCGTTGGGCCTCCTTCTGTACAGAGTGTCATTGACAAACTGATACATACTGGCCCTTCGGGATACTCTTTCAACTTCATCTTGGTTGCCAGGGAGTTCTCCGGTTTGGAGGAAGTGGACAATGTGCCTTGCCCAAGTTGGAGCTTGGGGCTCGGCAACGAGGACGAGCGGCACCTCCTCTACTACGGGAGCACCAGCCTCATACGTGGGGTCCATAGGCCTGGCTGGAGGGGGTGGTCCGGCAGGCTGTGAAGAGTTGTTTTCGACAGGGTCTCTGCCGGGAGTGGATGGCTCTGCTAGGAGAGGCTTACCGTAGTCCAACTTCTCCTCTTCCGGGCCATTGTGGCTGGTGACACGGAGGGTTAAGAGAGATGGAGAACAAAAGTTCCTGGTTCCACAGGTAGCTTCTGCATAGCACACTTTGACAGGTGATCAGCTATGCTATTTTCTGCACGGGGTACATGCTCTGTTTGCAACCCGTCAAAGTGCTCCTCCAATCTCCTTACTTCCTTGATGTATGCTTCCATCAATGGGATTTGGTAATCCTTGTTGACTTGTCTCACCACGAGCTGTGAATCTCCTCGAATGATCATCTTCTTAATTCCCAATTCTGCTGCAATCCTGAGCCCGACAATGAGCCCTTCATACTTTGTTGTATTGTTGGTGGCTTCTTCCCGGTCAAAGTGCATCTGGACGATGTACTTCAAGTGCTCCCCGGAGGGGGAAACAAGAAGCACGCCATCCCCTACACCTTGTAGGGAAAAAAGCACCATTAAAATACATGATCCATTATTGGGGTGATTCCTTGCTGGGGATGGTTGTGTCTGCCCTTTCCTCATCAGGGGTTGGTGTCCATTCTGCAATAAACTCTGCCAATGCCCTGCTCTGAATAGTTGAAGTGCTCTCAAACTTCAAACCAAAGCTGGATAACTCCAAAGCCCATTCCACTATTCTGCCAATTGCCTCAGGGTTTCGGAGTATCGTTTGTAAAGGAAAACGAGTAACACCTGTGATCTCATGGGCTTGGAAGTAGTGGCACAGTTTCCTTAAGGCCATAATGAGACCAAAGATCAACTTTTGCACGCCAGAGTGCCTCGATCTAGAACCTTGTAATAAGGAGCTGACGAAGTACACCGGGCGCTGCACCATTTTCTTCCTTGTCGCGTCCTTGGGTTGTTTTCGTTGTTGTGCTCATTGTTGTCCTGATCCTTTTCTGTCTCTGTTGTTCACTGTTCAGTTTCTGCCTCATCCACCTCTCAGGGTGCTACCAAGGCCGCACTGACCACCTGGTTGGTTGCCGCCAAGTATAGAAACAATGGTTCTTGGGGTTTGGGTGCAACCAAGGTGGGTACGAAAGAGAGGTAGGCTTTTAACTCTTGCAGAGCTGCATCTGCTTCCGGTGTCCACTTCATAGGCCCGGCATTCTTCAAAACTTTGAAGAATGGCAGGGCATGCTCGGCAGACTTGGAGATGAATCTGCTTAGCGCGGCAATGCATGCCGCCAAGCGCCTCACATCCTTAACTGTCCTTGGCGCTTGGATCTACTCGATAGCCTTGATCTTGTCGGGGATGGCTTTGATCCCCTGATGTGACACGAAGAACCCAAGTAGCTTGCCAGAGGGAACACCAAATACATACTTCTCCAGATTGAGCTTCAGATTGATCTTGCGCACATTAGCAAATGTCTCTTCCAAATCCTGGATAAGGGTGGCCTTATCCTTGGTTTTGACCATGATATCATCCATATAGGCTTCTATATTTCTGTGCAACTATGGCTCAAAACCAATCTGGACTGCCCTTGCAAAAGTGGACCCGACACTCTTCAATCCGAACGGCATGCGGACAAAGTTTTACGTACCACATGGAGTGATGAATGATGTTTTCTCTTCGTCTTCCTTGGACATGAAGATCTAATGATATCCTGAGTATGCATCCAAAAAGGAGAACAAATCACATCCCAAGTAGAATCCACGATCTGGTCGATGCGCGACAAGGGAAATGGGTCCTTCGGGCAAGTCTTGTTGAGGTCTGTGAAATCAATGCAAAGCCTCCACTTCCCATTAGCCTTCCGGACCACTACTGGATTTGCTAACCATGTAGGATGCAGTACTCCTCTGACCAACAGCTGCCTTCAATTTCTTGATCTTTTCGTCAATGAACTGCTGCCTCTCCAAGGCCTGCTTCCGTACTTTCTTCTTGACGGGTCGGGCATGTGGGAAGACAGCAAGGTGGTGCTCAATTATCTCCCTAGGAACACCGGGATATCAGATGGTTGCCAAGCAAACACATCGATATCCGCCCGCAAGAAGGCAACGAGCGCACTTTCCTATTTGTCATCGAGGGTGGCGCTGATTGTGAAAGAACCATCAACGCCAGCCAGCCCTTCCGGGACCTTCTTCACTTCGGGTGCAGTAGCCTTGGACCTCTTGTTGTTGGAACATTCTGGCACGTCGTCAGCGGGTGCCGTGCACTCGGAGGGGGCACGCTTCCCGGACCCCTTGCCGGAGGTCCTACAATCCCTCTTCTTTCCTTTGCTTTCCTTGGCGGGAACTATCGTTGCTACTGCTTTCGCCGCAACTGCATCCCGATACATCTTGTCCACACAGATGATTGCATCCTTCTCATCAGATGGGATAGTGAGGACTCCCAGTGGTCCAGGCATTTTCAGGATGTTGTAAGCATAGTGGGATGCTGCCATGAATTTGGCTAGGGCTGGTTGTCCAAGAATCCCATTGTACGGCAGGGGGAGATCAACCACATCAAACACAATCTTCTCAGTCCGATAGTTCAGTTCTCCCCCAAATGTCACCGGTAACGTAATCTTCCCATTAGGATGACTGCTGCCAGGATTAACTCCTTGAAACGTGCCGGTGGCCGCTAGCTCTTCTTCTCCTATCTGAAGCTTGTCGATAACTGCTGGGGAAATCAGATTCAACCCGGCCCCGCCATCCACCAGCATCTTTGTGACCTTGAGGTTGCGAATGGTTGGGCAGACCAACAATGGAAAACACCCCACCACAGTGGTGTGATCAGGGTGATCCTCTTTGTCAAAGATGATGGGTGTGCGGGACCATTTGAGCGGTTTCCAGGCATCTGGCGCTGGTTCCACATCATTGACCTCTCGTGCCCATCGCTTGAGTTGGCAATGAGAGGTGTGCAAAGATGCACCCCCATCAATTCATAGGCGTCAGTGGCCTTCTTGAATTCCTGCTCACTAGTTTCCTCCTCATCCCCTCCATCACTGGCATCATCACAGGTTTCCTTCTCTTGGCCCCTGGCGGGCTTTCCTTGGTTCCGAAAGGGTTTACCGGGGCGATTTGCTTCACCACCCCGGCCCTTAACGCCAGCAACATTCTGACCTTTCTCCTTATCACGCTTATCATACTCTGCCCTCTACTTCTTGATGAGCTGCTCAACCTAGTAACACTCTTGAAGGTCATGGCTTTTGGTCCGTTGGTTCTTGCAGTACGGCCCATCGCCTTTCCCAACTTTTTCGGCGGCAGAAGCTTCTCGGCAGGCAGCGCATGCGGCAGCTTCCTTGCCGGGGGCTCAACCTTGGCCTTCTTGCTGGTACTAGGCGTGCCCGATCCTTCCACAACCATTACTGCCTTATCCCTCGGCTTCTTATTGTGCTTCTTTCCCTTCTCCTGACTAGTTGATTCATCCTTATCTTCTGAATCAACATTAATGCAATCTTCTTCTCCGGGCAACTTCCTTCCTTCTTCCTTCCAGGCACATTTATCCACCAGCGTATATAGTTCTTTCACAGTCTTGGGCAACCACACGTTCATTTTAGAACGAATGCGGCGGTTGCGCACATTGGACTAGAAAGTTGCTATAATGGCTGCCAGATGGATATTTGGAATATTTCTATGAACTTTATTGAATCTCTACTGGAGAAGCTGCAGGTCGCTGGGCCTTCCGGGCTCTTGGTGGCCATAGGTCTGCCCATGACGAAATGGAGTTCTCCGGCAGGTGCATCAGCCAAGACCTCACATTGGACTTGAGGGCCAAAGGGAAGTAGTTGGCGAACACCTTCTTATCTCTTCCCCCGGCAGCCTGAATAGACATGGTGTAGATGCTCAGAAACTCTGTCGGTTTTAGCCTCCCATTGTACTTCTCAGGTATCTCTGGCTTGAACGTGCAAACGATGACCAACGGACTTACTGCAGCTCTCGTGTAAAGGCAGGGCAGCCGACCTTGAAAGGTAGGCACCCGCCAACACCGAGCGTAGGCTCGTCGACGTTGAGGCCATCACACTTGTTGGTCTGGCGGGGGTCGTTGCGGCGCCGTTTGGCGACGATGCACGCGTCTCCCCGATGCCTGTCTTCTGGGGTTCGATGTTGGCTTGGACGTGCTCGAGGGTCAGAAGAGGCCATCGAGACATCATCGGGGTCTTGATTCTGCTGCGCCCTCACTGGCTGTCATGGTGGGGACTGAACCATGGGGACGGCCCCCTCCGTACGGGCAGCGATGCGGGCGGTGGTTGTCACTTGGGGAGGTTGCGGTGGGCAAGTTCATCGTGAGCCCCTAGCTTCGGTGAAACCGAGCAGGCTTTGGATGGTGGCACGTCACTCATCCATCTTCTCGGCTGCTGGCGGGAACCTCAGTAATAGCTGAGCTCGCGCCATAGCCTCCGTGGCCATGCTTGGCATGGATGTCGATGACGTTGACCTCACCGTCGCTTGGCTCCGGATGGTGTCGGCGGCGGCGGCAGCGCCGCGCCCATGCTGCTGTGGGATGACCACCTTGGCAGCGAGGTCGCGTGGTGGTGGTGCTCGAATATCAGCGGCTCTGTTGAGCGCAGCGGCCTGGTTGGCTCATCCGTGAGGAGGCGCATGCGCCGTGGCCGCTCTCGTGGTGGGGGCGACCGGAGGGTGATGGCTCACCCCGGACAGAGTGTCGTTGCTGTAGCTGTGCTCGTCGGCGAGAGGAGGGGGTGCGGACGGAGTGACCCCCTCGCCCATACCTTGTAGAGCTTGACCGTCGAGACGCTGCTGATGTTGTTCTCCTCCAGTAGCTCCGGCGCCCGTGTTGGCCACGGGGGAGATGGTAATGGTGCTACCTGCTCCAACCACGCCTCTAGTAGCGTCTACGTCCTCGCATGTTCGCGTGTCTCCCGCGGCGTTAGAGGCCGCAGGCAGTGGAGCCTTTGAGGTGGATGGATGGGCCGAAGTGCCAGATTTCTTCTTGGGCGCCATGGTTGATGGCGCTATCGAGGATCAAGATGGAGATGAAGATGACGCGCGACGTACACTTTCAGGTTCGCGCAAGCGCTCCCTCCTACCTGGCGTGCCAAAGATGTCGCGGATATCCGCGGCCACCTATGGGACCGGGTGGCCCCTTGCTGGTTTGGCAAGGGGATGGCGCATTGCACAAAGAGCAGACCAGCGCACGGCAGCGCGACAAAGAGCAGACAAGCAATTTACCCAGGTTGGGCCGCCGCGAGGCGTAAGACCCTATTCCTGCTTTAGTGGATTGATGGTGGAATGAACGTGGTGGTGCGTAGTACACTTGCCCGACAGGGTTTGCCTTGGGGCCGCAGCGACTATGCGCGTATGGTGACTTGGGTTCCTCAACTCGCCAACCCTTCCTACGAGTGCCATGGGCCTCCTTTTATAGATTAAGGGGTCATCCAATGGCAAAGTTGTCATTATCCACCGATATGATAGGAAACAGTGCTATCATACCTAACTCTGCAGGCCGACAGGGTGCATTAAATGCACCACTTAGTGTCACATCACTGGTCACCTGGCAAGGCCTACCGGGCTATCTTGCCAGCTCCGCGCTTGTTCCCTTGACACATCGCGGGACGAGTGTCATCTGTAGGCTTCTTCTGTAGGAAACGGCTGCCATGTGGCGAATGGCTGCCACTTAATCATCTCGCGGCTTGACACCGCACTAATTGACGACGTGGGTCGTGCTTGAGTGGTTGGTGGGGTGGTTCTGCCCCCGTGAGCCCCAGCAGATGTTGCCGGGTGTCTCGGTTGCCTAGTCCTTGTGGTGGCCTTGCCCCTTGCCGGGCTCGCCTACCTGGCAAGGGAGGCCCATCTCTTTCCGGTATCTTGCTCTTTTAGCTCGATCTTGGCCTCCCTGGACTGCGTGTTGGTTCTTCAAATCCCTTAGTCCTTTAATCCATGTCTTGGGTTGGTGTTTCTATCTTGATCTCGTGCATGTGCACAGTCTGGGCAACAGACCTAGGGTTTGTTGCACCGACAGTTCTCTGCTGGATAGGAACTTTGGAGTGATTCTTCGTTGCATGTTGAGGGGTGGTTATATGATCCAATTATGTTAGCATTGTTGAGAGATTGCACTAGCGAAAGTACGGACCCTAGGCCTCATTTTCAAGCATTGCAATATCGTTTTTGTGCCCGTTTACTATTTGCTACCTTACTGTTTTTATTTATTCAGATTATAAAAATATATTTCTACCATCCATATTACACTTGTATCACCATCTCTTCATCGAACTAGTGCAGCTATACAAATTGCCATTGTATTGGGTGTGTTGGGCACACAAGAGATTTCTTGTATTTGATTGCAGGGTCGTTTGAGAGAGACCATATTTGTAACGCCCACGATGTGGCTATATCTCCCACGTGTCGAGGCACGACTTAGAGGCATAACCGCATTGTGGTTTTGTCACAAGAAGGGTCATCTTCACACAATCCCATGTAATGAACAAGAAAGGGATAAAGAGAGTTGGCTTACAATCGCCACATCACACAATACTTAAATAATTCATACATCATCAGAGTACACTCATAGTCTGACTACGGACAACCAAATGAAAAGGAAGATAAACCCAACTACTAGATCTCCGATCGTCCAAATTGGGCACCACTAGTGATCATCAGGAAACGAAACGTAGTAACGACCAAGGTCCTCGTCGAACTCCCACTTGAGTTCGGTAGCATCACCTGCACTGGTATCGTCGGCACCTGCAACTGTTTTGGTAGTATCTGTGAGTCACGCGGACTCAACAATCTCAAAACTGGTGAGATTAAGACTATTTAAGCTTATGGGTAGGATAGGGTAATGAGGTGGAGTTGCAGCAAGTGCTAAGCAAATATGGTGGCTAACATACACAAACAAGAGTAGGATGAGAAGCTACGCAACGGTCGAAAAGCTAGAAGTGATCCTGAAGCTACTTATGTTCAAACATAACCTAAACCGTGTTCACTTCCCGGACTCCGCCGAAAAGAGACCAACACGGCTACACACGCAATTGATTCATTTTAATTAAGTCAAGTGTCAAGTTCTCTACAACCGGATATTAGCAAATTCCCATCTTCCACATAACCGCGGGCACGGCTCTCGAAAGTTTATACCCTCCAGGGGTGTCCCAACTTAGCCCATCACAAGCTCTCACAATGAACGAAGGATATTCCTTCTCCCGAAAAGACCCAACCAGTCTTGGAATCCTGGTTACAAGACATTTCGACAATGGTAAAACAAGACCAGCAAGACCGCCCGACTGTGCCAAAAAATCCCGATAGGAGCTGCACATATCTCATTCTCAGGGCACACCGGATAGGTCAAGCTACGAGTAAAACCAGCCCTCGAGTTTCCCCGAGGTGGCCCCACGGTCTACACATTTGGGACCAACACCACCAGCACTGGCCCCCCTGCTATGTAGAAAATCCTCGTGTTCATGACGCCCTATGCCAATTAATTATTTAGTTCAAGTATTATTATGGAAAATGTTAAAACCAATGTTGGGCCTTGCTGGAAGAGTTTTATTCAAAGCGAACTGTCAAGAGGGTCCCATACCAGGGACGCAGAATCAAGGAACATAACACCGGTATGACAGAAACTAGGGCGGCAAGAGTGGAACAAAACACCAGGCATAAGGCCGAGCCTTCCACCCTTTACCAAGTATATATGTGCATTAATTAAATAAGATGTATTGTGATATCCCATGATATCTATGTCCCAACATGGAACAACCTGCACTGCACCTACAACTAGCAATGCTATAAGAGGGGCTATGCAAAGCGGTAACATAGCCAAACAACGGTTTGCTAGGAAGGGTAAAAGGTTAGAGGCTATTATGGAAATTTGGGAGGCTTGATAAACAAGTGGTAGGTAGCACGACATAGCGATAGCATCGAGACAACTAGCATAGAAAAGATAGTAGTGAGATCCAGGGTATCGGTTATCTTGCCTGAAATCCTGCTAGGAAGAAGAACGAGTCCGTGAAGAAGACGATCCCATGTAGTCAAACGAATCCTCACAATCGCAACGAAACAGGAACTATTGAGAAGGAGCACAACCGGAAAGAAGCAAACGACATAGTAAACAACCATCACATAAACATGGCATGATGCACAATCAAGTATGATGCATGTCTAGTTTAATGAGTCATGGCATGGCAAAGTGCAACAAACAAAACTACAGGTTAAGTGGAGATCAATATGCAACGAGATGCATATTGACAAAGCACCACATTCATTTATTTAGTTCTCTCCCGTTTAGGTACTCAACAATATTAAATGTTGGTTAACATGGCAAGAGGTGAGGCAATATTAACTATTTAGGCAAGTTTAAATGAGGCCGAAAATAATAAACAACAATTCCGAAAAAAAATCCCCATATGCATATTTTGAATTTGGTATTGTTCTGCCCTAAACACAATTTTAGAGTTCTTAAACATGCAAAGCAATGCCACCATTTTAATCTATGCATTTTTCTACCCCATTTACATATAAATAAAATTTCATTCCAAGCAACGGTTATTTAGTTATGAAATAAACCATTTAACAAGTCATCTATGCAAATTTAATCAAACAACAATTTAAAAAAATTAAACATGGATGAAAGTTGCATATAATGAAAGTACATGAAAAATTGTCCAAGATGCATATATGACATGTGTTATTTGAATGCATGGATACAAAACAGTGGCATTTCGGTAATTATGCACGCGCTGGAAAATAACAAAATCCACAGGAAGAGGAAAAAACATGCACGGGCCAGAAGCACTAGAGTGCAGCAGCCCAGAGGTGGAATCAGGCCCAAGTGGCTATTGATACGTCTCCAACGTATCTATAATTTTGATTGCTCCATGTTATATTATCTATTGTTTTGGGCAATATTGGGCTTTATTATCCACTTTTATATTACTTTTGGGACTAACCTATTAACCGGAGGCCCAACCTAGGTTTGTTGTTTTATGCCTATTTCAGTGTTTTGAAGAAAAGGAATATCAGACGGAGTCGAAACGGAACGAAATCAACTAGAGAAGTTATTTTTGGAACGAAAGCCACCCGATGGACTTGGACCCCACGTCAAGGAAGGAAGGAAGGAGGAGCTCACGAGGGTAGGGGGCGCGCCCACCCCCCTGGGGCGCGCCCCCCTGCCTCGTGGGGCCCTCGTGGCTCCCCTGACGTGCTTCTTCTGCCTATATAACTCCATATACCCTAAAACTTCCACAACGGAGATTAGATCGGGAGTTCCGCCACCAGAAGCCTCCGTAGCCATTGAAAACCAATCTAGACCCTTTCCGGCACCCTACCGGAGGGGGCAATCCTTCTCCGGTGGCCATCTTCATCATCCCGGTGCTCTCCATGACGAGGAGGGAGTAGTTCTTCCTCGGGGCTGAGGGTATGTACCAGTAGCTATGTGTTTGATCTCTCTCTCTCTCTCGTGTTCTTGAGATGATATGATCTTGATGTATCGCGAGCTTTGCTATTATAGTTGGATCCTATGTTTCTCCTCCCCCTCTTCTCTCTTGTAATGAATTGAGTTTTCCCTTTGGAGTTATCTTATCAGATTGAGTCTTTAAAGATTTGAGAGCACTTGATGTATGTCTTGGTGATCAACTTGCGGGTTTCGTGACATTGGGAACCTATGCATAGGGGTTGGCACACGTTTTCGTCGTGATTCTCCGGTAGAAACTTTGGGGCACTCTTTGAGGTGCTTTGTGTTGGTTGAATAGATGAATCTGAGATTCTGTGATGCATATCGTATAATCATACCCACGGATACTTGAGGTGACATTGGAGTATCTAGGTGACATTAGGGTTTTAGTTGATGTGTGTCTTAAGGTGTTATTCTAGTACGAACTCTAGGGCTGTTTGTGACACTTATAGGAATAGCCCAACGGATTGATTGGAAAGAATAACTTTGAGGTGGTTTCGTACCCTACCATAATCTCTTCGTTCGTTATCCGCTATTAGTGACTTTGGAGTGACTCTTTGTTGCATGTTGAGGGATAGTTTTATGATCCAATTATGTTAGTATTGTTGAGGGAACTTACACTAGCGAAAGTATGAACCCTAGGCCTTATTTCCACACATTGCAATACCATTTACACTCACTTTTATCATTCGTTACCTTGCTTTTTTATTATTTGAGATTACAAAAACTATTATCTACCATCCATATACCACTTGTTTCACCATCTCTTCGCCGAACTAGTGCACCTATACAATTTACCATTGTATTGGGTGTGTTGGGGACACAAGAGACTCTTTGTTATTTGGTTGCAGGGTTGTTGGAGAGAGACCATCTTCATCCTACGCCTCCTATAGATTGATAAACCTTAGGTCATCCACTTGAGGGAAATTTGCTACTGTCCTACAAACCTCTGCACTTGGAGGCCCAACAACGTCTACAAGAAGAAGTTTGTGTAGTAGACATCAAGCTCTTTTCTGGCGCCGTTGCCCGGGAGGTGAGTGCTTGAAGGTATATCTTTAGATCTTGCAACCGAGTCTTTTAGTTTCTTGTTTTATCCCTAGTTAGTTTATAAAAGAAAATTACAAAAAAATATGGAATTGAGTTTGTCTCATACGCTTCACCTTTTTAATATTTTTCGTGAGTATGATGGAAAGGATGATTGTGCTCAAGTGCTAGAAAAAGAAATCTATAAAATGTTTGGCACTAAATATTTGAATGATGAGCATGATTGCAATGTTGTTAGTATGAATTCCTTGAATATCCATGATGCTAATGATATGCAAAGCCACAAGCTTGGGGAAGCTATGTTTGATGAAGATGATATTTTTAGTCCCCCAAGTTTTGATGTGCAAATTTATTATGATGAGAGCATTCCCGCTATTTATGATGATTATTGTGATGACTTGTATGCTATAAATAATAATGGTACCCATGAAACTTTTCGTCATGATTTTAACTTTCAATTGGATTATGCCTCACATGATAGTTACTTTGTTGAGTTTGCTCTCACTATTATTCATGAGAAGAATTTTGCTTATGTGGAGAGTAGTAAAAATTATATGCTTGTAGATCATGAAGAGAATGCTTTAGGTGCTGGTTATATTTTTGAATTCATTCATGATGCTACTGAAAATTATTATGAGGGATGAATATATGCTTGTAGTAATTGCAATAATATCAAGTTTCCTCTCTATGTGCTTAAAGTTTTGAAGTTATGCTTGTTTTACCTTCCTATGCTAGTTAATTATTGTTCCCACAAGTTGTTTGCTCACAAAATCCCTATGCATAGGAAGTATGTTAGACTTAAATGTGCTAGTCATATTCTTCATGATGCTCTCTTTATGTTTCAATTCTTATCCTTTATGTGAGCATCATTGAAATCATTGTGCCTAGCTAGGGGCGTTAAACGATAGATCTTGTTGGGAGGCAACCCAATTTTATTCTTGTTCCTTGCTTTTTTCTCCTGTTTAGTAATAAATAATCCATCTAGCCTCTGTTTAGATGTGGTTTTATGCTTTTAATTAGTGTTTGTGCCAAGTAGAACCTTTGGGAAGACTTGGGGAAAGTCTTGTTGATCATGCTGTAAAAAAACAGAAACTTTAGCGCTCACGAGAATTGCTGCCATTTTTATTTGGTGAGTGATATTTAGTTAATTCTTTTTTCAGATGATTAATAGATCAATTACTCAGGTCCAGAAATTTATTTGAGAATTTTATGAGTTCCAGAAGTATACGTTTGGTCCATATTACTACGGACTGTTCTGTTTTTGACAGAATCTGTTTTTCATATGTTGTTTACTTATTTTGATGAATCTATGGCTAGTAAAATAGTTTATAAACCATAGAGATGTTGGAATACAGTAGGTTTAACACTAATTAAATAAAGAATTAGTTCATTACAGTACCTCGAAGTGGTGATTTATTTTCTTATACTAACAGAGCTTACGAGTCTTTTGTTAAGTTTTGTGTTGTGAAGTTTTCAAGTTTTGGGTAAGGATTTGATGGACTATGGAATAAGGAGTGGCAAGAGTCTAAGCTTGGGTATTCCCAAGGCACCCCAAGGTAATATTCAAGGACAACCAAGAGCCTAAGCTTGGGGATGCCCCGGAAGGCATCCCCTCTTTCGTCTTCGTTCATCGGTAACTCTACTTGGAGCTATATTTTTATTCGCCACATGATATGTGTTTTGCTTGGGGCGTCAATTTATTTTGTTAGTATTTGCTTGCTGTTATTTAGAACAATGTTTTTCATCTTTTACTTCAATAAAAGTGGCATTGATAGCCTCCACTATGCCTATGTTACAAGTATACATGTTGCTGTTTGAAAACAGAAAGTTTACCACTGTTGCAATAATTCCCTAGAAAAGTAAGAATGTGATAAAATGTTGAAACCTTTTGCATATTAAGCTCTGATAAATTTACTACAGTGGGAATTTTCTTTCATAATTTTTGGAGCTAGGGAAGTATGGATGTTGCAGCATTCTTTACAGACTATCCTGTTTAGGCAGATTGCTGTTATGTTTGCATTGTTTGCATATGTTTGCTTCTTTAATGATTCTATTTGAGAATAGGACTGTTAAATATGCAGAAGCATTTAGTATGCAATGTTGAATAATAATTTTAGTGATTTTATACAGTAGAGTATGATAAGGTTTTTGGCAATGGTTTGTACTAACTTATCTCACGAGTCCTTGCTGAGTTTTGTGTGGATGAAGCTTTTGAGATTTAGGGAGACCGTGATATGAGAGGAATTAAGGAGACACAAAAACTCAAGCTTGGGGATGCCCAAGGCACCCCAAGATAATATTTCAAGAAGTCTCAAGCATCTAAGATTGGGGATGCCCCGGTTGGCATCCCACCTTTCTTCTTCAACAACTATCGGTTAGTTTCGGTTGATCCTAAGTTTTTGCTTCTTCACATGATGTTTGCCATTCTTAGAGTGTCATTTTATTTTTCTTTGATTTTTGTTTGAATAAAATACCAAGATATGAAATTATTAAATGTTAGAGAGTCTTCACATAGTTGCATAATTATTCGACTACTCATTGATCTTCACTTATATCTTTCGGAGTAGTTTGTTGTTGCTCTAGTGCTTCACTTATATCCCTTTCGAGCATGGTGGTAGTTTTATTTTGAAGAAATAGATGAACTCTCATGCTTCACTTATATTATTTTGAGAGTCTTAATAGCATGGTAATTTGCTTAAAATCCTAATATGCTAGGTATTCAAGAATAATAAAATTCTCTTATGAGTGTGTTGAATACTATGAGAAGTTTGATACTTGATAATTGTTTTAAGATATGGAGATGGTGATATTAGAGTCATGCTAGTTGAGTGCTTATGAATTTGAGAAATACTTGTGTTGAAGTTTGTGATTCCCGTAGCATGCACGTATGGTGAACCGTTATGTGATGAAGTCGGAGCATGATTTATTTATTGATTGTCTTCCTTATGAGTGGAAGTCGGGGACGAGCGATGGTCTTTTCCTACCAATCTATCCCCCTAGGAGCATGCGTGTAGTACTTTGTTTCGATAACTAATAGATTTTTGCAATAAGTATATGAGTTCTTTATGACTAATGTTGAGTCCATGGATTATACGCACTCTCACCCTTCCACCATTGCTAGCCTCTCTAGTACCGCGCAACTTTTGCCGGTACCATAAACCCACCATATACCTTCCTCAAAACAGCCACCATACCTACCTATTATGGCATTTCCATAGCCATTCCGAGATATATTTCCATGCAACTTTCCACCATTCCGTTATTATGACACACTCCATCATTGTCATATTGCTTTGCATGATCATGTTGTCGACATCGTATTTGTGGCAAAGCCACCGTTCATAATTCTTTAATACATGTCACTCATGCATCATTGCACATCCCGGTACACCGCCGGAGGCATTCATATAGAGTCATACTTTGTTCTAGTATCCAGTTGTAATCATTGAGTTGTAAATAAATTGAAGTGTGATGATC
The DNA here is from genome assembly GCF_056163025.1 of Triticum urartu. Lineage (NCBI taxonomy): Eukaryota > Viridiplantae > Streptophyta > Magnoliopsida > Poales > Poaceae > Triticum > Triticum urartu. The sequence goes on along the minus strand of NC_141876.1, from coordinate 345,550,069 downwards.
ATCATTCAATAGAGCATTGTCCCAAAAAAAGAGAAAGGCCATAAAAAAGGAAGGCCAAATAAAAAGAGAGAAAGGCCATAAAAAAAGAAAGGCCAAATAAAAAATAATAATAAGGGGCAATGCTACTATCCTTTTACCACACTTGTGCTTCAAAGTAGCACCATGATCTTTATGATAGAGAGTCTCCTATGTTGTCACTTTCATATACTAGTGGGCATTTTTCATTATAGAACTTGGCTTGTATATGGGCCTCCTCAAGTGCCCTAGGTCTTCGTGAGCAAGCAAGTTGGATGCACACCAACTAGTTTCTTTTGTTGAGCTTTCATACATTTATAGCTCTAGTGCATCCGTTGCATGGCAATCCCTACTCACTCACATTGATATCTATTGATGGGCATCTTCATAGCCCGTTGATACACCTAGTTGATGTGAGACTATCTTCTCCTTTTTGTCTTCTCCACAACCACCATTCTATTCCACCTATAGTGCTATGTCCATGGCTCACACTCATATATTGCGTGAAGATTGAAAAAGTTTGAGAACATCAAAAGTATGAAACAATTGCTTGGCTTGTCATCGGGGTTGTGCATGATTTAAATATTTTGTGTGGTGAAGATAGAGCATAGCCAGACTATATGATTTTGTAGGGATAGCTTTCTTTGGCCATGTTATTTTGAGAAGACATAATTGCTTTGTTAGTATGCTTGAAGTATTATTATTCTTATGTCAATATGAACTTTTGTCTTGAATCTTATGGATCTGAATATTCATACCACAATTAAAAAGAATTACATTGAAACTATGCCAAGTAGCACTCCGCATCAAAAATTCTCTTTTTATCATTTACCTACTCGAGGACGAGCGGGAATTAAGCTTGGGGATGCTTGATACGTCTCCAACATATCTATAATTTTTGATTGCTCCATGCTATATTATCTACTGTTTTGGGCAATATTGGGCTTTATTATCCACTTTTATATTACTTTTGGGACTAACCTATTAACCGGAGGCCCAGCCCAGGTTTGCTGTTTTATGCCTATTTCAGTGTTTTGAAGAAAAGGAATATCAGACGGAGTCGAAATGGAACGAAATCAACTAGAGAAGTTATTTTTGGAACGAAAGCCACCCGATGGACTTGGACCCCACGTCAAGGAAGGAAGGAGGAGCTCACGAGGGTAGGGGGCGCGCCCCCTGCCTCGTGGGGCCCTCGTGGCTCCCCTGACGTGCTTCTTCTGCCTATATAACTCCATATACCCTTAAACTTCCACAACGGAGATTAGATTGGGAGTTCCGCCGCCAGAAGCCTCTGTAGCCACCGAAAACCAATCTAGACCCTTTCCGGCACCCTGCCGGAGGGGGCAATCCTTCTCCGGTGGCCATCTTCATCATCCCAGTGCTCTCCATGACGAGGAGGGAGTATTTCTTCCTCGGGGCTGAGGGTATGTACCAGTAGCTATGTGTTTGATCTCTCTCTCTCTCTCTCTCGTGTTCTTGAGATGATATGATCTTGATGTATCGCGAGCTTTGCTATTATAGTTGGATCCTATGTTTCTCCTCCCCCTCTTCTCTCTTGTAATGAATTGAGTTTTCCCTTTGGAGTTATCTTATCGGACTGAGTCTTTAAAGATTTGAGAACACTTGATGTATGTTTTGGTGATCAACTTGCGGGTTTCGTGACATTGGGAACCTATGCATAGGGATTGGCACACGTTTTCGTCGTGATTCTCCGGTAGAAACTTTGGGGCGCTCTTTGAGGTCCTTTGTGTTGGTTGAATAGATGAATCTGAGATTCTGTGATGCATATCGTATAATCATACCCACGGATACTTGAGGTCACATTGGAGTATCTAGGTGACATTAGGGTTTTAGTTGATGTGTGTCTTAAGGTGTTATTCTAGTACGAACTCTAGGGCTGTTTGTGACACTTATAGGAATAGCCCAACGGATTGATTGGAAAGAATAACTTTGAGGTGGTTTCGTACCCTACCATAATCTCTTCATTCATTCTCCGCTATTAGTGACTTTGGAGTGACTCTTTGTTGCATGTTGAGGGATACTTTTATGATCCAATTATGTTAGTATTGTTGAGGGAACTTACACTAGCGAAAGTATGAACCCTAGGCCTTATTTCCACACATTGCAATACCGTTTACGCTCACTTTTATCATTCGTTACCTTGCTGTTTTTATTATTTCAGATTACAAAAACTATTATCTACCATCCATTTACCACTTGTTTCACCATCTCTTCGCCGAACTAGTGCACCTATACAATTTACCATTGTATTGGGTGTGTTGGGGACACAAGAGACTCTTTGTTATTTGGTTGCAGGGTTGTTGGAGAGAGACCATCTTCATCCTACGCCTCCTACGGATTGATAAACCTTAGGTCATCCACTTGAGGGAAATTTGCTACTGTCCTACAAACCTCCGCACTTGGAGGCCCAACAACGTCTACAAGAAGAAGGTTGTGTAGTAGACATCAAGCTCTTTTCTGGCGCCGTTGCCCGGGAGGTGAGTGCTTGAAGGTATATCTTTAGATCTTGCAATCGAGTCTTTTAGTTTCTTGTTTTATCACTAGTTAGTTTATAAAATAAAATTACAAAAAATATGGAATTGAGTTTGTCTCATACGCTTCACCTTTTTAATATCTTTCGTGAGTATGATGGAAAGGATAATTGTGCTCAAGTGCTAGAAGAAGAAATCTATAAAATGTTTGGCACTAAATATTTGAATGATGAGCATGATTGCAATGTTGTTAGTATGAATTCCTTGAATATCCATGATGCTAATGATATGCAAAGCCACAAGCTTGGGGAAGCTATGTTTGATGAAGATGATATTTTTAGTCCCCCAAGTTTTGATGTGCAAATTTATTATGATGAGAGCATTCCCGCTATCTATGATGATTATTGTGATGACTTGTATGCTATAAAGAATAATGATACCCATGAAACTTTTCATCATGATTTTAACTTTCAATTGGATTATGCCTCACATGATAGTTACTTTGTTGAGTTTGCTCCCACTATTATTCATGAGAAGAATTTTGCTTATGTGGAGAGTAGTAAAAATTATATGCTTGTAGATCATGAAGAGAATGATTTAGGTGCTGGTTATATTGTTGAATTCATTCATGATGCTACTGAAAATTATTATGAGGGAGGAATATATGCTTGTAGGAATTGCAATAATATCAAGTTTCCTCTCTATGTGCTTAAAGTTTTGAAGTTATGCTTGTTTTACCTTCCTATGCTAGTTGATTATTGTTCCCACAAGTTGTTTGCTCACAAAATCCCTATGCATAGGAAGTATGTTAGACTTAAATGTGCTAGTCATATTCTTCATGATGCTCTCTTTATGTTTCAATTCTTATCCTTTATGTGAGCATCATTGAAATCATCGTGCCTAGCTAGGGCGTTAAATGACAGATCTTGTTGGGAGGCAACCCAATTTTATTCTCGATGTGTGTGTGCTCGATGTAAAACAGAGAAGCAAGGGAGAAAAAGAATCAGGGGAACCTGGGATCAAACCCAGAACCTCCGGCATGCAAATGAGTGTGTGGACCACTGCGTTAGATGTGTGTTTGTGGTGAAACATGGGCGCTGCAGTATTAGAACGCGATCAAAGGTCAAGCCTTGCTTTTCCCATGAATCGACGGTGACATGGACGGCGATGGGAGCCAACACCAGCGGCTGCAGGTCGCCGGCGGGGCTGTGGAAACATGCATGGGCGAGCATGGCGCGGCGATGACCACCAGGCTAGTGAGGAGATTGTGGTAAAGTGGGATGCAATAACTTATAGCTGATCCCAACACCAAGTCATGGCTTTAGGGAAGGGCAGCAAAACTCCAGCGACGATAGTGAGCGAAGGCAGTGGCTCCTGTAGCAAAAGAGCTCCGGCGTGGGTGCGAGATTTGCAGGGGAGTGTGGGTGCGGTGGCTCGCGTACAAATGCTCGACCACGAGCTTGTGCCCGTCTCGGGCGCGGCACTGACAAAAACGAGGCGGTGGCGAGAGAAGCCTAGGTGAAGCGACGATCGGGGCCATGGAATGCGCACGAGCTGTGGGCGTGCAGCACGGGCGCGGTGTGTGCATGGTTGGGCGTGCGTGAGGCCAAGCCTTGATGCCCATGGCTACGACCATTGCTGGCGACTGGAAGAGAGGCATGTGCGCGGGAGAGGCGTATGTGCGAAAGAAATAGAGGAGCAGAGCAACCTCGTCGGTGACCAAAGTGACGGCGGATGTCTCGCCGGAGTTACCTCCCGACATGCTCGAGATGCAAGGGTATGGAGCACGTGTTGTGCTCAGCGCGTGAACATGAGGGGACGCAGAGCCGGGTGTGTGTGCAAATGCAACGGAGGCAAGAGAGCAGGTCATGAGCTTGAGCTTGCTGCCATGGTGGACATGGCGGTCATGGCCTCAGGCACGAAGGGATCGACTATGACGACCGGAGCTACAGGAAAGAAGATGGGGAGGTGCGGATCATCACTATGGGCAGCTGCTGGAGTCGTACGAGGTCGTCGAACATTGGATACGGCAAGGAGACGGGCTGTTTGGGGGGAGGCGTCTGATTCCGTGAAGAAGATGAAGTCGAGGATGTCGAGGAGGGAGCTCTCGGGGCATGCGGTCGATGGCGTGGAGGAAGAGGAAGGCAGAGATGATCAAGGTGCTTCTCACAGAAGAAGACGGGTGGCTGCGGGCTGCTTCACACCGGAGAAGAGCTCGGTCTCCTCTCGGCCATGGCGTCGGCGTGTGGTGGGCGACTTACCTGATGGCGGCGGCAAGGAGAGGGTAAATGGACAGAGGAGAGGCTAGGGTAGGGTTTGGACAGGTTTTATAGGATGCTAGGGAGGTCTCCGGCCATCAAATCAAGCGAGCATCGATGTGGCGGTGTTGGATGCACTACCGTACAAGAAGGAAGAAGAAGAGGGTGCTGGTGCTGGTGGGTCCGGTGGGCTGAAAGTGAACAGGTAAGTGGCAAGTGGGCTTTCTCTCTCTCCCCCAATTCTCTTCTTTTGATTTTCTTCAAACAGAAAATTGGAAGAAAAGAAAGACGAGAGTAGATATGGAATTTGGCAGAGATGAAGATATTTATGGAGTCCTCGAAATACGCACAATTTGAATAAAATGTTTTAGACTTTTTTAGATATAGAAAAATAATTCAAGTTTGAATTAAATTCAAACTTGAGCCATTTTTGAACCCAATCAAAACACATCCAAATGAACTGAAATTTGGAGAGGTGACTATTGGCATGGTCTAGGATTCATATGAAAACAGTGAGCATTTAACTGAGACAGGAAATGCCACTTGCAATAAATGGGTGAGAATTGGAAGGAAGTAGCAAGTGATGGGGTGTTGCACTTGATGATGATTAAGATGGAAAGGGTAAGATGAAACATCAAGGAATATGAGGAGAAGGAGTTCACAAATATAACAAGCCCACCACAAATATAAACACGATAAATATGCACACTACAATGATGATCATGATGCAAATGCAACAGAAGATCACAAAGGCAACAACAAAAATCATGAAGCATACAATAAAGCAAGATGATCATGGCACAACAAGGATGGCAAAATGTAACAAATGATGAACATGATGCAAGAAGAAAATATGGCAATGGCATTCATCATGAACATGGCAACAAACATATAGGAATGAAATATGCCAAACAAATATGATAATGCAACAAACACAATAAACACACGACAACAACTAAATAAATGGAAGGCATCTGGAGCATCGGTCTCGGGGCGTCACAATATTCATCCTACACCTCCCATAGATTGATAAACCTTAGGTCATCTACTTGAGGGAAAATTGCTACTGTCCTACAAAACTCTCTGATTGGAGGCCCAACACGTGTCTACAAGAATAAAGCTGCATAGTAGACATCAGCTACTAATTGCGCATGTCAAAGGTAACCCGAAACTTGGGAGCTACATCATTTGGTGTTAGTTTTTTGAAGTAGATGCAAAGTCCCAACTCAGTATTATCTTACTGAGCCGGCCTTGGGGGCTACACGTTGCTGCTCAAATCTACATGATCATATCTACAAAGTCTATGCTCATTATTGCATAATGACCCGGCACTTGGGAGCTCACTACTTGGGAAAAGCTTATACACAGGATCTTACCAGTAGCGAGTTTTAAAATAAGGCGCTGCTGCAATGTAGCAGTAGCGCGCTCCGGTAGTACTCGCTGCTGAAATAGACGTAGCAGTAGCGCGCCTCCTCTAAGACGTGCTACTGCTATAATTCCCACGACCCCGCCGCAAAGCTAGTTCTAGCAGCAGTGCTGTTATTGAGACCGCGCTACTGCTAGGTAGTTTAGCAGCAGCGCCTTTGCCTTTAGAGCGCTACTGCTAAAACTAGCTATCTCCAACCCGGCCCCCACGCTCTCCTCACACTCACACTCACTCCCCCTCAACCCCCCCGCGCGTCGGTCCTCCCCCGCCGGCTTCCGTCGCCCCCGCCAGCCGCCGTCGCCTACCCCTCTTCCCTCTATGCCGCCGTCAACTCCTCCTCCTCGCTGGACTCGGTACCACCCTCCTCCTCCGTCCTTCCTCGACTCGCCGCCGGTCGGCCCCTCCTCGCTCCGCCTTCCTCCTCTGTCCTACTCCCTTCTCCCTCCTCGAGTCGCCCCTCCTTCTCCCTCCTCCCTGCTACATTTTGATTTAGTAGGCTAGTTCATATGCAACAGTTTGATTTAGTTGATATGATTTAGTTGATTTAGTAGGCTAGTTGATTTAGTTGATTTAGAACATTTTGATTTAGTTGATTTAGTAAACTAGTTGATTTAGTAGATTTAGTAGGCTAGTTGATTTAGAACATTTTGATTTAGTTGATTTAGTATGCTAGTGGATTTAGTAGGCTAGTTGATTTAGTATGCACCATTTTATTATTATTTTTTCTGTACATGGATAGGTAGATGCTTTTGTTTTTTTGTAATAAATTACTTTTGGCAAAATGTAGGTGCCAATTTAGTTAAATTTGCCACTTGTTTTTTAATCAATTATCTTAGGCAATAGGGGCCAAAATAGATGAAATGTCTTGGTAGGTGGTACCCTTATTTGGTACCCTTATACTTGTCCATAAAATTTCTTCTCGCGGAAGAACCAAAAATATCACAGGCTACTGTTTTTCTTTCCTGTGAAGTGGATCGTTAATCCTTTCCTCATATTGCTTTAGGAAAATGGCGCCGACACCACCACCACTATGTTGACTGTGCAAGTCAATGTGCGCCAGCAGCCTTGCAACTGGCAAGCTATTTGGCATCTACTTCTAGCCGAGTTTTCGTCATGCGGCGGTAAGAAATTAGATGAAATGTAACAACTATTTTATTTTTAGTGTTGGTATTACAGCATTGTGTCATTTTTCTTTTTTTACACAGATCTTCCCATGCAATGTGAGGTTGAAATTCAACAAGCTGACAGGAGACACTATGACATTTGAGGCTCCTAGGGGCCGTACACTATGGAGGTCGAGAAAGGACACAATATGTCGCAGATTGGAGGAGATGGATGGGGCCGTTTCCTCGCCCACATGCATCTTACTGGTGGTGAGTTGATTAGCTTCTCCTTCAGAGCAGAAAGACCCAAACTGGCTGTCATTTATCTCAGCCTGGTGGAAGATGATGAAGATGCCGAAGATGATGAAGATGACGAAGATGATGAAGATAATGAGGACCCACTCGATGAAGATGATGAGAACCCACTTCATGAAGCCATTGTATCTCAAAGAATGAGGCTGAGCGAGGAGGAGGTGTGCAACCTATGGGACATAATTCCGCCACGTGATGACTTTGTCGGGGTGCCATTTGTGACCCGTCTGACAAGTACCATGGTCGATCGACATGAAATGGTGTGTTATACTGACTGTAGTAATTTGATGATATATATATATATATGCTTTATTGTTATACTTACAAATGCAAATTATCCGATGATATGCTTAGTGAATCCGATGATATGCTTAGTGTAGAGTCCAATGATATGCTTTGTGGAATCTAGTCGATGATATGCTTTAGTGTAGAGTCTGGTCACATGCTTATTGGTGTAGAATCCAAGGAACTATTAATAGTGTAGATAATCCATATATACTTATTAGTAGAATTCATGATTAATTAGTACAAATGTGTAGTACTGTGTCTTTTGATAGTGTAGAAATCTAGACTTAATAGAAATATATTTGCAAGAGTATGTGCAAAGCTATTTATTAATTTATATGTTTTTCTTATTCAGAAATTGCCAAAGAACCAATCTGTGAGTTGTGGTATCGAGCGTGATGAAGAAGGCTCAGCTGGACTACGCCTTACCGCAAGGGGCTCCATCACCACCTGTACTTACCGCATGGACACAGACGGTCACACACACTTAAACTCGGTTGGGTGGAAGAGATTCCTCGTTCGCAAGAATCTTCGTGTTGGACAGGCCATCCTAATTACTATCAGGAACACCCACCGCCCAGGCTTGAGGATGATGATCGTCGTCGATATCATCTAGAACTATATATGTGTGTGTGGCTATATCATCTAGAACTACATATGATGATTGTCGTCGATATCATCTAGAACTACATATGATGATCGCCGTCGATATCACCTAGTACTGCTTGAGGATGCATGTTGAGTATATATGAAATTGTTATCTAGTACTCCCTCGGTTCCAAATTACTCATCGTGGTTTTAGTTCAAATTTGAACTAAAACCATGACGAGTAATTTGGAACCGAGGGAATACTACCTAGTACCTATAATGCTTTATGGATTTATGAAATTGATATCTAGTACTACCTAGTATCTCGAAATTGCAGTTTATTGAAGCTGAAACAGGGTGGTAATGGTGAAAGATATAGCAGTAGCTCGGGGCTAGGAAATCAATGCAGCTAACAAATAGTAGCACGTTCCGGAAAAGCACTGCTGATATAGTTAATAGTAGTAGCGCGGGTACAGATAGCGCTACTACTAAGAGTTAGCTGTAGCGCCTTATTGGTAGCGTGGCCGCCCGCGCTGCTGATAGCCTCAAAACCCGGGCTACTACTAGGGTTTTCCCTAGTAGTGACTACGCATGTGAGGTGCAAAATATTCAGTTTATGACAGGTGTCTTAGATGAATAAATTGGATTTCTCCAAAGTTGCAGCATTTTAAAGCAAGTCTTAAGCTATCGCTATGTTCTCCTCTTAAGACTTGGGGGATACACGTGATATGCATATAAGGGAGGAACATCTTCAATTTCTCAGTTTTGAGCAAACCAGGTATTATATTATTATCGGAGAAATTTGCAAAGTTTATTTCCTCTAAGCTATTCATAGAAAGGCCCAGTAGCCGACTAAATGATTGTAAGCTATATTTACAAAAGCAAGCACCAAGTCAACATAAGATTGACCAGACGTTAGCAACAATTATGACCCGGTATCATCTGTTTTATAACCCGGCAATTTTGGCAATCATACATCGGCAAGATCTACATCTTCAAGCTGGCTGAAAAGCAGATGAGTATTTCAAGACCAATATTTTTGTCAAACTAGATCATTTGTAACATCCCAAATTTTCAAATTGGAATGTTATACATAGGTCATCCATTCATATCATGTTTTATTGATTTTCCATTCCGTAATCCTCGAAATCCTAAGCAGCTCAAGGACCCTCGGAGAGAGCTGGGCATTTCCCGGTCTTCATATTTGATTCTTTTATCAAATAATGAAAAGAGGATTTGATTTTAATTATTTCTCTCCGAAAAATATTTCACATTAAAAATTAAAGAGAGGAGATAATATGACTTCTCCAAAATAAATGAAATATTGGAGGAAAAATATTAAAATCATTAAATTGATTTTTATTGGATTTTATTCGGATTTTATTTGCATTAGAAAAATTGCATGTTTTTCAAAATTGCATTATAGCGCCAAGAAAATGTTCATCTTGTTCTAAATATTTTATTTAGACGGTGAAAAATTGTTTTGGCATTTTTAGGTTTTTATTTATTTATTTTCTTTTTAGGATTTTATTTCGGTTGGCGAAGTTTAAAAAAAGGGTTCCGCGCCGACTGGGCCTAAGGCCCAGCCGCGCCAGGCCGCCGCCGCCTCCTGCGCGCGCGCGCCGCCGCCGCCGCCACTCGGACCGGAGTCCGAGTTGCACTCCGCCTCCGCCGCGCCTTGCCCCCTCCTCCAAGTCGCCGCCCCCGCCCCTTTATATACGTCACCACCCCCGCCCCCAACACCACCACCGCCGCCGCCGCCGCCAAGCCCCGCCGCCCCGCACCCCGCCCCGCCGGAGCCCCTCGCCGGAGGTAGCCACCGCGCCCCGCCGCCCCGCACCCCGCCCCGCCGGAGCCCCTCGCCGGAGGTAGCCACCGTGCCCCGCCGCCTGTTTTTTTAATAAAAACCGTTCGGTTTTTTTAAAAACCCTAGATCCGTTTTCTTTAGGATTCGCCGGTTTTTCTCGGTTCTTCTAGTTAGCGGATGTTCGTCCGAACGTTCCTTTTAATGAACGGTTCCTCGTCCGTTAGAAACAACTAACGAACGCTCGTTCGTTAGTCTGTTCGTGAGTTTTCTTTTATCGGATTTATTCCACGAATTTTTCTGATCGTGATTTCTGATCCGATCTTAGTTTCTGTTTATCTTTTCGCTCGTTTAACGGTATCAGGCGATTCAAGCGCCTGGAGTTTCGTCTCGAAACCCTCTTTCCGTTTAACCAACTCAAACAAGTTTTTTCTACTATAAAATTTGACCTAGTTTCATATTAGTAAATGAAGCTTCTTTCTTTCGCCGTTTGAGTTTCGTTGCTTCGTTTGATTTGATTCTTTTTGTGAACCGGAGTTCTTAATTTGAACTTTCTGGTCAACCTCTCTTATTTTAGTTTTGCTTGTGCATCGTTGCTTGTTACTTATGTATGTTATTGTTTTCTTGCAATAGAATTCCCGAAGTGCGAAGCGTGTTACTACGAGTCTCTAGGATTCGCGGATCGTCGGCAAGGCAAGTAACACTTTGATCATATCCCATTATTACCCAGTTTTTATGCATTAGTTCCAATCCTCAAACATTGCATGATTAGGATGTCATTAACTTGTGGGTTGGGAAGTAGTTGCTGAGGTAGAACCTATTGCCCTGTTACATTCAAACCCTTGGGAGTTACTTCTACGTATTGCTTATTGCTATGCTATGCTCGTAGACGTGGTTTGGGTTTGAGTGAAATTCATGTCAGATGTGAGATTGTTAATTACTGGTTCAACTTAAGGTGGCAACTTAATCAAACAACTGGGTGGATTGAGGCACCTGGAGAACCCAGTGTTGTCTGTTTTTTTGGAAATCCCGGGGTACGCGTGTGATCTTCCTATGGACCGCCACCCAGGCTCAAAGGGAACTGAGATGATTCATGCTAGAAACTTCCGTGTGCAGCCACAAGCTATTATGGGCTCTAGCATAGTTGAGTAAGTTACGTGAAGCTCTTGAAGAGGTAGATCAGCAGGTAGTGGGTTTTGTAGGTTTGGTATGGTCTACCCGGAGTAGAGAGTTAACGTTTCTGAAAGACTGTGTCTCGGTCATCCGTTTCTCAAACACCATGTAGTGCGAGAAATTCAACGGAGGCGGTCGAGTCTTGTGGGGAAAAGTGCGCAAACCTCTGCAGAGTGTACAATCTAATCATGGTTAGCCGTGTCCCTGGTTATGGACAATTCTTGAGTATCTAGTACTTGGGTTATCTCATGTATCTCACCATGATTAATTAATACTGTTGGGATGTTAATTCACTTTAATTGGGATTGAGTTGGGGATGCCTTCTCAATGATGTTTCAACCACCATGATAGTAAATTAAAATATATTCCGTTGTTGTAGGGAAAAATTGGCTTTTCGCAAAACTACAACCATACAGCTTTCCACCAGCCATATATGCATGTAGTGATAGCATTATTCTGTTTCAGCTCTACTGTGTTATTTTGCTAGCATATTCCATGTGCTGACCCGTTTTCGGGCTGCAACGTATTATGTTGCAGACTTTTCATACAAGGAGTAAGGTTCGTTAGGTCGTTGCCGTGCAGCTCAGCTATGCCGTTGGAGTTGATGGACTCACTTTATCTTCCAAGCCTTCCGCTGTTATCGCATTAGATGGCCTTAAGCCATATTATTGTAATAAGTTCTCTTTGGAGACATTCGATGTAATAGTGTGTGATTGCTATTCTGTTATAAATCCTTTGAGTATTGTGTGTGTCAGCATTACCGATCCAGGGATGACACTGAAGCACAGAGACTTGACCATCTGAGGTCGGGTTGCTACAAGATGGTATCAGAGCACACGCTGAGTGTAGGACACGACCACTAAGATAAACCCTAGGTCACACTTCTCTTCTCATTTCTGACTCCTCTCCATTTTCTACTCTTTAGGATGACGGAGATGAAGAACAAGTTTGCACAACCGGATGAAGACACACCTTTTGGACGCCACTTGAAGGAAGTCACTAGGTACTTGAACATTGGAATACCAAGCTTCACCGGGACGTACAACACCACTTTACCTGAAGAGGAGCGCTGGATGATTCAAGTACAAGTTCCAGGAAGGACGTTCTCGCCAACTTCTAAACCCATAGAATTTTCCTTCGACGCATCAACCTGGAGTTTAGGAAAGAGTATGGCAGTTCACATCACCATGGGACGCATTGGAGAAGTTTACAACAGGGAGCTTAAGGACACTATTTACCAAATATGTGGGCGCTGAGACGAGAAATGGGAAGTAATCAGCACTAAGAAGGATAGATCCATTGCAGCTTTCATCCAGGAGTTAAACCAGCACATTCGACATCAGGAGAACCAGATGTGTGCGGACATGATGGACTTGAAGAAGGCAAAGACTAGGATCATCGAGCTGGAGGAAGAACTCAAGTTTACCCGCGATGGATATGAGGAGGAAATCAAGACCCTACTGGAGAAGAATGACGACTTAGTCAAGAAGATCGGAGTATTCATGGGAGGACCAACACCAATAGAAGAAGAAGAAGAACCCTAGGAAATACGCCCCGAGGACTACATCATCATCGACGACACCGACTCCGACCCTAGTGATGATGACTTTGAAGACGAAGCTGGAGCAGACATCATGGAGTCTTCCACCGATCAAAATTTCTAGATGACTACCATATATTAGTAGTATTTCCGCCATGTATATAGTAGTAGTGAGCACTTTTGCGATAGTTCTAGACCGTTTGTATGCCCTTGCTTGATTGATTGAGTGAAATGATTGTGTTTGTCTCATGTGCATATGGGTAGTGTTCTCTCATTAGACCTCTTCTATTCTAAATCTCTTCCATCTAAAACCCTCAGATGCCTCCGAGACGTGACACCGGTTTTGCCTTTCCGCCGGAGCTCACCCAGTTGATCCAGCAGCAGAATGCGTTGATGAAATTGCTAGTTCAAAACCAGGGCAACAACAACAACAACAACCCACTGCTAGTGGACAACCTAGCCCATTTTCTAAGGTTACAGCCGCCGGTGTTTTCCAGTAGCACCGAGCCTATAGTTTCTGATGATTGGCTACGCCGAATTGGAAGGGAGTTGAACACCGCAGGTTGCACAGATGTTGAGAAGGTGCGCTTTGCCGCACATCAATTGGATGGACCAGCAGCCTCATGGTGGGAGAATTACACAGCCACTTTTCCTATAGACAATGTCACTTGGGACCAGTTTCAGCAAGCTTTCCGCACAGCCCATGTCTCCACTGGAGCTATGCAAATGAAGAAGCGGGAATTCTGCAACTTACGCCAGGGGAACCGTACTGTGGCTCAGTACGTGGATGAGTTTAGCAAGTTATCTCGCTACGCCCCTGATGATGTGGCCACAGATGCCGCGAAGCAGGATAAGTTTATGGAAGGGCTGAATGATGAGATGAGCATGCAGTTGATGGTAGCAACCTTCAACAACTACCAGGAGTTGGTAGATAAGGCTCTTATGATTAAAGGGAAACAGCAGCAGATTGAGAGCCGCAAGAGAAAGTATGGACAAGGGAAGTATAACTCAGGAGCTCAGTAGAAGCCTCGCCTAACCCCGAACAAGGGAGGACTTGTTCACAACCATGGAGGTCACAACCACACTGGAGGAGGATCACATAACCACAGTGGTGCTAAGAATGGGAATGGGGACAGAGCTAACAACAATCAAAACCGCTCCAACCCGTCCACTCCCGCCAAAAGAGACTTAAGTCAGGTTACCTATTTTAAGTGCGGGAAGACAGGGCACTATACCAATGATTGCCCCGAAGGAAGGAATGGAAACGGAAATGGAAGCACTGGGAAGAAGCCCAATCCATTCAACAAAGGACAAGTGAACCACGTTAACGTGGAGGAGGTTGAAGAGCAGCCGGACGCAGTAATAGGTAAGTTTTTGGTTAAGTCATTTACCACTCTTGTTCTTTTCGATACTGGTGCATCGCATTCATACATATCAAGGGGATTCGTGGATAAGTTTAAACTACCAACCCAAACCCTTAGGACCCCTCTTTTAGTGAGTTCACCCAGAGAAGAGTATATGGCTAGCCGATGGTGTGACCAGATACCCTTAACCATTGGTACACATGTTTTTCCGTCTGACCTAATTATCTTAGAGTCACAAGGATTGGATGTGATATTGGGTATGGACTGGATGTCAAAGTTTGGAGGAAGCATTGACTGTGCTAGTAAGTCGATTTATCTCACCACCCTGGAAGGAAAAAGGATTAAGTATGTATCTAGGCATGTGCCTAGGAGGAGTCAAGTGAATGCCCTTACGGGAGTTGTTCAGGAGGAAATGCCTGTAGTGAAGGATTACCCGGATGTTTTCCCAGAGGAGTTACTAGGCATGCCACCAGACAGAGATATTGAGTTTTTGATAGAGCTGTTACCAGGAACAGGACCAATATCCAAGAGACCCTATCGGATGCCCGCAAATGATCTGGAAGAAATTAAGAAACAGATCAAGGAGTTATTGGAGAAAGGATATATCCGAAGAAGTTCATCACCTTGGGGAGCCCCAGTACTTTTGGTTGAGAAGAAGGATAAATCCCTGAGGATGGTTGTTGATTATCGAGCATTGAATGAAGTGACGATTAAGAACAAGTACCCAATGCCGATGATCAACGATCTGTTTGATCAGTTGCAAGGAGCTAAAGTGTTTTCGAAGATCGATTTGCGATCGGGGTATCATCAGTTGAAGATACGAGAGAAGGACATACCAAAGATGGCGTTCACAACGCGATATGGATTATACGAGTACACGGTCATGTCGTTTGTACTGACTAACGCCCCTGCCTATTTCATGAGCATGATGAACAAGGTGTTCATGGAGTATTTGGACAAGTTTGTTGTGGTGTTTATTGATGATATCATGGTATACTCGAAGAACGAGGAGGAGCACAAAGAGCATTTACGTTTAGTTCTCGAGAAGCTCAGGAAACACCAGTTGTATGCTAAGTTTAGCAAATGCGAGTTTTGGCTGAAGGAAGTCGGATTCCTTGGACATGTTATATCAGGAGAAGGTATAGCAGTAGACCCCAGCAAGGTTCAGTCAGTCACTGAATGGTTGGCACCCACCTCAGTTAGCGAGATCCGCAGTTTTCTTGGACTCGCAGGATACTACCGGAGATTCATTGAGAATTTTTCCAAGATTGCAAAACCAATGACTGAACTGTTGAAGAAGGATACCAAGTTTAAATGGACAAAAGATTGTGAAGCAAGTTTTCAGGAGTTGAAGAAACGTTTGACTACAGCCCCAGTGCTAGTACTACCAGATATACATAAGGAATTCCAAGTGTATTGCGACGCCTCTCGCTTAGGACTTGGATGTGTGCTTATGTAGGATGGAAGAGTTGTTTCGTATGCCTCACGACAACTAAAACCTCATGAGTTGAATTATGCCACGCATGATTTGGAGCTAGTAGCTGTAGTGCATGCGTTGAAGACTTGGAGACATTACCTTATTGGAAACCGTTGTGATGTGTACACGAATCACAAGAGTTTGAAGTACATCTTCACCCAGTAGGAGCTGAACCTTAGGCAGAGGAGATGGTTGGAGCTTATAAAGGATTATGACATGAAGCTACACTATCATCCAGGAAAGGCCAATGTCGTAGCAGACGCATTGAGTCGGAAGAGTTATGCTAATACCCTTGAAAGTAAAGGACTGCCGAAGGAATTAGCAAAGGACATCATGGAACTTCGGTTAGAGATTGTACCTAGAAGGTTCATTGCCACAATGGAGGTTCAGTTGACATTGCTGGACAAGATTCGGGAAGCTCAGAAAGATGATAAAGAGATTGCCGAGATAAAGGAGAAGATGTGCAAAGGAAAGGCCAAAGGTTTTCGTGAGGATGAGCACGATACCCTATGGTTTGAGGACCGAGTTTATGTGCCCAACAACCGGGAGATCAGGAAGTTAATACTTCAAGGGGCCCATGACTCACCATACTCGATACACCCCGGAAACACCAAGATGTATTTGGATTTGAAGGAATGTTTCTGGTGGACTGGTATGAAGAAGGATATTGCCGAGTATGTAGCCGTATGTGATGTATGTCAGGGAGTTAAGGCAGAACATCAGAAGCCAGCAGGATTGTTACAGCCTATGCCGATACCCGAATGGAAGTGGGATAAACTTGGCATGGACTTTATCACCGGATTACCCAGGACTAAAGCAGGATATGATTCCATATGGGTAGTAGTTGATCGTTTGACCAAAGTAGCTCACTTCATCCCAGTGAAAACCACCTATACAAGTGCAAAGTTGGCCAAGATCTATATGTCCAAAATCGTATGTCTGCATGGAGTTCCGAGGACCATTGTATCGGATCGAGGAACACAGTTTACTTCAAAGTTTTAGCATCAGTTACACCAGACTTTGGGAACGAGATTGGAGTTCAGTAAAACGTTTCACCCGCAGACAGATGGACAGACTGAGAGAGTCAATCAAATTTTGGAGGACATGTTGAGAGCCTGTGCGCTAGATTATGGATCCAGTTGGGATGACAATTTGCCGTATGCAAAGTTCTCATACAATAATAGCTACCAAGCCAACTTGAAGATGGCACCGTTTGAAGCCCTGTATGGACGCAGGTGCAGAACACCGTTGATGTGGGATGAGGTAGGAGACCGACAGTTGTTTGGACCAGACTTGATTAAAGAATCTGAGGAGAAGGTAAAACTGATCCGACACCGACTGAAGATTGCTCAGTCCAGGCAGAAGAGTTATGCAGACTCAAAACGCCAGGAGGTAACGTACGAAATTGGAGACAGAGCATATCTGCGAGTATCGCCCTTGCGAGGAGTGAAACATTTTAGAGTTAAAGGAAAGTTAGCCCCGAGATTTGTAGGACCGTATCACATTTTGGAACGGATGGGAGAAGTCGCCTACAAGTTGGAGCTACCTGAGGGATTGTCAGGAGTCCACGATGTGTTCCACGTTTCACAGCTGAAGAAGTGTCATGCTGAGATGGCGGAAATACCATTAAGAGATACAGTACCCTTGGAGGCGATTCAGTTGGATAGTGATTTGACTTACGAGGAGAAGCCAGTTAAGATTCTTGAGTTTACCAGCAGAGTCACCCACAGTAAGGTTATCAAGTTTTGTAAAGTTTAGTGGAGCCACCATACCAAGGATGAAGCTACCTGGGAATGAGAGCATGATCTCCGCAAGGACCACCCATACCTATTTTCTAGCCAACCCGAATCTCGAGGGCGAGATTCATCTTAAGGGGGGTAGGTTTGTAACATCCCAAAATTTCAATTTGGAATGTTATACATAGATCATCCATGCATAGCATGTTTTATTGCTTTTCCGTTCCGTAATCCTCGAAATCCTAAGTAGCTCAAGGACCCTCGGAGAGAGTTGGGGATTTCCCGGTCTTCATATTTGATTATTTTATCAAATAATGAAAAGAGGATTTGATTTTAATTATTTCTCTTCGAAAAATATTTCACATTAAAAATTAAAGAGAGGAGATAATATGACTTCACCAAAATAAATGAAATATTGGAGGAAAAATATTAAAATTATTAAATTGATTTTTATTGGATTTTATTTGGATTTTATTTGCATTAGAAAAATTGCATGTTTTTCAAAATTGCATTTTACGGCCAAGAAAATGTTCATCTTGTTCTAAATATTTTATTTAGACGGTGAAGAATTGTTTTGGCATTTTTAGGTTTTTATTATTTTTTTCTTTTTAGGATTTTATCTCGGTTGGCGAAGTTTAAAAAAAACAAAAAAAGGGTTCGGCGCCGACTGGGCCTAAGGCCCAGCCGCGCCAGGCCGCCGCCGCCTCCTGTGCGCGCGCGCCGCCGCCGCCGCCACTCGGACCGGAGTCCGAGTTGGACTCGGCCTCCGCCGCGCCTTGCCCCTCCTCCAAGTCGCCGCCCCCGCCCCTTTATATACGTCACCACCCCCGCCCCCAACACTACCACCACCGCCGCCTAGCCCCGCCGCCCCTGCCGCGCGCAGCCGCCGCCGCCAAGCCCTGCCGCCCCGCGATCCGCCGCCCCGCACCCCGCCCCGATGGAGCCCCTCGCCGGAGGTAGCCACCGCGCCCCGCCACCGGTTTTTTATAAAAACCGTTTGGTTTTTTTGAAAACCCTAGATACGTTTTTTTCGGATTCGCCGGTTTTTCTCGGTTCTTCTAGTTAGCGGACGTTCGTCCGAACGTTCGTTTTAACAAATGGTTCCTCGCCCGTTAGAAAAAACTAACGAACGCTCGTTCATTAGTCTGTTCGTGAGTTTTCTTTTATCGGATTTATTCCCTCGAATTTTTCTGATCATGATTTCTGATCCGATCTTAGTTTCTGTTTATCTTTTCGCTCGTTTAACGGAATCAGACGATTCAAGCGCCTAGAGTTTCGTCTCGAAACCCTCTTTCCGTTTAACCAACTCAAACAAGTTTTTGCTACTGTAAAATTTGACCTAGTTTCAGATTAGTAAACGAAGCTTCTTTCTTTCGCCGTTTGAGTTTCATTGCTTCGTTTGATTTGATTCTTTTTGCGAACCGGAGTTCTTAATTTGAACTTTCTGGTCAACCTCTCTTATTTGAGTTTTGCTTGTGCATCGTTGCTTGTTACTTATGTATGTTATTGTTTGCTTGTGATAGAATTCCCGGAGTGCGAAGCGTGTTACTACGAGTCTCTAGGATTCGTGGATCGTCAGCAAGGCAAGTAACACTTTGATCATATCCCATTATTACCCAGTTTGTATGCATTAGTTCCAATCCTCAAACATTGCATGATTAGGATGTCATTAACTTGTGGGTTGGGAAGTAGTTGCTGAGGTAGAACCTATTGCCCTGTTACATTCAAACCCTTGGGAGTTACTTCTACGTATTGCTTATTGCTATGCTATGCTCGTAGATGTGGTTTGGGTTTGAGTGAAATTCATGTCAGATGTGAGATTGTTAATTAATGGTTCAACTTAAGGTGGCAACTTAATCAAACAACTGGGTGGATTGAGGCACCTGGAGAACCCAGTGTTGTCTGTTTTTTTGGAAATCCCGGGGTACGCGTGTGATCTTCCTATGGACCGCCACCCAGGCTCAAAGGGAACTGAGATGATTCATGCTAGAAACTTCCGTGTGCAGCCACAAGCTATTATGGGCTCTAGCATAGTTGAGTAAGTTACGTGAAGCTCTTGAAGACGTAGATCAGCAGGTAGTGGGTTTTGTAGGTTTGGTATGGTCTACCCGGAGTAGAGAGTTAACGTTTCTGAAAGACTGTGTCTCGGTCATCCATTTCTCAAACACCATGTAGTGCGAGAAATTCAATGGAGGCGATCGAGTCTTGTGGGGAAAAGTGCGCAAACCTCTCCAGAGTATACAATCTAATCATGATTAGCCGTGTCCCCGGTTATGGACAATTCTTGAGTATCTAGTACTTGGGTTATCACATGTATCTCACCATGCTTAATTAATACTGTTGGGTTGTTAATTCACTTTAATTGGGATTGAGTTGGGGATACCTTCTCAATGATGTTTCAACCACCATGATAGTAAATTAAAATCTATTCCGTTGTTGTAGGGAAAAATTGGCTTTTCGCAAAACTACAACCATACAGCTTTCCACCAGCCATATATGCATGTAGTGATAGCATTATTCTGTTTCTGCTCTACTGTGTTATTTTTCCAGCATATTCCTTGTGCTGACCCGTTTTTGGACTGCAACGTATTATGTTGCAGACTTTTCAGACGAGGATTAAGGTTCGTTAGGTCGTTGCCGTGCAGCTCAGCTATGCCGTTGGAGTTGATGGACTCACTTTATCTTCCAAGCCTTCCGCTGTTATCGCATTAGATGGCCTTAAGCCATATTATTGTAATAAGTTCTCTTTGGAGACATTCGATGTAATAGTGTGTGATTGCTACTCTGTTATAAATCCTTCGAGTACTGTGTGTGTCAGCATTATCGATCCAGGGATGACACTGAAGCACAGAGACTTGACCATTTGAGGTCGGGTCGCTACATCATAGGAAGCCGAATCAAATAGATTATTCTTTATAATATTTTTTCAAAAGAAACCAATGTCAGCAAATTGATTTTTAAGCTGGCCTATTGACCCTAAATTTTCAGAAGAAGTACCCGGATCTTTTGCATTGGCAAAGTTTGAACATATCTGTTAAAGGAGATTTTATATGACATTATGGACACGTATCAAGAAGGAAATGACAAGGATTTAAGGATGATCAGGTGCCAATTCGGAAAACCTTTATCCCGGAGCACAACCTGTCATATTTGTTCTTGTGTTTATTTTTTGTAGGATCAGTTTAACATGAATAAATCCAAATTAAACTGGGGGCTAATGTCGGGGATATACCCCATGGTGTAACCCGGCCGGAGATATGACCCGGCTGCGACTTAGCGCTTCATCGGTAACCCGCCTGAAGACTGGCGAATCACTTATGACCCGACCGGGCCTAGAGACTCATTAATTACTTGGCAGGCGGGTCAGAGGAGTGACAAGACCCGATGGCCCAGAAGGCCAACTCATGTTATGTTAGGCCAGCTTAAGAGGATAGGCATAAGGAGTATTCCCTTACAAAGGAAGCAAGACTAGGATTCCACGTGTAATAGAATAGTCCTAGTTCTACTAGGACTCCACATGTAACCCTCCCCTCCAACTTATATAAGGAGGGACAGGGCACCCCAAGAGGGACAAGTTTTCACAAGTTTAGACAAATAAGTTAATAGATCTCAAGATAGAGGTAGCGAAAGAGCACCCTTGTAATCGTGAGCATCATCATCAATATCAATGAAGCGGGATGTAGGCTTTTACCTCCACCGTGAGGGGCCGAACCTGGGTAAAACCTCGCGTCTCTCATCCCACTCAACCCCTCTCAAGCTACCACATAGATGCATTGACCACACGACTAAGTCCTCACACTAAGGACATCTGCCGAGACAAAACCACGACAAATACCACAACTCAAATCAAAACAAAGGATTGGGCTTCCCAAATAAGCCGAAAACAAATACATAACCCCACATGCATTTGTTGGAAGGAAAATCCTTGGTAACTACTTGAATTCCCACCTAAGAACTCCTGAAACTCTCGGTTATGCAATCTGGTACAACAAGTACAAGGAGCAAATATCATCACACAACTCCTAGCAGAATTCTACGCTCTAAATGTACCGTCTCCTCAACACATAACCAAGAACCTTGGAAACTGTGTACCTCAGACCTTTGAAAAACATCTAATATACTAGTTATGGAAATACATCTGATCGCTCTCCCTAGTACTGGGTGGTTCTAAACTACTCTCACCACAAGGAGTATAGAAGCGTTTTCGATGTCGGTGTCCTCTGATATTCCAGAACTAAAATGATAAGCACTGTGACAAAAACACCTTGGAGCTCAACTCCTTGGGACACTTCCATAGCCTCTAAATGATAGGAGGCACCAATAACAGAGTTCACGTCATAATGATGTCAAACCGATTCCTACAATACCCGCATGATCCTAAAAAAATTGAGTGGGAAGAGTAATGGAATAAAAACACCTATGTCACAATTCCTCACCAAAGCGACTAAGGGGATAAGCAGCAAAAATAATTCCTACTATCTGATATATAGCTAGACTCAAAATAGGTTTTTTTCTAGATACAACAACGGCAATGGTTCGATCAATCAAGGGGCTCCTGCGGTCGGTAAGACTCTGATACCAACTTGTAGCGCCCAAGATGCGATTCTATCCCAATCATGTTATGAGTTCATGATTGGGGCTCAAACGCATTTCGAGCGCATAGCAAGGTGGATATCATTACAACATACCATGTACTAAATAGATGAGAATACAAGGTAAAGGCTTACACTCGCCACAAGCTACACCATGAATACAATAGTACATCTATACATAGCCATCATCATATACAAGAGCAAGATCTGGCTACGGATGAAATCAAATGAAAAAGAAGAACAACATACACCCTGCTAATCCCAGGCACCCAACCCGGAACTTATCCCTTGATCGAAGAAGAAGCAGAAGAACTCCAAAACAAGCAACCATCGCTCTCAGGTCAGATCATCGCATTACCTATACCTGCAACTATTGTTGTAGTAATCTGTGAGCAACAAGGACTCAGCAATCCCATTACCATGGGTATCAAGACTAACAAAACTTAATGGGTATGGAATGTATAAGTGGTGATGTTGTAGCAAGCACTAAGCATTTGTATGGTGGCTAACTTATGAGTACAAGAATAAGAAGAGAAACTACGCATAACGGTTGCAATCTATTAATGATCAAGAAGTGATCCTGATCTACTTACGATTCACTCATAACCCCACAATGTTCTTCTCTCGAACCACACTTGAAAAGAGACGGTCACGGTTACACACGTGGTTGGTATATTTTTAATTCGGACATAGTGTCAAGTTCTCTACAACCGTATATTATAAATTTCCAATCTGCCACATAATCGGGGGCACAGCTCTCGAAAAGAATAAACCATGTAGGGGTGTCCCAACTTAGTCCATCATAAACTCTCACAATTTGCGGAGGTAAATCTCCATCTCGGGACAACCCAATCAAGCTTGGAATCCCAGTGCACAAGACATTTCGACAACGGTAAAACAAAACCAGCAAGACCTCCCAATGTGCCGACACCTTGATAGGAGCCGCGCATATCTCGCCTCAGGCCATGATCGGATGGGACAAGCTATGAGTAAAACCAATCCTCAAGTTTTCTCGTAGTGGCCCCGCAGGCTGCCCGGTTTGGACAAGCACTCATGAGGAGGACTGGCCCAAATTGTTGATTAATTATCCTTAGGTGCTAGCTGGTCCCTGTGCAAGTTTTAGTTGTTATTAGGCAAATGGTATAACCAAAGTTGGGCCTTGCTGGAAGAGTTTAGTCAAAGCAAACCGTCAAGGGGGTCAAATAAACCCTGACCATGTTAGGAACACAAATCAAGGAACATAACACCGGTATGACGAAAACTAAGACAGCAAGAGTGCAACAAAACACCAAGCAAAAGGCTAATCCATCCACCCATTACCAAGTATACTAGACCGTGACGGTGCGCGTTGCCGCGCCCGTCCATTTTTACAATAGAATGATAGTGAATTCAGAAATATATGGATACATAGAAATGTATGTTATTATGTGTTAATCAAAAGTAACCACAAATCTTAAGTAGAAGGGTAACTTGTTTTTACCAATCACCATGATATGGGTATGTACACTCTTGATGTCAGAACGGTAAAATGGCATAACAGCTATGTTAATTAGTTAACTACGAAAATCTAATGGATCATCTTTTTCTGAAGATCTGGAACTTATGGTTACTTCATGATCACCCTAAGTCGCATCGCCGTGAAAATTTCTGGAAACAAAATAGCTTAGCAACACAGAAGCACATAGCGATGATGGTCATAAATAGCATGTTGTAATTGTTGCTACGTGCTGTAGGCGAGCATCACATTTGTTAAAATTAGATATTATACATAGCTAGGCGCACGGAAGAAACATAAATAACAAAAATGGAAGTAATAACATTACGGAATCAAAAAATATGTGAGGATTGATATATACCTCCTAATAGCATATATCAGTCATATGATCAGTTCACATTTCAGTTAGAAAAAAGTGCAATGTATCCTTGAATATTGACATGAATTTGCGTAACATGCGGATCACTACAATACATTACACTAACTATGAGCATATAAACATATAGTCCATCTAAGAAGACAGGGCCTTCTATGCATGTCTCAAATTATGGCACTGCAGTGCTATCAAGCAGAATGAAAACTTGTAAAATCCACCTGCATGGGTGAGAGAGTTAGGGAATATGGCACACGAGACTGAGAAAAATATTTTTCTTTATTTAATTTATTTTGATTCCATCTTAGATGCTAATACACAACTAAAACTATAAATCAATAATTCAAAAAATTCAAAAATTCACAAAAAAAGAACAAATCAGGCCAAATAAGGTAAGTGTGCATCATTTTAGTAACATATAAGTCTGAGTAACATTACCATTAGTTAATATGCTTATGCTATTTGTCCCAATAATAAATCATATGGGTCCAGAGATAAACAAATTTATATTTTACTTCTTCAGCAAGCGCATAGTTGTATTAGAATTTTGTATAGGAAGAGCCAAAGACATCGTAGAAAACTTTCTTTTCTTGTTGTAGAGGACAACAATGGTGGAATCATATGAAACAAAGACTGCTATAGTCCTATGGACAAGTATGTAGTAACCAAAGGGACTGTTATGAGACAAAGATTTATTAATACATAGCAAATATGTTGAATGTTTTTAATAGTTTGTTGTGGTCCTTCATTTTTTTACTTGATCCAACTATCTTGTAAAATCTATACGTTGTTTTTACTCTTCATAACTACACAAACACAAACACAATCTGTTACAAATTTAATCAAAATGATAGAATCAGCATGGCATGTCTAATTTCTGGTATCATTTTGTGAGGATAAAATAAGAGATTGCTGCCCCTAGCTAATTCCATCTATATCAAGAAATTACTGCAGCCTAAATCCTAGTGCGGACTAATATTATCACATAGAATAAATTAACGAAGGGCCGACTAACCAAAAATTTTCCTTCCCATTGTCACTGTCGTCGGGCTTCGATGGCCGGGCTCGACCATCAGTGCGATATAGCAAGCATGGTACTGTATGTCGATATGTATCAAATTGGCAAGCAATGCATCAAAACCAACCTGTGCTGACTTGTTTACTATTTTCAGCTTCCTCTCAGCTCCGACCATAAATTCACAAGGTACCCATATATAGATGCATAATAATAGAAAAAACTTTATAAGTTTAATAATCTGACAACTTACTGACAAAATTAAAATCCTCTATATTTCATGGTGTAACTTTCAGCAGGGCAAGCGTCAAAATGGATTTATTGACATCAAATTGCAGGAAAAGAACATTATAGGCTGAGATAAGGAACTCATTTTTCGTGCTGTGCAATTTGTTAAATGAATGGCAGGATAAAGAATATGTTAGACGCACTAAAACCAGTAGAATTACACATACAGGTAGCATGGGCTCCATCGTCCAGTTCTCCTTCCCCATTCCCCTCCATACTTCCGCAGATCCTTCACCGGTGGGCATGGTTGACATTCATCTTCCCCCCTTCTCCAAGTGTCCCCTCCTTCCTACCTACCCTCTTTCCCCAACTCTGCATCGAGTTACAGATTTTTTTTCTTTAGTGATGCTATTCTTTGCACCCCCAAAATTAAAGCAGGTTCTCTGGATTAATCGACTGAACTTCGGTTTCACTAGGTTGGCTTATTCTGCTGCATAAGAAGTTTTGTGAAAGTGATCTGATAGGCATAATGTGTTCATATCCAGAATGTGATGTGGAGGCATCAGCACCTTGAACAATATTCCTGTTTCGTTTGTGCATTTTTAACTTGCTAACTAACCTGCTACATATATAGGGCAAAAACAACAGGCAGTACTGCAATTATTTCAATCAATCATAGAGAGTGGCATCATATTGTACGAATAGAAAGGTAAATATAATATGCATAGATAGTTAGATGGCGCACAAGTTAAATGAGGCATAACAGCATATGAGGATACTCATACTAACCTGTCCGTTGACCACTGGATATTGGTAGATTCAGCTGCAAGAAAGAAAGAAATCCATTTTTTTTCTCTTTCCTTTTTTGCGGGGAGAAATCCGTCCTCTAGAGATCCTGCAATCATTTCGAATTATGAGCCAAAGAACAAATTCATAAAAGGGATAACATTTCAGCAGATTGCAAAAACTCAGATGATTACCCTAAGTGCACTGTGCACTTGGTCAAAGAATAATGCGAGCAGCAAGGGATAATCTGTAGATGTCTCTAAACTATTATAGAAAAAATTCGACAAAAACATTGAATTTAAAATCAGCACATCATATTCTAAATGGGTAATCCCTAAACCGTTTAATCCAGCATAATGAGCTAACCTACCAGAACGTACCTGCGTTGTTTGTGAACAGAAAGAACAACATCAATGAAACAAATTTTGAAAATGGATGAAGAATTGGGGGAAGAGGGGGTGGGGGTGGGGGGTAGGAAGGAGGGGGGATTAGAATAACTTAGAGACCTAAGCATCACCAATCTCTGTCACAGAATGGTTTGGGGAAGGAGCAGGAAGGAGCAGCGGCCAGGTTGGGATTATATGGGCGCCTGTGACTTAAAGATAAATATGAATGGACAAACGAAACTGACCTGTTTTTATGGCCATTAACCAATCAATCAATCACTGGCGATAGAACTCCAATCGACATACTACTATTCGTCGTTACTGCATTGTCCCGTCGCGCTGTGCAAGTGCGACCGAGCGGACACCGTGCCATCGCCCGTCAAGGCCGTTCGTCGCGTCGGTCAGATCACAGCGCGGTGGCCATGGGAGTCGTCTCTCCCGCATCGATCGGAGCCCAACATGGTCGCGAAGACCGAGGAGCCGCCACGCGAATGAGGAAGGCTGCGACCTTGTGATTGTGAACCAAACGAGGGTTGCGAGTCATGTATTTTTTTCCCTTCAGCTTTTTTTAGACAACTTTTTTCCCTTGATTTTTTTAGACAACCTCACGAAGCTTTATTAATTTTCCCTTCAGCTGCACCTGCACGGATGGGAGGCTGCTAGAAGCCCATTAAGGCCAATTTAACGACAGAGGCCCAAAAAAGTGACCGGAGAAGCGGCCCAGGACGATTAGCGCTCAACTGTAGCGAACGAGGCGAGCGTGCATGCGATCCCAGGCCAATCTGACGGCCGAAAATGGTAACAAGTGACGATCCGACGACTCTGAACGTTGATGGTCTGGGAGGGCTCGAAAGTTGCATAGTTATAATGATTCTAAATAGATGCATTAATTAAATAACAGATATTGTGATATCCCATGATATCCATGTCCCAACATGGAACAACCTCAAACTGCACCTGCAACTAGCAACGCTATAAGAGGGGCTAAGCAAAGTGGTAACATGGCCAAACAACGGTTTGCTGGGATGGTAGAAAGGTTAGAGGCTTATCATGACACTTTGGGAGTCTTGATAAACAAGTGGTAGGTAGCGCGACATAGCGATAGCATCGAGATAACTAGCAAGCAAAGATAGTAGCGGTATTCAAGGTAATGGTCATCTTTCCTGAAATCCCACTAGGAAGAAGACTGAATCCATGATGTAGACGAATCAACGTAGTCGAATTAATCCTCACAATCGCAACGTTACCGGAACTATCAAGAAGAAGCAACACTAGAAAGAAGAAACAACATGGTAAACCAACAAGCATAATCATGGCATGATGCACAATCAAGTATGATGGATGTCCGGTTTAATGAGTCATGGAATGGCAAAGTGCAACAAACAATACTACAAATTAAGTGGAGCTCAATATGCAATGAGTTACATATTGACGAAACACCACATGCGAATTATTTAGTGCGCTCTCGTTTATGAAAAAGACAAGCTTAAATATTGGTTAACATGGCAAGACGTGAAGCATAACTAAACTAACTATTTAGGCAAGTTTAAATGAGGCCAAAAATAACAAACTACAATTATGGAAAATCCCCACATGCATATTTCAAATTTGGTATTGTTCTACCCTATACATAATTTTAGAGTTGTTAAACATGCAAAGTAATGCCACCATGTTAAACTATGCACTTTTCTAACCCATTTACATATAAAGTTTATTTAATTCGGAGCTATGATTATTTAGTTATGAAATAAATCATTTCAACATCTCATTGATGCAAATTAATGCAAATCAATTTTTAACATTTTTAACATGGATGAAAGTTGCAAATTATGAAAGTACATGAAATTCTAAGCATTTTACATATAAAGTTTGTTTAATTACAATGCACGGATTATGAGTTATTAATGCATGAACATGGAGGGTTTTTTTTCTGTAACGCAAGTTTTCTCTGGATAATTACTAAAATCGCTGGACAGAAAAAAGACAGAATGGGCCAAAACTGCACTTGGGCCGATAGTGCAAAGGTAGCCGCAGCAGTGGCTCACCATGGGCTGAGGCCCGGTCGGAGCAGAGGAGGCTGACTGGGCTGGCGACGCTGCGGCCCAGGTCGCGGGTTAACGTGGTCAGCAGGATGTGGTCAATGCACGCAGTCGTGTGAGCGCGGGGGGGGGGGGGGGGGGGGGGGGGGGGGGCGATGCAGAGGACGCCCGCAGAAGCAGGGCTCGAGCACGAGCTCGCAGGCAACGGGGAGATGGTGCAAGGCAGGGCTCCGGCGGCGTAGTCAACGGGCAAGAGAGGCCGCCGACCAACAGGGATGGCCGGAGAAGGTCCCGTGGAGGTGGTCGGCGCTGTAACAGGGAACATCGACAGAGGGGGTCGGGTGAGATAGCGGAAGACTCACCGAAGAAGAGAAAGGGGAAGGGAGAAGGGGCGGTGAGGAAGACCTGCTAGTGCTGCTCATCGGTAGGAGGACGGCGAGGGCGGAGCAAGGCGGCGGCGTGGGCGACGAGGTGGAGGTTGGGGACGACTCGTTCTGGCCAGAGACAAGGCCATGGGCGGCGCTGTTCGGGACTATCGCTACTTCTTGCGGGGTGCTCGGGGCAGGGGCTTTAGGACGGCCATGTCAGTTCCGGTCAGCGGCAAGAGATCAGGCCATAGGGAGAGGCAGGGGCAACAAGAAAAAACAGGGGGAGTGGGAGAAGAGGAGCGACAAGGAGGTCCTGGCCTGATGATAGCGGGGCTGCTGCTAGCTCTTGGTGAGCGGCTGGTCTAGCAGCTCAGCTGCAGGGGAGCGGGGATCGATCTAGGAGTGAGCGGGGCTCCTCCTCGAGCGGGGATGCTCGGCAAGAAGAGGGAGGCGGCACTGAGAGCCGGGTGGCTAGGTCGGGAGACTAGGAGAAGGTTGGTGGCGACGGATCTGGAAGCTATGGGTGATTGGAGGGTTTGGATCAGGGGCAATCCGGAGGTGGAAGGAGATAGGATGACTGGCGGCGGTGGGACTTGGTGGCGGAGGAGGAGGTTGGTACAGGCCATGAGCAGCGGTGCGGTTGACCCGCGACGAGGCTTGCGAGGCGAGCAAGGATCGAGAGGAGTGGAGTGCTTCAGGAGGAAGGGAAGGTGGATTTGGCTGGGAAAGTGAGGAGGATTTGGGATGAGCGGCAGCGGCGACGAGACAGGTTCCTAGGATCTAGGTTTGGATAAAATTGGTAGGTCTTTGTCTGCTATTTATAACATAGACAGATTGGGGGAGTGGTTTGGAGCCATATGATCCAAACCGATCGGCCATGTTCGACCGGTTCGGGTCCGGGGGGAGTTTCAGACACGCACATGAAGGGGTATGTGTACTATGGAGAAAGACTTTGGTTTAGGCAAGAGAGAAAACAAAAAACAATGTTGCAAGTGTGGTTGATCTCAGAATGACCAATCATGACAAGGGAGAGATGTGACAATGACGAATAGATGCAAGTTTGGAAAATGATGACAAAAGAGTGCCGGTGCAATGCGAATGATGCGATGAAGATTGCAACAAAAAAACAACACATGGCGATAACGGAATAAATGGAAGGCATCTGGAGCGTCGGTTTTGGCGCGTCACACTAATCTTGGCCTGATCTATATATCAGTGACAGAAAAGGACAAGACACACATTTTTCACTAAGTATAAATGATGGTTTCTTGTCATCCAACAATATTATCACTTTGGAATACTTTTTATAACAATTCATATTATTGCTAGGTTACTTCATGCTTACCCTTGTGGTTTACCGAACCACTCTTACGAGAGAGTAAATAGTGTACGAGGTGCTCGACCGCGAGAGTAAAACCCAACAGAACCTCGCCGACCTTGACGTGTGGCTATAGGAGGAAATACCGATGGCCGCAGCCAAAGCGTGTGACTTCTACCACCATTTTTAAAGCACGTGAGATCCCCCGGTGTTCTAGGGCCCCTTTGACTCATAGGGATCCTATTAGTAGCTAGTAAATGTAATGGGATCCCTTCAATTAAAAATTTACAAAAAATATGGGATCCTTTAGTTAAGTAGCTATATGTTCAAAACTACTTGGCGGACTAAGCTGAAACTTTCCCACTTCGTGCAATATGTCTATGTAGAAATACCAGAATTTTTTATGGTTTTTTGGAGAAACTTGAATTTTTGGTTCGTTTTACAAAATGGTTGTGACGCCCGGGTAATCATGCTACAGTAATTTCACGCTAATGATGCCACGTCACCTCGGTTACTGTTATTAATCTCGCAATGGTTCAAAAACGGTTCGAATTTAAATTTAAAATCAAGTCAAACGATTAAAGTTTTCAAAAGTCAAAACTAAAATGTTCTTAATGTGACAAATAAATCATGAATATTATTGGTGGAGTAAAAACATCTTTATAAAATATTTAAATACCCTTAAGTGATTAAAACAACATCAAAACAATTAGTTATACTCCTAAAATAGTTTATCAAATACTAAACTATTTTTATTCTGAGGTAAAACTCCTTAGAACAGTGGATTAATTTGACACACTATTTTTGGAGCTATTTTCATATTTTACTAAACCAAAAATATAGTACAACTAAAATAAAAGAGAAATGAATAAAAGGTAAATAAAATAAAATAAAGAGAAAGCATTCACCCCCGGGGCTCCGGCCCAGCAGGCCACCGGCCCAACTGGGCCACGACCCACCAGGCCGGCCCAACCGGCCACCCTCACTCCCCATATCCCCCCACCACCAAACCCTAACCCACCCCGTCGCCCCACTCCCCCCACGACGCCACCTCTCCCACCTCCCGATCCAGATTGGATCGGGATCGAACCACCCCACCTCCCTGACGACGCCCGCCGCCGCCGGACCTCCACCACGTCTAACGCCGCCCCTGCCTCCTCCCAGGCCCCCCGCCACTCGACTGGATCGGGGAGGGGCCAAATCCCGCGCCGGCCGAACGCACCTCGACGCCGGCGCCCATCCCCTGCGTCTTCGCCCGTCGTCACCGGCCTGCCTCCCCATCGCCGCCTCATCTCCGACCCCCGCCCCACGCCCCACTGCCCGGTGCCCTGCAACCCCTTGTGAGGCCCCCCTCCTTCCCCTTTTCCCCGCAGCCACCGCCGTGCGCTCGCGCTCCGCCACGCCGTGGCTCCGCTCACCGCGGCCCCGCTCCTCCTCCGCGTGCGTGCTCGCGCTCGCCGCGCGCAGACCACGTTCGCCCGTGCCCTGCCTTGATGAGGCCTCGTTGGCCGCGTCCCGGATACGCCCTGTGCGTGCGCCGCCCGCGCCTTGCCTCCCTCCCGCATGCGTGTTGCTGCTTCTGTCGCGCGCCCGCCTGCCTTTGGCCGCGGCCACCCATGCCGTCCGCACGCCCAGCTGCCTCCCCTGCCGCCCTGCCCTGCACCGCCCGTTCCCCTGGCCGCAGCTGTCGGCGGCCACTTGGCCGGAGGTTGCCACCGGCGGTGGCTGTGGCCTCGTCCCCTTCCGGGCGGTAGCCCGCTAACCCGAACCCGCTGTGGCCCTTTGGCCCAATGACAGTGGGCCCCTGCCCAAGAATGTTTATTAAAAAAAGGGAAATTATAAATAAATAAAATATTAATTAATTAATTAAGTTAATTAATTATAATTAGAATAACCTAATCACTAATTAACCTAATTAACTGTTAGTTAATTAAAACAGAGTATGACGAACGGGACCCACCTGTCAGGTTGACCAAGTCAACTACTGACGTCATGCTGGTCATGATGACGTCAGCAGACACTATTCTGGATAATGTTGATTAAATTAATTAATTAAATACTTAAAATGTTTTAAATCTTTTAAAATCAATATAAAATAAACCGTAGCTCGGATGGAAAAACTTTGTACATGAAAGTTGCTCAGAACGACGAGACGAATTCGGATACGCAGCCCGTTCGTCCGCCATGCGTCCCTAGCATAGTGAACCTGCAACATTTCACCTCCGGTTCATCTGTCCGAAAACGCGGAACCCCGGGGATACTTTCCCGGATGTTTCCCCCCTTCGCCGATATCACCTATCCCTGCGTTAGGTCACCCTAGCAACGTATTGCCGCGTCTTGCTTTGTGTTACATTTGATTGCTCTGTTATTTATTTTGTTCCCCCTCCGTTACTTCTTTCCGGTAGACTACGAGACTGACGCTGCTGCTGGTACCCCGATCGACTACGGTGTTGACGACCCCTCCTTGTCTGAGCAACCAGGCAAGCCCCCCCCCTTTGATCACCAGATATCGCCTACTCATCTCTATACTGCTTGCATTAGAGTAGTGTAGCATGTTACTGCTTCCCGTTAATCCTATACTGATGCATAGCCTGTCCTTGCTACTACTGTTGTTACCTTTACCTGCAATCCTAATGCTTAGTATAGGATGCTAGTTTATCATCAGTGGCCCTACATCCTTGTCCGTCTGCCATGCTATACTATCGGGCCGTGATCACTCGGGAGTTGATCACGGGTATATACTATATACTTTATACATGATACATGTGGTGACTAAAGACGGGTCAGCTTGAGGAGCACCCGCGAGTGGATCTTTGAGGCGGAGCGACAGGGCAGGTTCCGACCACCTAGGAGAGAGGTGGGCCTGGCCCTGGTCGACGTTCGCGGATACTTAACACGCTTAACGAGATCTGGGTATTTGATCTGAGTTTGGCCATTTGGTCTATACGCACTAACCATCTACGCGGGAGTAGTTATGGGTATCCCGGCGTCGTGGTATCAGCCGAAGCCTTCGTGACGTCAGCGACTGAGTGGCGCGCGCCGGATTGGAACGTAAGCCTGCTCTTGTATTAAGGGGGCTAGTTCTGCTTCCGGCCGCGTACGCAACATGCAGGTGTGCTAAGGGCGATGGGCCCAGACCCCTGTGCGCTTAGGTTTAGACCGGCGTGCTGACCTCTCTGTTGTGCCTAGGTGGGGCTGCGACGTGTTGATCTTCCGAGGCCGGGCATGACCCAGGAAAGTGTGTCCGGCCAAATGGGATCGAGCGTGTTGGGGAATGTGGTGCACCCCTGCAGGGAAGTTAATCTATTCGAATAGCCGTGATCTTCGGTAACAGGACGATTTGGAGTTGTACCTTGACCTTATGACAACTAGAACCGGATACTTAATAAAACACACCCTTCCAAGTGCCAGATACAACCGGTGGTCGCTCTCTCACAGGGCGACGAGGGGAGGACCATCGGTTAGGATTATGCTATACGATGCTGCTTGGAGGTCTTCAGTCTACTCTCTTCTACATGCTGCAAGACGGAGGCTGCCAGAAGCGTAGTCTTCGAAAGGACTAGCTATCCCCCTCTTATTCCGGCATTCTGCAGTTCAGTCCACATATGATAGCCTTATTCCAGTTGATACCAATGCATACATATGTAGTGTAGCTCCTTGCTTGCGAGTACTTTGGATGAGTACTCACGGTTGCTTTCTCCCTCTTTTCCCCGTATCCCTTCTACCTGGTTGTCGCAACCAGATGTTGGAGCCCAGGATCCAGACGCCACCGTCGATGATGACTCCTACACCGGAGGTGCCTACTACTACGTGATGCCCGCTGGCGACGACCAGGAGTAGTTAGGAGGATCCCAGGCAGGAGGCAGGCGCCTCTTTCGATCTGTATCCCAGTTTGTGCTAGCCTTCTTAAGGCAACCTTGTTTAACTTATGTCTGTACTCAGATATTGTTGCTTCCGCTGACTCGTCTATGATCGAGCTCTTGTATTCGAGCCCTCGAGGCCCCTGGCTTGTAATATGATGCTTGTATGACTTATTTTATTTGTAGAGTTGTGTTGTGATATCTTCCCGTGAGTCCCTGATCTTGATCGTACACGTTTGCGTGTATGATTAGTGTACGACTGAATCGGGGGCGTCACAATGGTCCCATATGTAGGCCACAAGGGGGGGGGCTATTTCTAAGTAAGACGTGTCTTCAAATTTTTTGAAACCATGTGAGATTTTTATGAAAAATTAAAGTGCTAATATTAGGATACCATGCAAAGTTGGAAAAATATTTGATAATGTTTAGATATTCTATAGTTTTTCCACTTAAATAGCTATCAAAATGCTAAACAGAGATTGTTGCAAAAAATGGTAATTTTGACTAACATTAGTTCTTAGTTCTTACAAATGTTTAATAAAGTAGTACTAAAAATTTGAAATGGAAACGAGCTAAAATGGTCACAACAAAAGGGTTGTGTGCACATTAGTATGGGAAATGGTTCACTAGGTGATCAATCATTCTTCCTCTTATGTGTATTTTTCTCATAGTGTGTTGTGCCAATATACTTGGACTCCCTCGCAATTTTTAGTTATTATTTTTTTACAATGTTTAGATATTTGAATTTTTTTTCCTCTTAAATAGCTCTAGAAATTGTAACTAAAGATTATTACGTCAAATGGTGATTTTAATTCTTATTCATTCTTACAAGTGTTTAGTAAATGTGCGGTAAAATTTCAAAGTGAAAATGAGCTTTGGTCCTAGGTAAAGGGTTGTGTGCATATTTGTATGTGATGTTATGGTAGAATAATTCACTAGGTGTTGAATCATTATTTCTCTTATGTGTATTTTCCTCAGATTTTGGTCAGAGTGTGTCGTGCCAATATTTGGACTCTGTGCCAAATTTTACTTATTTTTGACAATGTTTAAATATTTTATCCTAGTTTCCTCTTATATAGATGTAGAAAATAGTAAATAAATATTATTACATAAAATGGTGATATTATTTCCTATTCATTCTTACAAGTGTTTAGTAAAGTCGTAGTATAAATTCGAAGTGAAAACGAGCTCAAATGGTCATAACAAATGGGTTGCGTGCATATTTGTATGAGAGATAGTTCACTTGGTGATGAAAGCTATGATGAACATTTTTATCATTTACATTTTCAAAAAGGATGTTGAAACCCTAGTCTCTTCGTCATTATGATGCACTTAGTGACCTTTTATTAAAATTGATCTAAGGCGACAAGCCCTAAATCATTAACAAGAAGAGTACAAAACATAGGTAACAATGATTGGACCTTTACAAGATATGAATGCAACACCTATAACTAAGTTGTCCTTTTCTACAACATCTTCAAGAAGGGATATACGCCCTTTCATCGTCATCATCATGTACGGTCAAAGATTGATAGGACGAGGATTTTCATCTCACATACTGAGATCAACCATAAATGGCCAACACTCGGCAAGTAGAAGACGGCTTCAACAAGGTAAAGGGCGCAAGTCCATCACTGTTGAGCCCGAAATGAAGGCTAAGAAAATGAGTTTTCACCTCCGAACCTAAAGTGGCGTTTCAATCACAAACTTAATGGTGGATCTTCTAAAATTCACGCCAGCCAATACTCCATGCTAGGTCAAGCTGATCGCGGGTGGTGGAATGTGCGACCAACATGGGACATGGCATGGTTTTGTTACGACAGATGTGCTCATGAAAGGACTAGGTCTAGAGGCCATCGCAACTAGGTGGTCGCTTGAACGGGGTTGATCAGGAACAAAGGACACAAGTTTACCCAGGTTCGGCCCCTCATGGTGGAGGTAAAGAGCTACTTGCTGCTTGAATGATATTGTTGGAGATCTCGATTACAAGGATGTGGATTTGCTAACCTAGCTCCCAAGAGATTGCAACTTAAGTCTTTTCATCCTAGGAGCTCCCCTTTATATAACAGGTTGGGCCCCTAGGTTTACAATAGAATCCGGGTTATACTATCAGCCTGTGTCTTACTATAATTCTAATCTATTTTGCCTTCCAAGCTAAGGAAATCCCTCCATATGGGCCTTCTCCATAAGTCGGCCCACTTGCTCCTTTATAAGCTGGCCCTCAGACAGGTCATGCTATGGGCCTTCAGGCCTTTCCTTGTCACGCCACAATGACCCGGGGAACAATATGACCCATTGTGCTTTGGGGCCCTTGCCAGGTCATACCTTGAGCCAGGTCTTGGTCATAGGGAACATCCCAAAATTAGCCCCCAGTTTAGCTTGGATTTATCCATGGTAAACTTCACCCTAAAAATAAGGCAACGAAAACAAGACACATGAGGAGTTAAGGGTTGAGTCTGCTTTCCTGAGCCGGCTTCTCCCCATCTATTTGACCTTCATCATTTTTGTTCCAACTTAATAGCTTTGTCGGGTCACGCACTTACTCCACACTTAGTGTTTCTTTTCCATCTCATATTGTGACATAACCCCACTAGTGTTCCAAAATCCACGCGTGACATCATAACGGATCTTTGAATGGATTTGTATTGCCTTGTCAGGCGTCAGAATTGAGGAGCCTTTTTGCCACAATCGATTGCGCCCCCTAGGTTTTCGCACTTGTCATTTCGGGTTCTCCCTCTTTATAAATAGTGTGGTACACCCCTTGCTCAATTTTATCTATCTTGCCTCCTTCCCTTCTTCTTCCTCTTGCATACAAGATATTGTGCTGCCTCGAGCTCGCCTCTCCATCAAGTCAGCGACCCTACTAGCGAGGACGCCATCGCCCGAGCTCATCCAAGACGCCACAACTGTGTTGTTAATCTTCAGCGGCTTCGACCTCCTTTTCACAAATCTGTGAGCACTCCATTACTCTTTCATGTTATTGCAGTCCATCCAAAGCTCCTTGGGGTTCATCTGAGTTCATCTCAAAAGGGTCGTAGATCCAATCTAGCAGCAAACAGCCACCCGTAGGGCATTTAGCCACTGTTGCGATGTAGTTCGTCTCATTTTTTATCCCCTTTTTCACGTTCAATAGACCCCACTGTTTCTTATTTGCCTTTCTCCATAACTTTGGTTTTTAATTTTATTTTTTGAGGAATTTCTAGATCCACGGACATAGCTAACTTTGAACATTTCCTGTCTATGATTGCTTTGACCTGGACATCACTTCATCACTTGTCAGATTGTAAACTGCACTGAAGATTTTTGTCAGTTTGAACTGTTGTCGGCTCGTAGATCATATCAGTTCATAGATATTTTTGAGACCTCTACTCTCTTTGATAGTCATAACCCGGGTATTTTTCGTCGGCTTTGTAATTTATCTTGCCATTGCCGTAACCCGAAATACCTTCATAATTTTGCCGTCTTACACTTTGTGTAACTGCTCAGCCGGCTTATATTTTGTTTATAATACTTTGTAGTTGTACCTCCACTACAATTGAACTCATGGCTCCCAAAACAAACAAGGAGGTCAACTGGACCAAATCAAACATGTATGCACTTAGGCTGTAGAATCTAGTGAACTCCGGGTTGCTTGCAACCCTAGGTGAAATTGAATGGTGTGCACGCGATGAAGAAATCCATCCTTAGCCGGGCCAGAATGAGATCATCATATTTGGCGACCAATAGGACATGGGTTTCCATCCTCCAGGATCAAAATTCTTTTGTGATGTACTTTATCACTTCGCCATATGGCATCAAGACCCTAGTCCCAACTCCATTATGAACTTGAGACAATTTAAAAAAAATTGTGAAGTATATCTCCAAAGTAAGCCGTCTGTCAGCCTCTTGCAAGAGTTTTTTCTATCTCAATCATCAAACCGAGTGCAAAGGAGGACCAAGTATAGAACTTGGAGGGGTTACCATCTGAAGTAGAAAAAACTCAGCCTTCCCTGGGGTAAAGCCGGCAAGACATCCTGAAGGATGGCATAAGTTATGGTTTTACTGCAAAGACACTTCAACAACAAACCAACATCAATTGTCGGGTTATCACTTGGATGGGCTTGATGCTTCAACCTTGTTCTCGGGCTTTGCCTCCCAAGTAAAAGGGAAGCATTGCAGACCTTATACTCATGGATAAATGCTTTGACATCTCATAGCCCCACTGGAGTTGATCTGACCCAGTGTTGGATGAGCTGGCGAATCCAACCCATCAGCCTGAGGGGCCGGCTCATGCATACCAACATAGGTGAGCCAGAAGATGGACTGCACTTTAGCCGGATCAATTTAACGGTCATCGAGCTTTCAAAATCTACCAAGAAACTCCTTGGTGAGACATGGGAGGCAATTGTTATCGTTCGCCTAGCTCCTTTCTTCGTAGGCAGCCTGGCACCTCCGGTGAGTCGCCTTTTTTTCATTTATCCTGGATATATAATCTTATAGCTCTGGATGGTGGAAAACTAAACCTCAATTTCCAACTCCTCCCAAGGATTCCGACGGAGAAGAGCCAGATAATGAGGAAGATTCTAAGGTAGAACTCGACTCACTTGTTCTTCTTTTTAATGAACTTGCTGACACCCCCTCTCCTCGGGAGCAAGTTGAAACCACTCGAGCCGACGAAGCTGAGGTAATCCTATCTCCCGACTTGGAACTGATTGTCCCAAATAAAAAGGGATGGACGATTTCAAAGGTACCATTTTCACATCAAAATGCTCATTAGACCTACAATTTCTTTTGAAGAAAACTCAGTACGCCCGTACCTCGAAGCGGAAGACATGAAGGGATTTTGGAGAATTGGCAGAAGGCTTACCAAATGCACCGGCTAGACATAAGGCATGAATTGAGGTGCCACACATCCCAACTTCTTCATGCCCTTGAGCCGGCCAACTCAAAGAGCCTCTCCATCCATCTGATCTAGACTACCAGCTGACGTCCCCATCATCTGATGAGTCCAGAACTACCCAAGTAACGACTTTAGTCATCAACCGCAAGTAAATATTTCAAACACATATTAATTATTTTTGTGCTTGTCTTCTTATCTGCCACCTCTTTATGTGACCTCACTACTAAAGCTTTTGCTAAGAGCAAACCTGGTGGGTCAACTTCTGCTATAGTGGTGACTAAAGTTCCTTCTGAGGGCATGTTGCCAAACAACTCGGAGATCCAGGACAAGCCGGATGACATGGACAAGCCATCTGGCAAAGATGAGCCTGTTGATGAAGATGAGTCGACTCACCAAAACGACCTAGCGAGTCCTGCTTATGTGTTCACTCCTGTAAGAGAAAATCCAGAAGATAACCCAGCGGACATTGAGCCGGTGACCAAGACACAAGATGATGTGGTCGTTACTGGTGAACACCAAGGCCCGGCTCTTGAGACTTCGACAGCCTTGGCTAAAATGATAACAAAAAATGAGCTACCAAGTAAAGAGAAAGGGAAAGTCAGCCTTTAGTTTCAATCCTTTGAAGATCTGGATGTAGGATCCCTGCATCAAGGATATCTAACCTGGCTGTCGGAGAGCCGAGATATGGAAATTACTATGGTCAACACTCTAAAGCAAAAATATGAGGTATGCCTCATTGTTTTTCTTCCTTATGTATATAAATGTAGCCCATGAGTCTTATGTAGAGAATGTAATGATATGCTTGAGACTTGCTTTCATGAAAATTTGGAGGAAAAATCCAGATTAAGGTTGTTGACACGTCATTGCCATGGTGCAACCATAGCCCCCAAGGGCCGACTCATTATGCAATAATGAGCTGGGACATGTATAAGTATGAATTTATGAATTTGAGCAATATGTAGCCCCCAAGTGCCGGCTCATCATTGTGTGATGGGTCGGGTCTTCAAATATATGTGGATATAGAATGACAATGCATCATCCCCCAAGTGTCATGTTGAGTGCTTGCAGCTACATGAGACTTGACATAACAATAGTATGAAACTGACTGGTGTAGCCCCAAAGTGCTGGGTCGACCACCCGCGGTGACTCCGCACTTCTTCATAGGATGTAAAACTTTAACTGTGTAGCCCCCAAGGGCCGGGTTGTTCGCCAGAGGCGACCCGGGACTATCACTAATATGCCTAACCTTGTCAATTTTAAATGCAGGATATGCTGAACCAGGCCGAGTCACAAGCTGCTGGCTTACAGAAAGAACTGAAGAAAGAGAAAAAAACTTCGAAAAAGGCACAAAACCTTTGTTCCGATTTCCACAAGTTGTTGCTTCTATGATAGACACCTTGGAAAGACGAAGGTTGCCTTTGATGAAGAGAGAGTTACATTATTCAAGCATGCTAAAGAGGGCGAGTTAAAACTCGAGCCGGTGAATCCACAGCTGGCAACTTTGAAGGGCCAGATTACGAAGATGTGCATATCCATCTTTGGTAAGTATAAGATCTTTCAAGTCGCTAATTATTGCCGGCATAACATGTTTAGCCGGGTCACTAAATGTGTTTATGTGTATGCACAGGCAAGAGACATCATAACATGCTGGAACTCCCTCTGGTCAAGCTGAAAGCTATCTATAAATTCCTTGAGCAGTTGTATGTGGGTGGTGCGAAGTGCATCATGATAGTCAAAAACACCAAGGCCACACCACACTACATCATGGATATGCTCAGAGAACTCTCCACTATGCCATAGGAGATCAAAGAGTTAAAGAGGGCGGCTCGTCATCAAGGGGCCCTTTATTCTCTGGGACGTGCGAAAGCTTATCTCCCAGCGCTGGACCCAGGTCAACTAGTTGACGGATTCCCAGAGTTCAACGTGGATAACAAGCCTTTTATAGAAAAGGACTATCTATGGTGCGTGAAGGAGAACCGGGTGGCGGCGACGAAAATTGCAGAGGAACTAGACGTGACAAAGTTCCAAGTGGGGTATTTGGAAGCCGGCAAATGCATGAGTCTACCCAACCCACAGCCTATGGAGCTAACTCCTCCTCATAAGCAAAACTTCGCTCTTGATGTCAACACTTCAACTATGATGACGAATAATTCAATTTTTGAAGTTTTATGATCAATTCGCTGGGTGCTAGATGACCCCCAGACTAGAGCAGAAGACTTGGTCCATGAAGGTTCAGAAGAGCCGGCAAAGTCTGACCCAGCTGCAACTAACATTGAAGGAAGCCATGGGAATGTCAACCCGGAGAGCTCCGCTGCTAGCTTGCAACAATAAACTTTGCTAATTGTGATACTTGTTGGAAAAACTTACCAAAAATATCCCATATGTGGCTTGTAATAGTTGGGAGAAAAAACTCTGTAATCTATCAATCGCTCCGTGCATTGATTACGTTTAACTATTGATCCCATGATAAGCTCATGAGAAATATATGCTATCATGTCTTTTTGCTCAACCCGGCAATTTTTATGTTATGTCTTTGTGATTGAAATCCTTCATTGTGTTTGTAGAACAACCCGACAAATATATGAGAAATCCATAAGCGATGTAGTATACTACAGAGCACAAGTTGAATTGCTCAAGACCCGACCAATTTCATGATAAGGTATGTACAAAAACTAGAGCCAGTGGCTTTAAGTATAATAGGGCATGAGGTGTGCAATATTCCATGGCCTGTTGATCTCCTCTTCATAGGTACGTGACTTGTTTGCTTCACGAATATCAATAAGATAATGTGACCTGTTGTGTAGATTATTGCTGATGACGAAGGGTCCTTCCCATGGAGGTGAAAGCTTATGCACACATGTCTGTTCTTGTATCAGATGGAGCACTAAGTCACCTTCCTGGAAGGTACGACTTCTGACTCTACGGCTATAATAGCGATGTAGGTCTTGTTGATATATAGTTCATCGAGACGCTGCAAGATTGCATTCTTCTTCCAAACCATCCAGGGAGTCTTGTCGAGCAATCTCATTATCTGCTACAAAGTATGCTGCTTCCCGGGGGGAGTCATGACGAATATCGCTTGGAAGTATGGCTACTGCACCATAGACCAGGAAGAATGATGTGTAGCCAGTTGACCTGTTGCGAGTAGTCCGTATGCTCCATAACATAGTTGGAAGTTCCTCGACCCAGCAACCAGGGGTACATTCAAGGGGCACCATAAGCCTTGGCTTAATACCGTGCAATAATTCTTCATTAGCATGCTATTCCTGTACATTGGAATGTGGATGTGCCACCAAAGCTAGATCAAGCCAAATACATTCTCTCTAACAAAACCGCTTCATAGCTCACTTCGACAGATTGGTGCCATTATCAGTAATGATGTTGTGTGGGTATCCAAAGCAAAAGATTAGTTTCTTTAGGAATTTAACTGTTGTTCCATCACAATTGTTGATCAGCTCTGCTTCAACCCACTCGGTGAATTTATCGACTACAACCAAGAGGTGAGTCTTTTTATCCTTTGATGGTTTAAAAGGACCAACCATATCAAGTCCCCATACCACAAAGGACCAAGTGATTGGGATCATCCGCAGTTCCTAAGCTGGCACTTGAGCTTGATGTGTAGATTTCTGGCAGCCATCACACTTGCCAACCATATCCTCTATGTCTGTGTGGGCTGTAAGCCAGTAGTAACCATGCCGGGAAGCTTTCACCACAAAACACCGTGAGCCGGATGATGCCTGCAATCACGAGAATGAATCTCATTGAGAATTTCACGGCCTTCCACAGGAGAAACACAATGTTGAAAGATGCTTGCAATACTTCTCTTGTGTAACTCGCCATTGACGATGGTCATGGACTTGGATCGCCTGATAATCTGTCGGGCGATGATTTAAGGGAGCTCACCACGAGTGAGATAACCTAGATAAGGAATAGTCCAGTCCAGTATTGCACGGATAGCAACCACCAACTGTGCTTCCCGGTCAGGAATAGAGATGTATTCCTTTGTTGGCAGCTTCACTGATAGATTATGCAGAACATTGAGGAAAACATTTGGAGGGACTATCTTCCGTTGAGATCCCAGACGAGACAATTCATCTGCGGCCTCGTGTTGCTGGCTATCAATGTGATCGACATGATATCCCTTGAAATGTCTTGCGATGACTATCATAGCATGATTGCAAGCCGTCATGAGGGGGTCTTTGGAGTCAGAAGTCCTAGAAACATGTTGAGGGACCAAATCTGAGTCACCCAGACACTTGACCTGGCTGAGGTTCATCTCCTTGGCCATACGGAGACCATGAAGCAAAGCTTCATAGTCAGCTGCATTGTTAGTAGAGGGAAACATGAGCCTCAAAACATAACAAAACTATCACCTCTTGGAGATGTTATGACGAATCCAACCCCCGAGCCTTCCAATTGTCTGGATCCATCAAAGTGTAGTGTCCAATATGTATTGTCCGACTTATCTCCAGGGACTTGCAAGTTAGTCCAATCATTGATGAAATCAACCAAAGCTTGAGATTTGATTGTTCTCCGCGG
The DNA here is from genome assembly GCF_056163025.1 of Triticum urartu. Classification (NCBI taxonomy): domain Eukaryota; kingdom Viridiplantae; phylum Streptophyta; class Magnoliopsida; order Poales; family Poaceae; genus Triticum; species Triticum urartu. Next base: position 345,506,618 of record NC_141876.1, on the reverse strand, counting down.
CACATAGTTTGGATGATTTGGGCCAAGCTCCATAGCCTACTTTGCAACCCGGCCTGTGGCTTTCCTGTTCTGAACGATATCTCCCAGAGGTGCGGAACTGACCACGGTGAAAGGGATGTTCTTGGAAATAGTGCTTCAGTTTTCGACTTGCCATGAAGACACCAAAAACCAGCTTCTGCCAATGTGGGTAGTGCTATTTTCACTCTGTCAATACTTCACTGACATAATAGACTGGCCACTGGGATGGATATTCCTTCCCCTCCTCTTGGAGTTCAACAACAACTAGCACACTCAATTCTTTGTTACTGGTAACTATGTACAGGAACATCGACTCTTTGTCCTGAGGAGCGGCAAGGACGGGTGGTTCTGACAAATGTTTCTTGAGGAGCTCAAAGGCTTTATCTGCTTCATCGCCCGAGGCAAAATTATCAGATTTCTTGAGCAACTGCTACAAAGGGATAGACTTCTCCCCAAGCCAGCTAATAAACCAACTCAAAGCCACCACACGACCAGTCAATTTCTAAACAGCATTGATGTTGTGTCGGCTTGGCCAGGGTGGTGATGGCTTTGATTTTCTCTAGGTTGGCTTTGATTCACCGTTCAAACACCAGAAAACCTAGTAGTTTGCCTACAAGAACTCTGAACACACATTTTGCCATGTTAAGCTTCATCTAATAGACTCAGAGATTGTCGAAAGTCTCTTTGAGATCATCGAGTGAGGTCTCTTTCTTGTGAGGTTTGACCATGATGTCATCAACATAAGCGTGGACATTGCGGACGATCTATTTGTGAAAAAAATTGGACACGGTGCTGGTAAGTTGCACCTGCACTTTTAAGTCCAAACGACATAGAGGTATAGCAAAAAACTCCAAATGTTGTGATGAAAGTTGTTTTCTCTTGGTCCTCTTCCACCATCTTGACCTGATAATAGCCAGAGTAAGCATCCAAGAAACATAGGCACTCACAACCAGCAGTGGAGTCAACAATCTGATCAATGCGAGGAAGAGCAAATGGATCCTTGGGACAAGCACTATTCAGGTCTGCATAGTCGACACACATCCAACAAGTACCATTTTTCTTCAGAACAAGCACTAGGTTAGCCAACCACTCGAGATGAAAAACTTCAACAATGAACGCGGCAGCCAGGAGCCGAGCTACTTCTTTGCCTACGGCCTTGTGCCCGTTGACACCAGATTTTAGCACGGTCAAGAACTCAATTAAGATGGCCTCAAATGGAGAAGTGGTCTACATGAAAAGTTCTATATTATCGACATGAATATCTTTGAAGTTTGGGCCATCGCCATCCGATCTCATCTTAAGGGCCGAAACTATGTTCAAAGTACTAGATTTGTATTCAGAATATTGTTCGGCCAATTAAGCATACAAGATAGTCGCGTATGAGAAACGTTTCTACACGGATTTTCTTCGTGTCATCGAAACAATAGATTTTGATATAAAAAACTTCTCAATCGAAGTTCGTATGCAAAAGTTAGAGCTAAAACAGTGTGCTGCAGAAGTCTACCCTGGAAGTTCCGCGCAAAATTTCCAGGGAGGTTCCGGGCTTAACAGAAAATTTCCACACGGTGCGCCCCGAAAACTGGAATTTCATCATTATTTGAAGATTTGCAGGCCCAAGTTCAACCTCAACATGACCTTGGATGAAAACATGATCAACTGAAGAGGTTTTCTCCATTGCAAGACCTACAACTTGGTTTTTGGACCATTGTGATCCAAAGCCTTATGCGACCTGGAGGAGCGGTGTAAGAGGGCTACTTGATGTAATTTTTGCCCAGAAGATTCGAGCCGACTGGAAGTTTCGGCCCCCCTAGTCTGAGTTAGGTTAACTTTTGATGTTTTGGACGGGATTTGAGTCCTTCTCTTGTACGGAAAGTCCAACCGCCTCATGTATATGTAAGAGGTGACGGTTGATTGAATAACAACACACAATCGCAACACATCTATTACTTTTTCCATCTAATTTTGTTCCTCCCACGTTTTTGCTCCCTCGTTCTTGGTCGCTCTTCGTGTTAGAGAGCTACGAATCCCGAGGCTCTAGGGGCGGCTTGACTGACCTAGTGTCGGGGTACACAAATAGGGGTGTATGTTTCCCCTGACTTGTACACGGACAGCAGGCCTCCGACCCGGCAGCACCAAGCACCCAAAGCAAGACCAAGCCAGAGAAGTGGCTCTTTGAGAGATCAAAAGGCGGATCAAGAAGACCAAAAAAGCCACGGGAACAAGATATCACTTTGGGAAAGCCTCCCTTGTCGAGCAAGCAAGCCTGGTCAGGTCGAGTCCGCCCCAAGGACAAGTCCCAAGATTCCCTGGCAGGCTTGCCGGGGCCGCCAAGGGCAAAGCTTCCCGCCAAGACTTCACCACTCCACCTCACTTGTCAATGCGGTGTCGAGCCACCGAGATTATTAAGTGGCTTCTACTAAGCACATGGCCACCATTTGGAGGGAAGGTTACCTCTATATGACACCTATCTAGAGGCGTGTCAAGCAGATAAGCAGGAGATGATTAAAGCGGCGCGGGAGGCTTGCCGGGTTGTATCCTCAGCATGACAACTAGCAGTGCATTTAATTCACATTGTCCTAACTACCAGAGTTAGGTATGATAGCACTGTTAGCCATCTAATCACTAGATACTAACTGTTTTCCCACTATGGTTATTGATGTCTACTACGCAACCTTCTTCTTGTAGACTCGTGTTGGGCCTCCAACCGTAGAGTTTTGTAGGATAGTAGCAAATTTCCCTCAAGTGGACGACCTAAGGTTTATCAATCTATGGGAGGCATAGGATGAAGATGGTCTCTCTCAAACAACCCTGCAACCAAATAACGAAGAGTCTCTTGTGTCCGCAACACACCAATACAATGGTAAATTGTATAGGTGCACTAGTTCAGCGAAGAGATGGTGATACAAGTGTAATATGGATGGTAGGTATAGATTTTTGTAATCTGAAAATATAAAAACAGCCAGGTAACTAGTAACAAAAGTGAGCGAAAACGGGATTGCGATGCTTGGAAACAAGGCCTAGGGTTCATACTTTCACTAGTGCAAGTTCTCTCAACAATGATAACATAATTAAATCATATGGCAATCCCTCAACGTGCGACAAAAGTCACTCCAAAGTTCCTATTGTGGAGAACATAAGATGAAATTGCTTGTAGGGTACGAAACCACCTCAAAGTTATTCTTTGCGATCAATCCATTGAGCTATTCCTATAAGTGTCACAAACAGCCCTAGAGTTCGTGGTAAAATAACACCATATGATACACATCAATCAACCCTAATATCACCTAGATACTCCAATGTCACCACAAGTTTCCGTGGGTAAATTATATGATATGCATCAAATAACTTCAGATTCATAATATTCGATCCAACACAAAGAACCTCAAAGAGTGCCCCAAGATTCCTACCGGAGAAATAAGGACGAAAACGTGCATCAACCCCTATGCATATATTACCCCAATGTCACCTCGGGAATCCGCGAGTTGAGTGCCAAAACATACATCAAGTGAATCAATAGAACACCTGATTGTCACCACGGGTATCCCACGCAAGACATACATCAAGTGTTCTCAAATCCATAATAGTATTCAATCTGATAATAGTGAAACCTCAATGGTAAAACTCAATTGATCGCAAGAAGGTAGAGGGGGAGAAACACCATATGATCCAACTATAGTAACAAAGCTCGTGGTACATCAAGATTGTGCCAAATCAACAACACGAGAGAGAGAGATCAAACACATAGCTACTGGTACATACCCTCAGCCTCGAGGGTGAACTACTCCCTCATCATCATGGAGACCGCCGAGACGATGAAGATGGCCACAGGTGATGGTTTCCCCCTCCGGAAGGGTGCCGGAACGGGCTCCCGATTGGTCTTTCGTGGCTACAAAGGCTTGCGATGGAGGAACTCCCGATATAGGTTTCCTTCTAGGGGTTTCATGATTTATAGGAATTTTTTGTGTCGGTTTCACATCAAGGGGGTCCACGAGGCAGCGGCAAGACAGGAGGGCGCGCCGTCCACCCTTGTCGTTGCTTCGGGACTCTTCTAGCCCAACTCTTGTTCTTCGAGGGCTTCTTCTGGTCCATAAAAAATAACCGTAAATTTCAGCTAGTTTGGACTCGTTTGCTATTCCTTTTCTGTAAAACTAAAAACAAGGAAAAACAGAAACTAGCACTGGCTCTAGGTTAATAAGTTAGTCCCAAAAATAATATAAAATAGCATATTAAAGCATATAGAACATCCAAAATAGATAATATAATACCATGGAACAATCAAAAATTATAGATACGTTGGAGACGTATCAAGCATCCCCAAGCTATTCCTGCTCGTCCTCGAGTAGGTAAATGATAAAAACAGAATGTTTTATGTGGAATGCTACCTAACATATTGATCCAAGTAATCTGCATTATTTTGGCAAGAATATTCAGATCCATAAGATTCAAAACAAAAGTTTAATATTGACATAAAAACAATAATACTTCAAGCATACTAATAAAGCAATCATGTCTTCTCAAAATAACATGGCCGAAGAGAGTTATCCCTAAAAAATCATATAGTATAGCTATGCTCCATCTTCATCACACAACATATTTAAATCATGCACAACCCCGGTATTGGAGAAGCAATTGTTTCACACTTTAGTATTCTCAAACTTCTTCAACCTTCACACAATACATGAGCGTGAGCCATGGATATAGCACTATAGGTGGAATAGAATATGGTGGTTGTGGAGAAGACAAAAGAAAGGAGATAGTCTCACATCAACTAGGCATACCAACGGGCTATGGAGAAGCCCATCAATAGATATCAATGTGAGTGAGTAGGGATTGCCATGCAATGGATGCACTAGAGCTATAAGTGTATGAAAGCTCAAAAAGAAACTAAGTGGGTACGCATCCAACTCGCTTGCTCACGAAGACCTAGGGAAATTTGAGGAAGCCCATCATTGTAATATACAAGCCAAGTTCTATAATGAAAAATTCCCACTAGTATATGAAAGTGACAACATAGGAGACGCTCTACCATGAAGATCATGGTGCTACTTTGAAGCACAAGTGTGGTAAAAGGATAGTACCATTGCCCCTTCTCTCTTTTTCTCTTTTTTTTGTTTTTTTGGGCTCTCGCTTTTTATGCCTCTTATTTTATTTTATTTTTTTATATTTTTTTCATCCGGAGTCTCATCCCTACTTGTGGGGGAATCATAGTCTCCATCATCCTTTCCTCACATGGGACAATGCTCTAATAATGATGATCATCACACTTTTATTTATTTACAACTCAAGAATTACAACTCAATACTAGAACAAATATATGCCTCTATATGAATGCCTCCGGCGGTGTACCGGGATGTGCCATGCCTCAAGAATGACATTTATAAAAAATATGAACGGTGGCCTTACCACAAATACAATGCCAACTACATGATTATGCAAAGCAATATGACAATGATGGTGCATGTCATAATAAACGGAACGGTGGAAGTTGCATGGCAATATATCTCGGAATGGCTATGGAAATGCCATAATAGGTAGGTATGGTGGCTATTTTGAGGAAGGTATGGTGGGTTTAATGCACCGGCGAAAGTTGTGCGGTACTAGAGAGGCTAGAAATGGTGGAAGGGTGAGAGTGTGTATAATCCATGTACTCAACACTAGTCATAAAGAACTCACATACTTATTGCAAAAGTCTACAAGCCATTGGAACAAAGTACTACACGCATGCCCCTAGGGGAAGGGTTGGTAGGAGTTAAACATCGCATGATCCCGACCTCCACACAAAGGATGACAATCAAAAAATAAATCATGCTCCGACTTCATAACATAATGGTTCACCATACATGCATGCCACGGGAATCACAAACTTTAACACAAGTATTTCTACCAGTCCACAATTACTCACTAGCATGACTCTAATATCACCATCTTTATATCTCAAAACAATCATAAGGTATCAAACTTCACATAGTATTCAATGCACTTTATATGGAAGTTTTTATTATATCCCTCATGGATGCCCATCATATTAGGACTAAATTCATAACCAAAGAAAATTATCATGCTGTTTAGAGACTCTCAGAAGAGTATAAGTGAAGCATGAAAGTTCATCAATTTCTTCAAAATAAAACCACCGCCATACTCTAAAAAGATATAAGTGAAGCACTAGAGCAAATGACAAACTACTCCAAAAGATATAAGTGAAGATCAATGAGTAGTCAAATAATTAAGTAGCTACGTGAAGACTCTATCTCATTCAAGAATTTTGGATCTTAATATTTTATTCAAACAGCAACCAAAACAAAATAAAATGACATTTCAAGAATAGCACATATCATGTGAAGAAGCAAAAACTTAGGTTCAACCAAACTGACCGATCATTGTTGAAGAAGAAAGGTGGGATGCCAACCGGGGCATCCCCAAGCTTAGCTGCTTGAGATTTCTTGAAATATTAATTAGGGATGCCTTGGGCATCCCCAAGCTTGAGCTCGGGTGTCTCCTTAATTCCTCTCATATCATAGTTTCCCGAAATCTTAAAAACATCATGCACATAAAACTCAACAAGAACTCGTGAGATAAGTTAGTATAAATCCATACAAAACCTTATCATTCTCTACTATAGAAAATCATTAAGATTATAATTTGACATTGCGTACTAAATGCCTCTGCATATTTAATACTCCTATCCTCAAATAGAATCATTAAACAAGCAAACATATGCGAACATAACAACAATCTGTCTAAACATAACAGTCTGTAAAGAATGCAAGAGGAACCATACTTCTTTAACTCCAAAAATTATGAAAAATTACCACACTATAGAAAAAAATTACTCATTGTTTAAAGATTTCAATATTTTATCACATTATAGCTATTCATAAATATTTAGACAATGATAGAAAACTTTCTGTTTACAAAACAGCAACATATAGACTTGCAAAATAAGCATGGTAAAGGCTAGTCTTGACCTTTCTATTGAACTAAAAGATGAAAAACATTACTCTAAATAACATCAAGTAAATCCTAATAAAACAAAATGATGCTCCAAGCAAAACACATATCATGTGATGAATAAAAATATAGCCTCAAGTAAATTTACCGATGGATTGAGGACAAAAGAGGGGATGCCATCTGAGGCATCCCCAAGCTTAGTTGCTTGGGTATTCCTTGCATGTTACCTTGGGGTGCCTCGGGAATCCCCAAGATTAGGCTCTTGCCACCCCTTATTCCATAGTCCATTGAAACTTTACCCAAAACTTGAAAACTTCACAACACAAAACTCAAGACAAAACTCGTAAGCTTCATTAGTATAATAAAGTAAATCACCACTTAGGTACTGTTGTAAACTCATTCTAAATTTATATTGGTGTTATATCTACTTTATTCCAACTTCTCCATGGTTCATACCTCCGATACTACCAATAGATTCATTAAAATAAGCAAACAACACAATGAAAATAGAATCTGTCAAAAAACAGAACAGTCTGTAGTAATCTGAAAACTTCGTATACTTTTGTAACTCCAAAAATACTGAACAATTAGTACAATCTATGAAATTTGTATATGAATCTTGTGCAAAAAGAATAAGTGTTTTATCATGCTTCTATAAAAAACGAAAAAATTACTGGGTGCAAAAGTTTCTGTTTTTCAGCAAGATCAAATCAAGTATCACCATAGACCATCCCAAAGGTCTTACTTGGCACTTTATTGAAACAAAGGCTATAAAACATGATTAATACATTATCCTAATCATGTTAACACAAAAACAATTGGGGTAAATATTGGGTTGTCTCCCAACAAGCGCTTTTATTTAATGCCTTTCTAGCTAGGCATGATGATTTCAAGGGTGCACACATAAAAGATAAGAATTGGAACATAATGGGAGCAACATGAAGCATATGACTAGCACATTAAATCTAACCCATTTCCTATGCATAAGTATTTTGTGAGAAAATAATTTATGGGAGCAAGAATCAACTAGCATAGGAAGGGAAAACAAGCAAAACTTCAAAACTTTCAACACATAGAGAGGAAACTTAATATTATTGCAATATGTAAAAGCAAATGTTCCTATCTCATAATAATTTTCAGTAGAATCATGAATGAATTCAACAATATAAATATCACATAAAGCATTATTTTCATGATTCATAAGCACATAAATTTTATTACTCTCCACATAAGCAAATTTATTCTCATCACTAGTAGTGGAAGTAAACTCAACAAAATAACTATCATGTGAGGCATAATCCAATTGAAAATTAAAATCATGATGACAAGCTTCATGGTTATGATTATTCTTTATAGCATACATATCATCACAATAATCATCATAGATAGAAACTTTGTTCTCATAATCAATTGGAACCTCTTCCAAAATAGTGGATTCAACACTAAATAAATTCATGACCTCTCCAAATCCACTTTCATCATTATAAGAATATTAAACACCCTCCAAAATAGTGGGATAATTATTATCTAAAGTTGACACTCTTCCAAACCCACTTTCATAAATATTGCAATCATCGTAAATAGGAGGCATGCTATCATCATAATAAATTTTCTCAACGAAACTTGGGGGACTAAAAATATCATCTTCATAAAACATAGCATCCCCAAGCTTATGGCTTTGCATATCATTAGCATCATATGTATCCAAAGAATTCATACTAACAACATTGCAATCATGCTCGTCAATCAAAGATTTAGTGCCAAACATTTCTATTAACTTCTTCTTCAAACACTTGAGCACAATTTTCCTTTCCATCATTTTCAAGAATGACAATAAAAGATGAAGCATATGAGGCAACCTCAGTTCCATTTTTTGTAATTTTATTTTATAGACTAAACTAGTGATAAAACAAGAATCTAAAAGATCCAATTGCAAGATATAAAGATATACCTTCAAGCACTAATCTCCCTGGCAATGGCGCCAGAAAAGAGCTTGATGTCTACTACGCAACCTTCTTCTTGTAGACTCGTGTTGGGCCTCCAAGCGCAGAGTTTTGTAGGACAGTAGCAAATTTCCCTCAAGTGGATGACCTAAGGTTTATAAATCCATGGGAGGCGTAGGATGAAGATGGTCTCTCTCAAACAAGCCGACAAGCAAATAGCGAAGAGTCTCTTGTGTCCCCAACACACCCAATACAATGGTAAATTGTATAGGTGCACTAGTTCGGCGAAGAGATGGTGATACAAGTACAATATGGATCGTAGATATAGGTTTTTGTAATTTGAAAATATAAAAATAGCAAGGTAACTAGTAACAAAATTAAGCGAAAATGGTATTTCAATGCTTGGAAACAAGACCTAGGGTTCATACTTTTACTAGTGCAAGTTCTCTCAACAATGATAACATAATGAAATCATATGGCAATCCCTCAATGTGTGACAAAAGTCACTCCAAAGTTCCTATCGCGGAGAACATAAGATGAAATTGCTTGTAGGGTACGAAACCACCTCAAAGTTATTCTTTCCAATCAATCCATTGATCTATTCCTATAAGTGTCACAAACAGCCCTAGAGTTCGTGGTAAAATAACACCATATGATACACATCAATCAACCCTAATGTCACCTAGATACTCCAATGTCACCAATAGTATCCGTGGGTCAATTATACGATATGCATCAAACAACTTCAGATACATAATATTCAATCCAACACAAAGAACCTCAAAGAGTTCCCCAAGATTCCTACCGGAGAAATAAGGACGAAAACATGCATCAACCCCTATGCATAGATTACCGCAATGTCACCTCGGGAATCCGTGAGTTGAGTGCCAAAACATACATCAAGTGAATCAATGGAACACCCCATTGTCACCACGGGTATCCCATGCAAGACATACATCAAGTGTTCTCAAATCTATAATAGTATTCAATCCGATAATAGTGAAACCTGAAAGGTAAAACTCAACTCATCATAAGAAGGTAGAGGGGAGAAACACCATATGATCCAAATCAAGAACACGAGAGAGAGGGAGAGATAAAACACATAGCTACTGGTACATACCCTCAGCCCCGAGGGTGAACTACTCCCTCCTCGTCATGGAGACCGCGAGATGATGAAGATGGCCACCGTTGATTGTTTGCTCCTCCGGTAGGGTGCCAGAACGGGCTCCCGATTGGTTTTTCATGGCTACAGAGGCTTGCGGTGGCGGAACTCCCAATCTACGTTTCTATCTGGGGGTTTCGCGATTTATAGGAATTTTTGGCATCGGTTTCACGTTAGGGGGGTCCACGAGGCAGCGGCAAGACAGGGGGGGGGGGGCGCTGTTGTAAGTGCATCTAGTGCCACCCCTAGTTGGTTTTGGAGTATTGACAGCAAACCTAGTTGAGGGACTAATGTGTTTGTGAGAATTGCAGGATAACACAGGTAGAAGTCCCTCATTGATTCGGTTTTCCTACCAGAGATGACCCCTAAAAATGTATGAAGACATTGATGTCAAAGGTGGTTTATGAAGATATTCTCATTGAAGACTATGACAAGAGAAGACATCGCATGAAGCCTATGGAGCTCGAAGACTTAGATCTTCCGTAGTTCTGTTTTTTCTTTGTTGAGTCATAGGAACCACCGTACTGTTAAGTGGGGTCCAAGAGAACCAGACAGAATGACTGAAGTGATGCTTAACCAAAACCTATGTCTTCGAGTGAAGACTATGAGAGCGAATCTTGTCCAGAGTCAGACAAGTCAGCTTTGCTTGTAGCCCAAGTAAAGTTGCCATGTGTGTTTGAAATCTGACTGTTGGAACACGTGTCAGTTCCTTAGTGACCCAGGGTCATTTCGGACAAATCAGGTCGGGTTGCCTAGTGGCTATAAATAGCCCACCCCCTACAACCATAAACGGTTGGCTGCTCAGAGTTAGAGTACGGCTTTTGTCGTTTGAGAGCAACCCACCTCGAAGCCTTTGAGAGAGAATTCCTTGCGAGGATAAAGCCCTAACCACCCAGAGCCAAAGAGTGTTAGGCATCACTTAAGTCTTCTTGTCTGTGTGATCTGAAGACTTATTACACTTGAGGACTGTGAATCCTCCAGCCGGTTAGGCGTCGCGTTCTGAGCATCCAAGAGACATTGTGGATCGCCGGTGAACGAAGTCTGTGAAGGTTTGGGAGTCTACCTTGAAGACTTACCAAAGTGATTGGGCGAGGTCTATGTGACCTTAGCTCAAGGGGAATACGGTGAGGACTGGGTGTCCTGAGCTGCGTGTTCAGGACTGGGTGTCTGGGACTGTGTGTCCTCAGGTTTAAATACCTAGCCGCCCTAACCAGACGTACAGTTGTCACAGCAACTGGAACTGGTCCAACAAATCATTGTCTTCAACGAGTCACTGGTTTCATCCTTCCCTTCCCTTTACTTACTGTTGGTCCTTGTGAAGTCATTGTATGATTGCACTATCTTCTGTCTTCACTGAGTGACTGCTTGTTCTGATTGGCTTCATAATATCTTCCTACCTGATCCTTACTACCTAGCTGCTATTAGTCATTGTGCTTTCACCTCATTGAATACTTGACTATGGTTTGCCTAGTGTAGTCTACCTTCCGCTGCATGGTAATAGGTTCATTTCTATCGTTTGTCTTCGAAACTTCCACGTATTGAAGACTTTCATAAAAATCGCCTATTCACCCCCCTCTAGTCGATATAACGCACTTTCAATTGGTATCAGAGCAAGGTACTCCCTTGTTCTGTGTGATTCGGTTTAACCACCTGGAGTTTTAGCTATGTCGACTGCAGGGATAATTAAAGTCTCCGCTGCATGCCCCGTCTTCGATGGAACTGAATATCCCTACTGGAAGAATAAGATGCGCATGCATCTTGAAGCCATTGACGTCGACCTATGGTATGTCGTCAAGAACGGCGTTCCCAAGGCTGGAGAAGGTGTCACTGCTGCTGATGTTAAGAAGTTCATTCAACTGGACTCTACTGCCAAGAATATCATCTGTGGTCATCTGACCAAAGGACAGTATGGCCGTGTGAGTGCTTTGGAAACATCTAAGCTAGTCTGGGACTGGCTCTCCAAGGTCAACGAAGGCGTCTCAACCCAGAGAGATCAGAGAATCAGTGTCCTTCGCAACCTCTTCAACCGCTTCAAGAGAAATGACAATGAGAATGTCCAGCTCACGTTTGATCGACTCACTGACATCACAAATGAGCTTCAAGCCCTTGGCGCTACTGAGATCACCAAGCATGAAGTTGTCAAGACACTACTAAGATCACTTGACAGTTCGTTTGACACCCTAGCCCTGATGATTCAAGAACGTCCTGATTTCAAGACACTCAATCCGTTTGACATACTTGAGAGGCTCAACACACATGAGTTTCAGCTTTCTGAGAAAAGAGATATCTACGGTCCAAACTATGGGCGAATTCGTGCCTTGAAGGCAAAAGTTGTCTCCTCATCTGAAGAAGAATCTGACAGCAGTTCTGATGATCCTAAAGACATTGGAAAGGAACTTTCTATGCTTGTGAAGAAGTTCCAAAAATTCACCAAGAAGAAAGGCTTCAGAAAGTCTTCACGATCAAGCTCAAGGAATGATGAAGCTTCTGCTCATGACTACAAGAAAAGATCATGCCACAAGTGCAAGAAATCTGGCCACTACATCTCTGAGTGTCCGCAGTGGGACAATGAGAACAACAAGAAGAAGAAGAGCAAGGAGTATGACTCCGACGACAAGAAGAAGAAGAAATACTCAAAGTCTTCTTCCAGGTCTTCCTCCAAGTCTTCATCACACAAGAAGAGCTCATCTGGCAAAGCACGTGCGTTTGTTGGCAAGGAAATGGATTCAGAGGAGGAGTCCGCTTCTGAGGAGGCGGAGGTGGAGTCTGAGGAGGAGTCTGATTTTGGCGCTGCGAGTCTGGCTACAGCATAGGTTGCCAAGTCCATCTTCTACACTGAAGACAATGACTCCATCACCGACACCGATGCAAATGACAAGGACTACTCCGCTCCTACCTACTGCTTGATGGCATGCGGTGCCAACGTAAACACACGCACTACTCACTATCAAACATCTAGTGACGATGACTCTGACTGTGGTTCCAAACCCAGCTACAAAACGCTCGCTAAAATTGCAACTGAACAACAAAAAACCATGGAACACATTCAAAAACTGTTAGACAAAAGCGATGATCTGTTAGACGCTGAAATGACTCGATCTCGGTCCTTAATGGAAGACATAAAAAATCTTCACGTTAAGTATGAGGAACTTGAAAGTCGTCATGAAACGCTCTCAACAGCTCATGAAAGGCTTTCCTATGATTATCTTCAAAGGAAGCAAGATCTTGAGAAATTGAGAGCGGCTCATGAAGATCTTCAGAAAGAAAATGAGTCGCTTCATGCCAAATAGATCAGTTCAGCTTAGGAAGGATTTGAACCACCATGTCTTAAATGCATTGAGCGTGATAATGCTACTTCTGTTGCTGAATGTTCTACTGCTGCTACTGTTGCAATATCTTCAACTGTTGATGTGGGAACTAACCCCTCTGTTGAGGATACCACTGCTATTGCTGATGAGAATACTAGGTTGAAGACATTGCTTGAAACAGGGATGTACAAAAGTCTTAAAGGGCATCAGACACTATGTGATGTCCTCAAAAGGCATATCCTGAACCGAAACCCGAGGAAAGAGGGTGTTGGGTTCGTAAGGAAAATGAATGCTGATGGCTCTTACTGGAAACCTGAGCAGTACCCCAAAACCACTTGGGTTGCTGCAAAGGAACCTCTAGCAGATCCATCCACTCTATCTGGCTTCACTTGTGCTAACCCCATTGTCATTGATGAATCCTTTGATGCAAACTATAAACTGTTTAAGGATCAGAATGGTGAAGTGTTTGCCAGGTACATTGGTACTAACTGCAGGAATGGACCGCCTATGAAGAAGATCTGGATGCCGAAAAAGTGTTTGGAGAATCTTCCTGTGAATGTCATCATGACACCACAGGTGAAGAAGACAAACCCCAGACCACAGGCTTCATACGGTCCAAAGGCTTCATACGGACAGAGGAGTCACCTAAGTCGCACTAACACAAATGTTTTGCAGGGAAACCATACTCAGGCCTATGAATATGAGCGCAGTTGTCACACCCTCGATGCGACTATAGCTCCCACGTGTCGAGGCACGACTTAGAGACATAATCGCATTGAAGGCATATGTCGCAAGTTAGGCAATCTTTACAAACATCCCATGTAATGTAATAATAGAAGGGGAGTTAACTTAGTTGGCTTACACTCGCCATGTCAATCAAGTACATAAATAACATTACATCATCCAAGCACTCATGGCCTGACTACAGCGCCAAAATAAAAGAGAACCCAACATGCGACACGGTCCCAATCACCCCCAACTGGGCACCACTACTGATCATCGGGAAAGGAAATGTAGTATCGTTGAGAGTCTTCGTCGAACTCCCACTTGAGCTCACACGCGTCTCCTGGAGCGGAATCATCAGGCCCCGCATCTGGTGTAATAGTAATCTGTGAGCCACAGGGACTCAACAATCTCGCACCCTCGCGATCAAGACTATTTAAGCTTATAGGTAAGGCAAGGTAAATATATGGAGCTGCAGCAAGCGACTAGCAAGTATGGTGGCTAACTTATTCGCAAAGGAGAGCGAGAAGAGGAGGCAAAGCACGAGCGAGAAACTAGAGAGCAACCTGCGTAAACATTACTCCAACACCGTGTCCACTTCCCGGACTCCGCCGAGAAGAGGCCATCACGGTAACACACTCGGTTGATACATTTTAATTAATTAAGGTTCAAGTTATCTACAACCGGACATTAACAAATTCCCATCTGCCCATAACCGCGGGCACGGCTTTCGAAAGTTCAATCCCTGCAGGGGAGTCCCAACTTAGCCCATGACAAGCTCTCACGGTCAATGAAGGAATAGACCTCCTCCCAAGACGTTCCGATCAGACTCGGTATCTCGGTAACTCAAGACACTTCGACAGGTTAAAACAAGACCAGCAACACTGCCCGAATGTGCCGACAAATCCCGATAGGAGCTGCACATATCTCTTTCTCAGGGCACACTCAGATTGTCCTAGGTACGGGTAGGCCAGCCCAGAGTTGCCCCTGGTGGCCACCGGTAGCTGACAGGTGGACCAACACTCAGAGGAGCACTGGCCCGGGGGGGTTAAAATAAGATGACCCTTGAGTCTGCAGAACCCAAGGGAAAGAAAAGGGCTAGGTGACAAATGGTAAAACCAAGGTTGGGCATTGCTGGAAAAGCTTTAATCAAGGCGAAATATCAAGGGGTTCCCATTATAACCCAACCGCGTAAGGAACGCAAAATCCGGGAATATAACACCGATATGACGGAAACTAGGGCGGCAAGAGTGGAACAGAACACTAGGCGAGAGGCTGAGCCTTCCACCCTTTACCAAGTATATAGATGCATTAAGATAACATAGCAATATAATGATATCCCAACAAGTAAATAAATGTTCCAACAAGGAACGGCCTCCAATCTGCACCTGCAACTAGCAACGCTATAAGAGGGGCTGAGCAAAGCGGTAACATAGCCAATCAACGGTTTGCTAGGACATGGTGGGTTAGAGGTTTGACATGGCAATTTGGGAGGCTTGCAAGCAAGTGGTAGGCATCGTAGCAATGGCATAGCAAAAGAGCGAGCAAATTAGCATAGCAAAGATAGTAGTGATTTCGAGGGTATGATCATCTTGCCTGCACAGTTGTCAGAGTTGACTGGATTCTCACAAGCAAACTCAACGGGCTCCTTGTTAGCAAACTCGTCTCCCAGCTCTACCCAAACAAGACAAACAAGCAACAAGGATACAATCAACCACGTGCAAGAACAAGCAATATGATGAAATGATGATATGCTATGCGGGATGCGATGCGGGATGCCAAATGCAAGATATGACAGGAAATGCATGGACCTGGCCTCAACTTGGAAATCCAAGTGTGCCACTGGAAAGATGAGATGAAATCGCTTGAAAACGATATAAAGAACACCGGAATCGGAGTTACGGTTTGGAAATGGCAAGCGATTCAAATATGACACCGGTCTGCGATTTACAGCAAGTAGGCATCTAAATGCAAAGAGATGAAGATGCTACAGCACCCAAACATGGCGTCAAAATACATGGCAGGGAAGCATTCAAGATGTTTAACAAAAGTCTAGCACTGAGCTACGGCCAATTCATCCATTAGGAAGTTCAAACAAGCATGGAAAAACGCAAATGGTAAAACAGATCTCAGACTTAGTGAAATTAACACTTGTCTGAAATTTCAGATCATATAGCCTTCTTCGGAGCAACAAAACGACATGCTACAGGACCTGAACATGACAAAGAAAGACATGGCATGGGGCTACTCAACAATCTTAACAAAAGTACCTTAGTGACCTTGAGCCAAAAGGGATCACAAAATATACTAAGAAGCACACGAACATAGCAAAAACATAATCAGTTTTCAGACTTAGTGAAAACTGGGACATGCTGAAACATAACTCACGAAGGCATGTTTACGAGCTCGATGCACTCACCACGGTGCAAGTCATGGCAAGACAAGCATACACCCATCAAGAAGGCACAAAATGCAAGCTATATATGGCAATAACAATGGCATAGTATGCACGGATCAACTACAATATCATCGGCAAAATCGCAAACAAGTTGACGATCTGCCCAGATTCGCAACGAAGCAAAAGTAGAGCTCGATTGACTCAAGTTAGGTGCTCCATAATTGCAAACAAAGACACGGATGGATGTAGCACTACAAGATTAACAAAACTCCCTTACTGATCATCCTCAAAAGAGGCACGGATCACTAGGAAACAACATGAACATATGGCATCAAGAACTAAACAATCCCAGGACTTAGTGAAACTACTAAGTCCCTGAAAACAGAATTAGCAAGTGCACCACTTTGCAAGCTTGCACAAGTCACCACACACATCCTAAAAATACATGGGTTGCACCTCTGGAAAGATGACAAAACCCTTAACAAAACATATGTAGAACTCACGGGCATATCATGCACACAATAATCATGGCAAAAATGACAAAAGTGCTAAACGGAGTAACAGATCTGACAATTAACTCAAGTAGCCCTCTTCTAACAGCACTTCGGGCATCAAGATGATCTCAAATGAAAATTATGCAATGGAATGAAATGATTTACTCTCTGAGATGAACATTTTGATATGCTATACGCCCAAATCGGAGCTACGGATGCAAAGTTACGGAGCCGCGAACAGGAGCATATGGATCAAGAATTTTGGGACTTAGTAAAAAATCAACCTCTCCTAGGGTTTACTGTAGCTCCGATCCAGATCTGGATCGCACGGAGCCCGAGGTGGCGGCGGCACTGTTCACGGCTGGAGCCGAGGTCGCCGGCGATGGTGTTGGGCGGCGCAGCGAGCTCCGGTCTTGGCGAAGAGGACGGCGGAGGGCGGCGGGGTTGCCGGTCCCGGCCGCGGGGCGGCGAGGCGACGAGGTAAGGCGGCGGGGCACTGCACCGGGAGGCGAGGCGCGGCTCCGGCCGGCGTCGGCGCGGGCGGCTGGCCGGAGTGGCGGCTCGGGCAGCGGGGCGGCGCCGGCAGGGAGGCGGCGGGCGCGGGCGCGGCGCCGGGAGGAGGAGGGCGCGGGCGGCACGAGGAGCTGGGCTGCGGGGGCCCGCGCTGGGCTCGGCGGGCCTCAGCAGCGGCGGCGGCGAAGCGGTCCCGCAAGGGACACGTGGCGGCTGCTGGCTGGTGCGGGCGGGCGGAGCGGACGCGTCCGGTCCGTCCGGACGTGTCCGGCGGCGACGGAGGAGAAAAAATCTAGGGTTTCGTCCGTGATTCGAATGGGGGGAGATATATATAGGCATAGAGGGGGCTAGGAGAGTCCAAATGAGGTGCGATTTTCGGCCACGCGATCGTGATCGAACGCTCTAGGACATGGAGCATAGTTTGGTGGGTTTTGGGCCAAATTGGAGGGGTGTTGGGCTGCAACACACACTAGGCCTTTTCGGTCCCTCGGTTAACCGTTGGAGTACCAAACGAAGTCCAAATGGTACGAAACTTGACAGGCGGTCTACCGGTAGTAAACCAAGGCCGCTTGGCAAGTCTTGGTCCAATCCGGAAATGTTTAATCCCCACACACGAAAGAAAGCTAGACATGGCCACCGGAGGAGAACGAAGCGCCGGAACGCAAAACGGACAACGGGGAAAATGCCCGAATGCATGAGATGAACACGTATGCAAATGCAATGCACATGATGACATGATATGAGATGCATGACAATGACAACAACACACGGAGACAAAACCCGAACCCGAGGAAATAAAATAACTTAACGCCGGAAACGGCTAGAGTTGGAGTACAAATAGGGAAAGTTACATCCGGGGTGTTACAGCACTCCACCACTATGAAAGGATCTCGTCCCGAGATCTAGGACTGAAAGAATGCCGGGTACTCAGAACGGAGGTGATCCTCGTGTTCCCAGGTAGCTTCACGGTCGGAATGGTGTGACCACTTGACTTTGAGAAATTTGATTGACTTGTTGCGAGTCTTGCGTTCAGTCTCTTCAAGAATAGCAACTGGGTGCTCACGATAAGAGAGATCTTCTTGGAGCTCAATGTCCTCGAAGTTGACGGTGCGGTCAGGAGTCTTGAAGCACTTTCGAAGCTGAGAGACATGGAACATGTCATGAACATTTGCAAAGTTTGAAGGAAGCTCGAGTTGATAGGCGAGGTCGCCTCTCTTGTTGACAATCTTGAAAGGTCCCACGTATCTAGGGGCAAGCTTCCCTTTGATACCGAAGCAACGAGTACCTTTCATAGGAGAGACACGGAGGTAAACATGATCTCCGATCTCGAAAGCCAAATCACGGTGCTTACTATCATAGTAGCTCTTCTGGCGGGATTGGGCCGCTTTGAGGTTATCTCGAATGACTTTGCACATTTCTTCTTCCTCTGTGATTAAGTCATTACCCAAAAGCTGACGTTCACCGGTTTCAGACCAGTTGAGAGGGGTACGGCACTTCCTGCCATACATAATTTCAAAAGGGCCTTGCCCGAACTTGCTTGAAAACTGTTGTTGTAGGAGAATTCAGCATAAGGAAGACAATCCTCCCATTTCATGCCGAAGGAGATCACACAAGCCCTGAGCATATCTTCAAGAATCTGGTTGACACGCTCGACTTGACCGCTTGTTTGAGGATGGAAAGCTGTGCTGAAGCGGATGTTGGTGCCCATGGCCTTCTGAAAAGAATTCCAAAACTTCGAGCTAAAGATGCTGCCACGGTCTGAAGAGATCACTTGAGGAATACCGTGCAGAGAGACAATACGAGAGGTATAGAGTTCCGCCAATTGAACTGCAGTGATCGACTCTTTGATAGGCAGAAAATGAGCCACTTTGGTGAGTTTGTCGATGACAACAAATATAGCATCATTGCCACGCTTGGACTTTGGAAACCCAGTCACGAAGTCCATCTCAATGTGGTCAAACTTCCATTCTGGAATAGCAAGAGGTTGGAGGAGACCAGCTGGCCTTTGGTGTTCTGCCTTCACTCTTCTGCAGACATCACATTCATTCACGAATTGAGCGATCTTGCGCTTCATTCGAGTCCACCAATAAGCTTGCTTAAGGTCCTGATACATCTTCGTGCTCCCAGGGTGGATGGAGAGGAGAGAATTGTGAGCCTCGTTCATGATCACTTTACGGAGGTCACCTTTGGGCACAACAATACGATCCTCGAAGAAGAGAGTGTCCTTGTCATCAAGGCGGTAGCACTTGTACTTGGACTGACTCTTGGCAATCCCAATCTTCACCTTTTTCACCATAGCATCAAGAAGCTGGGCTTGGCGAATCTGGTCTTCCAAGGTAGGAGAGACTTGAAGGTTGGCGAGGAAACCTTGAGGAACAACTTGAAGATTAAGTTTGCGGAAAGCTTCACAAAGCTCGGGTTGATAAGGCTTGAGAATCAGACTGTTGCAGTAGGCCTTTCTGCTCAAAGCGTCAGCAATCACATTGGCCTTGCCTGGAGTATACTCAATACTCGGATTATACTCTTGAATCATTTCGACCCAACGAGTTTGCCTGAGGTTGAGATTAGGCTGAGTGAAGATGTACTTGAGACTCTTGTGATCAGTGAAAATGTCCACTTTGCTTCCCAATAGAAGATGTCTCCAAGTCAAAAGAGCATGCACAACTGCCGCCAACTCGAGATCATGAGTGGGGTAGTTCTTCTCATTAGGCTTCAATTGGCGAGATGTATAAGCAACAACTTTCTTCTCTTGCATCAATACTGCGCCAAGACCTTGGAGAGAGGCATCACAAAAGACCTTGTACGGCTTGGATTCATCAGGTGGAGTCAGAACTGGAGCAGTGATCAACTTCTCTTTCAAAGTGTTGAAAGCAATATCGCACTCCGGAGACCAAACGTACTTGACGTGCTTCTGAAGAAGATTTGAGAGAGGCTTCGCGATCTTAGAAAAGTTTTCAACGAATCTTCGGCAATAGCTTGCGAGACCAAGGAAGCTGCGGAGTTGCTTCACATTCTAAGGAGGTTCCCAATTCACAATTGCAGACACCTTCTCAGGATTCACGGGAATGCCCTTGGCAGAGATGATATGACCAATATAAAGAACCTCATCGAGCCAAAATTCACACTTGGAGAACTTAGCATAGAACTGATGTTCTCTGAGCTTATCGAGAACCAAACGCAAGTGCTTGGCATGATCTTCCTTGTTCTTGGAGAAAACCAAAATGTCGTCGAGATAGACCAAAACGAAGTCATTGGTGTAGGCGTTGAAGATGAAGTTCATCATGCGAGAGAACGTAGGAGGAGCGTTGGCGAGACCAAAAGACATGACAGTGTATTCATATGAACCAAAGCTTGTTCTGAATGCTGTCTTGGGAATATCTTCTTCACGAATGCGAATCTGGTGATAACCCATACGAAGATCAAGCTTGGAGAATACTTGAGCACCTTTGAGTTGTTCGAACAGCTCATTGATGTTGGGAAGTGGGTATTTGTTCTTGATGGTCTTCTTGTTCACTGGATGGTAATCAACACAAAGTCGGTCCGTTCCATCCTTCTTCTTCACAAAAAGAACACCACAACCCCATGGAGAAGAACTAGGTCGGATAAGACCCATTTTCTCTTGCATATCGAGTTGCTTCTTCAGCTCCTTCAACTCTTCAGGTCCGAGCTTGTAAGGACGCTTGCACACAGGTTCCGTGCCAGGCTCAAGATCAATAACGAATTCAACTGGCCGGTGCGGAGGCATTCCTGGGAGCTCTTCTGGAAAGACGTCTTGGTATTCGCAAACGACTGGAATTTGAGAGATGGCATCCAATTCACCCTTCTCATTGAGAGAAAACAGACGAATGGTATCATCACGAGCGGCAAAGACAATTACATCCTCAGACGAATGAGTCAATTGAATCTGCCTGGCTGCACAATCAAGCTGAGCCTTGTGCTTAGAAAGCCAATCCATCCCGAGAATAAGATCAATATCCGAGTCACCGAGAACCGTAGGAGAAGCCAAGAACTTGTAGTCACCCAAAGTGATAGAAACATCCGGAATGATGGAGTTAGCTTGCATGCGCTTACCGGGAGAAACAACTGCTAAAGGACTAGGCAAAACTTGCGAAACCAATTCATGCCTATTTGTAAACGGTCTCGAGATGAAGCAATGCGATGCACCAGTGTCAAAAAGAACTTTTGCAGGAATATCATTAACAGGAAGGTTACCCATGATCACATCTGACGAGTCCTCTGCCTGAGCTGCATTCATCAAATTGACCTTGGCATGCTTGGGGTTATGCTTGACCACAGCTGTACTTGCCGATCTGACAGGAGGAGGAGGAGGAAGACACCTCTAGTTGAGACACTTGTTGGCATAGTGACCCTTCTGTTGGCACTTGTTGCACGTGACCTCTGAAAGCGGACGGTGATACAGAGCACTCGATCTTGGAGCTTGAGACGAAGTCTTGTTCTGAAAGCCAGGGTTGGGTGGGTGGGAAGAACCACTGCCACCTTTGCTCTTCTGCTGATACGGCTGATGGAACAGAGGAGGAAGCCAAAACTTCTGCTGCTTGGCCACTTGAGTAGAGGAAGAAGGAGTAACATCTCTGACTCGCTTCTTGCAAGCATCACACCTCAACTGAGCAGCCTCTTGCTTCAATGCCATGTTGTAGAACTCATCGTACCTCAAGGGCTCAAAGAGGACAAGAGCGAGCTGAATTTCTTCTCTGAGACCACCCCTGAACTGATATATCATGCTCTTCTCATCAGGGACGTCCTGCTTGGCAAAGAGGGCGAGCTTCTGGAACAACTTGTTGTAGTCATAGACAGACAAAGAGCCTTGCTTCAGATTGCGGAATTCCTCACGCTTGCTTTCAACCACGCTCTGGGAATATGATGAGCTCGGAAATCTCGACGGAAATCATCCCAAGTGATAACACGTCCACCTCTGGAGTCCTTGTACTGCTGGAACCATTCTGCAGCTTGATCTTTGAGTTGGAAGGAAGCGAACTTAACAAAGTCCTCAGGCCTGACGTTACTGCACTCGAAATGCTTACACAGATCCATAAGCCAATCGTCGGCATCGGTTGCCTCAACACAATTGCTGAAAGTCTTTGGCCCGTTAGCAAGGAACTGGTTGAGTGTAGCAAAGTGACTCTGATTGCTGCCTTGATTCCCTTGACTGCCTTGATTGCTCTCTTGAAGAATTTGCATGATCAGCTGTGTATTTGCATTGGTTGCGGCCATCACAGCTTGCCATGCCTCTGGAGGAGGTGGAGGTGGTGGCGGATCAGGATTCGGAGTCGTGCGCGTTGGAGGAGCCATCCTGAAGAGGTTGACCACCATTAGCACATTGACAGATAAATATTGAAGCTGAATCCAACGGAATGAAAATTGCAACATATAGTCTTCACATCCGAACAAAATGAACGAATGCATTCCTCTTAAAATGGTCACATATCCATAATGAGAAGCCACGTAGAATTAAGGTAGAGAAATAAATCAACAAGGTACGGATCAAGAACGAATAATCGGTAAGAAATCCCAATCTCAAACCAATATCCGTGGAAGAAAAACTAGAGCTACTAGAATTCCCACCTATGAAACTCCCGAACCTTTCCGGTTATGCAATCAGGTGTTGGGGATACAGGGGAAGCATAATATCTCACCCAAACTAGCAAATCCAACATCCAGCTGTATCCATCCTTCAACACATAACCAAGAAAACTTCGGAAACCATCTACCTCAACCTTCGAAAATCATCCGTTATACAAGTTATGGCGATACTCCCGAACTCCCGCCCCAGTACTGGGTGGCGTCGAGGTTATCTCACCAACGAACTTCATAAAAGAGATTTTCGATGTCGGCGTACTAGACTCAGGTATTCCAGAACTGCAACGATAAAATTATGATGACAACACCTCAGAGCTCAACTCCCCGGGACACTTCCACTAAACCCCTGACAGGAGGCACCAAGACAATGTTCTCATCATAAAACCATCGGAACGATTCCAAGATACCCGCGTGATCCTAAAAAAAAATTTAGTGAAATTTGAGAAGAGAAGAGTCAAAGCTCTACGTCAGGATGCCTTACCAGAGCGATGAGGAGACTGGGAAGTAAAAAGAATTCCTAAACTCTCCGATATATAATTCCTAAAGACTCAAAACATTTTTCTAGACACAACTCGGCCGCTAAAAACGATCAAGCAATGGGGCTCCTAAGGTCGGGGAAGGCTCTGATTACCAACTTGTCACACCCTCGATGCGACTATAGCTCCCACGTGTCGAGGCACGACTTAGAGACATAATCGCATTGAAGGCATATGTCGCAAGTTAGGCAATCTTCACAAACATCCCATGTAATGTAATAATAGAAGGGGAGTTAACATAGTTGGCTTACACTCGCCACGTCAATCAAGTACATAAATAACATTACATCATCCAAGCACTCATGGCCCGACTACGGCGCCAAAATAAAAGAGAACCCAACATGCAACACGGTCCCAATCACCCCCAACTGGGCACCACTACTGATCATCGGGAAAGGAAACGTAGTATCGTTGAGAGTCTTCATCTTGCCTGCATAGTTGTCAGAGTTGACTGGATCCTCACAAGCAAACTCAACGGGCTCCTCGTTAGCGAACTCGTCTCCCGGCTCTACCCAAACAAGACAAACAAGCAACAAGGATACAATCAACCACGTGCGAGAACAAGCAATATGATGAAATGATGATATGCTATGCGGGATGCGATGCGGGATGCCAAATGCAAGATATGACAGGAAATGCATGGACCTGGCCTCAACTTGGAAATCCAAGTGTGCCACTGGAAAGATGAGATGAAATCGCTTGAAAACGATATAAAGAACGCCGGAATCGGAGTTACGGTTTGGAAATGGCAAGCGATTCAAATATGACACCGGTCTACGATTTACAGCAAGTAGGAATCTAAATGCAAAGAGATGAAGATGCTACAGCACCCAAACATGGCGTCAAAATACATGGCAGGGAATCATTCAAGATGTTTAACAAAAGTCTAGCACTGAGCTATGGCCAATTCATCCATTAGGAAGTTCAAACAAGCATGGCAAAAACGCAAATGGTAAAACAGATCTCAGACTTAGTGAAATTAACACTTGTCTGGAATTTCAGATCATATAGCCCTCTTCGGAGCAACAAAACGACATGCTACAGGACCTGAACATGACAAAGAAAGGCATGGCATGGGGCTACTCAACAAGCTTAACAAAAGTACCTTAGTGACCTTGAGCCAAAAGGGATCACAAAATATACTAAGAAGCACACGAACATAGCAAAAACATAATCAGTTTTCAGACTTAGTGAAAACTGGGACATGCTGAAACATAACTCACGAAGGCATGTTTACGAGCTCGATGCACTCACCACGGTGCAAGTCATGGCAAGACAAGCATACACCCATCAAGAAGGCACAAAATGCAAGCTATATATGGCAAGAACAATGGCATAGTATGCACGGATCAACTACAATAACATCGGCAAAATCGCAAACAAGTTGACGATCTGCCCAGATTCGCAACGAAGCAAAAGTAGAGCTCGATTGACTCAAGTTAGGTGCTCCATAATTGCAAACAAAGGCACGGATGGATATAGCACTACAAGATTAACAAAACTCCCTTACTGATCATCCTCAAAAGAGGCACGGATCACTAGGAAACAACATGAACATATGGCATCAAGAACTAAACAATCCCAGGACTTAGTGAAACTACTAAGTCCCTGAAAACAGAATTAGCAAGTGCACCACTTTGCAAGCTTGCACAAGTCACCACACACATCCTAAAAATACATGGGTTGCACCTCTGGAAAGATGACAAAACCCTTAACAAAACATATGTAGAACTCACGGGCATATCATGCACACAATAATCATGGCAAAAATGACAAAAGTGCTAAACGGAGTAACAGATCTGACAATTAACTCAAGTAGCCCTCTTCTAACAGCACTTCGGGCATCAAGATGAGCTCAAATGAAAATTATGCAATGGAATGAAATGATGTACTCTCTGAGATGAACATTTTGAAATGCTATACGCCCAAATCGGAGCTACGGATGCAAAGTTACGGAGCCGCGAACAGGAGCATATGGATCAAGAATTTCGGGACTTAGTAAAAAATCAACCTCTCCTAGGGTTTACTGTAGCTCCGATCCAGATCTGGATCGCACGGAGCTCGAGGTGGCGGCGGCACTGTTCATGGCCGGAGCCGAGGTCACCGGCGATGGTGTTGGGCGGCGCGGCGAGCTCCGGTCTTGGCGGAGAGGACGGCGGAGGGCGGCGGGGTCGCCGGTCCCGGCCGCGGGGCGGCGAGGCGCCGAGGTAAGGCGGCGGGGCACTGCACCGGGAGGCGAGGCGCGGCTCCGGCCGGCGTCGGCGCGGGCGGCTGGCTGGAGTGGCGGCTCGGGCGGCGGGGCGGCGCCGGCAGGGAGGCGGCGGGCGCGGGCGCGGCGCCGGGAGGAGGAGGGCGCGGGCGGCGCGAGGAGCTGGGCCGCGGGGGCCCGCGCTGGGCTCGGCGGGCCTCAGCGGCGGCGGTGGCGAAGCGGTCCCGCAAGGGACACGTGGCGGCTGCTGGCTGGTGCGGGCGGGCGGAGCGGACGCGTCCGGTCCGTCCGGATGTGTCCGGCGGCGACGGAGGAGAAAAAATCTAGGGTTTCGTCCGTGATTCGAATGGGGGGAGATATATATAGGCATAGAGGGGGCTAGGAGAGTCCAAATGAGGTGCGGTTTTCGGCCACGCGATCGTGATCGAACGCTCTAGGACATGGAGCAGAGTTTGGTGGGTTTTGGGCCAAATTGGAGGGGTGTTGGGCTGCAACACACACGAGGCCTTTTCGGTCCCTCGGTTAACCGTTGGAGTACCAAACGAAGTCCAAATGGTACGAAACTTGACAGGCGGTCTACCGGTAGTAAACCAAGGCCGCTTGGCAAGTCTTGGTCCAATCCGGAAATGTTTAATCCCCACACACGAAAGAAAGCTAGACATGGCCACCGGAGGAGAACGAAGCGCCGGAACGCAAAACGGACAACGGGGAAAATGCCCGAATGCATGAGATGAACATGTATGCAAATGCAATGCACATGATGACATGATATGAGATGCATGACAACGACAACAACACACGGAGACAAAACCCGAACCCGAGGAAATAAAATAACTTAACACCGGAAACGGCTAGAGTTGGAGTACAAATAGGGAAAGTTACATCCGGGGTGTTACAGCAGTTCATCAAACCGCCATGTTCATAAGACCAAGAACTATTCTGCTTATTCTTATGAGTACTATTGTCCGCCTGCAAGACTGTTTGCTAGGGCTCCAAAGCCAAAGTTCTCAGATGCTGCACTTAGACTTATTGCTTCTAAGCCATCCTTGAAGATGTGGGTGGCTAAGAAAGCTTATCTCTCTTTTGCAGGGAAGGGTCTCCAGCAGAAAACCAAAATCGTCTGACGCTATTGCTAGGGACCTTAAACATCTTGTAGGGCGCAAGATCAAATGCCCGAATGGTCTTATTATGCACTTCGTTCCTGAATCGCTTGCTACTCTCCCTATCAGTCGTAATCTGGATCTAAGCTTTCATAACCCACTGGTTCGTCAAATGTTTTTGCTTCACAATTCTCTTCGTGAAGCCTATCCCCCTAACTGCACTATAGGGTACGACACCAGCGTCTTCAGAATGGATTATTGATAGTGGGTGTACCAATCACATGACTGGCAAAAGAAGCCTTCTTATGGACTCAACCTTACGTCCATCCGACAAGAGTCACATCACATTTGCTGACACTGGTAAAAGTAAGGTATTGGGTCTAGGTAGAGTTGCAATCTCAAAGGATCAACACATGGATAAAGTCATGCTTGTTGAATCCCTTGGCTTCAACTTAATGTCTGTCTCGATGCTTTGCGATTTAAATATGATCGTAATGTTTGGAAAATATTGTTGCCTTGTTCTAATGGAATCTTACAAGTCTCTAGTGTTTGAAGGGTATAGGAAGGATGATTTGTACGTGGTAGATTTCTCAGCAGGACCACAGCTTGCTGTATGTCTTCTAGCAAAAGCTTCAGAATGCTGGCTCTGGCATCGGAGGCTAGGGCATGCTGGCATGAGGAACCTCCACACCCTTGCAAAGAAAAAGCATGTCATAGGCATCGAGGGCGTCAAGTTCAAGAAAGATCACTTATGCGGTGCCTGTGAAGCAGGAAAGATGACGAGGGCAAAGCATCCCTCGAAGACAATCATGACAACAACTCGACCCTTCGAACTTCTCCACATGGATCTCTTCGGTCCCACTCATTACTCAAGTCTTACTACTACTGCTTGTCTCTATGGCTTTGTCATTGTTGATGATTATTCTAGATATACTTGGGTGCACATAATCCTCTACAAGACTGAAGTGCATGTTGTCTTCAGACGCTTCGCCAATCGAGCAATGAACAACTATGGCGCCAAGATAAAGCACATCAGAAGTGACAATGGCACTGAATTCAAGAACACTGGCCTTGATACATATCTTGATACTTTGGACATCACACATGAATTCTCAGCCCCGTACACGCCACAGCAGAATGGCGTCGTCGAACGCAAGAACAGAACACTCATTGAGATGGCCCGAACGATGCTTGATGAATACAAGACTCCAAGAAAATTCTGGCCTGAAGCCATTGATACTGCATGCCATACAATCAATCGTGTTTATCTTCACAAGCTTCTGAACAAGACATCTTATGAGCTCCTTACTGGCAAGAAGCCAAATGTCAGTTACTTCAGAGTATTTGGCGCCAGGTGCTGGATCAAGGATCCACATCACACTTCAAAATTTGCACCAAAAGCACATGAGGGTTTTATGCTTGGATATGGAAAGGATTCGCACTCCTACAGAGTCTTCAATCTCTTCCATTATAAAGTGGTTGAAACAGTGGATGTGCGGTTCGATGAGAATAACGGTTCACAAAGAGAGCACCTGCCAAATGTGCTAGATGAAGTTCCATCTAGTGAATCAATCAAACTAATGGGAACTGGAGAAATCATACCCTCTGACGCTCAACCTGAAGAGGAACTTATCATCTCCGCACCTGATCAACCTGAAGACAATGCTCAGCTTGAAGACAATCCCTCTAACAATGACAATGATCAACAAGAGCAAAATCTTCGCCCTGTACATCCTCGTGTTGCCAATGAAGTGCAGATTGAGAGAATAATTGATAGCATCAATGCACCCGGTCCACTCACGCGTTCAAGGGCAACTCAGCTAGCAAATTTCTGTGGGCACTTCGCATTCGTCTTAATAACAGAACCCAAGAAAGTTGAAGAAGCCTTCATGGAACCTGAATGGATTCAAGCTATGCAAGAAGAGCTTCAACATTTTGAGCTGAATAATGTAATGGAACTGGTTAAGTGTCCTGATCCTCGGAAGCACAATATAATAGGCACCAAATGGATATACCGCAACAAGCAAGATGAGCATGGTCAAGTTGTCAAAAACAAAGCTCGTCTCGTTGCTCAAGGATATACTCAAGTGGAAGGGATTGACTTCGATGAAACATTTGCTCCTGTGGCTCGACTTGAAGCCATACGCATACTGCTGGCCTATGCAAATCATCATAACATACTTCTATATCAAATGGATGTGAAGAGCATTTTTCTCAATGGCAAGATTGAAGAAGAAGTGTATGTTGCATAACCGCCTGGCTTTGAAGATCCAAAACATCCTGACATGGTATACAAGCTCAACAAGGCACTGTATGGCCTCAAACAAGCCCCTCAGGCTTGGTATGACACACTCAAATACTCCCTGAAGAGCAAAGGCTTCATACCTGGTTCCCTCGACCCCACTCTCTTCACGAAGACATATGATGGTGAACTATTTGTGTGCCAAATATATGTGGATGACATCATCTTCGGCTGCACCAATCAGAAGTACAGTGAAGAGTTTGGATATATGATGCAAGAGCAATATCAGATGTCCATGATGGGAGAGCTGAAGTTCTTCCTCGGTCTTCAAATACGACAGCAACGCAACGGCATCTTCATATCTCAAGAGAAGTATCTCAAAGATTGCCTGAAGAAGTTCGGTATGCAAGACTGCAAAGGCTTCACGACGCCAATGCTAGCCAAACATCATCTGGGTCCCGACGACAATGGTAAAGAGTTCGATCAAAAGGTATACCACTCCATGATTGGTTCTTTACTTTATCTATGTGCATCTAGGCCAGATATTATGCTTAGTGTTTGCATGTGTGCTCGATTCCAAGCGGCACCAAAGGAGTCGCATCACTTAGCTGTGAAGCGAATTCTTCGATATTTGGCTCACACCCCAACTCTAGGATTATGGTATCCAAAGGGCTCAGAGTTTGATCTGGTTGGATTCTCGGATGCTGATTATGCTGGTGACAAGGTGGATCGCAAGTCTACATCAGGCACATGTCATTTTCTAGGAAGATCACTTGTATGTTGGTCTTCAAAGAAGCAGAACTGTGTATCTCTCTCCACTGCTGAATCTGAATACATTGCTGCTGGATCTTGCTGCGCTCAGCTTCTGTGGATGAAGCAAACACTCAAGGACTATGGCATTCATCTGAAGCAAGTGCCACTCTACTGCGATAACGAAAGCGCCATCAAGATTGCCAATAACCCAGTTCAGCACTCGAAGACAAAGCACATTGAAATTCGTCATCACTTTCTTAGAGATCATGTTGTGAAGGAAGATATTGATATCATACACGTCAACACTGAAGAGCAATTGGCAGATATCTTCACCAAGCGATGAGAAGAGATTTTGCAAGTTACGGTGTGAGCTAAATATCTTGGAATCCTCAAATGTCCTGTGATCAGGCACACATCCTAACACTTATGCATATTGATGACTTAGATGTGCAACACACGAAGTAAAGTATATCTTCAATCAATGAAGACATACATTCTAAGTGTGAATACATTAATGTGGAATTTGACTTTAGAGCGCCACGATAATTGTGCGCCGTGTTTGGGTCTAATACTTCCTATACGGTGGGTAACGCCACCACCAAAGGTTCTGTTTGAAATATTTCACTCATGGCGTTACATTTGCTATGTCTTCACATTTGGTTTGGCTTCAATTTCAACATGTCTTCATGATTATCTTCACTATATTGATTATATATATATATACTAGTGTCCTATCCTCTACAGCATTCACTTATAGCTATGTCTTCTTTTTGAATCTTTTGAACTAAGTGAATGTGATCGGACCCTAACCTCTCTATGCTTTCTATCTCAAACTCTATCTCTCCAAATCATATGCATTCTATTGAAACTGTCGAATGTCTTCTCTGCGTCC
Organism: Triticum urartu; assembly: GCF_056163025.1. NCBI lineage: Eukaryota > Viridiplantae > Streptophyta > Magnoliopsida > Poales > Poaceae > Triticum > Triticum urartu. The sequence goes on along the minus strand of NC_141876.1, from coordinate 345,475,781 downwards.
TTGTCAGCAGAAGATACAGAGACAAACATTAAGTCCGTTTTCAATGCTCATTCCTTCACCTGAAACCCGGAGAAGTGGGAACGACCACCCGACAATCCAGGCGTGCGTGGGACGTGGAACAACCCCCGATATGCTGCATGATGGCCACGTGTTCCTCATATGTGAATCGCCAGGGGCACCTGTGTAATAACACTGAGCCACCCCTGTCCCTATAAATACACGCCTCACCACAGTCATTATCTCTTCTTCCACTCTCGCACGAACCCTAGCGCCACCGCTAGCTCTCGACGACGCCGGCGATGAAGCGCTTAGCTGCCGCAACCTCTCCGACGCCGTCTTCACGTCGACCGCGGACATCGTCTTCTCCGCCGTCGCCGTAGGTGTCCTCCGTCGCCAAGTTAGGGCACGGGCGATCGAACTGCTCGGCCTCCTCTTCCACTCTATCTAGCAGTTCCTTGTGTGGTAAATAAAACTTCCCTTTTTACGGCCCCTTTGATCCTACAGATTCGTCACTTTCTACCACAAGTAGTTTCTGTTCACACATGTTGGATCCACTTCATACTGCATCTCATATTATGCCTAGTATGTTCACTTATGCTTCACAAAGTAGTTAGATTCCTCACTTGTACTGATCTCTAGATTCGTACAAATCTGGAACCAACTCCTTATCTATGAGTGAATGTCTTCGCACGATGAGGTCAATGTCTTCTAGACTGATTTATCTTCAAAATCTTCTGAGAATGCATATGACCTCTTCCCCTTCCCTCGCACCTTAATGCTGTCACAGGTACATGTCCGTGGGAGAATCCCTTGGTTCTCATAGTCTGCATTCATTTGCAGAATTCTTACAGCATCATATAAATTCTCCCGAAGCCAGTTCCTGTTTGTCCAACAAGCGAAAGCCTCTGAAGCCTTTGAACGTGTTGAAGCCATTCAGGTTAAAGTTCATGGCTACAGAGAAATCTGCAAGGAAGGGAGGCAGATAGCGTCATGGGGGAACATCAAGAGATTTGCCTGATGACCTCTCAGAGCTTTACAAGACAGATCCTGAAGAGGATTATAATCAGCGCAAGACCCGAATCCAGTGGATTCGAAGATATTGGGCCGAACAGTGGTACAAATACAAATTCGTGACCAAGGAATATGCTGAGAAGAGTGCTATCAAAAGTCCTTGGGGTGATATTCTCTTCCGAGGCCTTCCACCCAAGAACAGAGCTGAAGCTATTGCTCAGGGTTTCTATCCGTGTATGGTCCGTGGACCTCAGCCCGAAGATGCTGACCCATCATCATTGCTATGGTGTCGAGACGATAATCTCTTCAAGCACAACTTCCAGCACGCAAAGGCATCGGTCAAGGAAAACAAGAAGTCATTGGGACTAGACTTCAACCCTGGTCCTTCTGCTCCCCGGGCTGACGGCACACGCGATGCAGAACCCAATGTGATCGGTCCCTTCTACAACTTGGAAGGTCTTATCACCCATATCGTGGTTCAAGGGACAACCGTGAATGAGCCTGCAGATGACGCTGAATCAGATGAAGCGCCTGTAGCGCCGAAGCCAAAGAAACTGAAGCAGCCTAAAGCTTCAAAGCCTACCTCTGCACCAAAAATCTCACGGGCGAAGCCACTGGCTACTGCACCCCCTGAAGACAGTGTGCAGTCTGAAGATCTGTCACGCATCTCCAAGCCTCAGAAGGTCAAGATGCCTCTGCCACACACCGGCCAAGAACTGACAGCTGCTGCCATTCTGCGCAACGATGCCATCGATCTGTCCAGTGATGAAGATCTTGCAGATGACGCTCTTGAGCAACTGATCAAGAGCAAAGAAGAAGCAGAAATCTGCAACAATTTGCCTCTCTTTGACGTGGCAATCATCCACGACTTCATCGATGAGTGGTTTGAAACGCCCAACCTCAGCTTTGAAGACCTGCAACTTCCCATTGGTCTCAGTATCGCCTTCCATGGCGCCATTGCTTCAGAGCTAGCTCTAGCTCAGCGCATCGTCGAACTGAAGCAGAAGATTGACTTTGAAAAAGCTCAGTTCAAGAAGCATATGGCCAAGCTTAGCGTGCAAGAGGTCAAGAACTTCAAGATCATGCTGCACGAGCTTAAAGAAGCCTTTCTCAAGAAGCATGAAGAAGCTCAAGGTTCTCGTGAGCGCATGAAGAGACTGGCTGACAAGTGTGTACAAGCCTACAATGAGGCTGAGAAGCGCAAGGCCCTTGGGCGTCCTGGCATCGACCCAGGATGGCTGCAAAGAAGAAGAAGAAGCCCGCTATGGCCGAACCCGACGCACCAAGGCAGGAAGCAGATTCCATTATCTTCCCAACTAGCATGACTGGCTCGAAGCCAAAGGCCCGGTCAACCGCTTCAGATCTGAAGAAGACGAGGACTGCTGAGGCTGAAGCCAGAGAGAGGAAACATCCTGAAGCCTCTACGACTGCTCCCTCCAAGAAGAAGCGGAAGACCAAGAAGGAACGGGCTGCTCCCACAGAGCCCTTGATTGTTGAACCCATCTCCATGGTTCGCCCAGCCGCTGAACATCAAGAGCGCCAACTGACTGTCCATGAGCCTGCTCCCACAGAGGCTCATGAAGCTGAAGACTTTCCGGCAGCTGATCCCACCGCTGCTGAAGACATTGGTCACCATGACCATGTTGAAGATGATGCAGTTCTTCCTCAGATCGAGCACCCACAGGTATCATCGCCTGTGCTAACGCACAGCGAACTCATCAGCATTGGTCGTCCTCTGACGCCAATTGCTCAGGATGCATCATGGGCCGATCACCCACAAGCACAAGAGGAAGATGACTTTGAGGCCTAGCCAACTCCAACTCCACAGGCGTCGCCAGCGTTACGCAGGCTTCGCAAAGGACCAAGGCTTCCAGTCTCTGAGTCTGAAACTAAAGCTGCTGAAGACATTTCGGCTGCATCAGCCGATGAAGAAGAAACCCCAAAAGCTGCTACTCCCCCATCTCACCAAGAAGCTGTTCTCGAGGAGAACGTGACTGTGACCGACCCTCCAGCTCGTCAAGTGGAGGTTGAGAATCTTGAGGCTGCCACCGACGCCACTGACGTTGTCATGGCTGAAGCCAATGTGGAGCCTACACCAACCCAAGCACCAGAAGTTAGCGAAGCCAATGATACTACTGCTTCTGTTCCTGCGCCTGCTGCTGGTCCTCAATTTGACTATCATGTTGAGCACAGGCCTCAGGTACAGAAGCCAATCCCAGGATTGCCCAGGTTTCCAGGTCCTGCATCAGCACCTGGATCCTTCAATGTCAACGACTTCAAAGCAGACAACACTTTCTTTAATAGCTCCAAGAACCCCTACTCAAGGGAAAGAATATCTTCTGATCGGTTCTGGAGCTATCCGCAGCGAAGCTATTACTCCTGCATTCTATACAATCAAGGTCGCATCTTCCCACATAAGCGTCTTGATATCGAAGCAATAGCTGGTCTGCCCTGTCTGGAAGAAGCTCTGGATTGCTTCAAGGAGGTTGGATTGCTGCCGTTTGTCACCGACCAAGAGCACTGGAATGAAGAGTTGCTGCTCCAATTCTATGCCACACTTCACATCCGTGGGTACAACAGAGATCCGAAGACTTGGGTCCTGGAGTGGATGACAGGAAATGTTCATCACGAAGCCAAAGCCTTTGATATCATTGAGCTCACTAGTCTGCCCACTCCTGGCGATCTCTACGAACATGGCTGCCAGCTTCACAGTGAAGCTGTGGAGAGCATCTTTCAGAAGCCTGAACCAAACATGAGTCAGATGCTCAGTATGATGAAGCCATTGCCACAAGATGCTGCATATCCTAAGGAGTTCTTTGTTGAAGACCTTGAGTATCTGCCAAGGACTATTTATCACATCATCAGGCGAACTCTCTGGCCCATCAAAGGACATTCTCCACATGCCAAGCTGGAAGGTGCAATGAAGACTTTGGTCTTCTATATTCTTCATGGCAAATGCTTCAATGCACATGACTTCTTCATCCGCCAACTTGCTGCATCAGGCTCTGATCTTTTTGACTTGAAGTTCTACGCTCCATGGATAATGCGGCTGATTAAACTCCACTCCGCTATCTCATATCAGCCATCTGCTCGCAATCATCGGATCTTTCAGCCTAATGTGGATATGTCTGTTGAAGCCATTTATCCTGAGCCTGCCAAGGAACCTCTTAGTCTTCATAATGCGGAGCATCAAAGTTTTTCTCAGAACATTGAAGGAATTGAAGTAGTCACTCGTGTTTATCCTTTGGCTGGAACTACACGTGCACCACATCCTGCCCTTACTGAAGCCATCGATAGCACAATTGCCCAACGACCCAAGAAGCGCACTCGTGTCCTCAATGACCGTGAGCTTCTGGTGGCTCTTCATCAGAAACAGGATAGGCATCATGACTGGCTGAAGCGCCAAATGCAAAGCCTCTTGGTGGATGTCAACCGCATTTGCAATCTTGCCACCAAGAATGCCTTTGTTGCCCATGAAACCTCTCGACGCACATGGAAAGGGCTGACGCTTATGTGCTCTGAAAATGATCTTCAAGAGGATGGTTTCTCTGAACGCTTCAAGTTTGACTCCACACCTCCTCGAAGGGCAGTGCTGCGTCGAACTCCAACTCTTGAAGACTCTGAGTTCTCTTCCTCTGCTGCAACTGTGAATGCCAGAGTGATCAAGGACGAAGACGATGCTACTTCACCGCCACCTCCTTCAGCATGCTTCGACACTGCTCCAAGTTCTTCTGCACCGCCGAACACCACCGACGACCCTGCTGCTTCACCTACTCTTCATGGGAACGAGTAGATGCTCTATGTCTGCAAACCTTTTTGGTCCTTACTGACAAAAGGGGGAGAAGCATATGAGTTTGATGTTTGATAGTCTTCAAGCGGGTCCACATGGGCGGTTGCTTTATATTTTGCCTCGTGTTTACAACTATCGTTTTGATACATTTGGTTCTTTGAGTTGTAACACTTAAACTCGATGGTCGTCTGCTACTTATTTGCCACTTTGTGATGCGATGATAAATTCCGCATGTGCGACGATAAATTCCGCAGTTAGATCATTTTGCAGATGTCCATTTTCCATTATGCATGTCATTATCTTCACATACCTTCTCATGCATAATGAATTGTCATCATAAGTTGAAGAAGATCTCCACGAGTACAACCTGCCATGTGCATTTGCATTCCAAAAGCAAATTACTTATATGCACATCTTCAGGGGGAGCCCTTGCAACTTATGAAGACAATTCCTTATCCTTTTACAATTTCACATATTATATTCCCCGTTGAAAACTTCAACTAGTTTGTCATCAATCACCAAAAAGGGGGAGATTGTAAGTGCATCTAGTGACACCCCTAGTTGGTTTTGGAGTATTGACGACAAACCTAGTTGAGGGACTAATGTGTTTGTGAGAATTGTAGGATAACACAGGTAGAAGTCCCTCATTGATTCGGTTTTCCTACCAGAGATGACCCCTAAAAATGTATGAAAACATTGATGTCAAAGGTGGTTTATGAAGATATTCTCATTGAAGACTATGACAAGAGAAGACATCGCATGAAGCCTATGGAGCTCGAAGACTTAGATCTTTCGTAGTTCTGTTTTTTCTTTGTTGAGTCATAGGAACCACCGTACTGTTAAGTGGGGTCCAAGAGAACCAGTCAGAATGACTGAAGTGATGCTTAACCAAAACCTATGTCTTCGAGTGAAGACTATGAGAGCGAATCTTGTCCAGAGTCGGACAAGTCAGCTTTGCTTGTAGCCCAAGTAAAGTTGTCGTGTGTGTTTGAAATCTGACCCTTGGAACACATGTCAGTTCCTTAGTGACCCAGGGTCATTTTGGACAAATCAGGTCGGGTTGCCTAGTGGCTATAAATAGCCCACCCCCTACAACCATAAACGGTTGGCTGCTTAGAGTTAGAGTTCGGCTTTTGTTGTTTGAGAGCAACCCACCTCGAAGCCTTTGAGAGAGAATTCCTTGCGAGGATAAAGCCCTAACCACCCAGAGCCAAAGAGTGTTAGGCATCACTTAAGTCTTCTTGTCTGTGTGATCTGAAGACTTATTACACTTGAGGACTGTGAATCCTCCAGCCGGTTAGGCGTCGCGTTCTGAGCATCCAAGAGACATTGTGGATCGCCGGTGAACGAAGTCTGTGAAGGTTTGGGAGTCTACCTTGAAGACTTACCAGAGTGATTGGGCGAGGTCTATGTGACCTTAGCTCAAGGGGAATACAGTGAGGACTGGGTGTCCTGAGCTGCGTGTTCAGGACTGGGTGTCTGAGACTGTGTGTCCTCAGGTTTAAATACCTAGCCGCCCTAACCAGACGTATAGTTGTCACAACAACTGGAACTGGTCCAACAAATCATTGTCTTCAACGAGTCACTGGTTTCATCCTTCCCTTCCCTTTACTTACTGTTGGTCCTTGTGAAGTCATTGTATGATTGCACTATCTTCTGTCTTCACTGAGTGACTGCTTGTTCTGATTGGCTTCATAATATCTTCCTACCTGATCCTTACTACCTAGCTGCTATTAGTCATTGTGCTTTCACCTCATTGAATACTTGACTATGGTTTGCCTAGTGTAGTCTACCTTCCGCTGCATGGTAATAGGTTCATTTCTATCGTTTGTCTTCGAAACTTCCACGTATTGAAGACTTTCATAAAAATCGCCTATTCACCCCCCTCTAGTCGATATAACGCACTTTCAGCCGTCCACCCTTGTCATTTCTTTGGGACTCTTCAGGCCAAACTCTTGCGCTTCGAGGGCTTCTTCTGGTCCATAAAAAATCATCTTAAATTTTCAGCTCGTTTGGACTTTGTTTGATATTCCTTTTCTGTAAGACAAAAAAACAAGGAAAAAACAGAAACTGGCACTGGGCTCTGGGTTAATAAGCTAGTCCCAAAAATAATATAAAATAGCATATTGAAGCATATAAAACATCCAAAATAGATAATATAATAGCATGGAACAATAAAAAAATATAGATACGTTGGAGACGTATCAATTACCCCTTAGCCTATAAAAGGAGGGCCATGGCAAACTAGAAAAGGATGCAGACCCTCTCACACTTGTATGCGCGTAGCTGCTCTCCCCAAGGCGACCTTACCGAGCTTGAGTGTTGCGTTCCTACTGAGATCCTTCCCTCAATTCACCAAAGTAGGAGTAGGGTTTTATGCTTCTCAGTGGCCCAAACCTGGCTAAAAACCACAGTGTCACCACCATCGCGCTGCTTCATGGCTTCTGCTCTTTGTGCAATGTGACCTTCCCCCTCGCCGAACCACAAGTGGCTCATGGCCCCATAGGTGATCGTGTTCCACCATGACATCTTTGGCGCGCCAGGTAGGGGCGGGGCGCTTGCGCGAACCCAAAGTTCTGAGCAACACGTCAAGTTGCACCGACACCTTCGTCGGTGCTCTCTCCATTAATGGCATTGAGGAGAAAGGACAACGTCGTTTCCTCGCCTTGTTCTACTCCGGCTCCACCACTCGTCCACGCCGCAGCCGCAATGGCGATGGAGGTGGAAGGCGATGGCGGTGCGACAGCCACGGGCGGCACGGATGATGATGTCTACTACACAACCTTCTTCTTGTAGATGTTGTTGGGTCTCCAAGTGCAGAGATTTGTAGGACAGTAGCAAATTTCCGTCAAGTGGATGACCTAAGGTTTATCTATCCGTGGGAGGCGTAGGATGAAGATGGTCTCTCTCAAACAACCCTGCAACCAGATAACAAAGAGTCTCTTGTGTCCCCAACACACCCAATACAATGGTAAATTGTATGGGTGCACTAGTTCGGCGAAGAGATGGTGATACAAGTGCAATATGGATGGTAGATATAGGTTTTTGTAATCTGAAAATATAAAAGGGATAATTAGATTTATGCCCCTAGTTGTGTCCCACTCATCTGTTTTACCCCTAATTCCCAAAAGTCACCGGTTCTGTCCAAATCACTTTGCTCCTCTTATGCTTTTGCCCTTTGACCGTCAGTTTGAAAACTTCATAACTAATTCATACTAAATCTGAAAAATGCAAATAAGATACCAAAATGTTCAGAAAACATCACCCATATGTCAGTGCCATTTGCATCCATGAAAAAAGTGATGGAAAGTGCCCATCCGAGTTTTAGCTCTTATGCTACCACCATGAATAGTAAAATCTAAAAAAGTTCAAAAAAAATCAAAAATAATTTGGTGGCAAAGAATGACAAATGTTTTAAGTGTCTGCCAAGTTTCATCAGGGAATAACATTCGTGGGTGCCGCGGCAAAAAAACAATCAACACTCCAAAATAGATTATTTTTTCCCACGACTTCCAGGAATGTCGTTCCCTAATGAAACTTGGCAAGCACTTAGAACACTTGTCGTTCTTTGCCACCATATTTATTTTGAATTTTTTTAGAGTTTACTATTCATGGTGGTATCAAAAGAGCTAAAACTCGGATGTGCACTTTCCAACATTTTTTTCATGAATGCAAATGACACTAACATATAGGTGATGTTTTTCTGAACATTTTGGTATCTTATTTGCATTTTTGATTTTGTATGAATTAGTTATGAAGTTTTCAAACTCACGGTCAAACGGTCAAAGGGCAAAAGCATAAGAGGATCAAAGTGACTTGGACAGAACCGGTGACTTTTGGGAATTAGGGGTAAAACAAACGAGTGGGACACAACTAGGGGCATAAATCTAATTATCCCAATATAAAAATAGCAAGGTAACAAGTGGTAAAAGTGAGCGTAAACGGTATTGCAATGCGTTGAAACAAGGCCTAGGGTTCATACTTTCACTAGTGCAAGTTCTCTCAACAATAATAACATAATTGGATCATATAACAATCCCTCAACATGCAACAAAGAGTCACTACAAAGTCACTAATAGCGGAGAACAAACAAAGAGATTATTGTAGGGTACGAAACCACCTCAAAGTTATCCTTTATGATCGATCTATTCAAGAGTTCGTAGTAAAATAACACGAAGCTATTCTTTCCATTCAATCTATCCTAGAGTTCGTACTAGAATAACACCTTAAGACACAAATCAACCAAAACCCTAATGTCACCTAGATACTCCAATGTGACCTCAAGTATCCATGGGTATGAGTATACGATATGCATCACACAATCTCAGATTCATCTATTCAACCAACACAAAGAACTTCAAAGAGTGCCCCAAAGTTTCTACCGGAGAGTCAAGACGAAAACGTGTGCCAACCCCTATGCATAAGTTCACAAGGTCACAGAACTCACAAGTTGATCACCAAAACATACATCAAGTGGATCACATGAATATCCCATTGTCACCATAGATAAGCACATGCAAGACATACATCAAGTGTTCTCAAATCCTTAAAGACTCAGTCCGATAAGATAACTTCAAAGGGAAAACTCAATCCATTACAAGAGAGTAGAGGGGAGAAACATCATAAGATCGAACTATATTAGCAAAGCTCGTGATACATCAAGATCGTGCGAATCAAGAACACGAGAGAGAGAGAGAGGTCAAACACATAGCTACTGGTACATACCCTCAGCCCCGAGGTTGAACTACTCCCACCACGTCATGGAGAGTGCCAGGATGATGATGATGGCCGCCAGAGAGGGATTCCCCCTCCGGCAGGGTGCCGGAACGGTTCTAGATTGGTTTTCGGTGGCTACAGAAGCTTGCGGCGGCGGAACTCCCGATCTAGCTTATTTTCTGGAGGTTTTTGTATTTATAGGAATTTTTGGCGTCGGGAACAAGTCAGGGGTCCCTGAGTCGTCCACGAGATAGGGCGGCGCGCCCAGAGGGTTAGGGCGCGCCCCCCACCCTCGTGGACGGCCCGGTACTCTTCTGGCCCAACTCTTTTACTCCAAGGGCTTCTTTTGGTCCATAAAAATGGTCAAAAATTGGCACGTCCAGTGGACTCCATTTGGTATTCCTTTTCTATAAACTCAAAAACAAGGAAAAACAGAAACTGGCACTGGGCTCTAGGTTAATAGGTTAGCCCCAAAAATCATATAAAATAGCATATAAATGCATATAAAACATCCTAGATGGATAATATAATAGCATGGAACAATCAATAATTATAGATACGTTGGAGACGTATCAAGCATCCCCAAGCTTAATTCCTGCTCATCCTCGAGTAGGTAAATGATAAAAACAGAATTTTTGATGTGGAATCCTACCTAACCTAATTTTCAATGTAATTTTCTTTATTGCGGCATGGATGTTTAGATCCAAAAGATTCTAGACAAAAGTTTAATATTGACATAAAAATAATAATACTTCAAGCATGCTAACCAAGCAATTATGTCTTATCAAAATAACATAGCCAAAGAAAGCTTATCCCTACAAAATCATATAGTTTAGCCATGCTTCATTTTTGTCACACAAAATGCTCCCATCATGCACAACCCCGATGATAAGCCAAGCAATTGTTTCATACTTAGCCTTTTCAAACTCTTTCAACTTTCACGCAATATATGAGCGCGAGCCATGGACATAGCACTATGGGTGGAATAGAATATGATGATGGAGGTTATGTGAGAAGACAAAAAAGGAGAAAGTCTCACATTGACGCATCTAATCAACGGGCTATGGAGATGCCCATCAATTAATGTCGATGCAAGGAGTAGGGATTGCCATGCAACGGATGCACTAGAGCTATAAATATATGAAAGCTCAACAAAAGAAACTAAGTGGGTGTGCATCCAACTTGCTTGCTCACGAAGACCTGGGGCATTTTGAGGAAGCCCATCATTGGAATATACAAGCCAAGTTCTATAATGAAAAATTCTCAAGAGTATATGAAAGTGACAAAATAAGAGACTCTCTATCATGAAGATCATGGTGCTACTTTGAAGCACAAGTGTGGAAAAAGGATAGTAGCATTGCCCCTTCTCTCATTTTTTTATTTGGGCCTTTTCTCTCTCTCTCTCTCTCTCTTTTATGGCCTCTTTTTTTATTTTGGCTTCTTTGGCCTCTTATATATATTTTTTTATTTTTTGTCCGGAATCTCATCCCGACTTGTGGGGGAATCATAGTCTCCATCATCCTTTCCTCACATGGGACAATGCTCTAATAATGAAAATCATCACATTTTTATTTACTTACAACTCGATACTTAGAACAAAATATGACTCCATGTGAATCCCTCCGGCGGTGTACCGGGATGTGCAATGAATCAAGAATGACATGTATGAACGAATTACGAAGGTGCTTTGCCACAAATACGATGTCAACTTCATGATCATGCAAAGCAATATGACAATGATGGAGCATGTCATAATAAACGGAACGGTGGAAAGTTGCATGGCAATATATCCTGGAATGGCTATGGAAATGCCATAATAGGTAGGTATGGTGGCTATTTTGAGGAAGATATAAAGAGGCTTATGTGTGATAGAGCATATCATATCATGGGGTCTGGATGCACGGGCGAAGTTTGCACCAACTCTCGAGGTGAGAAAGGGCAATGCATGATACCGAAGAGGCTAGCAATGATGGAAGGGTGAGAGTGCGTATAATCCATGGACTCAACATTAGTCATAAAGAACTCATATACTTATTGCAAAAATCTACAAGTCATCAAAACCAAGCACTACGTGCATGCTCCTAGGGGGATATATTGGTAGGAAAATACCATCTCTTGTCCCCGACCACCACTCATAAGGAAAGCAATCAAAGAACACCTCATGCTTCAAATTTGTCACACAATGTTTACCATACGTGCATGCTACGGGACATGCAAACTTCAACACAAGTATTTCTCAATTCCACAATTACTCAACTAGCACGACTCTAATATCACCATCTTTATATCTCAAAACAATTATCAAGTATCAAACTTCCCATGATGCACTCTATATGAAAGTTTTTATTATACCCATCTTGAATGCCCATCATATTAGGACTGGTTTCATAACCAAAGAAAATTAGCATGATGTTTAGGACTCTCAAAATAATATAAGTGAAGCATGAGAGTTCATCTATTTCTTCAAAATAAAACTACCGCCATGCTCTAAAAAGATATAAGTGAAGTACTAGAGCAAACGACAAACTACTCGAAAAGATATAAGTGAAGATCAATGAGTAGTCTAATAATTATGCAACTATGTGAAGACTCTCTAAAATTTAAGAATTTAAGATCTTGGTATTTTATTCAAACAGCAAGCAAAACAAAAGAAAATAAAATGACTCTCCAAGCAAAACACATATCATGTGGTGAATAAAAATATAGCCTCAAGTAAAGTTACCGATGAATGAAGACGAAAGAGGGGATGCCTTCCGGGGCATCGCCAAGCTTAGGATTTTGGTTTTCCTTGAATTTTACCTTGGGTTGCCTTGGGAATCCCCAAGCTTAGGCTCTTGCCACTCCTTATTTCATAGTCCATCGAATCGTTACCCAATAACTCGAAAACTTCACAACATAAAACTCAACAGAAAACTAGTAAGATCCGTTAGTATAAGAAAGCAAATCACCACTTAGGTACTGTCAAGACAAGATTCATAATTTTTCTCACATGATGCCTACTGTACCATATCATTTCTACAATTTATATTAAGCAATATAAGCCATAGAAACTAGAAAACAAGCAAACTATGCATCGAAAACAGAATCTGCCAAAAACATAACAGTCTGTAGTAATCTGTAACTCTCGAACACTTCTGTAACTCCAAAAATCCTGAGAAATTAGGAAATCCTAGGAAATTTGTTTATTGATCTACTTCAGTTGGAATTGCTATTTTATCGCTCTCTGGTAAAAAGTGAAAATTATCTTCGTGAGTGCATACTTTCTGTTTTTATCAGCAAGACCAAACAACAATCACCCAAGAAGATCCTAAAGGATTTACTTGGCAATTTATTGAAACAAAAGCTATAAAACATGATTACTATAGCAGCTTAATCATGAGGACACACAGAAACAGTAGGGGTAAATGTTTGGTTTTCTCCCAACAAGCGCTTTTCTTTATTGCCTTTTTAGCTAGGCATGATAATTTCAATGATGCTCACATAAAAGATAAGAATTGAAACATAACGGGAGCATCATGAAGAATATTACAAGCACATTTAAGTCTAACCCACTTCCTATGCATAGAGATTTTGTGAGCAAACAATTTGTGGGAACAAGAATCAACTTGCATAGGAAGGTAAAATAAGGATAACTTTGAGATTTTCAACACATAGAGAGGAAACTTGATATTATTGCAATATGTAAAAGCATATGTTCCTCTCTCATAATAATTTTCAGTAGCATCATGAATGAATTCAACAATATAACCATCACATAAAGTATTATTTTCATGATGCACAAGCATAGAAATTTTACTACTCTCCACATAAGCAAAATTCTTATCATTCAGAATAGTGGGAGCAAACTCAACAAAATAACTATCATATGAGGCATAATCCAATTGAAAATTAAAATCATGATGACAAGTTCCATGGTTATCATTATTCTTTATAGCATACATGTCATCACAATAATCATCATAGATAGCAACTTTGTACTCATAATCATTTGGAACCTCTTCCGAAATAGTGGATTCATCACTAAATAAAGGCATGACCTCTCCAAATCTACTTTCCTCAATATAATCATCATAAATAGGAGGCATGCTTTCATCATAATAATGTAGCGATCTGACCTCAAACAGTCAAATCTCTGTGCATAAGTGTCATCACTGGATCGGTAATGCTGACACACAGTACTTCGAAGGATTTATAACAGAGTAGCAATCACACACTTATTATATCGATAGTCTCAAGAGAGAACTTACTACAATAATATGGCTTAAGGCCATCTAAATAAGATAACAGCTGAAGGCTTGGAAGATAAAGTGAGTCCATCAACTCCAACAACATAGCTGAGTGCACGACAAATGACCTAGCGCACCTTACTCTTCGTCTGAAAAGTCTGCAACATGATATGTTGCAGCCTGAAACGGGTCAGCACATGGAATATGCTGGCAAGATAACACAATAGAGCAATGAACAAGTAAATTCTATCACTACATGCATATATGGCTGGTGGAGGCTCTATGGTTATAATGTTTTTGCGAAAAGCCATTTTTCCCCTACAACAAAGGAATATATTTTATTTAACTATCATGGTAGTTGATAAACATTGAGAATGGTAACCCCATCTCAATCCCAATTAAACAGTAATTAACAACCCAACCAATTAATTTAGAGTGATGAGATCAACATGATAATCCAAGAACCAGATACTCAAGATGTCCATAACCAGGGACACGGCTAACCATGATTAGTTTGTACACTCTGCAGAGGTTTGCACACTTCTCCCCACAAAACTCGATCTCCTCCGTTGGATTTCTCGCACTACATGGTGTTTGAGAAACGGATGACCGAGACATAGTCTTTCAGAAACATTAAATCTTTACTCTGGGTGGACAGTTACACCTACTTTCCCCTACATCTTCTAGCCCACCACTGAAAGAGGTCATGCAACATACTCAACTATTCTAGAGCCCATAATAGCTTGTCGCTGCACACAGAAGTTTCTAGCATGAATAATCTTATGATCCCTTTGAGCCTGGGTGACGAACCAAAAGACAACACTGGTATATCCCCAGGTGCCCGCAACCAATCCACCCAGAAGTGTATTTAAGTAGCCACCTTAAGTTAACCATTAATTAACAATCTCACATATGTCATGGATCACTCAAACTAAACCACGTCTACGAGCATAGCATGGCAACCTAAGCATAACGTAGAAGTAACTCCCAAGGGTTTGATAATAAAAGGGCAATAGGTTCTACCTCATCATCTACTTCCCAAAACCCACATGTTAAAGGATCCTACTCATGAAAAGTTTGAGGATTGTAGCTAATGCATAAAAACTGGGTAATAAAGGGGTATGATCAAAGTGTTACTTGCCTTGCTGACGATCTGCAAACCCTAGAGACTCGTAGTAGCACGCTTCGCACTCCGGGTATTCTATCGCAAACAAACAATAGCATACATAAGAACTCAAGCATAGGTTCAAGGGTAAAACTCAAATAAGAAGATCCAATCTGAAAGTTCAACTAAAGAGCTTCGATTTGCAAAAAGAATCGATCAAATCGGAGCTACGAAACTGAAACTACAATCAAAAGGACTTCGAAATCAAATCTGCTTGAAACCAAATTTTAAATTGTCAAAACCATATTCAAGTTCTTTAACCAAAAAGAGGGGCTCTAGACGAAGATGTTGGCATTGGTTTCACTGGATTTGGACTAATGGTTAAAAAGTTGCGAGGGTTTGAAGATCAGGGGCTAATCTGCGATAAAAATAATCATGGATAGGTCCCTGGCTGAAAAATAAAATTAAAGAAAAAGACTACGGCGCGAACGTCTACTAACAGAGGCAAACCAACGGATTCATTCATTAAAATGAACTAACGAACGAACATTCATAAAATAACCCTAACCGAAGAAAACCGAGAAAATAAAAAAACCGAACCAGGGTTTATAAAAACCGAACAGTTTTATGCCTAAACCGAAAAAACCGCGACGGCGAGATGGCGCGATCCGGCAGGCGGGGCGGCTCCGGCGCGCGGGTGGCTCGGCGAGGTGGAAGGGTTGCGCGACGGCGGTGGCAGCGGAGCAGCTGCAGCGCGGGGCGGCGGGCTGCGGCGGTGGGCGGCACATGTGGCGGCGGTGGTGGTGCGGGGCGGTGCTGCTGGCGTCGACTGTGCCTGTCGTCAGCCACACTGGTGAAGACGATGCAGGCTCTGTGTTCTTCGGGGAATTCATCCTGGATTGCGCCGATTGGGTGGACTGCAGGTTGCTAGGGAGGCGGAGCTGGCAGGCTGGCAGGCGGAGGCGGCAGCCCTTCGCCCTTGGCAATGCGGGTGAGCCAGTGGCACTTCCAGGTTGTGTGGTTGGACGGCTTCGCACCGCTGTGGAACTTGTAAGGAGCATCAAGGGTCTGCTCGAAAGAGAAGGCGGGCAACCAGGCAGGCTTGCCGCCCTTTTGACGCTTGGGGCCAGGCTGACCTTCCGGCTGTTGATCTTCAACTGTTGCTACTTGCCGGCTTGCGGAAGACAGCTGCGGGGCCTTGCGCTTGTTATCGTTTGACTGCTGGCACCGACTGGACTCGCCAGCCGGCGTCTGAGGAGCCGGGGGAGCACCTTTCTGGACGCGTCCACCCGGAGCTCCAACTTCATGGAGGAGTCGGCAGTGGCATACTTGTCTGCTATGATCAGCAGCTCGTCGAGTGTGGTCAGCTCGTCGCAGAGAAGTCGGTGCTTGAGTAAGGTGCCTTCTCTACACCCGGCAATGAAATACTCTATGGCTTGCATCTCGTGCACCCCTTCGCGGGAGTCGCGGGTGGACTCGGTCGGGCCTTGGACGCACAAAGAGAGCTGGCAAGGCTTGGGCGGCCACTTGTAGGTGCTGGTGAAGTTGCGGATGAAGAAATCCGTGAAGTCCAACCAGCTGTTAAAGATGTAGGGCTTGAGGCTGTTCAGCCATGTCCGGGCCGTGCCCTGGAGCATGAGCAGAACGTACTTCATGGCAACGAGCTTGTTGCCGTTTGCTATGCTCACGGCTGTGGAGTGGTCCACCAGCCAATCCTTCGGCTTTACGGAGCCGTTGTACTTGGGCGTATCTCGAGGGAGTGATACCCCTTTGGGGAAGGGCTCGTCGCGAATGCGGGGGCCGAAACAGGCCGGGCCGACTGCATCTTCTTCTTCCATCGCCAGGGATCGAGCCAGTCGGTCGATCCGATGGCGGGCGTCATTTTCTCTGACTCCTTCTCGGGGGCCTAGCCGGGCTCCGAGGGTCGGGTGCTCAACAGCCGGCGGGGAGACGCGCCTCTCCCTACGCGGGGGAGACGGACGATCGCCCCGTAGCTTGACTGCTCGAGGGCGGCCGTCTTGGTCGCGCTCGATGGTGATGTGGGTGCGCCGCGTGTGACTGTGGCTAGCAGCCGGCTCTTGATCTCGCCGGACGTGGGCACCACCCGTCGGTGACCAGGAGGTCGCCCCATGCTCACAGCAAGGGGGGGATTCTCAGCATGCAAGCCAGGTTCCACCACACGGCAGTCGGCTTCTTGCTGCGTAGTAGCCGTGTCGAGGAGCTGCTGGACGCGCTCTGTCATGCAGCGTCACTCGTCACGCTCCAGGTGATGCAGTCTGTCTTCTGCCGCCTGGGCGGTGCACAGGTTCTCCAAAGGCGTGGCGTAGACGGGGCTGTCGGCTCCCAGCATGCTGGCAACGGCCGTGCCACGCTGCCGAACAGTGCCCATCCGTCCCGGCTTGCCAGCAGCCGGCGTGCTGCAGATGGTGTGGTCGATCTCATGCTGGTAGGCTTCATTGAGGTGCCTCATAGCCGCCAGCTTCTGGGCGATGTCGACGACCAAACGCGGAATGCCTCCAGCATTGCTCTGTCCACATTTTCCACCACGGGTGCGGACAAACCCCGCACTGCCGCCTGCAGCGGGTCGTGGGCGGCCCCGTCGAAGGCTCCGTCGTGGCTAATGACCAACACCTCTGTGACGGTGCTGGTGCTGGCGTCACTAGTCATAGGAGGGAGCGGGTTGTCGACGATCACCACGTTGATGGGGAAGGCATCGGGGGATGCTACATCGAAGTTGATGAGCATCAGATCGGTGGAGCCGACGAATTCCAAGTTGAAGGCATGCTCATTGGTGATGTGGAGCTTGCCAAGGAGGTCGATGAGGCAGCTCTCAAAGCTGGTTGCGCCTGTGTCGGGCACGGGCTCGTCGGAGAGGCGGATCCTGCCAATGAGATCAGTGAGACAGCTTGCGGCGCAGGCGGCTTCTATGCCACGCAGCGCGTCGATGCAAATGCCATCAGGTGTGCCGGGCTGGCTGCGCACGCCAGGAAGGAAGAGGGTTCCCGTCCATAACGTGTCTCCGAACGACGGTGCACCTTTCCCCACGGTGGGCGCCAAATGTCGGGTATGTGTAGTGACATATGCCAGCGGGTGGCTAATCATGGAGAGGGACAAGAGTACGTCGCCGGGCTCGAGAACCGGGAGTGAGCAGGACCGCATACGCATGCGAATCTTACCTAGGTTCGGGGCTCTCCATGGAGATAACACCCCTAGTCCTACTCTGCGGGGTCTCCGCATGATGACTATAGTCAATAGAGTAGCTACAGGTTTGCTCCTTGAGCTGTTCGGCTAGAGGAGGAAGAAGGGCCAGGCTAGCTCTACTCCTCCCTCTATATGTGTGTGTGTGATCTCTAAGGTTCTGAACCCTTTGCATGGGGAAGCATGGGGGAAGCCCAAGGGTATAATGGTAATCCGTCCGGGTGTGGGACCCGGCCGTCAGCGTCTCTAAGCGTTGGCTTCTCCGCCGGCTGCTGGGTCCTGCCGCTTGGTGGGTCCCACCGGCTGTTGTGTACTCGGCCGACAGGCCGAGCCCGCCGCTTGCGGGTCTTATTGGTTGCTTTTCATTGTAGCCTTGCTACTGATGATGGATGCTTTGTCGGGGGGTGCGTGGCTACAGTCCCGCCGCCTGGCGGGCGATCACTGTAGCCACACCCCGTCTCTTCTGATTAATGGAGCACATACTTTGAGGGGAGGGTGGGCCGCCTGCTAGGAGCCAGCCAACCCTCGCCGCCGCCTTCTGGAGGTTCGCCGCCTTCTTGTGGCTCACGGACAGGTAGGGCCCATCGTCTGCAGGCCATTCCAACCGCTCATCGTGGGAGTGTAGCTCCCTAGGTCGTAGGTGATGTCACGGGCAGCGTGGCTATAGTACCCCACCTAGTGAGGGGCGTCCGCTTGGTGCGCCCGTACTATAGCAGCGCTCAGCCCTGGATTTGGGGGTGGCAGTTCGCACTATAGCCACACCCCGTCCCGTCGCAGTTATGTGGGTGCAAACTTGGAGGGCACGAGGGGCCTCCCGCCAGGAGTCGGCCCCCTCATGGCCGCCTTCTGATGTCTTGTCGTCTTCTAGCAGTGGGCCTACTAGACCAGTCAGCCCAAGAAGCCGACCGTTCTTCCAGGAGGTGTGAGGGGCGCAGCTAGCCCCGATGCCCTGAAATACCATAGGGGGCCGATGAGGCTACCCGTGGACATTTACTCCAACAAACACACTGACCCGCCTCCACATATTGATAATGAAATTGTTGAGCCTATGGCCACTGAGGTTAACCCGACATCCAGTCAAGATCCGCCGAGCCCTAAGCCGCCCCCTCCTGCCAAGTCAACAGACAAGAGCCCAACTGATGATACTGCAGAACAAGTTATAGTTACCGATCAGCTTTTAAAGTACCCGAGGTCTCTAGAGCACTGACCAAGCAATCCACTAAGGAAGAGGCACCCTCACTGGAAAGGGACAAGACCAAACTAGATCTTGAGAGTTATTCTAACTTAAATGCAAGTGAATTGTACTCTGGCTATCTGAACCACCTTCATACCAGTCGTAACATGGAGGCTGGTCTAGTCAATATGATGCGCCAGAAGTATGAGGTATAAATGCATTTTCTTCCTTTATCAATTTCTGCATATGCATATATTTATCTAGCTCCCAAGTCTTAAGGATATGAAGAAAAGTTTTGAGTATGCTTAAGACTTTCATAAAAAATCTTCCAAAATGCAGCCCCCAAGGGCCAACTCATCCTGCCTGGATGAGCCGGGTCTTCTGTATTTTGAACTAGAAAATTCCAAAATGTAGCCCCCAAGGGCCAACTTATATAAGCAAGATGAGTCGGGTCTTGGCTAGATGCACTTTTACGAGAACCTCACATAGCCCCCAAGAGTTGGTTCATCTGTCATCTTTATGATGAGATAAATCGAAATGGCCTACATTAGCCCTGAAGTGCCGAATGCATTGCTTGCAATGTGGTCGGGACTTGAATAATTATTCTGTAATGAACTTTCGCAATGTTGAGTTGTACTCATGATTTTCAATCCTTGCTGCACGAAGCTTTAAGCTTTAATGACTCGCAGCTAGGCGAGTTAAGGAAGAATATCAAACACCAAGAAGGTGAGACTCTCAAATCTGAGTCAAAATTGAAATTGACTTTAGAAGAGATTGAAAAGCTCAAGGCTAGCTTTGCCACCGAGAGAACCGCCTGGGAGACAGAAAAAGCAGCCTTGATGAAGCGTGTTGAAGACACCAAAAACCAGCTTAAGCCGGTTGCTGATGAACTAGCCGGCTTAAAGCAACACATCTTGCAAATGACAGCCACCATCTTTGGTAAGTGAAAAAACAACTAACACACCATGGCGACACAAAATAACTAACTACTGACTTTTCCTGATTTGTGTTAAGATTGTATGACAGGCGCTAGAAGCGCCAACCTTTATCAGAACATGTTGTTGAAGATGAAGGTTGCATACTCTTTGACAGAGCAATTATATGCAGAGGATGTGCGGACACTTGTATCCATATCCAATGGTAAAGAACCCCCAAAGCGTATCAAGGTTGTATTGGAACAATTTTCCACGGTGCCGGCTCAAGTAGATGAAATAAAGCGGTCAGCCGCCCGTGCCAGAGCTATTACTGCTTTGGGCTGGGAAAAGGCATGGCAATCGGAGCTTGATCCTCTAGAAATGTCCGCCAGCTGTCTTGAGTTCAACGATGATGGATCTACCTTTGAAGAACCGGACTTCCACCGATGCGTTAGAGATGAGGCCTTTAGCTTGTCAACTTGTTCAAGAGCTGGATTTGTCCAAGTTCCAGCCGACTTACGACAACGACTGTATCAAGCCATCGTCTCATGAAATTGTGGATTTAACTCCACCAAGGCATAAGCATTATTTCGCTCCTGAGCTTGACCATTCTGTAATTCTTAACGATGAAGCTATCTTTGAGGCCTTAACGGGCATCTACTGGACATCAGATGACCTTTAGATGGCCAACAACGAAGAGCCGGTGCAGGATGATCCGGAACCTTCAAGGCGTCAGTGAACTGACTGTGGTGGCTATAAGCCGGACGGCTTTGAGGCCAGGTTACAGGAGTGCAGCTCCAAAAAACACTTGATTCAAAATCTTTTGGGCTCAACTTGAAGCCTTGTATTAGTGTAGCTTAAAACAATGGTCCACCATATCTTGCCTTCGTGCATGTTTATCTGAACCTTTGATTTAGTAATACTTCATTGCATGGTTAATTGAATCAGTCTTATGAGTCGTGCCACGGCTCTTGCTTTTACCTGAAGTCTTGTATATTTTGCAAAAGACTTATCAAGAGATACGCTAGCGACTTAAAAAGTCCAAAAAAACAGGGCGGATGACAACCCAAAAGACTTGTAGCATTATATGGCTACTGAAAAAAAATCATAAACACAGTTGTTCAAGCCAAAACATACTGGCGGCTTCAAGTCAAAAGCCAGGGCGGGTGACAACCTTAAATACTTAAACATAAGAAACATAATCCAGAGCCTCATGACCCGGATACTTAGAATTTGCACAAAAGTAAAGAAACCTTTAGAGCATAAAAACATCAAAATAGAAAATATGCTCATCTCAGATATTGGTAAGCTAGATTTCAAAATTCAAACAAAAAAGGTTCACTCACAGGCCTCATGTTTGCTTTCGAGGCCGCATAGCCGTGTTATCCTGTAAGCCAGCTTCCCATGACATAAATCCGTCGTTTTAACCTTTAACAAGTTCAGGGTCTTAAAAATATTGGCTGTAAAGAGTACGATGGGCCATATAGCGGAATAGCACTAAACAGATAGGCGAGTTTATCCTAGCTCACTGTAAGCCGGCTCTCTCATGACACAAAACTGCCATTTTAACCTTAACAAGTTCAGGGCCTTTAAAAATATTGACTTGTCAAGAGTTTGGCGGGTCACCTGGCGGTGTAGCAAGTTGCAAACAGGCAGGTGTAACCCATAATGTGGCTATGAAAGCTAAAACCGGTGGGTTGGAAGCCCCCAAGTGACCTTATGACCAATTATTAAAGACTCAGATACACAAAAATGAAACAACAGAGGCCTTGAATTTTTTAGGGATGCTGGCTTTATTATATTAATCATAAAAAGATATATACAACAACAAAAGTATGTGCAATGATAAGATCTATTGGCTCAAGTGTAGTAAGGCCGAAGATGAGCAATGTTGCAGGTCAGCGGGTGTCCTCTTCCGACTTGCGGGAATCCTTGTGCTCTCGCACATCAATGAGGTAATAAGACCCATTAATGAGATTATTTATGACCACAAAGGGCCCTTCCCAAGGAGGGGAAATCTTATGCATCCCTGTCTGCTCTTGAATCAAACGGAGCACTAAGTTGCCCTCTTGAAAGGTCCAGCTTCAAACTCTATGGCTGCGATAGCAATGTAGATCTTGCTGATATATCGCTGAACGAGTCGCCGCAAGGTCACACTCTTCATCCAAAACAGCAAGTGCATTCTAACGAGCCGTCTCATTATCAGCTTCAACATAAGCCACCACTCTAGGCGAGTCATGACGGATATCACTTGGGAGAACCGCCTCTGCACCATAGACCATGAAGAAAGGCGTATAGCATGTTGACCTATTAGGGGTGGTATTGATACTCCAAAGCACAGAAGGTAGCTCCTCAACCAAACAACCCGACATTTGCTCCAAAGGAACCATAAGCCGGGGCTTGATGCCTCTCAAAATTTCTTGGTTAGCCCTTTCTACTTGACCATTAGACCGTGGATGAGCTACAGAAGAAACATTAAGACGGATATGCTCTCTTTGAGAAAACTCCTTCATATCACCCTTAGAAAGATTAGTGCCATTATCATTAATGATACTGTGAGGATAACCAAAATGGAAGATTGGCTTCTTAACAAACTTAACTGCAGTCTCCGCATCAGACTTGCTGACTGGCTTTGCCTAAATCCACATAGTAAACTTGTCAACCGCCACCAAAAGGTGGGTCTTTTATCTATAGACCTCTTAAATGGTCCAACCATATCAAGCCCCCACACTGCAAATGGCCAAGTTATTGGGATCATCCGTCCTTTGCGTCAGCATTAGCCGTCAACCAATAAAACCCATGACGAAGAGCTTTAGCCACTAAAGATTTAGAGCAGGCATAATGACCACAATCGCCTTCATGAATTTCTCGCAAAACTTCACGACCCTCCTTAGGAGAAACACAATGTTGGAACACACCTATCATACTGCATTTGTGTAACTCGCCATTGATGATAGTCATGGATTTAGACCTCCTGGTTATTTGCCTTGCCAAATTTTCATCCTAAGGTAACTCGCCCCGGGTCATATAAGCTAGATAACACAAGGTCCAATCAGGAATAACATGAACAGCCGTCACCAACTGCGCCTCTGGGTCAGGGACACCAAGGTCTTCTTCAGATGGTAACTTGACCGAAGGATTGTGTAATACGTCGAGAAACACATTAGGAGGAATGATACGTCTCCAACGTATCTATAATTTTTAATCGTTCCATGCTATTATATTATCATTCTTGGATGTTTTACAATCATTTTATAATCATTTTCTATCTTTTTTGGGACTAACCTATTGACATAGTGCCAAGTGCCAGTTGTTGTGTTTGCTTGTTTTTTACATCGCAGAAAATCAATATCAAATAAAGTCCAGATGCAGCGAAACTTTTTGTGGATTTTTTTGGACCAGAAGACACCTGATGTGCTGGAGAAGCACCTAGGGGGGTGCCCCGAGGGGGTCACTGCCCACCAAGGCGCGCCTGGGCCCCTAGGCGTGCCTAGGTGAGTTGTTCCCACCTCGGTGGCCTCCCGCACCGCCTCTTTGCTCTATAAATACCCCAATATTCCAGAAACCCTAGGGGGGTCAACGAAAATCAATTCCAGCTACCGCAAGTTCCAGAACCACCAGATCCAATCTAGACACCATCATGGAGGGTTCATCACCCTCATTGGTGCATCTCCGATGATGCGTAAGTAGTTCATTGTAGACCTACGGGTCCGTAGTAAATAGCTAGATGGCTTCCTCTCTCTCTCTCTCTCTCTCTTGATTCTCAATACAATGGTCTCTTGGAGATCTATTTGATGTAACTCTTTTTGCGGTGTGTTTGTTGGGATCCGGTGAACTTTGAGTTTATGATCAGATCTATGTTTTTATCCATGAAAGTTATTTAACTCTTTTGATCTCTTATATGCATGATTACTTATAGCCTCGTATTTCTTCTTCGAATCTTTGGTTTAGTTAGGCCAACTAGATCCATTTTTCTTGCCATGGGAGGAGGTGATTTGTGATGGGTTCGATCTTATGGTGCTTGATCCCAGTGACACAAGGGGAACCGACACGTATGTATCGTTGCTACTAAGGATAACAAGATGGGGTATATTTCAACATAAATAGATCTTGTCTACATCATGTCATCGTTCTTATTGTATTACTCTGTTTCTCCATGAACTTAATACACTAGATTCATCCTGGATAGCGGTCGATATGTGGAGTAATAGTAGTAGATGCAGGCACGAGTCAGTCTAGTAACTTGGACGTGATGCCTATATAATGATGCTTGGATATCGTAATGATTATTTGAAGTTCTATCAATTGCCTAACAGTAATTTGTTTACCCACCGTATGTTATTTTCTCGAGAGAAGCCACTAGTGAAATCTACGGCCCCGGGTCTCTTCTTTATTATATTTGCCTTCGCGATCTATTTTTATTTGCTTTTATTTTTAGATCTATTAAACCAAAAATACAAAAAATACCTTTCTGCAATTTATTATTATTTATTTTATCTCGTGTTCCCGCGAGATCTATCTATTTACCCAATCTACTACAATTTTACCTATCTTTTTAACCGTGAGGGTTTGACAACCCCTCTCTTACGTAGGGTTGCAAGTATTTGTTCTTTATGTGCGGGAGCTGTTTATGTGGTGTTGCGTGGTTCTCCTACTGGTTCGATAACCTTGGTCTCATCCATGAGGCAAATACTTACCGTAGCTGTGCTACATCATCCCTTCCTCTTTGGGGAAATACCGATGTAGTTCAAGCCGCATCAAAAGGAATTTCTGGCGCCGTTACCAGGGAGGATTCGTCTCCCGTCTACTTGCGAATTTCTGGCACCGTTGCTAGGGATACATCACCAACATCTACCAGGTTCCTAATCACAAATCTCATGTTCTTGCAATTTACATTATTTTCCATTTGCCTCTCATTTTCCTCTCCCCTACTTCACAGAAAATTTCCGTTTTATTTGCCTTCTTTCCGTTTGCCTTTTCCGTGTGAGATCTCTTGTTTGCTTGTGTTACCATGTGTCTTCTATTTTCTTGCATCTTCGCTTGCTAAAAATCTATTGATATGGATCCTCATCCACTTGCTAATCTTTTTAATCGATCCAATTATGATGAACCAATTGCTAGTGAATTGAGTTCACTAGATTATCTTTATGAAGTTTTGCTTGAGATACGTGAATCTGAAAAATGTGACGGAGTGCTAAAAGAAGGAATTTATAAAGTGATTCATGATAGCTCCTTGGATGAAAAGCATGATTGCAATAATGTTATTATAAATTCTATTAATGCCAATTGTGCTAATAATATGCAAAACCCCAAGCTTGGGGATGCTAATATTGCTATTTCACCTACTTATTGCAATGATCATGATTGGGGGTGATAATGATTCTTATGATCTTGATAGTTTATTTAAGCCTCATGATGAATATGTTTGCAATAATATTGAAAGTGGGTTCGGAAGAGTATCAAATCTAGGTAAAAATAATCCCACATATCTCGAGAGTGTTCAATCTTATGAAATTTTTGATAAAAGTGGGTTTGGAAAGGTCTTGAATTTATTTGATGATAATCCCACTATTTTGGAAGAGTGTCAACTTTGCATGCATATGGATCTTGAAGATTTTTTCTTTGATGATAGCTATATTGTTGAATTTGATTATCTTGCATGTAATTATTGTGATAGAGGGAAATATGGTTGTAGAAATTTCCATGTTATTAAATTACCTCTCGTTATGTTGAGATTGTCAATGTTTTATTCCTCTTCTTTGCATATGTTAGATGTTTCTTGTCTTGATAATTTGTTTGCTTATAAAATTCCTATGTATAGAAAGTATGTTAGACTTAAATGTGTTTATCATATGTTTCATGATGCTCTCTTTGTGTTTAAATTATTATCTTTTGTGTGAGCATCGTTGAAATCTTATGCCTGGCTAGGGGTGTAAAACAATAGCGCTTGTTGGGAGGCAACCCAATGAATAAAATTTATTTTGTCTTTTTCTTTCTGTTCTTGAGTGTTTGCACAATTATGCCTCTGTTATGATTGTGTTTTTTTTTGTTTTAATTAGTGCTTGTGCCAAGCACAGCCTTTGGGATCATGTTGGGTGATAGTTAATTTGATCTTGCTGAAAAACAGAAACTTCTGCGCCCAAGAAAATAATTTTCATTTCTAACAGGATCTTGATAAAATACTGATGCTTTTTGCAGAAGATAACTGTAAAAATTTCTCATGGTGTCCTAATTTTCAGAATTTTTGGAGTAACGGAAGTATTCGAAATATCCAGATTGCTACAGACTGTTCTGTTTTTGACAGATTCTGTTTTCTTTGCGTTGTATGCTTGTTTTTGATGATCCTATGGTTTTCTTTGAGGAGTTTTTGCCATAGAAAAGTTGGAATACATTAGATATAATGGAAAAATAAAATATGAATGGGTTTGCAACAGTACTTATAGTAGTGATTTCCTTTAATATACTAACGGATCTCACGAAGGTTTTGTTGAATTTTGTGTGATTGAAGTTTTCAAGTTTTGGGTGATATTACGATGGATGAAGGAATAATGAGTAAGAAGTGCCTAAGCTTGGGGATGCCCATGGCACCCCAAGATAATATTCAAGAAGTATCAAGCAACTAAGCTTGGGGATGCCCCGAGTGGCGTCCCCTCTTTCTTCTAACGATCATCGGTATTTTACTTGGAGCTATATTTTTATTCGTCACATATTATGAGGTTTGCTTGGAGCGTCTTATATGATATGAGTCTTTGCTTGTTTTGTTTTGTATTTTTAGTCATGAATCCTTGCTGGACACACCTATTTGAGAGAGCCAAAATTATGCTATTACTTGTTAGAATTGCTCTCTATGCTTCACTTAAATCTTTTGAGCTATGGAATTGCTCTAGTGCTTCACTTATATCTTTTTGAGCACAGTGTGCTTTAGTATTTTTGAGATATGCTATCATGCTTCACTTAGATTTATTTTAGAGTTAGTAAAATATTTAAGAAATTCTCTCTAGCTTCACTTAAATTATTTTGAGAGAAAGAAAATATGATGCTCATGTTCCTCACTTATATTTGTTTGAGCTTATTAAAAGCAACATGTGAAATTAGTCCCAAAGTGATAGATATCCAAGGAGGATATAATAAAAACTTTCACGAAGATCATTGGACAAAATAAACTTGATTCTTTGTAATAGTTTTGAGATATGATGATATGATATGTGAGTCATGTTGATGAGTAATTATGCTTTAGTAAGAATATTGGTGTTAAGGTTTGTGATTCCCTATGCAAGCACAAAAGTCAGTAGTTATGCAATGAAATTACATCCTACTTGTGGTGCATTATTCGGTGTTAGTTATGCTTAATGCTCGCTTATGAGATTTTTCGTTTCTTGGTTGGATGCTTCTCAATCTTTTGCTAGCCTTCATTTGCACCAAGTATGATCACTACTTGTGCATCCAAAATCCTTTAAACTAGTTTTTGCCACATGAGTCCACTATACCTACCTATATGCGGTATTCTTTTGCCATTCTAAGCAAATTTGTATGTGCCATCTCTAATTTTCAAAATAAACTTCTATTTTGTGTGCTCGTACTGCTCATGAAATGGTAGGGGGTGGCTGATATATTTCCATGCTAGATGTGTTATTCTCAAGATGAGTGTTTATTCACTTGTCATTGCATGAGAGTACGGCAAAGGTATTAGGGATGCCCAATCCCGAAATGAAAAATTAATTTACTTTATGTTGTCAAATAATAAATTCCTTGGAAATTGTTGGTATGGAAGGAACTCGTGGATACGGTTAGCCATGGAAAGTGAAACATGGTGGAAAAGGAATAAACTTTATTTTTTGTTTGGGAACCGCCTATGATATATCTAGCATGGAAAGTATTGGGAACTACTCGATCGGTTTCATTGACAGGAAAAGCATGCCACCCAAAATGTTTTATCTCTATCTTTTTCGCTTTGAGCTCTGGCACCTCTACAAATCCCTACTTCCCTCCGCAAAGGGCCTTTCTATTTACTTTATGCAATTTTTATTTTTACTTGATTCTCCATCTCCTCTTGTAAAGCACCAACTAAGGGGCACTATAATCGAACTTGAGCATTGGGTGTAGCTAATATGTGAGTGTGTTTCATGAATGGATCAATGATTGAGCATAATGGGCTACGGATAACTTGCTTTAGCATTGATATTTTGAAAGACATGGTTGTTTGTTGATATGCTTGAGTATTAAAGTCCTCATGTCAAAACTTGCTTTAGCTTTGAACCATATAAAAGTCCAATTGTCCATGCTATAAAAGAAAAGAATACGTGATGAACATGTTACGCAACATTCCACATCAAAAATTCTATTTTTATCATTTACCTACTCGAGGACGAGCAAGAATTAAGCTTGGGGATGCTGATACGTCTCCAATGTATCTATATTTTTATTGTTCCATGCTGTTATATTGTCATTCTTGGATGTTTTACAATCATTTTATATCATTTTTTGGGACTAACCTATTGACATAGTGCCAAGTTCCCATTGTTGTTTTTTGCTTGTTTTTTACATCGCAGAAAATCAATATCAAACGGAGTCCAAATGCAACGAAACTTTTTGTGGATTGTTTTTTGACCAGAAGACACCTAATGGGCCGGAGAAGCACCTGGGGGGTGCCCCAAGGGGGGCACAACCCACCAGGGCCCGCCTGGGCCCCCAAGCGTGCCCAGGTGGGTTGTGCCCACCTTGGTGGCCTCACGCACCACCTCTTTGCTCTATAAATACCCCAATATTCCAGAAACCCTAGGGGGCGACGAAAATCAATTCCAGACGCCGCAAGTTCCAGAACCACCAGATCCAATCTAGACACCATCATGGA
The DNA here is from genome assembly GCF_056163025.1 of Triticum urartu. NCBI lineage: Eukaryota > Viridiplantae > Streptophyta > Magnoliopsida > Poales > Poaceae > Triticum > Triticum urartu. Next base: position 345,446,796 of record NC_141876.1, on the reverse strand, counting down.
GAGGTTCATCATCCTCATTGGTGCATCTCCGATGATGCATGAGTAGTTCATTGTAGACATACGGGTCTGTAGTTAGTAGCTAGATGGCTTACTCTCTCTCTCTCTCTCCCTCTTTTGATTCTCGATAAAATGGTTTCTTGGAGATCTATTTGATGTAACTCTTCTTGCGGTGTGTTTGTTCGGATCCGATGAACTTTGAGTTTATGATCAGATCTATGTTTTTATCCATGAAAGTTATTTGAGTCTTTTGATCTCTTATATGCATGATTACTTATAGACTCGTATTTCTTCTTTGAATCTTTGGTTTAGTTAGGCCAACTAGATTGATTTTTCTTGCCATGGGAAGAGGTGCTTTGTGATGGGTTCGATCTTACGGTGCTTGATCCTAGTGACAGAAGGGGAACCGACATGTATGTATCATTGCTATTAAGGATAACAAGATGGGGTCTATTTCTACATAAATAGATCTTGTCTACACCATGTTCATCATTCTTATTGCATTACTCCGTTTCTCCATGAACTTAATACACTAGATGCATGCTGGATAGCGGTCGATGTGTGGAGTAATAGTAGTAGATGCAGGCAGGAGTCGATCTACTAATCTTGGACGTGATGCCTATATAATGATCATTGCCTGGATATCGCCATGATTATTTGAAGTTCTATCAATTTCCCAACGGTAATTTGTTTACCCATCGTATGCTATTTTCTCGAGAGAAGCCACTAGTGAAATCTACAGCCCCCGGGTCTCTTCTTTATTATATTTTCCTTCGTGATCTATTTTTATTTGTTTTTATTTTCAGATCTATTAAACCAAAAATACAAAAAATACCTTGCTCCAATTTATTATTATTTATTTTATCTCACGTTCCTATGAGATGTATTTATCCAATCTACTACAATTTTACCTATCTTTTTACCCACGGGGGACTGACAACCCCTCTCTTACGTCAGGTTGCAAGTATTTGTTCTTTGTGTGCATGATCTGTTTACATGGTGTTGCGTGGTTCTTGTACTGGTTCGGCAACCTTGGTCTCATCACTGAGGGAAATACCTACCGTAGCTATACTGCACCATCCCTTCCTCCTTGGGGAAATACCGACGTAGTTCAAGCCACATCAAGGCAATGGCTTATGTTGAGACCCAAGTCGGCATAAGGCATCAGCCGCCGCATTCTTCCGTCGGTCAAGGTCATCCACCCGATAACCCTTAAAATGACCAGCAATATTGTCAACTGCCCGACGATAAGCCGCCATGAGCGGGTCTTTAGAGTCCCACTTGACAGAGACTTGCTAAGCCACAAGATCTGAGTCACCCAGACACCTGACCCAGCTTAAATTCATCTCTTTGGCCATACGAAGGCCATGGAGTAAAGCTTCATACTCAGCTGCATTATTAGTACAAGGAAACTTTGGCCTTAACATAACAAAATTTGTCACCTCGTGAGGAAGTCAAAATAACACCAGCCCCCGAGCCCTCTAATTGCATGGACCCATCAAAGTGGATTGTCCAATATGTGTTGTCAGGCTTCTCCTCGGGCGTCTGTAACTTAATCCAGTCATTTATGAAATCCACCAAAGCCTAAGATTCGATGGTTGTCCTTGGCACATACTTCAAATCATGAGTGTAACACCCCGGATGTAACTTGCCATATTTGTACTCCGACTCTTGCCATTTCGGCTTTAAGTTATGAGATTCCCTTCGTGGTTGGGTTTTGTCTTTGTTTTGCATTTTGTTCATGTCATGCATCTCATATCTTGTCATCATGTGCATCGCATTTGCATACGTGTTCGTCTCATGCATCCAAGCATTTACCCCGTTGTCCGTTTTGCATTCCGACACTCCTACGTCCTTCGGCGCCCCCTTTTGTCTCTTTTTGTGTGCGGGTGTTAAACGTACTCGGAATGGACCGAGATTTGCCAAATGGCCTTGGTACACCACCGGTAGACCGCCTGTCAAATTTCGTGTCATTTGGAGTCCGTTTGATACTCCAATGGTTAACCGAGGAACCGCAAAGGCCTCGTGTGTGTTGCAGCCCAACACCCCTCCAAAACGGCCCAATAACCCTTCCAAAGCTCCCCCATCTCCTCCGTCGTCGGATCACGTCACGTGGGCGAAAACTACACCCCATTTGGACACTCCAAACTCCTCCTACCTATAAATATGAGCTCTCCCCGTCCAAATCCGGGTCCAAACCCTAGCCAAACCTCCCCCGCCACCACCGGACGCGTCCGCGACGGCCAGACACGTCCGCCGCCGTCACCCGACGAATCCCGTGCCGACACGTGGCGACCACCGCGCCCACATCGCCGCTGCCCGGGGCCCAGATCCGGCCCGCCCCGGGGCCGAACCGGGCCTCGCCGGGCCCGTGCGTTGCCGCCCGCTCCCGCGGCTCCTCCGCCGGTCGCCGTCCGGCGCCTCCGCGCGCACCGCGCCTTGCCCGCCGCTTTCCCGCCGCCGGCGAGCAGCTCCGCTGCCGCCTCTTCCTCCCTGCAGCTCCGGCGCACCCCGGCCTCAACGCTCCGGCCGCCTTCGTCTTCTCTGGCCACCGCGGCGCGAACTCCGGCGAACCTCGTTTCCCGTGCGAAGAATCCCTAGATCTGGAGGTCTACTCCCCCTCTTTGTCCCTAAGTCTTTTCCCTATTAAGTTTTCAGCCCCTATTCATCATGCCTTAACTTGTTGCATAATACTCCGTTTCACGCGCACGATATATCAAAATGTTCAGCATGATGTGCTCTTCATTTTGTTCCATTGTGACATTCTTGTTTGAGTCCATCTTGATGCCCAAATCATGGACGCAAGAGTGCTATAAATTGTTAGGTGTTGATTCTTATCAGAGTATGAGGATTTGTCATTTTTGCTACATTTGTTGTGTGCTGCATATGGGCATGAGCTCTACATGTATTTTGGTCTATGCCATGCCATCTTTACAGGGGTGTATGCCATGTATTTTTGTGATCTTTGTGGTGACTAGCACAAGCCTGCAAAGTAGCCTTCGTGATATTGCTGATTTCAAGGACTTAGGATTTTGCTAAGTCCTTGCTCTGCTGTTATTTTTATGCCATGTATTCATGTTGCTACAGTGAGATCCATGCTTCTTTTGAGTATCTTTAGTAAGGATGTTTTGGACATATGGTTATGCTCTATCCATCCATGCCCCTGTTTGCAATTATGGAGTGCCCTAGCATGTCTTAATCTTGCTTTAATTTTGCTATAAAATGTTCCCGGCAGATTGTATACATGTCAATCAATTTTGCCAAGGTTGTTGTAGTTGATCCATGCATGCTATGAAATTACTCTTTCCATGGTTAGCTTCATGAACATGTCATCTTGCTGTAGGTATGCTTAGTTTGTCATGCAATGCCTTGTCGTGAGTGATTTGAGCTTGCAAACATGCCTTCATAATTCTGTTGATGTCGTGCTCTGTTTCCTGCTAAGTCTGAATCTGTTAACGAAACTTTCTATGTTTACATGGGTGCCATAAAATCTTCTGTGTCTTTTTGGCTCATGGTCATTAAGGGACTTTTGTTCTATGCTTTGAGTAGATTCATACCATGCCTTTGTTTGCTATGATCTGTTCATGTAGCATGTTGTTTTCTTGCTCTAAACATTGCTTCCTGATGTTATTCCTGGCATGTTAGTATTTTCACCAAGCCTGTGAAGCTGATATCTTTTGCACTTTTGCCATGCTTGTTTGAACCTGCTCTTGTGTGATTTAGCCATAGCTCAGTGTTCATCTTTTGAGTAGATCACTGCCATGTGCTTTGTTTCTATGTTGGAGTGCAGTAGCTTAGTTTCTTCTTGCATTCTAGATGTCATCATGCTGTTAATCGCAGAATTGTGCCATTCTTGTTTTGCTTGCCATTTGCAAACCGTGCATCCGATTCCGGAGATCTTTATATCGATTTCAATCAAAATCATCTCATCTTTCTAGCGGCACACTTGGTTTGACAAGTTGAGGCCTGGTTCAATCTTTCCTTTCCGAAGCACGCATATGCATTGCATATCACATCTCGCATATCATGCCATGTCTTGCATCACGTTGCTTGCGCATTGCACCGTGATTGATTGTTGGTCCTTTGCTTGTGTTCTTGCTTTGGGTAGAGCCGGGATACGAGTACATGATCGAGGAACCAGTTAAGTACGCTAACGAGGATCAAGCTTTCATGAACTCTGAGAATTTTGCAGGCAAGATGACCATACCCTCAAAATCACTTCTATCTTTGCTTGCTAGTTGTTCGCTCTATTGCTATGCTGTGATACCTACCACTTGCTATGACATGCCTCCCATATTGCCATGTAAAGCTTCTAACCCACCTTTCCTAGCAAACCGTTGTTTGGCTATGTTACCGCTTTGCTCATCCCCTCTTATAGCGTTGTTAGTTGTAGGTGGAGATGAAGTTTTGTTCCATGTTGGAACATGGATATTGTTGGGATAACATTGTTATATCTTGTTTACTTTAATGCACCTATATACTTGGTAAAGGGTTGAAGGCTCGGCCTTATTCCTGCTGTTTTGTTCCAGTCTTGCCGCCCTAGTTTCCGTCATACCGGTGTTATGTTCCTTGATTTTGATTTCCTTACGCGGTTGGGTGTTATGGGAACCCCTTGACAGTTCGCTTTGAATAAAACTCCTCCAGCAAGGCCCAACCTTGGTTTTACCATTTGCCTACCTACCACCATATACCTTCCCTTGGGTTCTGCAGACTCAAGATTCATCTTTATTTTAACCCCCCCTCCCCCGCCAGGCCAGTGCTCCTCTGAGTGTTGGTCCGAACCGAGCTGCCTGCGGGGCCACCTCAAGGAAACTTGAGGGTTGGTTTTACTCGTAGCTAGTCTCATCCGGTGTTGCCCTGAGAACGAGATACGTGCGACTCCGATCGGGATTTGTCGGCACATCAGGTGGCTTTGCTGGTCTTGTTTTGCCTTTGTTGAAATGTCTTGTAACCAGGATTCCGAGACTAACCGGGTCTTCCCGGGAGAAGGAATATCCTTCGTTGACCGTGAGAGCTTGTGATGGGCTAAGTTGGGACACCCCTGCAGGGTTTTGAACTTTCGAAAGCCGTGCCCATGGTTATGGGCAGATGGGAATTTGTTAATGTCCGGTTGTAGAGAACTTGACAATTAATCTAATTAAAATGAATCAACCGCGTGTGTAGCCGTGATGGTCTCTTTTCGAAAGAGTCTGGGAAGAGAACACGGTCTTGTGTTATGCTTGAATGTAAGTAGCTTCAGGATCACTTCTTGATCACTATTAGCTTCTCGACTGTGCTTTGCTTCTCTTCTCGCTCTCTTTGCGTAAGTTAGCCACCATATATGCTAGTGCTTGCTGCAGCTCCACCTCACTACCCTTTTCCTACCTTAATCTTAAATAGTCTTGATCGCGAGGGTGTGAGATTGCTGAGTCCCCGTGACTCATAGATACTTCCAAACAGATGCAGGTGCCGATGATGCCAGTGCAGGGGACGCTACCGAACTCAAGTGGGAGTTCAACGAGGATTCGGGCCGTTACTATGTTTCTTTTCCGGATGATCAGTAGAGGAGCCCAGTTGGGGTGATCGGGGATCTAGCATTTGGGGTTTTCTTTCTTTATTTTGGTTCATAGTCGGACCTTGATTGTATTCTAGATGATGTATGATATATTTGTTGGGGAACGTAGTAATTTCAAAAAAATTCCTACGCACACACAAGATCATGATGATGCATAGCAACGAGAGGGGAGAGTGTTGTCTACGTACCCTCGTAGACCGGCAATGGAAGCATTGACACAATGTAGAGGAAGTAGTCGTACGTCTTCCCGATCCGACCGATTCAAGTACCGAACGTACGACACCTTCGAGTTCTGCACACGTTCAACTCGGTGACGTCCCTCGAGCGCCGATCCAGCAAAACTTTGAGGGAGAGTTTCGTCAGCACGACGGCGTGATGACAGTGATGATGTTCTACCGATGCAGGGCTTCGCCTAAGCACCGCTACGATATGACCGAGGTGGAATATGGTGGAAGGGGGCACCGCACACGGCTAAGGAACAATCACGAGGATCAACATGTGTGTCATGGGGTGCCCCCTTGCCTCAGTATATAAAGGAGGGAGAGGGGGAGGTGCAGCCGGCCCTATGGGTGCGTCTAGAGGAGTCCTACTCCAACCGGGAGTAGGACTCCCCCCTCTTGCCTTGTTGGAAAAGGAACGAGGAAGGGAGAAAGAGGAAAGGGGGGCGCCCCCCCCCTTCCTTGTCCTATTCAGACTAGGGGGGAGGGGGCGCACGGCCTGCCCTGGCCGGCCCTCCTCTTCTCCCTTATGGCCCATGTAGGCCCAATAACCCCCGGGGGGGTTCCGGTAACCCCCCGGTACTCCGGTAAAATCCCGATTTCACCCAGAACGTTTCCGATATCCAAATATAGGCTTCCAATATATCAATCTTTATGTATCGACCATTTAGAGACTCCTCGTCATGTCCGTGATCACATCCGGGACTCCGAACAACCTTTGGTACATCAAAACACAAAAACCCTAATTACGATCGTCACCGAACATTAAGCGTGCGGACCCTACGGGTTCGAGAACTATGTAGACATGACCGAGACACGTCTCCGGTCAATAACCAATAGTGGAACCTGGATGCTCATATTGGCTCCTACATATTCTATGAAGATCTTTATCGGTCAGACCGCATAACAACATACGTTGTTCCCTTTGTCATCGGTATGTTACTTACCCGAGATTCGATCATCGGTATCTCAATACCTAGTTCAATCTCGTTACCGGCAAGTCTCTTTACTCGTTCCATAATACATCATCTCGCAACTAACTCATTAGTTGCAATGCTTGCAAGGCTTTAGGTGATGTGCATTACCGAGAGGGCCCAGAGATACCTCTCCGACAATCGGAGTGACAAATCCTAATCTCGAAATACGCCAACCCAACAAGTACCTTCGGAGACACCTGTAGAGCACCTTTATAATCACCCAGTTACGTTGTGACGTTTGGTGGCACACAAAGTGTTCCTCTGGTAAACGGGAGTTGCATAATCTCATAGTCATAGGAACATGTATAAGTCATGAAGAAAGCAATAGCAACAAACTAAACGATCAAGTGCTATGCTAACGGAATGGGTCAAGTCAATCACATCATTCTCCTAATGATGTGATCTCGTTAATCAAATGACAACTCATGTCTATGGTTAGGAAACATAACCATCTTTAATCAACGAACTAGTCAAGTAGAGGCATACTATTGACACTCTGTTTATCTATGTATTCACACATGTATTATGTTTCCGGTTAATACAATTCTAGCATGAATAATAAACATTTATCATGATATAAGGAAATATATAATAACTTTATTATTGCCTCTAGGGCATATTTCCTTCAGTCTCCCACTTGCACTAGAGTCAATAATCTAGTTCACATCGCCATGTGATTTAACATCAATACTTCACATCACCATGTGATTAACACCCATAGTTCACATCGACATGTGACCAACACCCAAAGGGTTTACTAGAGTCAATAATCTAGTTCACATCACTATGTGATTAACACCCAAAGAGTACTGAGGTGTGATCATGTTTTGCTTGTGAGAGAATTTTAGTCAACGGGTCTGCCACATTCGGATCCGTAAGTATTTTGCAAATTTCTATGTCAACAATGCTCTGCACAGAGCTACTCTAGCTAATTGCTCCCACTTTCAATATGTATCCAGATTGAGATTTAGAGTCATCTGGATCAGTGCCAAAATTTTCATCAACGTAACCCTGTACGACGAACCTTTTGTCACTTCCATAATCGAGAAACATATCCTTATTCCACTAAGGATAATTTTGACCAATGTCCAGTGATCTACTCCTAGATCACTATTGTACTCCTTTGCCAAACTCGGGACAGGGTATACAATAGGTCTGGTACATAGCATGGCATACTTTATAGAACCTATGGCCAAGGCATAGGGAATGACTTTCATTCTCTTTCTATTTTCTGCCGTGGTCGGGCTTTGAGTCTTACTCAATTTCACACCTTGTAACACAGGCAAGAATTCTTTCTTTGACTGTTCCATTTTGAACTACTTCAAAATTTTGTCAAGGTATGTACTCGTTGAAAAAACTTATCAAGCGTTTTGATCTATCTCTATAGATCTTGATGCTCAATATGTAAGCAGCTTCACCGAGGTCTTTCTTTGAAAAAAACTCCTTTCAAACACTCCTTTATGCTTTGCAGAATAATTCTACATTATTTCCGATCAACAATATGTCATTCACATATACTTATCAGAAATGTTGTAGTGCTCCCACTCACTTTCTTGTAAATACAGGCTTCACCGCAAGTCTGTATAAAACTATATGCTTTGATCAACTTATCAAAGCGTATATTCCAACTCCGAGATGCTTGCAACAGTCCATAGATGGATCGCTGGAGCTTGCATATTTTGTTAACACTTTTAGGATTGACAAAACCTTCTGGTTGCATCATATACAACTCTTCTTTAAGAAATCCATTAAGGAATGCAGCTTTGTTTATCCATTTGCCAGATTTCATAAAATGCGGCAATTGCTAACATGATTCGGACAGACTTAAGCATAGATACGATTGAGAAACTCTTATCGTAGTCAACACCTTGAACTTGTCGAAAACCTTTTGCGACAATTCTAGCTTTGTAGATAGTAACACTACTATCAGCGTCTGTCTTCCTCTTGAAGATCCATTTAATCTCAATGACTTGCCGAACATCGGGCAAGTCAACCAAAGTCCATACTTTGTTCTCATACATGGATCTCATCTCAGATTTCATGGCCTCAAGCCATTTCGCGGAATCTGGGCTCATCATCGCTTCCTCATAGTTCGTAGGCTCGTCATGGTCAAGTAACATGACTTCCAGAATAGGATTACCGTACCACTCTGGTGCGGATCTCACTCTGGTTTACCTACGAGGTTTGGTAGTAACTTGATCTGAAGTTACATGATCATCATCATTAGCTTCCTCACTAATTGGTGTAGTAGTCACAGGAACAGATTTCTGTGATGAACTACTTTCCAACAAGGGAGGAGGTACAATTAGCTTATCAAGTTCTACTTTCCTCCCACTCACTTCTTTCGAGAGAAACTCCTTCTCTAGAAAGGATCCATTCCCAGCAATGAATAGCTTGCCTTCGGATCTGTGATAGAAGGTGTACCCGACATTTTTCTTTTTGGGTATCCTATGAAGACGCACTTCTCCGATTTGGGTTTGAGCTTATCAGGTTGAAACTTTTTCACATAAGCATTGCAACCTCAAACTTTAAGAAACGACAGCTTGGGTTTCTTGCCAAACCATAGTTCATACGGTGTCGTCTCAACGGATTTAGATGGTGCCCTATTTAACATGAATGCAGCTGTCTCTAATGCATAACCCCAGAACGATAGTGGTAGATCGGTAAGAGACATCATAGATCGCACCATATCTAATAAAGTACGGTTATGGCGTTCGGACACACCATTACATTGTGGTGTTCCAGGTGGCGTGAGTAGTGAAACTATTTCACATTGTTTTTAACTGAAGGCCAAACTCGTAACTCAAATACTCTTCTCTACGATCAGATCGTAGAAACTTTATTTTCTTGTTACGATGATTCCCCACTTCACTCTGAAATTCTTTGAACTATTCAAATGTTTTAGGCTTGTGTTTCATCAAGTAGATATAGCCATATATGCTCAAATCATCTGTGAAGGTCAGAAAATAACGATACCCGTCGCGAGCCTCAACACTCATCGGATCACATACATCAGTATGTATTATTTCCAATAAGTCAGTTGCTCGCTCCATTGTTCCGAAGAACGGAGTCTTAGTCATCTTGCCCATAAGGCATGGTTCGCAAGCATCAAGTGATTCATAATCAAGTGATTCCAAAAGCCCATCAGCATGGATTTTCTTCATGCACTTTACACCAATATGACCTAAACAGCAGTGCCACAAATAAGTTGCACTATCATTATTAACTTTGCATATTTTGGTTTCAATATTATGATTATGTGTATCACTACGATCGAGATCCAACGAACTATTTTCATTGGGTGTGTAACCATATAAGGTTTTATTCATGTAAACAGAACAACAATTTATTCTCTTACTTAAATGAATAACTGTATTACAATAAACATGATCAGATCATATTCATGCTCAAGGCAAACACCAAATAACACTTATTTAGGTTCAACACTAATCCCGAAAGTATAGGGAGTGTGCGATGATGATCATATCAATCTTGGAACTACTTCCAACACACATCGTCACTTCACCCTTAACTAGTATATGTTCATTCTGCAACTCCCGTTTTGAGTTACTACTCTTAGCAACTAAACCAGTATCAAATACCGAGGGGTTGCTATGAACACTAGTAAAATACACATCAATAATCTGTATATCAAATATACCTTTGTTCACTTTGCCATCCTTCTTATCCGCCAAATACTTGGGGTAGTTCCGCTTCTAGTGACCAGTTCCTTTGAAGTAGAAGCACTTAGTATCAGGCTTAGGTCCAGACTTGGGCTTCTTCACTTGAGCAGCAACTCGCTTGCCGTTCTTCTTGAAGTTCCCTTTCTTCCCTTTGCCCTTTTCTTGAAACAAGTGGTCTTGTCAACCATCAACACTTGATGTTTTTCTTGATTTCTACCTTCGTCGATTTCAGCATTACGAAGAGCTTGGGAATCATTTCCGTTATCACTTGCATATCATAGTTCATCACGAAGTTCTACTAACTTGGTGATGGTGACTAGAGGATTCTATCAATCACTATTTTATCTGGAAGATTAACTCCCACTTGATTCAAGTGATTGTAGTACCCAGACAATCTGAGCACATGCTCACTAGTTGAGCGATTCTCCTCCATCTTTTAGCTATAGAACTTGTTGGAGACTTTATATCTCTCAACTCGGGTATTTGCTTGAAATATTAACTTCAACTCCTGGAACATCTCATATGGTCCATGACGTTCAAAACGTCTTTGAAGTCCCGATTTTAAGCTGTTAAGCATGGTGCACTAAACTATCAAGTAGTCATCATATTGAGCTAGCCAAACGTTCATAACATCTGCATCTGCTCCTGCAATAGGTCTGTCACCTAGCGGTGCATCAAGGACATAATTCTTCTGTGCAGCAATGAGGATAAACCTCAGATCACGGATCCAATCCGCATCATTGCTACTAACATCTTTCAACACAATTTTCTCTAGGAACATATCAAAATAAACACAGGGAAGCAACAACGCGAGCTATTGATCTACAACATGATTTGCAAAATACTACCAGGACTAAGTTCATGATAAATTTAAGTTCAATTAATCATATTACTTAAGAACTCCCACTTAGATAGACATCCCTCTAATCCTCTAAGTGATCACGTGATCCAAATCAACTAAACCATGTCCGATCATCACGTGAGATGGAGCAGTTTCATTGGTGAACATCACTATGTTGATCATATCTACTATATGATTCACGCTCGACCTTTCGGTCTCCGTGTTCCGAGGCCATATCTGTATATGCTTGGCTCGTCAAGTATAACCTGAGTATTCCGCGTGTGCAACTGTTTTGCACCCGTTGTATTTGAACGTAGAGCCTATCACACCCGATCATCACGCGGTGTCTCAGCACAAAGAACTTTCGCAACGGTGCATACTCAGGGAGAACACTTCTTGATAATTAGTGAGAGATCATCTTAAAATGCTACCGTCAAACAAAGCAAGATAAGATGCATAAAAGATAAACATCACATGCAATCAATATAAGTGATATGATATGGCCATCATCATCATGTGCTTGTGATCTCCATCTTTGAAACACCGTCATGATCTCTATCGTCACCGGCATGACACCATGATCCCATCATCTTGATCTATATCAATGTGTCGTCACATGGTTGTCTCACCAACAATTGCTCTTGCAACTATTGCTATCGCATAGCGATAAAGTAAAGTAATTATTTGGCGCTTGCATCTTATGCAATAGAGAGATAACCATAAGGCTTTTGCCAGTTGCCGATAACTTCAACAAAACATGATCATCTCATACAACAACTTATATCTCATCACGTCTTGACCATATCACATCACAACATGCCCTGCAAAAACAAGTTAGACGTCCTCTACTTTGTTGTTGCAAGTTTTACGTGGCTGCTATGGGCTTAAGCAAGAACCAATCTTACCTACACATCAAAACCACAATGATAGTTTGTCAAGTTGGTGCTGTTTTAACCTTCGCAAGGACCGGGCGTAGCCATACTCGGTTCAACTAAAGTTGGAGAAACTGACACCCGCCAGCCACCTGTGTGCAAAGCACGTCGGTAGAACCAGTCTCGCGTAAGCGTACGTGTAATGTCGGTCTGGGCCGCTTCATCCAACAATACCGCCGAACCAAAGTATGATATGCTGGTAAGCAGTATGACTTATATCACCCACAACTCACTTGTGTTCTACTCGTGCATATAACATCAACACATAAAACCCGGGCTCGGATGCCACTGTTGGGGAACGTAGTAATTTCAAAAAAATTCCTACGCACACGCAAGATCATGGTGATGCATAGCAACGAGGGGGAGAGTGTAGTCTACGTACCCTCATAGACCGACAGCGGAAGCGTTATGACAACGCGGTTGATGTAGTCATACGTCTTCACGGCCCGACCGATCAAGCACCGAAACTATGGCACCTCCGAGTTCTAGCACACGTTCAGCTCGATGACGATCCCCGGACTCCGATCCAGCAAAGTATCGGGGAAGAGTTCCGTCAGCACGACGGCGTGGTGACGATCTTGATGTTCTACCGTCGCAGGGCTTCGCCTAAGCACCGCTACAATATTATCGAGGATTATGGTGGAGGGGGGCACCGCACACGGCTAAGAGAACGATCACGAAGATCAACTTGTGTGTCTAGAGGTGCCCCCCTGCCCCCGTATATAAAGGAGCAAGGGGGAGGAGGCCGGCCCTAGGAGGGGCGCGCCAGGGAGTAGGATTCCTACTCCTAGTTGGAGTAGGTTTCCTCCTTTCCTAGTCCAACTAGGAGAAAGGGGGAAAAGGGGGGAAGAGGGGAAGGAAGGGAGAGAGGGGCCGCGCCCCAAACCCCTTGTCCAATTCAGACTAGGCTTGGGAGGGGGGCGCGCCACCTCCTGGTCCTTCCCACTAAGGCCCATTAAGGCTCATTGCTTCTTCCTCGTATTCCCGTAACTCCCCGGTACCTCCGAAAATACCCGAATCACTCGGAACCTTTCCGATGTCCGAATATAGTCATCCAATATATCAATCTTTACGTCTCGACCATTTCAAGACTCCTCGTCATGTCCCCGATCTCATCCGGGACTCCGAACTCCTTCGGTACATCAAAACTCATAAACTCATAATATAACTGTCATCGAAACCTTAAGCCTGCGGACCCTACGGGTTCGAGAACAATGTAGACATGACCGAGACAGGTCTCCGGTCAATAACCAATAGCGGAACCTGGATGCTCATATTGTCTCCCACATATTCTACGAAGATCTTTATCGGTCAGACCGCATAACAACATACGTTGTTCCCTTTGTCATCGGTATGTTACTTGCCCGAGATTCAATCGTCGGTATCTCAATACCTAGTTCAATCTCGTTACCGGCAAGTCTCTTTACTCGTTCTGTAATACATCATCTCGCAACTAACTCACTAGTTGCAATGCTTGCAAGGCTTATGTGATGTGCATTACCGAGAGGGCCCAGAGATACCTCTTCGACAATCGGAGTGACAAATCCTAATCTCGAAATACGCCAACCCAACATGTACCTTTGGAGACACCTGTAGAGCTCCTTTATAATCACCCAGTTACATTGTGACGTTTGGTAGCACACAAAGTGTTCCTCCGGCAAACGGGAGTTGCATAATCTCATAGTCATAGGAACATGTATAAGTCATGAAGAAAGCAATAGCAACATACTAAATGATCGGGTGCTAAGCTAATGGAATCGGTCATGTCAATCACATCATTCTTCTAATGATGTGATCCCGTTAATCAAATAACAACTCTTTTGTTCATGGTTAGGAAACATAACCATCTTCGATTAACGAGCTAGTCAAGTAGAGGCATACTAGTGACACTCTGTTTGTCTATGTATTCACACATGTATTATGTTTCCGGTTAATACAATTCTAGCATGAATAATAAACATTTATCATGATATAAGGAAATAAATAATAACTTTATTATTGCCTCTAGGGCATATTTCCTTCAGTGCTGGCCCCACGGTGGGCGCCAACTATCGTGGTTTTGTCACAGCACATGCCCTTGTGAAAGGACTTAGGTGTGGAGCCATGCAACATTGGTTAGCTCGAAGGGGTTGAACGGGACGAGAGACACGAGTTTACCCAGGTTCGGACCCTCACCAACGAGGTAAAAGACTACGTCCTACTTTGTGTTGTATTGATTGAGTATCGCCTTGCCAGGCAAGTCGCCATCAGGTGGCTCACACCTCCGGGTTAGGACGCCACCTTCGGATTTTGGGCCCTCAACCGGCCCACCTTGTAAGCCGCCTCCAGTCTTCATATCTTCTTGGACCCATTTAAACCTTTACTCTTGAGTCGCCATCGGTGTAACCCGGCCCCTCCTGGGCGGGTCACATCGCGGGGTCATATCCTCAACAGCCACCATGCTACCCACATCCGGAATGGGAAACAAGGCATGCAAAAGTGTCATCCTCCTTGCGAGCTCCGGTTAAATACTAAAAAAGCTTCATTTGGATAGACGAGAGGAATGGTACATCGTTGTCCCCCTCCTTCCTTTTCGCTTGTCAATGATCGAGCCATGTAGTGGTAACGTCATCAGCGTCGATAAGCCCGCGCGGAACTCAGTTTAACATTTATCCCGCCGAAGATAAATCCTGAATGAAACGCTGGTGCGAATCCGTTGATTGATGACCCAGCAAGGTTTCTCGCGCCATCATGGCCTTTATGCCCACGGCCGTGGGATCATTGACAGTCCAAGAAAAGGAGAAGGCGGACCGACCTCCCTTGGTTTCTACCATACGGCATCAATTACAAGAGTATTGTTAGTTTCTCCAGCCCTTGCCGTGGGTGGGTACGTAACTGATAAACTGTCGAGTCTTCCCCTTGTGGCCTTCTTGTTTGTTGTCTTTACAGGCCTAAGGTGGATATGCGAGCGCTATCTCCTTAAGATATATGAACAAGAGGAGAAGCCGCAAATGGGGAAGGAGATATTGTACATGACGGTATACATGTCCGGCAAGAGAGGAGATCATGAACAAAAGCTAAGTTGACCTCTTCATTTAGTTATCTTCAGAACTTGCATTGTCCATCCCTCGGAAGACTGAGATTTTCGTATGGCAAGCCTTTCATATAATGGTTCCTTTTTTTGTTTGTCTGGGCCCACGCTTTGTTTCGAGCCTGCTCAACAAAGTGGGCAGCAGCATCAAAGACCATTAAGGAAAAACCTGCAAGGGCATATCCTTGCCAGCAGAATGCTAAGGACCTATTCCTCACAGCAATCGTGGCAGTATGTTATTGGCGGACAACCAGAGTACACAAAAGAGACTAACCATACGAATACCAATAATTAAGCACAAAGAGGGATGGCATGCATTCACATAATTAAACATCAGTTCAACAAGTGCAGAATTAGGAGCAGTACGAAACTTAAACACAAGACATATGTTATGTTTTGTTACAGGGCTCCACGACAACAAGAATAGCTCAAGGCCGAGCATGCTAATATTCGGGGACCCTTGGGATGAAGAGGACCTTGTCGGCAAAAGGGGCTTCCTTCGCCTCAGCAGCAGAAACATCGGCGCCCGCTGGCAGCCTCTTGAAGCCGTCGGAGAGATTGACATCTGGGTGGCGGTAGGCAAGGTTGCTAAAGACCATAAAGAGGGCATCGCGGGAAAACTTTCGGGACTCATTTGCAATGTAAGCAGCCATTTCGCCTTCATACGTCTTTAGCCCTTCGATCAACCCTTTGAAGAAGAGCGTTAGCTTGACGCTTGGAATCTCACGCCTCTTGACTAAGAAGGCCCAGCTCTTCATATCCATCATTGCGATTTGGGCAGTGAGGCGCTCGGTAATGTCAAGTAGACACTTGATCCAGAGGTCGCGCTGCTCAACTTGATTCGCCAATTTGTCCTTTGCATCTTTTCAGAGAGCTCTTGCACTGTTCAAGTCCTTCGTCAGCAGGTTCTCACGAACACTGGCAGATTCGATCTCACTCTCCAGGGTGCCAAGCCATGCCTTCGTATTAGTAATGGCACCGTTGGCAGTATCAAGGTCCTGGCTCTTGGAGAAAAGTTGTGATTGCACCTCTTTCAGAAGGGTTTATGCTTTTTGCGCTTCCTCTATGAGAGCCACGATTTCCTTGGCACTCCCGGCAATGTCCTCTGTCAGTTTTGCCAGCTGTTGGTCGAGATCAGTCTTGGCAACGGATGCAGCGGCAAGATCATCGACAACCATCTTTAGTTGGGCAGCAGAATCAAGGAAAGCGCATCAAGGGAGGCTTTGTGCTTATCCGCCAGATCCTTGGTGTGCTGCAGGACGAGGGCCTCCAGTTCTTCATCTTTGCCGAGAAGGGTGGCTTCAAAATTCCCTTCTTGGACAAAGACATCTTTCTCTTTAGCATTTGGAAGTGCTTCACACTCCGCCAAACGGACCTCCCGTGCAGTGAGATCCTCTTTGGCCATGGTTATTACTTCTTGTTGCCGCTTAAGGGATTGGAACTGCTTGTTGTGCCACTCGCACAACTCATTGCTCTTGTCCCTCGGTTTCTGATCCATGAGGCCAACAGTATCGCGCTGGTCCTTGATCAGTTGCCGCTTCAGGTTGTATCTGCTTTTTATATCTTTGATGCCTGCCGCCACAGATTCCAAGAAGGACAAGTCCATGGTTGCATCAACGAATCGTCGGCTTCTTTGGCCCTCTGGTATAGCAGCACCAAAGATGCGCTAGATTTCTTGATCAAAGTCTACACCTACCGCGACAGATGAGCTGGGGGTTCCGAGCCCAGGTTGGGCAAGGACCAGTGCCAATTTGCTTGAGGATGGATGTGGAGCTGCAGTTGGTGTGCCAAATAGGGGAAGAGGCCCCATGGATTGAAGAGGGGCTTTTTCTTTAAGCACTACCTATGACCCTGACGCGCTACCGGGGATCTTCTCTACTTCCTTTGGGTCCTCCTGGATATCCACGGCAGCGTGTTCCTGGCCCTCTGTGGCAGCAATCTTGGCGGCCTCTTCGGCAACATCCTTGCCAATACTGGCCACCTCTTCCAACAGCTCGGTTTCCTCAGCCAATGGAATTGCAAGCAGGATCAGCGAGCAATGATAAAGAGATACTATATATTGGTGAGTCAGAGACTTGGAGCAAGGTAGTACAAGCAATGAAAGACAAAGAGCAAGCGGATTACCCGGAGGTGTTTGCCTAGGGAGGGCATCGGTTTCCTCGGCGACATCAGTTGCCGGAGCGTGACCCATGTCCCCTTCCTCGGTAGCCATAAGATCAGCATGGGCTGATCCTTTAGTGGAGGGCCTTGCTAGGGATTTCTCATCTTGAACATCGAGTGGGTGGACCCCTCCTGGCGAGCCTCGCTTTGGGTTATCTTACCCTCTTCCTTGGCAGGAGATGGGACACGTTCTTCCACGCCTCCCCTAGCAGGGGAAGCTTGTCCCATACCTTCATGTCGGGGCTGTGTAGGGGTCTTGGCACAGGATCATTTGTGCTATCTCCCGCCAAACCCGTGCCCTCAGAGGGCCCCGACAACTCCACTTTCTTGGATCGTTTGGCCCGGTGGATGAGGAGTTCTTCATCTCTGTCAAAACAACAAACAAGATTGAATTACCAAATCAACAAGTGCATGATACCTCAATGAGAAAAGATAGTGTTTCCCTTACTCTGAATCAATGAGCATAGAGCCTAGCATGTACCCCATAGGTGGTGGGGTCGCTCTGGCCCTCTTCAGAGTCAGGGGAGCAGTACTTCCCGGAAGCTTTGAGCTCTTTGGCGGGGCCGGGGGCTCCGACAATGCTGAGCTGCACGAGGAGTTTGAGCTTCACTGGGGGCTGGGGTCAACCCCTGTGACCGTTCGTTGCTTGGCCGGAGGAGTCCAGGCCTCAGAAAGGCGAGAAGAATGGCGGCACACCACATCTGGCTTGTCACTCTTGGAGGCAATCTTCTTTACCCTCTTGGTGGTAGGTGCAGGAATGGGAGCCACTGGTCCCCGCTAGCCCGCCTGCGGGGACGCTGGTCCAAGTCTGGCTCTGGACTTGAGGGCCCATTGCAAGACACTCCTCATCGGGCTGCTCTGCTTCCTCACTCCCATCCCCTTCTTGGGCCTCTGCTGCTGCAGCATAAAGGGCTTCAAACCCGGCAGGCTCGTTCCTGGCAGCCATCTCTGCAGCGTGCTCCTCGCTCCTCTCATAGAAAGAGCCACCATCTTCAGCCTCCCCTTCCTCTTCCTCCTCCTCTCCTCCGGGCATTGTCTTCCCGGTAGCCCGGAGTGCCTTGTCCTCCTTAATCTGCCTCCTGATGAACTCTACTTATACCATGGAGGTGCGCCTGAACATGTGCCCTCTATGCTAGAAGCCTTTTCTTCTAGGTTGGAAACCCACTCGATCTTTGCATCAAGCTCGGGTAGTTGCCAATCGGCCTAAACTCCATAGGCATTGCAATCAGGCATCCACTTCAGAATCTGGTCTCGGGCAGAGTTGATGTTCAGCAGGACGACCCTTGTCGGCAAGTTGACTGGCCCGAGGCTGCCGAACAGCTGTTCGCACAGCCAGCCATGGTTGTAAATCGACAGATTGTTGGCAAGGCCCAGATATAGGCACATCATGTCTGCGGCATCTCCATACTGCCAGGCGAATTTGTCCCTCTTCTTTAGTGGTGCGCTGCGGTGTCGGAGGAAATCAGCCCCCACCTGTTCGATGGTTAGCCCGGCAGCTTTGAGATGGGCGACCCTATTCAGCGCCGGACGAAGCTTGCCATCAGTAAGACCTGGTTTCCCCTAATCGCTGCCACGTACGACGCACTCCGTCCGTGCCCGGCAGTACTCTGGGGCATCCGCATCTTGAATCCAACACCAGTCTGCCCTCCATTCTTCCCATCTGCCATGCTGCTGGCCAAAGAAGTAGTCTCAAACATTCCTCTTGCCCCGGGGAATCCAACTTATATTCCCTAAGCGGTGAGTCTTGTCTTCAACCCGCGGGACGAAGAAGTGCCTGAACAGATCCACATTGGGGGCGACTCCAATGAAGGTCTCGCACAGATGAAAAAAGATTGCCATGCACGCCATTGTATTTGGCCTGAAATCCAAGAGATGGAATCCGTACACCACCATCATCACCTCGAAGAAATCTGAGAAAGGGGAGGTGAGGCCACAGAGGAAGTATGCGCAGAAGAAGCGGTACGAGTGCGGCGGAACCTCACCCCCTCCGGCAGGACCACGGGCGCTCCATGCCCCTTCAGGACTTCCCTCCCCCACATGTACGTGTACCTTCTGGTCAAGGCATTGCTATCCAGACTCGACGGGAAGAAGATCACATCCTCTTGCCGCTTCCTGTCGAACTCCGCCGCTCTCTTCTTCTTCCCCTCCGATGATGCATCCTTTGCGGTGGCCGCCCGCTTCACCCTTGCGGTGGCAGCTTTCTTTCCCATCCTCCAGGGTCGTGGAATGGGTGGAAGATCAAGCGGAATGTTGGAGGCGAGTGTGGGCGCAAGGGCAATCATTTGGCTTGAGGGAGAAGATGATGGAGGGAGAAACGGATGTGAATGAGCAGCGCCCTTTCACGTTTCCTATTTTATGGGGAACGAACGTGGGGGCTGGCTCTTCGCTTTTTCAAAAAGTTATTGTTTCACATTAACTGCTATAGCCCAACGACCCCATGACCTATGGTAATTGCATAGAGTGGACGTTGAGTTGACTGGCCATCATAACAAACCGCTGCATGCGCAACATTTCCTCAACACGTGTCTGTGCACTGTTTGGGGCCTAACCCAACGTGCCCGGCGACATGTATGGCTCAAGCCCGGGGGCTTCTGTCGGGGTACACAAATAGGGGTGTATGTTTCCCCTGACTTGTGCATGGATAGTAGGCCTCCGACCCGGTAGCACCAAGCACCCAAAGCAAGACCAGGCTAGAGAAGAAGCTCTTTGAGAGATCAAAGGGCGGATCAAGAAGACCAAGACAAGCCAAGGGAACAAGATATCACTTTGGGAAAGCCTCCCTTGTTGGGCAGGCGAGCCTGTTCAAGTCGAGCCGCCCCAAGGACAAGTCCCAAGAGTTCCCCGGCAGGCTTGCCGAGGCCGCCAAGGGAAAAGCTTCCCGCCAAGACTTCACCGCTCCACCGCACCACGACGCAAGTCACCTGTCAATGCAGTGTCAAGCCCCCGAGATGATTAAGTGGGTTCTACTAAGCATGTGGCCGCCATTTGGAGGGCATATTACCTCTATATGACACATGTACAGAGGCGTGTCAAGCACATAAGCATGATATGATTGAAGCCGCGCGGCAGGCTTGCCGGGCTGCATCCTCAGCATGACACCTAGCAGTCCATTTAATGCACTTTGTCCTAACTGCCAGAGTTAGGTATCATAGCACTGTTAGCCATCTAGTCACTAGATAATTACGTTTTTCCACTGTGGTTACCCCTTAGCCTATAGAAGGAGGGCCATGGAAAACTAGAAAAGGATTCGGACCCTCTCACACTTGTACGCGTGTAGCTGCTCTCCCCGAGGCGACCTTGTCGAGCTTGAGCGTTTTGTGCGTACTGAGATCCTTCCCTCAATACACCAAAGCAGGAGTATGGTTTTATGCTTCTCGGCGGCCCGAACCTGGGTAAAAACTACCAGTGTCACCACCGTTGCGTTGCTTCATGGCTTCTGCTCTTTATGCAACATGACCTTCCACCACAACACCTAGGGTGGCCCATAGCCACTGTACTCCCCAACGGGGTCCCTCCCGGGAGTGTGGGGTTTCGGGTCCTCAAAAGTTCCCTTCGGGCGTCTTGCGAATCGCGCTTTCGGTGAGACCCCTCGATGTGAGTTGCAGTGCATCACCCCCGGCGTCGAGGATACACATGATGTGTTCGTGTGTGAACACACTTTTTGGCCACTCCGCTGGGAAAAAGATCAATCATCATCATCCATCATGTCCGGTAACGACAAGATTCCCAAGCCCTCGAAAATCGAAGCTGATAACATAACCAAGCCCAATTTTGAGGAGTTATCAGAGGAACATCGATATTGCCAAGTTTATGAGGAGTACAAGAAGGCGCGTGAAGAGAAAGATATGTGTGATTTCCTTGCTAAGTTCAAGAAGGATCGTCAAGGCAATATCACTCAGTTTGGAGAAATCAAGTTTCCTCGTCTTCATGGTGAGCACGTTAAACCCTCTGTGAGTAGTACCTTCTCTCCTGAGGTATGGGATGAAATTGATAGTCGCATTACTGATAGAAATAATCTTTTATACCAAATTTTCTTGGAAAATAGTAATGCTCAAAAAAGTAGGCCTCAATCATCTAGTGGTAATGTTGGTGTGCCTGTTGCCGCCAAAATCCCTAACCCAACTTCACCTATTTCATCGCCGCCTCCCATGCCGGTGAATTATTATCCTAGCCCAAAAAATAAAATTGTTGTTGCACCCATTAATCCTATCATGTATATGCCAAGTTTGGTGGTGACGCCGAACCAAACCCTACCTACAAGTGCAAGCGCTGTTAGGCCATTGTCGAATTACAATTGGGCATACATGCCACAATTCACACATGCAGCTACTAACCCTACTCCTCCTATGCCACTGCCAAAAGCTTCATCATCCACTATGGATGGTGGTCTAGAAAATCTTAGAGAGGAGATGGCAAAGATGCTCTGAGAGAATTTTGGAGTTGAGTTACAAAGGAACCAGATTTACCAAAAGCCATATCTAGAATACTTTGATGCAATTCAATGCCCTCCGGGATATAAAATTCCAGATTTTGTTAAATTTAGTGGAGAGAGCACAAAAACCACATGGGAGCATGTTAGTCAATACTTGGCACAATTAGGTGAGGTGAGTTCACGAGACAACTAGAAAGTACGTTATTTTCCTTTATCCTTGACCGATATTGCTTTCTTGTGGTTTTCTGCTTTACCACCCAGTTCTATCAGTACATGGTTTCACTTGGGGAAAAAATTCGATGACCACTTCTACAGTGGTGACAATGAGCCAAAACTATCCAATCTTATATCGGTTCAGCAAAAGCATGATGAATCAGTCATTGATTACATCAAAAGATTTAGACATACAAAAAACTGGTGATATAGTTTTGTGATAACTGAGAAAGACTTGGTTGATCTCATGCCTAGTGGTTTGGGAACTCAGATTAGAGTAAAGCTGGAAGGATATGAGTTTTTAAGTACCAACCAAGTCTTACAAAAGGCTTTTGCTCAAGAAATACAAAGCAAAGATCTTAAAGAGGTGCATAGGTATAAAACTGATCGTCCTAAGATGAATATGGTTGAATATGATACTGAGCACTCGGATGATGAGGGTGATATTTATGCTACTAAATTTGTTTGGCCATCTAAGATCAAACCATTTACTTGTAATGATTTAAAGTCGATTCATAAGAATCGTAATGAAGAGCTGAAATTTACTTTCAACATTGCTAAGTGTGATAAAATATTTGATGCTTTGTTGCAAGCCAATATTATTAGAGTATCTCATACTTTACCGCCGTTTGAAGAGCTGAAACGGTGTGCTTATTACAAGTATCATAATTCTTTTTCTCATGCTACTAATGATTGTAATGTTTTTCGATGACAGATACAATCGGCCATTAATGACAGACGATTGAATTTTTCTGAGATGCAAAGTTGATAAGCATCCTTTCCCAATGAAAACCGTGGATTTGGCGGGGAAGAACATTTTAATTCAGCCAACATAGCCGAATCAGCTAATAAGGATAATATTGTCATTGGTGAGCCCACGAAAAATAAGCAGAGCGACAAGGTCTTGGGGAGGCAATTTGTGTGTGACAAGCAACCTAGTGGCAAGGAGATAATCAAGATCACCATCAAGAATCCTACACTCGAGGGGAACCACAAGTGCAAGATAACACTCATGTGAAATTTGTTAAGCCCAAGAGTCCAGAAGTTGGCAAGTGGAAGACGAATGAAGCTAAAGTGTAGCGCAAGAGAATCAAGCCAAATTTTGATATGTTGTTGTCCAAATATGCCAATCAAGTGGCCGGTTCTAGCTCTAACCGGTCATCAAATTTGAAGCGCTCAAGATCACCTCCGAGGGAAGAATTTCAGCATCACGCAAGGCCATATGGGTCATGGGCACTAGGACCATGGATGGCCCCACCCCTCCCCCCTATGCGCCATACTATATGGGAGGCTTCAATGGAGGATGGGGCAGCCCCCAATGGCCTCTTATGCTTTTCATCTGGGGTGGGCAGAACCAAGGAGGCCCATTCGTGAGAGGCTTTCTTATCCCACACGAGGCCGTTTGAACAACAGTGTCAATCGGCGAAAGATAATCAAGGAAGGGTTGGCAAGCAAGTGTGGCATGCTAAATCACCAAGTGCTGAAATTTCAGAGCCTAGCAAGCAAAAGGAGAAGAGTACTAGTGTTGAAACTATTATGATAGGCCCTAAGGAATTAACAATCAAAGAGCCGATTATTGTTGGTAATCCGGCTGATTCTAATAAAGATGTGGCTGTTGTCTAGCAAGCTCCCATGGCTAATGATCATGAAGCTAGCACAAGCAAGGCAAGTCGTGGGATCCAAAAAATACTCATTCTAAGTGGTGTTCTCCCGGTCTGACCAAGGCACAAAAAAGGATATTGCAGCGCATGAGGAGCCACAAGGAGGATCAATAAGCGGGGAAGCAAAGGGATAAATTTCTCAATGAAAGTCGTCCCATGGTACCCAAAAACAAGTGTGCAAGCCTAAGCAAAAGGGAAACGTTGCAGCTTCTACATTGATCATAGCAACACCTACACCACCAACAGACGATGATGCAGCTACTATTACATCTTCCACTTCACCTATTACTTCCTCTTCACTTGGAGATATTTTAGAGTCGGTGGACATGCTTGAGGGAGGAGATGAAATCCTTGATTATGAGTCTACACCGATTCATGAAGGTACGGATATTAATATGGTGTATTACTTTCCCACTGAATTGTGTGCTACAGATGAAGAAGGGGAAGTGGCTCGGCTAGATTTTGGTCCTAAAAATGCTATATTCGAGAAGCCAAAAGAACCGGTGACGCACCTGAAGCCATTCTTCCTTAAAGGTCCTATTAATGGATTGCCGGTTGCTAGAGTGCTTGTCGATGGTGGTGTTGTGGTGAATCTTATGCTATATTCAGTCTTCAAAAAATTGGGGTTGCGCGATGAAGAGTTAATAAAGACCAATATACTTAATGAATTTGAAGGCAAAGAAAAAACTGAAGCCAAAGGTGTAATGTATGTGGAGCTTACGGTGGGAAGCAAAACATTGGCTACCGCATTCTTTGTCGTCAAGGTGCAAGGTAACTACAATGTGATATTAGGCCACGACTGGGTTCATGCAAACCAATGCGTGCCATCTACTATGCACCAGTTTTTAATTCAATGGGTTGATGGTGAAGTGGAAGCCGTTCATGCGGATAATTCGGCTTGTGTTGCCTTGGCCGATGCATCAGTGGATTGGCAACATCCCAGTGCTACTTGCTTGACTGGGCGCAACTTATCAGAATTTCATTTTCTTAGCGCTACAAAAAGTGGTTTTGTGCACATTTCTTTATAGTCGATTGGTGGTAGTCGGCTCCAAGGTATGATGTATTTAAATGGACTATAATTCAGAGTGGTTGCAAAAGCGTCTTGTTCAATATTGGTCCAATGAGAACGATATGTATGAGTCTATAGAGGAGTTAGATGATATGAATAAATTAGGACAAGATTTTACACCGACCGATCCATTAGAGGAGATAAATATAGGAGATTGTTCAATTCCTAGGCCGACGTTTGTAAACACAAATTTAAGAGTTGGTTATAAAGCTAAGTTGATCGAGCTATTGAAAGAATATGTTTGTTTCTTTGCATGAGAATATCATGAGATGCCAGGTTTAAGCTAAGAGCTAGTGGACCATCGGTTACCTACAAAGACCGGTTTTATATCGTACAAGCAATCGACCAAAAAGTTTAATCCAAAAACGTATGATCGGATCAAGGAAGAGATCGGTCATTTGCTTAAAGCTAATTTTATTAGACCTTGCAGGTATACCGAGTGGATTTCTAACATTGTACCAGTAGAGAAGAAAGGCTTCAGCAAGTTGAGGGTGTGCATTGATTTCAGAGATTTGAATAGAACTACACCTAAAGATGAGTATCCCATGCCAATAGCCGATATGCTTATTAATGATGCTTCTGGACATAAGGTCATTAGCTTTCTTGATGGTAATGGAGGGTATAACCAACTTTTTATGGATGTAGAAGACATGTCCAAAATGGATTTTTGATGCCCTGGTTTCCTTGGTTTATTCGAGTGGACAGTGATGACCTTTGGATTAAAAAATGTTGGCGTTACGTATCAAAGGGCTATGAATTTAATTTTTATGCCTTACTCAGCATTATATTTGAAGTTTATATTGATGATATTATTATCAAATTGGATGATTTTCAGTCTCACTTAGCCGATTTGCGTTTAGCTTTTGAAAGAATGAAAAAATATGGACTAAATATGAATCCTTTAAAGTGTGCTTTTGGTGTATCAGTTGGAAAATTTTTGGGTTTCATTACTCACGAAGATGGCATAGAAATTGATCCCAAGAAGATAGAATATATACAAAAGGTAGAGGCTCCAACATGCAAGAGAGATATGCAAAAGTTTCTTGGCGATGTCAATTATTTGAGGAGATTCATAGCCAACTTGTCGGGATAGGTTGATGCATTCACCCCTATCCTTTGGTTAAAGAATGATGTCAATTTTACTTGGGGGGGCAAAACAACAAGAAGTGTTTGATATGATCAAAAATTATTTGTGCACTCCTCATGTGTTGAAAGCTCCCAAACATAGAGAGCCCTTTAGGCTTTATATTGTGTCAGAGGAAGGTGTTGTTGGTGCTATTTTGACTCAAGAGACCGAAGGCAAGGAGCATGTTATTACTTATTTGAGTCGCCACTTATTGGACGCCAAGACAAGGTATACGTTTATTAAAAAATTATAACTATGCTTATATTATGCTTGCACAAAATTAAGACATTATCTAGTGCCGAGTACTTGCATAATAGCTTGTCAAACTGATGTCATCAAATACATGTTGCATAGGCCAATTCTTAGTGGTAGAATTGGCAACTGGGCTTATGCTTTAATTGAATATGATTTGGCCTCTGAATCTCTGGAATCCATGAAAGGCCAAATCGTTGCTAATTTTATTGTTGAGCATCGGATTGATGACAAGCAAGGTATTGATATAAACCTTGTCTCGCTAGTACCATGGATATTATATTTTGATGGTTCAGTTTGTGGCAATGGACAAGGTGTTGGTATTGTTTATATATCTCCTCATGGTGTTGTTTTTGAAGCCTCGTGCCATTTACAATATTTTTGCACGAATAATCAAGCCGAATATGAAGCATTGTTATTCAGCTTAGAGATGTTGCTTGCCATAGGTGCTACACATGCTAAGGCTTTTGGTGATTTGTTATTAGTAGTGCAACAAATATCCAAAGTCTTTCAATGTTTTGATGAATCCATGTTTATCTTGATAAATTTCTAGATATAATTTCTACTTTTGATTATCTTAGCATTTCTCATATAACTAGACATGACAATTGGAGAGCAAATGAGTTTGCACAACAAGCATCTAGCTATCATCTTGATCATGGCATGTTTCATATTTCTCAAAAGTCGATGTCTAGTCTTGCCAATGTAGGGGAGACCAAACCACAACCCATTGTTTTGGCCACTAACGAAAAATTTAATGCCGGAGAAAATCAAGACTAGAGGAAACCCAGTATTGATTATTTGTGTGATCCTAGTAAAAGGGTGGACAGGACCATTAGGCGTATGGCTTTCGAATATACAATGAGAGATGATGATCTTTATCGCCGAACGGTTGATGATGATCTTTTAAAGTGCTTGGACAAGGACCGAGCGGGAGTTGCTATGGGAGAGATTCATGAAGGAATTTGGGGAACTCATGAGTCGTCTCCCAAGATGAAATGGTTATTAGGACGTGCTTGGTTTTATTGGCCGACGATGATTAATGATTGCTTCTGGTATTATAAAGGATGTGAATCTTGTTAAAAGCTTATTGATATTCAGTTAGCTCCCACTGCTATGTTACATCCTATTATCAAGCTATGGCCTTCTAGAGGTTGGGGATTAGACTTTATTGGAGAGATTCATCCTTCTTCTTCAAAGGGGCGTCGATTCATGTTGGTGGCAACTAATTATGTCACTAAATGGTCTGAAGCCATGCCACTCAAAAATATGATGCATACAGAGGTAATTCAATTCATAGCTAAGCACATTATTCATAGATTCGGCATTCCTCAAACATTAACTACGGACCAAAGTTCATCTTTTATGTCACATCAAGTTAGAGAATCTGCCGAATCGTATAAGATAAAGTTGCTCAATTCCTCTCCGTATTATGCCTAAGCCAATGTACAAGCTAAGTCTAGCAATAAAATATTGATCAAGCTCATCGAGAAGAAGATTGAAGATAATCCAAGGAGATGGCATGAACTATTGTCTGAAGCTTTGTGGGCACATAGAATCTCAAGGCATGATGCTACAAAGGTAACTCCATATGAGCTCGTATATGGTCAAGAAGTCGTACTACTAGTGGAAGTGAATTTGAATTCTTTGAGAATAGCCAAACAAAAAAATTATCGCGGTGGACTTTTATAACTTGATGATGGACAATATTGACGAAGTAGCCGATAAACATTTAGCTGCTTTGAAGGCCATAAAAAGGGGTAAATTGAGGGTGGCAAGATCTTACAATAAGAAGGTCAAGTTGAAGGATTTTCAAGTTGGCGATCTCGTGTGGAAGGTGATTCTACCAATTGGTTCAAAAGACAGAAAATTCAAGAAGCAGTATCCAAGTTGGGAAGGTCCTTTTAAGATTACAAGAGTAGTTCTCATATTTGGTGGAATCCGTAGAAGGTACATTGTTACCTCAATCTCTCAATGGAAAAGTACCACCTAAGTGAGTGGCAATAAGCCTAGATAGGCAACGGCCGATGTATAACTATCGCCCTAAGCAATGACATGGCCGATATGTGATCATCACCCTAAGCACATGTAAATGGCCAATGGAGTGTTGACATCATCCTCAGCAAAACTCTGGGCAAACTATTTTTTGGCATCCAAGTTTTGCCGAAAAACAGGGTGGCATGTGCTGACCCCAGATTTTGGCACGGTCAAGAACTGAATTAAGATGGCCTCAAATGGAGAAGTGATCTACATGAAAAAGTTCCGTACTGTCGACGTGAACATTTTTGAAGTTTGGGCCATCGCCATCCGATCTCATCTCAAGGGCCGAAACTATGCTCAAAGTAATAAGATTTTGTATTCAGATTATTGTTCGACCAATTAAGCCTCCAAGATGGTCTCATATGAGAAATGTTTATGCATGTATTGTCTTTGTCTCGTCGAAATGATCAATTTTGATATAAAAAATATCTCAATCAGAGTTTGTATGCAAAAGTTAGAGCCAAACGGTGTGCTGCAGAAGTGTGCCCCGGAAGTTCCATGGAGGTTCCGGGATAAACAGAAAATTTGCACATGGTGCGCCCCGAAAACTGGAATTTTAACATTATTTGCAGATTTGCAGGCCCGAATTCAACCTCAAGATGAACTCGGATGAAAGAGTGATTAGCTGAAGACTTTTTTTCTGTTGCGAGATCTACAACTTTATTGTTTGGACCATCGCGATCTGAAGCCATATGCGACCTGCAGGAGCGGTGCAAGAGGGCTACTTGATGTAATTTTAGCCCGGAAGTTCCGGGCCGACCGGAACTTCCAGCCCCCCTAGTCCGAGTTAGGTTAAGTTTTGATGTTTTGGATGGGATTTGCATCCTTTCTTGTATGGAAAGTCCAGGCGCCTCATATATATGTAAGAGGTGACAGTCGATTGAATAACAACACAGAGTCGCAACACATCTATTACTTTTTCCATCTACTTTTGTTCCTCCCACATTTTTGTTCCCTTGTTCCTCATCATTCTTTGTGTTGGAGAGCTGCGAATCCCGAGGCTCTAGGGGCGGCTTGACCGACCTAGGGCAGCCGATTGCCGTCGTAATCCCCGACGGGGTCCCTCCCGGGAGTGTGGGGTTTTGGGTCCTCAAAATTTCTCTCCGGTCATGTTGCAAATCGCTCTTTCGGTGAGACTCCTTCGATGTGAGCTGCGATGCATCACCCCCGGCGTTGAGGGTACATGTGACGTGTTCGTGTGTGAAAAACGCCTCTCCTTGTTAAAACAATGGAGGTGTTGTCGGACGGGTTTCATCTTGCAATCAACATTTAGGTGGTGCTCAGCGAGTCCTCTCGGTACACCTGGCATGTCAGAGGGTTTCCATGCAAAGATGCCCCGATTCTCATGGATGAACTCGATGAGCGTGCTTTCCTAGTTGGGATCCATATTTGCCCCTATGGTGAACTACTGAGATGATTCGCCAGGGTAAAATCAACTTTCTTAGTATCCTCAGCCAACATAAACTTGAGCAAGGGATCGGACTCAGTAGTGGGTATTTTCATAGATGTCATGTCTGCGGGGTCAATGTTGTCCTTGTAAAATTTCAACTCCTCGGCTGCACAGGTTGACTCGGCATAAGTAGCATCTCCTTCCTCACATTCCAGAGCAATTTTCATGTCCCCATTGACCGTGATAGTCCCTTCGGGTCCTGGAATCTTGAGCTTTAAATAGACATAACAAGGTCGTGCCATGAACCGAGCATAAGCTGGACGTCCAAACAGTGCATGATATGGACTTTTGATTTTGATCACCTCAAACGTCAGGAACTCAAACTTGTAGTTGTATTCAGTGCCAAAAGCGACTTCCAGCTTAATCTTCTCAATAGGATATGCCGACTTCCCAGGAACAATCCCATGAAACACTATGGAAGATGGCTAAAGTTGTTTCTCTGACGGATTCATCTGCTTGAGAGTATCATAATAAATGATGTTGATACCACTCCCACCGTCCATGAGTACCTTAGTGAGCTTACACCTGCCGATTTGAGGCGCCACCACCAGAGCAAGGCAACCTGGATTACCAACCCGGGGAGGATGATCCTCTTGACTCCAAGTCACTAGCTGCTCTAACCATTTCAGGTATTATGGAATTTCTGGCTCAGCCATGTTAATGGTTCGTTTCAACCACAACACCGGTCACGCTTGCAAGTACTAGTCGTGAAGAGATGATATTGCCCACTATTCAACTCCTTGGGATTTCTCTGAAACCCATACTGATTTCCCTGGTTCTGATTTCCCTGGCCAGATCCCCCGTTATTTCCACCGCCATCGCCAGCCCCCTGAAAACCAGAGCCTTAGGCACCTGACCCCTGGAAGCCAGCATTGGAGAAATGTCCCTGTGAGCCGGCACCTTGAAAGCCGGCTCCGAACCCGACGGCTCTAGGATTCCTAGATGTCCACCATTGCCCCCACCATGATGGTGTTGATAGGCTTGATTTATGAACTCCTTCATGATGAAACAGTTTTCCCAGGAATGATTCACTAGCTTGCCATCAAAATTGTGTTTGGGACACGGTGCTTTGAGGGCTTCATTGTAGTTATGAGGTTGGTTCCCATCATAAGGTCTCTTAGAATTGATGTTCCGACGCTAGTTTTTGATGCTAGTATTTGTGTTAGCGACAAAATCTGAACCTCCATCAGTATTCTGGCACTTGTTACCATGGTTGCAATTGTGCGCCTGACCACTGTTGTGTCCGTTGTTCTGTCGACCCTTGCCAGTGGTTTTCTTGCCCTTGCAAGACTTCTCTTCATCTGAAGAGTGGTCTTTCATATTATCAGACTCGGCATACCGAGTTTAAACATCCATGAGATCACCCATATCTTTCACTTTTCACTTGAGACGACCAAGCTCCTGAACGAGAGGTTGAAAGTGACAATTCTTTTCTAAGATCAGGACGGCCTCTGCTGCCGAGATGGTGTCGGAAGAGTGGACAATCTCTGCAACTCGGCGAGACCAGTGATGGGAGGACTCGTCATCACATTGGATGCAATCTTCCAAATCAACAATTGTCATTGGGCGCTTGCAGGTGCCCTAGAAGTTTTTGATGAAATGCTCCTTCAACTCTGCCCAAGTGTTGATGGAGTTGGGGGCAGATTCTTCAGCCACGTGCGTCGGCCCTTCCAACATCATGGTCAGATAACGGGCACAAACCGCATCGCTAACTTCTAACATATCCATGGCTAGCTCATAACTTTCGATCCACTTAGCTGGCTCCAGATGTGTTGATTAATTGGGGACTTTGCATGGGACCCTTAAAGTTAGATGGCATACACTCATTACGCAAAGCCGGCCCTAAGCACGGAGTCCCACTGGTCCTACTGGAAATCCTAGTGCCTCATAGAGCTGGCTAGGCTGAGGTGGGTTGGGCTGTGTCGCGGGTGGAACATATGACGCTCCTGCATTTGCTGCCCCTGCCTTGCGCATAGCACGAGGAACATCGAAGATTACATGTGCATCTGAGATCACCGGTTGTGTCGGGTTTTGGTGTGGCCGCTGCCGCTATCGGCATTCACTGCTAGAAACTGCTGGAGACTCGGCGTGATGACTCCTACTACGACTCTGATGAGGAGTGGAGTGAAGCCGATGATGGCTATAAGAGTAATTTGCATGCTGGGTAACCGTAGTTTTTAACATCTCGATAGTGTTCCTGGCCTTGATCTCTATTGGGTTATTTCCAGTGACTGGAATTGCAGCAGGGTTGTGAGTCGCCACCAACACATTGTCCACCGGGTTGGAGTAATGACCATTGGAATATGAAACAATGAGGTGGGTGCTGGACCGGCGGCTGATGATGAGCTGGTTCTGTAAGGTGAGACGGAGTCGGTGGAGGCTCCTGAGCTGGTTGATATTGTTGAGCCTGTGGTGACTGCAACTGGTTTGTGCTTGGAGGCACGATCCGCATCAATTGGGGTATGATAGGTGCTCCCTCTGGTGTACCAGTTCCTGCCCCTGGGATGGGTGCATCTTGCGGTGTATCAAACAACCGTGTAGGCTCAAAACTGGGCGGCGGGTGGCTCCAATGCTTCCTCCTGTGTACTGCACCCGATCCATGCTGACGAAAATTGAGGTGTAATGACTCTGTCCTCAGGCGCTCAGTTTCCCTAAGGGTGTGAGCTTGTATCTCGGCCGTACGAGTATTTTGAGGGTTGATATCCTCCTGGATCTTAGCCATCTGCTCACGAAGCTTCGCCACATGGGCGTTTTGTTTGGCCAAATTCATTGTGGTTACTAGAGCCGCCAAGAGAGTGCCCAGAGTGGTCATCAGTAGTGCCAAAGCTTGAGCTGGAGCTTGGTTAGAGTCGGCGTCGAGGTACCGGTTCCTGCTAAGGCACCAGCCACCTTAGAGTTCTGAGTCGCCGTAGTCCCAACCATGTTTGGATTCCCTGCCATATAGACCGCCGTGCGGCGGGGCGGCTAGAAAACTTCAAGATCGATCTCGTCATCAAAGAAGCCCCCCAGCCTGTCATCGAAGAGCGGAAGAATCGACTTGGCATCTCCCACCGAGGATTCGTCGTCTGAGTTGACCAGCCTGTCGCCGCCGGACGTGGAACCGCCCGAAAGGTCGACCCCATGAATCAAGCCGATGAAGGCATGAGTTCGGCCGGCTTGTGTCTAGTCGAGTCTAGCGTGACGAGCCGCTAGACCATGTTAGAGCTCATGTCTGGCTTGAGGCCAGATTCTCTGATTGCGCCGACGAAGACGTGGATCTCGCCGAAGGGGACCCGGTACCCATACTCGACCGAGTCGGCCTCGGGGCCGCAGCCTGAGTCATCGATATAGAGCTTGCATCGATGACTCTTCGTCATCCGGCCGATCGCTTATCCCTCGATCCCTAGGAGAGCGCCCTCCAAGAACTCAACACCACCATGCGCAGGCCCCACGATGGGCGCCAACTGTCATGGTTTTGTCACGGCAGATGTCCTCATGAAAGGACTAAGTATGGAGGCCATCAAAACTAGGTGGTCGCTTGAACGGGGTCGATCGGGAACAAAGGACACAAGTTTACCTAGATAAAGACCTACTTGTTGCTTGATTGATATTGTTGGAAATCTCAATTACAAGGATGCGGATTCGCTAACTTAACTCTTGAGAGATTGCAACTTAAGTCTTTTCATCCTAGGAGGTCCCCTTTATATAACAGGTTGAGCCCCTAGGTTTACAGCAGAATCATGGTTATACTATCAACCATTATCTTACTCTAATTCCTATCTATCTTGCTTTCCAAGCCAAGGAAATTCCTCCATATGGGCCTTCTCCATAAACCAGCCCACTTGCTCCTTTTTAAGCCGGCCTTTAGTCGGGTCATACTATGGGCCTTCAGACCTTTCCTTGTCGCGCCACTATGACCCGGGGAATAGTATGACCCATTGTGCCTTTGGGCCCTTGCCAAGTCATACCTTGAGTCGGGTCTTGGTCGTGGGGAATATCACCAACATGCTAGATCGAGTTGATCACGGCTGGTGGAACGTGTGACCAACATGGGACAACTCCCGGAAACCTGAGTGCACCAAATTGGTGATCTAGAAATGAGCAATATGCTTGTACTCTCTATCTATTTACAAGGACTGTACCTCATTAGATGGGATAAGTTAAAAGGGGTTATTTTTTGGACAATAACCAGACTTTATTCCTCAACCGATAGCCAGATCATTTACAAGAAATGGAGAAAAAAAGTCAGGGAAATAAGAATCCCAAAAGGCTGAAGATCGACTACTACAAGCATTTTTAGCCTCTCTAAAGCAATGGACAATAGTCGTACTTGCGAAATAAGCTGCCAACTACCTACACTCACAATGATCAGAAGATCAGGACCCAAATATGCATCGACTTGGTTAGCACCTTCAACCACAAAGTTGCTATCAGATTCAATAATCAGCCGGTTCCACCCAAAATTCGCAGCTAGCATAAATCCATTTCAAATTACAGTGATCTCTGCCAAATCCACAATGCTTATAACAGGTAAATACCAAGTTGTTGTTGCTATAAACTCACCATGATCATCACACGCTACCACTCCCATGGCTCCCGATAGTGTTTCCACATGGAGTGACACATCTACATTGATTTTAACAACACCTGCCATCGGCTTCTTCCACAATGTTCACGGGGAAAGTTAAAAGTTACTACCTCCATCTTGGTTTATTATTCCCCTTTCTAATTTGTTGTCACATCCCTAGTTCTGGTATGCCTAGTGCTAGCATCTGGTGTTGCATCATGTTTACATCTCCCAGAAAGTTGAAATGGGGAAGACAGAAACCCCCAGTACCACTTAAACCAACTAGGCTTTACTAAAATTCTTTTCAATGAACCTGAAATGCCCTTCTAAAATGTTCATCATCTTTGCCTTGGTCTAGGACCTCTGACAAAATGGTGCACAATTTTCTAGGACAGCATAAGATCGCTGGACTAAATCATACTCCATTTGAATTTGGACATTTAAATACTATAAAATATTTTAAATGTCCAAATAGTCATAAACTAAAATGTTTACTGTTGGAAATATTCCAAAAGTGGGCATGAGAAGTTTCATGATTTTTGAGCCAGTTTTAGTATTTTTCATAAAGCTCTAAAGTTGCAGTAAAATAGAAAAACAGAAAATAAAAGAGAGAGAGAAGAGAACCCACCTGGAGGCCCACTTACCTGGCGGCCAACTGGTGGCCCAGCCCACCACCGCAGCTCCTGTCATCTTCCTCCTCAGGCCAGTAGGTAGGGTGTGTGCCCGACGTGCGCGCGCATGCGCCGAGCCACCTCCTGCTTCCCCGAGGCGCCTTGAGCCTTCCGTAGCGCCACGCCACCCCCCAGACCCGTTCAGATCGATCTCTCCCTCCCTCGCTCTCCCACTCGCCCGTTTCCCCGCCATGGACGAAGCCTCCATGGACGCGCCTCCATAACCCCGCGCCCACAACCACCCCGTCACCCTCTGCCTTGCCCAACGAGCTCCGCCTCGACCCCTCGCCCTCTGCACCAAGCCAGGCGCCGCCAGGAGCTCCGTGACGACGAGTGCGAGCTCTTCTTCCTCCCTCGGCCACCGAGATCGCCGGCGACCGCACGCTCTCACCAACCCTTCCCCGAGCCTACTGAGCTTCTCTACGTGACCGTTGTGAGCTACCGCTTCGACCCCCTCTCTTCCTTGCCCCGATTGCGCCTTGTAGACCTCGTTCTCACCGGAGCCGAAGCTCGCCGCCGCCGTGCCATGTTGCCGCCATGGCTATAGCCACTGGAGCTCCCACCTGAGTTCGCCACCGTGCTCTGAATGACCCCACGAGACCGTAGCCACCAACATCTCCCACTCTCATGCACCGCAACCCCAAACCCGCAACCCACCGTGCTCTGACCGCCGTCATTTTGGTCGCCGCCATTGACCCCGTCCACCCCCGCTCGAACCACGGCCACCCACGAATGCAGCTCATCCCCAGGTTCATGCAGATGGCCTCTGCTGTCCATTTGGTCGCCAGAGCGCGAATCCCGCCCTGCCCCGCCGCGTCTGGTCGTTGTTGGCGTTTAAACGCCGGTGGTTTGACCTCCCCTGGGTCAATGATAGGTGGGGCCAGCCCCTGACTAACCCTGGTTAGATTTCAATTAGCGTTAATTAACAATGTTAACAAGACCAGACACTGACATGTGGGCCCAGGACTTAACTAATCTAGATTAAGTTTAGTTTATTGCTAATTAACTATGTTAGTTGGGTTAGCCACCGACAGGTGGGTCCCACTAGTCAGGTTTGACCTGGACCGCCCCTGTTGACTCGCGGACGTCATAGTGACGTAATGCTGATGCAATAAAGCATTTTCTGGATTTAGTTTATTTTAAATAACCAGGAAATTCCAAAAAATGTTATAAACTTCAGAAAATCATAGAAAATAATCTGTAACTCCAAATGAAACAAATTATATACGAAAAATTATCATAAAATCCAAAGAATATGTTTATGGCATTTTCATGTATGTTTGAGCAACCCAAAGCTACTGTATATGACAATTTGAATTAATGGCATTTGAAATGCCTTATGTGGAGTTTGAATTTGAACCTAGGGTTCAAACCAACTTCATTTAATATGGTTTCTAGTTGCATTAGCTCAATCAACAGCATATTGCCATGTCACATTCATGCATCATATTGTTGCATTGCATTGATTGTGTTTCCTCTATGTTGCCGGTAATTGTCCCCCTTCAGTAGATGTTGTTCCGGCGATGAGTTCGATGACACCGATGAAGAGATATACTATCTTCAGAAGTGCCAGGAAAGAAAACACCCCTTGTTCATTCCGATACAATCCCACTCTCTCGCTTCTGCTCTCTTTTACTGCATTAGGACAACAACGATTCAACTGTTACATGTTGCGGTAGTTGAACCCCTTTTCCTCTGCATGACCTTGTTGGGGAACGTAGTAGTTTCAAAAAAATTCCTACGCACACGCAAGATCATGGTGATGCATAGCAACAAGAGGGGAGAGTGTGATCTACGTACCCTTGTAGACCGACAGTGGAAGCGTTAGCACAACGTGGTTGATGTAGTCGTACGTCTTCACGGCCCGACCGATCAAGCACCGAAACTACGGCACCTCCGAGTTCTAGCACACGTTCAGCTCGATGACGATCCCCGGACTCCAATCCAGCAAAGTGTCGGGGAAGAGTTCTGTCAGCACGACAGCGTGGTGACGATCTTGATGTACTACCGTCGCAGGGCTTCGCCTAAGCACCGCTACAACATTATCAAGGATTATGGTGGAAGGGGGCACCGCACACGGCTAAGAATATGATCACGTGGATCAACTTGTGTGTTTAGGGGTGCCCCCTGCCCCCGTATATAAAGGATCAAGGGGGGGTGCGGCCGGCCAGGAGGAGGGCGCGCCAGGAGTAGTCCTACTCCCACCGGGAGTAGGATTCCCCCCCCCCCCTTTCCTAGTTGGAATAGGATTCGGGAAGGGGGAAAGAGGAGAGAGAGAAGGAAGGGGGGCGCCGCCCCCCTCTCCTTGTCCTATTCGGACTAGGAGGGAGGGGTGCGCGGCCCAGCCCTGGCCACCTCTCCTCTCTTCCACTAAAGCCCAGTAAGGCCCATATACCTCCCGGGGGGTTCCGGTAACCTCCCGGTACTCCGATAAAATCCCGATTTCACCCGGAACACTTCCGATATCCAAATATAGGCTTCCAATATATCAATCTTTATGTCTCGACCATTTCGAGACTCCTCGTCATGTCCGTGATCACATCCGGGACTCCGAACAAACTTCGGTACATCAAAAAGCATAAACTCATAATATAACTGTCATCGAAACCTTAAGCGTGCGGACCCTACGGGTTCGAGAACAATGTAGACATGACCGAGACATGTCTCCGGTCAATAACCAATAGCGGAACCTAGATGCTCATATTGGCTCCTACATATTCTACGAAGATCTTTATTGGTCAGACCACATAACAACATACTTTGTTCCCTTTGTCATCGGTATGTTACTTGCCCGAGATTCGATCGTCGGTATCTCAATACCTAGTTCAATCTCGTTACCGGCAAGTCTCTTTACTCGTTTCGTAATACATCATCTCGCAACTAACTCATTAGTTGCAATGCTTGCAAGGCTTATGTGATGTGCATTACCGAGAGGGCCCAGAGATACCTCTCCGACAATCGGAGTGACAAATCCTAATCTCGAAATACGCCAACCCAACATGTACCTTTGGAGACACCTGTAGAGCTCCTTTATAATCACCCAGTTACGTTGTGACGTTTGGTAGCACACAAAGTGTTCCTCCGGTAAACGGGAGTTGCATAATCTCATAGTCATAGGAACATGTATAAGTCATGAAGAAAGCAATAGCAACATACTAAACGATCGGGTGCTAAGCTAATGGAATGGGTCATGTCAAACACATCATTCTCCTAATGATGTGATCCCATTAATAAAATGACAACACATGTCTATGGTTAGGAAACATAACCATCTTTGATTAACGAGCTAGTCAAGTAGAGGCATACTAGTGACGTTTGGTTTGTCTATATATTCACACAAGTATTATGTTTCCGGATAATACAATTCTAGCATGAATAATAAACATTTATCATGATATAAGGAAATAAAATAATAACATTTATTATTGCCTCTAGGGCATATTTCCTTCAGTCTCCCACTTGCACTAGAGTCAATAATCTAGATTACACAGTAATGATTCTAACACCCATGGAGCTTTGGTGCTGATCATGTTTTGCTCGTGGAAGAGGCTTAGTCAACGGGTCTGCTACATTCAGATCCGTATGTATCTTGCAAATCTCTATGTCTCCCACCTGGACTAGATCCCGGATGGAATTGAAGCGTCTCTTGATGTGCTTGGTTCTCTTGTGAAGTCTAGATTCCTTTGCCAAGGCAATTGCACCAGTATTGTCACAAAATATTTTCATTGGACCCGATGCACTAGGTATGACACCTAGATCGGATATGAACTCCTTCATCCAGACTCCTTCGTTTGCTGCTTCCGAAGTAGCTATGTACTCCGCTTCACATGTAGATCCCGCCACAACGCTTTGTTTAGAACTGCACCAACTGACAGCTCCACCGTTTAATGTAAACACGTATCCGGTTTGCGATTTAGAATCGTCCGGATCAGTGTCAAAGCTTGCATCAACGTAACCATTTACGATGAGCTCTTTGTCACCTCCATATATGAGAAACATATCCTTAGTCCTTTTCAGGTATTTCAGGATGTTCTTGACCGCTGTCCAGTGATCCACTCCTGGATTACTTTGGTACCTCCCTGCTAGACTTATAGCAAGACACACATCAGGTCTGGTACACAGCATTGCATACATGATAGAGCCTATGGCTGAAGCATAGTGAACATCTTTCATATTCTCTCTATCCTCTGCATTGGTCGGGGATTGAGTCTTACTCAATTTCACACCTTGTAATACAGGCAAGAATCCTTTCTTTGCTTGATCCATTTTGAACTTCTTCAAAACTTTGTCAAGGTATGTGCTTTGTGAAAGTTCAATTAAGCGTCTTGATCTATCTCTATAGATCTTAATGCCCAATATGTAAGCAGCTTCACCTAGGTCTTTCATTGAAAAACTCTTATTCAAGTATCCTTTTATGCTATCCAGAAATTCTATATCATTTCCGATTAGCAATATGTCATCTACATATAATATCAGAAATGCTACAGATCTCCCACTCACTTTCTTGTAAATACAGGCTTCTCCAAAAGTCTGTATAAAACCAAATGCTTTTATCACACTATCAAAGCATTTATTCCAACTCTGAGAGGCTTGCAACAGTCCATAAATGGATCGCTGGAGCTTGCACACTTTGTTAGCTCCCTTTGGATCGACAAAACCTTCGGGCTGCATCATATATAACTCTTCTTGCAGAAATCCATTTAGGAATGCAGTTTTGACATCCATTTTCCAAATTTCATAATCATAAAATGCGGCAATTGCTAACATGATTCGGACAGACTTAAGCATCGCTACGGGTGAGAAGGTCTCATCGTAGTCAATCCCTTGAACTTGCCGAAGACCTTTTGCAACAAGTCGAGCTTTGTAGACAGTAACATTACCGTCAACGTCAGTCTTCTTCTTGAAGATCCATTTATTCTCAATTGCTTGCCGATCATTGGGCAAGTCAACCAAAGTCCATAGTTTGTTCTCATACATGGATCCCATCTCATATTTCATGGCTTCAAGCCATTTTGCGGAATCTGGGCTCACCATCGCTTCTTCATAGTTCGTAGGTTCATCATGATCTAGTAGCATGACTTCCAAAACAGGATTACCATACCACTCTGGCGCAGATCTTACACTGGTTGATCTACGAGGTTTAGTAGTATCTTGTTCTGAAGTTTCATGATCCTTATCATTAGCTTCCTCACTAATTGGTGTAGGTGTCACAGAAACAGGTTTCTGTGATGTGCTACTTTCCAATAAGGGAGCAGGTACTGTTACCTCGTCAAGTTCTACTTTCCTCCCACTCACTTCTTTCGAGAGAAACTCCTTCTCTAGAAAGTTTCCGAATTTAGCAACAAAAGTCTTGCCTTCGGATCTGTGATAGAAGGTGTATCCAATAGTTTCCTTTGGATATCCTATGAAGACACATTTCTCCGATTTGGGTTCGAGCTTATCAGGTTGAAGCTTTTTCACATAAGCATCGCAGCCCCAAACTTTCAGAAATGACAACTTTGGTTTCTTGCCAAACCACAGTTCATAAGGCGTCGTCTCAACGGATTTTGATGGTGCCCTATTTAACGTGAATGTGGCCGTCTCTAGAGCATATCCCCAAAACGATAGCGGTAAATCAGTAAAAGACATCATAGATCGCACCATATCTAGTAAAGTACGATTACGACGTTCGGACACACCATTACGATGTGGTGTTCCGGGTGGCGTGAGTTGCGAAACTATTCCACATTGTTTCAAATGTACACCAAACTCGTAACTCAAATATTCTCCTCCACGATCAGATCGTAGGAATTTGATTTTCTTGTTACGATGATTTTCAACTTCACTCTGAAATTCTTTAAACTTTTCAAATGTTTCAGACTTATGTTTCATTAAGTAGATATACCCATATCTGCTTAATTCATCTGTGAAGGTGAGAAAATAACAATATCCGCCACGAGCCTCAACATTCATCGGACCACATACATCTGTATGTATGATTTCCAATAAATCTGTTGCTCTCTCCATAGTACCGGAGAACGGTGTTTTTGTCATCTTACCCATAAGGCACGGTTCGCAAGTACCAAGTGATTCATAATCAAGTGGTTCCAAAAGCCCATCAGTATGGAGTTTCTTCATGCGCTTTATACCGATATGACCTAAATGGCAGTGCCACAAATAAGTTGCACCATCATTATCAACTCTGCATCTTTTGGCTTCAACACTATGAATATGTGTGTCACTACTATCGAGATTTAATAAGAATAGACCACTCTTTAAGGGTGCATGACCATAAAAGATATTGCTCATATAAATGGAACAACCATTATTCTCTGATTTAAATGAATAACCGTCTCGCATCAAACAAGATCCAGATATAATGTTCATGCTTAACGCTAGCACCAAGTAACAATTATTTAGGTATAATACTAATCCCGAAGGTAGATGTAGAGGTAGCGTGCCGACTGCGATCACATCGACTTTGGAACCATTTCCCACGCGCATCGTCACCTCGTCCTTAGCCAATCTTCGCTTAATCCGTAGTCCCTGTTTCGAGTTGCAAATATTAGCAACAGAACCAATATCAAATACCCAGGTGCTACTGCGAGCATTAGTAAGGTACACATCAATAACATGTATATCACATATACCTTTGTTCACCTTGCCATCCTTCTTATTCGCCAAATACTTGGGGCAGTTCCGCTTCCAGTGACCAGTCTGCTTGCAGTAGAAGCACTCAGTTTCAGGCTTAGGTCCAGGTTTGGGTTTCTTCTCTTGAGTAGCAACTTGCTTGCTGTTCTTTTTGAAGTTCCCCTTCTTCTTCCCATTGCCCTTTTTCTTGAAACTAGTGGTCTTGTTGACCATCAACACTTGATGCTCCTTCTTGATTTCTACCTCCGCAGCTTTTAGCATTGCGAAGAGCTCGGGAATAGTCTTATTCATCCCTTGCATATTATAGTTCATCACGAAGCTCTTGTAGCTTGGTGGCAGTGATTGGAGAATTCTGTCAATGACGCAATCATCTGGAAGATTAACTCCCAATTGAATCAAGTGATTATTATACCCAGACATTTTGAGTATATGCTCACTGACGGAACTGTTCTCCTCCATCTTGTAGCTATAGAACTTATTAGAGACTTCATATCTCTCAATCCGGGCATTTGCTTGAAATATTAACTTCAACTCCTGGAACATCTCATATGCTCCATGACGTTCAAAATGTCCTTGAAGTCCCGATTCTAAGCCGTAAAGCATGGCACACTGAACTATCGAGTAGTCATCAGCTTTGCTCTGCCAGACGTTCATAACATCTGGTGTTGCTCCAGCAGCAAGCCTGGCACCCAGCGGTGCTTCCAGGACATAATTCTTCTGTGCAGCAATGAGGATAATCCTCAAGTTACGGACCCAGTCCGTGTAATTGCTACCATCATCTTTCAACTTTGCTTTCTCAAGGAACGCATTAAAATTCAACGGAACAACAGCACGGGCCATCTATCTACAATCAAGCATAAACAAGCAAGATACTATCAGGTACTAAGTTTCATGATAAATTTAGGTTCAATTAATCATATTACTTAAAGAACTCCCACTTAGATAGACATCCCTCTAATCCTCTAAGTGATTACGTGATCCAAATCAACTAAACCATGTCCGATCATCACGTGAGATGGAGTAGTTTCATTGGTGAACATCACTATGTTGATCATATCTACTATATGATTCACGCTCGACCTTTCGATCTCCGTGTTCCGAGGCCATATCTGTATATGCTTGGCTCGTCAAGTATAACCTGAGTATTCCACGTGTGCAACTGTTTTGCACCCGTTGTATTTGAACGTAGAGCCTATCACACCCGATCATCATGTGGTGTCTCAGCACGAAGAACTTTCGCAACGGTGCATAATCAGGGAGAACACTTCTTGA
Organism: Triticum urartu; assembly: GCF_056163025.1. Lineage (NCBI taxonomy): Eukaryota > Viridiplantae > Streptophyta > Magnoliopsida > Poales > Poaceae > Triticum > Triticum urartu. The sequence continues at coordinate 345,404,002 of NC_141876.1, read as the reverse complement.
TAATTAGTGAGAGATCATCTTATAATGCTACCGTCAATCAAAGCAAGATAAGATGCATAAAAGATAAACATCACATGCAATCAATATAAGTGATATGATATGGCCATCATCATCTTGTGCTTGTGATCTCCATCTTCGAAGCACCGTCGTGATCACCACCGTCACCGGCGCGACACCTTGATCTCCATCGTAGCATCGTTGTCGTCTCGCCAATCTTATGCTTCCACGACTATCGCTACCGCTTAGTGATAAAGTAAAGCATTACAGTACGATTGCATTGCATACAATAAAGCGACAACCATATGGCTCCTGCCAGTTGCCGATAACTCGGTTACAAAACATGATCATCTCATACAATAAAATTTAGCATCATGTCTTGACCATATCACATCACAACATGCCCTGCAAAAATAGGTTAGACGTCCTCTACTTTGTTGTTGCAAGTTTTACGTGGATGCTACGGGCTTAAGCAAGGACCAATCTTACCTACGCATCAAAATCACAACGATAGTTTGTCAAGTTGGTGCTGTTTTAACCTTCGCAAGGACCAGGCGTAGCCACACTCGGTTCAACTAAAGTTGGAGAATCTGTCACCCGCAAGCCACCTATGTGCAAAGCACATCGGGAGAACCGGTCTCGCGTAAGCGTACAGGTAATGTCGGTCCGGGCTGCTTCGTCCAACAATACCGCTGAACCAAAGTATGACATGCTGGTAAGCAGTATGACTTATATCGCCCACAACTCACTTGTGTTCTACTCGTGCATATAACATCAACACATAAAACCTAGGCTCTGATACCACTATTGGGGAACGTAGTAATTTCAAAAAAATTCCTACGCACACGCAAGATCATGGTGATGCATAGCAACGAGAGGGGAGAGTGTGATCTACGTACCCTTGTAGACCGACAGCGGAAGCGTTAGCACAACACGGTTGATGTAGTCGTACGTCTTCACGGCCCGACCGATCAAGCACCGAAACTACGGCACCTCCGAGTTCTAGCACACGTTCAGCTCGATGACGATCCCTGAACTCCGATCCAGCAAAGTGTTGGGGAAGAGTTCCGTCAGCACGACGGCGTGGTGACGATCTTGATGTACTACCGTCGCAGGGCTTCGCCTAAGCGCCGCTACAATATTATCGAGGATTATGGTGGAAGGGGGCACCGCACACGGCTAAGAATATGATCACGTGGATCAACTTGTGTGTTTAGGGGTGCCCCCTGCCCCCGTATATAAAGGATCAAGGGGGGGTGCGGCCGGCCAGGAGGAGTCCTACTCCCACCGGGAGTAGGATTCCCCCCCTTTCCTAGTTGGAATAGGATTCGGGAAGGGGGAAAGAGGAGAGAGAGAAGGAAGGGGGGCGCCGCCCCCCTCTCCTTGTCCTATTCGGACTAGGGGGGAGGGGCGCGCGACCCAGCCTTGGCCACCTCTCCTCTCTTCCACTAAAGCCCACTAAGGCCCATATACCTCCCGGGGGGTTCCGGTAACCTCCCGGTACTCCGGTAAAATCCCGATTTCACCCGGAACACTTCCGATATCCAAATATAGGCTTCCAATATATCAATATTTATGTCTCGACCATTTCGAGACTCCTCGTCATGTCCGTGATCACATCCGGGACTCCGAACAAACTTCGGTACATCAAAAAGCATAAACTCATAATATAACTGTCATCGAAACCTTAAGCGTGCGGACCCTACGGGTTCGAGAACAATGTAGACATGACCGAGACACGTCTCCGGTCAATAACCAATAGCGGAACCTGGATGCTCATATTGGCTGCTACATATTCTACGAAGATCTTTATCGGTCAGACCGCATAACAACATACTTTGTTCCCTTTGTCATCGGCATGTTACTTGCCCGAGATTCGATCGTCGGTATCTCAATACCTAGTTCAATCTCGTTACCGGCAAGTCTCTTTACTCGTTTCGTAATACATCATCTCGCAACTAACTCATTAGTTGCAATGCTTGCAAGGCTTATGTGATGTGCATTACCGAGAGGGCCCAAAGATACCTCTCCGACAATCGGAGTGATAAATCCTAATCTTGAAATACGCCAACCCAACATTTACCTTTGGAGACACCTGTAGAGCTCCTTTATAATCACCCAGTTACGTTGTGACGTTTGGTAGCAAACAAAGTGTTCCTCCGGTAAAAGGGAGTTGCATAATCTCATAGTCATAGGAACATGTATAAGTCATGAAGAAAGCAATAGCAACATACTAAACGATCGGGTGCTAAGCTAATGGAATGGGTCATGTCAATCACATCATTCTCCTAATGATGTGATCCCATTAATCAAATGACAACACATGTCTATGGTTAGGAAACATAACCATCTTCGATTAACGAGCTAGTCAAGTAGAGGCATACTAGTGACGTTTGGTTTGTCTATATATTCACACAAGTATTATGTTTCCGGATAATACAATTCTAGCATGAATAATAAACATTTATCATGATATAAGGAAATAAAATAATAACATTTATTATTGCCTCTAGGGCATATTTCCTTCAGACCTATCATTGACACAGTAAATAGATGAAACCCACTAGCATGAGTAGGAGTTGTTTGAATGATCTATTCGAATAGCCGCGTCCGTGGTAAAGGACCTCTGGGTTGCCTGTACAGTTCATAGACAAGTGAAAGTGGATACCCCAAAATGCGCAAGATAAGTGTGAGTGCTATGGATGGCGTTCTCGTAGGGAGATGGGAGCGGATGCATAGTGGTGTATTGAAATGGTGAATATGTGGACTCGTGTGCGCCACCTCAAAAGAGTTACTTGCAGTAGTAGTTCAGGTTAGCCGCTGAGTCAAAGATGGCTTGCTACAGTTAAACCCCACCATCCCTTTGTTGATAATGATGCATATGTAGTTAGTTCTGAAGTAAGTCTAGCTGGGTACATTTGTACTCACGTTTGCTTAATTTATGTTTTTGCAGAGAGACCTCAGTCTCGCTAGTAGTTCCGTGTGGACTTCGACATTTAGCTTGATACCTCAGCTACGATCTTGTGCCCTTGGCAGGATCTGGTAGATAGTCAGGCTTCTCAGCCTTTTTCATTTGTAGATGTCTGTACTCAGACATGTTAAGCTTCCGCATGTGCTTTGACTTGTATGCTCTAAATGTTGGGTCGTGAGACCCATGTTTGCAATATCTTGCTCCTCGGAGCCTATTGAATAAATACTTTGAGTCATAGAGTTATGTTGTGATGCCATGTTGTATTTGCACATATCAAGCATATTGTGTGTATGATTTGAAATGCTTGGTATGTGTGGGATCCGACAACCTAGTTGTTTATCCTTGGTAGCCTCTCTTACCGGGAAATGTCTCCTAGTGCTTCCAGTGAGCCATGGTAGCTTGCTACTGCTCCGGAATACTTAGGCTGGCTGGCATGTGTCCTTCTTTGTTCCTGTGTCTGTCCCTTTGGGGAAATGTCACGTGGTGTCTCCGGAGTCCTGTTAGCCCAGCTGCTATAGCCCGGATTCACTCACTGATGACCGACACGTTCGTTGTTGGCTCATGTATGCCTGTCCCTGTAAGTTAGTGCCACTTTGGGTTTACGACTAGTCATGTCTGCCCGGATTCTTTGTCATATGGATGCTAGCGACACTATCATATATGTAAGCCAAAAGGCCCAAATGGTCCCGGGCCAAGTAAGGTGGCACTCGTGGGAATACCGTGCGTGAGGCTGCAAAGTGATATGATGTGTTACATGCTAGATCGGTGTGACTTAGGATCGGCGTCCTGACATTTGTGCTAAATTTTGACCAAATATTTAACTTACAAAATGTTAGTGCATGTCAACAAAAATTATATTGTTGGATTCGTATTTTAACGTAGTTTTCAATGATATAACCTCTGATGGCATGCATGAACATTTTGTTAGTTAAATTTATGGTCAAAATTTGACACAAATTACAATGGGGACCAATAAACCAGGACAGAGGTAGTACCTCACTAGTTACAAAAAGGATTATCCTATACATAAAAAAAGGCAAGGAAGAAAATAATCTTCTAACCCTAGTCATCATAAACATGAAAATGTAATCAGTGTATATATTGTATCAGCAAGAAATAATTTTAGGGTTTGCAGTAAGCAAAACCAATTACATGAATGTGACAGCCCCGATTCAATCGTACACTAATCATACACGCAAATGTGTACGATCAAGATCAGGGACTTACGGGGAGATATCACAACACAACTCTAGACACAAATTTAAAGCCATACAAGCTTCATATTACAAGTCAGGGGCCTCAAGGGCTCGAATACATAAGCTCGAATACAAACAAGTCAGCGGAAGCAACATAATCTGAGTATAGACATAAGTTAAACAAGTGTTCCTTAAGAAGGCTAGCACAACCATCAACGGTGATCGAAAAGGCAAGGCCTCCTACTTGGGAGCCTCCTAACTACTCCTGGTGGTCGTCGGCCTCCACTTAGTAGTAGGCACCCTTGGGGTAGTAGTAGAAGTCGTCGAGAGTGGCGCCTGGCTCCTGGGATCCGTCATCTGATCGCACCAATCGGATATAGGGGGAAGAGAAGTAGCAAAGAAACCGTGAGTACTCATCCAAAGTACTCGCAAGACTTACATCAGAACTATGCTAAGTATGCATCAGTATTAAAGGAATGGGGCTATATCTTTGGACTGGACTACAGAAATGCCAGAAGAGAAGGGAAAGTCTAGCCTATCAAAGACTAGCATCTTGCGGCATTAGAAGAGTGTATATTAGCATATCATAAGGTAGTAGTATGTTGTAGCATCGCCTAGAGATCACTTCCTCGACTCTCTGCGAGAAAGCAATCCCAGAGCCATCATATTCATTTCACATCTCAGGTATCCATTTCTAGTTGTATCGATCGGGATACAACTCCAAGCGTCCATTACCATGGACACAGCTATTCGAATGGATTAAACTTCCCTGCTGGGGTGCACAAACTTACCCAATGCGCTCGATCAACTCTGGTCGGACACACCATCAGGAATCCTAAGCACGCAGGGGTCTCGGGTCCATCGCCCTTTGCACTCATGCACGTTGCGTACGCGTCCGGTGTCAGTCATGGCTACCTCCTTATACAAGGTAGGTTCTTACGCGGGACACCCGGACGCGCGCCGCTTAGTCGCTGGCGTCCGAAGAGCTTTCGGCTGATACATACGACGCAGAGTGCCCATACTTATTCTCGCGTGGTGGTCAGCGAGAAATGGCCAGAGGCCTACTCGGATCACATATACAAACCGTTAGTGTCTTGGTAGCGCGCAGTAATGAGCAGAGACTCGCGATCATGTGACCATGTCGCCCCGTCTCGTGAGCCTACGACAAGGGCCTAGAATGCCCGACCGTGCCACCTAATTATCTCGCGGGTACCCTCCAGGTCAACCTGACTACACATCAACTCGCGGGTACACTCACGGTCAACCCGACTTCACATTTCTCTCGCGGGTACTCCTTGGGGCCGACCCGACTTGTGGACTTGGGGGAATCACCCTCGATGGTCCACACTTGAGGGGTTTGCACGACAGAATCATTATCAAGAGTGGTGAAGGAGGAATCACCCTCGATGACCACAACTGAATAGCTACACTATAGAGTTAACATCAGAAGTGCTATAGGAGGTATCACCCTCCGACCCTCGGCACTTGATAGTAACCCTGTAGTGTCGTACAACTAAGGGGGTGTGATGTGATGTGTCGGGCTCTAGACGTCGATCACGTTGATCGAGTCATTGGAGATAAAGAGGGGGTAATTGGGACAAGGTGAGGGGTCACTGATGGATAACTAACCAACCTATACTAAGAAGTTTAGGATAAGTAGGTAAGGTACAAAGCAGGTTACAAAATCAGACTATACATCAGAGTAGGATCATAAGCAGTAGCAGTTCTAACGCAAGCATAAGAGAGAAGGGAATGGGCGATATTGGAATGATCAAGGGAGTTTCCTTGCTTGGAAGCTCTACTGAAAGGGGCTGGACGTTAGAGGCGCAGTCGTACCCGGCGGTAGCATCAGTCTTGGTGTCTATCGAAGAGAAGAGGGGGGAGAAACAATAAATACAAAGCAAATAGATGCATCACTAAACATGACATGATAATATGCAGTGCTAGGGGTGATCTAAGGCGGTACTACACATTGCAGACGAAGAGGGAAAACATCTAGGTTTTTTGACAGATGAAAGAGAGGGGACGGTTCCAAGTTCATCATGCTAGGGGCATGTGATAGATGAACGGATTGCATATTCTGATTTGTTGGATTTTTCTGAGGAACTTTCATATATAAATTGTTTTCATCCGACTTGCGGTTTATTTTCTATTAATTTTTGAAGTTTTAACCATTTTCTGGATTTACAGGATTTAATTTAATATAAAAAAAATAGTACATAAATGTTGGGTACACCAAGTGAAGTGCACTCAATGGTGCACTAGGTTGACAGTGGGCCTGGGCTGCTGAGTCAGCAGGTCAACGCTAACCAGTTGACTAGTCAACTGGGTCAGCGGGACCCACTAACTAGTGACCAGGGATGGGCACCACGCCCCGCCACGTCGGTGGCGCTGGCGCACAAGGGATGAGGCGCACGGGCATGGGCGTCGCGCGGCTAGGGGCCGTGCGAGCGGTGGACGGAGGCCGGCGCGGGGAGTGGCGGCCGACGGCGAGTGGCGAGCGCAGGGCGCCGCAGGGGACCGGCGGGCACGGACGGCTGCCGCGGGAATAGGAGATAGCGGCAGCGGCAGCAAAAGGGGCCGGAGGGCGAGGCGCAGTTAAGTGCGAGGTGAGGAAGTGATGCGGCGACCATGGGGGAAGCGGGGCGGTCGACCAAAACGCGGGCGCGGGCCGGGTGCGGTGGCTATAGGCATGCGCACAGCCAAGAGGGCGGCAGGGCACGAGCCGGCGCGCGGGGCAGCAGTTGCAGCGCGCGGCCTGGCAGCGCAAGCAGCTGCGGGTGCGGCGGACTGGGGCGGCGACCACGTGACGGTCGTGCAGGGGCGCGGGTGACGACGGGCGCAGGGGTGCGGGGCGCGCGGCCACAGGCAGGAAGCGCAGGCATGGCAGTAGGCAGTCCAGCTCCTGGGGTGGCGGCATACGGCGTGAATCGGGGCCGCGAAGGAGGGGAAGGGGCGGGCTCACCAGGAGGTGGCCGGTGGAGAGCTCGGGACGGCTGGGAGCAGACCGGAGCGGCGGGACCGCAACGAGATGGCGGTGGCCGACGAAGAGGGCCGAGGCGGGTGGCGTCCATCCGGCGTAGGGGGCCTCCCGGCTTGAGCTAGCTCACGTAGGCAACGTAGGGGAGGTAGACGAGGCCCCCGGCTCCACCTCGGCCGGAGGGGACGACGACGGCGCGGTGATTGCCGGGTTCGGGCAAAGCTCGTGTCAGAAGGGGAGGGGCGAGGAGCCGGGTTAGTGGGGCTAGGGTTTGCAATGGGGGGTCGACGGGGTCTTGAGGCCGTCGGGGAGCCGACGGATAGCAGCCAAGGCGATGGCCGAGGCCGTGTTGGCCATCAGAGATGGCCACGCTCCCCTCCCCCTCTAGTCGAGGAACGAGGCAACGGGAAGGGGCTAGCTGGGCCGGCCAGGGGGGTTTAGGCCCATAGGGAATTTTCACTCGCAGGGAATTCAAATAAATGTGTTGAAGATCATCAAAGAAAGAAAAAGGACTGAATTCGATCCATCTCCTCCCTTTTCTTTAAACCAAGAGCTACTCCTCCCTTTTCTTTTTTTATGTAATTTCAATACGATTTTGTTTATGTTCATGTTTTCAATTTAGAACCCCACGGAAGTGAATAGAAAAAAAGAAAAATACCCCTGTGATACGCCTTCCTTCTTTAGGTTTTTCCTTTTTTTAAAACTTATGTTTCTTTATTTTAGTTAGCAAAAATAGTTTTACTAAAATATAAAACTGGCTCCATAAATGGAGTTGCAAAATAACCCACTGCAACAAAAGTTTGGCACATTGATAAATTAGTTTATACTTTTATAACTTTTAAAAGGCATTTAATAATTGCTTTAGGCCACTGTTTTAATTATTTTAGGGCATTTAAACAATTTATAAAAATGTTGGATCGCATCCATAATTAGCTATGTATTATTTGCCACATGGTGGACATTTTAGTTTTCATGTTTGAATAAATAAATATTTGACTTGCATTTAAAATTTAAATTTGAGTTTGGTTTGAAACAAAGTGAGGATTAGCAACTTAATTATGATGACGTGGCATCATTAGGCATGAGATTACTATAGCATGACACTGATGGTGTTACAATGAAAAATGTCAACTTTACAACTGCTTCCCTCTAAAGAAAAAGTACTTCACCACACGATTAGCACGCACATAATGCGAAAAAATCTTTGTATTTCATCTGCTCCAAGCATAACACCATGCTACCTTCCCACCCAAAACTAGACAACCAATATCTCATCATGAAAACATGTCAACACCAACTTAAATTGCATGGTATGCTCCCAATTGTAGTCATTTCAAGTCAAACATTACACAGACTTAACTGATTCACTTCAGATGTGGACTCCCATGAACTCGACTATTCCTTATGCACCAGCATGTGCTTCAGATGCATGATTCTTGCAGTACATGCCCAAGCTTGTGCGTGCAATTGGCTCTCCAAATAACGATGCTGTCGACGACCTGAGAATTTTTACCTCAACAAAGTCACCAACCACTGGCTTACGAGCTCCATCACCTTCAGATGTATGTGGTACAGGGAGACTAGTAAACGATACCCTGTGCCCCCGGTCAGTTTTCCCAAACAGCTCTGTTTCAGGAGCTCGCTTATTGGGTCCCTCGACTAGAACTACTTGTGTGGTACCAATCTGAGAATCGTAGATCTTTCTTGTGGTCTCACGGAAGGTGTTGATCAGTTCTGCAAGTCTCCTCTGCTTAACATCATTAGGGACATCATCCTCATAATTCCGATGAGCATGGGTCTTCTCTCTCATGCTATATGCAAACATGTAAGCCATATCATATCCAACATCCCTTACAAGGCTAAGAGTGTCAGCATGGCCATCTTCTGTCTCTCCACAAAAGCCTGTTGTACATCACAAACGCACTGGTCAAATTAAGAGAAAACCCTTGTACATAAGAAAGTGCAGCATGTAAACATCTGCAGATAGCATGATGAATGAACGAAAGACAAAAAGAAGTCCTTTAATTAAAGTTACAGAACTTGAAACTCGAACGAAGTAGGATGAAATCTGTGAGAGTACTACATATATAGCCATGTAGCCTTTTGTATTTACTCCATGCTATAAGGTGTTTCTGCATATTTCCTGCACCTGTACATGTATATATACTGGCCTATGGCCCCATGGGAATACAAGTTGCATATTATTATTTCCTAACATGGTATTCACCAGCGATTTGTGCTTTAGGTTCGTGCAACTTCCAAGAGATTAGCATAGAAGCATCTCCTGAAAGAGATTATATGCCACCATAAATGATGCAAGTGGCATGTTGCAGTGCAGATGCAATAAATGAGTTACAGACTTAAGCGCAAGGCAGTGTTGTTGCCACAATTAAAATAGAAAGATATTTGCCTTGTTTAAGTACAACCTCCGTTCAAGTGTCGTGGTTTTAGTTCAAATTTTGAACTAAAACCACAACACTTAATTTGGAACAGAGGGAGTACTATTTATCTCTACTACTTAAAAAGAACGTAAGGTTCTCATTTCACCTTTCTTTCCACCACCCCTTCGTCCATCCTCCCATGTATATAATAAATCATCATAATTTACTTGCCTTTTGAACCAATTCCACTTTAACTTACTTACCAAACTTTTAATCAAAATATAAGGTAATTCACAGGTAGAATTTGATGAACATTTATTTACACAATCACATTATTATTGGCAGGTAAATCACAAGCGAACCAACCTGTGGTTGGATGGTTAATTAGGTGGACAGTGGTATTCCCAGCCCACCAGGGTTCATGTCTTGGTGCTCGCATTTGTCCTGGATTTCTTTCAGGATTTCCGGCGATGCACGTTCGGTGGGAGGAGACGTTCCCGTCGACTACGAGGCGCCTACGGTGACTTTGTAAAATCTCAAGATGATATGCCGACTAAATCTCTCGGAGGTGCTCATAGGGGTAGGGTGTGCGAGTGTGCGTTCATAGGGGTGAGTGTATGCATGTATATATGAGCGCTTGTGTCTGCACTGATGTTAAAAAAACATACTAGAATATTTATATCCTGTTGCAACGCACGGGCATTGTTCTAGTAGCAGTAAGAAGTCAAGAACTTCAATTGTCATGAATCCCAAGTTGAGCCGAGTCGAGCCAGCTCGACTCGACTCGCTAGAGCTTGTTTCGTTAACGAGCTAGCTCGACTCGACTCGTTATTATAACGAGCTCAAATCCAAGATTGGCTCGACTTGTATAACTCGTGAGCTGGCTCGTTTAACTTGTTAAGCTCGTTAAAGATATGAACATAAAACCCTCAAATATTATTAAAATGATTATGTATATATTAAACATATATATCACTAAACAATAGTAATTTCCTTGTAACGCATGAGTCTCCTAGGCGGCTGGGCTTTCAACGGCTAGGCCTTGTGTTGTGCGCCTGGGACACAGGGTGCTGAGTGGCTGATCTTTTTTTGTATTGGGAGTGGCTGATCTTTTGTACCGAGCCTAACGAGTTACACGAGTACTCGTGAGATTGGCTCGTTTAACTTGGTCTATAAACGATCTTAAACTAAAGCTCGGCTCGACTCGTTATTTTTTGAGTTCGAGTCGATTCGAGCCGAGTCACGAGCTTGTTATGGCGCTGCTAGAAGAAGGGCGCGAGAGAGCTGGCCGGGGGCCTTTTGTCCACGACCGGGCAAGATGGAAGGGATTTCCTTCTTAATTCTTGCTTGATTAGATTGATACATCTCATCTCTTTACATAGAGAGGTTTACTTGACTCCCAAGCAAGGCTTACTTGACCCCTAAGCAAGCGACCCTTATCTCTAATTAACCCTAAGACTAACGGGCTATACCGCCAGCCCAGGCCATTAGGCCCATTACGTACTAACACTACACCCCACCTGGACATGCAGCTTATCCTCGAGCTGCAGCCTAACCAACTTATAACCATGACTCGACGCAACACAAACCTAACACCTAAAAACAAGCCTTTTACATCTCGGCTTGTTTTATTACTCTCAACCTGAAATGGACTGGAACGATTTATTTTGGACCCCTTAACAAAAAGTGGACACCATCTGCACGTCGGCCGTGCACGTGTACAGCCACCTGGATCCCATGAACACCATCTGGACAAAAGGAGTGCATGTGTATGGCCACCTGGAAGTGGTCGCAAGAGCGACCAGCAGAGGCGCCCTCGTGGCGGCCGGCGGAATGCAGTGGTGCTACGCGGTGCGCTCCTGTCGATGACACCCTGCCTTCTCCCCGCCAGACGGCTGTTGGTCTGCACCGCACAGAGAAGAGTGGAGGGCTTGCGATGGAGAATGACGAGGAGGGGTGCGCCCCCCAACCGCTGATGTCGCAGATTTTGAGGTCGCTGCCCGCAAGGAAAACAGGATGCCCAAGATCCCCGACGCAGCGGATGAGATTGAGGTCCTTTGCGCGGCAAAGCGCAGCTGGGAGGAGCGGTAGCTGCAGCCCACGCATCTCCCGCACACGCCGACGCGCTAGGAGGCCGCGCGCAACAGCCTGCAGCCTCACCGCCGCCGACACGTGGCGAGTAGTGATCCAAGCCGGAAGCGGTGATGGCGACGGCGGGAACTTGATCTGCTGGATGGGGACGCCCTGGGGAAGCGGTAATTGCGACGACGGGAACTTGATCTGGTGGATCGGGACTCCCGTCGGCGCTGTCGATGCGGGACCGGAGCTGACCGGTGGTGGCTGCTGCAGCGAAGCGCCGGGCGCGATGGAGGCCGCCAGGAGCGGCGGCTGCCACTGTAGCCAGGGCGGGGCGGTGGATGGCAGCTGCAGCGGCCCGGCGAGCGCGACGGGGACGCCTTGCGGCAGCGGCTGCTGCGGCGGAGCGCCGAGCGCCGAGCGCGGCGGAGGCCGCCAGGAGCGGCGGGTGCCACTGCAGCCAGGGCGGGGCGGTGGATGGCAGCTGCAGCGGCCCGGCGAGCGCGACGAAGGCCGCCTGGTGGAGCGGTTGCCACGGCAGCCACGGCGGCGCGATGGGCGGCGCAGCCGGGTGCGGCCTGTAGGACCCGGCCAAGACCAGGCGGATCTCCTGGACCGCCTGGGTTAGGTCCTGCAGCGCCCCGGACACCTCCTCCAGGGTGAGGACGACGGGGAAGGGCGCGACAGAGGATCCCGGCGCGGGCAGGAGCGGGACGACGATCGTGGTGGTCGCCGGAGACGACGAGGTGACCGGCAGCGGAAAAGACGGGTTGGGAGGCGGTGAAGACATGATCGAACCGAAGCTAGCTGATACCAAATTGTTATGGCACTGCTAGAAGGAGGGCGCGAGAGAGCCGGCCGGGGGCCTTTTGCCCACGACCGGACAAGATGGAAAGGATTTCCTTCTTAATTCTTGCTTGATTAGATTGATACTTCTCCTCTCTTTATATAGAGAGGTTTACTTGACTCCCAAGCAAGGCTTACTTGACCCCTAAACAAGCGACCCTTATCTCTAACAAATCCTAAGACTAACGGGCTATACCGCCAGCCCAGACCATTAGGCCCATTACGTACTTTAACAGAGCTACTCGTTTAGCTTGCGAGCTTCGAGCTTTTTTTCCAGCCCTAATCCCAACAGCTTTGCAGTACTGTGATTCTTTGCAGCATGTTCGTCTTCCCACTATGTACAATTAAGGAAACTGAGAATAAATAACGCTCATTTTTAACAGAGGATACATTGTTAGAGTACTGAGGTACTCAGTGTGAGCTGTAACCAGATAGAAATAAATGGAGACTGTTTAAACTACTGAGGTACTCTATTCTAAGCTGTAACTAGAGGATACATAGACATGACTGACACATTTGTGGATATGGAAAACAATTTTCTCAAACCATGAGGCCTTAACATAAGATCAAAATATAGTGTGAAAAATAAAGGATGCTAATTATTACATTGGTGTTCAGGTGGTAATTAGTAATTACTGTACATTCCTAATTCGATTTCATCTGTCCTAGCCCCTAACCAAGTATTTCACATAGAAAGGAATCGAGGAGAATAAGAAGCGAGAAAGCAGCCCCTAACCACATCTCTCTCTCCAAATCAGCCACACAGGAAATATATATCCACATTGGAAGCACTTCACTTAGAAAGATTCTGATTACCAAAAAGCAGAAAACAGCTGTGTCTTACCACTTATGAAATCACTGCTTAGCCCAACATCTGGAATGACATTACGGATTTTCTGCACAAGCTCCAAATATGCTTCTCGAGTATAACCCCGTTTCATTCGTTCCAGCACCTCTGTGCTGCCTGATTGTGCAGGCAAGTGAATAAGTTTGCAAATGTTGTGCCTATCCCGCATCAAATATAGCAGCTCATCAGGAAAATCCTTTGGATGTGGAGAGGTAAACCTGAATCGCATCTCAGGGTATTCCAGAGACAACTGATCCAGGAGATCGGCAAAACGCAACCCCATATTCTTCACTTTGCACCTACTGGAAAATCCTTCGCTCAGCTGCCAGTTTTTACCAGGCTCCAACTCCTCAACTTCTGAAGTATCATTATAACTGTTTACATTCTGACCAAGAAGCATTACTTCTTTTACGCCAGCATCCCATAGCTCACCAACTTCTCGGACAACAGAAGATACTGGGCGTGACCTCTCCCTGCCTCTAGTGAAGGGAACAATGCAAAACGAGCACATATTGTTACAACCCCTCATAATTGACACGAACGCCGTAACCGAATTGTCGGAAATCCTAACTGGGGTGATGTCAGCATAAGTCTCCTCCAGTGAGAGGAGTGTGTTGATACCCTTCTGCCCATAGTCGACTTCCTGCAGCAACCTAGGCAAATCCCTGTATGCATCCGGACCACATACAACATCAACCATCTTATCAGAGTCGAGTATTTTCTCCTTCAGTCGCTCTGCCATGCACCCGAGAACAGCAATCTTAGGAGGACGCAGAGACTTCGATCTCCCTCCAGCAACATTAGCTTTCCATTGCCTTTTCAGGAACCAAAAGTAGTTGAGCCGCTGCCAAACTTTCTGCTCTGCATTGTCACGAATTGCACAGGTGTTGATAAATATTATCTCTGCGCTCTCAGGGTCAGGAACAATGTCATTGTACCCTTCTTTTTTCATGATAGACAGCACAATCTCCATATCGCTTACATTCATCTGGCACCCGTACGTTTCATGGTAGATTCGCCCCTTCCTTACTGTCGCTGTACCAGACTCTGAACTAGACAAACCACAAGAACAAAGCACGGTTATATCTCAAAATGCAGGCACAAATCATTATGAGACGTATTAACTGATCGGAGTTCACTGGAATACTGGTAGGAAAAATAATAATATAACCAGTCACATGAAACTCAATAGCTAACAAAATGGGCAATTGTCCATGCATAAGCTTCTTAATAAACACTAAAAGCAAATATTTTTCAGCACTGAGCTAGGCAAGAGTCAACATAAACTACGAGACTGCAGCCAAACATTTGCAATTAGCTCGCACTGGACCATGAATGAAATAAACAAGGAAATCTCTAGTTCCGTACAGAAACGAAAATACATTTTTAGCTAAAACAGAAAGCGTCCTAACAATAACCCAATGCAGTTTTCCTCCAAGTTTTACAGTTTACTGATGCTCTAACACAACGTCAGCCTCTCGCGCTACAAGTTGAGGGAATGAGAGGGTCACCGACTTACTCCGTCTGGGGCTCAGAGACGGCCGTGGCGGCCAGGCGGCGGACAGAGCTGCTGACGTGGCGAGGGGGCGGGGCCGGGAGCCAGCGCCGTGGGGCGGAGACGGAAAGTGGAACAGCGATAGCGCTGTAGTAGCGTACGGAGGCTAGGAGACCGAGGCCACGGCCGAGGCGGGCGGCGGTGAGGGGGGCGAGCGGCGCCGCCATCGCGGTTTGGATGGCGGGGGAGAGGTGAGGAGAGAGGAGTCGGGGTAGGAGCGGCGGCGTGTCAGGGCTAGTTGGATAACAGTTTGGAATCATCTAGTCCGTCTGATGTAAGATCGGTGGTGAAAAACAATGTAATCTACTCCATCCGTTCCTAAATATAACTCTTTTTACAGATTTCAGTGTAGAACTATGTACAAATAACTACTCTTGAATACGTTATACGACTTATATTTTGAAACGAGAGAGTATTTCTTGTCTTTCTAATATTAATAAATTCAATTTTTATGAAATACCACTGCCTAACTTTATTAGTCAGTGAATAACTGATACATCATTAAACCATGATGGCGCGCGTTGCCATGCCCGTTCATTTTAACTATAAAATGGTCAGAATTTTCGTAAATATGTGAAAATAAGACAAGCGCTTCACTTGTTCATTTTATTTGGAAGGACAATATAGATATTTGGAAAAAAGTTGCATGTAATATTTGTACTTTAAATCTTGAAGATGCAAAATTGATATAGACAGGGTAGTTGCTCAACCCAATACTTGATGCATTCAGATAATGTATGTGCTAGGTGGAATAAATTGGATCTTGCAAAACCATTAAATCCGATGGAAATTATTATTGAACACGTGTAGGATTGAAAGTATGTCTAGAGGGGGGGTGATTAGACTACTTGACCAAATAAAAATCTAGCATTTTTCCTATTTTAGTTCTTGACAGATTTTAGCAACTTTGGACAAGTCAAGCAATCTTAACACAATTCAAGCAAGCATGCAAAGAGTATATGAGCAGCGGAAAGTAAAGCATGTAACTTGGAAGAATGTAAAGGGAAGGGTTTGGAGCATTCAAACGCAATTGGAGACACGGATGTTTTTATCGTGGTTCCGATAGGTGGTGCTATCGTACATCCACGTTGATGGAGACTTCAACCCACGAAGGGTAACGGTTGCGCGAGTCCACGGAGGGCTCCACCCACGAAGGGTCCACGAAGAAGCAACATTGTCTATCTCACCATGGCCATCGCCCACGAAGGACTTGTCTCACTAGCGGTAGATCTTCACGAAGTAGGCGATCTCCTTGCCCTTACAAACTCCCTGGTTCAACTCCACAATCTTGTCGGAGGCTCCCAAGTGACACCTATCCAATCTAGGAGACACCACTCTCCAAGAAGTAACAAATGGTGTGTTGATGATGAACTCCTTACTCTTGTTCTTCAAATGATAGTCTCCCAAATACTCAACTCTCTCTCACAGGATATGGTTTTGGTGGAAAAAAGATTTGTGTGGAAAGCAACTTGGGGAAGGCTAGAGATCAAGATTCATATGGTAGGAATGGAATATCTTGGTCTCAACACAAGTGTAGGTGGTTCTCTCTCAGAAAATATAGGTTGGAAGTGTAGGTTTGTTCTGATGGCTCTCTCCACGAATGAAGAGGAGGTGGAGGGGTATATATAGCCTCCACACAAAATCTAACCGTTACACATAACTTTCCAAACTCGGCGGGACCGAATGGTTAAACTCGGTCGGACCGATTCAGCAAAGCTAGAGACCGTTAGGGTTTTCGGTGGGACCAACATGCAACTTGGTAGGACCGATATGATTAGGGTTAGGGCATAACGTAATCTCGGTGAGACCGATTTTGGTAATAAGCTAACTAGAGAGTTGGTCAGGTAAACTCGGTAGGACCGATCGCTCATTTCGGTGAGACCGAAACGTTACGAAGGGAGAACAGAGAGTTTACATTGCAATCTCGGTGGGACCGATCGCTCATCTCGGTGAGACCGAAATGTTACGAAGGGAAACAGAGAGATTACAATCCCATCTCAGTGAGACCGAGATCCCTATCGGTGAGATCGATTTGCCTAGGGTTTGTGGCAGTGGCTATGGCATTTGAAACTCCGTGGCGCCGGATAGAAAGAATCGGTGGGGCCGAGTTTGACTTTTGGTTTAGGTCATACGTGGATGTGAGAAAGTAGTTGAGGGTTTTTGGAGCATATCACTAAGCATTTTGAGCAAGAACCTCACTAAGCAACACATCATCCCTCCTTGATAGTATTGGCTTTTCCTATAGACTCAATGTGATCTTGGATCACTAAAATAGAAAATGTAGAGTCTTGAGCTTGAGCCAATCCTTTGTCCTTAGCATTTTGAGGGGTCCACTTTTCTCATCCATGTCATGCCAATCATTAAGCTTTCCTGAGATATTAATCTTGAAATAGCATTAGCCCAATAAGCTATATGTTGTTAGGAATTACCAAAACCACCTAGGGATAGTTGCAATTTCAATATCCCCTTTTTGGTAATTGATGACAACATATAGATCAAAACTTCGACAAATGATAATAAGAGTGAAAAACATTGTCGCTTTGAGAAGTATGTGAAAAGTAAGAGCTCCCCCTAAATTTGTGCATAGTTTAAGATTTGTTTTGGACTGCAAATGCACAAAGAGTTAGGATCATGGGTTACTCTTCCATGTCACCTACATCTTGGTGGAGCGCTCAAAATGATAATAATTAAAATACATGCACTCATCACCAAGCAAAGTGAATGATCACATAAAAGAATAATGTGATCCAACAAACATTAAGGTAGCATATGATCAAACACATGATTATCTAAGCAAGCACAAAGTATAAAGTATCTCAACCAAGCAAATAAACGAAGTTTAACCACCAAACAAAAAGAGAGAATAAAAAACAACGCTCTCTCTCGAAGCCTATGATCTATACATTTTCTTCCCCTTTGGCAACAAGTTACCAAAAAATTCATAAAAAATGCATAGTGCTAGATCGACACTCAGGCTTGGTCTTCCAGTGGTGGTGTAGACAGAACTCCAAGAACGAAGGCATCAGTCGATGTAGATGGAGCTGGTGGAGTAGATGCTGGAGCCGGTGACACTGAAGCTGTAGTTGGTGCAGATGAAGTAGCTCTGGTGTCTGGAATAGGCACTGCAGTAGACCTCTGACCTCTGGGCACTCTAGCAAAAGCATCAGTGGTTGTCTTGCCCTTCTTCTCCTCCACTTCATCCTGAAGTTTCTCAACGACTGACTGGATCTCAGTGACCTTCACATCTAAGTCATAGAACTTCTGCTCCACGATCCTCTCCAAGCTCTCCTGGTTTTGAGTCAGGGTGGCCAGTCCCTTCTCAATCCTCAGAGTGGAGGCAATTAAGTAGCCAAGCTGTTCATGCGTGCTCTTCAGAAGATACTGAGATGCCTCTTCAGTAGTTGGTATCCTTGCAGCCTTTTCAGCCCTTGCCTTCTCCTTCTTGGCTTGTGCGTGCACAGAAGATGGTTCATTTTCATCCATCACTATAGTGTTATCCTCAAAGTCTGGGTAGATGGGCAGGTGCTCCTTGTCCAGCAGATATGTGCCAGTGCCCATCTTGAAGTTGATCAGCTCCTGGATCTGTGGGGCATACCCACAACTCCTCTTCTGATCTGCAGTTGTCCTCTTTATGGTTTCCACTATTAGGCTCATGACTTTGAACTTCTATGGGACATCAAAGATGTGAAACAAGTTAATTGCATGGCCTCTGATCATCTTGTGATCACCTGACTTTGGCAAGAGAGTGTGCCTGAGGATCCAGTTGATAGTTGGCAAGCCTGACATAAGGTAATGTACAGATCCAAACTTGTGTGTCTCAAGAGCAGCATCTGGGATCTCCTTGTACATGTGTGCCATGGTGTTGTGATCCTTCTTCTTGTTGGCATAGACATCCAAGTCATCTTCACTCTTTTCTGGGGCATTTATCAACTTAGCCCATTCTGCAACTGTGGACTGGTACCTCGTACCTTCAGACATCAAAACAATCCTTCCATCTAGGTAGAAGTGAGCTGTGGAGTAGAACGCATGATGAGCTCATCATTCCATTTTGTGAGCTTTTGAACCACAAACTCATCAATTCCACAAGCC
This sequence comes from Triticum urartu, assembly GCF_056163025.1. NCBI lineage: Eukaryota > Viridiplantae > Streptophyta > Magnoliopsida > Poales > Poaceae > Triticum > Triticum urartu. The sequence continues at coordinate 345,385,064 of NC_141876.1, read as the reverse complement.
TTGAAGCTGTCATATACACCAGGGAAGTGATCCTCATCTTCCTCAATAAATGACCAATCGACCCATCTCATGTCACACACTATGGGCTTCTTGTCAAGCAAGATGGTCTCATAGAAGTCCTATTGTTCCTTTGTATGGAACCTGTAGTTCACAGCAGTCCTTCTCCTGGTGGCACATGGATCTGACTCTCTCCATAGCCTCAATCCTGAATCCTTCCTTATCTTCATGTTCTCAGCTATTGGATGAGCATCATTGTGATCTAGAATTTTTGGCTTCATTTTCCTCAAGACAACAGAATCACCTTCTTCTTCCATTGCAGCTTCAGGCATTGGGGCCTTGTTCTTCTCTGCTACTAGGATGTTGCTGGTGCTCCTCTTGGGTGCAGTTTTGGGTTATGGAGCAGCTGGCTTAGAAGTTTCTTTGGGCTTAGATGAAGCAGCCCCTGATCTTATGGCATCTCCCATAAGCTTTTGTGCTTTAGGTGCTGGTGTAGCATCCTCTTCCTCTTCCTCTTCTTCAGAGTCTTTCATTATTGAAGATCTCCCAAGCACTCTGGCAGTGGTCTTCTTGACCCTTTCCTTCCTTTTCTTTTCTGCCACAACCTGCTCTTTGGGTGTAGATTCCAAAATCTCTTGAGTAGATGCTCTGGCTTTAGACATTGGAGCTCTCTTGGCAGGAATCTTTTGCTTCATCCCTGGCTTGGTGGCAGCAGCTGTGCCATATTCCCTTTTCAGGACTTTCCTCTTTGAGGTGGTTTCTTCTTCCTCAGCCACATAGTCCTCATCCTCTGACTCTGAGATTCTTTTCTTACTGGCCCTTGTGGCAGCCTTTGGTAGATTGCTGGGTGTGCTCCTGCTTCCATCATCTGAGCTGCTAGAGGGACTAGTGCCCTCACTCAAGTGAACCTGCTCCTCTGACTTGTTCTGACTGTCACTCTGATCTGACATGATGCAAACACTGTCAGCAAACCCTGTGAATAGATTATAGATGAGGTAGAGTGGATGAGCATCACAAAGTACAGAGGTTTTTGCAAAAGAATAAATTAAAAAACTTGGTTCTAGTTTTCCACAGAAAGCATTTCGGATCTACCGATTTGCAAACTCGGTGATACCGAAGCAGCTTTTGGAACCTAAACTAGTGAACTCGGTCAGACCGAGTCACAGTTCGGTGGCACCGAGACTGCTAGGGTTTCACAAGGTGCTGAACTCGGTCACACCGATTTGCAATTCTCGGTCAGACCGAGAATCACATGTGCAATGGCCTGAGCCAAATCGGTGTAACCGATTTCATCAACTCGGTCGGTCCGAGATGGTTTCGGCGGAAACCTAACTCTAAATTTTCAATTCACGACTAAACTACGGAGTTTTTTCGATGGATATATTGATCTCAATCATGGCAAGATACATGGCAAAGCAATATGCTGGGGAATCGGAGTTAGAACAACACAAAGTTCAAGTCCATACCCTAGTTCGGCGATCAACTTGCTACGACGGCAACGGCGGAGACGATCCCGTTGACGGCGGCGGAGACCAGCGACAGGAGGCGGCTGGCGACGAGGAGGGTGATCCGGAGACCTAGGGAGGCAGAGCAGGCTAAGCGCGGGGGAGGAGGTTTGGAAAGTTTTCCAAAATTTGACCCGTGGATATATATAGCCTGACCCTGTCGGTGTGACCGAGTGGAACAACTCGGTGGCACCGAGATTCATAACTGCAAGTAGTTACTGAAACTCGGTGTGACCGAAAAGTTCAAATTGGTTGCACCGAGATTGAAAACCTAGATCGACTTAGTGATCTCGGTATGACCGAAGTGGATGAATCAGTCAGACCGAAACGCACAAAGAAGTTTTGGATTTTTAAGTCTACGACGAATCGGGGACTCCGAGTGCTCCTCACACAGAGTGGTTCGAATCTGACTTGATCAAACTTTGTGATGCAGCATGAATAGAGTTTGAGACGAGAAAAGCATAGATAGCTAGAGAAGGTTTTTAGGCATTCTTGTCCATCCACTTGGCCAAAAGAAAAGGAAACCAATCATTCAAAACAATAAGTGGATGTCCTCGAATGAGTAAATTATGCAACCAACATGCTCACACAATAAAATGACAAATGAAATATGTGGCAAAGCATGCACAAACAATTCTAGCATCTATCAAGCAATTGGCGATGACTAGGTCATCTATATATGAGTATATTGACTTAGGAGTCAAATAAGAACATTTGATCATAGGTCATACTCATCGTTTAAGCACAAGTGGGGTTACCACTTTTACATAAAGCGCTGTTGTGTTCACACCATTAGAGTTGCTTTAACTCAATTGTTAGAGCAAAGCCCCCCTAGATGTGATATCCCCCCTAAGAGGGATGAACTAACCTTGGGTTTTGTCGATGATGACTTCATGTAGGTGTTGAAGATGTGGATGCTCTAAGTTGATGTAGATCATTCGGAGATATCCTTTGGAGTGAGTTGCACTTCCAATACCTACACGGGTTAGTCCCACAAGGAACAAATAAGGATATCCATAGACATAGAGTGATGCACACACAAGATGATGTCTATGAGAGCATTAGGTTACCTTATCCCTTGTCTTACCAACAAGAGGGTTTGTGACTCCTTGAACTAGTGCAAGATGTGGAAGTTGATTGCACTTGTTCTTGCCAAAATGATAAGAGTAAAGTATGTTGGCGGAGTCATCCTCAAGAACTCTCTAGTTCTTCTTCTTCGGGATCCACACCATCTTGATGGGAATCCTCGGAGTTGTAGTTGTACTTGATGAAGTGGAACTTGATGTAGTCTTGGGAATCCACTTGACCAAGGCCTTAGGAGCTTCTTCAAATGCATCAATTTCCTCTTGAAGCTTGTCCTTGCCTTTTTCCTTGTGGTCTTGTGGTGGAAGATCATCTTGAGCTTGTGTCCCCTTGAAAGAAGTAGGATCATACTTCTCTTGTTGAGGAACAAACTTCATCTTGGGGTATTGATACGTCTCCAACGTATCTACTTTTCCGAACACTTTTGCCCTTATTTTGGACTCTAACTTGCATGATTTGAATGGAACTAACCCGGACTGGCGCTGTTTTCAGCAGAATTACCGTGGTGTTATTTATGTGCAAGAGCAAACGTTCTTGGAATGACCTGAAACTTCACAGACCACTTTTGAGAAAATAAGAAAAATACCTGCCAAAGATGAAGGCCAGGGGGCCCACCGTCTCTCCACGAGGGTGGGGGGCGCGCCCCCTACCTCGTGGGCCCCCTGTTGCCTCTCCGATGCCAACTCCAACTCCATATATTGAGTTTCGGGGAGAAAAAAATCAAAGAGAAGAAATCATCGCGTTTTACGATACGGAGCCGCCGCCAAGCCCTAAAACCTCTCGGGAGGGCTGATCTGGAGTCCGTTCGGGGCTCCGGAGAGGGGAATCCGTCGCCATCATCATCATCATCAACCATCCTCCATCACCAATTTCATGATGCTCACCGCCGTGCGTGAGTAATTCCATCATAGGCTTGCTGGACGGTGATGGGTTGGATGGGATCTATCATGTAATCGAGTTAGTTTTGTTAGGGTTTGATCCCTAGTGTCCACTATGTTCTGAGATTGATGTTGCTATGACTTTGCTATGCTTAATGCTTGTCACTAGGGCCCGAGTGCCATGATTTCAGATCTGAACCTATTATGTTTTCATCAATATATGAGTGTTCTTGATCCTATCTTACAAGTCTATAGTCACCTATTATGTGTTATGATCCGTTAACCCCGAAGTGACAATAATCAGGATACTTACCGGTGATGATTGTAGTTTGAGGAGTTCATGTATTCACTATGTGTTAATGATTTGTTCCGGTTCTCTATTAAAAGGAGGCCTTAATATCCCTTAGTTTCCGTAAGGACCCCGCTGCCACGGGAGGGTAGGACAAAAGATGTCATGCAAGTTCTTTTCCATAAGCATGTATGACTATATTCGGAATACATGCCTACATTACATTGACGAACTGGAGCTAGTTCTGTGTCACCCTAGGTTATGACTGTTACATGATGAACCACATCCGGCATAATTCTCCATCACCAATCCATTGCCTACGAGCTTTTCATATATTGTTCTCCGCTTATTTACTTTTCCATTGCTATTGCTGTCATCACTACAAAATACCAAAAACATTACTTTTACTACTGTTACCTTTTGTTACCGTTATCACTACTATCATATTACTTTGCTACTAAACACTTTGCTGCAGATATTAAGTTTCCAGGTGTGGTTGAATTGACAACTCAGCTGCTAATACTTGAGAATATTCTTTGGCTCCCCTTGTGTCGAATCAATAAATTTGGGTTGAATACTCTACCCTCAAAAACTGTTGCGATCCCCTATACTTGTGGGTTATCAAGACTATTTTCTAGCGCCGTTGCCGGGGAGTATAGCTCTATTCTTTGAGTCACTTGGGATATATATCTGCTTATCATTATGAAGAACTTGAGAGATCCAAAAACCAAGATCTACCCCTCAACTACGAGGGGAGGTAAGGAACTTCCATCTAGCTCTGCACTTGATTCATCTTCTGTTATGAGTAAGTTTGCGACACCTACACCTCCTTCTGCTATTCGTTCTGATATGTCGCATATTATTGATGATGCCACTTTTGCTATGCAAGATACTTATGATGAAACTACCTCTATGCTTGATACTACTATGTCACTTAGCGATTTTCTCGATGAACAACTTGCTAGGGCTAGAGAGATTGAAAATATTGAATCTGATGATACTAATGAAAGTGATGATGAAGAATCACTTGTTATTCCTAAGGGTTATGTCTTTGATTAAGAAGCTTCTTTAGCTATTTTAGCTTGCCAAAATAGAAATGAACTCAAAAGATTATTAGCTAAATGGAGTAAGCAATCTCTAAATGCTAGAATGAAACCTAACCCTGCTTTTTCTACTTCACCTATCTTTGTTACTGATAAGGATTATGAATTCTCTGTTGATCCTGATATAATTACTTTGGTTGAATCCAATCCTTTTCATGGTTATGAATCTGAAACTGTTGTGGCACATCTTACTAAATTGAATGATATAGCCACCCTGTTCACTAAAGATGAGAGAACTCGTTACTATTATATCCTTAAAATATTTCCATTCTCATTAAAGGGTGATGCTAAGATATGGTTTAATTCTCTTGATCCTAGTTGTGTGCGTAGTCCCCAGGATATGACTTATTACTTCTCTACTAAATATTTCCCTGCTCATAAGAAATAAGCTGCTTTAAGGGATATATATAATTTTGTGCAAATTGAAGAAGAGAGTCTCCCACAAGCTTGGGGGAGGCTTCTCCAATTACTTAATGCTTTGCCTGATCATCCTCTTAAGAAAAATGAAATACTTGATATCTTTTATAATGGACTAACCGATGCCTCCAGAGATTACCTGGATAGTTGTGTTGGTTCTGTTTTCAGGGAAAGAACACCAAATGAAGCTCAAATTCTATTGAATAATATGTTGACAAATGAAAATAATTGGACATCTCCGGAGCCAATTCCTAAGCCTATACCTAAACCAACTCCGGAGAAGAGGGGTATTCTATTCCTCAATTCTGAAGATATGCAAGAGGCAAAGCAATCTATGAAAGAAAAGGGTATTAAAGCTGAAGATGTTAAGAATTTACCTCCTATTGAAGAAATACAAGGTCTTAATTTACCGCCTGTTGAAGAAACATATAATCTTAATCCTTTACCTATTGAAGAAACTTATGGTCTTGATAACCCGACACAGGTAGTAAAGGTAAATTCTCTTTATAGATATGATAAAGCTGTAATCCCATTTACTAAGTTTGCTAGCCCATGCTTAGATGAGTTTGATAAATTTATGGCTAAACAAGAAGATTTTAAAGCTTATTTTGGTAGACAATTGAAATAAAATTCCAATATGGTTGAACACTTGGGTGATTATATGGCCAATGTTAAAGGTGTACTTAAACTTATTAGTAAACATGCTTCTATGGTTACCACTCAAGTAGAACAAGTACTTAAAGCTCAAAATGATTTGCTCATTGAATTGGATAGTAAAGATAATGATAATGCTGTTAGAGTGGCTACTAGAACTGGTAGAATGACTCAGGAACCTTTGTATTCTGAAGGCCATCCTAAGAGAATTGAGCAAGATTCTCAGAGAAATAATATAGATGCACCTAGTTCTTCTAAAAAGAAGAAAAAGAAAAAAAATGATAGGACTTTGCATGCTTCTAGTGATCCTATTGTTGAAACACCTGAGAATCCAAATGATATTTCTATTTCTGATGCTGAAACTCAATCTGGTAATGAACCTGAAACTAGTAATAATGTTAATGATAATGTTCATAATGATGCTCAACCTAGTAATGATAATGATATAGAAATTGAACTTGCTGTTGATCTTGATAACCCACAATCAAAGAATCAACGTTATGATAAGAAAAACTTTGTTGCTAGGAAACATGGTAAAGAAAGAGAGTCTTGGGTTCAGAAACCCATGCCTTTTCCTCCCAAACCATCCAAGAAAAAGGATGATGAGGATTTTGAGCGCTTTGCTGAAATGATTAGACCTATCTTTTTGCGTATGCGATTAACTGATATGCTCAAAACCAATCCTTATGCTAAGTATATGAAAGATATTATTACAAATAAAAGAAAGATACCGGAAGCTGAAATTTCCACCATGCTTGCTAATTATACTTTTAAGGGTCGAATACCAAAGAAACTTGGAGATCCTGGTGTACCAACTATACCATGCTCCATTAAAAGAAACTATGTTAAAACTGCTTTATGTGATCTTGGAGCCGTGGTCAGTGTTATGCCTCTCTCTTTATATCGTAGACTTGATTTGAATAAGTTGACACCTACTGAAATATCTTGGCAAATGGCTGATAAATCAACTGCTATACCTGCCAGTATTTGTGAGGATGTGCCTGTTGTAGTTGCAAACGTTACTATTTTAACGGGCTTTGTTATTCTTGATATTCCCGAGGATGATAGTATGTCTATTATTCTTGGAAGACCCTTTTTGAATACTGCATGGGATGTTATTGATTGCACTAAAGGCAATGTCACTTTTCATGTTAATGGTAAAGAGCATACGGTACACTTTCCAAGGAAACAACCTCAAGTTCATAGTATCAACTCTATTGGAAAAATGCCATCGATTATATTTGGAGGTTTTGAATTTCCTCTTCCTACTGTCAAGAAGAAATATGATATTCTTATTATTGGGGATGTGCATATCCCCGTTGAGGTAACATAGTGTTATTCGAAATTTCTCCGGTTCAATGTTATTCGGAATGAGTTCGTTAACAAGACTTGATCAACCTTGTTAGTGGATTCCTTTTGATGATCACTGGATGGATGAAACTAGAAGGCACAACCTTCTGTACCCCACTTTTACTTTCTGTTACTTATATTAAATAAAATGAAAATAAATATTTTTCTGTCTGTTATCTGATTATCCGTGCAATATAAAAATACCTCGAAAATAAAAGTTCTCCAAATGCCCTGAAATTTAAATATGATTTTTTCCAGAATATTTGAGAATATTTGGCACTGAGAACACAGCAGGGGGGTCAACCACCTGCCCACGAGGGTGGAGGACGCGCCCTACCCCCTGGGCGCGCCCCCTGCCTCGTGGGCCCACGGTGGCCCTCCTCCACTTATTCCTGCACCCACACACTTCATCTTCCTCCCACAAACACGAATATCCAGCTCAAGCACGAGTTCTAGCTCATCTTGCTGCTATTTTCGATCTCCTTGCTCAAAGCACCTCTCACAAAACTGCTTTGGGAGATTGTTCCTTGGTATGTGACTCCTCCATTGGTCCAATTAGTTTTTGTTCTAGTGCTTTATTCGTTGCAAATTTTTGCTGCTTAGGTGACCCTGTTCTTGAGCTTGCATGTCAAATTTATATGGTTCAAAGTAGTTTTGATGCATGATATAGGCCCTAGGCACTTGTAGGAGTAGTTGCTACCAATATTATTGAGTTTGGTTTACTATTATTTCGAAGTTACTAAAAAAATTCAGAATTTTTCAGAAAATGATGAGGAGACTTTTGAGGGGCTCATCGAGCCAAAGCTCGAAGGAAAAGGCACCAAAGCCTAAGTATAATCTGCCTCGCACCGCGGAGGTTCGGGCGTGTGAATGGCCTTCTAAGGATTTCTTGAGAGCAGTCGGGATTTATGAAGATTTTCATGAGTTGGCTAAAAATGCAGGCCTCACCGCTTTCCTCCACGACCAATGCGATCGGTATCTCTTACTCACAAATACCTTTATGCAAAACTTTCATTTCCATTCTAGGAACTCACCACCTACGGTGGAGTTCATTTATATGATGAGCATAAGGAGATGTCACTTTATGATTTTTGTCGGATTTGTTTAGTCCCTTTTGAGGGCAACACAGAAGAACCACATCGTGATGATGTGGAGGGGTTTATTGATACTATCACTGTAGGGGAAACAAGGAAGGTTTCCGATGCACGAATCACTAGCATACATTTTCCTGTTTTACGCTATTTTGCACTATTTGCTAGTCGTTGTTTAATTGGTCGCGGAAACTGTGGAAACCTTAGTATCCTTGATATTATTATTTTGCTCCAAGGTTTACACAGTGATAGCACTTTTAGTATGGGCGGCATTATTGCCAAACAGTTAAGTCTGAACCGTACAAAGGGCCCCATCTTTGGAGGCATCTATGCCTCACGCCTAGCTGGACATTTTAACATACCTATTAGGCATTCTGAGAAGGAAGAAAAAGTGCTGCCTCGTGTTTATCTAGATTATAAAAGTATGGTGGCACATGATTTTATTGTTAAGAATAGGGAAGGAGAACTTAAATATCAATTGTTCTTTAATAAACATCATCCTGAGACTATTACCCTGCCTGCTCCTTCTTTGTTTGATTTATCTATAGGCACGTACCTTGTTCCGTTGAAGGCTATTCACGCCTACCAGAACCCTGTACCAGCTGAGGAGCCAGAGCCGGAACCACAAATTGATCCTTCACGACCGTCTAATTACCAGTGGCATCCGGAGATGATTGTCAGCCAGTGGCAATCAGAGTCTTCCTCTTCTTCTTCTCAGTATGACCCCAACTATTATTATGGATATCCACCGGGCCAGCCATGGCCATAGACCAACTTAGGCCAAAAGCCTAAGCTTGGGGGTGTACGTATTTCCCACCGACATTACATTTATGTTCACACACTCATTTCTAGATGTCGGTGCTCATACTTTTTCATTGTATCATCCATGCTAGTTTATTTTCCTTTTTATGCTTTCTTCTTGTGTGTTTAATAAACCTTAAGAAAAAAATTATTAGTTGTAGCTTGTAATCAGTTTAATTTCCATGCTTGTAGTAGTAATTAAAAAAAAGAAAACCCAAAAATATTTCCTGTTCTCCTTTTGCTTGTTGGGAGCTTTCCCGTGTAAATAGTTTTTATTTCTTTTCTTTACTTTGGGGGTCGATAGGAGAAGACCATAATTAAATTGTTGAAGTGGCTCTTATATGCATTATTGTTGATCTGACAAAAGAGCCCATATTGCCTTGTCTTCTCCTGTTTATTGAATGCATGCAGATTCCAGCTTAGTCCAATGCATGTGCACTATTATTATTATTCACATCATTCGGTCGTGTAAGTGAAAGGCAATTATGATGATATATGATGGACTGGCTGAGATGAGAAAAGCTGGTATGAACTCGACCTCTTTTGTTTTTGTAAATATGATTAGTTCATCGTTCCTGATTCAGCCTATTATGAATAAACATGTTTGCAATGACAACTAGAGATCATAGTTTCTTGTGCCATACTTGATTAGCTATGAGTTATAATGGTTTACCTTGCGTGCCAACATGCTATTAAAATGGTTATGATGTGGTATGATAGGGTGGTATCCTCCTCTGAATGATTTAAGTGACTTGACTTGGCGCATGTTCACGCATGTAGTTGAAACAAAATCAACATAGCCTTCACGATATTTATGTTCATGGTGGATTATATCCTACTCATGCTTGCATTCGGTGTTGATTAATTTTAATGCATGTTCATGACTGTTGTCGCTCTCTAGCTGGTCGCTTCCCAGTCTTTTGCTAGCCTTCACCTGTACTAAGCGGGAATACTACCTATGCATCCAATCCCTTAAACCCCAAAGTTATTCCACATGAGTCCACTATACCTACCTATATACGGTATCTACCTACCGTTCCAAGTAAATTTGTATGTGCCAAACTCTAAACCTTCAAATAAATATCCTGTTTTGTATGCTTGAATAGCTCATGTATCAACTAGGGCTGCCTGTATCTTCCATGTTAGGTGGGTTATTCTCAAGAGGAGTGGACTCCGCTCCTCACTCACGAGATAAATGGCTGGTCACCAGGATGCCCAGTCCCATGCTTTATGCAAACTAAATCAAAATAATTGCAAACAAAACTCCCCCTGGGACTCTTGTTAGTTGGAGGCACTCGTTGTTTCGAGCAAGCCATGGATTCATGCTTGTTGGTGGAAGGGGGAGTATAAACTTTACCATTCTATCTGGGAACCGCCTATAACGTGTGTAGCATGGAAGATATCGCCATCTCTTGGTTGTTATGTTGACAATGAAAGTATACCGCTCAAAATATTATTCACCTCTGTTTCAAAACCGAGCTCTGGCACCTCTACAAATCCCTGCTCCCCTCTGCGAAGGGCCTATCTATTTACTTTTATGCTGAGTCATCATCCTCTTATTAAAAAGCACCAGTTGGAGAGCACCGATGTCATTTGCATTCATTACTGTTAGTTTACCTTGAGTATGACTTAACTGGATCTCTTTTACCTTGACTTACAATGTTTAGTCACTCCTTGGTCTTTAAAGGTGCTCTGCATTTATGTTTTGCGGTCTCGGAAAGGGCTAGCGAGATACCACCTTGTTATATCATATTATGATTGTTTTGAGAAAGTGTTGTCATCCGAGATTTATTATTATGGCTCGCTAGTTGATTATGCCATTGATATGAGTGAACTTGAGACCTATGCGTTATTGTGAATGTGGTTAGTTATAATCTTTGCTGAAAACTTGAATGCTGGCTTTACATATTTACAACAACAAGAGCAAACAGAGTTTGTAAAAGTTTTTCTTTATCACTTTCAGTTTGTCAACTGAATTGCTTGAGGACAAGCAAAGGTTTAAGCTTGGGGGAGTTGATATGTCTCCAACGTATCTACCTTTCCAAACACTTTTGCCCTTGTTTTGGACTCTAACTTGCATGATTTGAATGGAACTAACCCGGACTGATGTTGTTTTCAGCAGAATTACCATGGTGTTATTTATGTGCAGGAGAAAACGTTCTCGGAATGACCTGAAACTTCACAGAGCCACTTTTCAGAAAATAAGAAAAATACCTGCCAAAGATGAAGGCTAGGGGGCCCACCGTCTCTCCACGAGGGTGGGGGGCGCGCCCCCTACCTCGTGGGCCCCCTGTTGCCTCTCCGACGCCAACTCCAACTCCATATATTGAGTTTCAGGGAGAAAAAAACCAGAGAGAAGAAATCATTGCGTTTTACGATACAGAGCCGCCGCCAAGCCCTAAAACCTCTCGGGAGGGCTGATCTGGAGTCCGTTCGGGGCTCCGGAGAGGGGAATCCATCGCCATCGTCATCATCAACCATCCTCCATCACCAATTTCATGATGCTCACCACCGTGCGTGAGTAATTCCATCATAGGCCTGCTGGACGGTGATGGGTTGGATGGGATCTATCATGTAATCGAGTTAGTTTTGTTAGGGTTTGATCCCTAGTGTCCACTATGTTCTGAGATTGATGTTGCTATGACTTTGCTATGCTTAATGCTTGTCACTAGGGCCCGAGTGCCATTATTTCAGATCTGAACCTATTATGTTTTCATCAATATATGAGTGTTCTTGATCCTATCTTGCAAGTCTATAGTCACCTATTATGTGTTATGATCCATTAACCCCAAAGTGACAATAATCAGGATACTTACAGGTGATGACCGTAGTTTGAGGAGTTCATGTATTCACTATGTGTTAATGATTTGTTCCGGTTCTCTATTAAAAGGAGGCCTTAATATCCCTTAGTTTCCGTAAGGACCCCGCTGCCACGGGAGGGTAGGACAAAAGATGTCATGCAAGTTCTTTTCCATAAGCACGTATGGCTATATTCAGAATACATGCCTACATTACATTGACGAACTGGAGCTAGTTCTGTGTCACCCTAGGTTATGACTGTTACATGATGAACCGCATCCGGCATAATTCTCCATCACTGATCCATTGCCTACGAGCTTCTCATATATTGTTCTCCGCTTATTTAATTTTCCGTTGCTATTGCTATCGTCACTACAAAATACCAAAAACATTACTTTTACTACTGTTACCTTTTGTTACCGTTATCACTACTATCATATTACTTTGCTACTAAACACTTTGCTGCAGATATTAAGTTTCCAGGTGTGGTTGAATTGACAACTCAGCTGCTAATACTTGAGAATATTCTTTGGCTCCCCTTGTGTCGAATCAATAAATTTGGGTTGAATACTCTACCCTCAAAAACTGTTGCGATCCCCTATACTTGTGGGTTATCAGGTATTGATCTTCTTCCCACTCAACTCCATTGGCATTGAACTTTTGTTCAAAACCAATACCTTGATTCTTCCGGTGCCTTCCTTGCTTGCGTACAATTTCCTCGAATTGCTTACTCCCTGCAAGGCTCTTGGAAACACCTTTCTCTATGATTCCCTTCAATAAGCTATTTTCTTGCTCAAATGTAACTTGGCTAAGAGAATCATTAGTGGAATCAAGAGAACTACTAGAAGCAACAATATTGGATTTAGCATGACTATTGTTACTACTAGAAGAAGAATCCTTCTTGTTCTTGTTACTAGACTTGACTTGAGGCATGTAAGTGGATAAGAGTAAACACTTGGCAATGTAAGAAGAACTTTTCTTGCGAAGATCATCATTGATTGCCTTTAAGAACTCATGCTCTTGCTCAAGATTGATCTTCTCAAAATGTAATTTCTCATGAGTCCTTAAAAGTTCTCGATGATCTCCTAAGATAGTTTCATGAGCTAACTTAAGAGTGTTTAGTTCTTTAGTTAGAGACTCAATCTTATCCTTATCATTGTCATTCGTTTCATCTTTATTAGCATGATTAATTGACGTTTCATCATAGTATTCATCACTAGAGTTGTCAAAAAGTAAATCATCATCACCTAACAAGTCATCTTCATCACTATTGAAATCAACATACTTGGGGTGTGATACCTTTGGGCCTTTAGCCATGAAGCATCTTCCAATTCCTTCATTTGGTGAATCAAATATGTCGTAGGAGTTGGTTGACACAAGTGCTAGACCAGCAACACCTTCATCTTGAGTATATTCGGAGTCGGAGTGATAGCTTCTCTCGGAGTCATTGTCGGAGTCGGAGCCGGATACCCATTCACCAACATGAGCTTGATGTCTTCGTTTTGTGTAGCTCCTTGATGACTTGTCCTTCCTTTCCGAATCCTTGCTTCTCCGGAAGGGTCTTCGTTCATAACGATCATCCCTAGGCTCTTGACTTGGAACTTCTCTCTTTGCTTCTATTCTTGTAGAACTTGTTGAAGTTCTTCACCATTAGGCTCAATTCTTCATTGAAGGTTTGTTTCTCACATGATGATGTGGGAGCTTCACATGAGGCTTTGTAAGCACCACTTGACTTGTTATGGAGCTCCTCCTTATCCTTGAGTGACATCTCACGAGCAACAATTATTCCAATGACTTCCGTTGGCTTGAGATCTTTGTAATTTGGCATCATTTGGATCAATGTGCATACGGTATCGTATTTTCCATCCAAGGCTCTTAGGATCTTCTTGATGATGAATTTGTCGGTCATCTCTTCACTTCCTAAGGCGGCAATCTCATTTGTGATAAGAGCAAGCCTAGAGTACATTTCAGCGACACCTTCACCATCCTTCATTTTGAACTTGTCAAGTTGACTTTGAAGCACATCCAACTTGGATTCCTTGACGGACTCGGTACCTTCGTGCATATCAATCAAAGTATCCCAAATTTCCTTTGCATTCTCAAGACGGCTGATTTTGTTGAATTCTTCGGGGCACAATCCATTGAAGAGGATATCACAAGCTTGAGCATTGTATTGTAGAATCTTCAACTCTTTCGCGGTGGCTTCACGATTTGGTTCTCTCCCATCAAAGAATTCACCTTGCAAGCCAACACACACAATAGCCCAAACGGCGGGGTTATGTCCAAGAATATGCATTTTCATCTTATGCTTCCAACTAGCAAAATTAGTACCATCAAAGTAAGGACCTCTACGGTGGTAATTTCCCTCGCTAGACGCCATACTCTCCTAGGTTGTGAAACCGAGGCTATGACTTCCAAAAGCTATGAAAATCAAGGCAAATGGAGACCAAAGCTCTGATACCACTTGTAGGATCGAAAGTATGTCTAGAGGGGGGGGGGGTGATTAGACTACTTGACCAAATAAAAATCTAGCCTTTTCCCAATTTTAGTTCTTGGCAGATTTTAGCAACTTTGGACAAGTCAAGCAATCTTAACACAATTCAAGCAAGCATGCAAAGAGTATATGAGCAGCGGAAAGTAAAGCATGTAACTTGCAAGAATGTAAAGGGAAGGGTTTAGAGGATTCAAACGCAATTGGAGACACGGATGTTTTTGTCATGGTTCCGATAGGTGGTGCTATCATACATCCACGTTGATGGAGACTTCAATCCATGAAGGGTAACGCTTACGCGAGTCCATGATACGTCTCGAACGTATCTATAATTTTTGATTGCTCCATGCTATATTATCTACTGTTTTGGACTATATTGGGATTTATTTTCCACTTTTATATTATTTTTGGGACTAACCTATTAACCGGAGGCCCAGCCCAGAATTGCTGTTTTTTTGCATATTTCAGTGTTTCGGAGAAACAGAATATCAAACGGAGTCCAAACGGAATAAAACCTTCGGGAACGTGATTTTCTCACCGAACGTGATCCATGAGACTTGGACCCTACTCCAAGGAGTCAAAACGAGGTCACGAAGGCGGGGGGCGCACCCCCTGCCTTGTGGGCCCCTCGGTGCTCCACCGACGTACTTCTTCCTCCTATATATACATACGTACCCCCAAACGATCAGAACAGGAGCCAAAAACCTAATTCCACCGCCGAAACTTTCTGTATCCACGAGATCCCATCTTGTGGCCTGTTCCGGAGCTCCGTCGGAGAGGGCCGTCATCACGGAGGGCTTCTACATCATCATAGCCTCTCCGATGAAGTGTGAGTAGTTTACCTTATATCTTCGGGTCCATAGTTAGTAGCTAGATGGCTTCTTCTCTCTCTTTGAATCTCAATACAAAATTCTCCCCCTCTCTTGTGGAGATCTATTCGATGTAATCTTATTTTTGCGGTGTGTTTGTTATGAATTGTGGGTTTATGATCAAGTCTATCTATGAATAATATTTGAATCTTCTCTGAATTCTTTTATGTATGATTGGTTATCTTTGCAAGTCTCTTCGAATTATCCGTTTGGTTTGGCCAACTAGATTGGTAGTTCTTGCCATGGGAGAAGTGCTTAGCTTTGGGTTCGATCTTGCGGTGTCCTTTCCCAGTGACAGAAGGGGCAGCAAGGCACGTATTGCATCGTTGCCATCGAGGATAACAAGATGGGGATTATTTCATATTGCATGAATTTATCTCTCTACATCATGTCATCTTGCTTAAGGCGTTACTTTGTTTTTAACTTAATACTCTAGATGCATGCTGGATAGCGGTCGATGAGTGGAGTAATAGTAGTAGATGCAGAATCGTTTCGGTCTACTTGTCACGGACGTGATGCCTATATACATGATCATGCCTAGATATTCTCATAACTATGCTCAATTCTGTCAATTGCTCAACAGTAATTTGTTCACCCACCGTAGAATACTTATGCTCTTGAGAGAAGCCACTAGTGAAACCTATGGCCCCCGGGTCTATTCTCATCATATCAATCTCCATCACTTTAATCTTGCTTTGCTTTTTTACTTTGCTTTTACTTTTTACTTTGCATCTTTATACCAAAAATACCAAAAATATTATATCTATCAGATCTCACTCTCGTAAGTGACCATGAAGGGATTGACAACCCCTAATCGCGTTGGTTGCAAGTAGCTATCGTTTTGTGCAGGTACGAGGGACTTGAGCGTGGCCTCCTACTGGATTGATACCTTGGTTCTCAAAACTGAGGGAAATACTTACGCTACTTAAGCTCAAGACGTAGCAAGAAGGATTTCTGGCGCCGTTGCCGGGGAGTCTACGCAAAAAGTCAACATACCAAGTACCCATCACAATCCCTATCTCTCGCATTACATTATTTGCCATTTGCCTCTCGTTTTCCTCTCCCCACTTCACCCTTGCTGTTTTATTTGCCCTCTCTCTCTATCCTCCCTCTCTATTTGCCTCTTTTTCCCGCTTGCTTTTTGTTTGCTCGTGTGTTAGATTGCTTGCTTGTCGTCATGGCTAGTCTCATATCTTCTCCGTTGTCTCCCGAGAGTGAAATTTTAAATTTTAAACAAAGGGAGAGAGAAAATCTAAAAGATGCTTGGTATAGAATTTGCAATGCTCAAAATAGATCTACCAGGAAGCAATCTACCTTAGTTCTTCTCCGCAATTTTTATGTAGGTGTTAATCCTTGGTATAGATATATCCTCGATACCATTACCGGAGGGAACTTCTTGGGTAGCCATACTTTTGATTCTTATAATGCTATGTTAGATTTATTTGGCTCACCACCTCTTTTGGTTAATGGAACCATGTTAACTTTGGAGCATGTTATGCAAAGACTTGAAATTATTGAAAATAAAGTTGCTACTATTGAATTAATTGAAAAATCTAGATAAAAAGATCCACAATCAAATTACTCAATATGGATCTAAGGTAGGAATGACTTTGAAAAATATTAAGGAAAAGGAACCCATAGTTAATGAGAAGATAAACTTAGATTCTACTAGAACTGATAAACTTGAGGGTATCATTACAAACTTGGGAACCGCTTTTTCTTCCGTAAAGAATACTCCAAGTCCTCCTACTAAAATTGCCAAGCTTATGTATGTTCCTAAAAATAAGGGTGAATCATCTAGTGAGGAAACTGCGGATCTTAAATCTATAAGTATTCATCCCAATCTTTTTGCTATCATTAAGGAACCAATTGCTACAAATGAATTTTTCGATCTTGTGCCTAAAAGTTTGATAATCACTAGAAAGAAATTTCTAAGGGAAATAGATGCCTCATCAAAGAATTTCCTACCAAAGATGGCAATACCTAGATCTATCCTCGCTTTTATGCCTAGCTAGGGGCGTTAAACGATAGCGCTTGTTGGGAGGAAACCCAATTTTATTTTTATTCCTTGCTTTTTGCTCCTGTTTAGTAATAAATAAATTATTTGGCCTCTGTTTTTTTTGTGTTTTTTGTGTTTAATTAGTGTTTGTGCCAAGTAGAACCGTTGGGAAGACTTGGGGAAAGTCTTGTTGAACTTGCTGTAAAAAACAGAAACTTTAGCGCTCACGAGAACTGCTGTCATTTTTATTTGGAAAGTGATATTTAGTTAATTATTTTTGCAGATGATTAATAGATAAATTCCTCACGTCCATAAATATATTTTAGAATTATTGGGGTTCCAGATCTTGCGCTAGCTACAGATTACTACAGACTGTTCTGTTTTTGACAGATTCTGTTTTTCGTGTGTTGTTTGCTTATTTTGATGAATCTATGGCTAGTAAAATAGTTTATAATCCATAGAGAAGTTGGAATACAGTAGGTTTAACACCAATATAAATAAAGAATGAGTTCATTACAGTACCTTGAAGTGGTCTTTTGTTTTCTTTCGCTAACGGAGCTCACGAGGTTTCTACTTTAAGTTTTGTGCTGTGAAGTTTTCAAGTTTTGGGTGAATTCTTTTGATGGATTATGGAACAAGGAGTGGCAAGAGCCTAAGCTTGGGGATGCCCATGGCACCCCGAAGATAATCCAAGGACACCAAAAAGTCAAAGCTTGCGGATGCCTCGGAAGGCATCCCCGCTTTCGTCCACTTCCATCGGTAATTTACTTGGAGCTATATTTTTATTCACCAACATGATATGTGTTTTGCTTGGAGCATCTTGTATTATTTGTGTCTTTGTGTCTTAGTATGCCACAATCATCCTCGCTGTACACACCTTTTAAGAGATCCATACATGAATTAAAATTTGATAGAATACTCTATGTGCTTCACTTATATCTTTTGAGCTATGTAGTTTTGCTCTATGTGCTTCACTTATATCTTTTGAGCGTTATAATTTTGCTCTATGTGCTTCACTTAGATCTTTTAGAGCACGGTGGTGGATTTGTTTTAAGGAAACTATTGATCTCTCATGCTTCACTTAAATTATTTTGAGAGTCTCTTAATAGCATGGTAATTTTCTTAATAATAATATGCTTGGTATTCAAGATTTTTGAAACTTTCTTTTGAGTGTGTTGAATACTAAGAAAAGTTGGATGCTTGATAATTGTTTTGAGATATGGTGGTGATAATATTAAAGTCATGCTAGTTGAGTAGTTGTGAATTTAAAGAATACTTGTGTAAAGTTTGTGATTCCCGTAGCATGCACGTATGGTGAACCGTTATGTGATGAAGTCGGAGCATGATTTATTTATTGATTGTCTTCCTTATGAGTGGCGGTCGAGGACGAGCGATGGTCTTTTCCTACCAATCTATCCCCCTAGGAGCATGCGCATAATACTTTGCTTTGATAACTTCAAGATTTTTGCAATAATTATATGAGTTCTTTAAGACTAATGTTGAGTCCATGGATTATACGCACTCTCACCCTTCCACCTTTGCTAGCCTCTCTAATACCGCACACTTTTCACCGGTATCATACACCTACCATATACCTTCCTCAAAACAGCCACCATACCTACCTATTATGGCATTTCCATAGCCATTCCGAGATATATTGCCATGCAACTTTCCACCGTTCCGTTTATTATGACACACTCCATCATTGTCATATTGCATATCCCGGTACACCTCCGGAGGCATTCATATAGAGTCATATTTTGTTCTAAGTATTGATTTGTAAGAAAAATAAAAGTGTGATGATCATCATTATTAGAGCATTGTCCCAGTGAGGAAAGAATGTTGGAGACTATGGTTCCCCCACAAGTCGGGATGAGACTCCGGACGAAAAATAAAAAAAATAAAAAAGAGAGGCCAAAGAAGCCCAAATAAAAAGAGGCCATATAAAAAAAGAGAAAAGGCCCAAATAAAAAAATGAGAGAAAAAGAGAGAAGGGACAATGTTACTATCCTTTTACCACACTTGTGCTTCAAAGTAGCACCATGATCTTCATAGTAGAGAGTCTCTCATGTTATCACTTTCATATACTAGTGGGAATCTTTCATTATAGAACTTGGCTTGTATATTCCAATGAGGGGCTTCCTCAAATTGCCCTAGGTCTTCATGAGCGAGCAAGTTGGATGCACACCCACTTAGTTTCTTTTTGAACTTTCATATACTTATAGCTCTAGTGCATCCGTTGCATGGCAATCCCTACTCACTCACATTGATATCTATTGATGGGTGAGGGAGTCCTGGATTAGGGGGTCTCCGGACAGCCGGACTATATCCTTTGGCCGGACTGTTAGACTATGAAGATACAAGATTGAAGAATTCATCTCGTGTCCGGATGGGACTCTACTTGGCGTGGAAGGCAAGCTAGGCAATACGGATATGGATATCTCCTCCTTTGTAACCGACCTTGTGTAACCCTAACCCTCTCCGGTGTCTATATAAACCGAAGGGTTTTAGTCCGTAGGACAACAACCACAACATACAATCATACCATAGGCTAGCTTCTAGGGTTTAGACTCTCCGATCTCATGGTAGATCTACTCTTGTACTACCCATATCATCAATATTAATCAAGCAGGACGCAGGGTTTTACCTCCATCAAGAGGGCCCGAACCTGGGTAAAACATCGTGTCCCCTGCCTCCTGTTACCATCCGGCCTAGACACACAGTTCGGGACCCCCTACCCGGGATCCGCCGGTTTTGACACCGACATTGGTGCTTTCATTGAGAGTTCCGCTATGCCGTCGCCACCAGGAAGGATGTCTCATCCCGTCTTTAAAGACGACACTGTTGCTGAGGGAGCTTTGGCTATCAGCCAAACTCTCCGGCTAGGTGGTTTTCTTATGACCGCCTGTTCGGCCGCTGCGCCGACAATGACTTCTCGGGTCATCGAAAGCAATCTTCATGTCAACTCGGAACTCGCCGAGCAGTTAGATCCAATGGAGCTCTCTTCCCTGAACGAGCTCTTGGATCGCATCGCCGCCCTGGGAGTCACTACAGACTACGATCAGATTGGGCCTAAACCCGATCTGAGAGAGATCAACTCTCCCCAGGTCACCCATCACGTTGCAGTGGTGGAGGAACAATGCGGCAACCCTTCATCTATCTTAAGGACTAGCTATGTCCGGATTCCCGATCCCTCCAAGCCGGATACCCGCGGAGGGGAGGACGTCAATCAAGACCTGAAGCTAGAGTCAGGCAGCGGGCTAGATTTATTGGAAAATATCCAAGAATCCAAACTTCCGAGTTTGGAAACTCCTTGGCCCCTGAGTCTCAGATTGGGTGAGGATTCGGGTTCAATTCCACCCACCCACCCAAACATAAGCGATCTATCCCAAATTAGGCAAGAGCCCGAAGAAACAGTACACCATTACTGGCCCAGATTCCTCCTGGTCATGAACAGGATAAAGGACTGCCGCGAGGAAGACGCAATTTCATTCTTCTACAATAATTGCACGGACAAGGGAATCCTCAATGCCATAAGTCGCCGCGAAATTACACGCTTTGCCGACTTGGTGTTCATAGTACGAAAGTACTGTGCGATGGAAAGCGACTAGAAAACCGAAATAAAATTTTGGGATAATCCGGCCCTGAATACAAACCCAGTCCGAAATAAAAGGGTGCATTATCACAATACACCTGGGTTAACTACCAAAAAGCAAAAGCCCTCTACGAGGCAAGGAACCGGACTGGAGGGATGGCTCAACGGACCCTACAAAATTCATAGTACAGCGGATGCAATACCAACGCACAACCTTAGAGCATGTCGGATACTCCGGCAGGTGGCCAAAAGTGGTGAGGATCTACTCCTCCCAAATACCACAGAGCACCATCCCGTGGACAACAAGACGGTGTTAACGGTCTTTGAGACCTCCGCGTCAAATAATAGACGCAAGAGAACACTCCACAGCATGGCCGAAATCTGCCACGTAGCAGAAATAAATCCTTGGAGTGACACGACTATTACCTTCAATGCCAGTGACGAACCCAAATTCCGAACAGCCCGAGCACCAGCCGCACTGGTCCTCAGTCCAATCGTGGACGGCTTTCGACTCACCAAGGTACTCATGGACGGCGGCAGCGGATTAAACCTCATCTATGAGGAAACTCTTCAAAAGATGGAAATAGACTGGAGCCGCATTGAGCAAAGTAGCACAACCTTTAGAGGAATCATTCCCAGTCGGGAAGCATGCTGTGCTGGGAAAATCACACTAGATGTGGTACTCGGCACGCCGGATAATTACAGGTCCGAAGAACACATTCCAAGTGGCCCCGTTCAGCAGCGAATACCACACTCTATTAGGGCGGGAGGCGTTTACAATCTTCCAAGCCATACCCCATTACGGGTACATGAAGCTCAAAATGCCCGGGCCCAACGGAATCATCACTCTTGCTAGTGATCCGGACATAGCACTCCGCGCCGAAAATAAGATAGCCGCACTGGCCCTCGAGGCACTATCCGAAGCCCTAGCGGCCAAGGAACTAACCGCGCTGCGCTCCATGGTGAACAGGGACGACGTGATACTCGATAAAAGATCCAAGTCCACCTCCTTTAAACCGGCGGACGAAATAGTCAAATTCCAAGTCCATCCAACGGAACCTACAAAAACAGCTTCCACCGGGGCACAATTAAACCCTGATGTCGACGCCGCACTGCGAGAGTTCCGAAGCGAGAACTGGGACATTTTTGCCTGGCACCCTTCAGACATGCCAGGAATCCCACGCAGGCTGGCCGAGCACAGCCTAAATATCCTAAAAGGATTCAAGCCAGTCAAGCAGGCTCTTCGGCGTTTCTCCGAACCTAAGAGACAATCCATGGGAGAGGAACTAGCCAAGCTATTGGAGGCCGAATTCATCAGAGACATAAAACATCCGGACTGGCTAGCAAACCTGGTGATGGTACCAAAGAAGGACAAATCCTGGCGCTTGTGCGTCAATTTTAAGGACCTTAACAAGGCCTGCCCAAAGGATCCCTTCCCCCTCCCCCACATCGATCAAATCATTGAGGCTACCGCAGGACACGATTCATTGTGTTTCCTCGACGCATACTCCGGCTACCATCAAATTAAAATGGCAGAGCCAGACCAAGCCGCAACGGCATTCATCACACCATACGGCCCATTCTGCTTCAACACAATGCCCTTCGGGCTCAAAAACGTCGGCGCAACATATCAGCGCATGATTCAGACATGTCTGGCAAACCAGATTGGCAAAACAGTGGAGGCATACGTAGATGACGTGGTCGTCAAAACCAAGCATGTCGAATCTCTAGTAGACGACTTGAGGCTCACATTCGATAACCTCCGAACATATGACATCAAGCTCAATCTGAAAAAATGCGTTTTCGGTGTACCAGCCGGAAAGCTCCTGGGATTCATTGTCTCTAGTAGAGGTATTGAAGCTAATCCAGCCAAAATCCGAGCGTTGTCACAGTTGGCTACCCCAACAGACCTCAAACAAATACAAAAATTGACTGGATGCGTGGCGGATCTAAGCCGCTTTATCTCCCACTTGGGAGAAAAGGCATTACCCCTTTATCGCCTCCTCCGGCGCACCGAACACTTCGAGTGGACGGATGCCTCCATGGCCGGACTCAACGAAATAAAAGCCATATTGGCAACAAACCCAGTCCTGGCCACGCCAAACATTGGCGAACCAATGCTATTATACATTGCGGCAACTCATCAAGTAGTAAGCGCAGTGCTCGTCGTCGAGCGAGAAGCAGACGGACACAAATTCCCCCTTCAAAAGCCGGTTTACTATGTGTCCACTGTCCTTACTCCATGCAAATCACAGTACCCGCATTATCAAAAGATAGCGTACGCAGTATTTATGGCATCCCGGAAGCTGCGACACTACTTTCAAGAGTGTTCGATAACGGTAGCCTCGGAAGTACCACTTAATGATATTATAAACAACCGCGACGCGACGGGCCGGATTGCCAAATGGGCCATTGAGCTCCTCCCGTTCGACATAACTTACAAGCCACGACGAGCTATTAAGTCGCAAGTTTTGGCTGACTTCGTCGCCGAGTGGATGGAAGCCGAACTCCCAAAGGAGTACGGCACATATTCAAACTGGATCATGCACTTCGACGACTCCAAAATGTTGGCTGGTCTGGGGGCTGGCGTCGTTTTGACGTCCCCAACAGGAGATACAGTTCAATACGTACTACAGATAATGTATACGAACTCCAACAACGCAGCCGAATATGAGGCCCTTCTACATGGTCTCCGGATGGCAGTATCCATGGGCATTCAACGCCTAGAGGTGCGTGGGGATTCGAACCTCGCGATATCCCAAATAAATGGAGACTTTGATGCCAAGGATCCGAAAATGGCAGCTTATCGCAATGCCGTCCTAAAAATGTCAGCTCGGTTCGAGGGGCTCGAATTTCACCATGTGGCTCGGGAAAACAATCAGGCGGCAGATATCCTCGCCCGCATCGGCGGAAAACGTGACGCGGTCCCTCCCAACATATTTCTGGAAAGGCTCTTCAAGCCATCCGTAGCATGGGAAGGGGACACCGGTAACAACAGTCTGGACCCGGCCAAAATACCCAATACCGAACTCTCTGACACAATCGGAGGCTTCGCCACCGAAATAACACATTCAGCCCACGAAATAATGGCCACTATTGCCCCGTGGACAGAACCGTTCCTGGCCTACCTAAGTAGACAGGAACTTCCGGAAGACCAAAATGAGGCACGCTGCATAGTGCGGCGATCCAAGGCCTACAAGGTCCATGAGGGAGAATTGTACAAGAAAAGCACTACCGGAGTCCTTCAAAGGTGCATCTCCGAAGAGGAAGGGCGGAACCTTTTGGCAGAAATTCACGCCGGACTCGGCGGTCATCACGCCGCAGCCCGGGCTCTTGTAAGCAAGGCCTTCTGTACAAGATTCTATTGGCCAACGGCCCGGGCAGATGCACATGACTTGGTCCAACGTTGCGCCGGTTGCCAGCTCTTTGCAAATCAAAGCCACATGCCACCCACCGCCCTCCAAACAATCCCCATTACATGGCCCTTCGTAGTCTGGGGGCTTGACATGGTTGGACCCCTTAAAGGGGGAACCCACAAGAAAAAATACCTATTGGTCATGGTGAATAAATTCACCAAATGGATAGAGGCTAAATTGGTTAAAACAGCCGAATCCGGACCGGTGATAGATTTCATATCTGGGGTTGTACACCGTTACGGCGTCCCCCACAGCATCATCACTGATAACGGCATGAACTTCACGGCCGACGAGGTAAAGCTCTGGTGCAGCAAAATGGGCATCAAGCTCGATTATGCTTCAGTCTATCACCCACAAACCAACGGTCAAGTCAAACGAGCAAACGATCTTATAATGAGTGGCATTAAACCCAGATTAGTGCGTTCCCTAACGGAGTCTGACACGCACTAGGTAGAGGAGCTCGACTCCGTACTCTGGGGGCTGCAGACCACGCCGAATCGTAGTACCGGATATACACCATTTTTATGGTGTACGGCGCAGAGGCAGTCTTGCCCTGTGATATAATTCATGACTCACCTCGAGTGCGCATGTACGAAGAAAGAGAAGCCGAGCTCGATCAGCAGGACAGTCTGGACACCTTGGAGGAAGAGCGCGACATAGCCAAAGCCCGTTCCACATTTTACCAGCAACAGGCTCGCAGATACCAAAGCAGAGAAGTACGGGCCAAAACTTATAACGTTGGCGAACTAGTTCTACGACTGCCGGTTAGGAAAAAGAACAAGCTCGAGCCCAAATGGGAAGGTCCCTTCATTATCGACCAAGTTCTGACCGGTGGAGCGTACCGACTGCGGGATGCATCGACTAGTCGACTCGAGCCGAACCCATGGAACGCAGCCAGGCTTCGAAGATTCTACGCCTAGCACCGGACTCTATGTTAGTCCCCTCCCTTTGTCCATTTTCTGCATATGCATCATCTGTCTTGTTTCCCTTTCTTTCTTTTTCTTATTATTTCTCTAGGCCTTCAAGGGTCACCTTGTGCCTCACTCGTACATTACAGATGCGCTAGCCGCACTCTTCATACCTGGGGGCTTCTTTCACAAAAGCTTAAATTATTTACCTGGGCCTCATGCCCAACACATGTGTTATACTTTCGCATATACCTTTTTTCACCATTATATGCATCGATATGACTTAAGTTTTGGCCAAGCTGGGTTGCCTGGCTCTTGCATTTATGCCCTAAGTTCCTGTTAATTCAGCTAGGGCATAAGGGGAGCACCTCTACGATTGTTACCGCCGGGTCAGCCGGATGTGTACCTCAGGCTGGGTGAAGCCGAAAGCTAGCATTCTTAAGGGAATATTTGGTCGGTGAACAAAAGATGACTTTTATTTTCCAGATCTGCCCCCAGATTCTTTTTCTGCGCTTCTTATCACAGTCCGGACATGCACTTTAGGGCATGCTTACCCAGGGAAAGGAACCCTTAACGGAACTATTCTCCCTGGAAGATGTTTCTTACTACCCATGTAATATAACATAACTAGTTGGGCACTTGTCTGATAAAGCACTAATGACCCCTACGCCCGGTCTCCACGCATGCCCCGGTTCTTACATAACCGAGAGGGTATTCGGATACACTCCGGACCGTCGGGTCCCGAGGTTGAAGCGAAAAGGTCCGCCATGACAAACGATCTACAATCCGGCTAGAAGGCATTATACATGTCACTTTAAAATACATAGTCAATTTGACTGGTTGAATTCCTCTTCAATACCATCCAATAGGCTGTCTAGTCTACAGTCCTGTTGGGAATACTTTGCGGCCAATTCTACTTGTTCGTACACTAAGCTCACAGGGATCTCCTTCCCATCGGGCCCCACAGGTCCGACTTCGGCCATGTGGTTCGGGTCAGCCTTCGTGTACCGTGTCTTCACCATTGCCCAGGCTTCCCTGGCGCCCTGACGGCAGGCCAATATCTTCCATAATCGGAAGCGTCGCCGCGCTCCCTTCAGCTTTTCTGCAAGCTCTCCAAGGCCTTCGGGTATGGAGACGAATGGCCACAAGGCCTGTGCGACGCCTTGCATCACCTGCCAAACTCGTTCGTGCAGCTGTGAGAGCTCGGGAAGAAGGTCACCCGTTGAACCGGGCATTTCCTTGACAGGACGACCTATTAGCATACTTATAGACATAACTCTGTCAGCCAGCTTCCTCACCGAACTCTTTTTCAAAGTTCATTCAAGCACTTACTAAATATGCCGCGTCGAAGCCGCCGATTCTCCTTAACAGAGTCCGACAGTTGGGCACGAACATCTTTTAGTTCCATGCCCAACTTGGTGTTGGCATCTAGGAGATCATTCTTCTCCTGCCTCAACCTCGTAAGCACGCTCTCACCGGCCTTCAGCTGGCGTAGGAGCTGTTGCTTATCCGGATTTACTCCAGCGTCATCTGCAATTTTATCATCAGATCTGCATATACGTCGCATCCTATATGACACATATCATTCGAAGGATATATTACCAAAGGGGGTCTCTTTGGGCTCCCCCGCCGCGGCCAGTGCGGCCTGAAGTTGGGCTATGCACTCTTCCAGCTCCTGGGACAGTTGAGTATTCTTTTCGGTAAGAACCTGCATAACAAATGATCCTTAAATCAGTTATTCTAACTATTTCAAGTCTCAGGGGCTACTGATATATATAATCACCAAATTTTCTCACCCGTATGTCCTTTACATACTGCTCCGTGGCTCTGGCTAGACCATTTTGAGCGGCACGGAGGTACGCATCTCCCGAGTTGAAGGCATCCAATGCCTCTGGGAGAAACAAGCATCACAAAGAACAGTCCGGCGACGCCTGTGGTTTATGGCACTTTCCACCTCGGAATTGGTGGCGGACACTTTATCTGCATCCTCCGTCGGAGGAGCGCCCGGCGCACGCCTCGTATTCGTTCCCGCCTCCGAACCCGGCCTTGGAGCCTGGCTGGTGGAGGCGCGATTAGTAGCCTCTCCGGGTATAGTCCGGCGAGCGCTCTTTTTCCTGAAAAGAAGGCATGGGCGTTAATATGCCTATGAGAATAATGTCTTGCAATAAAGACGACGCGCCGTACCGCTGCGCCGATGTCTCAATCCGGGCTGCGGGTCTTTTCAGCCTGCCTGGCCTCGCGGCTCCTTGTTGGCTAGTCACCGCAGGCTCGGCCTTCCGCCTCGAGGACCTCCCCTACAAAACACGGCTATTATACGGCAATCAAAAACACGCAAGGACGGATCCCTTTTCGAAGTACTGGGACTTCGGTCTCAGTCACCTGTGAGGCTGGAAGTAGCCCAGGGTAATCGGCCGTAATGGCCACCAAAGCGTTGTCATTACTCAATTGGTAAAATACCCCATCGATCAGCTCCACAGATATGTCCGGATCCTCCTGGGAGGCCGGGTCAAGGGACCGTCCAGGGTCCTCGGGTTGTGGAGGGGGGTTGTTTATCTCCCTTACAGCCTGGCGCAGCTCCTGCGTTGAAATCGCTAGACTGAATACTTAACTACGGGAATACGAAACAGATGGGCGAGAAAAAGTCTCCGCTTACCCAGCTCGGAGGATTGTACATAGAAAATCCGCCTTGCGGGTTGACACGAAGGAATTCCTCCTCTTCTCCCTTGTACAAAGTGGATACGATCTTTATTAGATCAGCAACCGATCCCGGCCCTTTACGGCCGTGGCGGGTGGCGTCATCCTCCCCGTTGAAATCCCACATGGGGTGGCCTCTATATTGAAGCGGCTGCACCCCCCGCATAATACATATGGCCATGACCTCGATCATGGTCAATCCGGATCGAGCTAAAAAACTTATCCGTCTCATCAGGTAATGAATGTCCCTGTCATCTTCCTCCAGGGGGCTCCATGGACGCCAGCTCCGGCGCTTCTTCAAAGGGGCGTTGTCGAACTCAGGAAGGCCGATTCTAATAGGATCTGGGAGGGGGACGTCTTCTATATAAAACCATTCTGAAGGCCAGTCTTCGGACGTCTTCTTTGGGGTTCCGGACAGGTATCCGGTCCCGGCAATACGCCACACTTTGGCTCCGCCCACTTGATATATTGACCCCTTCTGAGAACGGGGCACAAGGCAGAACAGCTTCTTCCACAGAGCAAAATGAGCCTCACAGCCCAAAAACAACTCGCAAAGGGCAACGAATCCCGCGATATGCAACATGGAGGCAGGCGTAAGGTTGTGCAACTGGAGGTCGTAGAACTCCAGGAGCCCCCGGAGAAATGGATGAATTGGAAATCCGAGCCCTCTTACCAAATAAGGGACAAGGCATACCCCTCTTCCTTGGAGGGATTGGGAAGGCTCTCCGCTTGCTCTCTGCCATTATAGGTGGCGAGCCCGGCTCGAACCGGGACCATGTACGCTGGGGGAAGAAATCCCTTGGTCTGAAGCATCACTAATTTGCTGTGCGGGATGGAACATCTCTCCCAATCTCCAGGCTTGGGGCTAGGGGAGCGAGAGGAGGAGCTATGTCGACCGGCCATGATGGAATGGATCTCTGTCGAATGCGCTCCGATGAAGGCTCACCAAGGGAGGATGGTGTGATTTGGATCTGAATCCTCGTCTTTTTAATAGGCAGCTCATTCACACAGCTAGGGGATAAATGTAAAAACACCCTAGCTCTTCACATTCGCTCGACACGTGGAAAGTGGCCATTATTGGGCGTGGAAGCCAAGGAGTGCAACATTCACAAGAGGTCGGACACTATTTCGAAGGGTACACGGAATTTGGAGAGGAACCCGCCTTGCAATGCCGAAGACAATACTGCGCGCCGGACTCATCGTCATTGAAGCCTGGTTCGGGGGCTACTGAGGGAGTCCTGGATTAGGGGGTCTCCGAACAGCCGGACTATATCCTTTGGCCGGACTGTTAGACTATGAAGATACAAGATTGAAGACTTCATCTCGTGTCCGGATGGGACTCTAGTTGGCGTGGAAGGCAAGCTAGGCAATACGGATATGGATATCACCTCCTTTGTAACCTAACTTGTGTAACCCTAACCCTCTCCGGTGTCTATATAAACCAAAGGGTTTTAGTCCGTAGGACAACAACCACAGCATACAATCATACCATAGGCTAGCTTCTAGGGTTTAGCCTCTCTGATCTCGTGGTAGATCTACTCTTGTACTACCCATATCATCAATATTAATCAAGCAGGACGTAGGGTTTTACCTCTATCAAGAGGGCCCAAACCTGGGTAAAACATCGTGTCCCCTGCCTCCTGTTACCATCCGGCCTAGATGCATAGTTCGGGACCCCCTACCCGAGATCCGCCGGTTTTGACACCGACAATGGGCATCTCCATAGCCCGTTGATACGCCTAGTTGATGTGATACTATCTTCTCCTTTTTGTCTTCTCCACAACCACCACTCTATTCCACCTATAGTGCTATATCCATGGCTCACGCTCATGTATTGCGTGAAGATTGAAATAGTTAGAGTATGAAACAATTGCTTGGCTTGTCATCGAGGTTGTGCATGATTTAAATACTTTGTGTGGTGAAGATAGAGCACAGCCAGACTATATGATTTTGTAGGGATAACTTTCTTTGGCCATGTTATTTTGAGAAGACATAATTGCTTTGTTAGTATGCTTGAAGTATTTATTATTTTTATGTCAATATAAACTTTTGTCTTGAATCTTTCGAATCTGAATATTCATATCACAATCAAGAAGATTTGCATTGAAATTATGCCACGTAGCACTCCGCATCAAAAATTCTCTTTTTATCATTTACCTACTCGAGGACGAGCAAGAATTAAGCTTGGGGATGCCTGATACGTCTCCAACGTATCTATAATTTTTGATTGCTCCATGATATATTATCTACTATTTTGGACTATATTGGGCTTTATTTTCCACTTTTATATTATTTTTGGGACTAACCTATTAACCGGAGGCCCAACCCAGAATTGCTGTTTTTGCCTATTTCAGTGTTTCGGAGAAACAGTATATCAAACGGAGTCCAAACGGAATAAAACCTTCGGGAACGTGATTTTCTCACCGAACATGATCCAGGAGACTTGGACCCTACTCCAAGGAGTCAAAGAGGAGGTCACGAGGGTGGGGGGCGCCCCCCCTAGGGCGCGCCCCTGCCTCATGGGCCCCTCGGTGCTCCACCGACGTACTTCTTCCTCCTATATATACATACGTACCCCCAAACGATCAGAACATGAGCCAAAAACCTAATTCCACCGCCGCAACTTTCTATATCCATGAGATCCCATCTTGGGGCCTGTTCCGGAGCTCCGCCGGAGAGGGCCGTCATCACGGAGGTCTTCTACATCATCATAGCCTCTCCGATGAAGTGTGAGTAGTTTACCTCAGACCTTCGGGTCCATAGTTAGTATCTAGATGGCTTCCTCTCTCTCTTTGAATCTCAATACAAAGTTCTCCCCCTTTCTTGTGGAGATCTATTCGATGTAATCTTCTTTTTCGGTGTGTTTGTTGAGACCGATGAATTGTGGTTTATGATCAAGTCTATCTATGAATAATATTTGAATCTTCTCTGAATTCTTTTATGTATGATTGGTTATGTTTGCAAGTCTCTTTGAATTATCCGTTTGGTTTGGCCAACTAGATTGGTAGTTCTTGCCATGGGAGAAGTGCTTAGCTTTGGGTTCGATCTTGCGGTGTCCTTTCCCAGTGACAGAAGGGGCAGCAAGGCACGTATTTCATCATTGCCATCGAGGATAACAAGATGGGGTTTATTTCATATTGCATGAATTTATCTCTCTACATCATGTCATCTTGCTTAAGGCGTTACTCTATTTTTAACTTAATACTCTAGATGCATGCTGGATAGCGGTCGATGAGTGGAGTAATATTAGTAGATGCAGAATCATTTCGGTCTACTTGTCACGGACGTGATGCCTATATACATGATCATGCCTAGATATTCTTATAACTATGCTCAATTCTGTCAATTGCTCAACAGTAATTTGTTCACCCACCGTAGAATACTTATGCTCTTGAGATAAGCCACTAGTGAAACCTATGGCCCCCGGGTCTATTCTCGTCATATCAATCTCCATCACTTTAATCTTGCTTTGCTTTTACTTTTTACTTTGCATCTTTATACCAAAAATACCAAAAATATTATATCTATCAGATCCCACTCTCGTAAGTGACCGTGAAGGGATTGACAACCCCTAATCGCGTTGGTTACGAGTAGCTGTCGTTTTGTGCAGGTACGAGGGACTTGAGCATGGCCTCCTACTAGATTGATACCTTGGTTCTCAAAACTGAGGGAAATACTTATGCTACTCTGCTGCATCATCCCTTCCTCTTCGGGGAAAACCAACACAAGCTCAAGATGTAGCAGTCCACGGAGGGCTCCACCCATGAAGGGTCCACGAAGAAGCAACCTTGTCTATCCCACCATGGCCATTGCCCACGAAGGAATTGCCTCACTAGCAATAGATCTTCATGAAGTATGCGATCTCCTTGCCCTTACAAACTCATTGGTTCAACTCCACAATCTTGTCGGAGGCTCCCAAGTGACACCTAGCCAATCTAGGAGACACCACTCTCCAAGAAATAACAAATGGTGTGTTGATGATGAACTCCTTGCTCTTGTGCTTCAAATGATAGTCTCCCCAACACTCAACTCTCTCTCACAGGATATGGATTTGGTGGAAAGAAGATTTGAGTGGAAAGCAACTTGGGGAAGGCTAGAGATCAAGATTCATATGGTAGGAATGGAATATCTTGGTCTCAACACAAGTGTAGGTGGTTCTCTCTGAAAAAATATAGGTTGGAAGTGTAGGTTTGTTCTGATGGCTCTCTCCACGAATGAAGAGGAGGTGGAGGGGTATATATAGCCTCCACACAAAATCTAACCGTTACACATAACTTTCCAAACTCGGTGGGACCGAATGGTTAAACTCGGTTGGACCGATTCAGCAAAGCTAGTGACCATTAGGGTTTTCGGTGGGACCGACATGCAACTCGGTAGGACCGATATGATTAGGGTTAGGGCATAATGTAATCTCGGTGAGACTGATTACACAAACTCGGTGAGACCGATTTTGGTAATAAGCTAACTAGAGAGTTGGTCAGGTAAACTCGGTGGGACCGATCGCTCATTTCGGTGAGACCGAAACGTTACGAAGGGAGAACAAAGAGTTTACATTGCAATCTCGGTGGGACCGATCGCTCATCTCGGTGAGACCGAAATGTTACAAAGAGAAACAGAGAGATTACAATCCCATCTCGGTGAGACCGAGATCCCTATCGGTGAGACCGATTTGCCTAGGGTTTGTGGCAGTAGCTATGACATTTGAAACTCGGTGGCACCGGATAGAAAGAATCGGTGGGGCCGAGTTTGACTTTTGGTTTAGGTCATATGTGGATGTGAGAAAGTAGTTGAGGGTTTTGGAGCATATCACTAAGCATTTTGAGCAAGAACCTCATTAAGCAACACCTCATCCCTCCTTGATAGTATTGGCTTTTCCTATAGACTCAATGTGATCTTGGATCACTAAAATAGAAAATGTAGAGTCTTGAGCTTTGAGCTTGAGCCAATCCTTTGTCCTTAGCATTTTGAGGGGTCCACTTTTCTCATCCATGCCATGCCAATCATTGAGCTTTCCTGAGATATTAATCTTGAAATAGCATTAGCTCAATGAGCTATATGTTGTTAGGAATTACCAAAACCACCTAGGGATAGTTGCACTTTAAACACTCCATGATTGTTTGATGGAAGATTGGCCCCCGCGTCGCCCTCCACGTCGCCCTCCCATGTGACACGGGAGGCGATTCGTCTCTGCTCCGCCTACTCCCTGAACAACTCAATGTGTGAGCTTCCAAGACAGAACATAAGAAAAAAAAAATCTAAAACGGTCATCCATGGATAGTTTATATATAGGCCTTGCTTCGGTAGACCCCCCTCCCAACAAAACATAGAACGGCGGAATGGTCATACAGAAGAAATGTATGCCCACCTCGTATTGTACAGTTGTGTCGGGCGTACGTATACCGCGCGCATGCCAAAAAAATGCCAGTTGCATGATCTACTCGCCCGCCCCATCTGGTCGCCCGCCCGGCGATCATCATAGTTTCAAGTGGATGATTGCTGCCGCCGCGGATCGCCGCCGTAAACTCCGTCTGACGCCACTGTTGCCGCCCCGACGGTGTTCGTCGCCGCATCTCACCGTCGTCAACCGACGCCGCGGACGTGAAGGGCCCGACGTCCGACACCGTGGATCCTGCCAAGCATCCGGCGTCGTCTACACTGCGGGCCAAGGTTTGTCATCTAAACCTAACGAGCATGGGGCGGGCATGATGGATAGAAGTGAGGGCTAGTTCGTGCATGTACTGATTTATGGTTTATGGTTCATCAAAACCTCCCGCCGCAGCACCCCCTCTACGGACTATCGCATGATTTAGAGAACTAGCGTTGCTTTGGGCATGATGCAGTGTACTAAACCTAACACACAATGTTTTTGCAGTTATGTGAGTTAGCGTGTTGACATGGACGAAGAAACGACATTCACGAGGGATGAGAATGATACTGATAAGATGACTAAGGTTGATAACGATAATTTTAACGAAGATGATGAGAGCAACGACAATGATTCCGTCTCATCATATGATATCTTGCCTCTGGAGGATTTTGATAATAATGAACATGGCACAAATAGTGAAAACGTAAGTGGCGTATATTTTGATTTTATTTTTGAAATTGTAAAGTATGGCATGTCGAACTATTTATCTATGTATACAAATTTGCAGGAAGATGCGGATGTTGACAATGTGCAAAATAGTTGGCAGGAATCATTCGCAGATAACTTGAGCCAGGTTAGTTGATAGATGTTGCACATCGATCAATAGTATGAATTAAATGATAGTAATTGACATATATATTTTCAAATGAATTTTGTAGGAGTCAGATGGTCCTAGCGGTGAGAACGATGAGGGAGAGATCGACATTGGCGAGGCTCGAAGGCAGAGCAGATGCTCGAGACACATTGGAAGGCATGGCTATGACCTCTCGGTCGCAAGGGGATGCATACATATTCTACAACAATCACGCCAAAGAGCACGGGTTTAGCATCAGGAAACAGAAGGTGAAACGAGGTGCTTTAGGAATGATACGGTACTAGCGGTTTCTTTGCTCCAGGGCAGGGAGACGCCAGAGAAAGTTCATAACCATGGACGGCCGCAAGCGCAGGCTTAGACCGGAGACTCGTTGCGACTGCGGTGCACATATGATGGTGAAGCTGGACAGAGAACGTGGAGTTTGGTTCGCCGCATCACTCGTGGATGATCACAACCACGCGATGGCTCGGCCCGACGAGGTTTGTTTTTTGTGGTCACAGAGACAGATTGGAGATGGCAAGAGGGCTGAGATATTGGAGATGGAAGCAGCTGGGATAAGAAAGCATATAATAATGGACAACTTCATCAGCAGATACGGTTCGTACGATAAGTGCGGGCTTATCAGGAGGGACATTTACAATCTTTGTTGCAGAGAAAAAATGAAGCTCATTGCAAAGGGTGACGCTGAGACAGTAGTTGGCATTATGAGGAGCAGGAAGGAGAAGGACCCTAAGTTTTTTTTGAGTATGTGCTTGACAAGGAAGGGCGACTGAAGAGTATGTTCTCGTGTGATGTACACTCGCGGAGGGACTATCAGGACTACGGATATGTGGTCGTGTTTGATAGCACGTATAAGATGAAAAGATATGGTATGCCGTTTGTCCCCTTTGTTGGAGTTAACAACCACCGTTGCACCACAATGTTTGTGTAGCACCCAAGATGCGATTCTATCCCAATCACGTGATGAATTCATGATTGGGGCACAACCGCATTTCGAGCGCATAGCAAGGTGGATATCATTACAACATACCATGTACTGAATAGACGAGAATACAAGATAAAGTCTTAAACTCGCCACAAGCTACAACATGAATACAACAGTACATCAATACATAGCAATCATCATACAGAAGAGCAGGATCCGACTACGGATGAAATCAAACGAAAAAGAAGAACGCCATCCACCCTGCTAATCCTAGGTTCCCTGACCCGGAACCTATCCCTTGATCAAAGAAGAAGAAGCAGAAGAACTCCAAACAAGCAAGCATCGCACTCGCGTTAGATCATCGCATTACCTGTACCTGCAACTGTTGTTGTAGTAAACTATGAGCCACGAGGACTCAGCAATCCCATTACCATGGGTGTCAAGACTAGCAAAGCTTAAAGGGTATGAAATGGATAAGTGGTGAGGTTGCAGCAAGAGGCTAAGCATTGTATGGTGGCTAACTTACGAGTACAAGAATAAGATGAGAATCTACGCAATGGTCGCAAACTAGTAACGATCAAGAAGTGATCCTAAACTACTTATGTTCAAATATAACCCAAACCGTGTTCTCTTCTCGAACGTACCCGAAAAGAGACAGTCACGGCTACGCACGTAGTTGGTGTATTTTAATTCGAATCTGGTGTCAAGTTCTCTACAACCCGATATTAAAAACTCCCATCTGCTACATAACCGCGGACACGGCTCTCGAAATATTAAACCCTGTAGGGGTGTCCCAACTTAGCCCATGACAAGCTCACGATCCGTGGAGACAATCCTCCATCGCAGGACCCTCCGATCAGACTCGGAATCCCGATGCACAAGACATTTCAACAATGGTAAAACAAAACCAGCAAGACCTCCTGATGCACCGACCTAGCCTGATAGGACTCGCACGTATCTCTTTCTCAGGGTACACCGGATGGGCAAGACGTCGGTTTGGCCGAGGCCCTGGTTGCCCAGGGGGCACCGGACATCGCCCGGTTTGGACCAACACTCATGAGGAGCATTGGCCCGGGGGTTGATTAAGAGACCTCGGGGGCCAGCAGGTCCCTCTGCAAGTTTTTAGTTGTTATTAGGCAAATGGTAAAACCAATGTTGGGCCTTGCTGCAAGAGTTTTATTCAAAGCGAACTATCAAGAGGGGCACATAAACCCTCACCGTGTTAGGGACGCAAAATCAAGGAACATAACACCGGTATGATGTAAACTAAGGCGGCAAGAGTGGAACAAAACACCAGGCAAAAGGCCGAGCCTTCCACCCTTTACCAAGTATATAGATGCATTAATTAAATAAGAGATATTGTGATATCCCATGATATTCATGTCCCAACATGGAACAACCTGCAATTGCACCTCCAACTAGCAACGCTATAAGAGGCGCTGAGAAAAGCGGTAACATAGCCAAACAACGGTTTGCTGGGATGGTGGAAAAGGTTAGGGGCTGTTTCATGGCATATTGGGAGGCTTGATAAATAAGTGGTAGGTAGCGCGACCTAGCGATAGCATCGAGACAACTAGCATAGCAAAGATAGTAGTGAGATCCAAGGTGACGGTCATCTTGCCTGAAATCCCGCTAGGAAGAAGAACGAGTCTATGAAGTAGACGAACCAATGTAGTCGAACGGGTCCTCACAATTGCAACGTAACCGGAACTATCAAGGAGAAACGCAATCGGAAAGAAGTAAACATCATGGTAAACCAACAAGCATAAGCATGTCATGATGCACAATCAAGTATGATGCATGTCCGGCTTAATGAGTCATGGCAGGGCAAAGTGCAACAAACAATACTACAAATTAAGTGAACCTCAATATGCAACTCGTTGCATATTGACGAAACACCACATTCAAATATTTAGTTCGCTCTCGTTTATGCTACACATCAAAATTAAATGTTGGTTAACATGGCAAGAGGTGAAGCATAAGTAAACTAACTATTTAGGCACGTTTAAATGAGGTAGGAACAACAAACAACAATTCCTGAAAATCCTCATATGCAATTTTCAAATTTGGCATTGTTCTGCCCTAAACCACATTTTAGGGTTGTTAAACATGCAAAGTAATGCCACCATGTTAATATATGCATTTTCGACCCCATTTACATATAAAGTTTATTTAATTTGGAGCTACGGTGATTTTGTTATGAAATAAAGCATTTTAACAACTCATTTAGCAAATTAAATGCAAACAACATTTTAAACATAGATGAAAGTGGCTATTATAAAACTAGATGAAATTCTAAGCATTTTACATGTTTAAATCATTTTAATCCGATGCAAGGTTGTGGAGTTATTAAATGCATGAACATGGGGGTGCAAACTATAAAACATGCAGTCTCTGGATAATGTCTAAATTCGCAGCAGGGAAAAAAATACATCAGGCCGAATCTAGCTGGCCCAAC
The DNA here is from genome assembly GCF_056163025.1 of Triticum urartu. Classification (NCBI taxonomy): domain Eukaryota; kingdom Viridiplantae; phylum Streptophyta; class Magnoliopsida; order Poales; family Poaceae; genus Triticum; species Triticum urartu. The sequence goes on along the minus strand of NC_141876.1, from coordinate 345,347,500 downwards.
AGTGCACAGGGTGAGGTCGCTGGATCTGATGCTCACCAGGCCTCATGGGCCGGCTCGGTGGGGAGGCTGGACGCGGGCTGGGCCTGATAGTGCTGCGCTCGGTCAACGCGCGAGCGAGACGAGCGGGTGAGCTGTTGCTGCTCATTTCTGAAGAACAGAAACAGCAGCACACCCATGGTGATGCAGAAGGCGACGACAACGGGACTTGGCGAAGGCGGGGCATCTCCAGCAAGGCGAGGACGGGGCGACGGAACTTGATCTGAAGAGGAGGACGGCCATGGCGTCCTGCTCGAAGGACAAAGAGAGCAGAGAGAGACGTGAGCTTCAGAAAATCAGAGGAACGGAGGCAGGAGAGGGAGGGTCGGCCGGAGATGGTGGCTGGACCTGGAGTCAAGGCGGCGAAGCACCTGCAAGGCGGGGCAGCGGCCATCTGTTCGACGTGGTCCCGTGGGCGCTCAGGCCTTGGGGCTTCGGGGTGCCATGTCGCCGGGTTCCTGTAAGAGACAGAGAGAGCAAGAAGAGAGAGTGAGAGGAAGGACAGGGAAAGGAAGGAAGGGGCGGCGCAGGGCTCATCTGTTGGTGGTGCTCATCTGTAATGCCCCGGATACGACTTTCCATATTTGTACTCCAACTCTTTCCTTTTCCGGAGATGTGTTGTGAGTTTCCCTTTGTGGTTGGGTTTTGTCTGCGTTTTGCATTTTGTCCTTGTCATGCATATCATATCATGTCATCATGTGCATCGCATTTGCATACATGTTCGTCTCATGCATCTGAGCATTTTCCCCGTTGTCCGTTTTGCAATCCGACACTCCTATGTCCTCCGGCGCCCCCTTTTACCTCTTTTCGTGTGCGGGTGTTAAACTTTCTTGGAATGGAACGAGATTTTCCAAGCGGCCTTGGTACACCACCGGTAGACTGCCTGTCAAGTTTTGTGCCATTTGGAGTTCGTTTGATACTCCAATGGTTAACCGGGGAACCGTAAAGGCCTCGTGTGTGTTGCAGCCCAACACCCCTCCAAAGTGGCCCAATAACCCATCCAAACCCCCTCCATCCTCTCGGCCGTTTGATCACGATCGTGTGGCCAAAAACCGCACCTCTTTTGGACTCTCCTAGCTCCCTCTACCTATATATTTGCACCCCACCTCCGAAATTTGTGGATGAAACCCTAACTCTCCCTCTCCTCGCGCCACCGGACATGTTCGTCCGGGTCGGACACGTCAGCGCCGCCGCCACCGGCGAATCGCCGCCTGCCACGTGTCAAGCGCCGCCGCCACCCGCCGCGGCCTGGAGAGCCCGCGTCCGGCCCCCCGAGCCCACGCGCCACCCGTCGCCTCTCCCGCTTCCTCGCGCGCCGTCTTCTCCGCCCGTGCTCGCCTGTCGCCGTCAGCCGTCGCCGGTGACCAACTCTGGTGACCGGATCCCGTCGTCCTGCGCCACCGTTCGCTGCCATGGAGCCCAGATCCGAGCTCGTCCGCGCCCCACCGTGGCTCCCCGTCGTCGCCTGGCCCCGGATCTGGCCCTACCGGATCGGGATCCGCCGTGACCGCCTCTCCTGGCGCCGTCCCCTCGCCGGCTCTTCGCCCCGCCTTGCCGGAGTTGCGCTGGGGTCGCCGCCTTGCTCTGCCTCCCCGATCTAGGAGGGATCGGTGGAGCCGAGCCGGCCCAGCCCAACTGGCCTCCAAGGCCCACCTGTTTTCCTCCTCTCTAGGCCGAGCCCATCTGGTGAGCCACCACTTTTCCCTGCCCCGTGCGCGACATAGTATCCTACGCTCGGTTCCAGACTTGGTGTTTTCCACTAAGTCCCCGAATCTGCTTTGTTTTTATATCGCGTTCATCATGTTGTAACTCCATGACCGTAGCTCCGTTTCATGTGCATGATATATCAAAATGTTCATCATGACGTGCTCTTCACTTTGTTCCATTGTGCCATGCTTGTTTGATTCCATCTTAATGCCCAAATGATTGATGCAAGAGTGCTATAAAATGTTAGATGCTGATTCTTAGCAGAGTATGAGCATTTGTCATTTTTGCTACATTTATTGTGTGCTGCATATGGACTTGAGCTCTACATGTGTTTTGGAATATGCCATTCCATATTTACAGGGGTGTATGCCATGTATTTTTGTGAGCAATGTGGTGACTAGCACAAGCATGCAAAGTAGCTATCGTGATATTGCTGATTTCAGGGACTTAGAATTTCAATAAGTCTTTGATCTGCTGTTATTTTTATGCCATGTATTCATGTTGCTACAGTGAGATCCATACTTCTTGTGAGTATGTTCAGTAAGGATGATTTGTACATATGTATGCTCTATCCATCCATGTCCCTGTTTGCATTTATGGAGTGCCCTAGCATGACTCAATCTTGCTCTACTTTTGCTATAAAATGTTCCTGGCAGATTGTTTACGTGTTAATCAATTTTGCCATGGTTGTTGTAGTTGATCCATGCATGCTATGAGATTGTTCTTGCCATGGTTAGCTTCTTGAACATGTCTTCTTGATATTGCTATGCTTATCTTTTCATGCAATGCCTTTTGATGAGTGAACCGAGCTCGCAAAGATGCCTTCATAATTTTGTTTTTGCCATGTCCAGTTTTCTGCTAAGTCTGAATCTGTTAACGAAACCTGCTATGTTTACATGGGTGCCCTCATATCTTTTGATCCTTTTTGGCTTATGGTCAGTAAGGGACTTTTGTTCTATGCTTTGATTAGATTAATGCCATGCCTTGTATTGCTATGTTCTGTTCCTGTAGCATGTTGATATCTTGCTCTAAACATTGCTTCCTGATGTTAATTCCTGACATGTTTGTATTTTCACTAAGTCTGTGATGCTGGTATCTTTTGCACTTTTGCCATGCTTGTTTGAACCTGCTCTTGTGTGATTTAGCCATAGCTCAGTGTTCATATTTTATCAAGCATCTTGAGTAGATCACTTCCATGTGCTTTGTTTCTATGTTGGAGTGCAGTAGCTTAGTTTCTTGTCGCATTCTAGATGGAATCATGCTGTTAATCGCAGTATTGTGCCATTATTGTTTTGCTTGCCATTTGCAAACCATGCCTCCGATTCCGGTGATCTTTATATCGATTTCGACAAGAATCAACTCATCTTTCCAGCGGCACACTTGGTTGCCAAGTTGATGCCTGGTTCAATCTTTCCCTTCCGAAGCATGCATATGCATTGCATATCACATCCCGCATATCATGCCATGTTTTGCATCATGTTGTTTGCGCATTGCATCGTGGTTGATTGTCGTTTCCTTTTCCTATGTTCTTGCTTTGGGTAGAGCTGGGAGACGATTACGTGATCGAGGAACCTGTTGAGTACTCTTACAAAGATCAAGCTTTTCGTCAACTCAGAGAACTTTGCAGGCAAGATGACCATACCCTCGAAATCACTTCTATCTCTGCTTGCTAGTTGCTCGCTCTATTGCTATGCCGCGATACCTACCACTTGCTATATCATGCCTCCCATATTGCCATGTCAAGCCTCTAACCCACCTCGTCCTAGCAAACCGTTGTTTGGCTATGTTACCGCTTTGCTCAGCCCCTCTTATAGTGTTGCTAGTTGCAGGTGATGATGGAGTTTGTTCCTTGTTGGAACATGTTTATTGTTGGGATATCATTACTATTTTATCTGGTTTACTTTAATGCACATATATACTTGGTAAAGGGTGGAAGGCTCGGCCTTATGCCTGGTGTTTTGTTCCACTCTTGCCGCCCTAGTTTCCGTCATACTAGTGTTATGTTCCTTGATTTTGCGTTCCTTACGCGGTTGGGTTATAATGGGAACCCCTTGACAGTTCGCTTTGAATAAAACTCCTCCAGCAAGGCCCAACCTTGGTTTTACCATTTTCCACCTAAGCCTTTTTCCCTTGGGTTCTGCAGACTCAAAGGTCATCTTTATTTTAAACCCCCGGGCCAGTGCTCCTCTAAGTGTTGGTCCAAAACAGAGCCACTTGCAGCGCCACCTCGGGGAAACTTGAGGGTTGGTTTTAGTTGTACGTAGTGTTCATCTGGTGTGCCCTAAGAACGAGATATGTGCAGCTCCTATCGGGATTTGTCAGCACATCGGGCGGCTTTGCTGGTCTTGTTTTACCATTGTCGAAATGTCTTGTAACCGGGATTCCGAGTCTGATCGGGTCTTCCTGGGAGAAGGAATATCCTTCATTGACTGTGAGAGCTTGTGATGGGCTAAGTTGGGACATCCCTGCAGGGTTTTGAACTTTCGAAAGCAGTGCCCACGGTTATAGGCAGATGGGAATTTGTTAATATCCGGTTGTAGAAAACTTGACACTTAACTTAATTAAAATGCATCAACCGCGTGTGTAGCCGTGATGGTCTCTTTCCGGCGGAGTCCGGGAAGTGAACATGGTCTTGTGTTATGCTTGGACGTAAGTAGTTTTTAGGATCACTTCTTGATCACTTCTAGTTCACGACCGTGCTTTTCTTCTCTTCTCGCTCTCTTTTGCGTAAGTTAGCCACCATACATGCTAGTGCTTGCTGCAGATCCACCTCACTACCTTTTCCGACCCATAAGCTTAAATAGTCTTGATCGCGAGGGTGTGAGATTGCCGAGTCCCCGTGACTCACAGATTACTTCCAAAACCAGATGCAGGTGCCAATGATACCAGTGCAGGTGACGCAACCGGGCTCAAGCGGGAGCTCGATGAAGACCTTTTCATTGTGGTGTTTTCGTTTCCTTTTGATCAATAGAGGAGCCCAGTTGGGGCGATCGGGGATCTATGCATTTGGGGTTGTCTTTATTTTGGTTCCGTAGTCGGACCTTGATTGTATTCTGGATGATGTAATGCTATATTCATGTATTGTGTGAAGTGGCGATTGTAAGCCAACTCTTTATCCCTTTCTTTTTCAGTACATGGGATGTGTAAAGAATACCCCTCTTGCGACATGCCTACCATGCGGTTATGCCTCTAAATCGTGCTCCGACACGTGGGAGATATAGCCGCATCGTGGGTGTTACATCGTCGACGGAGGGAGCTCCGGTAGCACGGCGCTGCAGGAGAAGGCAGGGCCTCTGGCGCGGGGCTCCAGTGCTTGCTCGAGGCATGAAGCTGCTAGGCGGCAGCACAGATTTGTTCGGCATGGGGAACAAGAGATGACAGGGATCGAGCGAGAGGAGGTGGTTGGCCCGATGCTGAAAATGAGGGAGGTGGTAGGAGGCTGCGGTGGTGATTGTGGTTGGTGGTTGGATCGGGAGGGGATCCCAAGGAGGAGCAGACAGTGGAGCGGCAGCGGCGGCGGGTGGAATGGAAGGATGGGACATCCTAGGTCTAGGGTTAGACTGCTATTTATATCAAGTGGGTCTAAATGCAGTCTAATGGAAGCTCTTTGACTAAATTAGACAGACATAAAATATGGTTAGGGGAATCCAAACAAAGAGCCTAAGATATGGGGGATGTTTGGGGATGATCCGGACCCATCGGTCACGACTACTCGGGTTAGGTTCGGAGAAGTTTCGGACGCGCACGCGAGGGGTCTATGCACTGCGCAAAGAGGTTAGGTGGTTTGACAAGAGGGAATCGAAAACCCAGTTGGTCTGAGAAAAGTCAATGGAGACCACGAGGAGAAGCGTCGACTAAGAACGGATGGAAGTTTTTATGAAAACATGCAGATGCAATGCGCATGATGCTATGATGAAATGCAATAACAACAAAATAAAACACACGACGGCAATGAAGAACATGGAAGGCTTCTGGACCGTCCATCTCGGGTCGTCACAACTCTCCTCCACTAACAAGAGATCTCGCCCCGAGATCTAGGGATGGCACCAAAGAGAAACGGAAGAAGGAAGAGGTAAAACTAAGTTGCTTCTTTGACAAACGAGTGAAACCAAAGAACCTTAAAGTTTGCAAGGGCATGAAAATAGCACAAGTGGCAAGAAAGAATTTGAAAACCACTCAGGTTTAAACAAGATAGACAACGAATGAGAAGGATAGAATTTGGGAAGCACTCCGATTGAAAAGTGGGGCAAGACTTGATAAGATAAAAGGAACTTGAAGAGATGACACAACACCCCGGTTAAATTGATAAGAATGGAAAAGAACATGATCTTGACAAAACAAGATGATGGGTGAAGAGAGCAACATCACAATGCCTCCGAAACAAAAGAGTAGAATGAAAAGAATGGAGAAGGGAACATCAACTTCCACCATGAATGAACCTAAAGGAGCCTTCCTACGAAAAAGGGTTGAACGGAGTTGTTGGAAAATCAACAACGAAAAGAATAAGCTTGTTGTGGGCTTATGGAAAACATTTCAAAATTATGAGGTGGCAACTGGCCACTAATGGAAATAGTTGATTGGATTGAGACCAACAAGGATATGAAAACTTCTTCACCGAGATGATAAGGAGAAAATTGGATCATTGATAAGCACCACAAATAGCTACATTCCTTAGGGAAGGCTGCAGGTGAAATATAACCCAATATAACTCCAACAAAAATATTGATTGGCTAAAAAGATCTCTTGAACAAAGAGAAAATGATGGACTCAAATATGTCACTCTTGAAAACTTGTGAATCATGAAACATGAAGGGAAATTATCAAGAATGACATAACACCGCCTCAAAAGATAAGGTAGGAAGAATTGCACTTCGGATGCAAGATGAAGAATGCTTGAACTCCTCAAAACAAAACATGTGTTGTGCACCATGTTTATTTTAGAGTATAGCTTGGAGGATCTTAGCTTTGAGAGAAATCTTGAAGAACAATTGAAGAATGAAAGGAACCCTTGACGAACCACCATGTTGAGCCTTCGTGAGAACTCCGGTAATAAAAGAATGATCAAACGAAAGTATAGTTGAAAAGAATTCCAGTAGAGTCTTGCAATGATTAGATGGCGCTTCGTGACGGTATAATTGAGAGCTTGAGACTCTAGAAAGAAAAGGATGAAACACTTGATCCGAGAATTTATTCATCACGAATAAAACTCCGGAAGAAGGAATTAAACACTTGGATGAAATAAGAATAAGAATTATGTTATGCGTATCTTTCATCAATTTAAATTGATGACAAGCGACGAATTTGACATACTACTTATTCCCATTGAAAAGGATTGAGGAGAGATATAGCACAGACTTAACGGACCACCGGTAGGATTTTGGGCAGAACGAAATAATTGATACGAGAACAAAGGAAGAGTAATCTTGAATGAACCACTGGTAAGAATTAAAATTGGATGAATAAAGAGAATGAATCACCAGTAAGAATTAGAAACGAACAAAGATACTTGAGGGAACTAGATGCAAGAGAACGAAGAGATCATGAACTGACTAGAGGATATTTGAACGATGCACTGGTAAGATTTGGAGAATGAGAGCTGAAAGCTGGGAATGAATAATTCTGAGATGATGGGCTCCAGAGATCAAACTGAAAATACTCCTGAATTGCTCCAGTTGGGTGAAAATAATTCTCACAATCAAAAACAATTATGACAGGATGGCATCAAGCTTGAACTACGAATCTTGGAGAAAATGAACAAAGATTTTAGAGAAACTCTTCTTCAATCTTCAAAGGCTGAGAATGACGATGAGAAACACCACCAAATTATTTGAGACACTCTGGAATGATGAAAAGAAGAAGATTGGCATCAAAATGAAAGGAATTGAAGGAAAACTCGGAGAAGACATTTAACTGATGAGAATTCATTCTTACGTCAAACTTTGAAAGAATTTGAGAATCCTTTGGATAAATAAGAAGAGTCACGTAAGATCCTAGGAAAAGACATGTGGGTTAGGTCCCACTCAAAAGAAACACCGTTGAAACAATTTTAAGGAGAGATTGCACTGGTTGAATTAAATGGCTTGAATGAGATAACAACCTCGGAATAGATTGAACGGATTAAGAATGGAAATGCGAATCTTCCAAGATATCTTCAACACTCCGGATATGAACTGGGAGAGGTGAATAAATAAGAGAGCCTTGGATAAGAAATTCAAACGGGAAAATATGTGAAACAAAAGGAAGAGATATGATCAACACCGAAGCTTGAAATTAATCCACCAGAGAGGAAAACGAGTGAAGAATGACAAACTTGAAGCTCCCTTAGCATCTTCATAAGAAACACCGGGTAAAAACATTAAAGGAAAAGAATGAAGAGACTTCACTCAATAAAATGGATACTTGATTAAGAAATCCAAGTCCTTGAAGTAAAGGGTGGGATGGTGGGAAAAACAAAGGCAACTTGGGACGGATGAAAGAAACACCGTTGGGAAAACTGAGAAGTGATCCTGCGAATGGGGAAAATGATATGATCATCTTGACGAGAAGCACGCCGGTTGGAGAAGAATTGACATGACCATCTCGATGATCAAGAAGGATTAGCACTCCCATATAAACATGAGAACACCACTTAGGAAAGGTATGGAATCAAGACTTGACATTGAAGCAACTCGAATACCACAACTCAACACAAAACAAAGGATAGGCTTGCAGAATAAGCCAGAACAAACATATGATAGACCCCATACCATATCATATGTCTGTTGGAAAGATATCCTATGTGATAATTGTATTCCCACCTATAAACTCCCAAAACTTTCTGGTTATGCAATCTGGTGTTGGGGATACAGGGAGGCACAAATATCTCACACAACTAACAAATCCTACACTCCAATTGTATCCATCTGTCAACACATAACCAAGAAAACCTCGAAAATCGTGTACCTCAGACCTTTGACAACATTCAATATACTAGATGTGGCAATACATCTGATCGCTCTCCCCAGTACTGGGTGTCTTCAAACTACTCTCACCACAAAGAGTATAGAAGCATTTCTGATGTCGGCGTCCTCTGGTATCTCAGAACTGAAATGATAAGCACTATGACAAAGACACCTTGGAGCTCAACTCCCTAGGACACTGCCACAACCCCTAAATGTCAGAGGCACCAAGACAGAATTCCTGTCACAATGATATCAGACTAATTCCACAATACGCGCGTGCTCCTAAAAAATTTGAGTGAAAAATAATAGAAGAGTGGAAAAACACGTACGTCATGAGTCCTCACCAGAGTGACGAGGGGGATAAGGAGTAAAAAAAATTCCTACTCTCCAATATAACTAGAGTCAAAATAGTTTTCTTCTAGACTCAACAACGACAGCGGTTCGATCAATCAAGGGGGCTCCTAAAGTTGGTAAGGCTCTGATACCAACTTATAGCGCCCAAGATGCGATTCTATCCCAATCACGTGATGAATTCATGACTGGGGCACAACCGCATTTCGAGCGCATAACAAGGTGGATATCGTTACAACATACCATGTACTGAATAGATGAGAATACAAGATAAAGGCTTACACTCGCCACAAGCTACAACATGAATACAACAGTACATCAATACATAACAATCATCATACAGAAGAGCAGGATCCGACTATGGATGAAATAAAATGAGAAAGAACAACGACATCCACCCTGCTAATCCCAGGTTCCTTGACCCGGAACCTATCCCTTGATCGAAGAAGAAGAAGTAGAAGAAATCCAAACAAGCAAGCATCGCACTCGCGTTAGATCATCGCATTACCTGTACCTGCAACTGTTGTTGTAGTAAACTATGAGCCACGAGGACTCAGCAATCCCATTACCATGGGTATCAAGACTAGCAAAGCTTAAAGGGTATGAAATGGATAAGCGGTGAGGTTGCAGCAAGCGGCTAAGCATTGTATGGTGGCTAACTTACGAGTACAAGAATAAGATGAGAATCTACGCAATGGTCGCAAACTAGTAATGGTCAAGATGTGATCCTGGACTACTTACGTTCAAACATAACCCAAACTATGTTCTCTTCTCAAACGTACCCGAAAAGAGACAATCACGGCTATGCACGCGGTTGGTGTATTTTAATTCGAATCTGGTGTCAAGTTCTCTACAACCGGATATTAAAAACTCCCATCTGCCACATAACCGCGGGCATGACTCTCGAAATATTAAACCCTGCAGGGTGTCCCAACTTAGCCCATGACAAGCTCATGATCCGCGGAGACAATCCTCCATCGAGGGACCCTTCGATCAGACTCGGAATCACGATGCACAAGACATTTCGACAATGGTAAAACAAAACCAGCAAGACCTCCCGATGCACCGACCTATCCTGATAGGAGTCGCACGTATCTCGTTCTCAGGGTACATCGAATGGGCAAGTCATCGGGTTGGCTAAGACCCTGGTTGCCCAGGGGGCACCGGACATCGCCCGGTTTGGACCAACACTCATGAGGAGCATTGGCCCGAGGGTTGATTAAGAGACCTCGGGGGCCGACAGGTCCCTATGCAAGTTTTTAGTTGTTATTAGGCAAATGGTAAAACCAATGTTGGGCCTTGCTGCAAGAGTTTTATTAAAAGTGAATTGTCAAGAGGGGCCCATAAACCCTCTCCGTGTTAGGGACACAAAATCAAGGAACATAACACCGGTATGACGTAAACTAAGGCGGCAAGAGTGGAACAAAACACCAGGCAAAAGACTGAGCCTTCCACCCTTTACCAAGTATATAGATGCATTAGTTAAATAAGAGATATTGTGATATCTCATGATATTCATGTCCCAACATGGAACAACCTTCAACTACACCTGCAACGAGCAACACTATAAGAGGGGTTGAGCAAAGCGGTAACATAGCCAATCAACGATTTGCTGGGATGGTGGAAAAGGTTAGGGGCTGTTTAATGGCATATTGGGAGGCTTGATAAATAAGTGGTAGGTAGCGTGACATAGCGATAGCATCGAGACAACTAGCATAGCAAAGATAGTAGTGATATCCAAGGCGACGGTCATCTTGCCTGAAATCCCACTAGGAAGAAGAATGAGTCCATGAAGTAGATGAACCAATGTAGTCGAACGGGTCCTCACAATCGCAACGTAACCGGAACTATCAAGGAGAAACGCAATCGGAAAGAAGTAAACATCATGGTAAACCAACAAGCATAAGCATATCATGATGCACAATCAAATATGATGCATGTCCGGTTTAATGAGTCATGGCATGGCAAAGTGCAACAAACAATACTACAAATTAAGTGGAGCTCAATGCATATTGACGAAATACCACTTTCAAATATTTAGTTCACTCTTGTTTATGCTACACATCAAAATTAAATGTTGGTTAACATGGCAAGAGGTGAAGCATAAGTAGACTAACTATTTAGGCAAGTTTAAATGAGGCAGGAACAACAAACAACAATTCCGAAAAATCCTCATATGAAATTTTCGAATTCGGTACTGTTCTTCCCTAAACCATATTTTAGGGTTGTTAAATATGCAAAGAACGCCACCATGTTAATATATGCATTTTCCCACCCCATTTACATATAAAATTTATTTAATTCGGAGCTATGATGATTATGTTATGAAATAAAGCATTTTAACAAGTCATTTATCAAATTAAATGCTAACAACATTTTAAACATTTTCAACATAGATGAAAGTGGCATATTATAAAACTAGATGAAATTCTAAGCCTTTTACAAGTTTAAATCATTTTAATCTGATGCACGGTTGTGGAGTTATTAAATGCATGAACATGAGGGTGCAAACTGTAAAACAGGCAGTCTCTGGATAATGTCTAAATTCGCAGCAGGGAAAAAAACACATCGGGACAAATCTAGCTGGCCCAACAGTACACAGGGTGAGGCCGCTAGATCTGATGCTCACCAGGCCTCATGCGCCGGCTCAGTGGGGAGGCGGGACGCGGGCTGGGCCTGGTAGCACTGTGCTCGGTCAACGCGCAAGCGAGACGAGCGGGCGAGCTGCTGCTACTTGTTTCTAAAGAACAGAAACAGCAACACACCCATGGCAATGCAGAAGACGATGGCAGCGGGACTTGGCGAAGGCGGGGCATCTCCGGCAAGGTGAGGACGGGGCGGCGGAACTTGATCTGAAGAGGAGGACGGCCATGGCATCCTGCTCGAAGGACAGAGAGAGCAGAGAGAGACGTGAGCTTCAGAAAATCAGAGGACCGGAGGCAAGAGAGGGAGGGTCCGCTGGAGATGGTGGCCAGACCTGGAGTCAAGGCGGCGAAGCACCTGCAAGGCGGGGCAACGACCATCTGTTCGACGTGGTCCCGTGGGCACTCAGGCCTTGGGGCTTCGGGGTGCCATGTCGCCGGGTTCTTGTAAGAGACAGAAGGAGCGCTGAGAGACAGAGAGAGCAATAAGAGAGAGTGAGAGGAAGGATAGGGAAAGGAAGGAAGGGGCGGCGTGGGGCTCATCTGCTAGTGGTGCTCGTCGGTGGAGGGAGCTCCGGTAGCACGGCGCTAGAGGAGAAGGCAGGGCCTCGGGCGCGGGGCTCCAGTGCTTGCTCGGGGCATGAAGCTGCTAGGCGGCAGCACGGATTTGTTCGGCATGGGGAACGAGAGACGACAGGGATCGAGTGGGAGAAGGTGGTTGGCCCGATGCTGAAAACGAGGGAGGCGGTCGGAGGCTGCGGTGGTGATTGTGGTTGGTGGTTGGATCGGGAGGGGATCCCAAGGAGGAGCAGACAGTGGAGCGGCAGCAGTGGCGGGGGGAATGGAAGGATGGGACATCCTAGGTCTAGGGTTAGACTGCTATTTATATCAAGTCAGTCTAAATGCAGTCTAATGGAAGCTCTTTGATCTAAATCAGACGGGCGAAAAATATGGTTAGGGGAGTCCAAACAAAGATACGAAGATATGGGGGATGTTTGGGGATGATCCGGACCCATCGGTCACGACTGCTCGGGTCGGGTTCGAAGAAGTTTCGGACGTGCACGCGAGGGGTCTATGCACTGTGCAAAGAGGTTAGGTGGTTTGACAAGAGGGAATCGAAAACCCGGTTGGTCTAAGAAAAGTCAACGGAGACCACGAGGAGAAACGTCGACTAAGAACAGATGCAAGTTTTTATGAAAACATGCAGATGCAATGCGCATGATGCTATGATGAAATGCAATAATAACAAAATAAAACACATGACGGCAACGAAGAACATGGAAGGCTTCTGGAGCGTCGATTTCGGGTCATCATAGTTTGGTTGTGCCATCATTGCTGACGAGACGGAAGGGACATACATGTGGCTGCTGTAGACATTTATGAAGGCAAAGTTTCAGGTGAAGCCAAAGTCAATAATCACAGACGGTGACACTGAAATGATCTGGGATATTCAGACTGTCCTTTCAAATGTGTTCCATCGTCTTTTCTCCTGGCATACCGAGAAAAATATGCAGAGGCACCTGCATTAAAAGTTACTGGATGAGTTCAGATCGCTCCTGTACTATGCCACCTCTTAATCGAACTTTGAGCAGAGATGGACCGCTTTCTATGATAAGTGGAAGACAGATAGAACTGAAGAGTGGCTTGACATGATGTACAGGAAGAGGAGACTTTGGGCAACCTCATATCTTTCCGATGGTTTTTTCTTGGTATGAGAAGTAACCAGAGGAGCGGAAGCCTCAACTCCTGCCTTCACCTTCACCTGGACTACGGTATGACAATAGTTGATTTGGTAGTGCATTATGAGAACTGTATAGTTTTCCTGCGTGAGAACGAGGCGTACGATGACTACAAGGCACACCGAAAAGAACCACCGTTGGTTACTGAATATAAGGCCCTTGAGGAGCATGCCGCCAAAGTATTCACACCTGCTAATTTCTACATCCTGCAAGATGATTTGCATAAGATGGGTCAGCTAGATATATTTGAGACGCTCGTGGGAATTAAGCGTCAGAGATTCATGATGACATGGAAGGATAACCACAAGTTCAGGTACAATGTTGTTTATGAACCAGGTAACTCAGAAGAAACTATTATATGACTAATGTTGCTAGCTTCTCTTGTGCCGCGCAACTTTCGCCGGTACCATAAACCCATCATTTAGCTTCCTCAAAACAGCCACTATACCTACCTATTATGGCATTTCCATATCCATTCCGAGATATATTGCCATGCAACTTTCCACTGTTCCATTTATTATGACATGCTTCATCATAGTCATATTGCTTTGCATGATCATGTAGTTGACATCGTATTTGTGGCATGGCCACCATTCATAATTTTTCATACATGTTACTCTTGATTTATTGCACATCCCGATACACCGTCGAAGGCATTTACATAGAGTCATATTTTTTTCTAAGCATCGAGTTGTAATTCTTGAGTTGTATGTAAATAAAAGTGTAATGATCTTCATTATTAGAGCATTGTCCCATGTGAGGAAAGGATGATGGAGACTATGATTCCCCCACAAGTCGGGATGAGACTCCGGACGAAAAAAGAGGCATAAAAAAAGAAATGAGAAGGCCCAAAAAAAGAGAAAACGAGAGAAGGGGCAATGTTACTATCCTTTTTCCACACTTGTGCTTCAAAGTAGCACCATGATCTTCATGATAGAGAGTCTCTTATGTTGTCACTTTCATATACTAGTGGGAATTTTTCTTTATATAACTTGGCTTGTATATTCCAATGATGGGCTTCCTCAAATTGCCCTAGGTCTTCGTGAGCAAGCAAGTTGGATGCACAACCACTTAGTTTCTTTTGTTGAGCTTTCATACACTTATAGCTCTAGTGCATCCGTTGCATGGGAATCCCTACTCACTCACATTGATATCTATTGATGGGCATCTCCATAGCCCATTGATACGCCTAGTTGATGGGAGACTATCTTCCTCTTTTTTGTCTTCTCCACAACCACCATTCTATTCCACCTATAATGCTATGTCCATGGCTCGCGCTCATATATTGAGTGAAAGTTGAAAAAGTTTGAGAATACTAAAGTATGAAAAAATTGTTTGGCTTGTCATTGGGGTTGTGTATGATTGGAGCATTTTGTGTGATGAAAATAAAGCATAGCCAAACTATATGATTTTGTAGGGATGAGCTTTCTTTGGCAATGTTATTTTGAGAAGACATAATTGCTTGGTTAGTATGCTTGAAGTATCATTATTTTTATGTCAATATTAAACTTTTGTCTTGCATCTTTCGGATCCGAACATTCATGCCATAATAAAGAAAATTACATTGATAAATATGTTAGGTAGCATTCCACATAAAAAATTCCGTTTTTATCATTTACCTACTCGAGGACGAGCAGGAATTAAGCTTGGGGATGCTTGATACGTCTCCAACGTATCTATAATTTTTGATTGTTCCATGCTATTATATTATCTATCTTGGATGTTTTATATGCACTTATATGCTATTTTATATGATTTTTGGGACTAACCTATTAACCTAGAGCCCAGTGCCAATTTCTGCTTTTTCCTTGTTTGTGAGTTTTACAGAAAAGGAATACCAAACGGAGTCCAATTGACGTGCTAATTTTTGATGATTTTTTATGGACCAAAAGAAGCCCCCAAAGTAAAATAGTTGAGCCAAAAGAGTCCCAAGCCGTCCACGAGGGTGGAGGGCGCGCCCAACCCCCCTAGGCGCGTTCCCCTATCTCGTGGACGATTTAGAGATCCCCCTGACGTGAGACCTACGCCAAAAATTCCTATAAATACAGAAACCTCCAGAAAAAAACCTAGATCGGGAGTTCCGCCGCTGCAAGCCTCCGTAGCCACTGAAAACCAATCTAAACCCATTCCGGCACCCTGCCAGAGGGGGATCCATCACCAGTGTCCATCTTCATCATCCTGGCACTCTCCATGATGAGGAGGGAGTAGTTCACCCTTGGGGCTGAGGGTATGTACCAGTAGCTATGTGTTTGATCTCTCTCTCTCTCTCTCGTGTTCTTGACATGGCACAGTCTTGATGTACCACAAGCTTTGCTATTATAGTTGGATCTTATGATGTTTCTCCCCCTCTATCTCCTTGTGATGAATTGAGTTTTCCATTTGAGAACACTTGATGTATGTCTTGCATGTGCTCATTTGTGGTGACAATGGGATATTCACGTGATCCACTTGATGTATGTTTTGGTGATCAACTTGCGAGTTCCGTGACCTTGTGAACTTATGCATAGGGGTTGGCACACATTTTTGTCTTGACTCTCCGGTAGAAACTTTGGGGCACTCTTTGAAGTCCTTTGTGTTGGTTGAATAGATGAATATGAGATTGTGTGATGCATATCGTATAATCATACCCACAGATACTTGAGGTGACATTAGGGTATATAGGTGACATTAGGGTTTTGGTTGATTTGTGCCTTAAGGTGTTATTCTAGTACGAACTCTAGGATAGATCGAACGGAAAGAATAGCTTCGTGTTATTTTAGTACGGACTCTTGAATAGATCGATCAGAAAGGATAACTTTGAGGTGGTTTCATACCCTACAATAATCTCTTCATTTGTTCTCCGCTATTAGTGACTTTGGAATGACTCTTTGTTGCATGTTGAGGGATAGTTATACGATCCAATTATGTTATTATTGTTGAGAGAACTTGCACTAGTGAAAGTATGAACCCCAGGCCTTGTTTCAATGCATTGCAATACCGTTTGTGCTCACTTTTATCATTAGTTACCTTGCTGTTTTTATATTTTCATATTACGAAAACCTATATCTACCATCCATAATGCACTTGTATCACCATCTCTTCGCTGAACTAGTGCACCTATACAATTTACCATTGTATTGGGTGTGTTGGGGACACAAGAGACTCTTTGCTATTTGGTTGCAGGGTTGTTTGAGAGAGACCATCTTCATCCTACGCCTCCCGCAGATTGATAAACCTTAGGTCATCCACTTGAGGGAAATTTGCTACTGTCCTACAAACCTCTGCACTTGGAGGCCCAACAACATCTACAAGAAGAATGTTGTGTAGTAGACATCACTACCCAATCCTTTCGAGTGAAGCCATTGGAAAGCTCATATAGTTCAGTCAATTTCTTCAATGACAGAGACAAAGATCTTTTGTTCTCTAAAGAATTTGTTCTCACTAAGGAGTTAGGAATTCGTCAGTGCGGATTGCCTACAAGTGAGGAACATGATAGCCCTAAGGATTTTGAGAGCTCAAATTTCTGACCGTTGTTGTGCTACCCGCCAGCTGTCCCAAAGTATCTTATCCACCTAATGGGCATATCATTGAAGGGCATTTATGTCTTATCATGTTGGACTACTCCCCGGCTATAAATATCTGCCCCCTACAACCACTAGCTAGGTGGCTGCTCAGAGAGAAACTAACACTTGTCATCGAGAGCATCCCATCCTCCGAGGACTTTGAGCGAAAATCATCAGTGATGAAAACCCAAACCGAAACACCTACAACCCAAAGTGATTGAGCATCACTGAAGAGATTGTTCCTGTGTGGAACCGATGCTTGTTACCTTTGAAGACTGTGCATCTTCTAGACGGTTAGGCGTCATGGTCTAGAGCGTCCAACAGGAATTATGGATTGCCGAGTGACCAAGTCTGTGAAGGTTTGGAAATCACCTGAAGACTTACCACGAGTGATTGGGCGAGGTCTGTGTGACCTTAGCTCAAGGATAATACAATGAGGAATGTGTGTCTGGGACAATATGTCCTCAGGTTTAAATACCTTGCCGCTCCAACCAGACGTACAACTGGCACAATAGTTCGAACTAGTCTACCAAATCACTATCTTCACCAAGCTACTAGTTCTATTTCCTCAACCCTTTCATTTCCTCATACATGTCTTGACGAACTTGATCGTTACTGTTTGAAGACTTTGACTAAAGACTTTATCAATTTCCTCAATACTATTTCTTCAACCTGCTTATCCTGTTTACATGCTACCTGTACTTTGTGCTTGTTCCATATCATCATGATGACTGTGTTACTTCCCTGTTATGCATGCACCTGAGTACTTATTCCGCTTCTTGTAGTTCGCCGCCTAGCAAATTCCTCAAGTTGAATTTCATTAGTGAAGAATTCATAAAAATCGCCTATTCACCACCCCTCTAGTCGATATAATGCACTTTCAAAATGTACCCACACAGTGCGAGGATATTGATGGGGTTCCCAGTAAGAACCATTTTCATTCAGTTTCCTTTCGAAGCCGATGCCTTCCTTTCTATGATTTTTTGTGAAGAATGGATTTCTTGAGAACATCGCAAAGGGTTATATGTCCTTTGAGAGATTTGAACATTCCTATCTGAAGAAGATCCTTCAACCTAGCATTTTCATCCTAAACAAAACTATTTTACTCGACCGAGGGGTTAGCATTCATACATGATTCAACATTTGATTCTGCATTGGTTCGTTCAAGGCATTTTAAACATGGTGGATCAAACACCTCAGTTTTATCCTTGAGTTTTTGGGTGAGAATAGAATTTTCTCTAATCAAATCTTCATGAGCCTCTCTCAGCGCCTCAAGTTCCTGTTTCCTTTCAAGTAATAATAGGTCAATCTTTTGTGGTCTGCTTAGAGAAAATCACGACGAGTTGAGAGTTCATTGATTCGTAACTTGAGAGTGGAATACTCATCGATCAATGACTGATTTTTCTCCATCTCCTCAACCAACAACCCTTCACATTTCCTGAGGTTTTTCTCAATTTTCTCAAGAGAGTTTTGTTGAATATTTGCAATTTTGATCAACTTAGCATGGTCATCCTCATTAGAAGAATATAGATCACTGGAGTGAACCTTGTGACGTTTGGAGGATACCTTTTCTTTTGAAGCCTTGGCCATGAAGCAGTAGGCAAGAGTTTCATCGTCACTTGACGGGTTCCTAAAGAAATTCATCGCAGGAGAGGAGGCACATGCTATGCCAGCCATGCCTGAGTCGGAATTCTCATCAGACTCATTTTCTTCTTTGGAGGCACGTGATTCCTCTTCTTCATAATCCATCTCGTTGCCGATGTACACCTTGGCCTTGCGGGAAGTATTCCTGCGGTTGGAGGAGGACTTGGACAGGTTCCTTGATGAAGATCTTGACGAAAATTTTGAAGCGGAGTTGTCCTTCTTCTTGAAGAATTTCTTCGCTTTCTTTCTTCATCGGAGTCATAGCTCTTTCTCTTGATTTTGCCTTGATAGTTGCGTGATCATATCTCCCACTAGCACAAATTTTAGCTTCCCGGAGAGGGCAGTCCGAAATGAAGTGTCCAGACTTTTTGCACTTGAAACAGGTGTATTTTTCGACAGGTTTTAATGAAGATTTTGAATCCCAAGAGTTGCTTGAACTTCTATTTTGGAACTGGCTCTTCTTGTGGAAATGTTGGAATCTTTTTGTGACTAGTGCCAGATCTTTGCCGAGCCTTTCTGGATCATCTGAATCTTCTTCAGCATTTCCATTGGAGGAGGAATCAGCCTTAGCCCTGAGAGCTAGATTTCTGTTGAGTTGAGCCATATAGATCTCTTTTCTCTTCTTCTTGTTCCTCGTTTCAATCTCTCCATGACATCAACAGAGTTGAGGGACTTGAAATCAGGACGTTCGCAAATCATTAAGACAAGAGTGTCGAATGAATTGTCAAGCGGTCGGAGCAGTTTCTTCACAACTTCATGGTCGGTGATATTTTGGTGTCGAGACCTTGAATTTCACTTGGTATGTCACTGAGATGATCAAAGGTTTGCTGAAAACTTTCATTTTGAATGCGCTTCAAGTGATTGAATTTCACACGTAGAGTATCAATTCAAGCTTCCTTCTGAGTTGAAGCTCCTTCATTGATCTTTTCGAGGACACCCCACAGCTGCTTTGCAGTTTCACACTAGCGATACCGAAGGAATTGTGCTCAACAGAGACGGCCACCAATCTCATCTTTGGCTTGAGCATCTAGCTAAATGAGCTTCTTTTCTTCATAGGTAGGAGCTTGAGGAATTATGACTGTGAGCCCGAGCTGCACCATGTTCCACATATAATCATCTATTGCTTGGAGACGGATCTTCATCTTCTCCTTCTAGAAGGGATAATCCGTCGCATCGAATATGGGAATCTTGAGATGTGATTTTTAGTTCACTGAGGACATACTTAAACTCCAAAGTCGTTAGACTAAAATGAGCAGAGTCAAGGAGTAGCTTGCTCTGATATCAATTGTAGGAACAAAGTATGTCTACCAGAGGGGGTGGGTTGAATCGGAGTTTTGTATTTTCTTTGGAAAAGTTAAATTTCTCAGAACCCAGCAGCGGAATGAATGAAAAACAAACTACAGTGAACCAAAACGGAGTACCGAAAAGAAAATAATACATGCATCAAGGTTAATTATATGAATGAAAATGCATTGAAGGTAAACATGAGTGATAGAGATAACCGAAAATGCTCGAAGGCGACAAGGTATTTGTTCAACTAGTTCATCCTTCTACGCAAGGACTACGCCTGGTTGGAGGGGCTGTGATTTAACACGAAAGATAAACTCTCTTCACCTTATTCTCCTCGACAATCGATTTGTCAACCGATGCCGATTAACCGTGGTAGATACTTGAAGGCGATATCCGAACCTTTATAGACTATTATTCGAGAACCACAATCACTCTTGGTCTCTGAACAAATTGACACCTAACCGTCTAGAGAGTTTGCAGCTCTCAAGAGTAATAGGCAGAGCGTACTAAACAAGATTTCAGTGATGCTGAACCACTATCTAATTCTTTAGCTCTAGGGTTTTTCCCTCGGTGGATTTTAAACTCAAATCGCTCAGAGAGTGGGTTTCTCAACAACCTTCTCAGAATAAAATGGAGCAGCCACCGGACAAAGCCGATGCGGTGTGGCTATTTATAGCCGCAACCTTCCCAGATGGGAAATGACCATTTTGGACACAAGGTGTTGTGGGAGATCCGCGGCCACCTATGGGACCGGGCGTCCCCTTGCTGGTTCGGTGGGGGACATCGCATTGCACAAAGAGCAGACCAACGCGCGACAACACGATAGAGAGCACACAAGCAATTTAACCAGGCTCGAGCCACCACGAGGCGTAAGACCCTACTCCTGCTTTGGTGGATTGATGGTGGAAACGAACATGGTGGTGTATGGTACACATGCCCGACAAGGCCTGCGTCAGGGCTACCGTCACCACAAGCGTATGGCGGGTTGGGTTTGTCAAGTTTCCAACCCTCCAACCCCCTCCTACAATTGCCATGGGCCTCCTTTTATATATTAAGGGGTCACCACATTGGCAAAACAGTCATTACCCATTGATATGATAGCAAACAGTGCTATCATACCTAACTCCGTGGGCTGGCAAGATGCATTAAATGCACCGCTCAGTGGCACATCACTAGCTCCCCGGCAAGGTCTGCCAGGCTTATCTCGCCAGCTCCGCATCTATTCTCTTGACACATTGCTGGACGAGTGTCACCTGTTGGTTTCTTCTGTAGGAGATGGCTGCCATGTGGCGAATGCTGCCACTTAATCACCTTGCGGCTTGACACCACACTGATTGACGACGTGGGTCCTGCTTGTGTGCTTGGCGGGATGGTTCAGACCCCGCAAGCCCTGGCAGGCGCTGCCGGGGAGTCTTGGTTGCTTGTTTTAGGTGGTGGCCTGGCCCCTTGCCGGGCTCGCCTGCCCGGTGAGGGAGGCCCTTCTCTTGTCGACATCCTGTTCCTTTGGCTCGATCTCGATCTCTCTAAGCTGCATGTTGGTTCTTCAAATCTTTTGGTTCTTCATCCTCTGACTTAAGCTGGTGCTCCAATC
The DNA here is from genome assembly GCF_056163025.1 of Triticum urartu. NCBI lineage: Eukaryota > Viridiplantae > Streptophyta > Magnoliopsida > Poales > Poaceae > Triticum > Triticum urartu. The sequence continues at coordinate 345,326,017 of NC_141876.1, read as the reverse complement.
TTGATCTTGTGCCTATGCATAGTTGGGCAACATACCCGGGGTCTGTTGCACCGACAGAAGCCCCCGGGCCTATCCCAATCCTGCTGCTGAGCATCGTCAGGGTAGGGCCTAATAAGTGCTCAGGCAGGGCTGCTGAAGGGGTTGACCCCTTGAGGTTTTCCGTTTCCGCTTCATTAGTCTTGATCTCGGGGAGGTTTCCGATTTCCATGCGCGTGGTGCGCGGTGCCATGGAAGAACTTGGAACATGGCCCACGGATTCTCCTCGCCCCATGATCACGAGGCAAAAACTGCCATCCCACTAGCCCCCCGTCCCGCATGCACCCGCCACATGCTCCGCATGCATTGGGTGTGGTAGGTGACGGATGCATAGGGCACGGGAAGGAGCATTATAGCTGAAACCCGAGCATCGCTGGTTGGGGCAGAGGGGCGGGCTCGGCCCTCAGAGCCATAATGGGTGTAGAGAGGCCGCATTGGAGGAGAGGGGCGACCGTCTCCCATAGGAGGGGTCAGCCCCTTGTCCCGTTTCCCTATAAAAAGGCCCGAGGCAGTGTTCTTCAGAACACACTAATCGTTATCTTATGTGATCCTTCTTATCTAGCCATGGTGCGAGGACCAGGGTGTGGTGGAGCTCTGGTGGCGGTGACGAGGGATTCTTCTCGACAGCACGCCCCCCTCCCCCTGAGGTAGCGAAGCCGTCCGCAAGGAGGGGAGGAAGGGGGCCTGGCCATGGTCGTCGTGGTGCTCGAGGAGGAGGAGGACGGGGCGGCGCCCCAGTGGTGCCTCCGCTGGCGGCTCCAACGCCGATGGAAGGCCATGTCGGGGACCAACCTCGAGAGTTCATTGTCAGGCTGTATAAGCCCCTGCACAGTCGCCTTCGTCTTCCATCCTTCTTTGTGCGGGAGATGGAGCTCGAGCAGCCGCGCGCCCTGAGGCTGCACATGAGGGGCTGTGGGGATGGGAGCACGAGGGTTGACTTCGACTTCCCTGCCCATCATGTCATGTACCTCCGTCGTGGATGGAAGACCTTTGCCTGTGCCCACAGCTTTTCGGAGGGGCACATTTTCCATTTCAAATTAATGGAGAGCGGCCTGATCTCTGTCAAGATCTTTGGGCGCTCGAGAGGCCGCTTAGGGTGCTGCATGGAGAGCTCGACCGACGACGAAAGCTCCTCCTCGAGCGAAAGCAACAAGGAGGACAGTGACGGCGATTATGACGGCAGCAGGCGGAGGGGCGACGACTCTGACTCCGGTTGATTGTTGCCCGCACCATCTTCATCAGGCGGCAGCACCATCATCTACATCTGCATCTCCACCCGGCAATGTGATTTGCTGGGGAGGTTGCTGCAGAGGTGTGGATGGTGTTGCCAGGCTCCTCCAGCAGTCTTCCAGCTGGACCCCGCCAGGCTTCCTCTCGGGCTGCAGCTTCGCTAGCCCTTCCGAGTCCTGCTGGCCCTAGTGACGGTGGTTGATGTGGTCGCCTTCCGCCGTGTTCTCCATCGAGGCGTTCCCTCGGGCTACCTCTCCTGGAGCCTGATGAGAGCGGGCAGGGCCTTCGCCTTGGCACTCCTTTTGCCCTCCTCGCCTTCGACGGCTACGCCTAGGAGGAGAGGGACAAGAAAGGGCATCACGGAGCACTTATCTTTTTTCAATCTTAAATCCATAGGCAATCACCAAATTTTAATTCAAATAATGTAATCTCTCGAGTCCATCTTTGTATTATGTAATGCTTGTACTTGCAACTGCATATCAATGAAAAAGATGAATCTTGTCGGGAACTCGTGCATGTGTATGTCCATGCAGAGGCAAAGTTCCTCTTTAATAGAATAAACGAGTTTTCCCCGGCAGGATATCCTGCCGGCACCCTCTTTGCCTGCCAGAGAACTTCGTCTGCTAGGGAACAGACAGAGGGTCCAGCCCCCCGCCAACTCCTTTTTCCCAAAGGCCACTGCGACCACCCGGACTGAAGCAGCGTTAGAGTCATGGATGGGACCACCTAAGTTTCGAAGAGGGAGGCGAGGTTTCATTATGCAAAGTTGTAGCTTTATAGAATACTAATGGACAAGAGGTGAACTTATCTGTTTGGCTTGCCGGGGATCGCCGTGCCATGCAATCTTCTCGTCCTTTGTCGAAGCCAGGTTCACGGCAAGAACTTGCAACTCCATGTAGATGAGAATGAATGCAGAATGCAATCCTATCTATATGCATATGCAAATGCTCATGAAGTGCTTATGCAATGATCTGGGTGTGCTTGTGCATGCATGCAATCTTAGTTGGGCCCCCCTACAACGCTTCTTTATTTTCTCTTGCACAGGGTCATCGCCCCGGCTTGTACAAGGGGTTACATGCAACTTTGGCAATGCCATGTACAATGGGTGGCTGCCGGGCCTGGCAGCCTCTGTGCCTTACGGGTAGAACTTACAAAGATGCTCAATGTTCCATGAGTTTTGCAACGGTGTGCCATCTCCAGTCTCCAGACGGACTGCACCGGGTCTGGAGACTCGTACTACCCGATAAGGGCCTTCCCACTTCGGTGATAACTTGTGTGTACCCTTGGCAGACTGAACGTGCCTAAGGACAAGGTCACCTTCCTCAAGACACCGAGCACGAACCCTGCGGCTGTGATAGCGACGCAGGGCTTGCTAATAGCATGCAACACGTGTAGCGGCCCGGAGAAGGTTCTCCTTGAGTAGCATAGCGTCGCTATGCCGGTGCTGATCTTGCGCTACTTCATCATAGGCAAGCACCCGAGGAGACCCATAAATGAGTTCTGTGGGGATAATTGCTTCTACCCCGTAGACCAGGGAGAAGGGAGTCTGCCCGGTAGCTCGATTAGCTGTCGTTCCGAGGGACCAGAGAACTACCGACGGCTCCTCGATCCACCGCCTGTCGTGCTTCTACAGTGTATCAAAAGTCCTTGTCTTGAGTCCACGAAGCACTTCAGCATTCGCCCTCTCAGCTTGTCCATTGCTCCGGGGTGTGCCACAGAGGCAGATGAGATCTTCCATCCGAGGGTTTGAACATATTGCATGAAGGCGTGGCTAGTGAATTGGGTGCCGTTATCAGTGATGATCCTTGCCGGAACTCTGAAATGACACACCAATTCTCTCAAGAACTTGATAGCTGACTGAGCAGTCACCTTCCTCACGACAGTCACTTCTGGCCACTTTGTAAACTTGTCGATGGAAACGAACAAGAATTGAAAGGCCCCGATTGCTCCATGGAAGGGGCCGAGGATATCGAGCCCCCAGACCGAAAATGGGCATGACAAAGGGATTGTGTGAAGAGCTTGGGCAGGCAGGTGTGTTTTCTTAGAATGGAACTGAGATGAACTCAACTGCATCTTAGAGGGCTGTGGGCCAATAGAATCCTTGCCGGAATCTATTCAACCAACGCAAAGAACTTCAAAGAGGCATCTCAAACCGTCGCCGCCCGAACCACAACTTCAACATGGCGTCTCCCACCTCCCCACCGCCTCCCTAACCCTAGCCACCCACCATTGCCGGTGATCTCCACACCACACCGTGGGTTTTGCCATCTGATCCGCTCATTCTCTCCAGCGCGCCTTCCTCTCTCACCAGCTTATTCCCTTCCTCATGGCGGTCCATGCTGCAATCTCCTTGGGCTTGGATTTCTCCCCGGGGATGAAGTTGGCTCACGAGATCCAACACACCTTCAGCAGATCGGTGCACCCCACAGCGGACACGGGCCATTTCACAATGGTCGTCTCATTTGCACGGCATTCTTTCTAGTTAGATGTGGAGAACGTGAGACTTGCTCTTGAAGCGGTGATCAGAGGATATTGTTATCATCTCAAGGTATCTCCTCTCCACCATGGAGTTTTTTCGTTCAACGTGTCATGCAAAGAAGTGGGGTTTTTCATTCAGCATCAGAGGAGTTTTGTTTGTGATCAGTTCAAGTGTTTCTTTCATCTTTGGGGTCATGGGGGCCCAGATTGGATGAAGGAGTTTAAACTTTGGCAATCTGAATGTCACAAGAATGGACTTTGGTTAGTCCCTATAAGAGGAGAGCTCGCCTTGGTTTGGAGGCCATGCAGCATGCCCCGATCAAATCCTCTCTCCGGGCTAGTGCGGCCAAATCTTTGCCTAGGAAACATGCTATGTTCACTACATTCATGCAATACCCAGCCCGTAGAGGTTATAGTTATGGCCCATCCGATGATGAGGTGACCACGGTTAGGGAAGCTGGTTATCACGTCTCTTGTCATGAGGGTTCTGTGGTTTCTTCTCCGGTGATACCCTTGCCGCCGGCAAGGCCAGCTATTCAGTTTGGAACAGTTCCTACTTCTCCATAGGGTTTATCTCCTGCTAGTTTAAACCCCGGATCTTTGGCTGGCCGGTTACTTTTTGCTTTGGAAGGTTTGGATTCATCTCTATCACCTCTGTCCCCCGCACCGGGCCACGTTTCCTCTTTGGGCTCAAGGACCCAGCCCATCTATTTGTCCGACGATGAGAGCTGCAGCCCACCATCTCTGACAATTCAAGTTCCTTCGCCTAAAGATATTATCAGAGATTTGCACAGTTTTGACGATATGATTGAAGATATGGCTGCTAGTTATTGGGACTGCCAAAATTGCTTAGCCATGCGCCACACGTCAGAGACTTGCACCAACCCGGTCCGGTGTAGAAATTGTTTTAGATCAGGGCACATTAGAAAAAACTGCACCGGCCAACCTCCAGACTTGCCCGTCTAGGTGCCTAAAGTCCCATCACCAGGTTTTGGGAAGCAAGACCGAAAGGAGGACTCCCCTCTCTCCCCGTCTCTCCAGTTTCCCGAGGACAAACGCCACCGCAGCCTGAGAAAACCCTAATCCCAGCCTCTCCACCACCTCCATCGCCGCCAATCTGCTCGACCTCAGACACCCAAGCTTCCCCGAGCTCTTGCCCTGCTCCTGCTCCGCAAGCATCAATGGCAGTGTACGCGATTGATCCACATCGCTTCATCCCAGCTGTGTTTGACATTGAAGATGGTGGAGAGGATCGGCTGCCCCGCACCTTCTACACGCCGGCCGTCCCACCACCCCGGGCTCATGAGCAGTACATGGTGGCGATTGTCGAGCCGATCCCACCCCCGGAGCTGGTTGGTATTCGTCGCCAGCAGGTTCTGGATTTTCTAGTACAAACCATGCATGTCTCGGTTATTTCTGCACAAACTTGGTTTCAAGGGGTTGGATTGTTTGAGATGGAGGATCCGGTGGTCCGTGGCTTTTTTACTTTGCATCCACCGTTCCCGTTAGGAGTTGATGAGGAGGGCAATGAGTTTTTTGTCCGTTTCATCCCACACAATTAGGGAGAGGGATTTCGGGCTATTCATGGCCACATGACATGATGGTTGATGTTCATTGGCATCCCGTTGGATTACCGGAACACCCAATGCATTGCGGATGTAGTTAGCACTTTTGGTCAGTTTCATTATTGGAATACCAATGATAGGAGCAAGGTCAGATCTTTGGTCCGCGCCTCCTTCCTAGATAATGCTCTCGCCCCTCGTTCTGTCACATTCAGGGAGTTTGCGAATTGGGGAGATACAGTGGTTTCATGGTCGACTGGCTGTTACATTTTGTCAGGAGAATTTTCTGGAGCCATGATCCCTGCTAATGAGGATCCAATGCCTCTTGATGGTAATCCTCATCCGATGCCTGGTGTCAACCCACCTCAGCCATTTTGGGCCATGCCCCCTGCCCTAGGCTGGAATGGTGTGCCACCAGGAAACAATTAAGGCCACAATGCAGCAAATGGATGGGCTAACAATGCTGCAGATGGATGGGCTAACAATGTGAATCAAGATGTTGAATGGGGCCCCTGGGAGGAACAAGCCCATCCACCCCAGCAACCAAATGAGGATGTTCAGCCAGCCCAGGATCAAAACTCTATGATCTTGAACCCATCCTTGGATTCTGCAGTTGATATTGATATGGATGAGGTACAACAGCCTCTGCATGTTCCAATCGTTCAGATGAATCTAGTTCATTTGGGAATTGTCAGGGTTGTTTATGGACCAGTACTGCCTCCTTCTATGATTTGGGAGAGATCTTTCAAATATTTGTTGCCTGAATTTGCCATTAAGAACATACCTGCTTGTCTTCCTGGGTTCTCTCTGCCGCTACTGAAAGTTAAGTTTGGGTCTATTGATCTGCATAAGAGGTTCTCGCTCATGGCCAATCACACTGCTAGTTTGGGCTCTGATTCTACTTCTTCGGTGGTAATCGAGGAATAGCCAGCAGAGGATACATCACCACCCAGCTTTGCATTGCCACAGTCTCCTTTGCCGCTGGTTTCTCAGGAGGATTTCCAGTTTACTTCAGTCACTCCCACACCGTTGGGCAAGAGGCCATGACAGACTCGACGTCCCAAGCACTCTGCCATGCTCGTTGAACCAGACCTGGATTTCTTGACTCGAAGGTTGACTCGCAGTTGTGCTAAAAGGACATGCATGAAGCCAGTTTCTGCTATCCCTTTGAAATCTGCCCCTCTGCGTCGCCCCAAGGCCAAGAAGCTCAAGATCCATGAAGATTCTAGCCAGCAGCTCCCTCTTCCGGCTCCCACGCCCATCCCAAAAATGCAGGTCATCAGAGAGGCACTGGGCATTGACCCATCAGAGTTATCGGTGGAGAAGCTTATGGCTCCTCCACGCTCTTTTGAAGATGATGATGTTGCACATGATGATTGAACACCGAAGAAGCTTGGTGGAGAGTTGGGCACTTTTGTTCTCGTGTCCTTTTATTTTTAGTTTCTTCAGTTTGTGTGATTGTCTGAACTGCTATGGCTCCGGTACTTTTGTAACTGTCCTTGCTACGCTTATGTCCATGCTGTTATGTAGTTGGACTCGCTTTTATTCCCCCGCACTAGTTTTCTATGGATAGTTCCTTGTTTCGTAACTGGCATGTGCTATGTTCGAATGTGCGTGGGTCGAATTCTGAGGCTAGGCAACGTGACCTAAGGGCAAAGATTGAGGAGAGTCGTTGTTCTATAATTTTCTTGCAAGAAACTAGATGTGAGCACTTTGACATTCGAATGATTAGATCCTTTTTGCCTAGGAGGTTTGATCAATTCACGTTCTCACCATCCATTGGAGCCTCTGGTGGGATCCTTGTCATTTGGAATTCGTCGGTCTTTGATGGTCAGCTCGTTGATGTTCAACACTTCGGGGTTGTGGTCTCCTTTAAATCTTTGCATAACTCTGAATGATGGACCCTAGTCTCTGTGTACGGTCCATGTGAGGGCCAGCCTAGGGATGATTTTATTAGTTGGTTATACCACCTAAACATCCCTCCTGATGAAAATTGGCTATTGCCGGGGGACTTTCATTTCATCAGATCCTTGGATAACAGACATCTACCAGGTGGTGATGTTAATGATATTTTTTCTATTTAATGAAATTATTGGCCACCTTGGTCTTTTGGAGCTTCCATTGAAAGGTCGAAGTTTCACCTAGTCTAATATGCAACAAAACCCTCTGTTAGAGCAGCTTGATTGGTTTTTTACCACAACAGATTGGATTTCTCATTACCCAAACACTATGGTTCATCCCCTTGCTAAAACTGCCTCCGACCATGTACCTTGCGTGGTGTCCATTGACACGACCATTCCTGCAGACACGGTTTTTAGGTTTGAGAATTTTTGGGTTGATATGCCAGGATTTATGGAATGTGTAATGAAGCCTTGGAACTCTCCGGTTTTTTCTGATCTTTTTGCTTCTGGTGTCCTCACTAGAATGTTCAAGAGACTGAGATCTGATTTGAAAATATGGAGCAAGAAATTATCATACATCAAGAAGCTCACAGTGGATTGCTCCAAGGTGATCCTCCATTTTGATCAGCTGGAAGAAGTCAGGCCTTTGACAAGGCAAGAGTTCAATTTTTGGAAAATTGTTAAGCTTCACTATGAGCATTTGCTAAAGAATCATTATATTTATTGGAAGCAGAGATGCACTATCTGGTACATTAAGGTTGGTGAGGAAAACTCCAAATTCTTCCATGCAATTGCTTCTGAGTGTATGAGGAAGAACTCAATCTCCAGTTTGAAAACACATGAATCCTGCCTATTCCATCTCATGATGCAAATTTTCCCATCATCCAATATGCAGATGATACTATTATCTTTCTTGCAGCTAAGGATGAGGAGCTTGTTGCACTTAAAAACATGCTGCATACCTTCCAACAATTCACTGGTTTAAAGGTGAACTTTTCAAAATCATCAATGATTCCATTGAACATAGAGGAAAGTGAAGCTGTCAGGCTGGCTGCTATTCTTGGTTGTACAATTGGACAGCTACCATTCACCTACCTTGGTCTGCCCTTGGGAACTACTAGGCCCAAGATCATTGATCTCATGCATCTGGTTGATAGTCTTGAGAGGAGATTGACGGCTAGCTCTTCAATGCTGAATCAAGGCTCTCATTTACAATTGCTTACATCTGTCTTGACCTCTATGCCTATATACTTTTTGTGTAGCCTGAACATTCCACCTGGGATCATTAAGCAGTTGGATCGAATCTTCAGACAGTGTCTCTGGAGGGGTAACATTGATGCTCCAAAGCAATCCCTGGATGCATGGGACCTGGTCTGCAGGCCAAAATACAACGGTGGTTTAGGGGTCATTAATCGCAACATCCAGAACAAAGGCCTCCTCATCAAGCATCTCCACAAATTTTATAACAAGGTTGACATTCCATGGGTGGCCTTGATTTGGAACAGCTACTATGATCATGGTGTCCCCCATGCCACAGCACAAGCTGGATCATTCTGGTGGAGAGATGTGCTAAAACTTCATGAGACTTATACTGCCATTGCCTTAGTTCATGTCAACATGGGTGACACAGCATTATTTTGGACTGATTCTTGGCATATTGGGGGCTCTGCTAGACCTCTGTGTTGGAGACTGCCTTGGTTATTCTCCTTTGTCAACAATGATAAGATATCAGTTCAGGAATTCCTTCAGTCACATGACCTATTCTCCATGTTTTATCTGCCCCTTTCCCATGAGGCTGCCTCTGAGCTACATGTGCTGGAAGGATGGATCATGCAGTTAAACATGGACCCCACCATCCCTGATGTCTGGATATGGCCTGGTAAATCTGGGGGTTATTCTGCCAAAAGTTTTTATATCATAATGCACTCCCATTTGCCCACAATACAACCTTGCAAATGGTTGTGGCAGAGTAGGTGCACTATGATGATCAATGTTTTTAGATGGTTGCTATTTTTTGACAGACTCAACACAAAGGATATGTTGGTTAGAAGACATTGGAGGTCAAGTCAGGATGATAATTTTTGCCTCATCTGTAATGAATATGTGTATGAAGACAGAATTCATCTGTTCTTCAATTGCAAGTTCAGCACCAGAGTATGGAATTACTTGGGCATTGATTGGACTGGTGGCTCTGATATCCAACGGTGTATCATCCATGCTCGGGCCAGCTTCAGACTTCCCTTCTTCTTTGAAGTTATGCTAACAGCTGCATGGAATATATGGATTCTCAGAAATGGCAGAACCTTCAGAGCTGAGAGAGCCACCTTTAGTGCATGGAAATGTAAATTCATCCATGATATCTCACTCCTAGCTTATAGGGTGAAAGACAAAATCAAACCTCAATTGTTGGCTTGGATTGATTCTCTGTTGTAAAGCAGGTAGGCATAGTTAGACATAGACAGATTTTTCTTACTTGCTTTTGTATATAGTTTCTTGTTTTGTACAATGCTCTTTTATTCAATAAAGGGCTGTGGGGCTTTTGCCTCACAGTAAATATTCAAAAAATGCCCTTGATCCAATGTGTGAGCCACACATTCCTCTGTGATTCTCAGATAGCAGTTCCTTTTCATCCTCTCGGCAGACACACTTCAATCTCACATAGTTGGGCCTTCATCTGTACAAAGTGTCATTGACAAACTAATAAATACTGGCCCTCCGGGCTACTTTCTCAGCTTCATCTGGGTCACTGGGGAGTTCTCCGGTTTGGAGGAAGCGGACGATCTGCCTTGCCCAAGTTGGAGCCCGAGGCTCGGCAACGAGGACTAGCGGCACCTCCTCGGCTACGGGAGCACCAGCCTCGTTCGTGGGGTCCATAGGCCCGGCTGGAGGGGGTGTTCTGGTAGGCTGTGAGGACTTGTTTCTGACAGGGTCTCTGCCGGGAACAGATGGCTCGATCGGGAGAGGCTTACCGTAGTCCAACTTTCTATTTTTCTGGGCCATTGTGGTTGGTGATACGGAGGGTTGAGAGAGGTGGAGAACAAAATTTCCTGGTTCCATAGGAAGCTTCTGCGCAACACACTTTCACAGGTGATCAACTATGTTGTTTTCCACATGGGGTACGTGCTTTGTTTGCAACCCGTCAAAGTGCTCCTCTAACCTCCTTACTTCCTCAACGTATGCTTCCATCAATGGGCTTTGGTATTCCTTGTTGACTTGTCTCACCACCAACTGTGAATCTCCTCGAATGATTAGCTTCTTGATTCCCAATTCTGCTGCAATCCTGAGCCCGGCAAGGAGCCCTTCATAGTCAGCTGTATTGTTGGTGGCTTCTTCCTGGAGAAAGTGCAGTTGGATGACATACTTCAGGTGCTCCCCAGAGGGGGCAACAAGAAGCACGCCAGCTCCTGCACCTTGTAGGGAAAAAGCACTATCAAAATACATAATCCATTCTTGGGGTGAGTCCTTGCCGGGGAGAGCTATTTCTATTGCTTCCTCATCAGGGGTTGGCGTCAATTCTACAATAAACTCTGCGAGCGCCCTGCTTTGAATGGTTGAAGTGCTCTCAAACTTCAAACCAAATCTAGATAACTCCAAAGCCCACTCCACTATTCTACCAGTAGCCTCAGGGTTTCGGAGTATCCTCTACAACAGAAAACGAGTAGCAACCGTGATCTCATGGGCTTAGAAGTAGTGGCGCAGTTTCCTTGAGGCCATGAAGATGCCAAAGATCAACTTTTGCACACCAGAGTACCTCGATCTAGCCCCTTGTAGCAACGAGATGACGAAGTACACTGGGTGCTGCACCACTTTCTTCCTTGCTACGTCCTTGGGGTTGCACTTATTGCCGTGCTTACGGCTGTTCTGATCCTCTTCTTACTCTGCCACGGTGTCAGGACCCCGATCCTAAGTCACACCGATCTAGCATGTAACACATCATATCACTTTGTGGCATCACGCATGGTATTCCCACGGGTGCCACCTTACCTGGCCCGGGACTATTTGCACCTTTTGGCTCACGTATATGATAGTGTCGCTAGCATCCATATGACAAAGAACCCGGGCAGACATGACTAGTCGTAAACCCAAAGTGGCACTAACTTACAGGCACATGCATACATGACCCAGCAATGAACGTGCCGGTCATCAGCGAGTGAATCCGGGCTGTAGCAGCTAGGCTAATAGGACTCCGGAGACACCGCGTGACATTTCCCCAAAGGGACAGACACAGGAACGAAGAAGGACACATGCCGGCCAGCCTAAGTGTTCCGGAGCAGTAGCAAGCTACCATGGCTCACTTGAAGCACTAGGAGACATTTCCCAGTAAGAGAGGCTACCGAGGATAAACAACTAGGTTGTCGGATCCCACACATACCAAGCATTTCAAATCATACACACAATATGCTTGATATGTGCAAATACAACATGGCATCACAACATAACTCTATGACTCAAAGTATTTATTCAATAGACTCCGAGGAGCGAGATATTACAAACATGGGTCTCATGACCCAACATTCAGAGCATACGAGTCAAAGCACATGCAGAAGCTTAACATGTCTGAGTACAGACATCTACAAATGAAAAAAGGCTGAGAAGCCTGACTATCTACCAGACCCTGCCGAGGGCACAATATCGTAGCTGAGGTATTTAGCTAAACGTCGTAGTCCACATGGAACTACTAGCGAGACTGAAGTCTCTCTGCAAAAACATAAATTAAGCAAACGTGAGTACAAATGTACCCAGCAAGACTTACATCGGAACTAACTACATATGCATCATTATCAACAAAGGGATGGTGGGGTTTAACTGCAGCAAGCCAGCTTGGACTCAGTGGCTAACCTGAACTACAACTGCAAGTAACTCTTTTGAGGTGGCGCACACGAGTCCACATATTCACCATTTCAATACACCACTATGGATCCGCTCCCATCTCCCTACGAGAATGCCATCCATAGCACTCACGCTTATCTTGCGCATTTTAGAGTATCCACTTTCACTTGTCTATGAACTGTATAGGCAACCCAGAGGTCCTTTACCAAGGACACGGCTATTCGAATAGATCATTAATAACCCTACAGGGGTGTACTTCTTCACACACGCTCTCGCCACTTACCACCATGTACACATCGTGTATCTCGGCAACCTTCAAGCGGAAGCCTGGCGAGGGAGTCTGTAACACCCTCAATGCGGCTATAGCTCCCACGTGTCGAGGCACGACTTAGAGACATAACCGCATTGAAAGCAATGTCGCAAGTTAGGCAATCATCACAACATCCCATGTAATATAAATAATAAAGGGGAGGTACATAGTTGGCTTACACTCACCACGTCAATCAAGTACATAAATAGCATTACAACATCCAAACACTCATGGCCCGACTACGGCGCCAAAATAAAAGATAACCCAACATGCGACACGGTCCCGATCACCCCCAACTGGGCACCACTACTGATCATGAGGGAAAGACACGTAGTATCGTTGAGAGTCCTCGTCGAACTCCCACTTGAGCTCAAGCGCGTCATCTGGAGCGGAAACATCAGGCCCTGCATCTGGTTTGGAAGTAATCTGTGAGCCACAGGGACTCAGCAATCTCGCACCCTCGCGATCAAGACTATTTAAGTTTATAGGTAAGGTAAGGAAAAAATATGTGGAGCTGCAGCAAGCGACTAGCATATATGGTGGCTATCCTGTTTGCAAAAGAGAGTGAGAAGAGGAGGCAAAGCGCGAACGAGTAACTAGAGGGCATCCTGCGGCAAGCATTACTCCAACATCGTGTTCACTTCCTGTACTCCGCCGAGAAGAGACCATCACGGTAACTCACACTGTTGATTCATTTTATTTAAGTTAAGGTTCAAGTTATCTACAACCAGACATTAACAAATTCCCATCTGCCCATAACCGCGGGCACGGCTTTCGAAAGTTCAAATCCCTGCAGGGGAGTCCCAACTTAGCCCATGACAAGCTCTCATGGTCAACGAAGGAATAGACCTCCTCCCGAGACGTTCCGATCAGACTCGGTATCTCGGTTCTTCAAGACACTTCGACAGGTTAAAACAAATCCAGCAACACTGCCCGAATGTGCCGACAAATCCCGATAGGAGCTGCACATATCTCGTCCTCAGGGCACACTCAGATAGGTCAAGCTACGAGTAAAACCAACCCTCAAGTTTCCCCGAGGTGGCCCCGCAGGCTGCCTGGTTCGGACCAACACTCAGAGGAGCACTGGCCCGGGGGGGTTTAGATAAGATGACCCTCGGGCTCCGGAAACCCAAGGGAAAAAGGGGCTAGGTGGAAAATGGTAAAACCAAGGTTGGGTATTGCTGGAAAAGCTTTAATCAAGGCGAACTATCAAGGGGTTCCCATTATAACCCAACCGCGTAAGGAACACAAAATCCGGGAACATAACACCGATATGACGGAAACTAGGGCGGCAAGAGTGGAACAAAACACTAGGCGAGAGGACGAGCCTTCCACCCTTTACCAAGTATATAGATGCATTAAGATAACAAGGCAATATAATGATATCCCAACAAGTAAATAATGTTCCAACAAGGAACGGTCTCCAAACTTCACCTGCAACTAGCAACGCTATAAGATGGGCTGAGCAAAGTGGTAACATAGCCAATCAACGGTTTGCTAGGACATGGTGGGTTAGAGGTTTGACATGGCAATTTGGGAGGCATGATAAGCAAGTGGTAGGCATCGTAGCATAGGCATAGCAAAAGAGCGAGCATCTAGCAAAGCAAAGATAGTAGTGATTTCGAGGGTATGATCATCTTGCCTGCAAAGTTGTCAGAGTTGACTGGATCCTCGAAAGCAAACTCAACGGGCTCCTCGTTAGCGAACTCGTCTCCCGGCTCTACCCAAACAATACAAACAAGCAAACGGAACACATTCAACCACGCGTAAAGCTCAAACAATATGATGCAAGGATGGTATGCTATGCGGGATGCGATGCGGGATGCATATGCAAGATATGACAAGGAATGCATGAACCTGGCCTCAACATGGAAATCCAAGTGTGCCACTGGAAATATGAGATGAAATAGCTTGAAAACGATATAAAGAACGCCAGAATCGGAGTTACGGTTTGGAAATGGCAAGCAATTCAAATATGACCACGTTCTGCGATTTACAGCAAGTAGCCATCTAAAAGCAACAAGATGAACATGCTACATCACCCAAACATGGCATCAAAATAGATGGCAGGGATCCATTCATGAAGCTTAACAAAAGTCTAGCACTGAGCTACGGCCAAATCATCCATTAACAGGTTCAAACAAGCATGGAAAAAATGCATTTGACAAACAGATTTCAGACTTAGTGAAATTAACACTTGTCTGGAATTTCAGATCAGATAACACTCTTTGGAGCATGAAAACTATATGCTACAGGACCTGAACATGGCAAAGTAAAGCATGGCATGGAGCAACTCAAAGAGCTTAACAAAAGTCCCTTAGTGACCTTGAGCCAAAAGGGATCAGAAAATACATTTGCAAGCATGTGAACATGGCAAAAACATAATCAGTTCTCGGACTTAGTGAAAACTGGAACATGCTGAAACAGATAGCAAGTAGGCATGTTTACGAGCTCGATGCACTCACTACAGAGCAAGTCATGACGAGCTAAGCATACACCCATCAAGAATACACAAAATACAAGCTAGACATGGCAAGAACTATAACATAGCATGCACGGATCAACTACAACATCCTTGGCAAAATCGCTAACAAGTAGACAATCTGCCCAGATTCACGAAATGACAAAAGTAGAGCTCGATTGACTCAAGCTAGGGTGCTCCATAATTGCAAACAAAGACATGGATGGATAGAGCACTACAATATTAATAAAACATCCTTACTGATCATCCTCAAAAGAGGCACGGATCACTAGGAAACAACATGAACATATGGCCATATGAGATAAACAGGTCAAGGACTTAGTGGAAATGCTAAGTCCCTGAAATGAGCATTAACAAGTGCCTCACTTTGCAAGCTTGTGCTAGTCACCACACACATCACAAAAATACATGGGTTGCACCTCTGGAAAGATGGCAAAACCCTTAACAAAACATATGTAGAGCTCAGGGGCATATCATGCACACAATAATCATGGCAAAAATGACAAATATCTAAATGGAGCAGCAGATCTGACAATTATCTCAAGTAGCCCTCTTCTAACAGCATTTCGGGCATCAAGATGAACTCAAATGAAAATGATGCAATGAGATGAAATGATTTACTCTCTGAGATGAACATTTTGATATGCTATATGCCCAAAACGGAGTTACAGATGCAAAGTTACAATGCGATGAACAAGGGCATATGAACTAGGGTTTCGGGAGAAAGTCAACCCGAGATATTTCTCAGATCCAGATCCACATGCTTTACGAGGTTCGTCGGAGGATCACTGTTTGCCAGACGGCTCGGGTCGGCGCCGGACTTGCCGGGCGGCGCGGACGCCGAGGAGGGAGGAGGAGGCCGGGGCGGAGACGGCGGCGGTCGGGTGCGGCGAGGGGCGGCCCGGTGGCGGCGCGGCGACGGCGACCGAATGCGGCGGCTCGCCAGCGTCGAGGCGGAGGAAGGCGGCGGCTCGGGCACCGCGGAGGAGGAGGACGAAGGCGCGCGGGCAGGGCGCCTCTGGCCCGGGCGGCTCGAGTTTGGAGACCGTTCCTTGTTGGAACATTATTTACTTGTTGGGATATCATTATATTGCCTTGTTATCTTAATGCATCTATATACTTTGTAAAGGGTGGAAGGCTCGGCCTCTCGCCTAGTGTTTTGTTCCACTCTTGCCGCCCTAGTTTCCGTCATATCGGTGTTATGTTCCCGGATATTGCATTCCTTACGCGGTTGGGTTATAATGGGAACCCCTTGATAGTTCGCCTTGATTAAAGCTTTTCCAGCAATGCCCAACCTTGGTTTTACCATTTGCCACCTAGCCCCTTTTTCCCTTGGGTTTCCGGAGCCCGAGGGTCATCTTATCTAAACCCCCCCGGGCCAGTGCTCCTCTGAGTGTTGGTCCGAACCAGGCAGCCTGCGGGGCCACCTCGGGGAAACTTGAGGGTTGGTTTTACTCGTAGCTTGACCTATCTGAGTGTGCCCTGAGAATGAGATATGTGCAGCTCCTATCGGGATTTGTGGGCACATTCGGGCGGTGTTGCTGGATTTGTTTTAACCTGTCGAAATGTCTTGAAGAACCGAGATACCGAGTCTGATCGGAACGTCTCGGGAGGAGGTCTATTCCTTCGTTGACCGTGAGAGCTTGTCATGGGCTAAGTTGGGACTCCCCTGCAGGGATTTGAACTTTCGAAAGCCGTGCCCGCGGTTATGGGCAGATGGGAATTTGTTAATGTCCGGTTGTAGATAACTTGAACCTTAACTTAAATAAAATGAATCAACAGTGTGAGTTACCGTGATGGTCTCTTCTCGGCGGAGTCCGGGAAGTGAACACGGTGTTGGAGTAATGCTTGCCACAGGATGCCCTCTAGTTACTCTTTCGCGCTTTGCCTCCTCTTCTCGCTCTCTTTTGCGAACAGGATAGCCACCATATATGCTAGTCGCTTGCTGCAGCTCCACATATTTTTTCCTTGCCTTACCTATAAGCTTAAATAGTCTTGATCGCGAGGGTGCGAGATTGCTGAGTCCCCGTGGCTCACAGATTACTTCCAAACCAGATGCAGGGCCTGATGTTTCCGCTCCAGGTGACGCGCTTGAGCTCAAGTGGGAGTTCGATGAGGACTCTCAACGATACTACGTGTCTTTCCCTCATGATCAGTAGTGGTGCCCAGTTGGGGGTGATCGGGACCGTGTCGCATGTTGGGTTATCTTTTATTTTGGCGCCGTAGTCGGGCCATGAGTGTTTGGATGTTGTAATGCTATTTATGTACTTGATTGACGTGGCGAGTGTAAGCCAACTATGTACCTCCCCTTTATTATTTATATTACATGGGATGTTGTGATGATTGCCTAACTTGCGACATTGCTTTCAATGCGGTTATGTCTCTAAGTCATGCCTCGACATGTGGGAGCTATAGTCGCATCGAGGGCATTACAGAGTCGGCCACGACCTGACTAACAACACAAGTCTCTAGTCCAGGTTTATCGCCTATTCGGGTTCCATCCGCTAGCAGATCCGGCTGGGGTTTCACTCACAGCCCCAAACAATGTGTACAGGGTTCCCCGACACCAAACGGGCATCCGGCATACCCGGCCATGGTGTATCTACCGCATATAGCCCACCCCTAGGGTCAGCGCTACGCACGGACTCCAACACATAGCCTACAAACACCAGAAACTAGTTACAACTCCTGGACAGAGGGCAAGGGCAGTTAATAAGTCGACAGGGTCCATTGGTTTCCGGCCCAATTCGTGGTAGTAGCTTTTCATGGATCACAAACATAGAACTCAGTTCCTAAGGATGGCTTCAATGAAACAACCCACCATGTACTCCTACATGGCATCTCATAGATACCTTTACCAAATCGTGTTCACACACTTAGCTCTCAACAGTAGGACATGTTCACAGACCTCCAATTCATCCTTGATGAATCAGACCTGACTCAACTCTAAGCAGTAGCAGGCATGAAAAACAAGCATGAATGAGTAGGCACATTAGGGCTCAAACAACTCCTACTCATGCTAGTGGGTTTTATCTATTTATTGTGGTAATGACAGGTCATGCAGAGGAAAAGGGGTTCAACTACCGCAGCATGTAACAGTTGAATCGTTGTTGTCCTAATGCAGTAAAAGAGAGCAGGAGCGAGAGAGTGGAATTGTATCAGAATGAACAAGGGGGTTTTGCTTGCCTGGCACTTCTAAAGATAGTATATCTCTTCATCGGTGTCATCGAACTCATCGTCGGAACCACGTCTACTGAGAGGGGACAAATAATGGCAACATAGAAGGAAAACATAATCAATGCAATGCACAATATGATGTATGATCATGACATGGAAAAATGAGTGTGTTGGGCTAATGCAACTACAACCAGCTGGGTTTGAGTCATTTTGAACCAAAGGTTCAATCCCAAACTCAATAATTTAAATAGTGCATTATCATGTTTGATATAAACAGCAGGGTTAAGTTGCTTTAACATGCTTGAAACTAGTACATATGGATAGA
Organism: Triticum urartu; assembly: GCF_056163025.1. Lineage (NCBI taxonomy): Eukaryota > Viridiplantae > Streptophyta > Magnoliopsida > Poales > Poaceae > Triticum > Triticum urartu. The sequence goes on along the minus strand of NC_141876.1, from coordinate 345,307,686 downwards.
TTGGATTTTTTTAATCTTTTTTCATATATAACTTATTTCATTCTGAGTTATGGTTGAATTTCTATGAATTTTAGAAGTTTTGGAAATTTTCTGGAATTTCCTGAAACAGAATAAATCCAGAAAAGCCTATTACTGTGTCAGCATTGCGTCATGCTGACCTCAGCAGGTCAACTGACCCAGTCCAGGTCAAACCTGACCAGCGGGACCCATTGGTCAGTGACCTAGTGTCAGTTAGTGACACAGACATGTGGGTCCGGTCAACGGCCACATCAGTGAGGTCAACGCCGACGAGCGGGGCCACTGTGATTAACTTAAACTAAACATGGGTTAAATCATGGTTAGTTAAGGGCGTGGGGCCCATATGTCATTGACACGGGACACTAACTAAACACGATTAGCACCTAAACTAATGGTGCCACGTCAGCCACCGAAGTTTCGCCGGCGACGACCACGGCCGATGGCACAGGTGCACCATGTGCTCGCTACAGAGCACCATTCGATGCGCGGTTTGCTCCTATGGGTTCTTGGGAGTGAGGCGCATCCAAAGCAACAAGCGGCAACAACTGGGGTGGCCGGCGCTAACGGCGGCGAGCTCTTTTGCGGCCGCCGGAGTTCGGGCATCGACGAAACCGATGATGCAGCGCGCAGGGAAATCAGTAGTTAGTACCTACGGGTTCTACGCGTGCTCACGAGGCCAACGGGCACATGCATGGGACCAAAAGATCACTGGAGCCTCGTCGGCGACGAGCTTGTGCGGCAGCATGCTACGGTCAGCAAGGGGGCAACGTCTATGGCGAGCAAACGAAGCAGAGGAGAGGGGGGTTGGACGCAGGGGCTCATAGGGAGGCGGCACAGTAAGTCAGTGGGCTTGGGGGCGTCCTTGATGGCGCGAATCGACGACGAAGAGCTCGAGTGCCCGAGGTTGAAGGCGACCGCGGTGATGATGAATCAGGGCCTTCCGGCATCTTGTAGCTCAATGGGAATGACGAGGAAGTTGCGGCAGTGCTTCTGGACTCGGTGTTAGGGAGAGGGGTGGCCGATGGCCACGGGAACGACAATCGGCATCGACGAGCTCAGTTTGGAACAAGAGTAGAGGAGGGTGGGGGAAGAGAGAGCCACGTGGAAGGGATAGGTCGAGGGAAACCAGGGGACTGCGTGGCGTCCAAAACGATGTCGGGGAGGCGGCGGGAAGCAGGAGGTGGCCCGGCGCGTGGTCACGCGCGTCGAGCACGCGCCTCTTGTCCTCCTGGCGAGAGGAGGGTGATGACTGGCAGTTGGGCTCGGGTGGGCTGCACAAGAGCTGGGCCAACTACAGTAGCAGGCCGCCAGGTAAGTAGGTGAGTTCTTCTGCCCTGTTTTAATTATGTTATGTTATGTTTTCTTTTTATTTATTTATTGGCCACTATTTGAAAATCATAATGACTTCAACTAGTGCCAAAGATTCCTCTAAATATTTTTATGTTGCACATTGGTCATTTCCAGGTGCACATAAAATACTCCAGGGCTTTTGAAAATATATTCTTATATATTATGAATATAATTCCAAGTGCAAATACAGTAATGATTTAAATTTAGTGCCCAAAATATTCCTTATAAATGTTCCATATTTTTGGTTTGGATCAAAACCATTGGCAAAAATATCAAACATCAAGGCAGAGCATTTTGGGTTCATTGAATGCAATTTTTTTAGCTAGACCTAATTGAATTTCAAAGTGCTAGGGTTTGAACACCCCCCATTTCAAGTTTCTTTGGAATTTAAACATGATGCATCAATCTAATGCAAGCACTGACTAGGGTTGTGGCAACTCACCCCCACTAAACAAGAATCTCGTCCCGAGATTCAAGATGTGAGGTAAGAAGACAGAGGGGACACAAAGTCAACACAATCTTCATGATCCAAGTTGCACTTCTTGAGGATGCTGATTCATTCCGCCATCTTTGTCTCGACGTCTTGCTCTGAGAACTCCATCCAACATGACAATGACAGAAAGAAACTCTACTGGAGTCGATCTTCTCAAAGATCGAGCAATTCAAGATCGACTCATGGAGTGAGACATTGTGACATCTCTTGAGCTGAGACACAAAAGACACATCGAGAGCAATGGCAAGAGGTATATGACAATGGTTCGATTGGGTAGGCAAAAATTCCATGCTTAAGATGATGGTGCATGGTTTCAAGATAGCGAGAAATAACTGCCATGATTCCATAACGGGGCACCTTAGGGAAGGTGACTCGTAGAATTATTCCATTAAGTGGCAAAAAGATTTACTTTTAATATAGAGATCATTGAGACTCTTTATACCAGCCTAAGGCAATCACAATCGATCATTTGAAGGAGTTCGAAAGAATGACATACTCGGACTAGAATGGATGATGTGGACTACCTTGTTGAAGACAACGCCATGGATGATTTTTGCTGATCATCAGAAATGGATGGGACCCATGGTAGGACCACTTTTGAAGATGATCCTGAATAGCAATTACTGAGAAGGGTGGCCCATGGAATTTGGTACAATGGCGGTGCAAGCTGGGAATAAAATGCAAATGTTGGGAATGTTCCAACCATCATATCTGCCTGAGATTCAGATCCGATTGGTGATAGGATACTTCAGACTCAGCATGTCTAAAAAAGAAAGTTTGCAACGCAAATCGACAAGACGATGTTGCGAGATTCTCAGGAAATGAACTACAATAGAAAGCTCCAAAACATGAGTTGGTTCTGCTACACATATGTGAACATGCTGTCCAAGACAAGCATGACCACATAGTAGTCTTATAATAAAACACTACTGAGTTTTGGTAGGGAACCATCATTAATGATATCAAAGTCTCCGAGCGGAAGTCTAAAGTAATAACCTTAGAACAGACTCATTTATCTTGAACAAATCAATCAGTGGCTTGGTGTGCTAGGGAATACGTACGGAGTGGAGGTAATTAATCTACCAAACCATAGAATACTTCGCATGTATGCATGACTGATTTGGGATGATTCCAGGGGAAACAAAACAAACCTTTCTCAAATTCATGGCGGCAACTTACACCTAATGCAAGTGAACTTGGAGAAAGTCACTTCTTTCACCAAAACATATACCTCATGAGCGGAACACGAAGGCAATGCTTACAAAGTTTCCAACACTAGCTCAATGTTCAACATGAATCATGGAGGAGACAAGATGCTGCTGATGGGCTCAACAACAACTCATTGGAATTTACATATCACTGGAATTCCACCATTATGTGGACAATGTGATAGTATTGGTCAGACCAAAAGATGTAATGGTATATGCTCGAGGGATCAAGCACGAGTAAGACAACATTAGATTATCGTTTGTTCTGATTTGATTTGACGATAGCCCACACTCAAATGAAAATTTTAACAAGACAATAGATCCAACAACTGATCACGAGGACCAATTGGTGACGATATCATCTTTCTTCAACACGCATACAAGATATCCCTTAAGATGAACTAAGTCGGACAAGCTTTTATCTTCCATCTCTCCAAGTTGTTGTTTGGCTTAACCAACTAGCTCAGGGGTATCCAACACAGATTCTTGGAGAAGGGGTAGTTTACAAGAAACCAACTTAATCACGAGCTCAACATAACAGTCAGGGGGCAACCTAGTGATACTTCCGAGAAGATATTCGAAAAATCACGAACCACCAATATGTTATTAAGCTCGAGAACAATCTTGCTTTTCAGGGTAAAACAATGTGATCAAATAAGCAAGGGGTTGACACAATCCTAACTCATTGATCAAAGAATGCACCAGGAAAATGGTCTAGGTAGCACAATCTATCTTAGAATGATGATTCTATAACCAATGCGCTAAGAATGATGTTATTGTCCACTAACTACCAAGCAACGGGGTTGCTAGGAGTATTGATTTCGCACATCACAGTTCACTTGTCGGCATTCTGGTTGCGACAACACAGAACCGAGGAATGAATAATGATGGCGAGAAGTATCACTGCAACAAGAATTCATAAGAGTCGGTGCCATTCTCATGACATTCTTGACATAAGACGGTAATACTCCAGAGAAGAACAGAACAAAAGCTGGATGTCATTTTGATCTGCAGAATACAACTACTTTGACCCAATCATAGAAATGGATGATGAACTGGAGTTTGTTTCTCCTAGTCATTCTGAACTAGAACGACTTGACGGGCCACAAGAATAATATGCATCGATGAACACGAATGCACAACTATCCCTAACTATCAATTGATAGACGAGGCCAGATAACAACTAAAGAGGGACAACCCAAAAGATAATATAATTTTCTGAGTTGTGGGTGCATAGATTAGCATGTCGAATGAGTTCAACATATTTCTTCCGGATAACCCATGCAGAAAAGGTAGAACTGGCAGGGTCACAACATAGAATCGAGAACTCGTCAAGAGCACTCTGGTTGTGATCTTTCGGTTCAGCGAGGAACTTCTGCCATAAACAGTTCATGGTATTTGGAAGAAGGAAACACCACGGGTCTCGAGGACTATCGCAAAGGTTACTAATGTCATAAAGGAACGAGCAAACACCATCAACAGGAGGTAAGTGGAGTGAATCTTGGGTTCGAGAACCCAGAAATAGAATGCCTACCAACTAAATGGCATCATTGGATGCTTTCGAGAATAATGGCCAGAATCATCACACTAGGGATACAATGCATTGCTAGATTACTAGGTGACTCCCTAAGACACCTAGGGTCATCATAATAGCTCCAATATATATGTCGAGGCAATAGGGTACCTCAATGCACCAGTTAGTCTGGCCCAAAGGAACACCGGGAACATGGAGGAATGATTTGCAAGTGCATCCGACTATTTAGAAACCTGGGATGACTCGGACAACATAACGACTGTAAATGGTCAAAAGATTGGAGACATCCTGCAAATGGTGGCATAACCACTTAACATCACAATATCAAGGTTTCAAGACCAACTGGCGATACACATAAGTAGTAGGAACTGAACTGAGGCTTAAAGCCAACAATCCTATAAGTCTACGGATTAGTAACACGTGATCCTGATAGAAAGAAGAGAAAGCCTAGTTCCTTAACCCCCTATGAAAGATAGGATGACTCGGATCAGAAGGGCATAAGGTATAAGGAGTAAAAAGAGCCTTTCGTTCCATCCCACAATCAATTCCCTTACATAACTAAAGAATTTATAGACTCAACTTCGACTAGTTTGGCTTGGTAATCCTACAGGAAGTCAGGCTCTGATACCAAAGCTGTCAGGACCCCGATCCCAAGTCACACCGATCTAGCACGTAACACATCATATCACTTTGCGGCCTCATGCACGATATTCCCACGGGTGCCACCTTACCTGGCCTGGGACCATTTGCACCTTTTGGCTCACGTATATGATAGTGTCGCTAGCATCCATATGACAAAGAACCTGGGCCGACATGACTAGTCGTAAACCCAAAGTGGCACTAACTTACAGGGACAGGCATACATGACCCAGCAACGAACGTGTCGGTCAACAGCAAGTGAATTCGGGCTGTAGCAGTTGGGCTAACAGCACTCCGTAGACACCGCGTGACATTTCCCCGAAGGGACAGACACAGGAACGAAGAAGGACACAGGACGGCCAACCTAAGTGTTCCGGAGCAGTAGCAAGCTACCATGGCTCACTGGAAGCACTAGGAGACATTTCCCGGTAAGAGAGGCTACCAAGGATAAACAACTAGGTTGTCGGATCCCACACATACCAAGCATTTCGAATCATACACACAATATGCTTGATATGTGCAAATACAACATGGCATCACAACATAATTCTATGACTCAAAGTATTTATTCAATAGGCTCCGAGGAGCAAGATATTATAAACATGGGTCTCATGACCCAACATTCAGAGCATATAAGTCAAAGCACATGCAGAAGCTTAACATGTCTGAGTACAAACATCTACAAATGAAAAAGGCTGAGAAGCCTGGCTATCTACCATATCCTGCCGAGGGCACAAGATCGTAGCTGAGGTACCAAGCTAAGCGTCGAAGTCCACACGGAACTTCTAGCGAGACTGAAGTCTCTCTACAAAAACATAAATTAATCAAACGTGAGTATAAATGTACCCAACAAGACTTACATCAGAACTAACTACATATGCATCATTATCAACAAAGGGATGGTGGGGTTTAACTGCAGCAAGCCAGCTTTGACTCAGTGGCTAACCTGAACTACTACTACAAGTAACTCTTTTGAGGTGGCGCCCATGATTCCACATATTAACCATTTCAATACACCATTATGGATCCGCCCCATCTCCCTACGAGAACGCCATCCATAACACTCACGCTTATCTTGCGCATTTTAGGGTATCCACTTTCACTTGTCTATGAACTGTACATGCAACCTAGAGGTCCTTTACCGCGGACGCGGCTATTCGAATAGATCATTTATAACCCTACAGGGGTGTACTTCTTCACACACGCTCTCGCCACTTACCACCATGTACATGTCGTGTATCTCGGCAACCTTCAAGCGGAAGCCTAGCGAGGGAGTCGGCCATGACCTGACTAACCACACAAGTCTCTACTCCAGGTTTATCGCCTATTCGGGTTCCATCCGCGAGGAGATCCGGCTGGGGTTTCGCTCACAACCCCAAATGATGTGTACAGGGTTCCACGACACCAAACGGGCGTCCGACATACCTGGCCACGGTGTATCTACCGCATCATAGCCCACCCCTAGGGTCAGCGCGATGCACGGCCTCCAACACATATCCTACAAACACCAGAAACTAGTTGCAACTCCTGGACAGAGGGAAAGGGCAGCTAATAAGTCGAGAGCGTCCATTGGTTTCGGTCCCAATGCGTGGTAGTAGCTGTTCATGGATCACAAACACAAAACTCAGTTCCTAAGGACGACTTCAATGAAACAACCCACCATGTACTCCTACATGGCCTCTCATCGATACTTTTACCAAATCATGTTCACACACTTAGCTCACACACAGTAGGACATGTTCATAGACCTCCAATTCCCCGATGAATTAGACCTGACTCAACTCTAAGCAGTAGCACGCATGACAAACAAGCATGAATGAGTAGGCACATCAGGGCTCGAACAACTCCTATTCTTGCTACTAGGTTTTATCTATTCATTGTGGCAATGACAGGTCATGCAGAGGAAAAGGGGTTCGACTACCATAGCATGTAACAGTTGAATCGTTGTTGTCCTAATGCAGTAAAAGAGAGCAGGAGCGAGAGTGGGATTTTATCGGAATGAACGAGGGGTTTTTGCTTGCCTGGCACTTGTGAAGATAGTATATCTCTTCATCGGTGTCATCGAACTCATCGTCGGAACCACGTCTACTGAGAGGGGACAAATACTGGCAACAGAGAAGGAAAACACAATCAATGCAATGCACAATATGATGTATGATCATGACATGGAGAAATGAGTGTGTTGGGCTAATGCAACTACAACCAGCTGGGTTTGTGTTATTTTGAACCAAAGGTTCAATCCTAAACTCAACTTATGAATTTAAATAGTGCTTTATCATGTTTGATATAAACAGCAGGTTTAAGTTGCTTTAACATGCATGAAACCAGTACAGATGGATAGATTGGATTTTTCTACTCATTTTTCATATATAAATTATTTCATTCTGAGTTATGGTTGAATTTCTATGAATTTTAGAAGTTTTGTACATTTTCTGGAATTTCCTGAAAAAGAATAAATCCAGAAAAGCCTATTATTGTGTCAGCATTGCGTCATGCTGACCTCATCGGTTAGTGACCCAGTGTCAGTTAGTGACACAGACATGTGGGTCCGGTCAACGGCCACGTCAGCGAGGTCAGCGCCGACGCGTGGGGCCACTATGATTAACTTAAACTAAACAGGGGTTAAACCGTGGTTAGTTAAGGGCATGGGGCCCATATGTCATCGACACAGGACACTAACTAAACGCGATTAGCACCTAAACTAATGGTGCCACTTGAGCCACCGGAGTTTCGCCGGTGACGACCACGGCCGACGGCGGAGGTGCACCGTGTGCTCGCTACGAAGCACCATTCGATGCGCGGTTTGCTCCTACGGGTTCCTGGGAGTGAGGCGCATCCAAAGCAACAAGCGGCAGCAGCTAGGGTGGCCGGCTCTGACGGTGGCGAGCTCTTTTGCGGCCGCCGGAGTTCAGGCATCGACGAAACCAACGATGTAGCGCGCGGGGAAATCACTAGTTAGTACCTACGGGTTCTACGCATGCTCACGAGGCCAACAGGCACATGCACGGGACCAAAAGATCACCGGAGCCTCGTCGGCGACGAGCTTGTGTGGCGGCGTGCTACGGTGGGCAAGGGGGCGACGTCTACGGCGAGCAAACGAAGCATAGGAGAGGGGGGTTCGACGCAGGGGCTCACAGGGAGGCGGCACAGTAGGTCAGTGGGCTCGGGGGCGTCCTTGACGGCGTGAATCGATGATGAAGAGCTCGGGTGACCGAGGTTGAAGACGACCGCGGTGACGATGAAGCAGGGCCTCCCGTAGTCCTATAGCTCAATGGGAATGACGAGGAAGTTGCGGCGGTGCTTCTGGACTCAGCGTTAGGGAGAGGGGTGGCCAGTGGCCACGGGAACGATGATCAGCGTCGACGAGCTCCATTCGGGAAGAGAGCAGAGGAAGGGGGAAAAGAGAGAGTCGCATGGAAGGGAGAGGTCGAGGGAAACCAGGGGACTGCGTGGCGTCCAAAGCGACGTCGCGGAGGCGGCAGGAAGCAGGAGGTGGCCCAGCGCGTGGTCACGCGCGTCGAGCACGCGCCTCTCCTCCTCCTGGCGAGAGGAGGGTAATGACTGGCAGTTGGGCTCGGGTGGGCTGCACAAGAGCTGGGCCGACTACAGTAGCAGGCCGCCAGGTAAGCAGGTGAGTTCTTCTGCTCTGTTTTAATTATGTTATGTTTTCTTTTTATTTATTTATTTGCCACTGTTTGAAAATCAAAATGACTTCAACTAGTGCCAAAGATTCCTCTAAATATTTTTATGTTGCACATTGGTCATTTCCAAGTGCACATAAAATATTTCAGGGCTTTTGAAAATATATTCTTATATATTATGAATATAATTCCAAGTGCAAATACAGTAATGATTTAAATTCAGTGCCCAAAATATTTCTTATAAATGTTCCATATTTTTGGTTTGGATCAAAACCATTGCCAAAAATATCAAACATCAAGGCAGAGCATTTTGGGTTCATTGAATGCAATTTTTTAGCTGGACCTAATTGAATTTCAAAGTGCTAGGGTTTGAACACCCCCATTTCAAGTTTCTTTGGAATTTAAACATGATGCATCACTCTATTGCAAGCACTGACTAGGGTTGTGACACGTGATCTGGCCACTCTCCACTTTATCCACCTCTCGTTGTGCTACCAAGGCTGCACTAACCACTTGGTTGGTTGCTGCCAAGTAAAGCAGTAATGACTCTTAAGGTTTGGGTGCAACCAAGGTAGGCACAGATGGCAGGTAAGACTTCAACTCTTGCAAGGCTGTATCTTCTTCCGGTGTCCACTTCATAGGCCCTGCCTTCTTCAAAATTTTAAAGACCGACAGGTCATGCTCGGCAGACTTGGAAATGAATCTGCTCAGCGCGGGAACACATCCCGTCAAGCGCCTCACATCCTTAACTGTCCTTGGCGCTTGGATCTTCTCAATGGCCTTGATCCTGTCGGGGTTAGCTTCGATCCCCCGGTGGGAAACGAAGAATCCAAGTAGCTTGCCAGAGGGAACATCGAATGCACACTTCTCCAGGTTAAGCTTCAGGTTGATCTTGCGCAAATTATCAAATGTCTCCTCCATATCTTGGATAAGGGTGGCCTTATCCTTGGTTTTGATTACAATGTCGTCCATATAAGCTTCTATGTTTTTGTGCAGTTGTGTCTCAAAACCAATCTGGACTGCTCGTGCAAAAGTAGACCCGACACTCTTCCATTCGAAAGGCATGCGGACAAAACAATATGTTCCACATGGAGTGATGAATGATGTTTTCTCCTCATCTTCTTTGGACATGAAGATCTGGTGATATCTGGAGTATGCATCTAAAAAGGTGAGAAGATCACACCCTGAAGTAGAATCCACAATTTGATCGATGCGCGGCAAGGGGAATGGGTCCTTTGGGCAAGCTTTATTGAGATCTGTGGAATCAATGCAAAGCCTCCATTTCCCATTCGCCTTCTGGACTACCATTGGGTTTGCCAACCATGTAGGGTGTAGTACTCCTCTGACCAATCCAGTTGCCTCTAACTTCTTGATTTCCTCGTCAATGAACTGCTGCCGCTCCAAGGCTTGCTTCCTAACTTTTTGCTTGATGGGTCGGGCATGTGGGCAGACATCAAGGTGGTGCTCGATTACCTCCCTGGGAACACTGGGGATATCAGATGGTTGCCAGTCAAACACATCGATATTTTCCCGCGGGAAGGCAATGAGTGCGCTTTCCTATTTGTCATCAAGGGTGGCACTGATGGTGAAAGTACCATCAACACCAGCCAGCCCTGCCGGGACCTTCTTCACTTGGGGTGCTGCAACCTTGGATCTCTTGCTGTTGGAACATTCCGGCACGTCGTCAATCGATACGGTGCACTCGGAGGGTGCACGCTTCCCGGACTCCTTGCCGGAGGTCCTACAACCCCTCTTCTTTCCTTTGCTTTCCTTGGTGGGGACTATTGCCGCCGCAGCCTCTACTGCGATGACATCCTGATACATCCTGTCCACACAGATAATCACATCCTTCTCATCTGATGGGATGGTGATGACTCCCAACGGCCCAGGCATCTTCAAGGTGTTGTAAGCATAATGGGATGCTGCCATGAACTTGGCCAAGGCCTATCGTCCCAGAATCCCATTATACGGCAGGGGGCTCAACCACATCAAACACAATATTTTCAGTCCCATAGTTCACTCTCCCCAAAACGTCACCGGCAACGTATTTTTTCCCTTGGCACGGCTCCTATCGGGATTGACTCCTTGAAACATGCCGGTAACCTCCAGCTCTTCCTCTCCTATCTGAAGCTTGTTAATAACTGTTGGGGAAATCAGATTCAACCCGGCCCCGCCATCCACTAACATCTTTGTGACCTTGAGGTTGCAAATTGTTGGGGAAACCAACAACGGCAAATACCCTACCGCGATGGTGCGGCAAGGGTGGTCCTCCTCGTCAAAGATGATGGGTGTGCGGGAACATTTCAGTGGCTTCCGGGCCTCTAGCGCTGGCTCCACATCATTGACCTCTCGTGCCCAATGCTTGAGCTGGCGATGGGAGGAGTGCAAGGATGCACCTCCATCAATGCATAAGGCATTAGTGGCCCTATGAAATTCCTGCTCACTGGTTTCCTCTTCATTCCCTCCATCACTCAAATCATCACAGGTTTCCTTCTCTTAGCCCCTGGCGGGTTTTCCTTGGTTCCGAAAGGGTTTGTCAAGGCGGTTTGCTTCACCGCCTCGGCCCTTCCCGCTAGCAGCATTCTGACCTTTCTCCTTATCACGCTTATAATATTCTGCTCTCTGTCCCTTGACAAGCTGCTCAACTTGATAACATTCATGAAGGTCGTGGCCCTTGGTCTGATGGATCTTATAGTACGGCCCTTCACCTTTCCCGGCTATCTCCGTGGCAGTGGCTTCCCGACAGGCAGTGCATGCGGCAACTTCCTTGCCGGGGGCCTCAACCTTGGCCTTCATGCCAGTACTAGGCTTGCCAGAACCTTCCACAGTCATCACTGTCTTATCTCTTGGCTTCTTATTGCGCTTCTTGCCCTTCCTTTGACTGGTTGACTCATCTTCTTCCTCTAAATCAACATTGATGCAATCCTCCTCTTCAGGCAACTTCCTTCCTTCCTCCATCCGAGCACACTTATCCACTAGTGTGTACAACTCCTTCACAGTCTTAGGCAACCGCACATTCATCTTAGAATGAATGTGACGGTTGCACACATTGGACTGGAAGGCTGCTATAACAGCTGCAGGATGGATATTCCGAATATTCCTATGGACTTTACTGAATCTATGTAAATACTTATGGAGAGTTTCTCCTTCTTTTTGGTGGAGAAGCTGTAGGTCATTTGGCCTGCTGGGCTCCTGGTGGCCACCGATGAACTCGTGGCACATGTCTGCCCATGAAGAAATGGAGTTCTCTCGCAGGTGCATGAGCCAAGATCTCACATTGGGCTTTAGAGCCAACTGGAAATAGTTGGCAAACACCTTCTCGTCTCTTCCCCTGGCAGCCTAAACAATGATGGTGTAGATGCTCAGGAACTCTGACGGGTTCAGTATCCCGTCGTACTTCTCGGGTATATCCGGCTTGAACATGCAGACGGACGACCAACAGACTTGCCGCAGCTCGTGCGTAAAGGCAGGGCAGCCAACCTCGAAAGGTAGGCACGCGCCAACACCAAACGCAGGCTCGTCAACGTTGAGGCCGCCACACCCGTCGGTCTGGCGGGGGTCGTCGAGATGCCGTCCCATGATGACGCGCACGTCTCCCCGCCGCCTATCTTCCGGGGTCCATCATTGGCATGGATGTGCTCAAGGGTCAGAAGAGCCATCGAGACGTCGTAGGGATCTTGATCTTGCTGCGCCCACGCCAGCTGCCGTGGTGGGGACTGCACGGTAGGGACAGCCCCCTTCGTTCGGTCAGTAGTACGAGCAGTCGTCTTCACTTGCGGAGGTCGTGGCGGGCTAGCGCTCCACGAGCCCCCAGCCTCAGCGAAACCGAGCAGACTCAGGATGGTGGCATTCCATTCATCCATTTGCTCGGCTGCTGGGAGGAACCTTAGTAGCAGCTGGGCCCGTGCCATAGCCTCCATGGCTGTTCTTGGCATGGAGGTTGACGACCTCGACCACACCGTCGCCTGGCTCCTGACGGTGCCTGCGGCAGCGATGGTGGTAGCGCACCCGCACTGCGGTGGGGTGGCCACCTGGGCAGCGGGGTCGCGCGGTGATGGCGCTCGAGGGTCCGTGGCTCCGTTGGGTGCAGTGGTTGGGTCGGCTCGCCCGGGAGGAGACACACGCGCCGTGACCGCCCTCGTGGCAGGGACGACCGGAGGACGGTGGCTCATCCTGGACCGAGCACCGTTGTTGTGGCTGCGCCCGTTGGTGGGAGGAAGGGATGTAAGTGGAGTCACCCTCCCGTCCATACCTTGCGGAGCTTGACCATTGAAACGATGCTGAAGCTGTTCTCCTTCGACGCCTTCAGCCCCCGTGCCTGCCGCAGGGGGAGTGGCAACGGTGCCACCTGATCCTGCCACGCGCCAGTAGCGCTCACGTCCTCACTTGTCCCCGCATCCCCCGCGGCATTTGAGGCACCGGGCGGCGGAGCCTTCGAGGTGGATGGCTAGGCCGAAGGGCCGGACTTCTTCTTCTTGGGCGCCATGGTCGATGGCGTCATCGGAGATGAAGATGGCGATGAAGATGACGTGCTGCGCGCTTTCAGGTTCGCATAAGCGAGCCCCCTACCTGGCGCGCCAAAGATGTCACGGGAGATCCGCGGCCACCTATGGGACCAGCGGCCCCTTGCTGGTTTGGCGGGGGACGTTGCGTTGCACAAAGAGTAGACCAGCGCACGGCAGCACGACATTGAGCACACAAGCAATTTACCCAGGTTCGAGCCGCCGCGAGGCGTAAGACCCAACTCCTGCTTTGGTGGATTGATGGTGGAAATGAACGTGGTGGTGCGTGGTACACTTGATCGGCAAGGCCTGCCTCAGGGCTACGGTCACCACAAGCGTACGGCGGCTTGGGTTTGTCAAGTTTCCAACCCTCCAACCCTCTCCTATGATTGCCATGGGCCTCCTTTTATAGATTAAGGGGTCACCACTGTGGCAAAATAGTCATTACCCATTGATATGATAGCAAAGAGTGCTATCATACCTAACTCTGCGGGCTGGCAGGGTGCATTAAATGCACCACTCAGTGTCACATCACAAGCTGTGCAGCAAGGCCTGCCGGGCTTATCTCGCTAGCTCCGCAGATATTCTCTTGACACGTCGCTGGACGGGTGTCACCTGTGGGTTTATTCTGTAGGAGATGGCGGCCATGTGGCGAATGCTACCACTTAATTACCTTGTGGCTTGACACCTCACTAATTGATGACGTGGGTCCTACTTGCGTGGTTGGCGGGATGGTTCAGGCCCCGCAAGCCCCGGCAGGCACTGCCGGGGAGTCTTGGTTGCTTGTTTTAGGTGGTGGCCTGGCCCCTTGCCGGGCTCGCCTACCCGACGAGGGAGGCTCTTCTCTTGTCGACATCCTGTTCCTTTGGCTCGATCTCAATCTCTCTAAGCTGCATGCTGGTTCTTCACGTCTTTTGGTTCTTCATCCTCTGACTTAAGCTGGTGCTCCAATCTTGATCTTGTGCCTGTGCACAGTTGGGCAACATACCCGGGGTCTGTTGCATCGACACGAGGTCCAGCCAATGGCCAATCGACATGCTTATAATGATCGGATTTTGGAGCAATGGTAACATTACTTGAGGAACAAGTAATGCTAAGACCTCGGTCCGAGAGAAATCTCTCGCAGCGAAGGAGATCACAATCTCTTGTTGGCAAGTATTTGCTTGAAACACAAACAGATTTCTCTCACGACATTCATAGGATTTGGGTTTAGCATCAGAGAATCACAGTTTCGAATGCTACACCCCTCTTAATAGTATGGTGGTCCTATTACTCAATGAAAGAAGAAGAATAACGAAACAAATGCTACGTCTTCATCTCGTCTACATTCTTCCTCGAGCGCAGTCATTTTCTTTGAAATACACTCTAACTTCAGCAATTTTTAGGGGTCTCTCTTGTTAGCTTCATCTTTGGTGATAACCTTCGCTGCCACGCAAGGAGATTATCTTCGTCGTTTCCATCAGAATCCTCAATACTTTAGGGACATGTTACTCTCTATGCACTAGCAAACACATAAGTCCCACAATGTTTATGTCAACAAACTCCAAAACATAAGGGGCCTATCATTGCACCAACATGCCCGTTGATCTCATTATGCTTGATATTGAATGCAATCCATCTTGTCACATGGTACTTAGTAGACTGTTCTTATGAACCATAGGTGTCATTATTGACATCAAAGAAGGGATTATAAAATTTCATTTTCCATTAAAGAAGAGTATGGATCACTTCCCTAGAACTATAATTAAGCCACCATATGAATCAATCATGAGGGCTACCTATGGAACTAAAACCAAATATGACAACACTTGAAACTACACATTATGCTTAGCTGGAGGCGTAAAACAATAGCGCTAGTTGGGAGGCAACCCAATAGTTATCTTAATTTTTGTGTTTCTTTTTCTGTTTTCTTGTGTGCACAAAATTATGCTACTGTTATGATTGTGTTTTTATTAGTGTTTGTGCCAAGTGAAGCCTTTGGGATGATTTGGATGATAGTTGCTTTGAGTTTGTGCAAATACAGAAACTTTTGTGTCTAGTAGTAGAATTGTTGACATTTGCTGGAGCATGATAAATTTCCGAATTTTTTACACATGATTGAAATACAAATTTCCCATGTTGCCCTAATTTTTCAGCAGTTTTGGAGTTACACAAGTATGGTTAATGTTTAGATTGATACAGGTTGTTCTGTTTTTGACAAATTCTATTTCTGATGCATTGCTTTGCTTGTTTTGATGCAACTATGGATTGTATCTGTCGGAATAGGGGCTCCGGGGACCCTAAGGTTCGACCGCTGGGGTGCGCTCATTCCTACTGCCCTATACTTTCTTCCTGCTAACCACGACGAGGCTACTACGAGAGCGAGCTAGCGGGAGCCGGACGGCAGCACAACAGTTGCCTAGGTTTGGGCCACCTTGCAGTGTAAAACCCTATTCCTGCTTGGTTGTTGGATTGCACAAACGAGAGAACTCGAGTACAAGGGTTGGGGTGTGGATCGTCGACCCCCTCTATGGCGGCACCCTGCCCTCCTTTTATACATGCCTTGGTCCTCTTCCCCAGAAAACATTGGCGGGAAGGGTTGCCACACAATGGCAATTTTGAAGGGGGACAGGGGCACAGTCTATCCTGACAAAAGGTGGTCTTCACCAGCAAAGACACAATCCACTATGCGCAGGTGGGCTCGGTGATGACCTCTGCCCTGCGCACCCGCGGTCTTGGTCTTCTTGCCCCAATCAGGCAACCTTTGGGGATTGCTTTGGGAATCGGCATGCTGGCCTTGCTCCCTTAGCACAAAAGAGGAAATACTCCTCATCCGCATCTGTCGGCACGGTCTACAGTGTCCTTCATAGCCACACGCGTCACCCACGTGGAGGCGTGAGGCCGCGTGACCAAGCTGGGCAATGCCTGCCTCGCACGCCTCGGGAGGGCGCCTCACGAGGCCCTGGTGGAACCGCCTCCACTAGTGGAAAGTGCTAGCCACAACTTTTGTTGGTGGCGTGCCATTTTGAATGAACACCAACAATATTTTTTTAAATAGTAGTGGCGTCGGGCAATTTTGTACGAGATAGGTATACTGTTATTGCTGGCGTAGGAGTAATAGGGAACGCCACCTGTAAGTGGGTCCCAACGTTCTTCCATGTCCTAAGTTAGAGATGGCCTAGCAAAAGTTCCCTATGCGAGCACTAACCAGAATACCTACGGCGTCGCCGCATAATTTACGCTAGAAGTGCATTTTGCGGGCCCATCAATTTTTTAGCCAACATAACACTAGCGTGGCTTTTCCCAAATACCAGGGATACAAAGCATTCTAATGGCGTGCTCTAGTATTTCAATGCCAGTAATTACGTCGCAACACCACTCAAATTTGACCCATAGCATCCATTTAGACATTTTCTCCCTCTCCCCCCTCTCTCTCCTCTTCTTCATGAGAAAAAGACCATACTCTTTCGCTTGATTTCTTAAGTAGGTAGTTAGCTAGATCTCAGCTAGTTCACACACTCTCACTCACTAAGCTAGTTCTCTTCTCCACCCACTCAAACACATACACACTGGCACTAAAATTTTCACCACACTCCATCAATGGCACCTCCAACTTAGGTACGGTCGGCCGCCCCCTGTCCCCTCTCCCGCACCTTTGATGAGGTAAAAACGATTGAACTTCTTGTTAATTTATGTGCATATATCCCAGGCATTCGCATATGGATGGATATGTGATGGATGTGTACGTGTGTTCATTAGTTGCTAGCTATAGAAATTGCACAATGCACGTGAACTATTACTGTGTCGTGTGATATCGATGCCTCATTTTTAACAAATGTCTAGAGCTAGAATTGACAATGTTTTGGTGAAATGCTAATTCATTTCCCTTTTTTCAAATTTCATGCACTCATATGTCCCTTTTTTTAGCAAAGGTCATGCGGAAATTTTTTATGCCGTCGTTGCTAGTACATCTAATTATTTTAGTACTTCTACCTTTGCAGCGCTAGTTGATCACCGCATATCGAAAGATTCAATATGGATCAAAGTGTGAAGGGCTTTCTCAATTTTGCGGTGGCAAATATGGTACAAAAGGGTGAAGTGCAGATATTATGTCCATGTTCGACATGCGAAAATGGAGTTTTGCACAACCCGTTTGAAGGAAGCATGCTGGAGCACTTGCTCCATCCCGATTTCATTGAAGGTTTTATAGACGATGGACAAAGCATGTGGAGGAGGATGTTAGCGATGATGAAGGAGGAAACAATGATGCAGAAAACATTGGCAATGAAGAAGAGCTGCCGGAAGGAGGAAACAATGAACATGCGCATGAAGGAGGAAATGATGAAATGCCACCCAAACATGAAGAGGATCATGAGACCGTCACACACGATATGTCATTAGCTTCAATTCTACAAGATCCTCATGTCAAAGATCTTCTTTGGAAGAAGACGACAACCGAGAGAGCTGCTATTAACGAGGCTGTAAACTTGGTGCAATTGGAAATAGACATGAAAACTCTACTATATGAAGGTTGCGATCCCGAACACACCTGCCTGCACGTCATGCTCAAACTTGTAGAAATCAAGGCAAGATTCAAGAGTACAGATGAAAGTCTGGAAGCTACTTTGGAATATTTACTCAAAGTTTTGCCGAAGGGAAATTTGTTGCCTCGTAGTGTAGATGAGGCGAAGAAGATCGTGTGGCCGCTTGATTTGCCGCATGGAAGATATCACACATGCATAAATGATTGCATCTTATATAGGAATGAGTATGAGAAAAAATAGAGTGTCCAACTTGCAATGAACCCAGATACAATCCTGGAAAGAAGGAATCTCGAAAGGTTGTATGGTACCTTCCGTTGATTCCTCACTTGTAGCGTTATTTCACTGACCCGAAGGAAGCAAAGAACATGATTTGGCACAAGACAAGAGAGTCTAAGTGATGGAATTTTTAGACATATTGCAAATGGTTGCGAGTGGAAAGCACTGGAAAATTTAGAACTAGAATTCGCGCAGAAGCAAGAAACCCTAGGTTGGGTGTTAGTAGTGATAGACTAAATCCATTTGGCAACTAGAGTAGCACACATAGTACATGGCTCGTATTTGTATGGATGTACAACCTCCTGCCCTAGCTCTGCATGAAGCAAAAGTACATACACATGGTTATGCTAATTCAAGGTTTAATCAGAGTACCTCGATCTAGCCCCTTGTAACAACGAGATGACGAAGTACACTGGGTGCTGCACCACTTTCTTCCTTGATGCGTCCTTGGGGTTGCACTTGTTGCCGTGCTTACGGCTGTTCTGATCCTCTTCTTACTCTGCCGCAGTGTCAGGACCCCGATCCTAAGTCACACCGATCTAGCATGTAATACATCATCACTTTGCGGCCTCATGCACGGTATTCCCACGGGTGCCACCTTACCTGGCCCGGGACCATTTGCGCCTTTTGGCTCATGTATATGATAGTGCCGCTAGCATCCATATGATAAAGAACCCGGGCCGACATGGCTAGTCGTAAACCCAAAGTCGCACTAACTTAGAGGGAAATGCATACATGACCCAGCAACGAATGTGTCAGTCATCAGCGAGTGAATCCAGGATGTAGTAGCTGGGCTAACAGGACTCTGGAGAATCTGGGCTGTAGCAGGCTAACAGGACTCCGGTAGACACCGCATGACATTTCCCCGAAGGGACATACACAGGAATGAAGAAGGACACATGCCGGCCAGCCTAAGTGTTTCGGAGCAGTAGCAAGCTACCATGGCTCAGTGGAAGCACTAGGAGACATTTCCCCATAAGAGAGGCTACCAAGAATAAAAAACTAGGTTGTCGAATCCCACACATACCAAGCATTTCAATAACATACACACAATATGCTCGATATGTGCAAATACAACATGGCATGACAACATAACTCTATGACTCAAGTATTTATTCATTAGGCTCCAAGGAGCCAAGTATTAAAAACATGGGTCTCATGACCCAACATACAGAGCATACAAGCAACAAGCAGAAGCATAACATGTCTGAGTATAGACAACTATAAATTAAAAAAGGCCGAGAAGCCCGACTATCCACAAGACCCTGCCAAGGGCACAAGATCATAGCTCAGGTAACAAGCTAAACGTCAGAGTCCACACGGAACTACTAGTGAGACTGAAGTCTCTCTGCAAAACATAAATTAAGCAAACATCAGTACAAATGTACCCAGCAAGACTTACATCAGAACTAGCTACAT
Source organism: Triticum urartu (assembly GCF_056163025.1). Lineage (NCBI taxonomy): Eukaryota > Viridiplantae > Streptophyta > Magnoliopsida > Poales > Poaceae > Triticum > Triticum urartu. The sequence continues at coordinate 345,288,083 of NC_141876.1, read as the reverse complement.
ATGAATCAGTATCAACAAAGGGGGTGGTGGAGTTTAACTGCAGCAAGCCAGCTTTGACTCGGTGGCTATCCTAAACTACGACTGCAAGTAACTCTTTTGAGGTGGCGCACACGAGTCCACATATTCACCATATCAATACACCACTAGGGATCCGCTCTCGTCTCCCTACGAGAACGCCATTCATAGCACTCACGCTTATCTTGCGCATTTTAGAGTATCCACTTTCACTTGTCTATGAACTGTACAGGCAACCCAGAGGTCCTTTACCGCGAACGTGGCTATTCGAATAGATCATTTACAACCCTGCAGGGGTGTACTTCTTCACACATGTTTCCACCACTTAGCGTCTGCACATGACATGTGCTCGGCAGACTTCAAGCGAAAGCCGACGTGGGTGTAGACCACGACCTACCTAAACACTCAAGTCTCTAATCTAGGTTTATCGCCTATTCAGGTTCCATCGTAGGGAGTTCGGCCGAGGTTTCCACATACGGCCCCGAACGATGTGTACAGGGTTCCGCGACACCAAATGGGCACCCGGCATACCCGGCCACGTGCCTACCGCATCACAGCCCACCCCTCGGGTCAGCGCTGTGCACGGCCTCTAGCATACTACAAACACCAGAAACTACTTGTAACTCCTGGACAGAGGACTAGGGTGGTTAAGATGTCGAGCGGGGTCATATTTCAGGGCCCAATGCATCGTAGTAGCTATTTCATGGATCACAAACACAGAACTCAGTTCCTGAGGACGGCTTCAATGAGACAACCAACCATGTACTCCTACATGGCCTATCACCGCTACCTTTACCAAATCGTGTTCACACACTTAGCTCACACACAGTAGGACATGTTCATCACCATTCCAATTCATCCCCGATGAATCAGACCTGACTCAACTCCAAGCAGTAGCAGGCATGACAAACAAGCATGAATGAGTAGGCACATCAGGGCTCAAACAACTCCTACTCATGCTAGTGGGTTTCATCTATTTACTATGGCAATGACAGGTCATGCAGTGGAAAGGGGTTCAACTACCGCATCATGTAACAGTTGAATCATTGTTGTCCTAATGCATTAAAAGAGACCAGGAGCAAGAGAGTGGGATTGTATCGGAATGAAGAAGGGGGTTTTGCTTGCCTGGCACTTCTGAAGATAGTATAGCTCTTCATCGGTGTCATCGAACTCATCGTCGGAACACGTCTATTGAGAGGGGACAAATACTGGCAACACAGAAGGAAACACAATCAATGCAATGCGACAATATGATGCATGAATGTGACATGGCAACATGATGTGATTTGAATTAATGCAGCTAGCAGCAGAAGGTTTTGAGTTGATTTGAACCAAAGGTTCAAATTCAAATTCAAACTATGAATTTCCAAAGTGCATTAACATGTTTTGAGCTATATGATACGTCCATTTTGCATCATGCTTTTATATCGATATTTATTGCATTATGGGCTGTTATTTCACATTATGTCACAATACTTATGGCTATTCTCCCTTATTTTACAAGGTTTACATAAGGAGGGAGAATGCCGGCACCTGGAATTCTGGGCTAGAAAAGGAGCAAATATTAGAGACCTATTCTGCACAACTCCCAAAGTCCTAAAACTCCACGGAATACCTTATAATAAATAATGAAAAATCCTCGCCAAAGATGAAGACCAGGGGGCCCACACCCTGTCCACGAGGGTGGTGGGTGCGCCCCCTACCTCGTGGGCCCCTTGGTGGCTCTCTGATGACCATCTTCTGCTATATGAAGTCTTTCGTCGAGAAAAAAACCAGAAGCAACCTTTCGGGACGAAACTCCGCTGCCATGAGGCGGAACCTTGGCGGAACCAATCTAGGGCTTTGACAGAGCTGTTCTGCCGGGGAAACTTCCCTCCCGGAAGGGGAAATCATCGCCATCGACATCACCAACGCTCCTCTCATTGGGAGAGGGAAATCTCCATCAACATCTTCATCAGCACCATCTCATCTCAAAACCCTAGTTCATCTCTTGTATCCAATTCTTGTGTCCAAGTCCGGGATTGGTGCTAGTAGGTTGCTAGTATTGTTAATTACTCCTTGTAGTTGATTGTAGTTGGTTTAATTGGTGGAAGATCATATGTTCAGATCCTTTATGCATATTATTACCCCTCTGATTATGAACATGAATATGCTTTGTGAGTAGTTACGTTTGTTCCTGAGGACAAGGGAGAATTCTTGCTATTAGTAGTCATGTGAATTTGGTATTCGTTCGATATTTCGATGAGATGTATGTTGTCTAGCCTCTAGTGGTTTCATGTGAACGTCGACTACATAACACTTCACCATTATTTGGGCCTAGAGGAAGGCATTGGGAAGTAATAAGTAGATGATGGGTTGCTAGAGTGATAGAAGCTTAAACCCTAGTTTATGCGTTGCTTCGTAAGGGGCTGATTTGGATCCATATGTTTCATGCTATGGTTAGGTTTACCTTAATACTTTTGTTGTAGTTGTGGATGCTTGCAATAGAGGTTAATCATAAGTGGGATGCTTGTTCAAGTAAGAACAGCACCCAAGCACCGGTCCACCCACATGTCAAATTATCAAAGTACCGAACGCGAATCATATGAACGTGACGATATTCCCATGTGTCCTCGGGAGCGCTTTTCCTTATATAAGAGTTTGTCCAGGATTGTCCTTTGCTACAAAAAGGATTGGGCCACCTTGCTGCACTTTATTTACTTTTGTTACTTGTTGCTCCTTACAAATTACCTTATCACAAAACTATATGTTACCACTTATTTCAGTACTTGCAGAGAATACCTTGCTAAAAACCGCTTATCATTTCCTTCTGCTCCTCGTTGGGTTTGACACTCTTACTTATCGAAAGGACTACGATAGATCCCCTATACTTGTGGGTCATCAAGACTCTTTTTTGGCGCCGTTGCCAGGGAGTGAAGCGCCTTTGGTAGGTGGAATTTGGTAAGGAAAATTTATGTAGTGTGCTGAAATTTACTGTCACTTGTTACTATGGAAAGTAATCCTCTGAGGGGCTTGTTCGGGGTATCTTCACCCCGACCAGTAGAGCAAAGAGTTGCTCCTCAACCTACTGATCCTATTGAAAATGAAATTCCTTATGAGTATCCTTCGGGTATGATAGAAAAACTGCTAGCTAATCCTTTTACAGGAGATGGAACAAAGCATCCTGATGAACACCTAATATATGTGGATGAAGTTTGTGGATTATTTAAGTTTGCAGGTATACCCGATGATGTTGCTAAGAAGAAGGTCTTCCCTTTATCTTTGAAGGGAGACACATTGACATGGTATAGGCTATGTGATGATACGAGATCATGGAACTATAGAAGATTGGAATTTCATCAAAAGTATTACCCTATGCATCTTGTTCATCGTGACCGTAATTATATATATAATTTTTGGCCTCACGAAGGAGAAAGCATCGCTCAAGCTTGGGGGATGCTTAAATCAATGTTATATTCATGCCCCAATCATGAGCTCCCAAGAGAAACAATTCTTCAAAATTTTTATGCTCGGCTTTCTGAAAATAATCGCACCATGCTCGATACTTCTTGTGCTGGCTCTTTTATGATGAAGACTATTGGATTTAGATGGGATTTATTGGATAGAATTAAACGCAACTCTGAAGATTGGGATCTCGACAAAGGTAAGGAGTCAGTATGACACCTAAGTTTGATTGTGTTAAATCTTTTATGGATATCGATATTTTCCGTAAGTTTAGCACTAAATATGGACTTGATTCTGAGATAGTAGCTTCTTTCTGTGAATCTTTTGCTACTTATGTTGATCTCCCTAAGGAGAAGTGGTTTAAATATCATCCTCCCATAGAACTAAAAGTAGCTACACCAATTAAAGTTGAAGAAAAGACTGTCACTTATAATGATCCTATTGTTCCTACTTGTTATGTTGAGAAACCACCTTTCCCTGTTAGGATAAAGGATCATGCTAAAGCTTCAACTGTGGTTCGTAAAATCAATATTAAAACATATACACCTCCTAAGAAAGTTAAAGTTGAACCTAATATTGCTATTGTTAAAGATCTCTTGTCTGATAATATAGATGGGCATGTTATTTACTTCTGTAATGAAACTGCTAGAATTGCTAAACCCCGTGATACAGATAAACCTAGACCTGTGGTAGGCATGCCTGTTATTTCTGTTAAAATAGGAGATCATTGTTATCATGGCTTATGTGATATGGATGCTAGTGCTAGTGCAATACCTATTGACTTATACAAAGAAATTACGCATGACATTGCACCTGTTGAGTTAGAAGAAATTGATGTCACTATTAAACTTGCTAATAGAGATACCATCTCACCAATGGGAATTGTTAGAGATGCTGAAGTCTTGTGTGGGAAAACTAAATATCCTGCTGATTTTCTTGTTCTTGGTTCCCCACAAGATAGCTTTTGTCCCATTATATTTGATAGACCCTTCTTAAATACTGTTAATGCTACCATAGATTGCACAAGGGATGTTGTTACTGTCGGCTTAGATGATATGACTCATGAGTTTAATTTCTCTCAATTTAGTAAACAACACCGCGAAGAAGAATTGCCTAGTAAGGATGAAATTATTGGTCTTGCTTCTATTTCCGTACCTCCTAGTGATCCTTTAGAACAATATTTGCTAGACCATGAGAATGATATGTTTATGAATGAAAGAAGGGAAATAGATGAAGTATTCTTTAAACAGGAACCTATTGTGAAACACAATTTGCCTGTTGAAATCCTAGGGGACCCCCCTCGACCTAAGGGTGATCCCGTGTTTGAGCTTAAACCGTTGCCTGATAATCTTACATATGCTTACCTTGATGAAAAGAAGATATATCCTGTTATTATTAGTGCTAACCTTTCAGAGCATGAAGAAGAAAGATTATTGAAAACTCTGAAGACGCACCATGCTGCTATTGGATATAATCTTGATGATCTTAAGGTCATTAGTCCCACTCTATGTCAACATAAAATAAATTTGGAAGCAGATACCAAACCAGTTCGTGATCCTCAACGATGTCTGAATCCTAAAATGAAAGAAGTGGTAAGAAAAGAAATACTAAAGCTTCTGGAGGCAGGTATAATTTATCCCGTTGCTGATAGTCAGTGGGTAAGTCCTGTTCATTGTGTCCCTAAGAAGGGAGGTATTACTGTTGTTCCTAATGATAAAGATGAATTGATTCCACAAAGAATTATTACAGGTTATAGGATGGTAATTGATTTCCGCAAATTAAATAAGGCTACTAAGAAAGATCATTACCCCTTACCTTTTATCGATCAAATGCTAGAAAGATTATGCAAACATACACATTACTGCTTTCTAGATGGTTATTCTGGTTTCTCTCAAATACCTGTGTCGGCTAAAGATCAATCAAAGACTACTTTTACATGCCCTTTTGGTACTTTTGCTTATAGACATATGCCTTTTGGTTTATGTAATGCACCTGCTACCTTTCAAAGATGCATGTGGCTATATTCTCTGACTTTTGTGAAAAGATTTGTGAGGTTTTCATGGACGACTTTTTCGTCTATGGATCTTCTTCTGATGATTGCTTGAGCAATCTTGATCGAGTTTTGTAGAGATGTGAAGAAACTAATCTTGTCTTCAATTGGGAAAAGTGCCACTTTATGGTTAATGAGGGTATTGTCTTGGGGAATAAAGTTTCTGAAAGAGGTATTGAAGTTGATAAAGCCAAGGTTGATGCTATAGAAAAGATGCCATGTCCCAAGGACATCAAAGGTATAAGAAGTTTCCTTGGTCACGCCGGATTTTATAGGAGGTTCATTAAGGACTTCTCAAAAATTTCTCGGCCTCTGACTAATTTATTACAAAAATATATACCATTTGTCTTTGATGATGATTGTGTAGAAGCATTTGAAATACTTAAGAAAGCATTAGTCTCTGCACCTATTGTTCAGCCACCTAATTGGAATTTACCCTTTGAAATCATGTGTGATGCTAGTGATTATGCTGTAGGTTCTATTCTAGGGAAAAGAGTTTATAAGAAATTAAATGTTATCCATTATGCTAGTAAGACTGTAGACAATGCTCAAAGAAATTATGCTACTACTGAAAAAGAACTTTTAGCAGTTGTATTTGCTTGTGATAAGTTCAGACCTTATATTGTTGATTCTAAAGTAACTATCCACACTGATCATGTTGCTATTAAATATCTTATGGGGAAGAAATATGCTAAACCTAGACTTATTAGATGGGTTCTCTTGCCACAAGAATTTGATTTGCATATTGTTGATAGAAGAGGAGCTGAGAACGCCGTTGTAGACAACTTATCTAGGTTAGAGAATGTTCTTGATGACCCACTACCTATTGATGATAGCTTTCCTGATGAACAATTAAATGTCATAAGTACTTCTCGTAGTACTCCTTGGTATGCTGATTATGCTAATTACATTGTTGCTAAATTCATACCACCTAGCTTCACATACCAACAAAAGAAAAAGTTCTTCTATGATTTGAGACATTACTTTTGGGATGACCCACATCTTTATAAAGAAGGAGTAGATGGTGTTATCAGACGTTGTGTACCTGAGCATGAAGAGGAACAGATCCTACGCAAGTGCCACTCCGAAACTATGGAGGACACCACGCGGGAGATAGAACTGCACATAAGGTATTGCAATCCGGTTTTTATTGGCCTACTCTCTTCAAGGATGCCCGTAAGTTTGTCCTATCTTGTGATGAATGTCAAAGAATTGGTAATATTAGTAGACGTCAAGAAATGCCTATGAATTATTCACTTGTTATTGAACCGTTTGATGTTTGGGGATTTGATTATATGGGACCTTTTCCTGCCTCTAATGGATATACACGTATTTTAGTTGCTATTGATTATGTTACTAAGTGGGTAGAAGCTATTCCAACTAGTAGTGCTGATCATAACACTTCTATTAAAATGCTTGAAGAAGTTATTTTTCCGAGGTTTGGAGTCCCTAGATATTTAATGACTGATGGTGGTTCACATTTTATTCATGGTGCTTTCCGTAAAATGCTTACTAAATATGACGTCAATCATAGAATTGCATCTCCGTATCACCCACAATCTAGTGGTCAAGTAGAATTGAGTAATAGAGAACTCAAATTAATTTTGCAAAAGACTGTCAATAGGTCTAGAAAGAATTGGTCCAAGAAACTTGATGATGCATTATGGGCCTATAGAACTGCATATAAAAATCCTATGGGTATGTCTCCGTATAAAATGGTATATGGAAAAGCATGTCACTTACCTCTCGAACTAGAACATAAGGCATATTGGGCTATTAAATAGCTCAACTATGATTTCAAACTTGCTGGTGAAAAGAGGTTATTTGATATTAGCTCACTTGATGAATGGAGAACCCAAGCTTATGAAAATGCCAAGTTGTTTAAAGAAAAGGATAAAAGATGGCATGACAAAAGGATACAAAAGTGTGAGTTTAATGTAGGTGATTATGTATTGCTATACAACTCTCGTTTAAGATTTTTTGCAGGGAAACTTCTCTCTAAATGGGAAGGCCCCTATGTTATCGAGGAGGTCTATCGTTCCGGTGCCATAAAAATCAACAACTTCGAAGGCACAAATCCGAAGGTGTTAAACGGTCAGAGAATTAAACATTATATCTCAGGTAATCCCATAAATATTGAAACCAATATTATTGAAACCGTAACCCCGGAGGAATACATAAGGGACACTTTCCTGAACGTTTCAGACTCCGAAAAGGAATAGGTATGTGGTATGGTAAGTAAACCGACTCCAAAACAATTTTTAAGGCAATATTTCTCCGTTTTGGAATATTTAGAAAAATAGAAAATTAAGTAGCAGTCCGGGAAGGACACGAGGGCCCCATGAGGGTGGAGGGTGCGCCCCCCTACCTCGTGAGCACCTCGTGTGCCTTCCGGACTCCGTTTTCTTGCACGATACATATTTTGGTCAGTAAAAATTCACTATATATTCTCCCGAAGGTTTTGACTCCCGTATCACAGAAATATTCTCTATTCTTGTTTCGAGCTGTTTTTCTGACAGATCTAGATTATCATGACGTCCCCAAGTGCTTCCAAGGACAAGTTCTTCGAGAAGGTCATCAACCCTTACCTCGCGGAGGTGCTGCGACACCCTCAAACCATTGAGATGCGTGCTGGGTGGCTGCACATCCGCGATGCTGAGGGACCAAAGGGAACCGGAAGCGTGGAGACGAGGCTCGAAGCAATGGAGCAACAAGTTTTCAAGTGCCAGGGGATGGTGGAGCGTGGAATCAATGCTAGCCACACGATGCTCGCGGAATTCACTAACAACTACAAGCCGGATGCCAAGAACACCGAGGAGGCCATCTTCAAGCTACATGAGAAGATCGAGCACCTCCAAGCCCAAATCTATGACCTGCAAAACCAAAACTGTGAGTATGAATATAGATTCAAAAGAATGAGTTTGGCTGCAGATTCGAGGATTCCGGAGACTCGATCATCCTTCTATGATGGTGAACCTATGGCTTGGAAGATGGATGACAAGCCCGCATCATCAACAACACCTCCACCTTCTTCACCAACCAAGGAGATATAATCACATGGGCATGGACACTCCCCTTGGCAACTGCCAAGCTTGGGGGAGGTGCCCCGGTATCGTATCACAATCAAAACTCCTATCTTTACCATTTTCCTTAGTTCGATCCTATTATTAGTATTTTGATCTAGTAGAATAAAGTTTATGGCATGATCTAGTTTTGAGTTTTGCCTTATGATCTCTCTATGTAATCGAGTCCGTGAGCCATATAATAAAGATTAGTGTTGAGTCAAGGGCTTGATTTTCTTTCTATGATCTTGGGTGAATAAAAGAAAAGAGAAAAAGAATAAGAAGAAACAAAAGTTCATATTGATATTATTGATAGTAATGACTTCACATAGAAAGAGTGTGACGATTAAAAGTTGTTGGGATTTGGTAGACATAGCTTTGGTCATCCTTGCAATTAATAGGAAGTAATAAGGAAAGAGAGGTTTCACATATAAATATACTATTATTGACATCTTTTATGATTGGGAGCACTCATCAAAATATGACATGCTAAAGAGTTGATGTTGGACAAGGAAGACAACGTAATGGGTTATGTTTTCTTATATCTAAGATAAAGTATGTTGTCATGGATCCTCCAACATGTTGAGCTTGCCTTTCCCCCTCTTGGTAGCCAAATTCTCAGCACCAAGTAGAGATACTACTTGTGCTTCCAAATACCCTTAAACCAGTTTTGCCATGAGAGTCCACCATATCTACCTATGGATTGAGTAAGATCCTTCAAGTAAGTTGTCATCGGTGCAAAGCAATAAAAATTGCTCTAAATATGTATGATTAGTGTGGGAGAAATGAGCTTTATACGATCTTGTGATGTGGAAGTAATAAAAGCGACGGACTGCATAATAAAGGTTCATATCACAAGGGGCAATATAAAGTGACGTTCTTTCACATTAAGATTTTGTGCATCCAACCATAAAAGCGCATGGCAACCTCTGCTTCCCTCTGCGAAAGGCCTATCTTTTATTATTATCTTCTACCTTATGTAAGAGTGATGGTGATCTTCACCTTTCCTTTTTCATTTTATCCTTTGGCAAGCCCAGCATGTTGGAAAGAACCTGATATATATATATATATATATATATATATATATATATATATATATATCTAATTGGATGTAGGGGGGCATGAGTTATTATTGTTGACATTACCCTCGAGGTAAAAGGTTGTGGGGCGAAACTATAAGCCCCTATCTTTCTTTGTGTCCGATTAAAACTCCGTAACCACAAGTATTGCGTGAGTGTTAGCAATTATGAAGGACTAGATGATAGTTGAGCATGTGGACTTGCTTTTTAGCTCTGACATAGACTTGTTCTGATGTTATGATAAATTGCAATTGCTTCAATGACTGAGGTTATAGTTTGTTGGTTCTCAATAAGGTTTCTGATTCATACTTTTGCATTGTGAATAGATCATCACTTGAACACAAGTAATCATATGACAATATCTATGTATGTTGCTGTTATGAGAATAATCATGATGCCCTCATGTCCGTATTTTATTTTTATCGATGCCTCGACCTCTAAACATGGGGACATATTTATTGTTATCAGCTTTCGCTTGATGACAAGCGAGGTCTAAGCTTGGGGGAGTTGATACGTCCATTTTGCATCATGCTTTTATATCGCTATTTATTGCATTATGGGCTGTTATTTCACATTATGTCACAATACTTATGGCTATTCTCTGTTATTTTACAAGGTTTACATAAGGAGGGAGAATGCCGGCAGCTGGAATTCTAGGCTGGAAAAGGAGCAAATATTAGAGCTATTCTGCACAACTCCAAAAGTCCTAAAACTCCATAGAATACCTTATAATAAATAATGAAAAATCCTCGCCAAAGATGAAGACCAGGGGGCCCACACCCTGTCCACGAGGGTGGGGCCCCCCCTAGGGAGCGCCCCCTACCTTGTGGCCCCCCTGGTGGCTCTCCGTTGACCATCTTCTGCTATATGAAGTCTTTCATCAAGAAAAAACCCAGAAGCAACCTTTCGGGACGAAACTCCGCCGCCACGAGGCGGAACCTTGGCGGAACCAATCTAGGGCTCCGGAAGAGCTGTTCTACCGGGGAAACTTCCCTCCCGGAGGGGGAAATCATCGCCATCGTCATCACCAACGCTCCTCTCATCGGGGGAGGGCAATCTCCATCTACATATTCATCAGCACCATCTCATCTCAAAACCCTAGTTCATCTCTTGTATCCAATTCTTGTCTCCAAGTCCGGGATTGGTGCTAGTAGGTTGCTAGTAGTGTTAATTACTCCTTGTAGTTGATGCTAGTTGGTTTAATTGGTGGAAGATCATATGTTCAGATCCTTTATGCATATTATTACCCCTCTGATTATGAACATGAATATGCTTTGTGAGTAGTTACGTTTGTTCCTGAGGACAAGGGAGAAGTCTTGCTATTAGTAGTCATGTGAATTTGGTATTCGTTCGATATTTTGATGAGATGTATGTTGTCTAGCCTCTAGTGGTGTTATGTGAACGTCGACTACATAACACTTCACCATTATTTGGGCCTAGAGGAAGGCATTGGGAAGTAATAAGTAGATGATGGGTTGCTAGAGTGACAGAAGCTTAAACCCTAGTTTATGTGTTGCTTCGTAAGGGGCTGATTTGGATCCATATGTTTCATGCTGTGGTTAGGTTTACCTTAATACTTTGGTTGTAGTTGCAGATGCTTGCAATAGAGGTTAATCATAAGTGGGATGCTTGTTCAAGTAAGAACAGCACCCAAGCACCGGTCCACCCACATGTCAAATTATCAAAGTACCGAACGCGAATCATATGAATGTGATGAAAACTAGCTTGACGATATTCCCATGTGTCCTCGGGAGCGCTTTTCCTTATATAAGAGTTTGTCCAGGCTTGTCCTTTGCTACAAAAAGGATTGGGCCACCTTACTGCACTTTATTTTCTTTTTTTACTTGTTGCTCGTTATAAATTACCTTATCACAAAACTATCTATTACCACTTATTTCAGTACTTGCAGAGAATACCTTGCTGAAAACCGCTTATCATTTCCTTCTGCTCCTCGTTGGGTTCGACACTCTTACTTATCGAAAGGACTATGATAGATCCCTATACTTGTGGGTCATCACTATACATCAAGGTTAAATTCCTTTAACATGCATAAAACCGTTACCAATGGATAGATTGGATTTTTCTAATAATTTTTCATATATAAATCTTTTCATTTGGAGTTACGGTTGATTTTCTATGATTTTTAGAAGTTTGGGCAATTTTCTTGATTTCATAAATCATTTCTAATTTATTAAATATCCAGAAAACATTTATGACATTAGCACTGCATCAGCATGGCGTCAGCAAGTCAACTTGGCGGCCGTGGTCAAACATGACGCATGGGACCCATTAGTTAGTGTCTCCGCGGTTAGTTAAGGTTACAACTGATCTTAACTATAACTTAGAGCCTGGGGCCCACTGTCAGTGACCGGGTGGGGTCGTTAGTGCCTAAACTAATTAGGCCAGGTCAGCCGCCGGAGATTAGCCGGCGATGACCATAGCCGACGGTGGGGGTACACTAGAGTTGCGCCAGAGGCGACGGATCGGCGCGCAGAGGGAACCAGAAGGTAGCCCGTGCCCGCGCGCATCCAGAGAAAGCAACGGGAGGGAGCAGGGTGGCCAGAGTTCGCTGGAAGCGAACTCGTGGCGGCGGCCAGAGTACGGCATCAATGGTGGGCTAGCTAATGGGTGCAAATGGCGGTGGAGTTAGATGGGAAACGGACAGTGAGCTCATAGCGGGCTCGTAGAGGTGGTCGGCGATCTCGAGGGAGGCTGGATGGCATCGAATCGTTGGCGGTTGTCATCGGATCCCACGTAAGAAGACGAAGGCGAGGATGATGGCATGGGGCTCCCGGCATCACGTGGCTTGGCGATGAGGAAGAGGGTGTCGCGGCGGAGCCGTTGGACGGTACGAAGAGGGGTAGGGTGGACGGTGGCCACGGTGATCGTCGTCGATGGTGACGGCCGCGTTCGGGTGTGCGTGATAGAGCGAGACAGAGGAGGGGGAGGAGAACGGGGAGAGTGAGAGAGAGACCAGGGAGGTGTCTGGTGACGCGATGGAGGTCCAGGCAGGCAGGGAGAGAGGAGGTGGCCGCAGCGCGTGCGCGTGAGCGTGAAACACACGCCCTCCTGCCTACTGGCAGGAGGTTGAAGACGGTGCGGCAGCTGGGCTGGATAGGTAAGGTTTCTGTCCTTTCCTGTTCTTTTTCTAATTCTGTTCTGTTTTCTATTTTGCAGGTTTGTTTTGAATTTGGTTTTGAAACCAATTCAATTTGTTGCTTCTAAAAATTATTTTGGAAGCTAAAAGAATTAAACCAAAGGTCCACAAAATATTTCAGAATTATTGGACCTATATTTATTTAATAGTAGATATAGATTCAATTCAAATAGCTATTGATTTAACTCAAAGGCCCAAAATAAATGTTTCTGAGACACCAAAGATATTGGTTTGGATTTTACCTCTTGCCAATATTTCCAGAGGGTAACAGGAACATTTTCTTGGACTTATTTGAAACATCTTTATCTTGATCATTTTTTAAAAGGATTCCGAGGCTTTGAAAATTCCTCAATTCAAATTTAAATGCAAATTAGACATGATGCAGCAACCAAGCTAGTCCAAGGCATAGCAAGGCTAGGGATGTGACGGGTTGTGTTAAATATATGGATGACACGTCTTTTAGGTAGCTATCAAAAAGGGCAGTGGGAAAATAGTGTTCATGGGCCATAGAAGGTGGCTTGACAAAGATGACGAGTGCAGAACTCCTGGAGATCTATTCGACAACACTGATGAGACCCGAGGGCCACCGTGTAAGAGGCCTGGAGCAGAAATAATACAAACATTAATGAATTGGAAAGATTGCCCTAAGGCAGGAAGTAAAAGAAAGAACTCCTCTAGGAAAATGCCACTAAAAGTAAGGAAAAGGAAGTTTGTTTTCTGGGGCTTGCAGTATTGGGAACTACTGAGTGTGCCTCATTCTATTGATATGATGCATATCACGAAAAATGTGTACAAGAGTTTACTTGGCACACTGTTTGACATGCCAGAAAATAGTAAATATGGTCTGAGGGCTAGACAAGACTTGAAAGAAATCGATATTAGGGAAGAGCTTCAACCCTCGTCGTCTAATAGAACCAAGGACATGGTGAAGGAAAAAAAATCCAAAGCTAACGAGTTATCCCAGGGCAAAACTGTGTCCAAAACCAAAGATAAATATTTCCCACCAGCTTGCTTCACTCTCGAAGAGGATGAGATTTCTCATGTTTTAAAATGTGTCGACAGCATGAAAGTTCCTTCCGGCTACTCGGGACTCATACGCAGGTATCTTGATTCGAAAAAGCAATGGTTTAGCAACATGAAGTCGCATGATTGTCATGCGATGATGACACAATTATTTCCAATAGCTCTCAGAGGGATAATGGACGATCACGTCTGCAACACACTTTTTGACTTGTGCAACTTTTTTGATGCTATGTCTCGAAAGTCGGTCAGTGTGTGGCATCTAACACGACTACAAGAGGATATCATTTCTATACTACTTTGACTTGAGATATATTTCCCATCGTCATTCCTTGATGTAATGGTCCATCTACTAGTTCAAATTGTTGCGGAGGTTAAAGGCCTTGAACTGACATTTTTGTATACCATGTTCCCATTTGAACTGATGAATGGAACTTTGAAGGGATACGTTCGTCAGAAAGCCCGTCCGGATGGAAGCATCATCCAGGCCTATCTGATCGAGGAGTGTATATCATTCTGCAAGAATGTAATAAATGTTGAACAATCTCTTGGTTTGCACTTGAAGAAACATGTTGACAGGCTCAAAGGAGTGGGTCACTCACAGATGAAGCATGATTTAAATGTGGATATAAAAAATAGCCGAGACGACTTCGAAAGAGCGCACACAAGAGTGTTATAACACACAGATATAATCAGTCCTTGGCTGCAAACTCACAAGGAAACCTTAAGGAGAGAGCATGAAATAGAAGGGAGGCATAGGACCGAGGCCCAGATCATTAGAGAGCAAAAATCCAAATTTCCTTCTTGGTTCAAAGAGCGAAATGGGTACAAAACACTGCCGACCGGTATGGCCAATGCAAATCTCATCTATGAATTAGCAATAGGCCCCTCTTGCACTGTTGCCACATACCAATCATATGATATAAATGGATACACATTCTATACTGGGGCGAAGGACAAAAACTATGATTACCAGAACTCAGGTGTGACGATGCTGTAGTTGATCGAGAATGAGAGTAATAGATACTACGGCAGGATCCAAGAGATATGGGAACTTGAGTACGGCGAAGATTACACATTGCCATTGTTCAAGGCCAGATGGGCGAAGAACGTCGAGCATGAAGAACGTGGTTTCATTACCATGTCTTTGCCCGAAGCACAACATGCTGGTGCAAAGGGAGTGAAAGGAATCACTACCAAATATGAGCCTTGGGTATTCGCTAAGGACGTCACACAATGCTTCTATTTAACTGATCCTTCAAAGCTGAGTCATGTTGTTGTCCGTAGAGGCAAAAGGAGCATCATCGGGATGGACAGAGTCTCCAATGAGGATGACTATGATCAATTTGGTGTGGACCCAATAGAAGAGGAGATGTATGAACAACATGACTACACCACTAGAAAATGCAGAACTACCTTGCATTCGACAGGACGTCCCTTCCCGAGAAAGTGTCATAGCGCTGACCGAAAGTACTCAAGCAAGATTAAGAAGACCCAAATTGTTGTTGAGAGGGTTTTCAAACATCCTCATACTGCATGATTCATTTGTGTACTTATTTTCTGTGTGTATCGTACGTACACCCTAAATTAATCATACCATATTTATGTACTATGAACCACGAATTTGTATCATTGTAAATTTCTGTATTATGCATGTTGTCGCTCAAAGCACCATCCACGAATATGTGGCGGACCCTATTTTAAAAACCTACTGCCGGCATTGGCCACGTCACCTGTGCCAACACTAACAATGAATCAGCTAGCACTTAGCACCTGAGAGAAAAAAGAACTCATTTTCATTATCTCCCCCATCTCGCACTACCGCCCTTGCCCCCGCCTTACCCTTCGCCGTTGCCCTCACCTTGCCACCGACCGCCATTCCCCCCACCCCACCTTGCCACTGGCCACAGTTCCCCCCACCTCGCCTTACCCCCATGTGCCACCGGCGGCCCACCCCAAACCCCATAGTGCCATCGGCCACCCACCCCACCCCGTCATGCCACCGCTGCTTTGCGCCATAACTCATCGTGTCTGACCTTCTTCGTCGGCGTCCCTCTCGGTCCAGACCGTATAAGACCTCCCTCTACCAATTTATTTTCATGTAGATTTGTTCTAGTGGTCATATTATTGTGATGAAATGTACACATTATGTGTACCTGTGAATTGATTAAATGTATTACATGTGTGTGAATGTGTTTAATGTTAATTTATATATATGTGATAATTGTAAATTCATTGGATTTTTTGGTCTGTGCTTGTTATATTCAATGCAACATTGCATTGTGTTGCTCGGGAATTGTCTCATTCTATGTTTCATTTTTGTAGGGAATGTCTATAGAGTTGCCATTGTTTTGGCGAAACATAGATTTAGTTCCATTTCGACAAATTTCTGGAACTCAATATGTCTAGTTTTTCACAAAGGTCATGATGACTTTTAATGCTGATTTTAATTATATGAACGGATCACAAAATGGAAGAGTGCCCCCACTATTGCGACACTAGGGGTATGTGCGACGATCCTCACCATGACAACAATAATGGATTCTCCCTCACGCTTCAAAGTGACTACAAATATTATACGATAATAATCAGTTTAAACATTTGTTGGCACATATATTCCGTTCTTAGGCATGTATTACATATGATTTCTGTGCTTCATAGTGTATTTTTTTACATTTCGACTAGTGTATCCCTTGCCATGCAAGACCTTTTGTCCAAGACAAGTTTTCCCTCCATATTGAGATGCTTAAGAGCACTTACGGGGCTAGTCCAAATGATGCACCATACCCGCCACTAGTGCACACATTGAACAATAACGACATTTCTATAAAATGCATGGTATGATTTTGATCGCTTTCATATACACATTCAAGATGGACGGCTCGAAATAAATTAGTGGAGCCGACAACTTAGAGACTACGAGTTCAAGATTGGACATCAGTGGATATTTGTCCTACACCATGGACATGCAGGGGTTTTCCTATTCTTCAAAATTGTTCCTAAAGGAAAGGAGTACCGTGCTACTAGTAACGATGGTTGAATGAACAAGATGTAATATGCATGCATGGTTTAGTTTAGCAAATGTTTAATTAGTCATGATCGATAAGAACTAGCTAGTGTGTGGTTAATATATGTACACATGTCAATAAACGATGTGTGTATATATTAATGCAAATATCTTATCGAAATCAATGTGGGACAAAAACGACTTTATATAAATTGGTAATAAATTACCCTGCCATAGCAGCGATTTTCTGCGGCCCTGGCAGCAATCTTTTACTGATTTTCAAAACACAAGTAATGGCGTCCGGACAATGAGCGATGCCAGAGAAGATCTTTCTTATTACCATCGTTCTCAATCACACAACATATCTATGGTTGATATTGCCATCGGGTAGTTAAATCCAACGCCATAGGTATCCAGAATAGTGCTGGTGTAGGCGCCATATTGGTGGTGTGGGGCTCCTACGCCAGCAAGGCAGTTTTTGGCATGCCATAGCTAGGCTTTCTGCAGTAGTGCTCGTCTTCTCGGGACGCTTGCCGAGGTAGCATCAGGAGGTGACCGTCTCGCGAGAGGTCTCCTTTGCGTCCCTTGCTGGTGGGCCACCCTATGGGCCCTTGTCCTGTGCCGCATCCTGGGTCGAAGGCAGACCGTCCTGGGTAACCCTGATCCCATGGGCCCAGCAGTAGCCCCTGGACCCGCGACGCACATGTCTCCGCCTGTTAAAGGGGGGCGAACCGGCACGGGGCCTAATCGCCTGTGGGCCAGGTGTGAAGCGTGGCGCATAATGGAGCAGGGAAGGCCCCCACTTCCGCCACAATGCCTCAGCAACCGCTTGGCTAGCATAAAGCATGTCAGCGCGCAACACGAGTCCGTCATTGCGTTCCTTGTATGCATCTGCCTTTGAAAGGCGAAGAGACGCAGACCATCCCTCCGTTGAGTGCTATATAAAGGCGAGGGGAGAAGGATCCCCGGGCCCATCTTCTTCCTCCAACTCCTCCTTCATGATGCATGGTCTGAGCCAACCTTTGGGATGATGGCGAGGAGGGGAGGCCGCGCCCACACCACTGCTGCAGCACCCAAGGCGCTGCCCGGAGGGCGCGGGCGCTCTTTTGCAGCCGTCGATATTGGCCCAAGAGGCCATGGAAGGGGCACCGCTCCTGGGCGCGGACGCGGAGGGTGAGTTGTCTGTGGCCAAGGTGGCCAAAGTGGTGTGGCCACTCTACGTCCCTAGTTAGGAAGGCACTCAGTTGAGGCGGCACACGAGTTCATCGTGGGCATGCACCGCCGGCCCTGCACCTGGCTCCGGCTACCATACTCCTTGGCAGAGGAGATGGCGGACCACGCGCCGCTGGTCATGTGGGTGCAGGTAGACTGCTGCTGCAACTTCCCTTCCTGGGCGGTGATGGATTTCACCCCCACGGATTTCATGTTCTTGAAGTAGGGGTGGAAGTCATTCACCCTTGATCGCCGCATAAAGAAGAGGCTTGTCCTCCACTTCAAATATGACGGGGCCACCACGCTCTTCATGAACATCTTCAAGGTCACCAGCTGCCACCTGAAGTGCTGCATGGAGGGCGAGGATAGCGACTCCTCCGTCAAAGGCGACGGCAATGGCGACACGTGCCCCTCCAAGGAGAGCAGATGCAGCGATGGCTGCCCCCGTGTCAAGAGCGAAGACGAGGACTTGGAATAGGGTGCGGCCGGCGCCTGAGCTGGAACCCCGAGGGTGGTCCCGCCCGCCTAAAGCTTCTTTTTTGTTTTTTTCCATTTACATGCACTGGATCCGTGTTGGCCCTATGGAGTTGTGTAAGAAACAATGGCTCTTGCATTATGAGTTTAATGCTTTTGCGGCTCAAATCATATGTTTCTCCCTAAAGTACCATCGCGAGGCTTGCTCCTCTTTTTCTTGCTCACCTAAATGCTCTATGTTGCCAGGACCAACCCCCGAGCGAGCCTCAGCCGCCGTTGTTAAGTTAGGTCACAATGCCTGGACAAGGCCAGGAGGTGAGGGGCACCGAGAGCTAGTGAGGCCCCATGAGACACGATGCTTTGGGATTCCTCCTTTTAACATGCAACTAGCTCACGCGCAAAAGAGCCGATAGGCTCTGCCAAGGTCACAGGAGAACGAAACTCTATGGACAATAGTTGCGTCTCGTGAGGTGGTTAGACTTAGCATTCGCAAATGGCAGTGCTGAACGGGCCACGACCCGCGAAGAATCTTCGCGGCCCTCGAGATGCACCCCTCGAGGCTCGACCCCCCTGAGGCCTTCGCCTCGCGAGGCCACTTGGGCGGGCGACCGTCACTATTTGGTGCACGAGACGCTGCATGCATGATCCCCAAACGCTTGGTTCCTCGGGTAGTTGCATGTTGACAAATTTCAGGGTATGCGGAGCGACGTGCACTCGCCAACTTGATCATGGCTATTCCATGAGGACATAAGGAACCAATGACCTTGGTGAGGTGGTGTGTATGGGGCCATGCCCATGAGCCAGAGCTCGATCGCTTGGATTTATAGATGCTGCAAGGACGGACCTGGGCACAGATGTCGTGCCCAGACCCCGCTCATGAAATGGTCAGTAGGGGTGTCGCGAGCGCGCGGCGCTCTCAAGGTGGCATCGCACCAAACACATAATGATTGAAACAACATAAATTCATCAAGGCATAACCAAGATTCGTCACACAACCAAAAAGTGACGCGGCTGTCGTGTCTGGCATGGGTCAACTCGAGGTTGGTGCAACCCATGGGACCCCTTTGTTTGAATAACGAAAAGTCACCTAGCGATACGGCGCTGCCAGGTGGCTCGACGAGGCATGCTGTAGGAGCTCATCCTCTAGGAGCCTCGGGGGTTGGCAGCCTCTGGAAGGTTGTGCCGACATTCATCAGGCCGAAGGGCATGCAATCCTAGTTGGTGGCAAGGCCCGCGCCTCGACCGATGCATGATGGCCAAAAGGGGTCCTGAGGGCAGGCCCCGCTGAGGCTCATGGAGTTGACGCACATGCGCACCTTGCCGCCCTTCCTAGGGGCGACGATCATGCTTGCGGGCCGCTCTGGGTGTGCTCCCCACGGATGGCTTGAGCTTCTTGCAACTTGCAGACTTCCTAGACGATGGACTCATGCTTCTTTGGTGCCTGGCGCCATGGTCCCTACTTGATTGGCGTGCGCCAGGGAACACCACTAAGTGATGCTTGATCACCTCCCTTGGCACGTCGGGCAAGTGAGATGCCTTCCAGGAAGAGACACCCGAACCTGCCCGAAAGAAGGTGACGAGTGCGCCTTCCAATGCAGGAGGGAGACATGCACCGACGGCGAGGGAACGACCCTATGCCGCCGCCATCAGTTTATGCCTTCTTCGCATCAGTATGGCCGTGGGAGGCTTGACGGTGTCCTCACCATCTGAGTGTGCAGCCGCGGCAGCCCTGTAGGTGTGCTCGAGGGAGTAGAACACGTCCTTCTCGTCGCAGGCGATGGTGACCACGCCACTGCTGCCAGGCATCTTGAGGACATTGTCTCCATGGTGGGTCACCGCCAAGAACTTCACGAGTGCTAGGTATCCCAGGATGGCATTGTATGGTAGGCCAATATGCGCCACGTCGAAGTTGATGACCTTAGTGTGGTAGTTATTGTAACACCCACGATGCGGCTATATCTCCCACGTGTCGGGGCACGACTTAGAGGCATAGCCGCATAGTAGGTCTGTCGCAAGAGGGGTAATCTTTACACATCCCATGTACTGAATAAGAAAGGGATAAAGAGTCGGCTTACAATCGCCACTTCACACAATACATAAATAATCCATACATCATCCAAAGTACAATCAAAGGTCCAACTACAGAACCAAAATAAAGAAAGACAACCCCAAATGCTAGATCCCTGATTGTCCCAACTGGGCTCCTCTACTGATCATCCGGAAAAGAAACATAGTAACGGCCCGAATCCTCGTCGAACTCCCTCTTGAGTTCGGTAGTGGCACCTGCACTGGCATCATCGGCACCTGCATCTGTTTGGAAGTATCCGTGAGTCACGAGGACTCAGCAACCTCACACCCGCGAGATCAAGACTATTTAAGCTTAAGGGTAGGAAAGGATAGTGAGGTGGAGCTGCAGCTAAGCACTAGCATTTATGGTGGCTAACTTACGCAAAAGGGAGTGAGAAGAGAAGCAAGGCATGGTCGAGAAGCTAAAAGTGATCAAGAAGTGATCCTGAAGCTACTTACGCTCAACCATAACACAAGGCCGTGTTCACTTCCCGGACTCCGCCGAAAAGAGACCATCATGGCTACACACGCGGTTGATTCATTTTAATTAAGTTAAGTGTCAAGTTGTCTACAATCGGATATTAACAAATTCCCATCTGCCCATAATCGCGGGCACGTCTTTCAAAAGTTCAAAACCCTACAGGGGTCCCAACTTAGCCCATCACAAGCCCTCATGGTCAACGAAGGATATTCCTTCTCCCGGGAAGACCCGATCAGTCTCGGAATCCCGGTTACAAGACATTTTGACAATGGTAAAACAAGATCAGCAAAGCCGCCCGATGTGCCGACAAATCCCGATAGGAGTCACACGTATCTTGTTCTCATGGCACACTGGATGAGACATCCTATGAGTAAAACCAACCTTCAAGTTGCCCCGAGGTGGCCCCGCAGTCTACTCGGTTCGGACCAACACTCAGAGGAGCACTGGCCGGGGGGGTTTAAAATAAAGATGACCCTTGAGTCTGCAGAACCCAAGGGAAAGGTATATGGTGGTAGGTAGGCAAATGGTAAAACCAAGGTTGGGCCTTGTGTGGGGACCCCGACTCATAAGTCGAGATCACCGAATGCACGTGTACAGTGATCCCAGAGATCAATGCTCACTGAACACACAGAAGCTGAATAACAAGAGTCTTACATCCATACATACCATCTTACACAAATTATGACCATTGTGGTCAAGTATTACATAGATAAAGCCACAAGGGCTGAACACCAAATAAACTTAAGCAGCAGAAATTCTTCATTGGTAAGTAGAACCCATGCCGTCTGCCTTAACCCTATAGGCATTCTGACTGGGAAACATCCTAGTTCGCATGTTCGTCTCCAAAGAACTCTTCTTCGAACTCCTGTTCTTCCATGCCTGGCCAATTAAATAACCAGTGGCAAGCCAATGAGTACTTTGAATGTACTCGCAAGCAACCCACGATTGGAATAGGGCACAATGATGCAATGATATAGCACTAAGTAGGTATTTTGCAGAAAGCTAGTTTTGAGTGCAATGACATGATCTATCAACATGTAAAGTATGCATCATGAGAGTACAGACATCCGTATGAACAAGTTACATATATCAACATAAACAGAGTTGGACACCAATCCAACTTGATCATCATGTCAAGTCATCTGACTTAACCTATTTAGCTCCATCAACACACACACACACACGTGGTTTGTAAAATTCTGGACGTAGTTTAAGCAGCACCGCCCAACTGTCCTTGACCGTGGACACGGCTATTCGAATAGTTTTACACTTTGCAGAGGTTACACACTTTACCCACAAGATCCAGGGAACTTCCGTGCCATCCACGACCCGGGGTACCTCAACTACCCGGGGTAAGCACCCGATCACTATCTTTCCCTAGACGACACTAACAAGGAGTCCACTCGTTGTTCCATATCCTCACGTTGTACATCATACGAGACTCACTCGAGATCGTAACATCCGACAGGGGACGCAATGGTGTATCCGGTGCCCTATGAAAACAGTCATGGCCGCCCTACCTGGCATGACCCCATCCTAAGAGAGAGCACCAACTCTCCCCCGTTAATAGTAATGCGGGCTCCAAGCTAGTATCGGCCTAGGTAATCAATAATGCCCTTTCCCATACAAGGGTAGAGTGGTTGCGCATGTAAGGTTGGGACAGTCGACAAATCTTAAATCTAATCCGTTTTCAAAAACAACACACACACTTGCCTCGGTACACCACTTCGTCATCAAGTGGTTACCCATCTCATTATCTCCCTCGGGCATAAGTGGCACCCGGCGTGGTTTTCCAAAGGTCTTTTGCAAAAATACTTTGTCTCCTTCACCATGCATATTCCCGTCCCTTTTTGCGTAGCAACTACTTTAGCATCCTATCTACTCCCACCGGCATAACCCTCATAAGAAGGAGAAATGTCAACTCATTTTTGTTAAATACTAGGGTGAAAAGTAAGAAGGGGAAAATTCCTAGTTTTGGATTTGGAGTCATGGAAATAGTGCTAGGAATTTTAAATGAGAGGCATAAGTGCTCAAATTCAAATTTAAATTTGAACAGTGAAGAAAAGTTGGTTTGATAAGAGTGAAAACTGCACCAATAAATAGATGGGATTATTAAAAGAATTTAGGAGTTGGAATTATTGCATTTGGATTATTATTTAATCCTGTGGATTTTTTGGAAAAATTATAGAAAAAGAAAAGGAAAAAGGACACTGTGCAACTGGGCCTATTCAGCCACAGTGCAGCAGGCCCAGGGGGAATCCAGCCCGCGCAAGGCTGCCACCTCGAAGGCGTATTTGAGAAATATGCCTCCAGCTGACGCAGCGAACCGGTGCGCGCGTGTGTGTTTTAAACCTGCCGTGTGGGACCCACACATCAGGACGTGAGGCTGACGGACGGGCCCCCGGCTGTCATCGTCAACCTCGGGTCAGAGAGGGCGGCGAGCTCAGTGGCGCCGCTATGGTCGACGGCGAGGCGATCTGAGGGCACCGATGTGCTCAGGACGGAGTCGCCGTTCAGGTGGAGGTGGAGTTGGTCGCCGGGGTGCAGGGGTTCGCCGGTGACGAGGAAGCCGGTGACAGAGCTTCGGGAGGTGCTTGCCCCGGTCGATTCCGGCTGTAATAGAGAGGAGGAACAGTGGGGAAATGGTCAGGGAGGTGTGGAGGTTCCAGATCAAGAGGTAGAAGAGGCAGAGAGAGCCTGTACCTCGAGATCGACGGCGACCCGAGGCGGCGGAGCTCGAGCTCGATCTCGAGCTCGGGTGCTCCTGGAGGAGAGTGGAGGGCACAGGGGGCCGATTTGGAGTAGGTAGGAGCGAGTGGTAGTGAGGGAGAGGCTCGGGGAGGCCTTTAAGTAGGCGAGCCACGACTCACCGTAGACCCGTGCGCCGACGAGGTTGTTGCCGTTGTTGTGGGTCACGAGGGCGCGTATGGGCGTGTCTGGGGTGCTCGTGGGTTCGGTCCAAATCGAGGGAAAGAAGAGAGAGGGAGCAGGAGGCCAGAGGCGCCGCGCGTGTGAGCACGCTCATTGGTGCGCTCGGGCGGTCGTCGCGCGTGCGAGCTGGGGCGAGAGGAGGGAGAAGGATGAGAGGGCCGACCAGCTGCCGTGTTGCGGACGTCGAGGCGTCTCGTCGGGCACGCTAGGGAGGCCCGAGGTGGCCGGAGGTGCTTGGCAGGGGGCGGCTACAGTGCAGGAGTGCATTGTAGCGCGCTCCAGAGCGCCCAAATGGCCGGCATGGCCATTTTCTATGCAATGTGGGAACGACCAAAGGTGTCTGGTGGCTCTAGGGGGAGTAAAGAATGGGGGAGGGGCATTGGATTCCCTGGGTGGCCACTTGGGTTAGGAGGGAGGTGAGAAAGGAGAAGAATGCTGCTGTCCAGAAGGGTAAATGGGGATGTTTCACTCTTCAATCATTGAGCTGAGGCTAGGGAAGAGATACTGGAGGTAGGAGAGGACTAGGAGGAGCTGCGGTAAAAACTTGAGCTCAAGGAGAATAGTGTTAGTGGTCAAAATGGTGATTTTTGAAAAGTGGCAGAAGGTGTTTGATAATGGTTTGGGCAAGTAGATGATTTCCAAATGCCATGAGACTCCACAGGGTGAAATTACACATATAATTAGGGCCTTCCACCAATTTGGAGCTTATTTGGGCAAAGTTGCCAATGCAACTTTTGTAAACCCTAGAAATTAGCAGAAATGAACTTGTGTAGATCTAGTTGAGCAAATCACTTCCCCTTGATGAACCACTTGGTGTAGTGGCCTCATTTGGTCATGTGAACTTTCTCACAAAAGTTGGGGTCAAGGAGAGAAAGTTGGTAGTACAAACTTGTTCAAATTTGATTCTGGTCAGAGAGGGTTTTGGGGCATTTTGGTGAACCAAAATAGTTTGGTTTGGGCTGAAACTGTGCAATATCATCATATTATGCATATGTGACTTGCTAGAATTTTCCTGGATTTATTGTAAAATATTTCTTGTAGAAATATTTCAAATCCTTGAAATGGGTAGAAATGGTTTTGGGAGGTTTTGTCCAATATTTTGATCATGACAATGTGTTGAAACTCATATATATGGAAAATATATGTCCACTGAGTTTCCCTGATTTTTGTCAAATATTTTTGAAACAATAAAATAATTTTTCCCTATTAAAGACCATTTCTGGCCTTAAGAAAAAGCTTTTAAATAAAATAGGAAATAACTTTTAAAATTATATTATTGTGGTTTATGGGAATCCTATATCTAATAGGTTTCAAATATTCTCTTTGAAATATTTTTCATACCCCAAATCAAGTACTTGTAGTGCAAACCTCAATTTAGCGGTTTTTTGAAAACTAATTTTTGAAAATACTATTTGGCCAAATTATTTTTGTAAGAAAATACTATATTGCACTATACACATGGCATGATCATTGGGCAAAAGTTTGGGGCAAAGAGATGAAGTACAGGAGGTGGAGTTGTGTTGACCTTAAAGAGCACTTGAAAAACACAGAGAGAAAACCAACTCCAAATAAAAGCCAATTGATGCGAAAGTTTTTGTCAAACCACACTTTATCATGATTTATTAGCTTAAGTGTTGTGGCATGAAAATCAGGGTGTGACAGATCTACCCCCCTTACAAGAATCTCGTCCCCGAGATTCCCAAACTAGGCGTGGAAAGGAATACGAAAACTGGATCCGGGGTAGTCTTCTTGTCCTCATACCGCTTGTGCTTCCGAGTGGTGCTCCATTGAACCTTGAAGTACTCGATG
The DNA here is from genome assembly GCF_056163025.1 of Triticum urartu. Classification (NCBI taxonomy): domain Eukaryota; kingdom Viridiplantae; phylum Streptophyta; class Magnoliopsida; order Poales; family Poaceae; genus Triticum; species Triticum urartu. Next base: position 345,262,275 of record NC_141876.1, on the reverse strand, counting down.
GCGTGGCTTCGTGTATGACATCCTGCTTGATCCATATTGCCATTGGGGACTTTCACGTAAGTCATATTGGGCTGGATGTAACACCCCGGATGTAATTTACCTTATATGTATCCCAACTCTTGCCATTTCCGGCACTAAGTTATTTTATTTTCCTCGGGTTCGGGTTTTTTCTCCGTGTGTTGTTGCCTTTGTCATGCATCTCATATCATGTCATCATGTGCATTGCATTTGCATACGTGTTCGTCTCATGCATCCGAGCATTTTCCCCGTTGTCCTTTTTGCATTCTGGCGCTCCTATCTCCTCCGATGGTCCTTTCTACCTCTTTTCGTGTGTGGGGGTTAAACATTTCCGAATTGGACCGAGACTTGCCAAGCGGCCTTGGTTTAGTACCGGTAGACCGCCTGTCAAGTTTCGTGCCATTTGGACTTCATTTGATACTCCAACGGTTAACCGAGGGACCGAGAAGGCCTCGTTTGTGTTGCAGCCCAACACCCTTCCAATTTGGCCCAAAATCCACCTAAACCCTCTCCATCATCTAGAGCATTCGATCACGATCGCGTGGCCAAAAACAGTGCTCAATTTGGAGCCTCCTAGCTCCTCCTACCTATAAAATAGCATCTCCCCCGAAATTTTCGGGTCATTCCACCCCCTAACCCTAGCCCCGCTCCTCTCCGCGCGGCCGCACACGTCCGCCGGCCGCCGGACACACCGCCGCCACCACTCCGGGGCTGCCACGTGGCCCTGCGCCGCCTCCCACCAATCTGGCCCGGGAGGCCCAAGTCGGGCCCCCGCGAGACCGCGCGCCCCGCGCCTTCACCCGCGAACCCCGCCGCCGTCTTCCTCCCGTCCGGCCGCCCGATGGCCCGGCGCCGCCGCCCGCCATCCCCGGCCACTGAGCTCCGGCGACCTCGCCGCCCATCGCGCGGCCGCGCCGCCCCTGCCTCCGCCGACCTCCGTCGCGCCTGCTCATCGGGGTCACCTCGTCGCCGGCCCCGGCGACCTCCTCCTCCGGCCAACTCCCTCAACTCCGGCCTCCCTCGCTACTCCGGTGAACAGTGAATCTGGCGACCTCCTCGATCCACGCGCCGGCCAGATCTGGATCTGAGAGGATTGACTTTTTCCCAGAGAACCCTAATTTTTTGCATTCTTGCACATGCAATAACTTTGCATCTGTAGCTCCGATTTGCGTGTGTAGCATATCAAAATGTTCGTCTCAACGAGTACATCATTTCATCTCATTCGTCATTTTCATTTAAGCTCATCTTGATGCCCGAAATTCTGTTGTAAGAGGGCTATGTGATAAATTTGCCAGATCTGTTTCATCAATTAGATATTTATCATTTTGCCATGATTAATGTGTGCATGATATGCTCCTGAGGTCTACATGAGTTTTGTAATATGCCATGCCATATTTACAGAGGTGATTACCATGTATTTTTGTGATATGTGTGGTGACTAGCACAAGCTTGCAAAGTAGCATAATCGGTAATGCTGATTTCAGGGACTTAGAATTTCACTAATTCCTTGTTCTGTTTTTGCCGGTATGCCATATGTTCATGTTGTTTCCTAGTGATCCGTGCCTCTTTGGAGGATGATCAGTAAGGATGTTTTGTTAACCTTGTGGTGCTCCATCCATCCATGTCTTTGTTTGCATTTATGGAGCACCCTAGCTTGAGTCAATCGAGCTCTACTTTTGCTATATCGTGAATCCTGGCAGATTGTTGACATGTTAGCGATTTTGCCGAGGATGTTGCTATTGTTCCGTGCATGCTATGTTGTTGTTCTTGCCATGTCTAGCTTCTATGATATGTATTCTTGATGGGTGTATGCTTAGTTTTTCATGCCATGCTCTGTAGTGAGTGCATCGAGCTCGCAAACATGCCTACTCGTTAATTGATTTGCATGCTCCAGTTTTTCACAAAGTCTGAGATCTGTATATGTTTTTGCCATGTTCACATGCTTGCAATTGTATTTTCTGTTCCCTTTTGGCTCAAGGTCAATAAGGGACTTTTGCTAAGTGCTTTGAGTAGCTTCATTCCATGCCTCGCTTTACCATGTTAAGTTCCTGTAGCATGTAGTTTTCATGCTCTAAAGTGTGCTTCCTGATGTTAAATTCCAGACTTGTGTTAATTTCACTAAGTCTGAAACCTGTTATCATTTGCACTTTTTCCATGCTTGTTTGAACCTGTTAATGGATGAATTAGCCGTAGCTCATTGTTCATCTTTTGTCAAGCATCATGATTGGATCCCTGATATGTATTTTGTTGTCATGTTTGAGTGCTGTAGCATATCTATCTTGATGCATTTAGATGGCTACTTGCTGATTATCGCAGACCGGTGCCATATTTTTTTGCTTGCCATTTCCAAACCGTGCATCCGATTCCGGTGATCTTTATATCGATTTCAACCGAAATAACCTCACCTTTCCAGTGGCACTCTTGGATTTCCAAGTTGAGGCCAGGTTCAATCATTCCTTGTCAAATCTTGCATATGCATCACATATCGCATCCCGCATAGCATACCATGTTTGCATCATGTTGTTTGAGCATTGCACGTGGTTGATTGTGTTCTGTTTGCTTGTTGTTCTTGTTTGGGTAGAGCCGGGAGACGATTTTGTGAACGAGGAGCCCATTGAGTTCGCTTATGAGGATCAAGTCAACTCTGACAACTTTGCAGGCAAGATGATCATACCCTCGAAATCACTTCTATCTTTGCTTGCTAGATGCTCGCTCTTTTGCTATGCCTATGCTACGATACCTACCGCTTGCTTATCATGCCTCCCAAATTGCCATGTCAAACCTCTAACCCACCATGTCCTAGCAAACCGCTGATTGGCTATGTTACCGCTTTGCTCAGCCCCTCTTATAGCGTTGCTAGTTGCAGGTGAAGATTGGAGATCGTTCCTTGTTGGAACATTGTTTATTGTTGGGATATCACCATATTATATTGTTATCTTAATGCACCTATATACTTGGTAAAGGGTGGAAGGCTCGGCCTTTTGCCTAGTGTTTTGTTCCACTCTTGCCGCCCTAGTTTCCGTCATATCGGTGTTATGTTCCCGGATTTTGCGTTCCTTACGCGGTTGGGTTATAATGGGAACCCCTTGATAGTTCGCCTTGAATAAAACTCCTCCAGCAATGCCCAACCTTGGTTTTACCATTTGCCACCTAGCCTCTTTTTCCCTTGGGTTTCCGGAGCCCAAGGGTCATCTTTATTTAAACCCCCGCTGGGCCAGTGCTTCTCTGAGTGTTGGTCCGACTGAGCTGCCTGCAGGGCCACCTCGGGGAAACTTGAGGGTTGGTTTTTGTCAGGACCCCGATTCCAAGTCACATTGATCTAGCTGGTAACACCTCATATCACTTTGCGGCCTCACGCACGGTATTCCCACGGGTGTCGCCTTACCATGGCCCGGGACCGTTTGCGCCTTTTGACTCACGTATATGATAGTGTCGCTAGCATCCATATGACAGAGAACCCGGGGCGACATGGCTAGTCGTGAACCCAAAGCGGCACTAACCCATGGGGACAGACATACATGAATCAACTTCGAGCATGTCGGTCGGCAGCGTGTGAATCCGGGCTGTAGCACTGGGCTAACAGGACTTCGGTAATCCGGGCTATTGCAGGCTAGGCAGGACTCCGTATGTCACCGCGTGACATTTCCCCGAAGGGACAGACACAAGAACGAAGTGAAACACATGCCGGCCAGTCAAGTGTCCTGAGCAGTAGTGCTGGGCTAGCAGGACTCCAGTGAACCGGGCTGTAGCGGACTACTATGGCTCATGGAAGCACAAGACTACATTTCCCCATAAGAGAGGCTACCAAGGATAAACCACTAGGTTGTCAGATCCCACACATACCAAGCATTTCAATCATACACACAATATGCTAGATATGTCCAAATACAACATGGCATCACAACATAACTCTACGACTCAAAGTAATTATTCATTAGGCTCCGAGGAGCGAGATATTACAAACATGGGTCTCATGACCCAACAATCATAGCATACCAATAAAAGCACATGCGGAAGCTTAACATGTCTGAGTACAGACATCTATAAATGAAAAAGGCTGAGAAGCCTGACTATCTACCAGATCCTGCTGAGGGTACAAGATCGTAGCTGAGGTAGCAAGCTAAACGTCGAAGCCCACACGGATCTACTAGCGAGACTGACGTCTCTCTGCAAAACATAAATTAAGCAAACGTGAGTACAATTGTACTCAGCAAGACTTACATCAGAACTAACTACATATGCATCGGTATCAACAAAGGGGTAGTGGAGTTTAACTGCAGCAAGCCAGCTTTGACCCAGTGGCTAACCTGAACTACGACTGCAAGCAACTCTTTGAGGTGGCGCACACGAGTCCACATATTCACCATTCAATACACCACTATGGATCCGCTCCCGTCTCCCTACGAGAAGGCCATCCATAGCACTCACACTTATCTTGCGAGTTTTATAGTATCCACTTTCACTTGTCTATGAACTCTGCAAGGGGTCCAAGTTTCCATATCTGAGGAATCCAGCTATTCGAATAGATATTGATAACCCTACAAGGGTGTACTTCTTCACACATGCTCCCACCACTTACCGTCGTTTACTCGACATGTACTCGGCAACCTTCAGGCGGAAGCCCAACGAGGGTGTCGGCCACAGCCTACCTAAACACTTAAGTCTCTAGTCCAGGTTTCTCGGCTATCCAGGTTCCATCCACAGGGAGTCCGGCCAAGGTTTCCACATACGGCCCCGAACGATGTGTACAGGGTTCCGAGACACCAAACGGGCGCCCGGCATGCCCGACCACGGTGTATCTACCGCAACATAGCCCACCCCTGGGGTCAGCGCTACGCACGGCTGCCAACACATGACCTACAAACACCAGAAACTAGTTGCAACTCCTGGACAGAGTACTAGGGTGATTAAGAAGCCGAGAGGGTCAATTAAGGATCCCAATGAGTGGTAGTAGCTGTTCATGGATCACAGACACAGAACTCAGTTCCTGAGGACGGTTTCAATGAGACAACCCACCATGTACTCCTACATGGCCTCTTACCACTACCTTTACCAAAACGTGTTCAGACACTTAGCTCACACACAGTAGGACATGTTCACACACCTCCGATTCATTCCCGATGAATCAGACCTGACACAACTCTATGCAATAGCAGGCATGACAAACAAGCATGAATGAGTAGGCACATCAGGCCTCAAACAACTCCTACTCATGCTAGTGGGTTTCATCTATTTACTGTGGCAATGACAGGTCATGCAGAGGATAAGGGGTTCAACTACCGCAACAAGTAACAGATGAATCGTTGTTGTCCTAATGCAGTAAAAGAGAGCAGGAACGAGAGAGTGGGATTGTATCAGAATGAACAAGGGGGTTTTGCTTGCCCGGCACTCCTGAAGATAATATAGTTCTTCATCGGTGTCATCGATCTCATCGTCGAAACCACGTCTATCGAGAGGGGACAAATACCGGCAACAGAGAAAGAAACACAATCAATGCAATGCACAATATGATGCATGATCATGACATGTCAATATGCTGTGGTTTGAGTTAATGCAACTAGCAACACAATTAATTGTAGTTGGTTTGAACCCAAGGTTCAAATTCAAACTCCACATATGGTTATTTAAATGCCATTCATTTGATTTGTCCTAAAAAATATCTATAAGTTGTTCTAACATGCTTGAAAATGCTATAGATGGATTCCTTGAATTTTTCTGATAATTTTTCATATATAAATTATCTCATTTGGAGTTACGGTTTAATTTCTATGATTTTTAGAAGTTTAAACCATTTTCTGGAATTTCTAAACCTTTTCTGATTTATTCTAAATCCAGAAAGGCTTTACTGCGTCAGCACTAGGTCAGGCTGACGTCAGCTGGTCAACGGGGCCGGCCCCGGTCAAAACTGACAGTGGGCCCCATGTGTCAGTAGCTAAACTAAACTAACTAGATTGAGTTAGCACTAATCTAGGTTAGTTAGCAGGGCCGGGCCCACAAGGTATTGACCCAGTGTTAATCCGGTGGTTAGCCGGAGTTACGTCGCTGGCGACGAGCCGAGACGGCGGACGAGCCCGGGATCACTCCTCCAATGACCAAAACAGCGGCGGGGACTACCTACGTGAAGCCCGGGTCCGTGCGCATCCAACGGAGCAAACAGGGCGAGCTGGGGTGGCCGTAATCCTCGCCGGTGTCGAGCTCAGCGGCTGCCGGACCTCGGGCATTAGCGGAAACGGCGCTACGGTGCCTTGTTCGCACCGTGGTTGGGCTCGTTCGAGAGCCCAGACCAGCATGCATCAGGCGGTGGTGCTAGCCGGGCCCGGGGTGGCCGGAGGCGTCAGCGAGGAGCTCGGCCGCGGTGGCCGGAGCCCGGGTGAGGCACGAGCGGTAGCTACGGCGTGCGTGCGGGAGAGCTGAAGTGCTGGTGTGTGCGTGCGCGATGCGGCGAGGGCGATGGACATACCGAGTGGACCAAATGGTCGCCGGGGGTGCGTCGGCGGCGGTCGCAGGCGGCGGTGCATGTGGGAGAGCTCGGTGCGGTGGCTACGGCGCATAGGGAAGAGAACAGAGAGGGGGAGGATGGACAGAAGCTCACGGCGATCTTCGTGGAGTGGATAGCGAGCTCAGGGAGGGCCTGAGGCACTCAGGGCATCGAGGGGGATCTCCGGCGACGGTGGTCGGGGACGAGCTCGGTGAGGGCAGAGGGGCGCGTCCGGCTACGTGTGGCGAACCGAGGAGGTCGAGGACGTCGAGGCGGAGCTCGTAGGCACGGCGAGGAGTCGAGGAAGTGGCGGTGGCGTCAACTACGGCGGCGGCGGCTTACGGGCGCGTTGGCCATAGCGGGTGGGGACGAGGGAGAGAGCCAGGGGGAGAATAGGGATGTCGGCGAGGTCGGGGCGGTGCCGAGGAGGGGCTTCGAGGCGTGGCCACGCTGTCCAAGCGGAGCAGGCGGCCAGGGAGCTGCGTGGCGAGCTCGGCGTGCGCGGGCGCGCTCCTCTCTGCCTGCCTGGCGAGAGGACGCAGGTGGCTGGCACGGGCCAGCACAGTGCTGGGCCGGCCAGTGGGCTGCCAGGTGGGCTGCGCTAGGTAAGTGGCCAGGTAACTTCTCTTTCTCTAGTTTTCTCTATTTGTTTCTGTTTTCTATTTTCTACAGTAAGTTTTGATTTAGTAAAAATACTAAACCATTTGTTAAAATGCTGAAATTAATTGTGTGCACTTGTGAATTTTTTCCAACAGCCCTCATTTAATTTCACAATTATTTGAGCACTTAAAAATATATATAGCATTTAAATGAAAAAATTCAAATACAATATGATTTAATTCAAAAATCCAGAATGGCCTAGAAATATGTGCATGACTTTTGGCAGGGGTTTTCACCTTAAACAAAAATCATGAACTTTTCTAAAGGGCATTTGGGATCATTGAAAATATTTTTATCGAACCTAGTTGAATTCATTAGGTGCTAGGGTTTCAACAATCCCCATTTCAAGTTTCTTGAAAATAACAGGATGCATGATGCTCACTGATGCAACTATCTGCAACCAATGCTAGGGCTGTGACAAATTACCCCCACTAAACAAGAATCTCGTCCCGAGATTCAAGACGTGAGGTAAGAAGACAGAGGGAGCACAAGCTAACATGATCTCATGATCCACTTTCCCTTCTCGAAGATGTTGATTCATTGCTTCGTATTGATCTTGGAGTCTTTGCTTTCGTGATCTTCATCCAACACGATGACGACAAAAGGAAACTCTACAGGAAACAATCTCCCCGAAGATCGAGCACTCAAGATCAACTCATGGAGTGAGACGTTAGAACATCTCTTGAGCTGAGACATGAAACACAGATCAGGAGTGATGGAAAGGAGGTAGATGACAAGGTTCTACTGGGTAGGCAAAAATTCCACGCTGAAAAGGATGGTGCATGATTTCAAGATAGCGATGAAATAATTGCCATGATTCCATAATGGGGCACCTTAGGGGAGATGACCCTTGGGATTTTCCCTTAAGTGGCAAAAAGAATTACTTTTGATACAAAGATCATTGAAACTCTCTATACCAGCCTAAGGCAATCACAAACGATCGTTTGAAGAAGTTCGAAGAATGGCATACTCTGACTAGAATGGATGATGTGGACTATCTTGTTGAACAACGCAATGGATGATTTTTGCTTATCATCGGAAATGGATGGGACCCATGGTAAGTCCACTTTTGAAGATGATCCTGAACAACAACTACTGAGGTGCGAGCTGGGAACAAAATGCAAATGTTGGGAATGATTCTGGTAACTGGGGAAGAACTCAACAGTCGAGAGTGAGTCCACTGTTTGAAAAGGTTATAACATAACCGAGGAAACTGGAAGCAAATCCCAGTTAACGCCAATGGTAAAACCTGGTGCTTGCGCGTGCTCTCAAGAACTTGAGCATCTCCATATTCATCAAGGTTTTACTAATATCCGTGTCAAGGATCCTCGCAACACAACATACCACCATGATGAATGGTGATGGGTGATGCAGATGCAAAGGAAGATAACACTTTTTCAGATTTCACCTTAGCGAGGCCAAGGGAAAAAAATCTGGATGATCGACCGAGAGACATATATCACTCCGCTTCTAATGTTCTCCTTGATGTGCTAGTGTATCCCATTCATAGATATGGTTTGATATATAGAACATCAAGTAAAAGATCGGACTTCGGGAGAACAAGAATCCGTAAGGATTAACTACGGAGGTAAATCCTACGAAATCCTCATGGGAAGGTGGCCAACTTTCTTCAATCGAGATACTACAATAATAGGTCTTCCGGCTGGATGTGTTGGCCACGACATCCACTTTACCGGTTATCGAGAGACCAATATTATAGTTCTTGGAAAATGCTCCAACCATCATATCTACCTGAGATTCAGATCTGGTTGGTGTCAGGATATTCCAGACTCATCGAGTCTAGAAAGCAAAATGAAGGTTTGCAACACAAATCGACGAGACGACGTTGCGAGATTCTCGGGGGAATGAACTATGGTGGTAAGCTCCAAAACATGAGCCGGTTCTGCTACAAGCATGTGAACACGCAGCCCTAGACAAGCATGGTCACCTGGTAGTCTTAAAATGAAACACTACCGAGTTCAGGGGGAACCATCAACGAGGATATCGAAGTCCTTGCGTAGGTCTAACTCTTCAGAAGAAACTTCTTCTACTTGAACAAATCAATCAATGGCTTGGTGTGCTAGGGATACGTATAGAATGTAGATGATCAGTCTATCAGACCATAGAATACTTCGCACATGCATGAATGACTTGGGATGATTCCAGAGGAAGCAAAAAACAAACTTTCTCGAATTCACGGCGGCAACTTACATCAGATGCACATGAATTAGAGGAAGTCACATCTTTCAACCGGACATATGCTTCATGATCGGGACATGAGGGAAATGCTTATAGAGTTTCCAACACTAGTGTAATGTTCAACGTGAATCATGGGGGAGACAAAATGCTGCTGATGGGCTCAACAGCAACTCATCAGAATCTCCATATCACTAGACTTCCACCATCATGTGAACACGGTGATAGCATTGGTCGGACCAAAAGGTGTAATGGTATATGCTCGAGGGATCAACCAAGAGTAAGACAACATTACGAACATCGTTGGTTCTGATTTCATTTGACGATATCCCACACTCAAATCAAGGGATTGATAAGGCAATAGCGCCGACAATTGATCACGTGGATCAATTGATGAAGATATTATCTTTCTTCAACACAGATACAAGATATCCCTTAGGGATGAGCGTGGTAGGACAAGCTTTTATCTTCCAACTCTCCAAGTTGCTGTTAAGCTTAACCAACTAGCTCAGGGGTATACAACACAGATTCCTGGAGAAGAGGGTGGCTACAAGAAACCAACTTGATCACGAACTCAACATAGCGATCAGGTGACAGCCTGGTGATACCTCTGAGAAGATATTCGGAAAATCATGAACCACCGATATGTTATTAAGCTCGAGAACAATCTTGCTTTTCAGGGCAAGACGATATGATCAATGAGCGAGGGATTATCACAGTTCTAACTCATTGGTCGATGAGTGCACCCAGAAATATGGACTAGGTAGCACGATCAATCTTAGGATGATGATTTAATTACCAGCACGCTAAGAATGAGAGTATTGTCCATTAACTACCAAGCAACGGAGTTACTAGGGATATTGCTTTCACACATTACGGTTCACTTGTCGGCATTCCGGTTATAATAACATGGAACTAAGGAATGAACAATGATGGCAAGAAGTATTACTGCGTCAAGAATTCATAAGAGGTGGTGCAATTCCCATGACATTCCTGATATAAAGATGGTAATACCCCAAGGTAGAACAGAACAAAAACTAAATTGGCATTTTGATCTGTGGAATACAACTACTTTGACCCAATCCTAGAAGTGCACGAGGTACTGGAGTTTGTTTCTCCTAGTCATTCCGGAACAGAATGGCTTGACGGACCACAAGAATAATAGGCATCGACGAACACGAATGCACAACTATTCCTGACTATCAATTGATAGACTAGGGTCGGAATACAGCTGAGGAGGATCAACTCAAGGAACATATATCCTTCTGAGTTGTGGATGCACAGATTAGTATGTTGAACAAAGCTCAACATATTTCTTCTGGATAACCCATGCAGAGAGGTAGGACTGGCAGAGTCACAATTATGAATGGAGAACTCCTCAAGAGTACTCTAATTGTGATCTTTTGGTTCAAATAACTTCTGCCATATTGGCTCATGGTATTGGAAGAAGGAAATACCATGGACCTCGAGGACTATCGCAAAGGTTACTAATATCCTAAAGGAACTAGCAAATACTAACAACATGAAGTAGGGTGAATCTCGGGTTCAAAAACCCAGGAATAGAATATCTAGTACTAAATGGCATCACGGGATGCTTTCAAGAATGGTGGCCAGAATCATCACACTGGGAACAGAAAACATGGCTAGATTACTAGGTGAATCCCTAAAACACCTAGGGTCATAATAATAGCTCCAACATATATGTCGAGGTAGTAGAGTACCTCAACAGACCGTTAGTGTGCTTAATCTGGTCCAAAAGGACATCAGAAACGGGAAGAAGGGATTTGTAAATGCATCAGACTATTTAGAGACTTGGGATGACTCGGACAGCATAACGGCTATAAATTCTCAAAATTATTTGAGACATCCTGCAAAAATGGTGGCATAACCACTCAACATCACAATAGCAAGGTTCTGAGGCCAGCTATGAACATATGGAAGTAGTAGGAACTGAACTGAGGCTTGAAACCAACAATCCTAAGAGTCTACGGATTAGTAACACGTGATCCTGATAGAAAGATGAGAAGCCTAGTTCTTAATCCCCGTAGAAGAGAAGAGGATGACTCAGATTAGAAGGCCATAGGGTAAAGGATTAAAAAGATCCTTACGTTCCTTTACACAATCAATTCTCTTACATAACTAAAGCATTTCTAGACACGACTTCGACCAGCTTGGCTTGGTAATCCTACAGGCAGTCAGGCTCTGATACCAACGCTGTCAGGACCCCGATTCCAAGTCACATCGATCTAGCTGGTAACACCTCATATCACTTTGCGGCCTCACGCACGGTATTCCCACGGGTGTCGCCTTACCATGGCCCGGGACCGTTTGCGCCTTTTGACTCACGTATATGATAGTGTCGCTAGCATCCATATGAAAGAGAACCCGGGGCGAAATGGCTAGTCGTGAACCCAAAGCGGCACTAACCCATGGGGACAGACATACATGAATCAACTTCGAGCATGTCGGTCAGCAGCGTGTGAATCCAGGCTGTAGCACTGGGCTAACAGGTCTCCAGTAACCCGGGCTGTAGCAGGCTAGGCAGGACTCCGGATGTCACCGCGTGACATTTCCCCGAAGGGACAGACAAAGGAACAAAGTGAAACACATGCCGGCCAGTCAAGTGTCCTGAGCAGTAGTGCTGGGCTAGCAGGACTCCGGTGAACCGGGCTGTAGCGGACTACTATGGCTCATGGAAGCACAAGACTACATTTCCCCATAAGAGAGGCTACCAAGGATAAACCACTAGGTTGTCGGATCCCACACATACCAAGCATTTCAATCATACACACAATATGCTAGATATGTGCAAATACAACATGGCATCACAACATAACTCTACGACTCAAAGTAATTATTCATTAGGCTCCGAGGAGCGAGATATTACAAACATGGGTCTCATGACCCAACAATCATAGCATACCAATCAAAGCACATGCGGAAGATTAACATGTCTGAGTACAGACATCTATAAATGAAAAAGGCTGAGAAGCCTGACTAAATACCAGATCCTGCCGAGGGCACAAGATCGTAGCTGAGGTAGCAAGCTAAACGTCGAAGCCCACACGGATCTACTAGAGAGACTGACGTCTCTCTGCAAAACATAAATTAAGCAAACGTGAGTACAATTGTACTCAGCAAAACTTACATCAGAACTAACTACATATGCATCGGTATCAACAAAGGGGTAGTGGAGTTTAACTGCAGCAAGCCAGCTTTGACCCAGTGGCTAACCTGAACTACGACTGCAAGCAACTCTTTGAGGTGGCGCACACGAGTCCACATATTCACCATTCAATACACCACTATGGATCCGCTCCCGTCTCCCTACGAGAAGGCCATCCATAGCACTCACACTTATCTTGCGAGTTTTATAGTATCCACTTTCACTTGTCTATGAACTCTGCAAGGGGTCCAAGTTTCCATATCTGAGGAATCCAGCTATTCGAATAGATATTGATAACCCTGCACGGGTGTACTTCTTCACACATGCTCCCACCACTTACCGTCGTTTACACGACATGTACTCGGCAACCTTCAGGCGGAAGCCCAACGAGGGTGTCGGCCACGGCCTACCTAAACACTTAAGTCTCTAGTCTAGGTTTATCGCCTATCTAGGTTCCATCCGCAGGGAGTCCGACCGAGGTTTCCACATATGGCCCCTAACGATGTGTACAGGGTTCCGAGACACCAAACGGGCGCCCGGCATGCCCGGCCACGGTGTATCTACCGCAACATAGCCCACCCCTGGGGTCAGCGCTACGCACGGCCGCCAACACATAACCTACAAACACCAGAAACTAGTTGCAACTCCTGGACAGAGTACTAGGGTGATTAAGAAGCCGAGAGGGTCAATTAAGGATCCCAATGAGTGTTAGTAGCTGTTCATGGATCATAGACACAGAACTCAGTTCCTGAGGACGGTTTCAATGAGACAACCCACCATGTAATCCTACATGGCCTCTCACTGCTACCTTTACCAAAACGTGTTCACACACTTAGCTCACACATAGTAGGACATGTTCACACACCTCCGATTCATTCCCGATGAATCAGACCTGACACAACTCTATGCAATAGCAGGCATGACAAACAAGCATGAATGAGTAGGCACATCAGGGCTCAAACAACACCTACTCATGCTAGTGGGTTTCATCTATTTACTGTGGCAATGACAGGTCATGGAGAGGATAAGGGGTTCAACTACCGCAACAAGTAACAGATGAATCGTTGTTGTCCTAATGCAGTAAAAGAGAGCAGGAGTGAGAGAGTGGGATTGTATCAGAATGAACAAGGGGGTTTTGCTTGCCTGGCACTCCTGAAGATAATATAGTTCTTCATCGGTGTCATCGATCTCATCGTCGAAACCATGTCTATCGAGAGGGGACAAATACCGGCAACAGAGAAAGAAACACAATCAATGCAATGCACAATATGATGCATGATCATGACATGTCAATATGCTGTGGTTTGAGTTAATGCAACTAGCAACACAATTAAGTGTAGTTGGTTTGAACCCAAGGTTCAAATTCAAACTCCACATATGGTTATTTAAATGCCATTCATTTGATTTGTCCTAAACAGTAGCTATAAGTTGTTCTAACATGCTTGAAAATGGTACAGATGGATTCCTTGAATTTTTCTGATAATTTTTCATATATAAATTATTTCATTTGGAGTTACGGTTTAATTTCTATGATTTTTAGAAGTTTAAACCATTTTCTGGAATTTCTAAACCTTTTTTGATTTATTTTAAATCCAGAAAGGCTTTACTGCGTCAGCACTAGGTCAGGCTGACGTCAGTTGGTCAACAGGGCCGGCCCCAGTCAAAACTGACAGTGGCCCCATGTGTCAGTAACTAAACTAAACTAACTAGATTGAGTTAGCACTGATCTAGGTTAGTTAGCAGCGCCGGGCCCACAAGTCATTGACCCAGTGGTCGACTAGGTTAGTGTTAATCCGGTGGTTAGCCGGAGTTACGTCGCCGGCGATGAGCCAAGATGGCGGACGAGCCCAGGATCACTCTGACGACCAAAACAGCGGCGGGGACTACCTACGCGAAGCCCGGGTCCGTGCGCATCCAACGGAGCAAACAGGGCGAGCTGGGGTGGCCATAATCCTCGCCGGCGTCGAGCTCAGCGGCTGCCGGACCTTGGGCATTGGCGGAAACGGCGCTACGGTGCCTTGTTCGCACCGTGGTTGGGCTCGTTCGAGAGCCCAGACCAGCGCGCATCAGGCGGTGGTGCTAGCTGGGCCTGGGTGGCCAGAGGCGTCAGCGAGGAGCTCGGCCGCGGCGGCCGAAGCCCGGGTGAGGCGCGAGCGGTAGCTACGGCGTGCGTGCGGGAGAGCTGAAGTGCTGGTGTGTGCGTGCGCGATGCGGCGAGGGCGATGGACACACCGAGTGGACCAAACGGTCGTCGGGGGCGCGTCGGCAGCGGTCGGAGGCGGCGGCGCGTGCGGGAGAGCTCGGTGCGGTGGCTACGGCGCATAGGGAAGGGAACAGAGAGGGGGAGGACGGGCAAAATCTCACGGCGATCTTCGTGGAGTGGACGGCGAGCTCAGGGAGGGCCAGAGGCACTCGGGGCGTCGAGGGGGATCTCCGGCAACGGCGGTCGGGGACGAGCTCGATGAGGGCAGAGGGGCGCGTCCGGCAACGTGTGGAGAACCGAGGAGGTCGAGGACGTCGAGGCGGAGCTCGCAGGCACGGCGAGGAGTCGAGGAAGTGGCGGTGGCGTCAACTACGGCGGCGGCGGCTTACGGGCGCGTCGGCCATAGCGGGTGGGGACGAGGGAGAGAGCCAGGGGGAGAATAGGGATGTCGGCGAGGTCGGGGTGGCGCCGAGGAGGGGCTTCGAGGCGTGGCCACGCTGTCCAAGCGGAGCTGGCAGCAAGGGAGCGGCGTGGCGAGCTCGGCGTGCGCGGGCGCGCTCTTCTCTGCCTGCCTGGCGAGAGGAAGCAGGTGGCTGGCACGGGCCAGCACAGTGCTAGGCCGGCCAGTGGGCTGCCAGGTGGGCTGCGCCAGGTAAGTGGCTAGGTAACTTCTCTCTCTCTCTCTCTGGTTTTCTCTATTTGTTTCTATTTTCTATTTTCTACAGTAAGTTTTGATTTAGTAAAAATACTAAACCATTTGTTAAAATGTTGAAATTAATTGTGGGCACTTGTGAATTTGTTTCCAACAGCCCTCATTTAATTTTACAATTATTTGAGCACTTAAAAATATATATAGCATTTAAATGCCCAAATTCAAATACAATATGATTTAATTCAAAAATCCAGAATGGCCTAGAAATATGTGCATGACTTTTGGCAGGGGTTTTCACCTTAAACAAAAATCATGAACTTTTCTAAAGGGCATTTGGGATCATTGAAAATATTTTTATCGAACCTTGTTGAATTCATTAGGTGCTAGGGTTTCAACAATCCCCATTTCAAGTTTCTTGAAAATAACAGGATGCATGATACTCACTGATGCAACTATCTGCAACCAATGCTAGGGCTGTGATAGTTTTACTCGTAGCTAGTCTCATCTGAGTGTGCCCTGAGAACGAGATATGTGCAGCTCCGATCGGGATTTGTCGGCACATTCGGGCGGTGTTGCTGGACTTGTTTTACCATTGTCGAGGATGTCTTGTAAAACCGAGATGCCGAGTCTGATCGGAATGTCTCGGGAGAAGGAATATCCTTCGTTGACCGTGAGAGCTTGTGATGGGCTAAGTTGGGACTCTCCTGCAGGGATTTGAAATTTCGAAAGCCGTGCCCACGGTTATGGGCAGATGGGAATTTTTTAATGTCTGGTTGTAGATAACATGAAACTTAACTTAATTAAAATGAATCAACCGTGTTTGTTACCGTGATGGTCTCTTCTCGGTGGAGTCCGGGAAGTGAACACGGTGTTGGAGTAATGCTTGACGTAGGTTGTTCTAGGATCACTTCTTGATGATAGTTGTTCAACCGTGCTTTGCCTTCTCTTCTCGCTCTCTTTTGCGTATGTTAGCCACCATATATGCTAGTCGCTTGCTGCAGCTCCACATCATACCTTTGCCTTTCCTATAAGCTTAAATAGTCTTGATCGCGAGGGTACGAGATTGCTGAGTCCCCGTGACTCACAGTTTACTTCCAAAACCAGATGTAGGGACCGATGATACCGCTCCAGACGATGCGCTTGAGCTCAAGTGGGAGTTCGATGAAGACTCTCGCCGTTACTATGTGTCTTTCCCAGATGATCAGTAGTGGTGCCCAGTTGGGGCGATCGGGGACTTTGTCGCATGTGGGGGTTGATCTTTATGTTGGTACTGTAGTCGGACCATGAGTGTATTGGATGATTGTAATGTTATTCATGTATTTGTGTGATGTGGCGAGTGTAAGCCAACTATGTATCCTTTTCCCTTTTATCTATTTACATGGGTTGTTGTGAAGATTACCTTACTTGCGACGCTGCTTTCAATGCGGTTATGCCTCTAAGTCGTGCTTCGACACGTAGGAGATATAGCCGCATCGAGGGCGTTACACTGGAGGTCGATGGCTCGGTGATCGACGTCCTTGTAGGGATCGGGTTGGTTAGGATGTTGGAAGCACTTCCGAAGCTGTGACTCGTGGAAAATGTTGTGCACAGTGGGTGGCTCAGGTGGTAATTCTAGCTGGTAGCCGTCTTTTCTTCGTCTTGCAGTGATCTTGGAGAAGGTCGATAAATCTTGGTATGAGTTTCTCTTGACATGAAAATTCTTGGTTCTCTTTGAGAGAAGTGGCTCGCAGATACACCTGGTCTTTGACGAGAAAGTTCACTTCTGGACGATGGTGGTGGGTGTAGTTCTTCCTCCTTGGCATGGTAGTCTTCAAATGTTCCTTGACTAGCTAAACGATTCTTCTTCCGTCTTCGGGTGGACAAGTAGGTCACCAAATGATGATGACAACTATCTTGTCTAAGCACTCCATGAAGACTTTGTTCACGGGGTACATAAAGTAGGCAGGGGAATTAGTGGTGGTCTTTGTTGAGTGTGGGCCAAGGTGTTCTAGATCTATTGTCAAGGCCTTAAGGTCCTGATCCGACCATGTTGTAGCTTGGTAGGGCTTAAGGGTTTCAAGGATTCTAGGGTGCGAGTGAACGTTTATCCTTGAGCACAATTCCTGAGATGCCAATTGTTCTATCTACTAGTCCTCCAAACAGATCACCATATACCGCTGAAAGCATCATTTCGTATAGGTCAACTCCAATCATCACTCATGCTATTCATATCCTCATGACTCCCAAGAGGAGGTCTAACAAAATCATATATGTCTATGATCCCCAAACTCATATGTGTGGCTACCCCTAAAAATCCATGGGTAGAGCATACAAGCTGCTAAGCTTGAACGTGACAATCCAAGTGCTCAACATATTCTTCCAAGGTCTAAGATAAAGCACCTCTATCCTAAGGAAACACGTCGTAAGCCATTCCAAGATCTTGTTTCCTTCCTATGAATCAACTCCAACAGCCCATTAACTTCCATCAATCACTACATAATCCATTTAATTCTACAAATCCAATGTTTATGGTGTTCCACATGATCTTCTAATGTCCTATAATCCTCAAATACTTGAAAAGGGTTATCTTTACTATAGTCAGTCCACCAATTCCCATTATCGGGGTCAAGTAACTTCCAACCTCCAGCTTATATAGATCCTTAAATCAATTCCAATCTCCTAGTTTATTGTCCATCGAGAAACATGGTATCACGCTCAAGATCATCAGTCTAAATACAATTTACTCCGAATCCTGCAGGCTTACTCAACATCTATACTCAACTAGGATCACCTATTTAAATCCAAACCTCTTGTCCAACGAGGAATCCTACATGTTTCCCTCAAGTTATTTACGTAATATTAACTGTCTCCTATCAATATCATCTGATCAAGTCAAATCCTTGCACTTCCAGGAGTTTCAGCTTGCGATTATAATTGTCCTATAAATCCAATTTACTCATGGGTAATGAAAGCTATGCTACTCTATAATCATGAGCCCACCAAGTTCATCTATCAAAATGAAAGCCTTATAATCCACCAAAGAGTCTCAGATAATTCCTCAAGGTCACTGATATAAACTCACCAAGTCATTTGTCCTCTGTTGATATATCCCCAAATTGGTCTTTCTTATGGCATCGTCAGTTCTGGTGCTACCCTAGGATGATAATGTACTCGCTCACTATGCTCACTAGTTCCATAATGAACCCAGTGATAAGCAAGGGTTACTGTAGCTTAACTTGTTCTCTTGTGATTCCATAGGTTAAGCTCATGGTTAAGGATTTGAGCTGGGGTATCTTGTGAAGTCTCGAAGGGTCTAGGAATGGGTTTGTAATCTTGAGGGGCAACCATAAATCTACGGGGCTATACTTTGTCAAGGAGGTTGTAGCAAAAGTCCTCAGTGCTAGTTGGTTCCAAAGTAGAACCCTTGGTGTATCTTGTCTTACTGGTCTTCAGAGACGAGAGGGAAAAGTAGCATAGAGGAGGGGGATGCCTAAAAGGGGGTTTTATGGTGTAAGTGTAAACAAACAAGTGTCGTAAAGGCCACACACAATTCCATTAAGACACGATAGGTGATATAGTCGCGTACAAGCTGCCTAGGGAAAATGTGCGACTTATATCAAAACACAAACAAGTAAAAACAAGCAACACAAAACGTGGTTCCATTCGAACCATCTCATGGACTCGACTACGCATATGGGGGTACATGACTCATCCTACCCTAGGGGTCCTCGGACTCGGTAGTCGTGCTTGCTCGGAGAGAAGGGCTCTCAGTCTTCAGTTTCTGGGTTCCCCTTGTGGTGCCAAAGGGTATGCGACAGTCGGCTGCTTGTTGGGACACATCCTTCTAATATGCCGAAGTTCACCACACCCATGACAAGTGAGGGAAGCAAAAAGGTTGTTATCCAGTCTTGGGTTATGTCATCGATGGCCTGATGACGATCTTCTACGAGGTGGATATGGAAATTCATTCCTATGCCTCCTGCGTGGGGTTTGGTTGCGGGTTTTCCGAAGTTCCTCGATTTGTTGCTCCTGATTGGCAAGGTGGTCTTGTAAGGCAGTGATTTTCTGTCCTCGCTCGGCCACCTTCTTCTTCTTGAGGCAATGGAGGTGCAGAAGTGAAGGGAGGTCTTGGCGAGCCTTAAGGAATGCTTCGGTAAGGTGACATAGAAGGTAGTCTCCTGCGTTGATGAAGCGGATCTGGTACATGAGGGTTGGATCCTCATCTTTTGGGGAAATCCTTACTTGTGTCGGAGCCCCAAAGCCACTCTTGCCAGGTAGGTAGCAGGTGTCGTTTTCTTCTTTCATTTCTGGAAGGAGGTCTCGAAGACGGAGGAGCGCTTCATATGCCACCTGCTGAATGGCCAGGTCTCTTGTTGGCATGGGTGGTCCAATGAAGAACCACCCCTGGGGTGAGGTCTTTGCAGGCACAAAAACCTTGGCGTAGAACTCCTTTTCGAGCACATCATTTTCCAGTTCATGCAGGGTGTATATGGGCAGCAAGGGATAGTGGCATTGTTAGAGGCAGTCTTTTAGGAGTGATGGGAACCCTGTCATAAGGAGTCTCAAGGGGGCGACGGCCATCTACAAAAGTTGAATAGGAGAGGTCATTAAGGAAAAATATCCCTTAGGTTTGGGAAATCTCAGAAAAGAAGAGGAGTATAGAGGGTTTTGCAAAACGGGTTTTGTCCTATCTAACGCCCATGCTAACTAAGGCTTCCTACAGTCAGGATGGCTCTAATACCAGCTTTGTGGGGACCCCGACTCATAAGTCGAGATCACCGAATGCACGTGTATAGTGATCCCAGAGATCAATGCTCACTGAACACACAGAAGCTGAATAACAAGAGTCTTACATCCATACATACCGTCTTACACAAATTATGACCATTATGGTCAAGTCTTACATAGATAAAGCCACAAGGGCTGAACACCAAATAAACTTAAGCAGCGGAAATTCTTCGTTGTTAAGTAGAACTCATGCCGTCTGCCTTAACCCTATAGGCATTCTGACTGGGAAACGTCCTGGTTCGCATGTTAGTCTCCAAAGAACTCTTCTTCGAACTCCTGTTCTTCCATGCCTAGCCAATTAAATAACCAGTGGCAAGCCAATGAGTACTTTGAATGTACTCGCAAGCAACCCACGATTGGAACAGGGCACAATGATGCAATGATATAGCACTAAGTAGGTATTTTGCAGAAAGCTAGTTTTGAGTGCAATGACATGATCTATCAACATGTAAAGTATGCATCATGAGAGTACAGACATCCGTATGAACAAGTTACAGATATCAACATAAAAAGAGTTGGACACCAATCCAAGTTGATCATCGTGTCAAGTCATCTAACTTGACCCATTTAGCTCCATCAACACACAGACACACACACATGGTTTGTAAAATTCTGGACGTAGTTTAAGCAGCACCGCCCAACTGTCCTTGACCATGGACACGGCTATTCGAATAGTTTTACACTCTGCAGAGGTTGCACACTTTACCCACAAGATCCGGGGAACTTCCGTGTCATCCACGACCCGCGGTACCTCAAGTACCCGGGGTAAGCATCCGGTCACTATCTTTCCCTAGACGACACTAACAAGGAGTCCACTCGTTGTTCCATATCCTCACGATGTACATCATACGAGACTCACTCGAGATCGTAACATCCGAGAGGGGACACAACGGTGTATCCGATGCCCTGTGAAAATAGTCATGGCCGCCCTACCTGGCACGACCCCGTCCCGAGAGAGAGCACCAACTCTCCCCCGTCACTAGTAATGCGGGCTCCAAGCTAGTATCGTCCTAGGTAATCAATAATGCCCTTTCCCATACAAGGGTAGAGTGGTTGCGCATGTAAGGTTGGGACAGTCGACAAATCTTAAATCTAATCCATTTTCGAAAACAACACACACACTTTCCTCGGTACACCACTTCGTCATCAACTGGTTACCCATCTCATTATCTCCCTCGGGCATAAGTGGCACCTGACGGGGTTTTCGAAAGGTCTTTTGAAAAATACTTTGTCTCCTTCACCATGCATATTCCCGTCCGTTTTTGCGTAGCAACTACTTTAGCATCCTATCTACTCCCACCGGCATAACCCTCATAAGAAGGTAGGGTCATGCACAATGCAAGTATCAACGAGGAAGTAACGGTGGCAAACCACCCCATGTGGTTACCACAGTATCATGTCTCCGATGCAAGCAATAAAAGTGCTATATGACATGCATAAAAAGGGTTTCATAGACATGGTCAAAGGGCTGCTTACCTATCTTAGCAAAGTCTTCTTGGGTCTTCAAGGTTTTCTGGTCCAACCCCTTCGTCGGCAATGCAATCTATCATCGCAAAATAATATCGAGAAAAAAATAAGGCAATAATAAAACAGAAAAACCAAAGTGCTCAGAAAAATGTCAACTCATTGTCAAATACTAGGGTGAAAACTAAGAAGGGGAAAATTCCTAGTTTTGGATTTGGAGTCATGGAAGCAGTGCTAGGAATTTTAAATGACAGGCATAAATGCTCAAATTCAAATTTAAATTTGAACAGTGAAGAAAAGTTGGTTTGATAAGAGTGAAAACTGCACCAATAAATAGGTGGGATTATTAAAAGAATTTAGGAGTTGGAATTATTGCATTTGGATTATTATTTAATCCTGTGGATTTTTTTGAAAAGTTATAGAAAAAGAAAAGGAAAAAAGGACACTGTGCAACTAGGCCTATTCGGCCACAGTGCAGCAGGCCCAGGGGGAATCCAGCCCGCGCAAGGCTGCCATGTCGAAGGCGTATTTGAGAAATACGCCTCCAGCCGACGCAGCGAACCGGTACGCGCGCGTGTTTTAAACCTGACGTGTGGGACCCACACGTCAGGAGGTGAGGCTGACGGACGGGCCCCACGGCCGTCACCGTCAACCTCGGGTCAGAGAGGGCGGCGAGCTCACCGGCACCGCTGTGGTCGACGGCAAGGTGATCTGAGGGCACCAACGTGTTCAGGACGGAGTCGCCGTTCGGGTGGAGGTGGAGTTGGTCGCCGGGGTGCAGGGGTTCGCCGGCGACGAGGAAGCCGGCGGCAGAGCTTCGGGAGGTGCTTTCCCCGGTCGATTCCGGCTATAATAGAGAGGGGGAACAGAGGGGAAATAGTTAGGGAGGTGTGGAGGTTCCAGATCAAGAGGTAGAAGAGGCGGAGAGAGCCTGTACCCCGAGATCGACGACCACCCGAGGCGGCGGAGCTCGAGCTCGATCTCGAGCTCGGGTGCTCCTGGAGGAGAGTGGAGGGCACAGGGGGCCGATTTGGAGTAGGTAGGAGCGAGTGGTGGTGAGGGAGAGGCTCGGGGAGGCCTTTAAGTAGGCGAGCCACGGCTCACCGTAGACCCGTGCGCCGGTGAGGTTGTTGTCGTTGCTGTGGGTAACGGGGGCCGTGTGGGCGTGTCTGGGGTGCTCGTGGGTTCGGTCCAGATCGAGGGAAAGAAGAGAGAGGGAGCAGGAGGCCAGAGGCGCCACGCATGTGAGCACGCTCACTGGTGCGCTCGGGCGGTCATCGCGCATGCGAGCTGGGGCGAGGAAGGGAGAAGGAGGAGGGGGCCGACCAGCTGCCGTGTTGCAGACGTCGAGGCGTCTCGTCGGGCGCGCTAGGGAGGCGCGAGGTGGCCGGAGGTGCTTGGGAGGGGGCGGCTACAGTGCGGGAGTGCACTGTAGCGCGCTCCAGAGCGCCCAAATGGTCGGCATGGCCATTTTCTATGCAATGTGGGCACGACCAAAGGTGTCTGGTGGCTCTAGGGGGGAGTAAAGAATGGGTGAGGGGCATTGGATGCCCTGGGTGGCCACTGGGTGAGGAGGGAGGTGAGAAAGGAGAGGAATGCTGCTGTCCAAAAGGGTAAATGGGGATGTTTCACTCTTCAATCATTGAGCTGAGGCTAGGGAAGAGTTACTGGAGGTAGGCGAGGACTAGGAGGAGCTGTGGTAAAAAGTTGAGCTCAAGGAGAATAGTGATAGTGGTCAAAATGGTGATTTTTGAAAAGTGGCAGAAGGTGTTTGATAATGGTTGGGAAAGTAGATGATTTCCAAATGCCATGAGACTCCACAGGGTGAAATTACACATATAATTAGGACCTTCCACCAATTTGGAGCTTATTTGGGCAAAGTTGCCAATGCAACTTTTGTAAACCCTAGAAATTAGCAGAAATGAACTTGTGTAGATCTAGTTGAGCAAATCACTTCCCCTTGATGAACCACTTGGTTTAGTGGCCTCATTTGGTCATGTGAACTTACTCACAAAAGTTGGGGTCAATGAGAGAAAGTTGGTAGTACAAACTTGTTCAAATTTGATTCTGGTCAGAGAGTGTTTTCGGGCATTTTGGTGAACCAAAATAGTTTGGTTTGGGCTAAAACTGTGCAATATCATCATATTATGCATATGTGACTTGCTAGAATTTTCCTGGATTTATTGGAAAATATTTCTTGTAGAAATATTTCAAATCCTTTAAATGGGCAGAACTAGTTTTGGGAGGTTTTGTCCAATATTTTGATCATGACCATGTGTTGAAACTCATATATATGGAAAATATATGTCCACTGAGTTTCCCTGATTTTTGTCAAATATTTTTGAAACAATAAAATAATTTTTCCCTATTAAAGACCATTCTGGCCTTAAGAAAAAGCTTTTAAATAAAATAGGAAAATAACTTTTAAAATTATATTTTTGTGGTTTATGGGAATCCTATATCTAATAGGTTTCAAATATTCTCTTTGAAATATTTTTCATACCCCAAATCAAGTACTTGTAGTGCAAACCTCAATTCAGGGGTTTTTGGAAAACTATTTTTTGAAAATACTATTTGGCCAAATTATTTTTGTAAGAAAATACTATATTGCACTATACACATGGCATGATCATTGGGCAGAAGTTTGGGGCAAAGAGATGAAGTACAGAAGGTGGAGTTGTGTTGACTTTAAAGAGCACTTGAAAAACACAGAGAGAAAACCAACTCCAAATAAAAGCCAATTGATGCAAAAGTTTTTGTCAAACCACACTTTATCATGATTTATTAGCTTAAGTATTGTGGCATGAAAATCAGGGTGTGACACCTTGCTGGAGGAGTTTTATTCAAGGCGAACTGTCAAGGGGTTCCCATAACACCCAACTGCGTAAGAAACGCAAAATCAAGGAACATAACACCGGTATGACGGTAACTAAGGCGGCAAGAGTGGAACAAAACACCAGGCATAAGTCCGAGCCTTCCACCATTTGCCAGGTATATAGGTGCATTAAAGTAAATAAGAGATAATAATGATACCCCAACAATATCCATGTTCCAACATGGAACAAGCTCCATCTTCACCTGCAACTAGCAACGCTATAAGTGGGGCTGAGCAAAGCGGTAACATAGCCAAACAACGGTTTGCTAGGAAAGGAGGGTTAGGGGCTTGACATGGCAGTATGGGAGGCATGATATACCAAGTGGTAGGTAATGCGATATAGCAAAAGAGCGAGCAACTAGCAAGCAAAGATAGAAGTGATTTCGAGGGTATGGTCATCTTGCCTGCAAAGTTCTCAGAGTTGTCGAAAGCTTGATCCTCGTTAGCGTACTCAACAGGTTCCTCAATCATGTACTCGTCTCCCGGCTCTACCCAAAGCAAGAAGACAAACAAAAGTACCGACAATCAATCACGGTGCAATGCACAAGCAATAAGATGCAAGACATGTCATGATATGCAAGACATGATATGCAATGCATATGCGTGCTTCGGAAGGGAAAGAAAGATCAAGGCATAAAATTGGAAAACCAAGCGTGCCGCTTGAAAGATGAGATGATTTCGGTCGAAATCGATATAAAGATCACCGGAAACGGAGGCACGGTTTGCAAATAGCAAGCAAAACAAGGATGGTGCTATTCTGCGATTAATAGCACGATGCCACTTAGAATGCAACAAGAAACTAAGCTACTGCACTCCAACATATCAACAAAGCATATGGTAGTGATGTACACAAGATGCTTGACACAACATGAACACTGAGCTAGGGCTAAATCACACAAGAGCGGGTTCAAACAAGCATGGAAAAAGTGCAAAAGATATCAGCTTCACAGACTTAGTGAAAATACTAACATGCCAGAAATAATATCAGGAAGCCATGTTTAGAGCAAGCAAACAATATGCTACAGGAACATATCACAGCAAAACAAGGCATTGCATGAATCTACTAAATGCATAGATCAAAAGTCCCTTACTGAACTTGTTCCAAAGATCCACAGAAAAAATGATAGCACCAATGCAAACATGGCAAGTGATATGAACAGATTTCACACAGCGAAATATGCATGGCATGGCAGAAGAGATTCAGATAGGCCTGTTTACAAGCTTGTGGCACTCATCAAAGTGCACCAAATGACATGGAATAAATTCTAGCATGGAGTAGGCATTAAAGTGAAGCCATTCATGTGACAACCAACTTCATAGCATGTTTGAAATAAATCACACGGAAATGACAAGACAACATCATGATGTAAAATGACATGTTCATGAACTTGCTCAAATGCAAAAAATAATTCCACTGCTGGATTGGTGGGATTTTTCTAACCCAAAAACATATATAATATGTTGGGGTTGCTGTAGAAAAATCATCACAAGTGCAATTAGTAAAAAAACTACCCTAAATGGAATATGACTGAAATGGCATGTTTCCCTAATAGGAAATGTCCAGAAATGGGCTTGACCGAAATGGAAAGATTCCTTTGCCTAATTTGAAATATTCGCCGGAATTAAATAAAAGAAAAGGAAACAGGGGGGCTTGAGAGTATGGCTGGTGGGTCCTGGGAGTGTGAGTTTATGGCCAGTGGGGCCTACCTGTCAGCATCACGAAAGAAGAGCAAAATAAAGGGAAAACAAAAGGCGAGCGACTGGGATTCGAACCCAGGACGCCCTGGTTGCTGAGCGCGGGCACTGACCATCTCGGCTGGTGGTGTGTTTGTGCAAAGATAAGAGTTCGAGCCTCTTTGAATATATAAGGAAACCTCGACCTGGATCTACCATGAACTCGACCAAACTACAGAGGAAGTTGTCGGTGGCGAACCCAAGCGAGGTGGCGACTACATAGGGCTATGGCGTACATGGATCGGTAAGCAACTCCGCTGGCCGGCGCTAACCAGGCCCTGGGGAGAGAAGAGGGCATGTAGGGCTGCGTGCGGGCGTGGCGTGTGTGCCCTTCGTGAGCACAGGAGGCTGCACAGGGACCCAAGGTAGAAGCTTGAGCTTGCTGCCATGGATGTTCATGGCGGATGAACACGGAGCTTCTCGGATCGGTGACTACTACGACAAAATGCCTCGGTACAAGAGAGTGAGGAGGCGCGAATCGTCACCGTGGGTCTGTAGGCGTCGGCAGTGTGGTCGGGGAAGCGACGGGAACGACGATGAGAAGCGCTGGCTGCCGGTGGTGGAGAGACCCGAGTAAGAAGTCGACGAAGAGGACGTCATGGAAGGAAAGGGCTTGGCCTTGCCTTGCGGGTTCGGTTGGCGGAGATGGACGCGGTGCTCCTCGCGACGCCGCTCCTCACGCCGGAGAGGTGCCCGAGTTCCTCTCGGTCATGGAGGCGGAGAAGGCCGTGGTGTCCTGGCGGCGGAAAGTGGAGGGGGAGGGGAAAAAATGGAAGGAGGAGGAGCCTAGGGTTTGAGAGGCAAGTTTTATAGGGCGTAGGGAGGAACTCCGGCCTTCAAATCATATAGGCGAACGACGTGGCGCCCCTGGATATGCGCTGTACAGAGGTCGGGGATGACCCTATGGCTTGCGGTCAGGTGGGCTGTGGGAGGCTGGAAGGCCAGGAGGACTGCGCCTGGTGCGCTGCTGCTGGGAGGTCCAGGTGGTTGTGGTGTTGCTGGGCTGGCTGCTGCTGCTCTCTTTTCCTTTTCCCTTTCTTCAGACAGAAAAACAAAAGGAAAAGAGCAGGAGAAAAAGAGAGGAGCTAGAGAAATATAAAAATATTCTCATGATCTTGAAAATGTGTACTATTTGAATAAATTGAGTTGGGCTTTGTTTGAGGTAGAAAAATAAAACAAGTTTGAATTATATTCAAACTTGAGGTAGTTTTGAACCTAACCAGCTCAAGTCCAAAAGGGATGAAACTTGGCAGAGAGGTTTAGGACATGGTGATATAATATTGAGGCAAAGTTGAACATTTATGATGGTGGGCAAAGTGGCACTTGCAAAAATGGAAGAAAGGGAAGGAAGGAGGAGTGATGGTAAAAGAACCATACATGGAGCATGCAACAAAACAACATGCATGAATATGACAATACACATGATGATTATGATGAAATGCAACATGACAAGAAGCACAATGCAACACTATGACAAGGTAAGCATGGCAATGCAAAGAGATGAATGTGCAATATATGATGATGACATGGCAACCAACAATAATGCTAGAAAAAACAACAAAATGACCCAAAATGAAAGAGCCTAAAATGGAATTGATCAGGTTGAAAGTTGGATATATTGCCAATATTAGGAAATGTTACATCTGGGATGTTACAACACTCCACCACTACAAGAGGATCTCGTCCCGAGATCTAGGACTGAAAGAACTCTGAATATTCGGCACGGAGGTGATCCTCACGCTCCCAGGTGGCTTCTTAGTCAGAATGGTGTGACCACTTCACTTTCAGGAATTTGATCGACTTGTTGCAAGTCTTGCGCTCGGTTTCTTCAAGAATAGCAACAGGGTGCTCATGATAAGACAAATCTTCTTGGAGGTCAATCTCTTCGAAGTTGATGGTGCGCTCCGGAGTCTTGAAGCACTTGCGAAGCTGTGACACATGAAACACATCGTGCATGTTTGCGAAGTTGGACGGAAGCTCAAGTTGATAGGCGAGATCGCCTCTTTTGCCAATGATCTTGAAAGGACCCACGTATCTAGGGGCAAGCTTCCCTTTGATACCGAAGCGACGAGTACTTTTCATTGGAGAGACACGGAGGTAGACATGGTCTCCGTTCTCGAAAGCCAAGTCACGGCGCTTGCTATCATAGTAACTCTTCTGGCGCGATTGTGCGGCTTTGAGATTTTCACGGATGACTTTGCACATTTCTTCAGCCTCTGTGATTAAGTCATTGCAAAGAAGTTGGCGTTCACCAGTCTCTGACCAATTGAGAGGAGTACGGCACTTTCTGCCACAGAGAATCTCGAATGGGGCCTAGCCCGAACTCACTTGGAAACTGTTGTTGTAGGAGAACTCGGCATATGGAAGACAATCTTCCCACTTCATACCGAAGGAAATGACACAAGCCCTGAGCATATCTTCAAGAATTTTATTGACTCGCTCGACTTGGCCACTAGTTTGAGGATGGAAAGCTGTGCTGAAGCGAATGTTGGTGCCCATGGCCTTCTTGAAGGAGTCCCAGAACTTTGAGGTGAAAATGCTTCCACGATCTGAAGATATAAAATGCGGAATGCCGTGCAAAGAGACAACCCTGGAGGTGTATAGCTCTGCCAACTGAGCTGCTGTGATAGATTCTTTGATTGGAAGGAAATGATCCACTTTTGTAAGCTTGTCAATGACAACGAAGATAGCATCATTTCCATGTTTGGACTTGGGAAATCCAGTCATGAAGTCCATTTCAATATGGTCAAACTACCATTCTGGAATAGCAAGAGGTTGTTGGAGACCAGCTGCTCGTTGGTGTTCTGCTTTCACTCTTCTGCAGACATCACATTCATTCACGAATTGAGCAATTTCTCGCTTCATTCGAGTCCACCAATACGACTGCTTGAGGTCATGGTACATCTTCGTACTTCCAGGATGAACGGATAGAAGGGAATTATGCGCCTCGTTCATAATGACTTTCCTTAGATCACCTTTAGGAACCACAATTCGATCCTCGAAGAATAGAGTGTCTTTGTCATCAATGCGATAGGACTTGTACTTGGGTTGGCTCTTGGCAATCCCATTTTTCACCTTCTTCACCATGGCATCAAGAAGTTGTGCCTCACGAATTTGATCTTTCAAAGTACGAGAGACTTGGAGGTTGGCAATAAAGCCTTGAGGAACAACTTGGAGGTTCAGTTTGCGGAAAGCTTCACAAAAGTCTGGTTGGAAGGGCTTGAGAATTAGGCTGTTGCAGTAAGCCTTCCTGCTCAAAGCATCTGCAATGACATTGGCCTTGGCTGGAGTATATTCAATACTCGGATTATATTCTTGAATCATTTCGACACAATGAGTCTTCCTGAGGTTGAGGTTGGGTTGAGTGAAGATGTACTTGAGGCTCTTATGATATGTGAAGATGTCCACTTTCCTTCCCAACAAGAGATGTCTCCACGTTAATAATGCATGGACAACTGCCACCAACTCAAGATCATGAGTGGGGTAGTTCCTTTCGTTGGGCTTCAACTGACGAGAGGTATATGCCACAAATTTCTTCTCTTGCATTAACACAACACTGAGACCTTGCAGGGAGGCATCACAGAAAACTTCAAATGGCTTGGATTCATCAGGAGGAGTCAAGACAGGATGTGACCAGCTTCTCTTTGAGGGTATTGAAAGCAATGTCACATCCAGGCGTCCAGACATACTTGACATGCTTCTACAGGAGGTTGGAAAGAGGCTTTGCAATCTTAGAGAAATTCTCAACGAATCTTCGACAATAGCTTGAAAGCCCAAGAAAACTGTGGAGCTGCTTGACATTCTAAGGAGGTTCCCAATTCATAATTGCAGACACCTTCTCGGGATTAACAGTGATGCCTTTGGCTGAGATGATATGAAGAACTTCGTCAAGCCAGAACTCACACTTGGAAAACTTCTCATAGAATTGATGCTCTCTGAGTTTGTCGAGTACCAATCTGAAATGCTTAGCATGATCCTCCTTATTCTTGGAAAAGACCAAAATATCATCGAGATACACCAGGACGAAATCATTTGTGTAAGGGTTGAAGATGAAGTTCATCATGCGACAAAACGTTGGAGGAGCATTGAGAAGGCCGAAAGACATGACAGTATATTCATAAGAACCATAGCTTGTTCTGAATGATGTCTTGGGGATATCTTTCTCACGAATGCGAATAAAATGATAACCCATACGGAGGTCAAGCTTGTAGAATACTTGAGCACCCTTAAGTTGCTCGAAAAGCTCATTGATGTTGGGAAGTGGGTACTTGTTCTTTATTGTTTTCATGTTCAATGGACGGTAGTCGACGCAGAGTCATTCCGTTCCGTTCCATCCTTCTTCTAGGACATGGTGATATAATAGAGGCAAAGTTGAACATTTATGGTGGAGGGCAAAGTGGCACTTGCAAAAATGGAAGAAAGGGAAGGAAGGAGGAGTGATGGCGCAAGAACCATACATGGTGCATGCAACAAAAAACATGCATGAATATGACAATACACATGATGATTATGATGAAATGCAACATGACAAGAAGCACAATGCAACACTATCACAAGGTAAGCACGACAATGCAAAGAGATGAATGTGCAATATATGATGATGACATGGCAACCAACAATAATGCTAGAAAAAAACAACAAATTGACCCAAAATGAAAGAGCCCAAAATGGAATTGACCAAGTTGAAAGTTGGATATATTGCCAATATTGGGAAATGTTACATCTGGGGTGTTACAGTTATGGTGTGTGCCAAAGGTGACGGGGAGGCGCACTTGCCCTAGGGGTACGGTGGACGCATCTGTCACCCCGGAGAAGGTCCGGGTCAGCATTTGTTGGTGTTAGGGCACTTGGAGTGTCTCGAAGGTCTAGTTAGAGATCACGTTGAGGCAGGCACCCTAGTCGATGAGGGTCTTGGTGATCACAATGTTGCTGATGGTGGGGGAGCACAGCATGGGAAGCGTGCCTGTGGCGGCTATGGACCTGAGGTGATCCTTGGAGTCTAAGATGATGGCATACTGCGACCACTTGAGGGACCTCGTGGCCTCAAGCCTCGGGAGGGTGGCATTCACCTCGAGAGAGAACTGCTTAAAGAGGCGGTTGGACGCAAGGGGCCTGAGCTCCACCGAGGATGCAGGGTTTCACACGAGGCTCCTGGTAGCCGTCAAGTTCAATCCGGAGCTGCCCCCACGCTATGACGACATCCCTGACCCCACGGAGTTCCCCTAGCTCTATGCACTACTAGGGAAAAGCCTATACACAGAATCTTACCAGCAACACGCTTTAAAATAAGGCGTTGCTGCTACGTAGCAGTAGCGCGCGCACACAAAACTCGCTCCTGAAATAAATGTAGTAGTAGCGCGCCTGCTCTAAGATGCGCTACTGCTATAATTGCCACGAGGCCGTCGCGAGGCTAGTTCTAGCAGCAGTGTGTTAATACGAAGAGTGCTACTGCTACGGATCATAGCAGTAGCGCATTTCCACAATAACCGCTACTACTAAGTTTACTAAAAAAATTAGTCCCACCTCGCTCCATGAAGAGAGTTTCTACCACCTTAAATATGTTACTTCTCAAACTTTCACAAGCACTTGGTCTTCATTGAACTCTATGTGTACAATTTGTGGCCACAATATGAGTCTTCACCTGTTCCTAAACCGGTGAGGACTCATATTGACAAATCAGATTGTACACAAAAAGATCGTTGATGATCAATGTATTTTTGATGTCTATTTTTACATGCTGACACATAGCAGGAGCGCGTTCTTTGTGAAAGGCGCTAGTGCTAGGTCATTTAGCAGTAGCGCCTTTCTCTATAGCGCACTACTGCTAAGCCATTCCATCTCCCACCCCCACCCCCACTCTCCTCTATCTGATCCACTCACACTCACACTCACTCGATCTCCCCCTCACCCCCCGCGTCGGTCCTCCCTCGTCGCCCCTCCTCCCTCTGCGCCACCATCACCTCCTCCTCCTCGCTTCTCTCAGTACCGGCCTCCTCCTCCGTCCTCCCTCCACTCGCCGCTGGCTGGCTCCTCCTCGCTCCGCCTTCCTCCTCCGTCCTCCCTCCACTCGCCACCGGTCAGCCCCTCCTCGCTCCGCCTTCCTCCTCCGTCCTCCCTCCACTCGCCACCGGTCAGCCCCTCCTCGCTCCGCCTTCCTCCTCCGTCCTCCCTCCACTCGCCGCCGGTCGGCCCCTCCTCGCTCCGCCTTCCTCCTCCGTCCTACTCTCTTCTCCCTCCTCGAGTCGCCCCTCCTTCTCCCTCCTCCCTGCAACATTTTGATTTAGTAGGCTAGTTCATATGCAACATTTTGATTTAGTTGATATGATTTAGTTGATTTTGTAGGCTAGTTGATTTAGTTGATTTAGAACATTTTGATTTAGTAGGCTATTTGATTTAGTTGATTTAGAGCATTTTGATTTAGTTGATTTAGTAGGCCAGTTGATTTAGAACATTTTGATTTAGTTGATTTAGTATGCTAGTGGATTTAGTAGGCTAGTTGATTTAGTTGATTTAGTAGGCTAGTTGATTTAGTATGCACCATTTTATTGTTATTTTTTCTGTACATGGATAGCTAGATGCTTTTTTTAATAAGTTATTTTTTGGCAAAATGTAGGTGCCAATTTAGTTAAATTTTCCACTTGTTTCTTTAATCAATTATCTTAGGCAATAAGGGCCAAATTAGATGAAATGTCTTGGTATGTGATACCCTGATTTGGTAGATATTTGTGAAAAGTTTTTTTGGCAATAGGTGGCACCGAAATGCTTTGGTAGGTGGTACCTTGTCATCTAATATGTTACTAGATCTTAGGATTATAATTGTCCATCAAATTGCTTCTCGCGAAAGAACCAAAAATATCACATGCTACTATTTTTCGTTCCTATGAAGTGGATCGTTAATCCTTTGCTCATATTGCTTTAGGAAAATGGCGCCACCACCACCACCACCATGTCGACTGTGCAAGTCAAGGTGCGCCAGCAACCTTGCAACTGGCAAGCTGTTCGGCATCTACTTCCAGCCGAGTTTTCGTCATGCGGCGGTAAGAAATTAGATAAAATGTAACAACTATTTTATTTTTAGTGTTGGCATTACTGCATTGTGTCATTTTGCTCTTTTTACACAGATCGTCCCATGCAATGTGAGGTTGAAATTCAACAAGCTGGCAGGAGACACTATGACATTTGCGGCTCCTCGGGGGCCGTACACTATGGAGGTCGAGAAAGGACGCAACATGTCGCAGATTGGAGGAGATGGATGGGCCCGTTTCCTCGCCTGCATGCGTCTTACTGGTGGTGAGTTGATCAACTTATCCTTCAGAGCAGAAAGACCCAAGCTGGCTGTCATTTATCTCAACCTGGTGGAAGATGATGAAGATGACGAAGATGATGAAGATAATGAGGACCCACTCGATGAAGATGATGAGAACCCACTTCACGAAGCCATCGTAGCTCAAGAATGAGGCCAAGTGAGGAGGAGGTGTGCAACCTATGGGACATAATTCTGCCACGTGATGACTTTGTCGGGGTGCCATTCCTGACCCGTGTGACAAGTACCATGGTCGATCGGCATGAAATGGTATGTTATACTGACTTTAGTAATTTGATGATATATATATATGCTTTATTGTTATACTTACAAATGCAAATTATCCGATTATATGCTTAGGGAATCCGATGATATGCTTAGTGTAGAGTCCAATGATATGCTTTGTGGAATCTAGTCGATGATATACTTTAGTGTAGAGTCTGATCACAAGCTTATTAGTGTAGAATCCAAGGAACTATTAATAGTGTAGATAATCCATATATACTTATTAGTAGAATTCATGCTTAATTAGTACAAATGCGTAGTACTGTGTCTTTTGATAGTGTAGAAATCTATACTTAATAGAAATATATTTGCAAGAGTATGTGCGAGGCTTTTTTATTAATTGATATGTTTTTCTTATTCAGAAATTGCCAAAGAACCTATCTATGAGTTGTGGTATCGAGCCTGATGAAGAAGGCTTACCTGGACTTCTCCTTACCGCAAGGGGCTCCGTCATCACCTGTACTTACCGCATGGACACAGACGGTCGCACACACTTAGACTCGGTTGGGTGGAAGAGATTCCTCGTTGGCAAGAATCTTCGTGTTGGACAGGCCATCCTAATTACTATCAGGAACACCCACCGCCCAGGCTTCAGGATGATGATCGTCGGCGGTATCATCTAGAACTACATATGTGTGTGTGGAAATATCATCTAGAAATACATATGATGATCGTCGTCGATATCATGTAGAACTACATATGATGATTGTCGTCGATATCATCTAGAACTATATATGATGATCGTCATCGATATCACCTTGTACTGCTTGAGGATGCATGTTGACTATATATGAAATTGTTATCTAGTACTCCTTCTGTTCCAAATTACTCGTTGTGGTTTTAGTTCAAATTTGAACTAAAACCACGATGAGTAATTTGGAACGGAGGTAGTACTACCTAGTACCTATAATGCTTTATGAAATTGATATCTAGTAGTTCCTAGTATCTGGAAATTGCAGTTTATTGAAACTAAAACTGGGTAGGAAACTGGGTAGGAAGCGGGGGGAAATGATGAAACACATTGCAGTAGCGCGGGGCTAGGAAAGCGCTACAACTAACTAATAGTAGCGTGTTCTGGAGCGCTACTGATATAGTCAATAGTAGTAGCGCGGGTGCAAACCGCGCTACTACTAACAGTTAGCTGTAGCGCCTTATTGGTAGCACGGCTGACCGTGCTGCTGACAGCCTCAAAACCCGCGCTACTACTAGGGTTTTCCCTAGTAGTGATGCGCTGAGCATTGAGGCGGCGAACGACGACGACAAGGTTATGGTGAAATGGTTCCCCAAGGCCCTCAAGGACGGCATGCACTCCTCGCTCAAGAATTTGCCTGAGGAGTCGATCTCTTCGTGAGGCGAGCTTTGCTAGTAGTTCGTCGCCATCTTCAAGGGCACCCATGACTGCGCCCTCACCATCCACGACCTGCGGCGCAT
Organism: Triticum urartu; assembly: GCF_056163025.1. Lineage (NCBI taxonomy): Eukaryota > Viridiplantae > Streptophyta > Magnoliopsida > Poales > Poaceae > Triticum > Triticum urartu. The sequence continues at coordinate 345,227,043 of NC_141876.1, read as the reverse complement.
GAAGCAGTGCCCGGGAGGGACCCTCTGTAGGTACATTCAACGCTTCAGTCAAGTGCGCCACAAGATCCTCCGCGCCTCTGATGAAGCCATCATCTTGGTGTTCTCCAATGGCGTCACAGACATCAAGTTGTGCGAGAAGCTCTCCATCAACAACAACCTGAGCTCGGCACTGAAGCTATTCAGCATCGCTGACAAATGCGCCAAGGCTGAAAAGGGCTCCCTTTTTATCCACAACAACTCCAATGCCGCGCCCCACGACAGCAAGGCCAAGACCAAGGAGGTCAAGCGCAAGGGCCTCGCTCTGCTGCGGCAGAGCCCGAGGAGTAGCATGGCCGCAACCACGATGAGCTCATCAAGGATAACCACTTGTTCTTTGTTGACGACAATGTGTAAACACACAACACGGACAACTGCCAGGAGCTCAAGACACTCTGCAACGAGCGCTTGGGCTGTCGCCCAGACCATAATGACCCTGGTGGCAGCCGTGGGGGCGGCCGCGGTGGCTGCCGGTGGGACAACCGCAATGGCAACCCCCGCAAGGGCTGGCACGACCAGGCTCATGAGGGCGCCTGGCATGACCAGCCTCGTGAGGGCGCCTGGCGTGACCAGCCTCGCAAGGTGCACCCTCAGGACAACGCTTCTCTTCCTCCACTGCTGCCGCCACCAAGAAGGAACGACGTCAATCATCATGATGAGGGGGCTGGGGCTACCAAGAGCCTCATGCCATAGCCTGCATCCTCGGCGGAGCTCAGGCCCCCCCCACCACATCCAACCGCCTCTTCAACCAGTTCTCTCGCGACGTGAATGCCACCCTCCTGAGGATTGAGGCCACGAGGCCCCTCAAGTGGTCCCAGTACGCCATCACCTTCGACTCCAAGGACCACCTCAGGTGCTTGGTAACTGCTAGCGTGCTCCCCATGCTGTGCACTACCACCATCAGCAATGTCTTCATCACCAAGACACTCATCGACGGGAGTGCTAGCCTCAACGTCATCTCCATCGCGACCTTCGCGCGGACCTAGGTGCCATATGACCGGTTGATACCGACCAGGCCCTTCTCTAGGGTACCGGACGGTCTACCACCCCCTGGGGCAGGTGCGCCTCCCAGTCACATTCAGCACCCGTGACAAATACCACACCGAGCTAATCGACTTTGACGTGGCCCTCATTGGCCTCCCGTACAATGCCATCCTGGGGTACCCTGCGCTCTCCAAATAAATGGCGGTGACCCAGCATGGCTACAATATCCTCAAGATGACTGGCTGTAGTGGCGTCATCACTATCACCTGTGATGAGAAGGACGCGGCCTGCTCTCTCGAGCATGCCTACCGGGCCGCCACAGCTAAGAACTCTGACGGTGAGGGAGTCATCACACCTCCCGCGGCCACCCTTGCAAGGAAGAAGCAGCTACTCCCCAAGGACCGCCGGAAAACAAAGAAGGTGCTGACAAGTGGTGACAGCCAGGGCCTCGCCCCTGCAGCCTGGGTCTGCCTTCCTCCCGCATCAGAAGGCGCCCGGCGCCTCCCTTTGGCTAGGCTTGGGGGCATTTACCTAGAAGCATTTGACCTGAATAGCATGCGGAGGGAGGTGCTCGGGCACCACTTGGAGGCATGCCTTGGAGCTGGGCCCCTCAAGCAAGGAGTACAATGCCAAGCACCAGGGCAACAAGAGTTCGTCACCAAGGAGATTCACAAGCTGTGGGAAGCTCGGGCCCTACACACTCTATCACATCAGCCGCCACCCCCGATGTGGGCTGCAAGGTGCAAGTGTGAGTTGACATCGCGGGCCTCAACAGGGCCAGTTCCCAGGATATCTTCTGGCCATCGCGCGTCGGCCTGAGCAAGGGCATCGCCACCAACTATACCAGCATGCCTTTTAGCCTGGCGAATGCCGGCGTTAGCTTCCATTAGTTTGCGTGCATCGCGATGATGCCTCGCGAGCCTTCAGCCCTCCGAGCCCCCCGTGGCCTCAAGAGCCCTCTAGCCCTTGAGAGGTGAGCCTTCACGGCACGCTTCGTCAGGCAGTCTGGCGCTCCCGCAGCAGCATGATTGCCAATGGAGGCACCACCTCATGGGCGCTGCGCACCCGCTGCTTTACTCTTGACCGTTCCATGAGCGGTGGCTATTGGCACGGCGCCTGTGCTCAGGTCTGTCCATTCAGCATAGATAAATCTAAGCGATCGAGCTCTGGCTCACGATCCTGGCCCTGTGCACGTTATCTCACTAGGTCCTTGATGACTTATCTCCTCACAAAACAATCACGAGTAAGTTGGCAAGAGTGTGTCGCCCCTATACCCTGTAACTTGTCAACATGCAGCGGCTTCAGTAGCTAGACGCTCAAATATTGCGCGAATAGCACCTCGCAATGCCTCAGGAGGCCCAGCCTCGGGCGGCGCATCTCGAGCGGCCATGCCACGGGCGGCGTCCCAATTAGTGCTACCATCCGTGAAAGCTAAGTATAACGACCTTGCATGGTGCATCCACTGCCTTTCGAATTTCTTCTTCACGTGACCTTGGCGAAGTTTGTCACCTCTTTTTTGCACGAGTCTCTTGATCGTGTAAAGGGGGGCCCAGAGCATCGCGCCTCAGGGGCTCTCAGTGTCTCTTGGTGCCCCTCACCCCCTAGCCTTGTTCCAGGCATCTTGACTTGACATACCAGCACGGCTGAGGCTCGCTCGAGGGCCGGGTCTTGAGGATGTAGAGAATTTTTGGCAAGCAAGAAAAAGAGGGCCAAGCCTCGCGAAGGAAGCCTGGGGGCGAGATACACAGTTTGAAGCACAAAGGCATTGGTTAATACGCAAAGGGCATACATTTTTTCGTGCATCCGTCATAGGGTTGCCATTGATCCATCGGAAATAGAATACGGTATAAAGAATAAAACTTCAAGGAGACGTGTCCAGACGCTGCGTGAACTTTTCGCAAGCGGCGGCCGCCTCGTGTCATGCCCCGAAAAGCTAAGTTAACTGCCCCACGCGGCTCGGTGGTCTTTGGCAGCGTTCCTTCCTCTCGTGACCTTGTCTGGGGCAGATGCCTCTTCTCTCCTGTGAGCCACTTGCGCGTCAAGGGGGACCTCCTGAGCACCACGCCTCTGGAGCTCTTACCAGACCTCGGTCCCCTCACCTCTTGGCCATGTTCCAAGTATCACGACCTGACATACCAGAGACAAATGAGGCTCGCATGGAGCTGGATCCCAACGATGTGGAGGGTTAAGGAGACTGTGAAGAAGGGGGAAAGTCTAACAAGGACCACTGAGGACGAACATGGTTTCGAACCACAATAGCATTAAGTTTGAAGTTCCGACACCAAACTTCGTTAAACGCCCCACGGGGCCCATGTCGTTCTTATGCAGTTAGAAGAAGAAAACAAATGAAAAGCTCCGGATGGAGGCCGCCACCCCTTGTGTGACGCCCCGAGACCGTTGCGCCAGGTGTCTTACAGTTATGCGCGTTGTTGCCATGTCATTCGCTTGCGTGTTGCATCTTGCCATGTCATCAGGTGCATTGCATCATCATGCTTTCAAAACTTGCATCCGTCCGGGTTCCCCCAGTTCTCTCTGTTATCCGTTCTAAGCGCAGGCACACTCGCACGCGCCCGCGGCACGTCCAAAATAGTATTTTATAAGTGGTGGGAGAATCTTCTCGGCATGGGTTGAAAGTCGGCACGCGGTTTTCTTATGTTGTCGGTAGGCCGCCTACCAAGTTTCATCGCATTTGGAGTCCATTTGACGCCCAAACGGATAACTATAGCGGCAGTATAGCCAGTCTATCGTCGGACGTTTTTGGTCTCCGAAAATAGTTGCCGGTGATGAAGGTGTGTACCTGGGGTAGGAGCACGGACCCGTCCCAAAGAGTCCTACCCAAGGACATCCCTAGAAGAAATCACCCATCAATCGACTTGAAGGTACTCCACTCGACGGGTTCAAGACACTCGACCAAGAAGCTACCACTCGACCATGAAGCTATTCACTCGACTGCCAGGAGATCTACAGTCACTCCGTAGGCAAACGGTCAGCTGTTAAGTAGTCTTCATGGTCATTACAACACTTTATTAGAGGCGTTACCAATAACGCCCCATCTTAAATGTACTTTAAACCCTGCATTACTGAGGGCAGGAGGGGGCCGGAGAACTCTATATAAGCCACCCCCTCCTCAGTAGGAAGGGTTCGCACCCCTGTAATCTATACACGCATAATCCAGTCGACCGCCTCCGGGCTCCGAGACGTAGGGCTATTAATTCCTCCGAGAAGGGCCTGAACTCGTAAACCTCGCGTGTAACAACTTCCCAATAGCTAGGATCTCGCCTCTCCATACTCACCCCCCTACATCACTGTCAGAGTTAGAACCACGACAGTTGGCGCCCACCGTGGGGCCGGAATCTTAGCGCTTAGTTGGAGAAGTTGTGATTTTTCTCGATCCCTTTGATCATGTTTTCTTACGGAGTTTTGGTGGAGGACCGCGAGATCCGTCTCGGCGCGCTCACCTTCATCGTCGACGACTCCGCCTGGCTTCAGGAGGCACCGCTCGACATCGACGCGCTCCCCGCCTGCGGTGCGACACATTTCCGCGCATGTGTTCGTGGCGTCCTCCTGCGGCAACCGTCGACCCAATATGGGTTGGCCCCCGTATCGTCTCCCCGCCCTGTCTCCCACCAGCGCAAGCGCTCCGGTCGGTCAAGACTTCAGCGGTGGGTGAGGCACGCCGTGGCCCGCCAATCGGCAGCCCCACAAGTCGCGGCCATCGAGCCCGTCGAATCCCTCTACGGCCTGTTCGACTGGCTCCGTGGAGACCGCATCCGAGTGCGACAGCAGCGATCCAGCGACTGAGGTTCTGGCGGTCGATTGAACACACAGTCCCCCTGGTTTCCCTCGCACTGATGGAGGCGCGGGTGGGGGCGACCCGTCGCATCCCCACGACGAGTATCTCCCCGAACCTCTCACGTCATTGCAGTGAGAGGAGCTTCGCCGCCGGAACATGGACGCGCTCCGCACTCCTATCGTCGGAGAGACCCCCGAGGCCCGGGCCTTGGAGGACGCGCGTTTGGCCAACTTGGCCGAGTGCACTCGACTGGAGAATCTCCAGCGAGCACTCGACGAGCAAGCGCGTCAGCGGGCTCCCGAGTCTAGTCGACGCCAGCTCTTTCCGCCGACGCAGGTATATCGAACCCCAGTTCAGAATCTGGCCGCCGCGGCCCGTATAGCAGATACAGTCGCGGAATAGGATCCACAGTCGGTCTGTCGCAACAGATACAGTCGAGTCAGCTCACAGCCCGAGATCGCCCCCGAGGCGTGAGGGACGTGGTGGCCAGCATGATCAGTACAGGATTAATGAGTAGTGTGATCACCGATTCGACCGTGATGATCGACGTCGAGTGCCAACCCCTCCCCCGAGGAGTGGGTCATATGCGCCTCGACGGCAAGATGACAGACGCCCTCATAGTGTTGGGCAGAGGATTCCAGTCGACCCCAGAGACCCAGGCTTTGATGCGAGATCCATCCTCGTTCAAGGTTTGGTTGACAGGAACAGAGCTCATCGAGAAGGCCACAACAGAGATGCGCCTGCCAGCAGCAGAGTACGTGCTTCAGGGCCAGAGTGTTTTAGTCGAGCCATCAGAGCCGCAGTGATACCTCCCAATTTCAGGTTGGCGACTGGAATCGGCAAGTACACCGGTGAATCTACGCCTGACACCTGGCTCGAAGATTACCGAGTGGCTGTACAGATTGGCGGTGGCAATGACGAGGTGGCCATGAAGCATTTGCCTCTCATGTTAGAGGGCTCGGCCAGAGCATGGCTAAATCAGTTGGCACCCAGCAGCATTTACACTTGGGAGGACCTCTCCCAAGTGTTTATCACAACCTTTGAAGGAACATGCAAGCGACTTGCAGGCCTAACCGAGCTGCGGTCTTGCATGCAGAAGCCGAATGAAACTCTGAGGGAATACATCCAGAGGTGGATCACGCTGCATCACTCGGTTGAGAACGTGCCGGTCCATCAAGTGGTTTGTGCCTTCAAGGAAGGTGTTAAATAAAGAGAGTTGAATCTGAAGTTCGGTCGAACTGGAGAGATGTCTTTGAATCGGATGATGGAGATTGCCACCAAGTATGCTAACGGAGAAGACGAAGATCGACACCGGAGTGGCAAGCAGAAAACAATCGCCCAGGAAACTGGAGGCAATTCCGGTCGGAAGCAGAAGCGGAAGGCCGAGCCAGCCGCCCCTGGAGAGGCCCTGGCCGTAACCCAGGGAAACTTCAAGGGAAAACCCAAGGGCACCTGGAAGCCCAAAAAAGTCAAGGATCAAGACGGAAATGATGTTTTGGATCTGCCATGTCACATCCACACCAAGAAGGATGAAGAGGGTAATTTTATTTACCCAAAGCATACCACTCGACAGTGCCGGCTCCTGATCCAGCAGTTCCAAGGAAAATAGCCCAAGGATAAGGAAAAAGAGTCGGACGGAGTCGAGGACAAGGAAGACAGTGACGATGGATACCCCCAAGTCAATTCCACCCTGATGATTTTTGCCGATGTCGAAAGCAAAAGTCGACTGAAAGTCATTAACCGAGAGGTGAACATGGTTGCCCCGGCAACACCCAGTTACCTGAAGTGGTCCCAGACTGCCATCACATTCGACCAGTCTGATCACCCGACGCACATTGCCACCCCTGGGAGGCAAGCTTTGGTGGTCGACCCAATTGTTGAAGGCACCCGACTGACTAAAGTCCTGATGGATGGAGGCAGTGGCCTGAACATATTGTATGCTGAAACATTGAAAGGAATGGGCATTCTGATGTCCAGGATCAGCACCAGTAAATGAGTTTCCATGGAGTCATTCCTGGGAAGAAAGCACAATCACTCGGCCAGATCGCTCTTGATGTGGTTTTCGGTGATTCAAAGAATTACCGCAAGGAAAAGTTGACATTCGAGGTCGTGGACTTCCAAAGTGCTTATCACGCCATTTTGGGCAGGCCAGCTTACGCACGCTTCATGGCCCGGCCATGTTACGTGTACCTCAAACTGAAGATGCCTGGCCCCAAAGGTGTGATCACTGTCACAGGCAATCGGAAGAAGGCGGAAGAGTGCTTTCAGAAGGGCTCAAAGATTGCAGATGCTCAGATGGCAGTGGTCGAGCTGCAAGAGTACCAAAAGACTGCCGACCCAAGCGAGTTGCTACGAGCCAAGAAGCCTGCTTCAGAATCAGCTTTTCAGTCGTCCGGTGAAACAAAGACAGTCGACATTCACCCGACCGACCCCGATGCTGCCCCGACTCACATCTCAACGACGCTTGACTCCAAATAGGAGGAAGCGCTCATCCAGCTCCTCTGTGAGAACTGGGACATCTTCGCATGGAAACCCTCCGACATGCCTGGAGTTCCCAGGGGGCTGGCTGAGCACCGTCTACGGGTCGACCCAAAATTCAAGCCTGTGAAGGAACATCTTCGACGGTCCGCCGTCCAGAAGAAGCAAGCCATTGGCCAGGAGGTGGCTCGGCTCTTAGCAGCAGAGTTCATCCGAGAAATTTACCACCCCGAGTGGCTCGCCAATGTCGTCATGGTCCCCAAGAAGGACAAGTCTCTTCGCATGTGCATTGATTTCAAACATATCAATCGGGCCTGCCCAAAAGATCATTTTCCTCTCCCTCGCATCGACCAAATAGTCGACTCGACTGCGGGGTGCGAGAGATTGTCTTTTCTAGATGCTTATTCCGGGTACCATCAGATCCGTCTGTATGGACCCGACGAAATCAAAACAGCTTTCATCACCCCATTCGGATGCTTCTGTTATGTCACTATGCCGTTCGGCCTTAAGAACGCCGGAGCCACGTTCATGAGAATGATTCAGAAGTGTTTACTCACTCAAATCAGTCAGAATGTGGAGGCATACATGGATGATATTGTGGTCAAGTCACGCAAAGGTTCTGACCTGCGAGCTGACCTTGCCGAAACCTTTGCCAACCTCAGGAGGTATGATATCAAGCTCAATCCATCAAAGTGCACATTCGGAGTTCCAGGCGGAAAGTTACTCGGTTTTCTCATTTCCGAACGAGGGATCGGCGCCAATCCTGAGAAAATTGGCACCATACTCCGGATGAAGCGCCCTGTACGCGTGCACGATGTCCAAAAGCTTACAGGCTGCTTGGCCGCTTTAAGTCGATTCATTTCTCGTCTCGGTGAAAAGGCGTTGCCTCTCTACCGACTGATGGAGAAGTATGACAAGTTCGAGTGGACTCCAGAAGCTGACGCAGTGTTTGCAGAACTCAAAGCTCTGCTCTCCACCCAGCCGGTGCTTGCCGCCCCAATCAGCAAAGAGCCTCTGCTGCTGTACATTGCGGCCACGGGACAAGTTGTCAGTACAGTACTTACGGTCGAGCGGGAAGAAGAAGGAAAGGCCTTCAGAGTTCACCGCCCAGTCTATTATCTGTCCGAAGTTTTGACCCCTTCAAAACAAAGATACCCTCACTACCAGAAGCTTGTATATGGGATTTACATGACCACGAAGAAGGTTGCACATTACTTCTCTAACCACTCCATTACAGTCGTCAGCGACGCCCCACTGTCAGAGATACTGCATAACAGAGATGCAACTGGTCGAGTGGCCAAGTGGGCGATTGAACTCCTTCCCTTAGATATCAGGTTTGAAGCAAAGAAGGCTATTAAGTCCCAAGCAATCGCAGATTTCGTCACCGAGTGGATTGAACAGCAGCTTCCGACTCAAGTTCACTCGGAGCACTGGACCATGTTCTTCGATGGATCTAAGATGTTGAATGGTTCCGGTGCTGGGGTAGTTCTAGTCTCCCCCCGAGGAGATAAGCTCAGATATGTTCTCCAGATTCACTTTGATTCCTCCAACAATGAAGCAGAGTATGAAGCACTTTTGTATGGGTTGCGCATGGCCATTTCACTCGGCGTCCGTCGGCTCATGGTCTATGGCGACTCGGATTTGGTGGTTAATCAGGTGATGAAGGAGTGGGACGTCAGAAGTCCAGCTATGACTGGTTATTGCAATGCAGTGAGAAAGCTAGAAAAGAAATTCGAGGGGTTGGAGCTTCATCACATCCCCCGACTGAAAAACCAAGCAGCTGATGACTTGGCAAAGATAGGCTCCAAGAGAGAAGCCATTCCCAGCAATGTGTTTTTGGAGCACATCCGCTCGCCGTCAGTCCAGGAAGATCCTTTCACAGAAGTAGGCCCACAACCAAAAAATGCCACAGACCCAACTGAAGTCGAAGTTCCTGCTGTGGTCGACCTAATCATGGAAGTCTTGGCAATCACTCCCGACTGGACGATACCATACATCGCGTATATCCTAAGGAAAGAACTCCCAGAGGACAAAGAAGAGGCTCGACAGATCGTCCATCGATCCAAGGCCTTCACAGTCATAAAAGGACAATTGTATAGAGAAAGCGCGACTGGAATCGGCCAGAAGTGCATAACATCGGAAGAAGGTCAGATGATCCTTGATGAGATCCACTCGGGGACCTGTGGTCACCATGCGTCCTCCCGGACCATTGTGGCCAAAGCATACCGAGCAGGATTTTACTGGCCGAGAGCAAATGAGATGGCAAAGGAGATAGTTGACAAGTGTGAGGGGTGCCAATTCTACTCCAACATGTCCCACAAGCCCGCATCAGCCCTGAAGACCATTCCACTCGTCTGGCCCTTCGCTGTCTGGGGACTGGACATGGTCGGTCCTCTGAGAACAGGCAGGAGTGGTTTCACCCATGTGCTTGTGGCAGTCGACAAGTTTACCAAGTGGATTGAAGCTAAACCCATCAAGAACCTCGATGCTGGCACTGCTATTAGTTTCGTCAGAGGACTAACGTTCAGATATGGAGTCCCTCATAGCATCATCACTGACAATGGGTCAAACTTCGATTCAGACCAGTTCAGAGCCTTTTGCGCCTCTCAAGGCACTCGTGTCGACTATGCATCGGTCGCCCATCCCCAGTCGAATGGACAAGCTGAAAGAGCAAATGGTCTGATCCTCAAAGGACTGAAGCCTCGGCTAATGCGGGATCTCAAGCACGCAGCAGGTGCCTGGGTCGACGAGCTTCCGTCAGTTCTATGGGGATTAAGGACCACCCCTAACCGGTCGACTGGAAGAACCCCATTCTTTCTTGTTTATGGAGCCGAAGCCGTTCTACCAAGTGATCTCCTTCACAACGCTCCCCGAGTCGAGCTTTACACCGAAGATGAAGCAGAATAGGCTCGGCAAGATGCAGTAGACCTCCTGGAAGAAGAAAGAGAGATGGCCTTGATCAGATCGACCATTTATCAGCAAGACTTGCGTCGATTCCATGCCCGGCATGTGAAGAGTCGAGCTTTCCAAGAGGGAGATTTGGTCCTCCGAGTGGATCAACAGAAACCGCACAAGCTTGCTCCTACTTGGGAAGGCCCCTTCATCATCACCAGAGTCCTCAACAACGGAGCATATCACCTCTACAATGTTGATCGCCAGATCGACGAGCCGCGAGCTTGGAATGCAGAGCTGCTCCGCCACTTTTACACTTAAGTCCCTTCCTATAAAGATGTAATAAAAGAAACTTCCGCAGTTCATTTTTATCAAAAGGCAAGAGTGTTCCAATGATTGCTATCACTTTTGTTTACATACGAAAACCCCCAGTGGGTGACTTAGCCGCGAATCCATTTCGCCTAAGTTCAGAAAAAAAAATCCTTCCGAGTGGAGAGCAAACCTCCCACTCGGGGGCTTAGCTGCAGTCCAGCACTCGCCTAAGTTCTCCTACGAAGAGACTTAGCTGCAGTCAGCACTCACCTAAGTTTGAAAAATCCTACCGAGTGGAGAGCAAACCTCCCACTCGGGGGCTTAGCTGCAGTCCAGCACTCGCCTAAGTTCTCCTACGAAGAGACTTAGCTGCAGTCAGCACTCGCCTAAGTTTGAAAAATCCTACCAAGTGGAGAGCAAACCTCCCACTCGGGGGCTTAGCTGCAGTCCAGCACTCGCCTAAGTTCTCCTACGAAGAGACTTAGCTGCAGTCAGCACTCGCCTAAGTTTGAAAAATCCTACCAAGTGGAGAGCAAACCTCCCACTCGGGGGCTTAGCTGCAGTCCAGCACTCGCCTAAGTTCTCCTACGCAGAGACTTAGCTGCAGTCAGCACTCGCCTAAGTTTGAAAAATCCAACCGAGTGGAGAGCAAACCTCCCACTCGGGGGCTTAGCTGCAGTCCAGCGCTCGCCTAAGTTCTCCTATGAAGAGACTTAGCTGCGGTCAGCACTCACCTAAGTTTGAAAAATCCTACCGAGTGGAGAGCAAACCTCCCACTCGGGGGCTTAGCTGCAGTCCAGCACTCGCCTAAGTTCTCCTACGAAGAGACTTAGCTGCGGTCAGCACTCGCCTAAGTTTGAAAAATCCTACCGAGTGGAGAGCAAACCTCCCACTCGGGGGCTTAGCTGCAGTCCAGCACTCGCCTAAGTTCTCCTACGAAGAGACTTAGCTGCGGTCAGCACTCGCCTAAGTTTGAAAAATCCTACCGAGTGGAGAGCAAACCTCCCACTCGGAGGCTTAGCCGCAGTCCAGCACTCGCCTAAGTTCTCCTACGAAGAGACTTAGCTGCGGTCAGCACTCGCCTAAGTTTGAAAATCCTACCGAGTGGAGAGCAAACCTCCCACTCGGGGGCTTAGCTGCAGTCCAGCACTCGCCTAAGTTCTCCTACGAAGAGACTTAGCTGCGGTCAGCACTCGCCTAAGTTTGAAAAATCCTACCGAGTGGAGAGCAAACCTCCCACTCGGGGGCTTAGCTGCAGTCCAGCACTCGCCTAAGTTCTCTTACGAAGAGACTTAGCTGCAGTCAGCACTCGCCTAAGTTTGAAAAATCCTACCGAGTGGAGAGCAATCCTCCCACTCAGAGGCTTAGCTGCAGTCCCGCACTCGCCTAAGTATGAAACACTTCTCATTTCCCAAGGATGAGGAGGGGCAGGTCGACCGCCACCTTCTCCTTCGGAGCTGCACCACAGACACAAAGTTATTTCGAGTGAAGATCAAATCCCACTCGACGGGTCATCCACAAAGAGATTCAACGACAAATCAAGTTCAAATAAAGCCTAAAATATCCGAGAGACCTCAGATCGAAGTACTCGAGCCCACATCTCGGCAGAGTTTAACTGTTACACTTCCACTCGGCATTCCGAGGCAAATTTAAGGTAGAGTTTAACGGATTACAAAATACACTCGGCATCCCGAGGCAAGTTTTTTCATTCCTCAGGAGGAGGAGGACTGGCAGGGGCGACAAACTCATCCAAGTCGATCCCATCTGCGATGCGGGTAGCAGCAGCAATAAATGTCTCCATGAAGTCCTGGAAGTTGTGCTTCCTCCTGTTGGCAACTTGGATGGCGGCCAGCTTCTCCTCCCGCACCTCCTTGCAATGGACGCGGACCAGAGACAGAGCCACGTCGGCACCACACCGAGCTGAAGACTTCTTCCACTCTTGCACTCGGTCAGGGATTCCGTTGAGTCGAGTCATCAGAGACTCGAGATCATTCTGGAGCGTGGACTCTGTCCAAAGTGTCGGGTCGATCCACGTCATGGCGACCTTCAGTCGAGCCAAGTAATCCACGACGCCGTCAACGCGGGATTCCAGTCGGAGCAGATTCATGGCAGCTTCGTCTTGCACCGGAGAGTTGATTGGATCCAAACCTGTTTCGATCCGCCCGGTCTCCTCTTCGAAGTTCTGGCAAAGTTCTGCATGCACGACCCAAGGATAAGTCGAATTTCATAAAACTGAGTCGACACAAAAAGAACCAGTCAGAACTGATTGTGCACCTTCGAGCTTGATGTACAGCTTCTTGGCAAAGCTCCTCAAGTAGCTCTCCAGGTCGTCTCTCCTGCGAGCGATGCTTTCCATCTTCTCGCTCAGGGTGAGGTGCTCCTTCTTCCAACGCGAACACTCCCTGTTGGCTTCCTTCAGAGCGGTCTTCAACTTGGTGTTCTCCCCTTCTAATTGGTCGACCGAAGCCAGCTTCTGCGCGGCCAGAGCGGTCTTGTCATCAGCCTCCTTACGGGCAGCAGCCAAGTCCTGATCCTTCTTCGCCAGAGCTTCTTTCAGTTTTTCTGCAAAAATGATGATTGAGTCGGAGAAAGCGAAGAGATGCTCAAGCCTGAAAACTAACCAGTCGACAAAGGCGTCTTACCTGCGGCGCCGTCTCTGACCTTCTGCAGCTCCATCCTGGCCAGCTCCAGATCGAGGTTCATTTGAATTTGCTGCTTCTCCAGGTCAGCCAAGCGGGTTCCAAGATCACAAGACTTCTGAAGTCGAAGGGGAGGAGTTGCAATCTCAGTAAAAAAAGGAGAAGAGCAACAAAGACAATAAATACTAAGACTACGGTCGACTGCCAGCAGTCCACCATAGTCTCGGGGACTACACCCAGTGGGTGCACTTAGCGTGCCCCCACCGGTTCCTATCCCACCCGACCGACCCCCGAAGTCGAGTCAAAGACCACCCGACCGACCCCTGAAATCGAGTCAAAGACAAGTTGCTTCCGAGCAGCTAAGAGACAATAAGCCTACACCCAGTAAAAAAAGAAGAGAGAGAAAGACGTCGACTGCCCGCAGTCGACGGGATACCGTTCCATTCGACATGGCCCGATCAGACAGAGCGAAGAAACTCAACTACGACTCAATTTAAAGACTACAGCCGACTGCCAGCAGCCGACCGTAGTCTCGGGGACTACACCCAGTGGGTGCACTTAGCATGCCCCCACTCATCCAAAAAAAACCCAGTGGGTGTACAAACTTAAAGATCTTCGGAAAAGAGATTCTTCAAAGAACATACCAAAACAGACCAAGTGTTGAAGTCGACTGACCTGGACATTGCTCTGAGGAGCCGAGCTTGCGTCGTAAGCCACCTGGCAAGCCTCCCGAGCCACTTTTACCTGTTCCATCATGACTCCAGCCTGGCGTACAGCCTCCTTCGCAGCAGCCGCTTGGTCCTCGGGGACGGGGTACGTAGCAAAAAGCGAAGACGGATCTGCAGTCGACGCTGAAGGCTGCACACTCGTCAAAGGAACAGCGAAAGTCACGGAAGCCCGAGTGGGTTCGCCATCATCCCGAACTGCAGCCTCAGGCGCGGGAGTGGATTGCGGAGTTTGCCAGCCAACACCTTCTTCTTCCTCTTCACCCTCAGTGGTGCGTTGTCGTCGTCGTCCGGGAGGTCAATAACATGAGGAGGAGCTGCAAGGAAAACATTCAATCGACCAACGCTTCAGTCGACTCGTAAGCAGGACGGCAGTGATCGTACCAGGGTTGGAGGTGGCAGCGTCCTCCATCTCTTGGTCGTCGTTCCTGGCGGAGACCTCAGAAGTTGCACCACTGCAAATCTCGAAAGTTAGTCAGTTGGCCCAGTGAATCGACCAAGGATCCGTCCATAGTCGACAAAGGAAAGCAAGTGTTGTTGTTACCCCGAAATGGTGGGAACATCTATCTTCATCTTGGGCAAGGCCTTGGGCGGCTTAGATGGCGCCGTTCGTGGGTGCTTGGGAGCCTTCCCGGTCAGCGGAGGAGAAGAAGTCCGAGGGCGTTTCGACGACTGCCCAACAGGAGCGGCCGCCTTGCCACGTTCCTGCGCTGGATCGTGGGCGAGCTTGGACCGTCCCTCCGGGCGGGAGGGTTCAGCCTCCTCCTCCTCTTCACTGGAGAAGATGTCGTCGCCCTCCTCTCCCTCACCGTCGGACTCCCACTCGACCTGGTCGTCCCCGCTCTCGCCTCCGCTCCCCTCACCTTCCTCGGTCGGCCCTTGTGCCCCGTTGGGCGTCGAGTACATCTCAGTGGTAGCCTGGAGGACAACGGACAGGACGAAAGTCAGTCGACTTACACAAAGAAGACTAATATAGAAGGCCAGATATCCGACACAAAGACATACCTGATCCACTTCATATGAGTTGTCGAGTGGAATCACCCTTCTGGCTCCTCGGGGGTTGTTTTTGTTCCCCGTGATGCTTGACAGCCACCCCTCCAGCATCTCATCGGTGACCTCCTCCAGGTGGATCCGAGTGGTGTCGTCAAGGCCAGAATACAGCCACATCGGATGGTCTCGTGCCTGGAGCGGTTGGATGCGCCTCTGGAGAAAGACCTCTAACAAGTCCATCCCAGTCACCCCCTCACGGACAAGTTCAACCACTCGACCCGCCAATACCTTGACTTGGGCACTTTCCTCCGGCGTGACTTTCAGAGAGATAGGCTTCTCGGCTCGGTCGAGTGAAAAAGGAGGAAGACCGGTCGACTGTCCGGGGGTCGCCTGGTCCTGGCAGTAGAACCAGGTCGACTGCCAGCCGCGGACCGACTCCGGGAAGGTGATAGAGGGGAAACAACTCTTCCCCCTCGTCTGGATCGCCAGACCCCCGCACAACTGGATGACTTGCGTCTTCTCGTCACTCGACTTGGCCTTCTTCACCGACTGAGAGCGGCAAGTAAAGATATGCTTGAAAAGCCCCCAATGCGGACGGCAACCCAGGAAGGCCTCGCACATGGAAATGAACACGGAAAGGTAGACTATGGAATTGGGGGTAAAATGATGGATCTGCGCTCCGAAGAAATTCAAGAAGCTCCAGAAGAATGGATGGGGGGGCAGAGAAAACCCTCGGTCGATGTGGGTGGCGAGGAGCATGCACTCACCGTCGCGGGGTTGCGGCTCGATCTCCCTCCCCGGGAGACGCGCAGCCTCGTGGGGAATGGCTCCTCCCTCGACCATGTCGTCGAGATCTTCCTGCCGGAGCACCGATGGCATCCAATCGCCCTGAATCCAACCCTTGGGCAGGGTGGTCCGGGAGAAAGATCCACCTCGCGAAGACTTCTTTCATTTCCCCGCCGCCGCCGCCTTCTTCGCGCGCTCCAAAGCAGTGGTCTTGCCCTTCACCATCGTCGCCGGCGAGGTCTCGCACGGGCTAACGACGCTAGGGTACGGCCGAGGGTCGCAGGAGGGCTGGCGAAGGGAGAGAGGAATAAAGAAAGAAGGAAGCAGAAGAGAAGCGCGCGGCTTGGAAACCCCGAGCCGACAACTTATAAGGGGCCGCTCCCGAGTGGCTGACTGGTACGCCCAGGCAGCCCAGTCAAATCCCGCAACAGACGCGCGCGCAGTACGTGGCGAAAAAGGCAACGCGAGGATCGAGGAGTTTCCGCTTTATCACTTCCGATTACTACGGCTGCTCCTGTCCCGCGCGCTTCCCAAAATCCAAATCCCGTGAGATCCACGGGCCGCAGAACCGCTTGCCAAAAACAGAGTATCCCGCTCGTACCAACACTCGGCATGTCGCAAGCAAGGATATTCACTCGACGAAGGGCTTGGAATGGATCAAGGCGACTGAAAGAGGTTGGTGACGTCGTCCGCGACAACTGACCCTGAGCGAGGCACTCTTACAGCCCCGAAGAACCGGTCGGAAAGGATCCCCAACTCTTCCCCCACTCTAACCTCGATCCATTCGGGGGCTAATGATGAAGGTGTGTACCTGGGGTAGGAGCACGGACCCGTCCCAAAGAGTCCTACCCAAGGACATCCCTAGAAGAAATCACCCATCAATCGACTTGAAGGTACTCCACTCGACGGGTTCAAGACACTCGACCAAGAAGCTACCACTCGACCATGAAGCTATTCACTCGACTGCCAGGAGATCTACAGTCACTCCGTAGGCAAACGGTCAGCTGTTAAGTAGTCTTCATGGTCATTACAGCACTTTATTAGAGGCGTTACCAGTAACGCCCCATCTTAAATGTACTTTAAACCCTGCATTACTGAGGGCAGGAGGGGGCCGGAGAACTCTATATAAGCCACCCCCTCCTCAGTAGGAAGGGTTCGCACCCCTGTAATCTATACACGCATAATCCAGTCGATCGCCTCCTGGCTCCGAGACGTAGGGCTATTACTTCCTCCGGGAAGGGCCTGAACTCGTAAACCTCGCGTGTAACAACTTCCCAATAGCTAGGATCTCGCCTCTCCATACTCACCCCCCTACATCACTGTCAGAGTTAGAACCACGACAGCCGGGCTGCACCTCTTCCCTCTCATCATAGTCCAACCTTCTCTTAACAGCCCACCTAGGCCTGCTTAACTCCCCCTCTTGATCGGATCCATCGGATCGCGATCGGAGTCTTCGAAAACCCCTCCTAACCGCCAAACCCTAGCACATTTGCTATATATGGGCACCCCTAGTCCATTTTGGGCAACCTAGACCCCTTCTCCTACCTCCTGCCGCAGCCTCTACCGTCCGCCTTGCATTCCGCGCTGGCCAAACCTCTGCCCGCTGTCGTGGTTCTAAGACTGACAGTAGAATAGGGGGGTAGGAATGTAGAGGCAAGATCCTAGCTATGGAGGAGTTGTACACACGAGTTTACGAGTTCAGGCCCTTCTCGGAGGAAGTAACAGCCCTATGTCTCGGAGCCCTGGAGCGGTCGACTGAATATATGTGTGTGAATTATAGAAAGTACGAACCCTTGTCCCAGAGGAGGGGGTGGTTTATATAGAGTGCGCCAGGACCCCAGCTCCCCTCCGTTACATAGGATTCAATGTACATAAAGGAGGAGCGTTACTGGTAACGTCTGCAATAAAGTGGTGTAAATGTCCATAAAGATACGGTTTATGTCCTGACCGTTATAGAGTGGAGGGCTTCTCATCCTGTGGTGGTCGAATGTCTTCAAGGTGGTCGAGTGTCTTCAAGGTGGTCGAGTGAGCACATCTTCATGGTCGAGTGGATGATGGTTTCTCTTCGACTGCTTCTGATTCTTTGTAGAGATGTCCTTGGGGAGGGTATGTCGGACAGATCCATGACCCTACCCTAGGTACATAGCTTCATCATTAGCCCCTGAATGGATCAGGGTTTGAGTGGGGAAGGAGCTGGGAACACTTCTGACCCATTCTTTGTGCTATGAGTATATCCTGTTCTGGAACAATGAGTTGAGGTGACGACGTCGACCCCTTTCTCAGTCGCCTTGGTCCATTCTTGGTTTTTGTCAAGTGAATTTTCACGGTAGAATTCCGAATGATGATGCGGAGGATGTTTGTCTTCAGTCTGACAGGTTGTTCTGCTCTCCGCGGATCTCGCGGGATTTGAATTTTGGGAAGTGCGCTAGACGGACGGAACCGAGGTTATCGGGACGGATTAGGCAAGTCTCCTCGACCCCCGCGCCACCTTTTTCGCCACGTACTGCGCGCGCGACTGTTGCAGGATTTGTTTGGATCACCTGGGTCCACCAGTCAGTCACTCGGGTGACGACCTTATAAAAGGCCCTGGACCAGGCCTCTGCCCCGCGCGCTCCCATTCTCTCTTCTTCTTCTCCCAATCTCTCCGCCATGCTCGCTCCCGCCCTCGTCGCCAGACCTTTGCTCGAGCTCGACCCATCGCCATGGGGAAGGAGAGGACGGTGGCGCTGGAACGCGCGAAGAAGGCGACAGCGAAGGAGAAGGGCAAGCGGACCAGCCGGGGCGGATCCTCGTTGAGATCTGGCCTGCCGGCGAGCTGGATCCAGGGCGACTGGATCCGCTCAACCATCACCCAGGACGATCTCGACGACCTGGTGGAGGTGGGACTGATCCCCCATAAGTCGGCAAGGCTCCCGGGGAACGAAACCGAGCCGCAGCCAAGGGAGGGTGAGTGTGTTCTCCTCGCCACCCACATAGATCGCGGATTCTCACTGCCTCCCCATCCTTTCTTCCGGGGTTTTTTGAACTTCTTTGGGGCTCAACTCCACCATTTCACTCCAAACACCATAGTGTATCTGGCCGCTTTCGTGTCGATGTGTGAAAACTTCTTGGGTTGTCGACTGCACTGGGGTCTTTTCAAACACATCTTCACCTGCCGCTCCCAGTCAGTCAAAAAGGACAAGTCGAGTGACGAGAAGACACAAGTGATCCAGATGTGCGGGGGTCTAGGGATCCAAATGAGGAGAAAAAGTACTTTCCCAGCCATGATTCTTCCTGACTCGGTCTGGGGCTGGCAGTCGACTTGGTTCTATTGTAAGGATCAGCCGACCCCGGGTCAGTCGACTGGACTTCCTCCCTTTTCCTTGGCTCGAGTGGAGAAGCCCGCCCCCCTGAAGGTAGTTCTAGAAGAGAAGGTGCAGGTCAAGGTGCTGGTCGAACGGGTCGTCCAGCTTGTCCGCGATGGGGTGACTGGGATGGACCTGCTGGAGGTCTTTCTCGGTCGACGCATCCAACCTCTTCAGGCGCGTGATCATCCGATGTGGATGTACTCTGGGCTCGAGGATTCCACTCGGATCCACCTAGAGGACGTCAGCGAGGATACCTTGGAGAAGTGGTTGATGGGGATCACCAGCAACAAAGACAACCCCCGGGGGTCTAGGAGGGTGATTCCATTCGACAACTCGCATCAGCCAGAGCAGGTATAATTCTGTCTTATCAAGTATCTTTCCGATTCACCGAGTGATATCTTGTTTATGGTCGATTGAATTCCTTTTGATCATTGTCCTTTCAGGGCCTCATCGACATGTACTCAATGCCCAACGGAGTGCAAGACCAAGAGGCCGAGGAAGAAGGGAGCGGTGGCGAGAGCGGCGAGGAGCATTCGGAAGCCGAGGAGGATGAGGAGAGCGACAAATTGACTGATGACGAAGAAGTCGACTCTCCTCCTTGCAGGGAGAGGAGATCCAAGCACGCTCACGACCCGGCAAGCGCTCCGGACTTGACGGCCGCGCCGATTGGTCAGTTCTCGAAGCGCCCCAGGACGTCTTCCCCAACGCCGACTGAGAAGGCTTCAAGGCAGTCCAAAGTTGCGTCTCCTCCAGTGCCGAAAGCGCCGAAAGCCACCTCTTCCAAACTGCCAAAAGCTTTGCCCAGGATCAAAGTGACCGTTCCTACTATCTCCAGGTAACCATCTGACTTGTCTCTTTTGTCGACTCGATTAACCAGACGTAACCAATTGAATGCGGGTCTTTGCAGTGCTGCTACGTTAGGAACCTCTTCTTTCCAGTACCGGGATGAGGAAATGGAAGATGTGGTAACCTCCAACCCAGGTATAAACTCTTGTGATTTTGTTCTTGATTCTTTGGTCGACTGCATTCGAGTGGTTCACTTGGCGTCGAATGATTTGCCTTGCAGCTCCGCCCAACGTCATTGATCTTCTAGATGACGACGAAGATGTGGCTCTTAAGCCCAGGAAGAGCAAGAAGGTAGCAGCTGGCAGGATGGCTCGGCAAGAACCAACTACAACACCTCCCGTCCATCAACCTGAAGATGCGGGAAGGGCCTCTGTGACCTTCATTGCACCCTTGTCGAGTGGGCCTCCCGCGCCGTCGACTGCACCTGTGATTCCTTCAACTGTCCAACTCCACGCCACGGAGCTCCAAGCCGCCGCACCTGGGTCGTCTGCTCAGTTTTTCACCAGCTACCCCGTCCCGGACAACCAGTCGGAAGCGTCTACGGAAGCCATCCGACAGGCTGACATGATGATGGAGCGGGTGAAGATAGTGCACGAGAACAGCCAGGCTGCCTACGACGCCAGTGCGGCCCTTCGGGCCAATGACCAGGTGAGTAGACTTTTCGACCGTTTTTGTTCTGTGAGGAAGTGTTGCTCGAAAAGAAATCTTCTTCTGCATAATCTGCTATTGTTTGCGTCGAATTAGAGCACCCACTGGGTGTTTTGTTGTTTTTGGTAGTTTCGCTCTTCCACTCGGTCTGGGCGAGTGGGATCAGAACCGGTGAGGGCACGCTAAGTGCACCCACTGGGTGTAGTCCCCGAGACCACGGTCAACTGCTGGCAGTCGACTAGGGTCTGAGTTGTTTTTTTGGTCCGGGCGGACCGGACGAGTTGAGTCTTAGTCAGCGAGGGCACGCCAAGTGCACCCGCTGGGTGTAGCCCCTGAGACCGCAGTCGACTATGTGCAGTCGGCTGGGGTCTAAATAAACTTCTTTAGGTTTTATTCACTCGGAAGTGAACCACCTTCGATTTTATTGATTGATCCATTTTTTCTCTTCTGCAGAAGTCTTGTACTCTTATTTCCAAGTTTGCTAAACTTGCGGAGAAGCAGAGGCAACTCAACCTAGACTTGGAATTGGCCCAGCAAAATCTGAAAAAAGCTCAAGACGAGGCCGCTGGTATGGAAGGTAACTGATTGTCGATTGACTTTCAATATATCTCTTTGATCTCTTCTTTGATTCGATTGCTTCTTTTGCAGAGAAAAATGAAGTTGGCTTTGGAGAAGAAGGACTCGGACCTCGCCGCCGCGCAAAAAGCAGCCCAAGACAAACCGCTCTCGCAGACCAGAAGCTTGCTTCAATCAGAACGCTGGAAGGAGAGGTGAACAAACTGAAATCTTGTCTTAATGAAGCTAACCGCGAAGTGACCAGTCTGAAGAAGGACAAGGTCATCCTGAATGAAAAGTTGGAGTCTGCAATCCGCAAGAGGAATGACACAGAAGCTTATCTAAGGACTCTTGCCAAGAAGCTTTATCTCGCGCTGGGAGGTATTTCTTTTAACCCAACTGTGTTGATGCTTGCGATTGGATCTTGCTCGGTCGATTGACTAATTTTTTGCTGCAGAACTCTGCCAAGACTTCGACGAAGAAACTGGAAGGGTCGAGACGGGTCTAGACCGTATCGCCTCCCTAGTCTGCGATGAAACTGCGATGAACGTGCTCCGACTGGAGTCCCGTATTGCCAGCGCCACAAGCTACCTCGCGTGCCTGAAGGAGGTTGTCTCTCGAATCGACTCATCGCTTTGGCTAGGGGCGACGCTTCAGAATGACTTGGAATCCCTAATGACTCGACTGAACGACATCCCTGACTGAGTGCAAGAATGGAAGAAATCCTCTGCCTAGTGCGGTGCTGACGTTGCGCTGTCCTTGGTGCGAGTCCATTGCAAGGAGGCTCCTAAAGATAAGTTGGCTGCGATCAAAGTTGCTAACACCAAAAAGCATGACATCCAGTCCTTCATGGAGACTTTCATCGCTGCCGCCACTCGGATCGCTGATGGGATCGAACTGGACTCATTCGTGGAGCCTACCAGCCCTCCTCCGGCCGAGTGAACAGACTCATGAAACTTGAATACACTTTAAATTTGCCTCGGAATGCCGAGTGATTGCTGTAACCGTTGAACTCCTTCGGGCTTGATGCCCGAGTACTTTTGATTTGCTGCTTGGAACTTTTAGGATTTATCTGAATTTGGTTTATTTCTGAATGTGCTTGTGTTTGTCCTCGAATGGACTTTGCTCACTGCTTGGAATAGTCTTTGCGCTGGAGACGCAACTCTGAGGTGGCGGCTCCAGTCGACCTACGCTTCGTCGTCCTTGCAGATAGGGATGGAGCGGACATTGTATTTGTGCCGCAGCTCCAATGGAGAAGGTTGCAGTCGACCTGCACCTCGTCGTCCTTGCGGATAGGGATGGACCGGACGTTGTATTTGTGCCGCAACTCCGAAGGAGAAGGTTGCAGTCAACCTGCACCTCGTCGTCCTTGTGGATAGGGATGGACCAGACGTTGTATTTGTGCCGTAGCTCCGAAGGAGAAGGTTGCAGTCGACCTGCACCTCATCGTCCTTGCGGATAGGGATGGACCGGACGTTGTATTTGTGTCGCAGCTCCGAAGGAGAAGGTTGCAGTCGACCTGCACCTCGTCATCCTTGCGGATAGGGATGGACTGGACGTTGTATTTGTGCCGCAGCTCCGAAGGAGAATGTTGCAGTCGACCTGCACCTCATCGTCCTTGCGGATAGGGGCATGTTTCAAACTTAGGCGAGGACTGGACAACAGCTAAGCCCCCGAGTGGGAAGATTGCTCTCCACTCGGTAGGATTTTTTCAAACTTAGGCGAGTATCGGACTACAGCTAAGCTTCCTAGTGAGAGAACTTAGGCGAGTACTGGACTGCAGCTAAGCCCCCGAGTGGGAGGATTGCTCTCCACTCGGTAGGATTTTTTCAAACTTAGGCGAGTACCGGACTGCAGCTAAGCTTCCTAGTGAGAGAACTTAGGCGAGTATTGGACTGCAGCTAAGCCCCCGAGTGGGAGGATTGCTCTCCACTCGGTAGGATTTTTTCAAACTTAGGCGAGTACCGGACTGCAGCTAAGCCTCCTAGCGAGAGAACTTAGGCGAGTGTTGGACTGCAGCTAAGCCTCCGAGTGGGAGGATTGCTCTCCACTCGGTAGGATTTTTTCAAACTTAAGCGAGTACTGGACTGCAGCTAAGCCTCCTAATGAGAGAACTTAGGCGAGTACTGGACTGCAGCTAAGCCCCCGAGTGGAAGGATTGCTCTCCATTCGGTAGGATTTTCTTTCGAACTTAGGCGAAACGGATTCGCGACTAAGCCCACCCACTAGGGGATTTCAGAAGTAAATAAGAACAACAACAATCGAATGATAGGACCATAAGTTCTTGTATTTGATAAACAAATTACAATGGTGTTTCTTATTACATTTTATTTGAACGAGTGCTTAAGTATAAAAGGGGCGAAGCAGCTCCGCGTTCCAAGCCCGTGGCTCGTCTTTCTGATGCTCAATGCTGTAAAGATGGTATGCTCCATTGTGGAGAACTTTGGTGATGATGAAGGGGCCCTCCCAAGTCGGAGCAAGCTTGTGTGGTTTCTGTTGATCCACTCGAAGAACCAGGTCTCCTTCTTGAAAGGCTCGACCCCTCACATTTCTGGCGTGGAATCGACGCAAGTCTTGCTGATAGATGGTCGAGCAGATCAAGGCCATCTCTCTTTCCTCCTCTAGGAGATCGACTGAATCTTGCCGGGCCTGCTCTGCTTCCTCTTCGGAGAAGAGCTCGACTCGGGGTGCATTGTGGAGCAGGTCACTTGGCAGGACAGCTTCGGCTCCATAGACTAAGAAGAAAGGAGTTTGTCCGGTCGACCGATTAGGAGTTGTCCTTAATCCCCACAGAACTGACGGAAGTTCATCAACCCAAGCGCCTGCTGCGTGTTTGAGATCATGCATCAGTCGGGGTTTCATCCCTTTGAGAATTAGGCCATTGGCTCTTTCTGCTTGTCCGTTCGACTGTGGGTGAGCGACAGAAGCATAGTCGACTCGAGTGCCCTGAGAGGCGCAGAAAGCTCTGAACTCATCAGAATCGAAGTTTGATCCGTTGTCCGTGATGATGCTGTGTGGGACTCCATATCTGAATGTCAATTCTCTGACAAAACTGACAGCGGTGCTAGCATCAAGGTTCTTCATAGGTTTAGCATCGATCCATTTGGTAAACTTGTCGACTGCAACAAGCACATGAGTGAAGCCGCTCCTGCCAGTTTTCAGTGGTCCAACCATATCCAGTCCCCAAACAGCAAAGGGCCAGATGAGGGGGATGGTCTTCAGGGCTGACGCTGGCTTGTGAGACATGTCGGAGTAAAACTGGCAGCCTTCACATCTGTCGACTATATCTTTTGCCATTTCATTTGCTCGTGGCCAATAGAATCCAGCTCGGTATGCTTTAGCCACGATGGCCCGGGAGGACGCATGATGACAACAGGTCCCCGAGTGGATGTCATTAAGGATCATTCGACCTTCTTCTGGTGTTATGCATTTCCGACCGACTCCAGTCACGCTTTCCCTGAATAGCTGCCCTCTTATCACAGTAAAGGCCTTGGATCGACGAACGATCTGTCGAGCCTCTTCTTCATCCTCTGGGAGTTCTTTCCTGAGGATGTACGCAATGTAGGGAACCATCCAGTCGGGAGTAATGGCCAGAACCTCCATGATCAGGTCGACCACGGCTGGGACCTCAACTTCAGTCGGATCTGTGGCGCTCTTAGGTTGCGAGGGCTCTTCAGTAAAAGGATCTTCCTGAACTGTCGGCGAGTGAATATGCTCCAAAAACACATTGCTGGGGATGGCTTCTCTCTTGGAACCTATATTTGCCAAATCGTCGGCTGCTTGATTTTTCAGTCGGGGTATGTGGTGGAGTTCTAACCCCTCAAACTTCTTCTCAAGCTTTCTCACCGTGTTGCTATAACCAGTCATGGTTGGGCTTCTGACGTCCCACTCCTTCATCACTTGATTAACTACCAAATCTGAGTCGCCATTGACCATGAGGCGACGGACGCCGAATGAGATGGCCATGCGCAACCCATACAGGAGTGCTTCATATTCTGCTTCATTGTTTGAAGAATCAAAGTGAATCTGGAGGACATATATTAGCTTGTCTCCTCGGGGGGATACCAGAACTACTCCAGCACCAGAATCGTTCAGCATCTTAGATCCGTCAAAGAACATTGTCCAGTGCTCAGAGTGAACTTGAGCCGGCAGTTGCTGTTCGATCCACTCGGCGAGGAAATCTGCTATTGATTGGGACTTGATAGCTTTCTTTGCCTCAAACTTGATATCCAAGGGAAGGAGTTCAATCGCCCACTTGGCCACTCGACCAGTTGCATCTCTGTTGTGCAGAATCTCTGACAATGGAGCATCGCTGATGACTGTAACAGAGTGATCCAAGAAATAGTGTGCAACCTTCTTCGTGTTCATGTAAATCCCATATACAAGCTTCTGATAATGAGGATATCTCTGCTTTGACGGGGTCAAGACTTCAGAAATATAATAAACTAGGCATTGAACCTTATAAGCTTTTCCTTCTTCTTCCCGCTCGACCATAAGTACTGTACTGACGACTTGTCCAGTGGCTGTTATATAAAGCAGTAGACGCTCTTTGCTGATTGGAGTAGCAAGCACCGACTGGGTGGAAAGCAGGGCTTTTAGCTCTGCAAACGCTGCATCAGCTTCTGGGGTCCACTCGAACTTGTCTGATTTCTTCATCAGTCGGTAAAGAGGCAGCGCCTTTTCACCGGGGCGAGAAATGAATCGACCCAGGGCGGCCAAGCAACCAGTAAGCTTCTGGACATCATGCACATGCACAGGGCATTTCATCGGAGTATAGTGCCTACTTTCTCTGGGTTAGCATCGATTCCTCGTTCAGAAACAAGAAAACCGAGTAACTTTCCGCCTGGGACTCCAAACGTGCACTTTGATGGATTGAGCTTGATATCGTACCTTCTGAGGTTGGCAAAGGTTTCAGCAAGGTCAGTCAGTAGGTCAGAACCTTTACTTGACTTGACCACAATGTCATCCATGTATGCTTCCACATTCCGACTGATCTGAGTGAGCAGGCACTTCTGAATCATCCGCATGAATGTAGCTCCGGCGTTCTTCAAACCGAATGGCATTGTGACATAACAGAAGCACCCAAATGGGGTGATCAAAGCTATCTTTATTTCGTCGGGCCCGTACAGACGGATCTGGTGGTACCCGGAGTAGGCGTCCAAAAAGGATAAACGCTCGCACCCTGCAGTCGAGTCGACTATCTGGTTGATGCGAGGGAGAGGAAAGTGATCTTTCGGGAAGGCCCGATTGATATGCTTGAAATCAATGCACATGCGAAGTGAGTCGTCTTTCTTTGGGACCATGACAACATTGGCTAACCACTCGAAGTGGTAAATCTCTCTGATAAACTCAGCTGCCAAAAGGCGAGCCACCTCTTCCCCGATTGCCTTTCTTTTCTGGACGGCGGACCATCGAAGATGCTCTTTGACTGGTTTCACCTTCGGGTCGACTCGCAAACGATGCTCAGCCAGATCCCTGGGAACACCCGGCATGTCAGAAGGCTTCCATGCAAATATGTCCCAGTTCTCACGGAGGAACTGGATGAGCGCTTCTTCCTATTTGGAGCCGAGTGAGGTTGAAATGTGAGTCGGAGCAGCATTGGGATCTGTCGGGTGAATGTGAACCGATTTCGTTTCACCAGACGACTGGAATGCTGAATCTGTGGTTGGTTTCTTGGCTCGCAACAACTCACTCGGATCTGCATTTTTCTGGTATTCTTGCAATTCTACCACGGCCATATGGGCATCGGCAATCTTTGAGCCCTTCTGGAAGCACTCTTCTGCCTTCATCCGATTACCAGAGATAGTGATCACTCCTCTGGGACTAGGCATCTTCAGTTTGAGGTACACGTAACATGGTCGAGCCATAAATCGTGCATAAGCTGGCCTGCCTAGAATCACATGATAAGCACTCTGGAAATCCACAACTTCAAACGTCAACTTTTCTTTGCAGTAATTTTTAGAATCACCGAAAACCACGTCGAGTGCTATCTGACCGAGGGATGCAGCCTTCTTGCCTAGAATGACCCCACGGAAACTCATATGGCTTTCACTAAGTCTGGACATCGGAATGCCCATTCCCTTCAACGTTTCTGCATACAGTATGTTCAGGCCACTGCCACCGTCCATCAGGACCTTTGTCAGTCGAGTGCCTTCGACCACCGGGTCAACCACCAGTGCTTGCCTCCCAGGGGTGGCGATGTGCGCCGGATGATCAGACTGGTCGAATGTAATGGCAGTCTGCGACCACTTCAAGTAACTAGGTGTCGCCGGAGCGAGCATGTTCACTTCCCTGTTGATGACTTTCAATCGACTTTTGCTCTCAACGTCAACAAAAATCATCAGAGTGGAATTCACGTGGGGATAACCATCATCATCCTCTTCCTCATCCTCAGCCTTGTCTGCCTCCTTCTCCTTTTCCTTAGGCTGTTTCTCTCGGAATTGCTGGATTAGGAGCTGACACTGCCGAGTGGTGTGCTTCGGGTAAATGAAATTACCTTATTCATCTTTTTTGGTGTGGATATGGCACGGCAGATCCAACACATCATTTCCATCTTGATCTTTTACTTTCTTGGGGTTCCACGGCCCTTTGTGCTTCCCCTTGAACTTTACTTGAACCACAGCCAAGGCTTCACCCGGAGAAGCTGGCTCGGCCTTGCGCTTCTGTTTCCGACCGGAGTTTCCTCCTCTGGCTTCATGGGCGACTGCTTTGTGCTTGCCACTCCAGAGTCGCTCTTCTGTTCACCATTGGCATACTTGGTGGCAATTTCCATCATCCAAGCCAGAGTCATATTTACTGTCCGGCTGAATTTCATATTCAACTCCCGATACCTGACGCCTTCCTTAAAGGCACAAATTGCGTGATGATCTGATACATCTTCTACTGTGTGGTGCAGGGTGATCCATCTCTGGATATAATCCCTCAAAGTTTCATTCGGCTTTTGTACACAACACTGTAACTCTATCAAACCTGCTGGCCGTTTGCAAGTGCCCTCGAATATTCTGACAAACACTCGGGCGAGATCTTCCCAAGTATAGATGCTGCCAGGCGCTAACTGATTCAACCATGCTCTAGCTGAGCCCTCCAACATCAGAGGAAGGTGTTTCATGGCCACTTCATCATTGCCGCCACCAATCTGGACAGCCACTCGGTAGTCTTCAAGCCAAGTGTCAGGCTTGGACTCTCCGGTGAACTTACTAACTCCAGACGCCAACCTGAAGTTGGGGGTAATCACCGCAGCTCTGATGGCTCTGCTGAAGCACTCTGGACCAGAGACATGCACCCTGTTGCTGGTTTGTGGACCTCCATCATGGCCCTCTCGGTGAGCTCTGTTTCTGTCGACCAAGCCCTGCACGAGAATTGTCGTGGTTTTGTCACGACAGATGTCCTAGAGAAAGGACTTAGTCGTGGAGCCATCGCGACGGGTTAGCTTGAAGGGGTTAAAGCGGACACAAGGACGCAAGAGAGTTTATACTAGTTCGTCCCCTTCGATGAAGGTAAAAGCCTACGTCTAGTTGTGATGGAATTGATGGGTGTTTCGATGACTAGGGAGCAAACAAGCTTCGCCTATGTCTCGAGTTGTTGTCTGTCGTCCTTGAACCGCCGCCGGGTCGTCCCCTTATATACATGGGTGACGCCCATCGGTTTACAGAGTCCCAACACCGGCTCATAGATGTGTCCGGTTTGGTCTCTACTTATTCCTAGCTTACAATACAAGTTACATATTGACGCCGGTTTACGGCTACAGGCTCTCAACCGATTATGGGTCTTGAGCCCTCATCTACCTTCATGGGCTTTAACATACTTAACTACTGATGAAGTTAACCCGGCCCAGATAGGCCGGTTTACGCCCAATAGTAATATCCCCAACATTAGGCCCCAGATTGATTTGAACAGGTTCATGTCAATCCTTAGCAAAAACTTCATCTTCAACATCTTCTTGTAGTTTGGTGAACCGCCGTGATGTCATCTTCTCTTATTGCTGTAAACCGGCGTGACGTCATGTGTCATAAAGAAACTATCCATGATACCTTCTTGTTTAATAGATCTGCGATAATCGAGGCGACAGCTCTGTTTCCAAACTTGCGGCCCCTTGATTTTCGCGCCTGACCCATGTCCCTTGCTTTATAAATTGGACCAAAGGGTCATTTCTTTTTCCACTTCGTGCCCTTCTGCTTCATCTTCCTCGCGTCGCCCAGCTTCGAAGCTCCGCCACCGCCGTCGACCTCTGCACCAACTTTGGCCGCTGCATCACCCTAAGCGTACCAGAGCACCGTGGCGACCTTCCGCTTCTTCCTCAGCTCCGGTAGGTCTTCTATCCTTTTCATCATAGATCTGTTCTAGGGTTTCCATGTTCTCTAGCATTCATCGCTTGCTTCTTGTTCATATGATAGATCCTTAGACGAATCTGTGAATCTTCGCTCTGTGTAGCAGTAGTTTTTATCCTCCATTTTCACTTTCGCATATTAAGACCATAGATCTTATCCGTACCTTCGCTTATTGATTCGGCACTGCTCCTTTTGGGCCTTGAATATTTATCTCCTTTATAAACATGTTCCAGATCCAAAGCTGTAGTATAATCTTGTGAAATCTGTTTTTGTGTATTTACTCATCTGCAGTCTTGACTGTTCAATGCTTAGACCAGGCGGTTTAACTTTGTAGAAAAAATTGACAAACCGGTATATACCATTAGTCCCCTTGTTGAACCGCCAGACGTTGGTTGCTTCATGAAACTCCGGTTCAGATAGTTCTGTCTCCGGTTTAACAGTGCCCATACCAACGTACCTTGATCAAATGCATTTTTGAACCGGGATCTTCTACCTTGTAGATTCCATCATGGCTAAGCAAGTATATGAGTGCAATTGGGTTCCTTCTCGCGTCACAGAGGATCAACTGGACGATTTAGTCCTGATTGGTGCCTTAGGAAGCAAAGATACCATCCATTGGAGGGCTCCTGGCAAAGAATGCCCTCCCACACCTCGAGAAGGAGAGGTTGTTGTTTTCGTAGATCACTTAGCCCGGGGCTTTAAACCGCCCGGTTCTAAATTTTACCGGGATGTTTTAGCCGATTTCCAACTCCATCCGCAAGACACTGGCCCCAACTCTGTTACAAATATGTGCCACTTCCAAGTGCTCTGTGAGGTGTTCTTTCAAGAGGAGCCCACAGTGGAATTGTTCAGAGATCTTTTCCATCTAAACCGTCGTACTAAGTTTACTGATGGCTCTAATACGACGTTGGGTGGCATGGCGATTCAGAAAAGGAAAGAGGTCACATACCCTCACGCCAAGCTGCACAGTCACCCCAAGGAGTGCAATTAGACATGGTTCTACTGCAAAGACACCTCCCCTGCTGGTGAAAATCCCTTGCCTGGCTTTCGTCCGGAGCGGCTCAGCAATACACACCCTTTTCCTCAAAGATTGACTGCCCAGGAGAGAAGCAAATATGCTCCCCAGCTGTCAAATCTCAAAGCCTTAATGGCCAACGGTTTAACAGGGGTTGATCTCGCTCGCTGTTGGATATCATGGAGCATACTGCCCCTTAGTCAGTGCTCTGGTTTGATGTGCGAGTATACTGACAGTGTTGATGACCCACTGCGACATTCAAAACTCCAGCTCTCCGGTGAAGAAATCACAGAGGCTGTGCATAAGATACTGAATGAACCGAAACACGTCTGCGCTAGAACCGGCCTGCTTCCCTTCTGTGCCACCAACAAACCGCCAGCTGTAAGACTTTGATTTTTCTCTTTGCTGAATCTGTTATTGATATGTCTGGTCATTGTTTTTAATATCAGTGTCTGCATAATCAGGGCGATGATCCGTTTTGGAGCAAAAAACTGCCGCAGGAGAAACCAGAAAAACCAGACAAACCGGAAAGAGCAACCCGGCAAAAGACTAAAGCTGTGAAGAAGACTGCCCACAGGAAAAGAACCACTGCATCTTCTAATCCAGCCCCTGATGATGTGGTGGATAATCCGTACTTTGAGGTAGAGCTTGACTCACTTGGTTTATTTTTCAAGCGTCTTATTGATGATGATATTTGTCAGGATGATGCCGAAGCCAGCCACGCGGATGTTGCAGAGGTAATTATTCTCTCTTCCGATTCAGAAACTTTGCCTTCACAAAAAATCCGTCAGGCAAACCGGAAAGTTAAATTTTCTCATCCTCTTGCTTATTTGTATCCTAAACTTCTTATGAAGACCCAACAACACGAAGCTCGCCGCACCACCCGGCACAGCGGCCAGGTAGTTACCTCCGCCGGTTTACCGAACAGTCCGGTTCGGAAACGCCATTCCAAGGTCTCTAATTTGCTTGTCAGTGCTTGTCCTAAAGCGGGCTGCTTTCCTCAACCTCTTAATCCGTCTGACTCCGATTACCAGGTTACTTCCCACTAATCTTCTGGCGAGTCATCGGCTACTCAGCTCCCACCGCTCAAAACAGTGCTTGGGTAAGCTATACTTATTGTGATGTTTGCAGTACATTGCCTTAGAACATATGTTGTATTTAATTTTTTTATTCTTCTCAGGGCCAAACCTAGGCCAAGCAAGAAGGCCCGCCTGGACAAAGCGGTCGAAGAAGATGTCATTCTTGAACCAGGCAAGACACCCAATCTTGAAGCGGCTATTCCTAAGGATATTCCCAATGATCCACCGTAGCCAGACGATGATCTTATTGCTGAAGAGAGACCTACTGATACCTTAGGTCCTATCCATCAGCCCACAGGTTCCATCCGGATTGAAAGCTCCACCGGTCCAGCAAAACCTACTGACAAGCCAACAGCTCTAGTGCAAACCGGCGGTACCAAGGATGATGAGGTTGTCATTACTGGCACTGGCCATACTGAGCCAAGCAATCCTGCCGCTTTATCCAAACATTCTGCCAAGGAAGAATTTGCTACTTTTGGCAAAGGCAGGTGGAACGCTGATCTGATGACTTACGCTGCTCTGAACGCCCAAGATATCCATTCTGGCTATCTGAACCGGCTGTATACCAGCCGTGACTATGAAGCCGGTCTGGTTAATATGATGAAAGATAAATATGAGGTAACTTCCATATGCTCCTTCCTGCTTGTATGCTTCCATTCTTGCTGACTCTCCTAGCCCCCAAGGGCCGGTTTGAAATATTCTTTCAAACCGGGACTTAATAATATAAATCTTGATGCTTTGAAATTTGCTGATGTAGCCCCCAAGGGCCAATTCAACTTAGCGTAGTTAAACCGGTACTTTAAGTAATTGAAACTGCCGCATCAGAATATATATGATCAAATAGCCATTAGCCCCCAAGTGCCAAGTTGAATGCTTGTATTGATCTTGGGACTTTGTAAACAATTGAAAGATGAAGATCGAATATGCATTAGCCCCCAAGTGCTAAGCGCATAACTTGTTATGTGGTTGGTACTTGAATCCTTCTACCGATTTGTTGAAACATATATCTGTATGCCTGCAGGCGGAGCTGAAGACGAAAGAATACCAAGTCATCGATCTTCAAGAAAACCTGAAAACCCAATAGGCTGAAACCTCCAAAGCAAAAGAGGAATTGGCCAGTGCTTTAAGCGCCATGGAATAACTTAAGGAGAACTTCAAGAAGAAACGGGCGGATTGGGCCACTGAAAAGTCCGCTTTGATCAAACGAGCAGAGGATGCCGAGGCTGCACTAAAACCAGTGACGGATGAACTGACCAGCATAAGCGGCACGTTCATGCCATGACCACTGCTATCTTTGGTAAGCCAGCTTGCCTTCTGAATTGGCTCTGCCTTCTTATAGAGTCACCGGTTTATTAACCCTTTATGGTATTTCAGGGACACACATTGGTCACTTGGAGTCAGATGTGCGGAAGAAATTGAAAGCCGCCTATACATTGGTTGAACAATTGTATACTGGTGCCCAGCGGATCATCTGTACCGCGTCTCATAACAAACCGGCGCCCACTTTGATTCAAGATACTCTGATGAAACTGTCAGTGCTTCCTACCCGGGTTGAAGAGCTAAAGAAATCTGCTGCTCGAACCGGTGCAATCAACGCCTTAATCCGGGCAAAAGCCCGGGTGCCGGATTTTGATCCTATTGAAGCGGCTCAGGGCTATCCCAGCTTGAAGGAAGACGGGTCAGAATTTGGTGAAGTGGATTTGCGAGCAATAAACCGGGAGGTACGTCCGCTAGCTTGTCAACTGGCTGAGGAAGCAGACTTGTCTCATTATCAAGCCCAATATGACAGTCAGAACAAGCGAATAGCTGCACCAATCCATGAATCGGAAAATCTGATCCCTCCAATTCGTAAGCATACTTACGCTCCCGATATTGACCCGTCATTGCTGATCCATGATGAAGCTGTTTTTCAAGCATTAATGGGAATCGACTGGACAACTGTGGATTTCCAGCCACTGGGTAGAGAAATGGAAGCTGAAGTGGCGCAGGATGACCCACAACCATCAGGCCAGGCTGGTGGCCAAGATTAAACCGGAAGCCAGTTTTAAAACTGCCTCTCCTTTGTGAAAAACAATTATGTTATTATGGGCACCATGTTGCCTTGTAATAGGCTAGTTGATACCTTTGATGTTGATATGCCTTCGTGCATAACTTGTTCTTCCTGTGGTAATGAACTTTCCAAAACACTTTCTGAAATAAGAAATCCGTCAAGTGCCACCGCGGTTGTACCGTCAGGCGGAATATGATGTCTGTATATATGAAATCAAAACATCCAAAATAAAATTTTAAGTATATGATCAAATTTTTGAGATACATAATACCTGCCATCGTTGAGTGTGAAGTTGGCTTGGCCAACCTTGAAGCGGAGTTTTGCAAACCCACACTGTTGGAGGAAATAACAGCTCCTGTATATATATATGACGCTGGTTACCATGTAAACCGTGCCGGGTTATAATAAACACCGTGTTACTCCATAAAAGGATGTTAACAACAAGGATCAAACCGGACAAATAGTCTCCGGATTGACGTGAACTATGTTCCGTCAATTGATTGGTTAAAAAACTTTGTCGGTTTAAAAAACACAATGGAAAGCAAAAACCCCCCTTTAAAGAAAAGTGTGAAGCAAAAGCAACGACAAAAACGTTTGCCAAAAAAGATTTATTTAAGCTGATCAAATGGCGTTACCATGGCCAAACACGACCAAGCTCCCGTTAGGTGTAACTATGGTTCTAGTCAGCCAGGTCCCCAAGTGATTCTGTGGCATTTATGCCGACCAAATGGCGTGGTCATGGTTCGGGTTCGACCAAGCCCCCAAGTGATTCTGTGGCCTTAGGCTGATCAAGGCATGACTGGTTCAGACATGACCAAGTCCCCAAGTGATCTAGTGGCTCTCGCCTATCAAGAGGCATGGTATTGGTTCGGACATGACCAATCCTCCAAGTGATATAACATGATGCTTTTAGCAAAGCGAACTCAAGGGGTAAACCAGAGGCCGCTTTAGAGCAACTCCATGTAACCTCACATGATGTAAAAGAAACAGATACCCCGCTTTAGCTGAGGTTCCGGTTTATTATATTTAATCATAATATATACATTGTCTTAATATGTACATAAGTATAGCCAATGGCTCAGGTATAGTAAGGCCGAAGATGAGCTATATTCCACGGCCTGTTAGTCTCCTCCTCTGATGTACGTGAGTCCTTATGTTCTCGAATATCGATCAGATAGTACGACCTGTTGTGCAGATTCTTGTTGACCACGAAAGGCCCCTCCCAAGGTGGGGATAGCTTATGCATATCGGTCTGATCTTGGATGAGCCGAAGCACCAAATCTCCTTCCTGAAAGGCTCTGGTTCTGACCCGGCGACTGTGATAACGACGAAGATCCTGCTGGTAAATCGCCGATCGGGCGGCTGCGATGTCACGCTCTTCATCCAACCGGTCCAAAGCATCTTGCCGTGCTGTCTCGTTGTCCGCTTCAATATAAGCCGTGACACGAGGTGAATCATGACGGATATCACTGGGGAGAACCGCCTCCGCTCCATAAACCATGAAGAACGGTGTGTATCCTATTGATCTGTTGGGTGTTGTATTGATGCTCCATAACACAGATGGTAATTCTTCTACCCAACAACCCGGCGTTCTCTGCAAAGGAACCATGAGCCGGGGCTTGATGCCTCTCAAGATCTCTTGATTAGCTCTTTCTGCTTGACCATTGGACTATGGATGTGCCACTGATGAAACGTCGAGCCGGATGTGCTCCCGTTCGTAGAACTCCTTCATAGTACCTTTGGACAAATTGGTACCATTATCTGTGATAATACTGTGCGGAAAGCCAAACCGGAAAATCACCTTTTTGATGAACTGAACCGTCGTGGCCGCATCACACTTGCTAACAGGTTCTGCCTCCACCCACTTTGTAAACTTGTCAACCGCCACCAGGAGGTGGGTCTTCTTATCTTTGGACCTTTTGAAAGGCCCAACCATATCCATCCCCCAAGTCGCAAACGGCCAAGTAATTGGAATCATTCTCAATTCTTGAGCCGGTACATGAGCACGTCTTGAAAACCTTTGGCAACCATCACATCGTCTGACCAGATCCTCCGCATCAGCATGAGCAGTTAGCCAATAGAAGCCATGGCGAAACGCTTTAGCCACCAGAGACTTTGAACCGGCGTGGTGACCACAATCTCCTTTGTGGATCTCACGCAAAATTTCCCGGCCTTCTTCAGGAGACACGCAACGTCGAAAAGCTCCTGATACACTGCAATGATGCAACTCGCCGTTGATGATAGCCATGGACTTGGATCGCCGGATTATCTGCCGGGCCAGAATCTCATCCTCTGGCAACTCGCCCCGGTTCTTGTACGCCAGGTAAGGAAGCGTCCAATCCGGAATAACATGAAGAACTGCCACCAATTGAGCCTCCGGATTAGGAATAGCCAAATCCTCTTCACCAGGGATCTTCACCGACGGGTTGTGCAGCACATCCAGGAAAACATTAGGCGGGACCGGTTTGCGCTGAGAGCCCAGCCGGCTTAAAGCGTCCGCCGCTTCATTTTTCCACCGGTCCACAAGGTCCACCTGATAGCCTCTGAAATAACCTGCAACAATATCCACCTCACGACGATATGCTGCCATGAGTGGGTCCTTGGAATCCCAAGTGCCAGACACTTGCTGAGCCACAAGGTCCGAGTCACTGAAGCACTTAACTCGACTTAGATTCATCTCCTTAGCCATCCGGAGACCATGGAGCAAGGCTTCATACTCAGCTGCATTGTTAGTACAAGGGAACATTAAACGGAGAACATAACAAAACTTATCTCCTCGTGGGGAAGTTAATACGACTCCAGCCCCCGAGCCTTCCAACTGTCTAGATCCGTCAAAATGGATGGTCCAATACGTATGATCCGGCTTTTCTTCAGGTGCTTGCATTTCCGTCCAATCATTGATGAAATCAACAAGTGCTTGAGACTTAACCGCTGTCCGAGGCACATACTTCAAACCGTACGGCCCCAGCTCTATGGCCCACTTTGCAATCCGGCCAGTTGCTTCCCGGTTCTGGATGATATCTCCCAAAGGAGCAGAACTGACTACCGTAATTGAGTGCCCTTGGAAATATTGTTTAAGCTTCCGGCTTGCCATAAAAACTCCATACATCAGCTTCTGCCAATGCGGATACCTTTGCTTGGACTCAATGAGCACCTCGCTGATATAATAGACCGGACGTTGAACCAGATGCTCCTTACCTGCCTCTTTTCGCTCCACCACAATAGCTACGCTGACCGCCCGAACATTAGCAGCAACATATAGCAGTAACGGCTCCTTGTCAACAGGAGCGGCGAGCATAGGCGGATTGGCAAATTGCCGCTTTAAGTCCTCAAATGCTTCATTAGCAGCAGAACTCCAGATAAACTGATCCATCTTTTTCAACATCTGATACAAAGGGATTGCCTTCTCACCCAGGCGACTGATAAACCGGCTTAGCACAGCAATCCGGCCTGCCAGGCGTTGAACATCGTTGATACACTTCGGTTTAGCCAGTGAGGTGATAGCCATGATCTTCTCCGGATTAGCCTCAATTCCCCTGTTGGACACTAGAAAACCCAATAGCTTGCCCACCGGTACACCAAAGACACACTTGTCCAGATTAAGCATCATCTTGTATGTTCTCAGGTTATCAAAGGTTCCCTTCAAATCATCAATCAGAGTCTCCTTCTCCCTGGATTTAACCATGATATCATCCACGTAAGCATGTATGTTACAGCCAATCTGCTTGTGAAGACAATTTTGTACACACCGTTGGTAAGTTGCCTGGGCACTCTTGAGCCCGAAGGGCATATACACATAGCAGAAGGCTCCAAAGGGAGTTATAAATGATGTCTTCTCCTGGTCATTAACTGCCATTTTGATCTGATGATAGCCAGAATACGCATCCAAAAAACTTAAACGCTCACAACCCGCCATGGCATCAATAATTTGATCAATACGGGGGAGGGCAAAAGGATCTGCTGGACAAGCTTTATTAAGATCTGTGTAATCCACACACATGCGCCAGGTGCCGTTTTTCTTGAGGACCAGCACCGGATTGGCAAGCCACTCGGGGTGAAAAACTTCAACAATAAAGCCAGCTGCTAAGAGCCTGGCTACCTCTTCTCCAATCGCCTTGCGTCTTTCTTCGTTAAACCGGCGGAGGAACTGTTTCACCGGTTTATATTGAGGATCCACATTAAGTGTGTGCTCAACGAGTTGCCTCGGTACACCTGGCATGTTGGAGGGCTTCCATGCAAAAATGTCCCGATTCTCACGGATGAACTCGATGAGCGCGCTTTCCTATTTCGGATCCAAGTTGGCACTGATGCTGAACTGCTTGGACGAATCGCCAGGTACGAAGTCAAGAAGCTTAGTTTCTGCTGCCGATTTGAACTACAGGGCCGGATCATGCTCCTTAGTTGGCTTCTTCAACGGAGTCATGTCCGCCGGATCAACATTGTCTTTATAGTACTTCAACTCCTCGGTGGCACAAACCGACTCTGCATAAGCCGCATCTCCTTCCTCGCATTCCAAAGCGATTTTGCGGCTTCCGTGAACCGTTATTGTCCCCTTGTGACCCGGCATCTTGAGCTGCAAATACACATAACAGGGCCGAGCCATAAACTTGGCGTATGCCGGTCGCCCAAACAGGGCATGATATGGACTTTGGATTTTCACCACTTCAAACGTCAATGTCTCCAACCTGGAATCATGATCATCCCCAAAGGCCACTTAGAGAGCTATCTTACCAACGGGATATGCTGATCTGCCAGGCACTACACCATGGAATACTGTATTAGACGGTTTGAGATTTTTATCTGTTAGTCCCATACGACGGAAGGTCTCATAGTACAGGATGTTAATGCTGCTCCCTCCATCCATGAGCACCTTGGTGAACTTATAACCTCCCACCTGAGGCGCCACCACCAGAGCCAACTGACCCGGATTATCGACCTGGGGTGGGTGATCCTCTCTGCTCCATATGATTGGTTGTTCAGACCAACGTAGATAACGGGGTATGGCCGGTTCAACAGAGTTGACTGCCCGCCTCTGAACCTTCCAGTCTCGGTTGTCCAAGCTAGTGGTAAAGACATGGTACTGCCCACTACTCAACTGCTTTGGGTTGCTCTGGTAACCTGACTGTTGCTGCTGTTGGTTGTAACCACCCTAGTTGTTCTGACTATTTTGACCATTATGTCCGCCCGGATTACCATTAAATCCTGAACCGGAACTTCCTCCACTGTAACCCAGCCCGGACCCTAAGCCACCGCCAGATCCGTGATCATACCGGAAATTATTAAAAAATTTGAACTCCTGCATAATAAAGCAATCCTTCCAAAGGTGGTTTGCTGGCTCCTCCTTCATCCCATGTCTTGGACAGGGCTGGCTTAGCAGAAGTTTAGGCGGTTTGGGTTAGGGTTGGGCGCTCCACTACGATTTTTTGGCCTACCCTTGCGTCGTTGGCCATTGTCCTGTGCGTTGGTATTAGCCACAAAATCCATGTTACCATCCGCTTTACGCTTGCCTCCTCCGCCATTGCCTACCCAGTGATGCTGCTGACCTTTTGAGCTGCTATTCTTCTTCCCTTTCCCTGTCTTGTCATCATTAGATTCGGGATCCTTGGTACTATCAGAATCAGCATATTTTACCAAAGCGGCCATGAGGGTCCCCATGTCGGTGCAATGACGCTTCATCCGTCCCAATTTCAACTTCAGGGGCCCAAACCGGCAGTTGCCTTCCAGGGTTAATACTGCGGTGTCAGCGTTGATGCGGTCTGAGGAGTGCAACACTTGTGAAACCCGGCGCACCCAATGAGTCGTTGATTCTCCTTCCTCCTGGACGCATGCAGCTAAGTCCACTATCGACATAGGCTGTTTATAGGTATCCTTGAAATTGCTGGTAAACCGGGCTCGTAATTGGGCCCATGAACTGATAGAATTAGCTGGCAAGCTTTTTAACCAAGTACGGGCCGTTCCTTCAAGCATCATGGTGAAGTATTTCGCACACGCCGTGTCATCCACATCAAGCATCTCCATGGCCATCTCATAGCTCTCCACCCATGTCTCTGGAGGTTGATCTGCCGTGTAATTTGGTACCTTGCGCGGGCCTTTGAAATCCTTGGGCAGGCGCACGTTGCGTAAAGCGGGGATAAGGCAAGGCACCCCCAAAGAACTAGAAGTAACACCAGGTTCGATCGAGATGGTTGGACGAACCGGCGTGAGCTGCCGAGCCTGATGCTGTGCGGCTAACTTGGCCTCCCTGCACGCTCGGGCCCAGTTCACCACTTCCTGAGCGTCATCAGCACCACCCGTCGGGTTGTTGCCACGGGGTGCTCCACGTCGTTCATTACTCGACACTGCTGGTTCATCCATATGTCTTCTATAGCTCCGGCATGGACGGGGGGTCGAGTGGATCCAGTCGCGGCTGTACGAGTACGCTTCCTGTTGGGCCAAAGCTATCCTCAGAAGTTCCTTGACCCGTCGCGTCTCTACTGCCTGCGGCGAGTCACCTTCAATTGGAATGGCCTCCAGCCGTGCAGCAGCGGCAACAAGATTGTCCATTGGGTTGGAGTAGTGACCCGGAGGTGTTAAAGCATCCTGAGGTATAACGGTGTTTTGACGAGGCGGGTCCATCTGACGAGGCTGAACTGGTGCACCGGTCCCAGGGGCTTCTGCCCGGTTCCCCTCCAGCGGATTGCCGGCTCTTGGTCCTGGAGTGTTGAAAAGGTCTCTGGCCTCGAAAACCGGAGGTAAGCGGGATCAATGTTTCCTCCTCATAACTTCATGCGACGCTCTCTGGTCCAACATAAGCCTGTAGGCCTGTGCGTCTAAAGCGGCCCGCTCTGCGGCCATCCTGGTGTCCTCAGCCGCCAGATCCGTCTTGGCCTGGGTGATTTGTTCCTTTACCTTTGCAATCTCCGTGTTGTGAATGTCCTGATCTGGCAGATTAACTTCCGCCATAAGCACAGCCAACGCATCAAATAGTTCTGATAGAACCTGAGCCGGCGGGCGCACAGGGCCTCCTGCCCCGGCAGCCGTCACCGCTGCTGAACCGGAGATCATTGCCGCGGCTGTCAAAGAATGAAGCGCTGCTTGTGTTCCGGTCATGAATATTCCAACCCGGTTAGGCAGACAGAGGGGTCCGCAATACTGTCGCCATCGGAACAGCTCTCAATCCGGCCATCTTGTAGATGATAAAGAGATTCGGTTTCTCCGGTCGAAGATTCGTCACCGGAACAAACGACAGTCGCCCCGCGAAACTCCGATCCATCCTCATAACTTCCTCCATGGATCACTCCCACGAAGGCACGCTTCATGGCCGGTTTAACCCGGGCGGATTGCGCACGCTGAGCCGTCTCGACGAGGTCGGTGCAGATGTCCGGCTCAGGGCCCGGTTCACCGATCTTGCCAATGAAAACATGAATGCTACCAAAGGGGACTCGGTACCCGTACTCAATTGAGCCGGCCTCGGGGACCCAGCCTGCGTCGTCGATGTAGAGCTTGCCGCGATGACTCTTAGTCATCCGGCCTACAGCGTAGCCCTCGAGTCCTTCAAAGCGGCCCTCCAAGAACCGGAAACCATCGTGCAATAGCCCCACGGTGGGCGCCAACTATCGTGGTTTTGTCACGGCAGATGTCCTAGAGAAAGGACTTAGTCGTGGAGCCATCGCGACGGGTTAGCTTGAAGGGGTTAAAACGGACACAAGGACGCAAGAGAGTTTATACTAGTTCGGCCCCTTCGATGAATGTAAAAGCCTACGTCTAGTTGTGATGGAATTGATGGGTGTTTCGATAACTAGGGAGCAAACAAGCTTCGCCTTTGTCTCGAGTTGTTGTCTGTCGTCCTTGAACCGCCGCCGGGTCGTCCCGTTATATACATGGGTGACGCCCGTCGGTTTACAGAGTCCCAACACCGGCTCATAGATGTGTCCGGTTTGGTCTCTACTTATTCCTAGCTTACAATACAAGTTACATATTGACACCGGTTTATGGCTACAGGCTCTCAACCGATTATGGGTCTTGAGCCCTCATCTACCTTCATGGGCTTTAACATACTTAACTACTAATGAAGTTAACCCGGCCCAGATAGGCCGGTTTACGCCCAGTAGTAATATCCCCAACATGAATAGATCTCGCATCAAAGCTGGCTCCTTGGGATCGATTGGAATACCTCGTCCAACACTGTGAGGGCGTCTGTCTTCATGCTGCCAAGGCACGTACGACCCGCTCCTCGGGGGAGGCATTGGCACTCGACGGCGATCATCACGATCGACTCAGCGATCATACTGCTCTCGGTTTCTGTACTGATCTCGTCGATCCCCACGTCCCTCACGCCTCGGAGGCGATCTTAGGCTATGGGCCGACTGAACTGTGTCTTCCATCACGGATCTGCTGTGGATCCTATCCCGCGACTGAGATACAACCGTATTCTGCTCTCCCGCCACCCGGAGCAAGGCTCAGATCTGCACCAGACCTCGACCAGCTTCTGACTGGGAGGGTTGGATCGACTCCGCTATCCGGGCAGCAGCAGCTAGATTCTGGATCAGGGTTCGGTATACCTGAGTTGGAGGTGGAAAAAGTTGGCGTCGACTGGCCTCAGGAGCACGTTGTCGAGCGCGATCGTCGAGTGCGCGCTGGAGGTTCTCCAGTCGAGTGCGCTCAGCCAGATTGGCCAAGCGCGCCTGCTCCAAGGCCTGGGCCTCGGGGGTTTCTCCAACTATAGGAGTATGCAGGGCATCCATGTTCCGGCGATGAAGTTCTTCCCTCTACTGCGAAGAGAGAGGTTCGGGGCGGTACTCCTCCTGAACGTGCGACGGATCGCCGTTCCCGTCACCTCCGTCTTCACGGTTGAAGCCAGGAGGACTGCGTGGTCCATTAACCATCAGGACTTCCGCCGCTGAGTCACTGCTGCCGCACTCGGATGCGGTCTCTACGGAGCCAGTCGACAGATCGAACAGGCCGTAGAGAGATTCGTCGGGCTCGA
The DNA here is from genome assembly GCF_056163025.1 of Triticum urartu. Taxonomy (NCBI): domain Eukaryota; kingdom Viridiplantae; phylum Streptophyta; class Magnoliopsida; order Poales; family Poaceae; genus Triticum; species Triticum urartu. The sequence continues at coordinate 345,184,576 of NC_141876.1, read as the reverse complement.
TTGTCGTGACTTGAGGGGTGGCCGATTGGCGGGCCACCGCATGCTTCACCCACCGCTGAAGCCTCGATCGACCGGTGCGCTTGCTCCGGCAGGTCGCAGGGAGGGGGAAAGCTGCTAGAGTCAACTGGTATTGGGTCGACGGTTGCCACAGGAGGACGCCGCGGACGCACGCGCGAAAATGCACCGCCCCGCGGGCAGGGGGCGCGTCGGCGTCGAGTGGTGCCTCCTAAAGCCAAGCGGAGTCGTCGGCGACAAACACGAGTGCGCCGAGACAGATCTCGCGGCCCTCAGCCAAATCTCCGCCTGGAACCATGATGAAGGGGATCGGAAAAATTGCAACTTCTCCAATAAGTCGCTAAGACACCTGCCCCAAGGTGGGCGCCAACTGTCGTGGTTCTAAGACTGACAGTAGAATAGGGGGGTAGGAATGTAGAGGCAAGATCCTAGCTATGGAGGAGTTGTATACATGAGTTTACGAGTTCAGGCCCTTCTGGGAGGAAGTAACAGCCCTACGTCTCGGAGCCCTGGAGTGGTCGACTGAATATATATGTGTGTGAATTACAGAAAGTGCGAACCCTTGTCCCAGAGGAGGGGGGTGGCTTATATAGAGTGCGCCAGGACCCCAGCTCTCCTCCGTTACATAGGATTCAATGTACATAAAGGAGGAGCGTTACTGGTAACGTCTGCAATAAAGTGGTGTAAATGTCCATAAAGCTACGGTTTATGTCCTGACCATTACAGAGTGGATGGCTTCTCATCCTCTGGTGGTCGAATGTCTTCAAGGTGGTCGAGTGTCTTCAAGGTGGTCGAGTGAGCACATCTTCATGGTCGAGTGGATGATGGTTTCTCTTCGACTGCTTCTGATTCTTTGTAGAGATGTCCTTGGGGAGGGTATGTCGGAAAGATCCATGACCCTACCCTAGGTACATAGCTTCATCACCCACCACTTGGCAGCGCCGCCACGCCCCTTCAGCAAACCAGCGCGCGCCAACTCATCCCCAGGGCCGCCCTCCACCACTCCCCTGCCGCCATTTGTCCCCAGCCCCTCCACTCCGCCGCCAGGCCCGCCCGAGGCCCATCCGCGGCCTGCCGCTGGGCAAACCGGGCCAAGCGCTGCGAGTTGCCCCGAGCCTCCCTGCTCGCGCTGCCCGGCTCCCAAGCAGCGCCTCTAGCGCCTAGCATCGCCGCCGCCTCACCAGAACCCCGCCACGCCGGATCCCCGCCGCCGGTGAGCAGTGCGCCGCCGCGGCCCTTCTCCTCCTTCCTCCCCTCGGTCCCCCGTCACCTCGCTCCCTCCTTTTCCCCACAGGGACCCGTCGCCACCGCTCTAGCCAGAGAGGGCCTAGAGCTCGTTAGAGCTTCACCAGCCCTCGTTGTCGCTGGGAATGGGTCCCTGGAGCCAGATCCGGCCTCTACCACTTCGGATCCACCCGTCCCGCGCCTTGGACCTCGCCGGAGTCGCGCTAAACCACCGTCGTCGTCCTGCCTCATTTAGGGTAGCCTCGCCACGCCCTCCTGCCTGCGTTGACCGAGGCCGCACCAGGCCCAGATGCAGCGCCCCTGGCCCAGCTCCAGCGCCTGCGTGGGCCATAGGCAGGCCGGCCCAGCGCGCCCCTTTTCGGCCTCTCTCCATCGGCCGGGCCAAGGCCCATGGGTGAGCACGCGCCCAGCCCCTGTCCTGTGCATTGTTGGGCCAGCTAGATTCGTCCCAGTGTAGTTTTTTCCCTGTTTGCGATTTTACCTATTATCCACAGAAAAAACAGATTTGCAGAATAGCCCCTAAACTCCATGCATTTAATAACTCACAAATAGTGCATCAGATTAAAATGATGTAAACATGTAAAATGGTTATAATTTTGTCTAGGTTCATAATTTGCAACTTCCATCCATGTTTAAAATGTTTAAACGTGATGTTTGATTAAATTTGCTCATATGCCATGCTAAAATGATTTATTTCATAACTAAATAACCGTAGCTCGGATTTAAATAAACTTTATATGTAAATGGGGCAGAAAAATGCATAGATTAACATGGTGTACTTACTTTGCATGTTTAACAACTCTAGAATTATGTTTAGGGCAGAACAGTAGCTAATTCAAAATATGCATATGAGGATTTTCCGGAATTGTTGTTGTTGTTTCCGGCCTCATTTAAACTTGCTTAAATGTGTAGTTTTCATATGCTTAACGTCTTGCCATGTTTAACAACATTTAATAGTTTATGTGATGGTTGTTTACTATGTTGCTTGCTTCTTTCCAGGTTGCTTCTCTCGTTAGCTTCGGTTTTGTTCCGGAGTTGTGAGTATTCGTTCGGCTCCATCCGTTTGTCTTCTTCACAGACTCGTTCTCCTTGCGGGGTCTCAGGCAAGATGACCATACCCTCGATATCACTTCTATCTTTACTTGCTAGATGTTCTCTCTATCACTATGTCGCGCTACCTACCACTTGTTTATCAAGCCTCCCAAATTTCCATGATAGCCTCTAACCTTTTTCAACCATCCTAGAAAACCGTTGTTTGGCTAAGTTACCGCTTTTGCTCAGCCCTTCTTATAGCGTTGCTAGTTGCAGGTGAAGTTTGCTCCTTGTTGGAACATGGATATGTTGGGATGTCACTATATCTATTGTTTAATTAATGCATCTATATACTTGGTAAAGGGTGGAAGGCTCGGCCTTATGGCTGGTGTTTTGTTCCACTCTTGCCGCCCTAGTTTCCGTCATACTGGTGTTATGTTCCTTGATTTTGCGTTTCTAAAGCGGTTGGGGTTATGGGACCCCCTCGACAGTTCGTTTGAATAAAACTCCTCGAGCAAGGCCCAACCTTGGTTTTACATTTGCCTAACAACCTAAGCCTTTTTCCCTTGGGTTTTCGGAGCCCGAGGGTCATCTTATTTTACCCCCCGGGCCAGTTCTCCTCCGAGTGTTGGTCCAACCTAGAACCACTTGCAGCGCCACCTGAGGAAACCTGAGGGCTGGTTTTAGCTGTACGTAGTGTTCATCTGGTGTGCCCTGAGAACGAGATATGTGCAGCTCCTATCAGGATTTGTCGGCACATTCGGGCAGTCTTGCTGGTCTTGTTTTACAATTGTCTAAACATCTTGTAACCGGGATTCCGAGTCTGATCGGGTTGTTCCGGGAGAAGGAATATCCTTTGTTGATCGTGAGAGAGGGACGCCCCTGTAGGGCTTAAACTTTCGAAAGCCGTGTTGGGGATCGTTGCAGAAATTAAAAAATTTCTTCACATCACCAAGATCAATCTATGGAGAGACTAGCAACGAGAGAGAGGGGAGTGCATATTCATACCCTTGAAGATCGCAAAACGGAAACGTTGCAAGAATGCGGTCGGTGGAGTCATACACGAAGTGATTCAGATCACGGTCGAATCCTATCCAAGCACCGAACAACGGTGCCTCCGCGTTCAACACACGTGCAGCCCGGTGATGTCACCCGTGCCTTGATCCAGCAAGGAGAGAGGGAGAGGTTGGGGAAGACTCCGTCTAGCAACAGAACGACGGCGTGGTGGTGGTGGAGGAGCGTGGCACTCCAGCAGGGCTTCACCAAGCACTGTGAGAGACAAGGAGGGAGATGTGTAGGGCTGCGTCAAGAGAGAGGGAGAGTCATGTCTCTGGCAGCCCCAAAATCCCCCGATATATAGGGGGAGGGGAGGGGCTGCGCCCCCATCCAGGGTTCTCCTCCTAGGGAAGGAAATGAGCCACTTTAGTAAGCTTGTCGATGACAATAAAGATAGCATCATTGCCACGCTTGGACTTGGGAAAACCAGTCACGAAGTCCATCTCAATATGGTCAAACTTCCATTCTGGAATGGCAAGAGGTTGGAGGAGATCAGCTAGCCGTTAGTGTTCTGCTTTCACTCTTCTGCAGACATCACATTCATTCATGAACTAAGCAATTTCGCGCTTCATTCGAGTCCACCAATACGACTGCTTGAGGTCATGGTACATCTTTGTACTTCCAGGATGAATGGATAGGAGGGAATTGTGAGCCTCATTCATAATGACTTTACGTAGATCACCCTTAGGAACCACAATTCGATCCTCGAAGAATAGAGTATCTTTCTAATCAAGGCGATAGCACTTGTACTTGGGTTGGCAATTGGCAATCCCATTTTTCACCTTCTTCACCATTGCATCAAGAAGTTGTGCCTCAAAAATTTGATCTTCCAACATAGGAGAGACTTGGAGGTTTGCCAGAAATCCTTGAGGAACAACTTGGAGATTAAGCTTGCGGAAAGCTTCAGAAAGTTCCGGTTGGAAGGGCTTGAGAATTAAGCTGTTGCAGTAAGCCTTCCTGCTCAACGCGTCTGCAATGACATTGGCCTTGCCTGGAGTATATTCAATACTCGGATTATACTCTTGAAGCATTTAGACCCAAGAGTCTGCCTGAGGTTGAGGTTGGGTTGAGTGAAGATGTACTTGAGGCTCTTATGATCAGTGAAGATGTCCACTTTCCTTCCCAATAAGAGATGTCTCCATGTTAAAAGAGCATGGACAACTACCGCCAGCTCGAGGTCATGAGTGGTGTAGTTCTTTTCGTTGGGCTTCAACTGGCGAGAGGTATAGGCCATAACTTTCTTCTCTTGCATTAACACAACACCGAGACCTTGCAGGGAGACATCACAGGAAACTTCGAATGGTTTGGATTCATCAGGAGGAGTCAAAAACACGAGCTGCGACTAACTTCTCTTTGAGGGTGTTGAAGGCGATGTCACATTCAGGCATCCAGACATACTTGACGTGCTTCTGGAGAAGGTTGGAAAGAGGCTTTGCAATCTTAAAGAAATTCTCAACGAATCTTCGACAATAGCTTGCAAGCCCAAGGAAACTGCGGAGCTGCTTCACATTCTGAGGCGGTTCCCAATTCACAATTGCAGACACCTTCTCAGGATTAACAGCTATGCCTTTGGCGGAGATTATATGCCCAAGGTAGAGAACCTCATCGATCCAAAACTCGCACTTTAAAACTTCGCATAGAATTGATGTTCTCTGAGTTTGTCCAGCACCAATCTCAAGTGCTTGGCATGATCTTCCTTGTTCTTAGAAAAGACCAAAATATCATGGAGATACACCAAGGCGAAATCATTTGTGTAAGGGTTGAAGATGAAGTTCATCATGCGAGAGAACATTGGAGGAGCATTGACAAGGACGAAAGACATGATAGTATATTCATAAGAACCATAGCTTGTTCTGAATGCTATCTTGGGGATATCTTGTTCACGAATGCGAATCTGATGATAACCCATATGGAGGTCAAGCTTGGAGAAAACTTGAGCACCTTTGAGTTGTTCGAAAAGCTCATTGATATTTGGAAGTGGGTACTTGTTCTTTATTGTCTTCTTGTTCAATGGGCGGTGGTCGACACAAAGTCGGTCCATGCATCCTTCTTCTCGACAAAAAGAACACCACAACCCCATGGAGAAGAACTCGGTCTGATCAGACCCAGACGCTCTTGTTCATCGAGTTGTTTCTTCAATTCTTTCAATTCCTTTGGTCCAAGCTTGTAAGGACGTTTGCAAATAGGTTCCGTGCCAGGCTCAAGATCGATGACGAATTCAACTGGCCAGTGAGGAGGCATTCCTGGAAGCTCTTCTGGAAGGACGTCTTGATATTCACAAACGACTGGAATCTAAGAGATGGCATTCAACTCACCCTTCTCATTGAGAGAAAACAACCGAATGGTTTCATCACGAGCGGCATAGATGATCACATCCTCAGACGAGTGTGTCAATTGAATATGCCTGGCAGCACAATCAAGTTTAGCCTTGTGCTTAGAAAGCCAGTCCATCCCGAGAATTAGATCAATATCCGAGTCACCAAGAACAATTGGAGAAGCCAGAAATTTGTAGTCGTCCATCTCAATAGAAACATCCGGGACGCAAATATTAGCTGACATTTCCTTGCCCGGGGACACAATTGATAAAGTTCTAGGAAATTCTTGATAATCACACTCATACTTTGATGCAAAAGGTTTTGAAACAAAATAATGCGATGCACCAGTATCAAAGAGAACTTTGGCAGGAATGGAGTTAACTAGAAGGTTACCCATGATCACTTCTGAAGAGTCCTCTGCCTGAGCTATGTTCATCATGTTGACCTTGTCATGCTTGGGATTATGCTTGACCACTGCGTTGCTGGCAGATCTCACAGGAGGAGGAGGCGAAAGGCGCCTTTGGTTGAAGCATTTGTTTGCATAGTGCCCTTTCCGCTGACACTTGTTGCAGGTAACCTCTGAGAGCGGACGGTGATAGGGAGCAATTGACCTTGGAGCATGAGACGGAGCTTTGTTCTGATAGCCTGGGTTGGGTGGGTGGGAAGATCCTTTGCCACCTTTACTCTTCTTATGATAAGGCTGACGGAACGGAGGATGAGGAGGCAACCAGAACTTCTGTTGCTTAGATGCCACTTGAGTTGAAGAAGACGATTGAGTTGCATCCCTGACTCTCTTCTTAGAAGCATCGCACTTGAGTTGAGCAGCTTCTTGCTTTAATGCCATGTTGTAGAATTCATCATACTTGGTCGGCTCAAAAAGCACGAGAGCTAGTTGCAGATCTTCTCTGAGGCCACCTCTGAATTGATAAATCATGCTCTTCTCATCAGGGACGTCTTGCTTAGCGAAGCGAGCGATCCTCTGAAACAGGATGTTGTATTGGTAAACAGACATGCTGCCTTGCTTGATATTGCGGAACTCCTCGCGCTTACTGTCAACAACACTTTGAGGAATGTGGTGAGCTTTGAAGTCTCAGCGGAAATCATACCAGGTAATCACATGACCTCCTGTGGAATCTCTGTATTGTTCATACCACTCAGCAGCTTGGTCTTTGAGTTGAAATGAAGAAACTTGACAAAGTCATCAGGCCTGACATTGCTACACTCAAAATGTTTGCAGATATCCACGAGCCAGTCGTCGGCGTCTGTGGGCTCGACACAGTTACTGAAGGACTTTGACTGGTTTGCGAGGAACTGATTGAGGGTAGCAAACTGAGCTTGATTGTTGCCTTGGCCTTGATTTCCTTGATTGCGCTCTTGCAAGAGTTGCAAAAGTATCTGAGTGTTGGCGTTGGTGGTGGCCATGACAGCTTGCCATGCCTCCGGAGGTGGAGGTGGTGGCGGAGGTTCCGGATTCTGACGCGTTGGAGGAGCCATCCTGAAGAGGTTGACATCCATTAGCATCTTGAAAGACATATATTCAAGCTGAATCAATGGATTAAAATTGCAACATGTTGCCTTAACATTCGAACAAGAATGAACGAATGAATTCCAAAGTAAATCATCACACTTCCATAAGTTGAGAAGCCACTTAGACAACAGGTAGATTAATAAAATCAACAAGGTACGGATATGAACAAATAATTGGTAAGGATTACCCAATCACAAACCAAATACCCGCGGGAAGAAATACTAGAGCTACATAAATTCCCACCTATAAAACTCCCGAAACTTTCTGGTTATACAATCAGGTGTTGGGGATACAGGGGAAGCATAATATCTCACCCTAAACTAGCAAATCCTACATCCAGCTGTATCCATCCTTCAACACATAACCAAGAAACCTTCGAAAATCATTTACCTCAACCTTCGAAAAGCATTCATTATAGGAGTTATGGCAATACTCCCAAACTCCCGGCCCAGTACTGGGTGGCGTCGAGGTTATCTCACCAAAAACTGCATAAAGTAGATTTTTGATGTCGGCGAACTCAAGTATTCCAGAACTACAACGATAAAATTGTGATGACAACACCTCGGAGCTCAACTCCCCGAGACACTGCCATAACCCCTAAATGTCAGGAGGCACCAAGAACAATGTTCTCATCACAAAACCATTGGAACGATTCCAAGATACCCGCGTGATCCTAATTTTTTTCATGAAATTTGAGAAGAGAAGAGTCAAAACTCTACGTTAGGAGGCCACACCAGAGCGACAAAGGGACTGAGGGATGACGGGAAAATGGCGGGCGTGAGACACGCGTCCACGTCATTGATACAGAGTTAATAATTTAAATACGTAGATGCATACAATAAAAATAGGATCAAACATTGCAAGTAATTTATTTCCAGAACTCTTACATTACATAAAAATTCTGTTAATTACATCTCCGAAGAGAAAACCCCTGATTAAGAATTCCAAAATATCTATTACATAAGATTGCAACACATTCCTATTACAATATGCTACAAGAAAATTCCTCCTCGCGATCGTCGATGCACTCCTGCTTGGGTACTTGAAGTTTGCTTTCATGCAAGTACTTCTCCATAATTCCATGCTTGATATGTTGGAGTATATATTTTCCTAACATGTTTAATTGTGGTCAACCTCATTTATATGATGGTGCAGAATGAAGGTTGCTTTTGACTAGGCTTAGTTTTATCCTACGTTTGGCATATAGGATACGTATATATTTTTCTTTGGGAATTTTATACGACATCTTTGGTTTTGGTGGCATGGATACATGTGACATGCCAATTTTAATAAGTTTTGCATCATCACATTACTACTATCACCGCACGACACTGATATGGTGCCCGTGTGTAGCGTAATGGACTAAAGCTTTCTGACACAATTTTGATGCTTATTATAGTGCATATGATATGTGCCATATTTTGTTGACATTGACTTCACACGGTATCAAAACTAACCACGCGGTGCAATGATATGACACACACGTATAGCTTGACCCGAATGGAGTTTGTTTATGATATTTTTTATTTGTTTAAAGCCTATGTGGGCTACATGAAATATGCCTTATCATGTATTTTGCATGAATTTTGTATGCATATGTGGATGTGGAGTGAACTTATTTTTTATTAAGTTCTGCTTTACCTGTATTACTACTAACACCGCGTGGCACTAAGATAATGCCCGCATGCAGCGTAACCAAGCAAAGGTTTATGGAGCCATTATGGTTGCATGAGTTATATGACATCTATCATTTTTGTTTATGTTTGTACCTTACATGGTATTAGCACTAACTCCACATAGCGTCATTTCATTGGCGCTCGTGTGTAGCGTAACCCAAGTAAAGTGAGTTTGTGATATCCATTTATGACGATGCTAATAGTTTAGGCTCTTATAGCATTGGAGCATGTTTGCAATATCCTTTATATGACTTTGTCCAAAATATGTGGCATTGATGTTTTATTTAGATTTGTCTTACTTGTATTACTACTAACAGCGCGTAGCATTAAGATAATGTCCGCGTGTAGCGTAACCAAGTAAGATTGATTTTTATGATGCAACATGTTTTATAATTCATCTTTCATGATTTTGGTTTCTAGGTGTGTATCGTGAACACATTTTTTAATTAAGTCTTGCCCTGCTCGTAGTACTACTAACACTAAGTAGCATTAAGATAATGCCCTCGTGTAGCGTAACCAAGTGAAGGAATATTTTGTATATTCTTGTTCGTATTACAACTAACGCGACACATAAGGTCCGTAGCGTAACCGGCCAAGAACAAATTCAGTTTAGCATATTCGTGATTTCATTCCAACTTAGTCATATCCATTATTTTTATGATGACCAAATTAAGTCAACTTTTTATGAGGTTTTTGCACCTATGACACTCTCTTGATTTGTATCCATGTATAGAGACCAAATCAAGGAACGAAGCGTTCATCTTGGATTGTATTGCTAAAGGGACCGAACCAAGACGGAGATCAATAGGACGAAGCACATGCAACTTTTAAAGGAACCGTGCTTACAAGAACTATGCATGTTCCTTGACTCGTACCGCGATGGCCGAGCCGAAGGCGAAAGTTTGGGATAGATATATCATGCTCCTTGATTTGTACCATGATGGCCGAACCAAAGGCAACAATTTGGGGTGTATATAACATGTCCCTTGGTTTGTACCGCGATGGCCGAACCAAGGACAAAAATTTGAGATGGATTAAACATGCACCTTAGTCTGTACCACGACGGCCGGACTAAGGACGAGAATTTTGGAGAGATGAAACATTCTCCTTATTTTGTACCACGATGGCCGAACCAAGGGCTAGAATTTTAGAGAGATGAAACATGCTCCTTGATTTGTACCACGATGGCCGGACTAAGGACGAGAATTTTGGAGAGATGAAACATTCTCCTTGATTTGTACCACGATGGCCGAACCAAGGGCTAGAATTTTAGAGAGATGAAACATGCTCCTTGATTTGTACCACGATGGCCGAACTAAGGGCTAGAGTTTTAAGAGAGGGGGAAGAAGAAAGCTCCCTGATCTGTACCACAATGGCCAAATCAGGGGCTAGGGAAGAGCCATGAATCTCACCTTCAAACCTCAGCAAGCAAGTCTCCTGCGTCCTCCTTCCTTTTCTGTATATGTTGTATGTGAGAGAGATTTAGTACTGGGAAGAAAACGAATCCAGGACCGACCCTAGAGCAGTGCATCTGCCTGGTATTTATAGTGGCTAGAAAGGAGCAGCGCTCGTTGGCTGTAGGGCGCGCCCACCCACGTCTCATATCGTGTGATCGTGCGGAACGTGAGAACGTGGGCTGTTTTCTTTTTTTATTCCATTGATTACTAATTGATCCACGTAAGGTTGACCAATAGCTAGCTCCATTACGTGATTAGTCATTATGGGCTAGCACTTTTTCTTTTTAAGTAACATGTGGGCCTTCCCCACACTGTTTGCATGCATGCATGTCAACTTTATGGAGAGTACGGCTATGCATTTGTGGCCTTTTTTATGGGCTAAGCATGATTAGCTACTAATGGCTTATTAAAATTTAGGGTGTGCACGCTAATTTTTTTATGCAACTCAAGGTCTATAATCAGATGAATATTTGACCAAGTATACTGCGTATATTTCATCGGGACAATATTTTTTATGCGTTGTTTAAATATTTCATTTTGCCGATGGAACAAAGTCGAACATTTATCATATAGTCGCCATTTTGGCGATATTAGCATCCCTCATGACAATTTTTTTTATTTTCGCCGTTAGTAGCAGCGCGCATGTGTGCGAGCCATGTGCTCTCCATATTTTCTTCAAAACTTGACGAGTTTCGTCGTATTTTAAAATTGTCAGTTTAATGTGTGCACTGTCGACAAAAAAATAAATATCAGACGCCTATTTTGTCTATCGTCACTTTGAGATATTGATTATATTTTTTAAGTGATCCTTCTCATTATAAAACGGATTTTTGCCGTTTTGAATATATATTTTATGTGGGTCATGGATTTTATTTTATCTTGGTCAAAATTTATGTCAACATATGCCCCTCGAGGTCTGGGTTCGAATTTTTTTTTTTGACTCGGGCCCAGTGCTCGAAACTTGGCTATACATATTTTGTTTAAAGCGCTTTCTTTGAGTATATGGGTTTATGATTTTAGTCAATCGTATACCAGCTACGTGTGGATATGCAACTCTTTCCCTTTTTTTTACCCCACATGGTGCTAGTCTATTCCGCAACCGTGGGAGCTAGAAACCAGGACACACTCGAGGCTATCCGGCCAACAAACGTCATCCGGCTAACAGACTCCCTCAACTCTCTTAAACGCCAGCCTCTTTCTTCTCTTTTTCTTGGACCAACTAGAAGACGTTGGAGACGAGGTCTAATTCCATCCGGCCGGCCGTAATCCCAGGTGCCTCGGCCTTCTGTTTCCCTTGCGTTGTTGCATCTAGATTTCGTTTGTCTGATTGGCGGACTGTTTCCGTTGTGGCAGACTATTTTCTCAATCCCTCATGAGATGCACTTCCGCTTAGGCAAGTGTTGATTCGTCCAGCTTCGGTATGCCTCCTTTTTATCCTGTCATTATCAAGGAACGATCTATCCTTTAACATCTTGGGTGCTGCTTTTAATCACTATTCCATTTTCTCATCATATAGGTGCAGAGAGACAGGGACACTAGGATACGGTTTGGATCGAATCTTTCTTAGGTAATCTGCTTTTCCAAATTATCTGATTACGTTTGTTTGTTGTGCATCTCTCCCATTACTAGAAGTGTCCAGGATATAACGCTTTGAACGCATGCAGAGTTGTACAAGGCCCTATATCTTGTGAGTTGATATATATGGTCCTAGTTGCCGGATGTTTTTGATCCATATCTACTTGTTCATCGGAATTTTGATCTCGCATTTGGCATTCCGGGAAGGCTATTTAGGCTTGGTCCGTCGTTCAACTCGTGATTTTTTTATATATGCATGAAATAATGAATCGCTCACTGTCGGCGTTCCGAGAAGCCTATATGTGGACTTGGTCCGTCGTTCGACGGTGATTTTTTTATTGCCATATATGTATGAGTTTGATGATTTGATCATCGTCGGCGTTCCGGCAAGCCTATATATGGGCTTGGTCCGGCGTTCGACGGTGATTTTTTATATTTGCCATATATATATATATATGAGTTTGATGACTCGATCACCGTCGGCGTTCCGGCAAGCATATATATGGGCTTGGTCCGTCGTTCGACGGTGATTTTCGATCACCGTCGGTGTTCCGGCAAGCCTATATATGGGCTTGGTCCGTCGTTCGACGGTGATGATTTTTTTTATTTGCCATATATGTATGAGTTTGATGATTCGATCATCGTCGGCGTTCCGACAAGCCTATATATGGGCTTGGTCCGTCGTTCGACGGTGATTTTTTTTATTTGCCATATATGTATGAGTTTGATGATTTGATCATCGTCGGCGTTCGGGCAAGCCTATATATGGGCTTGGTCCGTCGTTCGACAGTGGTTTTTTTATTTGCCATATATGTATGAGTTTGATGACTCGATCACCGTCGGCGTTCCGGAAAGCATATATATGGGCTTGGTCTGTCGTTCGACAGTGATTTTCGATCACCGGCGGCGTTCCGGCAAGCCTATATATGGGCTTGGTCCGTCGTTCGACGGTGATTTTTTTTTATTTGCCATATATGTATGAGTTTGATGACTCGATCACCGTCGGTGTTCTGGCAAGCCTATATATGGGCTTGGTCCGTCGTTCGACGGCGATGTTACTGTTTTTTGGGGGATGAGGAATATTTTCAATCAGGCGCGCCTGTTTCGTGTTTCTCATATTCCCTTTTTTTTATGCATCAAATTCAAATATTGAAATGTTTTTTATTGTAGATACTATCTCTCGTTGCAGACTGCGTACCTCGGGATCATCTCTTCCACCTTGGTATGATATTTAATCTTGCACTTTCATGTACTATTCTTAACTTCCTGTAATTTCATACGTATATCGACATGCATATTTTCCTTGCATATAGATGGAGGAAGCCACGACACCATCTTCGTCTGAATCATGTAGAATGCCTTTATCACAGTTGGCCAAAAAACACCTATTTGAACCTGATACTAGTGAGCTAGCCAATCCAGTGATTACGAAGTTAGGCGTACCACACGGCCATCCTGAGCTTGGACCACGTGGATGGACGGCAGGGCCATCTTTCTCAGCTCGTTGTTATCAACCTCCTGCACCTGGGCCCAGACTTGATGAAGCTTCAACCCTTGGGACACATATGATATCCAAAGGTTTAGGCTGGAAGAATCATGAGGTTGAATTAGCTCCAATGCCTCTTGGGTATCTTGAATGGGGTACTAATGTCTTGAAGAAATAGCATACCCATCTGAAGGGGAGTGAGGAAGGTGTGGATTATGTCTATGGAGCCATTTATTGCTCTTTAGGCGACTATTTTGTCTCCCCTTCTCCCAACACCAACACGTTTTTGTTCTCGTCTGGCGAGCGTACAGTCACACTTCTTGATATGCATCAGATTGCGGGGTTGCCCCTTGATGGTGAACCTTATGAAGAATATGTTCCCCTAGCTGATGAGTTGGATCCTTCGACTCTTTTGTACCCCAACTTCCTGCCTCGGCTCCTAGAAATTTGGACCAAGCTTGCTGTGGGTGGCAAAGTAGGTTTCAAGGAATGGTGTGATTTCTTTCACAATAGTGGAGTAAACTCCTTTGCTACCAAGAGCTTAGAAGACTAGCGCGTGTACACCGCGGCTTTCCTTGCCATATGGCTTTGCCGCTACGTCGTTGTTGGTGGTGGGCCATATATTCGCCCTGGGGTATTAGTGATGGCGGCATGGATTTCCCTAGGACGACGCATCTCTTTGGGCCCACCTGCTCTTTGCTCCCTTTATTACTCACTTCGGCGGATTTGTACTCATCCGATTGGCCCCTCATTCATACATAGGATTTGGCCGGTTCACTACCTTGCTGGATGGATGGGCGTGTACCTCAAGAAACCCTATGGAAACAGAGCAAAAACGCCAAATTTCCTGAGCTTCAGAATTTTGGCGGTACAACCTAATATGGTGAACACCATGTTTAAGACGCCACGTCATTTTACTCCTAAAGAGGCACAACTTTCCTCGGTGACTCTAAGAATATTGTTTGGAACTCCTATTCTCTCACTATGGAAGGTGTGTTCAAACCCAAGAGGGCTTTCTTAATTTCTATTCGTCGAGGCATGCTGCCGTGGAGGCGTGGTACTATCACCGCCGATGTGTGTATAGCTGAACCATATCACCCGGATCGAGTGGAACGACAGTTTCGTCTTGACCAAGTTGTACCCTTTTCTCCTCTAGCGAGCCTGTATACTCAAGACGAAATTGGAATTGCCTATGCTTTTTGGTCACACCTATTATCCTTGGCCCCTGAAGAATTCCACTATTTTCCTGACGATGATCGAGTTGGGAACTCCTCTGTAGCATGGGCTAATTGGTGGAAAAAATTTCTAAAGCCTTTCGCCGACATTCTGGACCAACTTTGCAATGGCAACATGACTAGGAAGACCCCTTATGATGTAAGGATAAAAAATAAGCGTGCACTACAACACAATATCAGGCCTCGCCCATTGTCTGATAAAGATTTTATGGTGGTGAGGAGAGTATCTATGGAGCACCGTGACCAACATGTTCAGTCCCTTGAGAAGGCAAAAACGCCTATTACAGATCAATGGAGACTGGTCCTCTACAATTATTTAAATGATGTTGTTGCTGCTCAACCGGTGAAGTCTAAAGAGGTGAGCTCAAACACATGTGTGTCCATATTCCATTATGTCTCACGTACTATTTAGTACTAACTTGAGTTATCTTTTTGGTTTTTTTTGCAGCTACGGCGAGGTAATGTACTGAAACAGAATGCCATAGCTGGGCTCCTCCGCTCATCCGCTATCAGTGGATAATGATATCTCAGACACTACCCCATCCGCTAGCGGAAAGAGACGCAGACAATCTACACCGTCTCATGTGGAACAGGAAGCAAGGCTGCCTTTGATGCGTAAACTTGATTTGGCCCAAGCATCCAATTTTTCTGAACCAATAACATTGGATGGTCCGTCCTTAGATGTTGAATTCAGTAACTTTGTTAGTGATGAAGATTTTAGCCATGTTCTCACAGGAGAAAAGGACCATGGCCTTGGTGACCTCTTCGATTTATCCGTCGAGGATTGTACCTTTGGCGAGTGTGGCACAAGTCGTCTACCCTCCAGCCCTGGTGTGGCTGAAACTGTGCTCCCTACCCCTAGTGCTCTTGATTTCTTGTCAACTTTACCTGGTAGTTTATTTACTTATGCATTTATTTAATTTGCCGTATCTACGAACCATCATTATCATCAAATTTTCACGACTCTTCACTTATTTTTTTAGGTTGCGAACAAGAAAGTTACCATTCGCAAGACCCTGTAATGACGGTTGTATCAGGGAAGGCGCACAGATGGACTGCAGCTTTGTCAAAGACACATTTATAGATGCCACAGATACTGTGGTGAAACAAGCCCTCGAAGGACTGAACGACTCTACCCTTGGTGATCCCAAGCGACACATCATGCTTGAGAGCGTTTCTCAGACGCTGCCCACGCAAGTACCTGAGGTAGCTAAGGTGCATGCCATGTTGGTCGGGCTTATTGACCTTTCCAAGAAATTGCAGGTTGGCCAGACTGAGCTCACAAAGGGATCCGAGCGAGATGAACATGCTGCTGCTGAAGTCGAGCTTAAAATTAAGTCCGATCATGAAGTTTCCAAGGCTGCGATTGGGGACTTATCTAACCTAGACAAGAAGTGTGCTGAAATGGAGGTGCAGGAAGCGGCGCTTAAGGTGCAGCTTGAGGAGGCTACCGCCAGTTTGCAGAAGCTTAAACTAGAGAGGGAACAGCGCCGACAAGCACATAATGCTCACCAATCTAAACTGAAGGACTTGGTGAAGAGTCTACAGGACACCAACGCCGGCAAGCGTACAAGGCTTGCTAAATTTGAACAAAAGACGGCAAAATTAAAGATTGAAGCAAGTCAGTTGTTGAACAGCCTGCAGAACTGGCGAGCTCCTTGAGAAGGCCTAGACTTCGCTTAGTTTTTTTTATTTAGCCGTTTCAATTTATCGTTTCCCTTTGAATCATTTTAGGCTCAATACTTAGTTTCACTTCAAATGTAGCAGTAATTTGTTTATTCACCTGGGAACTCCGAATTTTATGCATGATGTGCTAGTACGCCAGCTTTGACGTTGAAGCATCCTTATTTATTTACACTATCGTTGTGTATGGCCTGAAGCCTTATTTTTTATTCTATTTTTTTATATAAATGCATGTACGTACCATTTTTGTACGACGTTTAAGCTTATGATGAAATCTGGAGCCTGCTTGATGTTTATACATTTTTTATTACCCTCTTTTTTTACGTCACAGTTTATACTCGTAAGTCATTGGAGTTTTTTTTGTGCCCCAGTTTATACTCGTAAGGGTGTGGAGTATTTTGGATGATCCCTTTTTTTCATCACAGTTTATACTCGTAAGTTGTTGGAGTATCTTTTTTTTGTGTGCCCCAGTTTACACTCATGAGGGTATGAAGTAAGCATGATGATTCGATTGTTTTTCCATCACAGTTTATACTCGTAAGTCGTTGGAGTCTTTTTGTTTGTGCCCCAGTTTACACTCATGAGGGTATGGAGTGTCATTTTTTTTACTCAAGCATAGTAGCGCTTAAGGAATTTTCCATTTATCGGTGGTGGGCAATACTCGCCGTCAGGGGAAATTATCCTGTATGCACCACTAGAGTAGACCTCTTTTATGATGTAGGGACCCTCCCATTTTGGCTCGAACTTTCCTCCCATCTGTCGTGTAACATTCATTGGACGAATGACGGCGAGCACTAGGTCTCCTTGCTTGAATGATCTCCTTTTAACGCGCTTGTCAAAGGCACGAGACATTCTAGCCTGATAAGCTTCCAAATTTTGTAATGCTTGAAGGCGTTTCCCCTCAAGGATTTCGAGTTCACCGATGCGTAATTTTATGGCCTCCTCTTCCGAAAGTTTCTCTTGAATAGCCACTCCAAGTGAAGTAATTTGTACTTCTAATGGTAGAACTGCTTCTCCTCCAAACACAAGGGAGTATGGTGTCATCTCAGTTGGTGTACGTGTCGTGGTTCTATAAGCCCACAAGGCCTCAAGAAGTTTTTCATGCCACTCACGCTTATTTCTTGACACGACTTTCTTTAACAATTTGCAGAGGGTCTTATTAAAAGCTTCTGCTTGTCCATTAGCTGCTGGATTATAAGCCGTGGAATAGTTATGAATTATCTTGAATTTCGAACATAACTTATCAACATGTTTATTTTTGAACGGCCCTCCGTTATCAGACATGATACGAGAAGGAACTCCAAAGCGATATATGAGTTGTGTTCTTATGAATTGTTCCACGTGTTCTCCCTTATCCTCTTTTAATGGTATAAGCTCGGCCCACTTAGAGAAGTAATCGGTGGCAGCCAGGATAAATTTATGGTCCTACTATGTCCATTCCCCACATTTCAAACGGCCATGCAATATTTGTGGGATGCAACGACTCATGGGGTTGGTGTATGAAATTACCATGTACCTGGCACTCGTAGCATCTTTTTGCAAATTTCATGGCGTCGTCAAACATGGTAGACCAATAGTAACCAAGATGTCGCAGTTGATAATATAACTTAGGGCCAGATTGATGCGCCCCACACACCCTGGCGTGCACTTCATTTAAGGCTTCCACAATTTCATTCCGTGCTAGACAACGGAGGAGGATGCCATCGAAGGAACGCCTATATAGGGTATCATTTATACATGTATAGTGAACTAACCTTTTCTAAACTCTTGACCTTTCTGCCGAGTCTAGAGGTAAATATCCATGGAGCAAGTATTCCAGGAAAGGGCTTCGCCAGTCTCCAACTTCAATCTCGTAGACATCTGCAGTCATTGCAACCGACGTCGTCGTCTCCTCCTCCTCGGCGAGTATAGGTAGGATTCTGCATTCTTCAACACGAACGTCCATCATTTGATGTGAAGTTAATGACATACTAGCAGCTAAACCTGCTAAGGCGTCAGCCATTTCATTCTGACTTATTATAACATGCTGAATATTTAGATCAGCAAACATGGACATGAGCACTTTGGCTCGTTGGAAGTAAGGCCTTAATTCTTCTTTCTTTACCATGTAAGTTCCCAGTAGTTGGTTGATCACTAACTGAGAGTCACCATAAACAGTGAGTGAATCTAACCCCATATTCGGAGCTAATTCAAGCCCAATTATCAAAGCCTCATATTCAGCCAAATTATTTGAAACCGCTGAAGATAGGGTGAACGAGTACGGGATTATCCCTTCGCTTGGCGTCACAAAGATGACTCCAGCACCTGCCCCTGATCGTCGACATGCGCCATCGAAGTACATTTGCCAACATGTACTAGCAAATGATGTGGTGAACACCTCTTCATCTGGCAAGTCATCATCTATGGGGAAATCATCGGGTATTGGATGTGTGGCTAGGAAGTTAGCTAACGCCTGCCCCTTCATGGCCTTTTGTGGCACAAACTTTATATCAAATTGCGACAAAAACATCGCTCACTTAGCCAGTCTACCTGAAAGCACCATTCTATTTAAGATCTACCTGAGAGGGTCAGCTCTCGATACGAGGTGTATAGTATGCTCTAACATGTAATGGCGCAATTTTTGTGCTGCAAACACCAATGCGAGACATATTTTTTCCATGTCCGGATAGTTGCACTCAGCCCCCACGAGGGTGCGACTAAGGTAATATAGGGACATTTCCTTTCCGGACTCATTATTCTGTGCTAAAAGAGCTCCCAACGACATAGGCATGGCTGCCGTATATAGGATCAGAGGACGTTCCTTAACTGGTGCACCCAGGATAGGTGGGTGTATAAGGTATTTTTTAATGTCCCAGTTATGTTCCCTCAGACACTCGAAAACCATTGGAAGATGTTTCATATGGTCCTCTTCACGTTTTGAATTTACTACTATGTCATCTATATAACATTCAACGATTACATATAACAACCCATCTAAAAATGTGGTCATGGCTCGCTGATATGTCGCCCCTGCATTTTTTAATCCAAATGGCATGACCTTATAACAGAATATGCCTTTGGGTGTCCTGAAAGCTATTAGCTCTTCATCTTCTGGCGCCATTTTTATTTGATTATATCCAGAATATCCATCCATAAAAGAAAATATTTCATGATTCATGGTAGCATCAACGAGTATTTCAGATATAGGTATAGGAAAATCATCTTTAGGGCATGCTTTATTTAAGTCCCTAAAGTCTACACACACACGGATTTGACCATTCTTCTTTTGACTGGTACAATATTGGAAAGCCACTTAGGATATTTGACTTCCCTAATGAATCCAGCGGCTATGAGTTTGTCGACCTCAGCTTCTATCTTGGGGAGTAGCTCGGGTCGAAATCTCCTTTGTGTTTGTTTCACTGGGGGAACATCGTCTTGCACGGCAAGTCGATGCACCACCACTTACGGATCCAAGCCTGGCATTTCCTCATAAGTCCAGGCGAAGACATCTTTGTTCGCAGAAAGGAACTTATGATATTCCTCTTTCTTCTCTTTGGACAGACGTGCGCCAATAAAAATTGGTCGCGGATCCTCGACTGTCCCAATATTTATTTCTTCCAAGTCATCAATAGTTTGTTGATTACCATCCTCCATTTGTGGGGATGCCTCAGTTGGGTCTACAAATTCAGTTGAGGTCATGCCGACCTCATAGCCCAGCCCATGTGTCGAGGTCATGCAAACCTCATAGCCCAGCCCATGTCTTTTTTCTTTCAAAGGCTGGCCCTCATGTAGAGCTTCGAGTTGTTCTCAGGACAACGCCTTTTTAAATGGCGCTCGCTGCCCTCGGCCATCGCACAATGACGGGCCAGTGAGAGTATCATATCCCATTCTCTGCATCATATACAAAACTCGGTTATCGTACAGAGAAATAGGCAATGACTCATCATCTTTATTTTCCAAGGTGATATGAACCACATTTTTATTTTTATTTTCACAATCATGCGACTTCTCTTTATCATGCGACTTCGCAGAAAGGAACTTATGATATTCCTCTTTCTTCTCTTTGAACTTATGATAGGCATTTTGGTACCTCTTTTAACAGATGATTTATCGATGACACGGAATATTGGGTCACCCTCTTTCCTTTGGTCACTTGGTATATACTGATAAATCTTTCGGCCAGATGAGGATTCTGTAGCATTTTTTTACCATATTTGATTTAGGTACTACTACAGGCCTTGGCTTGTGTACTTTTTCAACAGGCTCAAAGTAGAATTTAGCATCGGCGTAAAAAGATTCAACTACGGTGAATGGTCTCTTATCTGCAAATATTCTTATTGTTTCTCCATATTGCTCTTTGTACTTGACACACTGATGGAGTGTAGATGGCACAACCTGATTTTCATGCAACCATGGTCGGCCCAATAGTGCATTGTAAGATGTTGCTGCATCAATCACATGGAATCTCACGTATGTAGATAATGCTTCCATTTTTAGTATCAAGGAAATGGTACCCATGGCCTATTGACCTGACTGGTTAAAACCGTGAATGACCACATTTGACCGACTCAAATCCTTAGGGGAATATCCAATCCTTTTCAAAGTACGCAGAGGCAACAAATTTATGGCGGATCCACCATCTATCATTATGCGATTTGTTGGCAAGTCTGTTATGCTTCTTTGCTCCTAACAACATGTCCTCATCCGTGAATGTAATATTTAACACATCATTTAATTGGGCTTCAGTCTGTGAGACTTCCACTCTATAATCTTCAGGAAATGACAATGCTGTAACTAGTGCCTTACGTAAATCCGAGGAAAGAGACAAAGCATCATACACAAAAAGCATAGCTGGTATTTTCTTCAAATGAGAGATTACATCATACTTGACCGACACCTTAGAAGGCGGATCAATTGTCTCATTCTCAGTTACATCTTTGTTCCTAGGCTCCTTTCTAGGTGGAGGATGTGGGTCAGCTAACTGGCGACCTGATCTAAGGTGGACCTGATCCACTTCTGGCGCATCTTCTTCGGGGAAGTGAAGAGACTCGCTATCATCCTCAAACACACCTATAGTGAGAACGTTGAATTCTTCACCAGGAGGGACCTTCATGCGCTTCACCAGATGCTGATATTTCTTTGGTACGAAGCGCAGAGGAGCGACATCTTCCATCACTTGGGGTAGTACACGGCGTTTTGGCCGCTGTTCCCTCCAGTCTTGGGGTTCTTGAGAAGCTGGTACACTGGGCCATCCATCACGGCTGCAGGGAACGTGAGCCTCTCTTTTACGCTGACCTTGGGACGTGGTCCTATGGCCGAGGTTTGGGAGGAAGCCTGAAGAGATAATTGGGGTAAATTCATATCCTGATGTAAAAATCATATCATCATAAGTTGGCCTCATATTTGAAGATGCGCAACTCACCGAGCTATCTTGAAGAGTGACAACATTTGCTGTAGCCATCTTCTTTCCTTTCTTTAAGCTTTTGAGGAGATCAGTATCAATGGTCCCCTCATCGATCATATTCTGTATGATATTCTTCACAACAAAGCAATCTTTGAGTGTATGGCCCAAAATGCGATGGTAGTGACAAAAATTTGGGTCATGAAATTTTGAAGCTTCTTCTGGCCTTTTAGGCTTGGGAAGTTCTATAAGACTCAACTTCTTTAAACCATTAAAAAGGTCATCAATTTCTTCTACCGGAAAAGAATACTCCCTGTGTTTGTCGCTCGCTGAGAGTTGGCCTCCTACTGACCTGTGCATCTCGCTGCCCTTGATTCCCTATAGGTGCTCTTCTGGGCTGGGATTGAGGTTTTACCGTCATTGTCTCCATGGCTTGTGCAGACTTGGGTTTCATCGACAACTTTTCATGCTGACCACCTTTGTATATAGGCTTGTTGAATGTCGTTTTTGTTCGACGAGCGACAAGCTGCATAAAATTTTCTATATCCGTGGATTTTGAAGCTAACTCTTCAAACTTGAGGGGCCTCACTCCTTTTAACTGGACAACCACTTCTGAGCGGAGATTGTTCATGCACATGAGCACTGCTTCTAGCTCAGTGATTGGCTGTGGGCAATGAAGACTTAGGTTTCTCCATCTATTTATGAAATCAGCCACCCTCTCGTTGAACCCTTGTTCAGTTTGGGTCAACTCAGTTATGCCCACCGTCCTCTGCGTGCTATAAAACCTCTCGAGGAATGAGTTTTGCATTTGTTCCCACGGTTTTATAGAGCTTGGAGGCAACTTGCTGTACCAAGTGAAGGCAGGCCCAGACAATGTCTGTACAAATTGCCTAAGGAGAAGTGCTCCGTTGTTAGCTGTATCCTGACAAGCAGCAAGAAAGTGTGCTATGTGCTCATGGGGAGATCCACCCCCGTTGAACTTACTAAACTGCGGCTGCCTATAATTTGTTGGGAAAGGAACTAGGTCCACATCAGGTGGGTACGACTTAACATACCCTGGCCGCATCGAGTACTGAGTTTGCATTAATTGCGACTTTACCCCTTCAGCGATCATTCTTTGGATCGCCTCAAGGTTAAGCCCTACTCCTCCATGTTGGCTGCTAGCACTTGCGCCACCATCCCCTTCATTTCCTTTGCTCTGGCTATTGCTCATATGAATTTGAAGGGCTGCTAGCTCGTCTTCCTTTTGCTGAAGTGCTGCCGTAAGGTTGGCTAATTGCTCCTCAACGGGACGAGTTTCATTCGCAGCTAGGACTTGTTCTGTATGCTTTGCACCATGGTGAAGTTCTATCTCATTCTCAGAAGGACAAGGAGTGCTATCTGATAGGGGATTGTAAGACCCCCCATTGCTTAACCCAAGTTCTTCATGATCTGAACCCTTCTGGCTCCGTGTCGTGCGGTGAGGACCTTCTACAACAGTCTTACGTGCCTTCTTCCTCTTGAAGTGTATTGATGCTGAGGAGGTCTCCCTACTATTGTCTGTCACCCCTTTAACACCAACTGGCATTGCGTTGAATACTTCAAATGAATTGCCTGAGACCTTCTTACGAGTTGGCCATGGAGCGAGAGTTCTGGTAGTCTTGTTTTTTGTACTTGCCATTTGTTTTGCCCTATTTCCTCCACTGACTTGGCTTGTTGATGGATAATTTCTTCCTTGTATTCTGCTATAACCCGAATCGGCTCGTACTACCATCTCTCTTTGTTTCAGGGCAGCCCGCTTTTTGCGTGCATGAGCAACCTGCTTCACATACTCTTGTCGTCGTGGATCTTCCTTCACAAATTCTTCATATTCTGGCCACTTCGATAGAGTTTCTACACGCCGCATGATGGCGCCACCAACATTATCAGCAGAGATAGAGCATCCTGGAAGTATTTCCTTCAAAGCTTGGCAAACATTCTGTGTCATGATGGCATGGAAGCTAGCATGGCTCCCCCCACGGATCCTTGCATTGATCTTCCTTTCTCTATTTCTGATGGGATATGCCACTTGCTTCCGCTGTTGATTGGTTATGTTTGCATCAGTTGCCACTGGGAAATCAAGCCATGCATGGTGAGCCCTCTGCCGTCGACGACGACGTGCTAGATCAACTGAGCCTTCAAATGATGGTCTTGGTGCTGGCACTGATGAGGACAAAGGATCTGATATTGTAGCAGTTGGATCCACATGACCATCTTGGAAGTCATCTGAAGTGACAAACACCCCCTGCCACTGGAGCGAGCGTCTATTGCTTGGCTCTCCCACTAGGCATGGTCCGATGGGATTATAGCCCATGGTGGGGATAAATTTAGGTGCATCAACACGCAATTGGTTTCTTGGGCGAGCCGGTCCTTCATGTGAGGAAGATTCAGTGTCCTTAGCCATTACACCCTTTCCTTTGTCCGCGGAGCAAGCCCTTTGTGCTGCCCCTACATTGCTTGGGTTAGCTTATGTGAGCTTTCTCCTGACCCTTCGTGTGCGCCCACCCTAAGTTTTGAAGGTGTAAGGGGCACTGCGACTTTGGTCGACGTAGTTGAAGCAGATTGTTTTGGCGATGCCGCCTTTAGTGATCCTGTCCGTTTTGCAAGAACGGGCCACTCTTCGGGTGTCATGCGAACAACCTTTGCTGGTACCTCATGGCTTATGACCTTGGTAGGTGACATCTTTGTGAAACCAGGAGGAACTAAACTAGATGAAGAAGCTTCGCGTACATGCTGATCCTTAGATTCTCTTGCAGCTGCACGCATCCTTCTCTTTGCTGACTTTGTGAGCACAGGAGTAAACCCCTCCTTCAGTGCAGAGGAGACTTCCTTTTCTTCTTGCTTAGCTGGGGATGCAGCTGTTGTTTCCAAACTCTTGCTAACTGCAGCCACAAGCGGACCAATTGGCACATCCAGCCAGAGGTCACCAAAGCGGAGAGTGACAAATTGCTGGACCTGTCCCTCCATACCTTGAAAATAAAGAAAACCATATATTAGTTTTCTTCATCTATTTTTTGTATATGCGTACATAATGTTTTATGCTTTATGTACTATGGAAATTCATATGTTGCAATCCTATGTTGGAATTCGAAGATGAGGGGAGAAATATGTCCCACCGGGCGTGCCAAAATCTGATGACGGGAAAATGGCGGGTGTGAGACACGCGTCCACGTCATTGATACAGAGTTAATAATTTAAATACGATAGATGCATACAATAAAAATAGGATCAAACATTGCAGGTACTTTATTTCCAGAACTCTTACATTTTCATAAAAATTCTGTTAATTACATCTCCGAAGAGAAAACCCCTGATTAAGAATTCCAACATATCTATTACATAAGATTGCAACACATTCCTATTACAATATGCTACAAGAAAATTCCTCCTCGCGATCGTCGATGCACTCCTGCTTGGGTACTTGAAGTTTGCTTTCATGCAAGTACTTCTCCATAATTTCATGTTTGATATGTTGGAGTATATATTTTCCTAACATGTTTAATTGTGGTCAACCTCATTTATATGATGGTGCAGAATGAAGGTTGGTTTGACTAGGCTTAGTTTTATCCTACGTTTAGCATATAGGATATGTATATATTTTTCTTTGGGAATTTTATACGACATCTTTGGTTTTGGTGGCATGGATACATGTGACATGCCAATTTCAATAAGTTTTGCATCATCACATTACTACTATCACCGCGCGACACTGATATGGTGCCCGTGTGTAGCGTAATGGACTGAAGCTTTCTGACACAATTTTGATGCTTTTATAGTGCATATGATATGTGCCATATTTTGTTGACTTTGACTTCACACGGTATCAAAACTAACCACGCGGTGCAATGATATGACACACACGTATAGCTTGACCCGAATGGAGTTTGTTTATGATATTTTTTATTTGTTTAAAGCCTATGTGGGCTACATGAAATATGCCTTATCATGTATTTTGCATGAATTTTGTATGCATATGTTGATGTGGAGTGAACTTATTTTTTATTAAGTTCTGCTTTACCTGTATTACTACTAACACCGCGTGGCACTAAGATAATGCCCGCATGCAGCGTAACCAAGCAAAGGTTTGTGGAGCCATTATGGTTGCATGAGTTATATGACATCTATCATTTTTGTTTATGTTTGTACCTTACATGGTATTAGCACTAACTCCACATAGCGTCATTTCATTGGCGCTCGTGTGTAGCGTAACCCAAGTAAAGTGAGTTTGTGATATCCATTTATGACGATGCTAATAGTTTAGGCTCTTATAGCATTGGAGCCTGTTTGCAACATCTTTTATATGACTTTGGCCAAAATATGTGGCATGGATGTTTTATTTAGATTTGTCTTACTTGTATTACTAATAACACCGCGTAACACGAATATCTTGTCCGCGTGTAGCGTAACCAAGTAAAATTGGTTTATGACGTGTAGTTTTAACTTTGGACTTTGGACCAAATATTTGACTTTGGACCAAATATTTGACGAATTTCATGCCATATTTTATTTGACTTTGGACCAAATATGTGGCCTGAATATTCTGTTTACTTCTCTCTCACATGTATTACTGCTAACAGCGCATAGCATTAAGATAATGTCCGCGTGTAGCGTAACCAAGTAAGATTGGTTTTTATGATGCAACATGTTTTATAATTCATCTTGCATGATTTTGGTTTCTAGGTGTGTATCGTGAACACATTTTTAATTAAGTCTTGCCCTGCTCGTATTACTACTAACACCAAGTAGCATTAAGATAATGCCCTCGTGTAGCGTAACCAAGTGAAGGAATATTTTGTATATTCTTGTTCGTATTACAACTAACACAACACATAAAGTCCGTAGCGTAACCGGCCAAGAACAAATTCAGTTTAGCATATTCGTGATTTCATTCCAACTTAGTCATATCCATTTTTTTATGATGACCAAATTAAGTCAACTTTTTATGAAGTTTTCGCACCTATGACACTCTCTTGATTTGTATCCATGTATAGAGACCAAACCAAGGAACGAGGCGTTCATTTTGGATTGTATCGCTAAAGGGACCGAACCAAGACGGAGATCAATAGGACGAAGCGCATGCAACTTTTAAAGGAACCGTGCTTACAAGAACCATGCATGTTCCTTGACTCGTACCACGATGGCCGAGCCGAAGGCGAAAGTTTGGGATAGATATATCATGCTCCTTGATTTGTACCATGATGGCCGAACCAAAGGCAACAATTTGGGGTGTATATAACATGTCCCTTGGTTTGTACCGCGATGGCCGAACCAAGGACAAAAATTTGAGATGGATTAAACATGCACCTTAGTCTGTACCACGATGGCCGGACTAAGGACGAGAATTTTGGAGAGATGAAACATTCTCCTTGATTTGTACCACAATGGACGAACCAAGGGCTAGAATTTTAGAGAGATGAAGCATGCTCCTTGATTTGTACCACGATGGCCGGACTAAGGACGAGAATTTTGGAGAGATGAAACATTCTCCTTGATTTGTACCACGATGGCCGAACGAAGGGCTAGAATTTTAGAGAGATGAAACATGCTCCTTGATTTGTACCACGATGGCCGAACTAAGGGCTAGAGTTTTGAGAGAGGGGGAAGAAGAAAGCTCCCTGGTCTGTACCACAATGGCCAAATCAGGGGCTAGGGAAGAGCCATGAATCTCATCTTCAAACCTCAGCAAGAAAGTCTCCTGCGTCCTCCTTCCTTTTCTGTATATGCTGTGTGTGAGAGAGATTTAGTACTAGGGAGAAAACGAATCCAGGACCGACCCTAGAGCAGTGCATCTGCCTGGTATTTATAGTGGCTAGGAAGGAGCAACGCTCGTTGGCTATAGGGCGTGTCCACCCACGTCTCACATCGTGTGATCGTGCGGAAAGTGAGAACATGGGCTGTTTTCTTTTTTTATTCCATTGATTACTAATTGATCCACGTAAGGTTGACCAATAGCTAGCTCCATTACGTGATTAGTCATTATGGGCCGGCACTTTTTCTTTTTAAGTAACATGTGGGCCTTCCCCACACTGTTCGCATGCATGCATGTCAACTTTATGGAGAGTACGGCCATGCATTTGTGGCCTTTTTTTATGGGCTAAGCATGATTAGCTACTAATGGCTTATTAAAATTTAGGGTGTGCACGCTAATTTTTTTATGCAACTCAAGGTCTATAGTCAGATGAATATTTGACCAAGTATACTGCGTATATTTCATCGGGACAATATTTTTTTATGCGTTGTTTAAATGTTTCATTTTGCTGATGGAACAAAGTCGAACATTTATCATATAGTCGCCATTTTGGCGATATTAGCATCCCTCATGACAAATTTTTTTATTTTCGCCGTTAGTAGCAGCGCGCATGTGTGTGAGCCATGTGCTCTTCATATTTTCTTCAAAACTTGACGAGTTTCGTCGTATTTTAAAATTGTCGGTTTAATGTGTGCACTGTCGACAAAAAAATATATCAGATGCCTATTTTGTCTATCGTCACTTTGAGATACTGATTATATTTTTAAGTGACCCTTCTCATTATAAAACGAATTTTTGCCGTCTTGAATATATATTTTATGTGGGTCATGGATTTTATTTTATCTTGGTCAAAATTTATGTCAACACTGAGGAGTAAAAAGAATCCTACTCTCCGATATATATAATCCTATAAGACTCAAAACATTTTTCTAGACTCAACAACGTCAGCGATTCGATCAAGCAAGGGGCTCCTAAGTCAGGGAACCTGGGTCCGATTACCAACTTGTAACACCCACGATGCGGCTATATCTCCCACTTGTCGGGGCATGACTTAGAGGCATAACCGCATGGTAGGCATGTCGCAAGAGGGGTAATCTTTACACATCCCATTTACTGAATAAGGAAGGGATAAAGAGTTGGCTTACAATTGCCACTTCACACAATACATTAATATAGCATACATCATCCAGAATACAATCAAGGTCCGACTACGAACCAACATAAATAAAAGACAACCCCAAATGCTAGATCCCCGATCGCCCCAACTGGGCTCCTCTACTGATCATCCGGAAACGAACCATAGTAACGCCCCGAATCCTCGTCGAACTCCCACTTGAGTTCGGTAGCGTCCCCTGCACTGGCATCATCGGCACCTGCATCTGCTTTGGAAGTATCTGTGAGTCACCGGGACTCAGCAATCTCACACCCTCGCGATCAAGATTATTTAACCTTAAAGGAAGGAAAAGGGTAGTGAGGTGGAGCTCCAGCAAGCACTAGCATATATGTGGCTCACTTACGCAAAAGAGAGCGAGAAGAGAAGCAAAGCACGGTCGAGAAGCTAATAATGATCAAGAAGTGATCCTGAAGCTACTTACGTTCAAGTATAACACGAGACCGTGTTCTCTTCCTGGACTCCGCCGAAAAGAGACAATCACGGCTACACACGCGGTTGATTCATTTTAATTAAGTTAAGTGTTATGTTCTCTACAACCGGACATTAACAAATTCCCATCTGCCCATAACCGCGGGCACGACTTTCGAAAGTTCAAAACCCTGCAGGGGTGCCCAACTTAGCCCACCAAAAGCTCTCACGGTCAACGAAGGACATTCCTTCTTCCGAGAAGACCCGATCAGTCTCGGAATCCCGGTTACAAGACATTTCAACAATGGTAAAACAAGACCAGCAAAGCCGCCCGATGTGCCGACAAATCCCGATAGGAGTCGCACGTATCTCGTTCTCTGGGCACACCGGATGAGCGCTTTGTACAACTAAAACCAAACCTCAAGTTTCCCCGAGGTGGCGCTGCAAAGGACTCTAGTTGGGACCAACACTCAGAAGAGCACTGGCCCGGGGGGGGGGGGCTTAAAATAAAGATGACCATTGAGTTTGCAGAACCCAAGGGAAGGTATATGGTGGTAGGTAGGCAAATGGTAAAGCCAAGTTTGGGCCTTGCTGGAGGAGTTTTATTCAAAGCGAGCTGTCAAGGGGTTCCCATAACACCCAATCGCGTAAGGAACGCAAAAGCAAGGAACATAACACCGGTATGACGGAAACTAGGGCGGCAAGAGTGGAACAAAACACCAGGAAAAAGGCCGAGCCTTGCACCCTTTACCAAGTATATAGATGCATTAAAGTAAATAAGAGGTAATAATGATATCCCAACAATATCCATGTTCCAACATGGAACAAACTTCATCTTCACCTGCAACTAGCAACGTTATAAGAGGGGCTGAGCAAAAGCGGTAATATAGCCACACAACGGTTTGCTAGGAAAGGTGGGTTAGAGGCTTGACATGGCAATATGGGGGACATGATATGGCAGGTGGTAGGTATCGCCGCATAGCAAAAGAGCGAACAACTAGCAAGCAAAGATAGAAGTGATTTCGAGGGTATGGTCATCTTGCCTGCAAAGTTCTCCGAGTTGACGAAAGCTTGACCCTCGTAAGCATACTCAACGGGTTCCTCGATCATGTACTCGTCTCCCGGCTCTACCCAAGGCAAAAACACAATCAATGGAAACCACAATCAACCACGGTGCAATGCGCAAGCAACATGATGCAAAACATGACACGACATGCGGAATGTGATATGCAATGCATATGCATGCTTCGGAAGGGAAAGATTGAACCAGGCCTCAACTTGGCAAACCAAGTGTGCCGCTGGAAAGATGAGTTGATTTCGGTCGAAATCGATATAAAGATCACCGAAATCGGATGCACGGTTTGCAAATGGCAAGCAAAACAAGAATGGCACAATTCTGCGATTAACAACACGATGCCAACTAGAATGCAACAAGAAACTAAGCTACTGCACACTAACATAGCAAAAAAAACACATGGAAGTGATCTACTCAAGATGCTTGACAAAATATGAACAGTGAGCTACAGCTAAATCACACAATAGCAGGTTCAAACAAGCATGGCAAAAGTGCAAAAGATATCAACATCACAGACTTGGTGAAAATAACATGCCAGGAATTAACATCAGGAAGACATGTTTAGAGCAAGATAACAACATGCTACAGGAACATATCATACCAAAACAAGGCCTGGCATGAATCTACTCAAAGCATAGAACAAAAGTACCTTATTGACCATGAGCCCAAAGGGCACAGAAAATATGATGGCACCCATGTAAACATAGCAAGTTTCGTTAACAGATTCAGACTTAGCAGAAAACTGAGCATGGCAAAACAGAGTTATGAAGGCATCTTTGTGAGCTCGATTCACTCAACACAAGGAATTGCATGACAAGATAAGCATAGCACCAGCAAGAAGATACGATCATAAGGCTAACCATGGCAAGTACAAGTTTCTAGCATGCTTGGATCAAGTACAACAACCATGGCAAAATTGATTAACAGGTAAACAATCTGCCAGGAACATTTTATAGCAAATTAGAGCAAGATTAAGTCATGCTAGGGCACTCCATAAATGCAAACAGGGACATGGATGGATATAACACAACCATATGTCCAAATCATCCTTACTGAAGATACTCAAAAGAAGCATGGATCTCAGTGTAGCATCATGAATACATGGCATAAAAATAATAGCAGAGCAATGACTTAGTGAAATTCTAAGTCTCTAAAATCAGCAATATCACGAGAGCTACTTTGCATGCTTGTGATAGTCACCACAAAGATCACAACAATACATGGCATACACCCCTTTAAAGATGGCATGACATAGATCAAAACACATGTAGAGCTCATGCCCATATGCAGCACACAACAAATGTAGAAAAAAAGACAAATCCTCATACTCTAATAAGAATCAGCACCTAACAATTTATAGCACTCCTGCATCAACGATTTGGGCATCAAGATGGACTCAAACAAACATGTCACAATGGAACAAAATGAAGAGCACATCATGATGAACATTTTGATATATTATGTGCATGAAACGGAGCTACGGTGATGACATTATTGCATGAAGAACATAGCATTAAAATATGAGGGGAAAGGACTTAGCAACGAAAACAACCTCTGAAAAATTCTTAGATCTAGGGTTCTTCTTGGCACAGAAGTCGAGATGGGCGCGAGCTCGTCGGAGACTTGCCGCGGTGGCCGGAGAAGGATGCGGGGCGGCTCCGGAGGAAGCGTGGGGCTCCAGATCTGGGACGCCGGTGAGCTGAGATGCGGCTTCCCGCGAGGAGGCGACGGCGGCGCGCCCCGGCGACAGGTGGCGGCGGACGGTCGTCGGCGCAGGCGGTGGCGCTGGAACACGGCGGCGGCGGTCGGCGCTGGGAGGCGCGGCGTGCACGGAGGCGGCGCGATGGGCGGCGCGCGAGCGGGCCGGAAGGGCCGACCATGGACCAGGCGGGCCGCCGCGGTGGGAGGTGGCGGAGCCCACATAGCAGCCCCTGGTTGGTGTGGGTGCAGCGGCGGATTTTGTCCGGTGCGGACCGGACGTGTCCGGCGGCGAAGAGGGAGCGAGGTTAGGGTTTCGTCTTGGATTTTGGACGGGGAGGACATATTTATACCTAGAAGGAGGTGGGAGTGTCCAAATGAGGTGCGGTTTTCGACCATGCGATCGTGATTGAACGGCCGAGAGGATGGAGGGGGTTTGTATGGGTTATTGGGCCACTTTAGAGGGGTGTTGGGCTGCAACACACACGAGGCCTTTACGGTTCCCCGATTAACCGTTGGAGTATCAAACGGACTCCAAATGGCACGAAACTTGACGGGCGGTCTACCGGTGGTGTACCAAGGCTGCTTGGCAAATCTCGGTCCATTCCAAGAACGTTTAACACCCGCTCAAGAAAAGAGACAAAAGGGGGCGCCGGAGGACGTAGGAGTGTCGGATTGCAAAACGAACAACGGGGAAAATGCTCGGATGCATGAGACGAACATGTATGCAAATGCGATGCACATGATGACATGATATGAAATGCATGACATGGACAAAATGCAAAACGAAGACAAACCCAACCACGAAGGGAAACTCATAACTTAGAGTCGATGATGGTAAGAGTTGGAGTACAAATATGGCAGGTTACATCCGGGGCGTTACAACACTCCACCACTACGAAAAGATCTCATCCCGAGATCTAGGACTGAAAG
Source organism: Triticum urartu (assembly GCF_056163025.1). Lineage (NCBI taxonomy): Eukaryota > Viridiplantae > Streptophyta > Magnoliopsida > Poales > Poaceae > Triticum > Triticum urartu. Next base: position 345,151,838 of record NC_141876.1, on the reverse strand, counting down.
AACTCCGGATATTCGGAATGGAGGTGGTCCTCGCGTTCCCAGGTGGCTTCTCAGTTGGAATGGTGTGACCACGTCACTTTCAGGAATTTGATAGACTTGTTGCGAGTCTTGCGCTCGAGTTCCTCAAGAATAGCAACGGGATGCTCATGATAAGACATGTCTTCTTGGAGATCAATCTCTTCGACGTTGATGGTGCGGTCAGGAGTCTTGAAACACTTGCGAAGCTGAGACACGTGAAACACGTCGTGCACATTTGCAAACTTGGACGGAAGCTCAAGTTGATAGGCAAGATCGCCTCTTTTGCCAATGATCTTGAGAGGACCCACGTATCTAGGGGCAAGCTTCCCTTCGATATCGAAGCGACGAGTACCTTTCATTGGAGAGACGCGGAGGTAGACATGGTCTCCGATCTCGAAATACAAGTCATGATGCTTACTATCATAGTAACTCTTCTGGCGCGATTGCGCGGCTTTGAGATTTTCACGAATAAATTTACACATTTCTTCAGCCTCTGTGATCAAGTCATTGCCAAGAAGTTGGCGTTCACCAGTCTCTAACCAATTAAGAGGAGTACGACACTTTTTGCCATAGAGAATCTCGAATGGGGCCTTACCCGAACTCGCTTGGAAGCTTTTGTTGTAGGAGAACTCGGCATATGGAAGACAATCTTCCCACTTCATACCGAAGGAAATGACACAAGTCCTGAGCATATCTTCAAGGATTTGATTTACTCGCTCGACTTGGCCACTAGTTTGACGTGGAAGGCTGTGCTGAAGCGAATGTTGGTGCCCATGGCCTTCTGAAAGCAGTCCTAGAACTTAGAAGTAAAGAAGCTTCCACGATTTGAAGATATCAATTGCGGAATGCCGTGCAAGGAGACAATCCTGGAGGTGTATAGCTCTGCCAACTGATCTACTGTGATAGATTATTTGATAGGAAGGAAATGAGCCACTTTAGTAAGCTTGTCGATGACAACAAAGATAACATCATTGCCACGCTTGGACTTGGGAAAAACAGTCACGAAGTCCATCTCAATATGGTCAAACTTCCATTCTGGAATGGCAAGAGGTTGGAGGAGACCAGCTGGCCATTGGTGTTCTGCTTTCACTCTTCTGCAGACATCACATTCATTCATGAACTGAGCAATTTCCCGCTTCATTCGAGTCCACCAATACGACTGCTTGAGGTCATGGTACATCTTTGTACTTCCAGGATGAATGGATAGGAGGGAATTGTGAGCCTCGTTCATAATGACTTTACGTAGATCACCCTTAGGAACCACAATTCGATCCTCGAAGAATAGAGTATCTTTCTCATCAAGGAGATAGCACTTGTACTTGGGTTGGCTCTTGGCAATCCCATTTTTCACCTTCTTTACCATTGCATCAAGAAGTTGTGCCTCACGAATTTGATCTTCCAAAGTAGGAGAGACTTGGAGGTTTGCCAGAAATCCTTGAGGAACAACTTGGAGATTAAGCTTGCGGAAAGCTTCACAAAGGTCCAGTTGGAAGGGCTTGAGAATTAAGCTGTTGCAGTAAGCCTTCCTGCTCAACACGTCTGCAATGACATTGGCCTTGCCTGGAGTATATTCAATACTTGGATTATACTCTTGAATCATTTTGACCCAACGAGTCTGCCTGAGGTTGAGGTTGGGTTGAGTGAAGATGTACTTGAGGCTCTTATGATCAGTGAAGATGTCCACTTTCTTCCCAACAAGAGATGTCTCCATGTTAAAAGAGCATGGACAACTGCCGCCAGCTCGAGGTCATGAGTGGGGTAGTTCTTTTCGTTGGGCTTCAACTGGTGAGAGGTATAGGCCACAACTTTCTTCTCTTGCATTAACACAACACCGAGACCTTGCAGGGAGGCATCACAAAAAACTTCGAATGGTTTGGATTCATCAGGAGGAGTCAAAACATCAGCTATGATTAACTTCTCTTTGAGGGTGTTGAAGGCGATGTCACATTTAGGCGTCCAGACATACTTGACGTGCTTCTAGAGAAGGTTGGAAAAAGGCTTTGCAGTCTTAGAGAAATTCTCAACGAATCTTCGACAATAGCTTGCAAGCCCAAGGAAATTGCAGAGCTGCTTCACATTCTAAGGCGGTTCCCAATTCACAATGCCTTTGGCGGAGATGATATGCCCAAGGTAGAGAACCTCATCAAGCCAAAACTCACACTTCGAAAACTTCGCATAGAATTGATGTTCTCTGAGTTTGTCCAGCACCAATCTCAAGTGCTTGGCATGATCCTCCTTATTCTTAGAAAAGACCAAAATATCATCGAGATACACCAAGACGAAATCATTTGTGTAAGGGTTGAATATGAAGTTCATCATGCGAGAGAACATTGGAGGAGCATTGACAAGGCCGAAAGACATGACAGTATATTCATAAGAACCATAGCTTGTTCTAAATGCTGTCTTGGGGATATCTGGTTCACAAATGCGAATCTGATGATAACCCATATAGAGGTCAAGCTTGGAGAAAACTTGAGCACCTTTGAGTTGTTCGAAAATCTCATTGATATTGGGAAGTGGGTACTTGTTCTTTATTGTCTTCTTGTTCAATGGGCGGTAGTCCACAAAAATTCGGTCTGTGCCATCCTTCTTCTGGACAAAAAGAACACCACAACCCCATGGAGAAGAACTCGGTCTGATCAGACCCAGACGCTCTTGTTCATCGAGCTGTTTCTTCAATTCTTTCAATTCCTTTGGTCCAAGCTTGTAAGGACGTTTGCAAACAGGTTCCGTGCCAGGCTCAAGATCGATGACGAATTCAACTGGCCAGTGAGGAGGCATTCCTGGAAGCTCTTCTGGAAGGACGTCTTGATATTCACAAACGACTGGAATCTAAGAGATGGCATTCAACTCACCCTTCTCATTGAGAGAAAAAAACCGAATGGTTTCGTCATGAGCGGCATAGATGATCATATCCTCAGACGAGTGTGTCAATTGAATCTGCCTGGCAGCACAATCAAGCTTAGCCTTGTACTTAGAAAGCCAGTCCATCCTGAGAATTTGATCAATATCCGAGTCACTAAGAACAATTGGAGAAGCCAGAAATTTGTAGTCGCCCATCTCGATAGAAACATCCGGGACGCAAATATTAGCTGACATTTGCTTGCCCGGGGACACAATTGATAAAGTTCTAGGCAATTCTTGATAATCACACTCATACTTTGATGCAAAAGGTTTTGAAATGAAACAATGCGATGCACCAGTATCAAAGAGAACTTTGGCAGGAATGGAGTTAACTGGAAGGTTACCAATGATCACTTCTGAAGAGTCCTCTGCCTGAGCCGCGTTCATCATTTTGACCTTGCCATGCTTGGGATTATGCTTGACCGCTGCATTGCTGGCAGATCTCACAGGAGGAGGAGGCGGAAGGCGCCTTTGGTTGAAGCATTTGTCTGCATAGTGCCCTTTCTGCTGACACTTTTTGCAAGTAACCTCTGAGAGCGGACGGTGATAAGGAGCACTTGACCTTGGAGCATGAGACGGAGCTTTGTTATGATAGCATGGGTTGGGTGGGTGGGAAGATCCATTGCCACCTTTACTCTTCTGCTAATAAGGCTGACGGAACGGAGGAGGAGGAGGCAGCCAGAACTTCTGTTGCTTAGCTGCCACTTGAGTTGAAGAAGGCGATTGAGTTGCATCCCTGACTCTCTTCTTAGAAGCATCACACTTGATCTGAGAAGCTTCTTGCTTTAATGCCATGTTGTAGAATTCATCATACATGGTCGGCTCAAAAAGCACGAGAGCTAGTTTTAGATCTTCTCTGAGGCCACCTCTGAATTGATAAATCATGTTCTTCTCATCAGGGACGTCTTGTTTAGCGAAGCGAGCGAGCCTCTAAAACAGGATGTTGTATTGGTAAACATACATGCTGCCTTGCTTGAGATTGCGGAACTCCTCGCGCTTACTGTCAGCAACACTTTGAGCAATGTGGTGAGCTTTAAAGTCTCGGCGGAAATCATCCCAGGTAATCACACGACCTCCTGTGGAATCTCTGTATGTAGCGACCCGACCCGAATGGGTCAAGTCTCTGTGCTTAAGTGTCATCCCTGGATCGGTATGCTGACACACAGTACTCGAGGATTTATAACAGAGGTAAATCACATGTAAAAGTAACGTAAATACTATTACCTCAAATCCAAAATAGCGGAAGTAACAAGGTTGTGGATTCCCATCAACACCAACGGCAAAGTTGAGTGTAGAAATCGTAACCATAACGTATCACTTACTCGTCGTAAGATAATCCTGCAACATGAGACGTTGCAGCCACAGAGGGTCAGTACATTGAATGTACTGGCAAATTCACACCATAGAGAATGATGAATAAAGGCTATCACTACATGCATATTTGGCTGGTGGAAAAGCTCTATGGTTATAAGGTTTTTGCGTAAAGCCAATTTTTCCCTACTGCAAAGGGATAAGATTAATTACTATCATGGTGGTTGTTAAACATTGAGAATGGTTGACAGCATTCTCAATCCCAATTAAGTAACATCATTAAAACCCAACAATATTCATTTAAAGTAACGTGATGAGATCAACGGGATAATCCAAGAACTAGATACTCAAGATGTCCATAACCGGGGACACGGCTAATCATGATTAGTTTATACACTCTGCAGAGGTTTGCGCACTTTTCCCCACAAGACTCGATCGCCTCTGTTTGGTTTCTCGCACTACAGGGTGTTTGAGAAGACGGATGACCGAGACATAGTCTTTCAGAAGCGCTAGCACCTTACGATCGGGTAGACCGTACCACCTACATCCCCTACATCTGCTAGTCTACCACTGTAAGAGTACGCACAACTTAGTCAACTATGCCAGAGCCCATAATGGCTTGTGGCTGCACACGGAAGTTTCTAGTATGAATAATCTCATGATCCCTTTGAGCCTGGGTGGCGGTCCAAAATAAAACAGGCAAGTCCTGGAAACCCCAGGTGGCTCAATCCACCCAGATGTGTGTTTAAGTTGCCACCTTAGATAAACCATTAATTAACAATCTCACATCTGTCATGGATATCACTCACCCAATCCACGTCTACTAGCATAGCATGGCAATATAAGCAACGCGCAGAAGTAACTCCCAAGGGTTTGATATAACAGGGCAATAGGTACTACCTCATCTACTTCCCATCCCACAGTTTAATTAGATCCTAATCATGCAATGTGTGAAGATTCATCTAATGCAAAAAAAACTGGGTATGGAAGGGGATATGATCAAAGTGTGAACTTGCCTGCAATGTTGATGAAGATGATTCACACTCAAAACTCTTGATAGATCTACTCGTCACACTCCGGTCAATCTATCGTAAGCAAGCAATACTAACCACACATAAGCAATCACTCAAAAGATCAGAAAGATCGAAGAAGACGATTCGGAAACATCAAAACCAAGCAAATAACTCTTGCAACATAAAACAATTTCTAACATTACCAAAATTATGTGAATTTGGCCTTATTAGAATGTTTAGGTCAAGAGCTTCGATTTGCAAAAAGAATCAACTCAAACGGAGTTACGGATAAAAAGATATGATCAAAAGAAGTTTGAATTCAAATATGATCTAATTCAAATTTTAAAATTTTCAAAAACATGTTTGGGTTGGATTACTGGATAGAGGAGATCATAACGAAGACGTGGGCATTGGTTTCGTTGGATTTGGGCAAATGAGTAAAAAGTTATGGGTATTTGAAAAATCAAGGCCAAGTTGTTTTACGGAAGAAAAAAAAATAGATACAGGCTAGGGTCTAATGTATAAATACGTAGACTAATTGATAATCTAATTATTCTATCGTATTAGTCTAAAAATAAAAAACTACGAAAGTATAAGAAGAAAAATAAATAAAGAAAGATACCTTTATAAGGCAGACAAAAGATGACTTTGGAGAGAAGAGAAAATTTCTAGAAGTCGCGCCGGAGAGTAGAAATATATTTTTCCTAAATGAATCTAGTCAAACCAAAATATTGATTTAACCCGAATCAGATGATTTTTGGAGGCTCTATGGGTCTATATTTATTGGTGAAAAAGAGGTTTAGAGGTCAAAGGCTAGGCAATGTGGGACTAAACGTAGACGAAAATATACGAAACAGAGAAGAAAAGAGACGGATGGGCCTAAAGGCCTTCGGCCGGCCGCAGCGTGCGCGGTGCAGTTTTTTTTGGAAAATTGGGCCTAAGAAAACAAAAGCTGAAAAGACTGGCTGGCCTGGCCCATATAGGATAAAGAAAAAATTAGGGCGCCCGCTGGTACTTTGATGCGCACGTGGGCCACAGTTAGCTTCAGGCGCGCGCGTAGTTTTTTTTTTAAAAAGAATGCGATAAACTGAAAAACGAAAATAAAATAAAACTTTATATAGGCATATTATATATCAAAATTTTCAGAAAAAGATTTTCTACGACGTGCACATTTTTCTAGCATTAAATAAAATACACACAAATTCTAATAATTCAAAGAGTGCTACTGGTCAATTAAAATCCAACAAAAATCATTTTAAAAATACCAAAATGATTTCAAATTAATTTTTCTCCAATTTTCTATTGTAGGGAATCATGTTACCCTAATTTCCATATATTTTATTTTTGGAGAAAAATAATTTCAATAAAACTCAAATAACTCCAAATTGAAAATAAATTCAAAAGAACTTTGAATTTAATTCTTTGAAACTCCCAACTCATATTTCATATAATTTGAAGAAGTCCTTTTATCTTCTCTCATGAAAATCATTGAGCTGCATGAAGTTTATGAATTGAAATATTTCCAAATGAAATCCAATTATTTTCAAATACCCTTTCATTTAATTTAAATGGAAGAAGTCATATCATCTTCACTCAAGGGTTTTGTATTTGAAAAGAATTTGAATTCATGGAGATCAGAAAGCAAATATGAAAGTTTGGGAAAGTCCTTTTATTCCCTCTCATTTAACTTTCAAAAAGGATTCGAATTTCACTCAATTTCACGCAATCAATCAAACAATCAATTAATTCTATCTATTTATTATAACATTCCAAAATTTAGAATTTTGGGATGTTACAAACCTACCACCCTTCAAATGAATCTCGTCCTCGAGATTCGGAGAGGCTAGAAAGAAATAGGTTAGGGTTTGGGGGTCTCCTCAAAATCCATGGATCATCACACGGGGTCTGGGGTGCTACCACCCTTAGAAGCATGGTTACTGTTCCATCAATACTCATATACTCCATCCTTATTCTTGACAGTGTCGGTCTTCTCAGATCTTCAGGATAATTCCTTATCCGGCTCTTCCGGTAGTGGCATAACCTTTTCCTCAATTCTTCTGTCCTTTCATCTTGGTAAGGTTATTCCGAGATTGGGTCTTCTTAGCTAACGGGTCTGGCGCCAAAACTAAACAACTATCGATATCTCATGGTGGTCAACAATTTGTGGTTTCTCCTGCAGGAAATGGGTCTGGGTGATCCTCACCGTATAACCTACGGTTGGCAAAAGCTGCCGTGTACAAGGGAAAAATTCTTATACCATTCTAAGGTTTAACAATGTTTAATATCGTCGTCTCTCTACTATAGGCAAGCCACTCAGATTTACCATTCCATATAGCAAGGCGAACAATAAGAGTAAGTCGGTATGGTGATCAATCCATCCCGCACCCAAATCATTACGTTGTATACGGTTTAGCGAATCTCGCATTGTAACACTCGGTCATCCTCACAAGCATTGCAGAATTTCTCTCGTCGACGAACCAAGTTCGGAGTAATCCATTGATTCTGCAAGCCAGACAAACATCTATCGTTCCTTCACAACTCTCAGGTTTTGCATAAACTCCTATAAAATCGTCTGTCGACAAAGGTATATCCACTTCCAGGGTTTTTCCTTCAGCAAGAATGTGCTTGCTTCTTGGCAGGTCCTGGGGCCTGTGGGTTATGGCCCATCTCATCACTTGTAGTCCTTGAACTTATCATCGGGCAACTGATCATTGTTCCAACTTCCTAGTATTCTTAAATCCATCCAATTGTACTGTCTTCCTTCCTTCTATTGGCACCAAACCAAGACGTGAGTACTCAGACTTGTCATGGGGTTGCCATTGCTCCATATTACCAACATCATACCTCCTTTATATCTAATAGTAATTCTTCTCTTCATCCTCATGGGATATCCCTCATACCGAGATAAAAACTTATACTTATGAAGTGCATATTCCACTTCATGGAACATCATTATCCTTTCCGCGGTCAAGCGTCCTTACAAGGGAATATTGGCCATCTCTGCATGGCACTTCTTCAACTGGGAAACGTGAAACACATCTTGAACTCATGACAGTCCTTCGGGTAACTCAAACTTGTAGGCCACTTCTCTTATACGCTCCAAAACTTGGTATGGTCCTACAAATCTCGGGGCTAACTTTTACCTTAACTCCAATTCGTTTAACTCCTCGCAGAGGGAACACATGAAGACATGCTCTGTCTCCAATTTCATAGACTACCTCCTTGAGTTTATGAGTCTACATAACTCTTCTGCCTGGACTGAGCTACCTTCAGTCTATCTCGAATCAACTTAACATTCTCTTCTGACTCCTTTGATCACCTTTGTTCCAAACAACTGACGGTCTCCAACTTCATCCCACATACTCTTGGGGCATCACACATATCGGGACAAAACTCGTATTCATTTTTGTCCGAAATCCACTTAGTGGAGTATCCTTATCTTTTCCGGGGGTCAATGGTTCTTACAGGGTACTACCACCCTTAAAATGCACAAACCTTCCATAGACCATATTTCTCTTATCCTCAAAAATGGTCAAAATCCTTCTTCATAGAGTAACAACTCATAAAATCCATATCAGTACCAACGATGCTACTTTATTCATTCTCAAATGATTTCAATCTCTCGCTTCTCCATTACATGTCTCAACTCAACACCTCAATATAAAATAAAATGTTCTCACTTCTACTACTCCATTTCTTTTGTTGCAAACTCAACTATCTAGCGCAAGTTTCCTTCTCCTTGGGGCATTCTCTGGCAAAGTGCCCAGCTCCATTACAACTAAAACATATTACTTCTGACAAGTATCGAGGTTTCCTTTTTGGGCAACTGTTGAGGTAGTGCCCTGACTCCTTGCACTTATAACAAGTGACATGACTCAGATCCTTCCTGGAATCCAATCTACTTCTCTTCCTGGACCTTACCATGCCAATCATGGCTTCTATTTCTTGTGGGTCATATTCTACTTCCTCTGTCAGGAATTCTACTAGATCCCCATTCAAACAATTTTGGGAGATGTGTCCTTCTTCTCCACATGAATAGCAAGACTTAGTGCAGGGTTTACTCGGGTCCCTTTTAGGTGTGTCCTCCACATCTTCCTTCATCACGAGTTCTTCTAAACTTTCCATAAGGGCTCCTTTCATTACTTCTTTATTCTGTTGTACGGTCCTTCATACCATGGGGTAAATGTGACACTGAGTAGGATAGTGGGAAATCCCTTCACACAAGAAACAAGTAATATGCCTATATGGGAATTCTTCAACTGGGTGACTTCCTTCACAATTAGGGCATTCATCCTTGTGTTCTTTATGGGTGTGTCCGATTTCTCCACAAATCTTGCATGCACCATGTTTCTTCATATCCTTTCCATAAGGTTTCAACTTCTGGGACACAAACCGAGACTTTGGCAAAGTCAATTTAAATTCTTTCCAAGTGGTTACTCCTTGCCATCCATTCATGGTTTGGTACATCCTCCACCAAGTAGCAGCACCTCTTTCAAAGCACAGAAGAGCATGCTGGATCATATCATGTCCAACTATAGGGTTATTCTCCATGTGATCCTCCATGTTCTGAATCCATCGGTCTGTCTCCAACTGACTCATTGGTCCCGAAAATACAAGCTCATCTCCATTCATCCTCTATTGGGTCCATGGGTTTTGGGGTGAGATAAGAGAGAGGGAGAGGGACACACAATACAAACAAAAGTTTTGAAAAGACAGATTTTTGTTGTGGCTGTCGAAAAACATCAAACAAATGACAGCTCACAAACGTCGCATCTAACGTAGGTATATAATAGGGGTTTGGTCTTCTAAAGGTCAATAAACCTTCAACATCTCCAAACTCTTCAAGCCTTGTTCATGCCTCCAATGGCTTCTTCCGATCATGCTTGTCTTTCTCAAGTTCCTTTGCTAGATCATCTCTGTTGACGTGAAATCTCTCGTGACATCCTTTAATATTCCGGAGTTGCATTTCAAACTTCTGGGTTTCATTATCCTTGGCATGAACCATGGTCCTACTGTCCTTCAGTTCTTGACAATTCTCCGGTATCTCGAGGTTGTAGCTCCTCCAGCTTGGCTACTCTCATCTTCAGGATCCTGAGTTCCTCATGAAATACTTCCTTGTCTAATACGACTTCCTGGAGCTCCATTTTAAACTTCTTGATGTACTACTCCAGATCCTGGTGATACACCAGCTAAGGTTAAAACTGCATCCTTAACTCAGCATGGTGACAATAGCATCAGCGGGCGATGACATCACGGATAACCGTGTTTCTGCTCTTGTCATTCCCGTGAGCTATCATTCCCTAGTTGATATCTCCTGCCTTAGGGTTTTCCTTGACAAATCCTTGAGTTCTTAACTCTACATGCTCCGGTCTTTCTCCAACACACCTTGATCTCGGGTATTGACAACTTCCCTGTTAAGTTCCATCAGGGTAGCCTTCCTAGGTCATACAAATCTGGAAATTCTACAGAGCCTCCAATTCTCCTAGTCTTCAGAGTCTTCAACAGCTGTAGTTTCCATTATCATATTGTATGGTAAAATCCTCTTCATTCTGAATGGTCTTACTTGTCTGATATCCTATACTTCTTGGAGTGGTCTCATCAGTGGAATCCTTCGTGTGGTCAAAAGGGAAAAGGGTATAGTCTCACTAAAGAGAATTTTTGAATAAGCTCAGAAGAGAAGAGAGGTAAAAGATCTTTTTGAAAGGGGGAAGTTGTAGAGAAAAATCTTTGTTATGGGCTTGCCAGTTTCTAGGGTCACGTCCTACAGTCAACATGTGCTCTGATACCATCTTGTAGCGACCCGACCCGAATGGGTCAAGTCTCTGTGCTTAAGTGTCATCCCTGGATCGGTATGCTGACACACACAGTACTCGAGGATTTATAACAGAGGTAAATCACATGTAAGAGTAACGTAAATACTATTACCTCAAATCCAAAATAGCGGAAGTAACAAGGTTGTGGATTCCCATCAACACCAACGGCAAAGTTGAGTGTAGAAATCGTAACCCTAACATATCACTTACTCGTCGTAAGATAATCCTGCAACATGAGACGTTGCAGCCACAGAGGGTCAGTACATTGAATGTACCGGCAAATTCACACCATAGAGAATGATGAATAAAGGCTATCACTACATGCATATTTGGCTGGTGGAAAAGCTCTATGGTTATAAGGTTTTTGCGTAAAGCCAATTTTTCCCTACTGCAAAGGGATAAGATTAATTACTATCATGGTGGTTGTTAAACATTGAGAATGGTTGACAGCATTCTCAATCCCAATTAAGTACCATCATTAAAACCCAACAATATTCATTTAAAGTAACGTGATGAGATCAACGGGATAATCCAAGAACTAGATACTCAAGATGTCCATAACCGGGGACACGGCTAATCATGATTAGTTTATACACTCTGCAGAGGTTTGCGCACTTTTCCCCACAAGACTCGATCGCCTCCGTTTGGTTTCTCGCACTACAGGGTGTTTGAGAAGACGGATGACCGAGACATAGTCTTTCAGAAGCGCTAGCACCTTACGATCGGGTAGACCGTACCACCTACATCCCCTACATCTGCTAGTCTACCACTGTAAGAGTTCGCACAACTTAGTCAACTATGCCAGAGCCCATAATGGCTTGTGGCTGCACACGAAAGTTTCTAGTATGAATAATCTCATGATCCCTTTGAGCCTGGGTGGCGGTCCAAAATAAAACAGGCAAGTCCTGGAAACCCCAGGTGGCTCAATCCACCCAGATGTGTGTTTAAGTTGCCACCTTAGATAAACCATTAATTAACAATCTCACATCTGTCATGGATATCACTCACCCAATCCACGTCTACTAGCATAGCATGGCAATATAAGCAACGCGCAGAAGTAACTCCCAAGGGTTTGATATAACAGGGCAATAGGTACTACCTCATCTACTTCCCATCCCACAGTTTAATTAGATCCTAATCATGCAATGTGTGAAGATTCATCTAATGCAAAAAAAACTGGGTATGGAAGGGGATATGATCAAAGTGTGAACTTGCCTGCAATGTTGATGAAGATGATTCACACTCAAAACTCTTGATAGATCTACTCGTCACACTCCGGTCAATCTATCGTAAGCAAGCAATACTAACCACACATAAGCAATCACTCAAAAGATCAGAAAGATCGAAGAAGACGATTCGGAAACATCAAAACCAAGCAAATAACTCTTGCAACATAAAACAATTTCTAACATTACCAAAATTATGTGAATTTGGCCTTATTAGAATGTTTAGGTCAAGAGCTTCGATTTGCAAAAAGAATCAACTCAAACGGAGTTACGGATAAAAAGATATGATCAAAAGAAGTTTGAATTCAAATATGATCTAATTCAAATTTTAAAATTTTCAAAAACATGTTTGGGTTGGATTACTGGATAGAGGAGATCATAACGAAGACGTGGGCGTTGGTTTCGTTGGATTTGGGCAAATGAGTAAAAAGTTATGGGTATTTGAAAAATCAAGGCCAAGTTGTTTTACGGAAGAAAAAAAATAGATACAGGCTAGGGTCTAATGTATAAATACGTAAACTAATTGATAATCTAATTATTCTATCGTATTAGTCTAAAAATAAAAAACTACGAAAGTATAAGAAGAAAAATAAATAAAGAAAGATACCTTTATAAGGCAGACAAAAGATGACTTTGGAGAGAAGAGAAAATTTCTAGAAGTCCCGCCGGAGAGTAGAAATATATTTTTCCTAAATGAATCTAGTCAAACCAAAATATTGATTTAACCCGAATCAGATGATTTTTGGAGGCTCTATGGGTCTATATTTATTGGTGAAAAAGAGGTTTAGAGGTCAAAGGCTAGGTAATGTGGGACTAAACGTAGACGAAAATATACGAAACAGAGAAGAAAAGAGACGGATGGGCCTAAAGGCCTTCGGCCGGCCGCAGCGTGCGCGGTGCAGTTTTTTTTTGGAAAATTTGGCCTAAGAAAACAAAAGCTGAAAAGACTGGCTGGGCCTGGCCCATATAGGATAAAGAAAAAATTAGGGCGCCCGCTGGTACTTTGATGCGCACGTGGGCCACAGTTAGCTTCAGGCGCGCGCGTAGTTTTTTTTTTTAAAAAAGAATGCGATAAACTGAAAAACGAAAATAAAATAAAACTTTATATAGGCATATTATATATCAAAATTTTCAGAAAAAGATTTTCTACGACATGCACATTTTTCTAGCATTAAATAAAATACACACAAATTCTAATAATTCAAAGAGTGCTACTGGTCAATTAAAATCCAACAAAAATCATTTTAAAAATACCAAAATGATTTCAAATTAATTTTTCTCCAATTTTCTATTGTAGGGAATCATGTTACCCTAATTTCCATATATTTTATTTTTTGAGAAAAATAATTTGAATAAAACTCAAATAACTCCAAATTGAAAATAAATTCGAAAGAACTTTGAATTTAATTCTTTGAAACTCCCAACTCATATTTCATATAATTTGAAGAAGTCCTTTTATCTTCTCTCATGAAAATCATTGAGCTGCATGAAGTTTATGAATTGAAATATTTCCAAATGAAATCCAATTATTTTCAAATACCCTTTCATTTAATTTAAATGGAAGAAGCCATATCATCTTCACTCAAGGGTTTTGTATTTGAAAAGAATTTGAATTCATGGAGATCAGAAAGCAAATATGAAAGTTTGGGAAAGTCCTTTTATTCCCTCTCATTTAACTTTCAAAAAGGATTCGAATTTCACTCAATTTCACGCAATCAATCAAAAAATCAATCAATTCTATCTATTTATTATAACATTCCAAAATTTAGAATTTTGGGATGTTACACCGTATTGTTGATACCACTCAGCAGCTTGGTCTTTGAGTTGAAACTAAGCGAACTTGAAAAAGTCCTCAGGCCTGACATTTCTACACTCAAAATGTTTGCAGATATCCACGAGCCAGTCGTCGGCGTCTATGGCCTCGACACAGTTACTAAAGGACTTCGGCTAGTTTGCGAGGATTTGATTGAGGGTAGCAAACTGAGCTTGATTGTTGCCTTGGCCTTGATTTCCTTGGTTGCGCTCTTGCAAGAGTTGCAAAAGCATCTGAGTGTTGGTGTTGGTGGCGACCATGACAGCTTGCCATGCCTCCGGAGGTGGAGGTGGTGGTGGAGGTTCCGGATTCTGACGCGTTGGAGGAGCCATCCTGAAGAGGTTGACATCCGTTAGCATCTTGAAAGACATATATTCAAGTTGAGTCAATAGATTGAAATTGCACCATGTAGCCTTAACATTCAAACAAGAATGAACGAATGAATTCCAAAGTAAATCATCACACTTCCATAACTTGAGAAGCTACTTAGACAATATGTAGATGAATAAAATCAACAAGGTACAAATATGAACAAATAATTGGTAAGGATTACCCAATCACAAACCAAATATCTGTGGGAAGAAATACTAGAGCTACATGAGTTCCCACCTATAAAACTCCCGAATCTTTCTGGTTATGCAATCAGGTGTTGGGGATACAGGGGAAGCAAAATATCTCACCCAAAACTAGCAAATCCTACATCCAGTTGTATCCATCCTTCAACACATAACCAAGAAACCGTCGGAAATCATTTACCTGAAGCTACTTACGTTCAAGTATAACACAAGACCGTGTTCTCTTCCCGGACTCTGCCGAAAAGAGACAATCACGGCTACACACGCGGTTGATTCATTTTAATTAAGTTAAGCGTCAAGTTCTCTACAACCGGACATTAACAAATTCCCATCTGCCCATAACCGCGGGCACGGCTTTCGAAAGTTCAAAACCCTGCAGGGGTGTCCCAACTTAGCCCATCACAAGCTCTCACAGTCAACGAAGGATATTCCTTCTCCCGGGAAGACCCGATCAGTCTCGGAATCCCGGTTACAAGACATTTCGACAATGGTAAAACAAGACCAGCAAAGCCACCCGATGTGCCGACAAATCACGATAGGAGTCGCACGTATCTCATTCTCAGGGCACACCTGATTAGCGCTCTGTACAACTAAAACCAAACCTCGAGTTTCCCCAAGGTGGCGCTGCAAAGGACTCTAGTTCGGACCAACACTCAGAGGAGCACTGGCCCGGGGGGGCTTAAAATAAAGATGACCCTTGTGTCTGCAGAACCCAAGGGAAGGTATATGGTTGTAGGTTGGAAAATGGTAAAACCAAGGTTGGGCCTTGCTGGAGGAGTTTTATTCAAAGCGAACTGTGAAGGGGTTCCCATAACACCCAACCGCGTAAGGAACGCGAAAACAAGGAACATAACACCGGTATGACGGAAACTAGGGCGGTAAGAGTGGAACAAAACACCAGGCAAAAGGACGAGCCTTCCACCCTTTACCAAGTATATAGATGCATTAAAGTAAATAAGAGATAATAATGATATCCCAACAATATCCATGTTCCAACATGGAACAAACTTCATCTTCACCTGCAACTAGCAACGCTATAAGAGGGGCTGAGCAAAAGCGGTAACATAGCCAAACAATGGTTTGCTAGGAAAGGTGGGTTAGTGGCTTGACATGGCAATATGGGGGGCATGATATAGCAGGTGGTAGGTATCGTGGCATAGCAAAAGAGCGAACAACTAGCAAGCAAAGATAGAAGTGATTTCAGGGTATGGTCATCTTGCCTGCAAAGTTCTCCGAGTTGACGAAAGCTTGATCCTCGTAAGCGTACTCAACGGGTTCCTCGATCATGTACTAGTCTCCCAACTCTACCCAAGGCAAGAACACAAGCAAAGGAAACCACAATCAACCATGGTGCAATGCGCAAGCAACATGATGCAAAACATGACACGACACGCGGGATGTGATATGCAATGCATATGCATGCTTCGGAAGCGAGAGATTGAACCAGGCCTCAACTTGGCAAACCAAGTGTGCCGCTGGAAAGATGAGTTGATTTCGGCCGAAATCGATATAAAGATCACCGGAATCGGATGCCCGATTTGCAAATGGCAAGCAAAACAAGAATGGCACAATTCTGTGATTAACAACATGATGCCAACTAGAATGCAACAAGAAACTAAGCTACTGCACACCAACATAGAAAAAACACACATGTAAGTGATGTACTCAAGATGCTTGACAAAAGATGAACAGTGAGCTATGGCTAAAATCATACAATAGCAGGTTCAAACAAGCATGGCAAAAGTGCAAAAGATATCAGCATCATAGACTCGGTGAAAATAACAAGCCAGGAATTAACATCAGGAAGACATGTTTAGAGCAAGCTAACAACATGCTACAGGGACATATCATAGCAAAACAAGGCATGGCATGAATCTACTCAAAGCATAGAACAAAAGTCCCTTACTGACCATGAGCCCAAAGGGCACAGAAAATATGATGGCACCCATGTAAACATAGCAAGTTTCGTTAACAGATTCATACTTAGCAGAAAACTGAGCATGGCGAAACAGAGTTATGAAGGCATCTTTGCGAGCTCGATTCACTCAACACAAGGCATTGCATGACAAGATAAGCATAGCACCAGCAAGAAGATACGATCATAAGGCTAACTATGGCAAGAACAAGTTTATAGCATGCTTGGATCAACTACAACAACCATGGCAAAATTGATTAACATGTAAACAATCTGCCAGGAACATTTTATAGCAAATTAGAGCAAGATTAAGTCATTCTAGGGCACTTCATAAATGCAAACAGGGACATGGATGGATAGAGCACAACCATATGTCCAAATCATCCTTACTGAAGATAGTCGAAACAAGCATGGATCTCACTGTAGCATCATGAATACATGGCATAAAAATAACAATAGAGCAATGACTTAGTGAAATTCTAAGTCTCTGAAATCAGCAATATCACGAGAGCTACTTTGCATGCTTGTGATAGTCACCACAAAGATCACGACAATACAGGGCATACACCTATTTAAAGAGGGGATGGCATAGATCAAAACACATGTAGAGCTCATGCCCATATGCAGCACACAACAAATGTAGCAAAAATGACAAATCCTCATACTCTGATAAGAATCAACACCTAACAATTTATAGAACTCCTGCATCAACGATTTGGGCATCAAGATGGACTCAAACAAACATGTCACAATGGAACAAAATGAAGAGCACATCATCATGAGCATTTTGATATATTATGCGCATGAAATGAAGCTACGGTAATGAAGTTATTGCATGAAGAACAGAGCATTAAAATATGAGGGTGAAAGGACATAGCAACGCAAACAACCTCCGAAAAATTCTCAGATCTAGGGTCTTCTTTGCATGGAAGTCGAGATGGGCGCGAGCTCGCCGGAGACTTGCCGCGGTGGCCGGAGAAGGATGTGGGGCGGCACCGAAGGAAGTGCGGGGCTCCGGATCAAGGATGCCGATGAGCTGAGATGTGGCTTCCCACGAGGAGGCGACGGCGGCGCACCTCGGCGACAGGTGGCGGCGGACGGTCATCGGCGGAGGCGGCAGCGCTGGATCATGGCAGCGGCAGTCGGCGCCGGGAGGCGCGGCGCACGGAGGCGGCGCGATGGGCAGCGCGCGAGCAGGCCGGGAGGGCCGGCCGCGGGCCAGGCAGGCCGGCATGGTGGGAGGTGGCGGCGCCCACATGGCAGCCCCTGGTTGGTGCGGGCGCGGCGGCGGGTTTCGTCCGGTGCGGACCGGACGTGTCCGGCACCGGAGAGGGAGCGGGGTTAGGGTTTCGTCCGGGATTTTGGACGGGGAGGACATATTTATACCTAGAAGGAGGTGGGAGTGTCCAAATGAGGTGCGGTTTTTGACCACGCAATCGTGATCGAATGGCCGAGAGGATGGAGGGGGTTTGGATGGGTTATTGGACCACTTTAGAGGGGTGTTGGGCTGCAACACACACGAGGCCTTTACGGTTCCCCAGTTAACCGTTGGAGTATCAAACGGACTCCAAATGGCACAAAACTTGACAGGCGGTCTACCGGTGGTGTACCAAGGCCGCTTGGCAAATCTTGGTCCATTCCGAGAAAGTTTAACACCGACTCACGAAAAGAGACAAAAGGGGGCGTCAGAGGACGTAGGAGTGTCGGATTGCAAAACGGACAACGAGGAAAATGCTCGGATGCATGAGACTAACATGTATGAAAATGCGATGCACATGATGACATGATATGAAATGCATGACATGGACAAAATGCAAAATGAAGACAACCCAACCACGAAGGAAAACTCATAACTTAGAGCCGATAATGGCAAGAGTTGGAGTACAAATATGGCAGGTTACATCCGGGGCGTTACAACAGGTGAGAAGGTCTCATCATAGTCTACCCCTTGAACTTGTTGGTAACCCTTAGCGACAAGCCGAGCTTTATAGATGGTCACAATGCCATCCGCGTCTATCTTTTTCTTAAAGATCCATTTATTTTCTATGGCTCGTCGATCATTGGGCAAGTCAGTCAACGTCCATACTTCGTTTTCATACATGGATCCTACCTCGGATTTCATGGATTCAAGCCATTTGTTGGAATCCGGGCCCGCCATCGCTTCTTCATAGTTTGAAGGTTCACCGTTGTCTAACAACATGATTTCTAGGAGAGGGTTGCCGTACCACTCTGGTGCGGAACGTGTCCTTGTGGACCTACGAAGTTCAGTAGCAACTTGATCAGAAGTTTCATGATCATCATCATTAACTTCCTCTCTAGTCGGTGCAGGCACCACATAAACATTTTCTTGAGCTATTCCACTTTCCGGTTCAAGAGGTAGTACCTCATCAAGTTCTACTTTCCTCCCACTTACTTCTTTCGAGAGAAACTCTTTCTCT
Source organism: Triticum urartu (assembly GCF_056163025.1). Taxonomy (NCBI): domain Eukaryota; kingdom Viridiplantae; phylum Streptophyta; class Magnoliopsida; order Poales; family Poaceae; genus Triticum; species Triticum urartu. The sequence goes on along the minus strand of NC_141876.1, from coordinate 345,132,812 downwards.
AGAAAGGATCCATTCTTGGCAACAAAGATCTTGCCTTCGGATCTGAGGTAGAAGGTATAGCCAATAGTTTCCTTTGGGTATCCTATGAAGACGCATTTTTCCGACTTGGGTTCGAGCTTTTCAGGTTGAAGTTTCTTGACATAAGCATCGCATTCCCAAACTTTCAGAAATGACAGCTTAGGTTTCTTCCCAAACCATAATTCATACGGTGTCGTCTGAACGGATTTCGACAGAGCCCTATTTAAAGTGAATGCGGCAGTCTCTAAAGCATAACCTCAAAATGATAGTGGTAGATCGTAAGAGACATCATAGATCGCACCATATCCAATAGAGTACGATTACGACGTTCGGACACACCATTACGCTGAGGTGTTCCAGGCGGCGTGAGTTGTGAAACGATTCCACATTTCCTTAAGTGCGTGCCAAATTCGTGACTCAAATATTCTCCCCCACAATCTGATCGTAAGAACTTTATTTTCCTGTCACGTTGATTATCAACCTCACTCTGAAATTCCTTGAACTTTCCAAAGGTCTCAGACTTGTGTTTCATCAAGTAGACATACTCACCCCATATGTAACTTTTCCCAATTTGGCAATATATCCATCTTGTTCGTCACCAATTCCTAGTGGTTTCATCTTTTCGGTTTCCTATTTGGGTTTTGTTTTGTTTCTCATTGCATTGTTTTGTCTTGTCTTGTCATTAATTGTTGCATCATGGCCTCCTCACATGTTGCATTATGCTTGGTGGGAGTTCATACATGTTGTGTTGTTGCATGCTTCATGCATTTGATCTTGCATCATCACCTCCATCTTCTATCCATTCCTTGCTTTCATTTTTGAAAGATCGTATATCCTCACCCCATTAATGCCCATCTCTTCCTCATAAATCTTTCTACCTGTCCTAAACCCCCTGCCAATTCCATCAAATTTTAAGTTGTTTTGGTTAGGTTTTAAAATAGCTCAAGTTTGATCTTTATTCACACTTGACTTATTTTCTTACCTCTAAAAATATCCAAGACAATTTATTCAAATAGAGCACTATCTCAGGTTCATGAGAATATTTTTATTTTTATTGTGCCCTTTTCCTTTGACCCTGGCCTTTTCAGTTTATTTTCCGTTTGAAGAAAATATCAAAGAAAATAAAAGGGCTCACCTCTGCTTACCTGGGCCGGCCTCCCTGCGCGCAAGCCGCCGCAGCCCAGCAGCAGCAGACTGCCCCTAGCCACATGGGCCTCCTTCCTCACGAACCGGCCCAGCTGCGTTCTAGCAGGCCCAGCCCGCGTGCCCCTAACCCTCATTCCCCATCTCTCCTTCCTCTCCCTCTCATCCTCCCTCCAGCGCCGCCAAAGAGAATCAGAGTGCACCGCTACCCGATCCTATCTCCCTCTCGATCTCTCCCTCACTTGCCGCCTCTCCTTCCCTCGTCCTCCTCCGAACACTTGCACGCAGAGGAGCAACGTCCCATGCCCGACCCCCCTTGTCCCTTACCTTGGCCTCCGGCCATGGAGCCCGCACCGACCACCCTGCTGGCCATTACCCTGCTGCCATCTCCCGACACAGCCACACGTAGCTGGATCCCATCCGCTGCGATCGAGAGCGCCGCCGCCCTCGACCAGCCTCGCCGTCGTCCATGGTCACACCTTCGCCAAGTGCTAGCGCCACCTCGTCTCCCTGCATCATCCGGCCGCTGCGTCGCCATGCTCCAGCGCCGTTTCGAGCTCGTCATCCTCGACCTCCATGCCGTCCCGGAGTCCCTCACCACTGCTGCATGATCCAGCCTAGACATCCACCTCGCCATGCTCCTGCTTCCTCTCCAGCGCGCCGGCCCAGCCTTTGACCTCCCATGCAAGCTCTCGCCGCCATGCCGAGTCCTGCTGCCACTGTTGCTTCGCTGTAGAGCTCCGCCACGTCAAGTAACCCTGCTTTCGAGCGACAGGACGGGTTCCCGTGCCCGCGCTGACCTCCCTGTCGCAAGCCTCCATGCGGTTTCGCCGTTCTCCCTAGGTCCTTGTGCTGCTTCATTTCGGACCATCAAGACCGGCAAGGTCCACTACAGGGACACCAAGTACCACGACAGTGAAGACCCGAACTCCATCAAAAACTAGTACTCGATGACCCTAGGGCGCGTCAAGTTCCATTTTAAAGATGTTCAACTACATCCGATGTGGATTTCGACAAGTACCACGACACCCGGAGCCCTCGGACCCGTCAAGTTCGACTACCTTCGTGTGTATCACTACCGCCGCCTCGAAGACATTGGAGTCATCAAGTACCTCTCCGAACGAACATGAACGACTACCGTCGCAAGAACGGGACCGGCAAGTACGAAGAACCCAAGTACCACGACACCGATGACATGAACATCTACGGAATGTGTACGACTACGCGATGTGATGCCAAGTCCAATGACGACCGTGTACCACTACCGCTCCTCAAACATGAACGACTACTTCCTCTTCGACTCGTGAACCTCTACTTTCACTATGATCCGTGAGTACCACTACTTCCACTATGTTTTTGAACCTCGTCGAAACACATGCTTCGAAGGTATAACCGCCGGGATGACCCTCTGTGGACCGAATGCATGTGTGTTGAATGAGATGAACCTCGTGTTTTGCACCGTGTCTGAAATTTTCGCTTGCATGTTCCTCCTGGTTGCCATGCCGTCCACCCATGGGAACCCAGCAACCGGGATCACCCCATCATCTTGCTTGACACGCTCCTATCACACTTCCTTTTGCACCGGCATCTCAATCAAGTTACCGGAACCGGAATGTTGCCGTGGCACCATTTCCATTGTCATTGCCGTGGCACCCCATTCGTTTCCGCCACGATGACAAATGCCTCATATCTTATCATGTCAACGTTTTCATAAATTTCTTAAAACTTGCATATGTCATTCGCATCATGATAATAACATTTAAATGTTTAAAATTGTTGATTGCATTAAATTGCTAAATACTTATGGGGATTTTCCGGATTTGTTGTTTGTTATATCCGGCCCCATTTAAATTTCTTAGTTAGATAGTTCCTTTTATGCTTCATCCCATGCCATGCTAACCAACATTTAATATTGTTGAGTACTTAAAAAGGAGAGAACTAGATAATTGTTGTGGTGTTTCGTCAATATGCAACTCGTTGCATATTGAGCTCCACTTAACTTGTAGTTTTGCTTGTGCACTTTGCCTTGCCATGCCTCATTAAACCGGACATGCATCATACTTGGTTGTGCATCACGCCATGTTTATGTGATGGTTGTTTATTGTGTTGTTTGCTTCTTCCGGTGTTGCTTCTTCGAGCTAGTTCCGATAACGTCGCGTTTGTGAAGATTTGTTCGACTACGTCCGTTTGTCTTCTTCATGGTATCATTCTTCTTCCTTGCGGGATCTCAGGCAAGATGACCATACCCTCGAAATCACTTATATCTTTCCTTGCTAGTTGTTCGCTCTTTTGCTATGCCACGATACCTACCACTTGCTATATCATGCCTCCCATATTGCCATGTCAAGCCTCTAACCCACCTTTCCTAGCAAACCATTGTTTGGCTATGTTACCGCTTTTTCTCAGCCCCTCTTATAGCGTTGCTAGTTGCAGGTGAAGTTGAAGTTTGTTCCATGTTGGAACATGGATATGTTGGGATATCACAATATCTCTTATTTAATTAATGCATCTATATACTTGGTAAAGGGTGGAAGGCTCGTCCTTATGCCTAGTGTTTTGTTCCACTCTTGCCGCCCTAGTTTCCATCATACCGGTGTTATGTTCCTTCATTTTGCGTTCCTTACGCGTTTGGGTTATAATGGGAACCCCTTGACATTTCTCCTTGAATAAAACTCCTCCAGCAAGGCCCAACCTTGGTTTTACCATTTGCTCCACCTAGCCTTTTTCCCTTGGGTTTCCGGAGCCCGAGGGTCATCTTTATTTTAACCCCCCCGGGCCAGTGCTTCTCTAAGTGTTGGTCCAACCTGAGCGATGTACGGCGCCCCCTGGGCAACCAGGGTCTATGCCAACCCGACGTCCGGCTCATCCGGTGTGCCCTGAGAACGAGATATGTGCAGCCCCTATCAGGATTTGTCGGCACATCCGGGCGGCTTTGCTGGTTTTGTTTTACCATTGTCGAAATGTCTTGTAACCGGGATTCCGAGTCTGATCGGGTCTTCCTGGGAGAAGGAATATCCTTCATTGACCGTGAGAGCTTGTGATGGGCTAAGTTGGGACACCCCTGCAGGGTTTGAACTTTCAAAAGCCGTGCCCGCGGTTATGGGCAGATGGGAATTTGTTAATGTCCGGTTGTAGAGAACTTGATACTTAACTTAATGAAAATGCATCAACCGCGTGTGTAGCCATGATGGTCTCTTTTCGGCGGAGTCCGGGAAGTGAACACGGTTCTTGTGTTATGCTTGAATGTAAGTAGTTTTAGGATCACTTCTCAATCACTTCTAGTTCACGACCGTTGCTTTGCTTCTCTTCTCGCTCTTATTTGCGTATGTTAGCCACCATATATGCTTAGTGCTTGCTGCAGCTCCACCTCACTACCCTTTCCTACCCATAAGCTTAAATAGGCTTGATCTCGCGGGTGTGAGATTGCTGAGTCCTCTTGGCTCACAGATACTTCCGAACAGTTGCAGGTGTCGATGATACCAGTGCAGGTGACGCAACTGAGCTCAGATGGGAGGTCGATGAAGGTCGTGTTTGTTGTGTTGTTTCGTTTCCAGTTGATCAATAGTGGAGCCCAGTTGGGGCGATCGGGGATCTAGCATTAGGGGTTGTCTTTCTTTATTTGGTTCCGTAGTCGGACCTTGATTGTATTCTAGATGATGTAATGCTATATTTATGTATTGTGTGACGTGGCGATTGTAAGACAACTCTTTATCCCTTTCCTATTCAGTACATGGGATGTGTAAAGATTACCCCTCTTGCGACATGCTTACTATGCGGTTATGCTTCTAAGTCGTGCTCCGACGGATGGGAGATATAGCCACATCGTGGGTGTGACACATACCCATATCTACTCAAGTCATCAGTGATGGTGAGAACATAACGATAGCCACCACGAGCCTCAACACTCATTGGATCACACACATCCGTATGTATGATTTCCAATAAGTTGGTTGCTCGCTCCATTGTTCCGGAGAACGGAGTCTTGGTCATTTTGCCCATGAGGCATGGTTCACATGTGTCAAATGATTCATAATCAAGAGACTCAAAAATTCCATCTGCATGGAGTTTCTTCATGCGTTTGACACCAATGTGACAAAGGCGGCAGTGCCACAAGTATGTGGGACTATCATTATCAACCTTACATATTTTGGCATTCACACTATGAATATGTGTAACATCATGTTCGAGATTAAATAAGAATAAACCATTGACCAGCGGGGCATGACCATAAAACATATCTCTCATATAAATAGAACAACCATTATTCTCAGATTTAAATGAGTAGCCATCTCGCATTAAGCGAGATCCAGATACAATGTTCATGCTCAAAGCTGGCACTAAATAACAATTATTGAGGTTTAAAACTAATCCCGTAGGTAAATGTAGAGGTAGTGTGCTGACGGCGATCACATCGACCTTGGAACCACTCCCGACATGCATCCTCACCTCGTCCTTCGCCAGTCTCTGCTTATTCCACAGCTCCTATTTTCAGTTACAAATATGAGCAACCGCACCAGTATCAAATACCCAGGAGCTACTACGAGCGCTGGTTAGGTACACATCAATAACATGTATCTCACATATACCTTTGGCATTGCCGGCCTTCTTATCCGCTAAGTACTTGGGGCAGTTCCGCTTCCGGTGACAGTTTCCCTTGCAATAAAACCACTCAGTCTCAGGCTTGGGTCCATTCTTTGGCTTCTTCCCGGCAGCTTGCTTACCGGGCGCGGCAACTCCCTTGCCGTCCTTCTTGAAGTTCTTTTTACCCTTGCATTTCTTGAACTTAGTGGTTTTATTCACCATCAACACTTGATGTTCCTTTTCAATCTCCACCTCCGCTAATTTCAGCATTGAATATACTTCAGGAATGGTCTCTTCCATCCCCTGCATACTGAAGTTCATAAAAAAGCTCTTGTAGCTAGGTGGAAGGGACTGAAGGATTCTGTCAACGACTGCGTCATCTGGGAGATTGACTCACAGGTGAGCCAAGCGGTTGTGCAACCCAGACATCTTGAGTATGTGCTCACTGACAGAACTATTCTCCTCCATCTTACAACTGTAGAACTTGTCGGAGACTTCATATCTCTTGACTCGGACATGAGCTTGGAAAACCATTTTCAGCTCTTGGAACATCTCATATGTTCCGTGCTGCTCAAAACGCTTTTGGAGCCCCGGTTCTAAGCTGTAAAGCATGCCGCACTGAACCAGGGAGTAATCATCACTACGCAACTGCCATGCATTCATAACGTCTTGAGTTGCTGGGAAAATAGGTGCGTCACCTAGCGGTGCTTCAAGGACATATGCTTTCTTGGCAGCTATGAGGATAATCCTTAGGTTACAGACCCAATCCGTGTAGTTGCTACCATCGTCTTTCAGCTTGGTTTTCACTAGGAACGCGTTGAAGTTGAGGGCAAACATTAGCGTGGGCCATTTGATCTACAAGACATATTTCAAAGATTTTTAGACTATGTTTATGATAATTAAGTTCATCTAATCAAATTATTTAATGAACTCCCACTCAGACAGACATCCCTCTAGTCATCTAAGTGATACATGATCCCGATCGACTAGGCCGTGCCCGATCATCACGTGAGACGGACTAGTCATCAACGGTGAACATCTCCATGTTGATCGTATCTTATATACGGCTCATGTTCGACCTTTCGGTCTTCTGTGTTCCGAGGCCATGTTTGTACATGCTAGGCTCGTCAAGTCAACCTAAGTGTATTGCGTGTGTAAATCTGGCTTACACCCGTTGTATGCGAGCGTTAGAACCTATCACACCCAATCATCACATGGTGCTTCGGAACAACGGACCTTAGCAATGGTGCACAGTTAGGGGGAACACTTTCTTGAAATTATAGTGAGGGATCATCTTATTTATGCTACCGTCGTTCTAAGCAAATAAGATGTAAAAACATGATAAACATCATATGCAATCAAATAGTGACATGATATGGCCAATATCATTTTGCTCCTTTTGATCTCCATCCTCAGGGCGCCATGATCATCATCGTCACCGGCATGACACCATGATCATCTCCATCGTCGTGTCTTCATGAAGTTGTCTCGCCAACTGTTACTTCTACTACTATGGCTAAAGGTTAGCAATGAAGTAAAGTAATTACATGGCGTTATCATTGACATGCAGGTCATATAATAAATTAAGACAACTCCTATGGCTCCTGCCCATTGTCATACTCATCGACATGCAACTCTTGATTCCTGTTACAAGAACATGATGAATCTCATACATCACATATATCATTCATCACATCCTTTTGTCCATATCACATCTCACGGCATATGCTCCAAGAACAAGTTAGACGTCCTCTAATTGTTGTTGCAAGTTTTTACGTGGCTGCTATATGTTTCTATCAAGAACGTTTCTTACCTACGCCAAAACCACAACGTGATATGCCAATTTCTATTTACCATTCATAAGGACCCTTTTCATAGAATCCGATCCGACTAAAGTGGGAGAGACCGACACCCGCTGGCCACCTTATGCAAGTAGTGCATGTCAGTCAGTGGAACCAGTCTCACGTAAGAGTATGTGTAAGGTCGGTCCGGGCCACTTCATTCCACGATGACACCGAATCAAGATAAGACTAGTAACGGCAAGTAAATTGACAAAATCGACGCCCACAACAACTTGTGTTCTACTCATGCATAGAAACTACACATAGACCTAGCTCATGATGCCACTGTTGGGGATCGTTGCAGAAATTAAAAAATTTCTACGCATCACCAAGATCAATCTATGGAGAGATTAGCAACAAGAGAGAGAGGGGAGTGCATCTTCATACCCTTGAAGATCGCGAAACGGAAGCGTTGCAAGAACACGGTCGATGGAGTCGTACACGAAGCGATTCAGATCGCGGCCGAATCTGATCTAAGCACCGAATAACGGTGCCTCCGCGTTCAACATTCGTGCAGCCCGGTGATGTCTCCCGCGCCTTGATCCAGCAAGGAGAGAGGAAGAGGTTGGGGAACACTTCGTCCAGCAGCGGCACGATGGCGTGATGGTGGTGGAGGAGCATGGCACTCCAGTAAGGCTTCACCAAGCACTTGAGAGACAAGGAGGGAGAGGGGTAGGGCTGCGCCAAGAGAGAGGGAGAGTCGTGTCTCTGGCAGCCCCAAAACCCCCACTATATATAGGGAGAGGGTAGGGGCTACGCCCCCATCTAGGGTTCCCCCCTAGGGGTGGCGGCCAGCCCTAGATGCAACTAGGGGGGCGGCCAGAGGGGGAGAAAGGGGGGGTGCACCCTAGGTGGGACTTAGGCCCATCTAAGCCTAGGGTTTCCCCCTTCCCCCTTCCCTGCGCCTTGGGCCTCTTTGTGGGAGGCGCACCAGCCCACCTAGGGGCTGGTCCCTTCCCACACTTGTCCCACGCAGGCCTCTGGGGCTAGTGGCCCCTCCCAGTGGACCCTCGAAACCTTCCGGTGGTCCCGGTACGTTACCGATAACGCCCAGAACATTTCCGGTGTCCAAAACGGGACTTCCCATATATAAATCTTTACCTCCGGACCATTCCCGGAAGTCCTCGTAACATCCGGGATCTCATCCAGGACTCCGCACAACATTCAGTAACCATGTACATCTATTCCCTATAACCCTAGCATCATCGAACCTGAACTGTGTAGACCCTACTGGTTCGGGAACTATGCAGACATGACCGAGACATCTCTCCGGCCAATAACCAACAGCGGGATCTGGATACCCATGTTGGCTCCCACATGTTCCACGATGATCTCATCAGATGAACCACGACATCAAGGATTCAATCAATCTCGTATACGATTCCCTTTGTCTTCCGGTATAGCACTTGCCCGAGATTCGATCGTCGGTATACCGATACCTTGTTCAATGTCGTTATGGAAAGTCTCCTTACTCGTTTCGTAACACATCATCCCGTGACCAACCCCTTAGTGATATTGAGCTCATTACGGTGATGTCTTACCGAGTGGGCCCAGAGATACCTCTCCGTCATACGGAGTGACAAATCCCAGTCTTGATTCGTGCCAACCCAACAGATACTTTCGGGGATACCCGTAGTGTAACTTTATAGCCACCCAGTTACGTTGTGACGTTTGGCACACCCAGAGTACTCCTATGGTATTCGGGAGTTGCACAGTCTCATAGTTTAAGAAAAGGATACTCGACACTGGAAAAGCTTTAGCATACGAACTAGACGATCTTGTGGTAGGCTTAGGATTGGGTCTTGTCCATCACATCATTCTCCTAATTATGTGATCCCGTTATCAATGACATCCAATGTCCATGGTCAGGAAACCATAACCATCTATTGATCAACGAGCTAGTCAACTAGAGGCTCACTACGGACATGTTGTGGTCTATGTATTCACACATGTATTACGATTTCTGGATAACACAATTATAGCATGAACAATAGAGAATTATCATGAACAAGGAAATATAATAATAACCGTTTTATTATTGCCTCTAGGGCATATTTCCAACAAGCTGTGCCCACGGTTATGTGGCAAATGGGAATTTGTTAATGTCCGGTTGTAGAGAACTTGACACTTGACTTAATTAAAATACATCAACCGCGTGCATAGCCATGATGGTCTCTTCTTGGCGAAGTCCGGGAAGTGAACACGGTTTGTGTTATGGTTGTACGTAAGTAGTTTCAGGATCACTTCTTGATCACTGGTAGCTTCACGACTATTGGTAGCTTCTCATCTTACTCTTACTTGCGTAGGTTAGCCACCATATTTGCTTAGCGCTTGCTGCAACTCCACTTCATTACCACATCCTACCCATAAGCTTAAATAGTCTTGATCTCGCGGGTGTGAGATTGTTGAGTCCTCGTGACTCACAGATACTTCCAAACAGTTGCAGGTGTCGATGGTACCAGTGCAGGTGACACAACCGAGCTCAAGTGGGAGCTCGATGAAGATCTTGGTCATTGTTATGTGTCTTTTTCGGATGATCAGTAGTGGTGCCCAGTTGGGACGATCAGGGATCTAGCATTTGGGGTTATCTTCTTTTATTTTGGTTTCGAGTCAGACCTTGATTGTACTCTGGATGATGTATGTTTCACTTATTATTTGTGTGAAGTGGCAATTGTAAGTCAACTCTTTATCCGTTTCTTATTCAGTACATGGGATTGTGTGAATATTACTCCTCTTGCGACAAAACCACCATGCGGTTATGCCTCTAAGTCGTGCCTCGACACGTGGGAGATATAGCCGCATCGTGGACATTACAAGTTGGTAATCAGAGCCATCCCCGGCTTAGGAGCCCTGTGCTTAATCGACTCGCTGACGTTGTTGAGTCTAGAACAAAATGTTTTGAGTCTTAGGATTTCATATATCGGAGAGTAGGATTCTTTTTACTCCTTAGTCCTTTCGTCGCTCTGGTGAGGCATCCTGATGTAGATGTTTTGTCTTTCCTCTCCTCAAATTTCACAAAAAATAATTTAGGATCACACGGGTATCTTGGGATCGTTTCGATATTCTTGTGACGAGAACACTGTTCTTGGTGCCTCTTGACATTTAGGGGTTGTGGCAGTGTCCCGGGGAGTTGAGCTCTGAGGTGTTGTCGTCACAATTTTATCGTTGCAGTTTTGGAATACCTGAGTTCGCCGACAACGAAAATCTCTTTTATGCAGTAGTTAGTGAGATAACCTCGACGCCACCCAGTACTAGGGCGGGTGTTCGGGAGTATTGCCATAACTCATATAATGGATGCTTTTCGAAGGTTGAGGTACATGATTTCCAGAGTTTTCTTGGTTTTGTGTTGACGGATGGATACAGTTGGAGCGTAGGGCTTGTTAGTTGTGTGATATATATTGTTCCTCCCTATATCCCCAACACCTAATTGCATAACCAAAAAGTTTCAGGAGTTTATAAGTGGGAATTCAAGTATCTCGTAGGATATCTTTCCAACAGACACAAGATACGGTATGGGGTCTATCATATGTTTGTTTCCGGCTTATTTTGCAAGCCAATCCTTTGTTTTATTTTGGTTTGTGGTATTCGAGTTGCTTCGAACTGAAGTGTTGATTCCATACCTTTCCTAAGCGGAGGTTTCATATTTCAATGTGGATACTAAGCCTTCTTGATCATCGAGATTGTTTTGTCAATCCTTTTCAACTGACGTGCTTCCCTTCAAGTTGATCTGATCATTTTCAACATCCGCAAGATCAACTCTATGTTTTCTCAATGGTATCCTTTCCATCTACCCATGTTGCCTTTGCTTTCGCGCCCTCCCACCCTTTTCTTCAAGGATTCAAATTTCTTAATCAAGTACCCTTTTATTGATGGGAAGCCTCTCCATTCTATTTCGTCAATCTTTTTATCCAGTGATTCTCAGGAAGATACTAACGGAGCTTCAAGTTATCATTCTTCGTTCTCTTTTCTTTTCCGGTGGATTCAATTCGAGCTTCAGTGTTGAGCATAGTCCTTTCATTTGTCCAATGTTTCTCATGCTGGTGCACCTCTTAATCATTCACTTCTCTCTATTCATTTGTTCTGGAGTGCGAAGATATCTCAGAAGATTCGTTTCCATTCTCAATCCGTTCAAGCTATTTCGAGAATGTTATCTCATTCAAGCCATTTAATTCAACCGACGCAATCTCTCTTTTAAATCGTTCAACGATGTATCTTTTGAGTGGGCCCTAAACCACAGGTGTTTTCCCAGGATCTTACCCGACTCTTCTAATTTTGCGGAGTTAGTCTTAAATTCTTTTCCAAGTTTGATGAAAGAATGGATTGTCATCAGTCATATGTCTTTCTTCAAGATCTTTCAAATTCTTTTCATCATTGGCTCAACCTTTCTATTCTTCATTCTGGAGTGCCTCAATAATTCGTGGTCCCATATCTCATCGTCATTCTCTGATTTTGAAGAAGAAAGAAGTGTTTCCTCTAAATCTTGGTCCTTTCTCTCGAAGATTCATGGTTCTAGCCTTATGCCATCCTCTCATAATTGTTTTCGATTGTGAGAATTCTTTTCACCCATCCGGAGCAACTCAGAAGTATTTTCAGTTTGATTCTTCGGAGCCATCATCTCATAATTATTCATTCCAGCTTTCATCTCTCGTTCTCCAAATCTTACCGGTGCATCGTTCAAATATCCTCTATTTAGTTCATGATCTATTCCTTCTCATGTATCTAAATTCCTTCAAGTATCTTCATTCGTTCTCCAATTCTTCTCGATGAATTCTGCCTTTGCTTCATTCTTTTTCAATTCTTACAGTGGTTCATTCAGGATTTCTCTTCCTTCGTTATCATATCAATTCATTCGTTGTTTCCAAATCCCACCGGTGGTTCCATCAATACCTTCTCAAGTTTGCGCTATATCTCTCTTAATCCTTTCTATGAGAATAAGTAGTATGCCAAATCTGTCGCTTGTCATCAAGTTAAGTTGATGAAGGAGAAACATATAGTAAATCTTATTCTTATTTTCTTTGAGGTCATTCAATTCTTTTCTTCCGGAGTTCATTCATCATATCAATTTGTCGGTGCTAAGTTGTTCATCTTTCTTTTCGGAGTTCCAAGTTTTCTCGGTTATATCATCGCAAAACTCCATCTAAATCATTGCAAGCATTCACCTTGTGTTTTCAACTTCTCTTCCATTTATCATCCTTTTATTACCGGAGTTCTTCATGGAGGCTCTACATGGTGGTTCATCAAGGATTCTTTTCATTCTCCAATTGTTCTTCTAGATTTCTCTCGAAGTTATGTTCTGCCAAGCTATACTCTTAAATAAACATGGTGCCCAACACATGTTTTGTTTTGAGGAGTTCAAGCATTCTTCATCATGCATTCCGAAGTGCATTTCTTTCTTTCTTATCTTTTGAGGTGGTGTTATGTCACTCTTGACAATTTCCCTTCGTGTTTCATCATTCACAAGTTGTCCGGAATGACATATTTTAAACCCATCATTTTCAATTTGTTCATGAGATCCTTTGCAACCCATCAATCTCTTCATTCGAGGTATCTTGGGTTATTTTTCACCTAAAGCTTTCCCTGATGATTGTTGCTATTTATGGTTCTTATAAATGACCCAGGTTCTTCATTTATCCTCCCGGTGAAATAAGTTTCTCGTCTCCTTGTTGATATCAATCCAATCTATTGTTTCCGTTAGTGGCAGAATTTCACCTCATAATTTTGAGACATTTTCCATAAGCCCACAACAACCTTATTCTTTTGTTGTTTAATTTTCAACAACTCCGTTCCATCCTTCTTTGCAAGGATGCTTTCCAAGTTCATTTGTGGCAGAAGTTGTCATTTTCTTCTTCGTCCCTTTATACCAACGATCTAGCTTCTATTCGTTCGTTCAGGAGGCATTGTGATGTTGCACTCTTCGACCCATCATCCCATTTTTTTGTCAAAGATCATGTTCTTTCCTTTGCTTATCCATTCAACCAGAGTGTCGTGTCCTTCATTCAAGTTCTTTCATCTTATCAAGTTTTGCCTCCCTTCTCAACCAGAGTGCTGTCTGAAATCTTTCTTACCCCTTGTGTCGTTCTTTCAATAGTTCTTGGAGGCAGTGTGTTGTTGATTTCATCTAGTATCCTCTCATCTTGTCAAGTTCATGTTCAATTCCTTCCATTTACAGTCTGAGTGCTGTCCAAATTATATCATTCTTTTCACTTCTCTATCTTGTTTTAATGGGAGTGTTGTGTCTATCATTCCTCTTCTAACCAGAGGCTCATCCAAGTGCTTTCATTTGGCCAAGTTCATATTATATGCCTTCCATTTCCAACAGAAGTTTTGTCATAATTGAACCTTACCATTCCTTGTACATCTCGTTTCATCCGGAGTGCTTGCATGTACTTCTTGTCCATTGCAACCCTTTTCTTATGTCTTTCAACCTACAAGGTTCCTGTAATGTTCCTAGTTCTTGTTTTCTAACGGAGTGTTTTCAACTTTGTTCAACTTTGTTGTATTCTTGCTTTCAATTTTGTTCATCCTTGCAAGGTTCTTTGGTTTCACTCATTTGTCAAGAAGCAACTTAGTTTTACTTCTTCTCTTCCTCTTCCGTTTCCCTCCGGTGCCATCCTAGATCTCGGGATGAGATCCTCTTGTAGTGGTGGAGTGTTGTGACGCCCCGAGACCGTTGCACCATGTGTCTTCCAGTTATGCGCATTGTTGCCATGTCATTCGCTTGCGTGTTGGATCTTGCGACGTCATCATGTGCATTGCATCATCATGTTTTCAAAACTTGCATCCGTCCGGGTTCCCCCAGTTCTCTTTGTTATCCGTTCTGAGCCCAGACACAATCGCATGCGTCCGCGACATGTCCGAAATAGTATTTTATAAGTGGCAGGAAAATGTTCTCGGAATGGGTTGAAAGTTGGCAAGAGGTGTTCTTATGTTGTCGGTAGGCCGTCTGCCAAGTTTCATCGCATTCAGAGTCTGTTTGACGCCCCAATGGATAACTGTAGCGGCAGTATAGCCGGTCTATCGTCGGACGTTTTCGGTCTCTAGAAACAGTTGCCGGGCTGCACCCCTTCCCTCTCATCTTAGCCGAACCTTCTCTTCGCAGCCCACCTAGGCCTGCTTAACCCCCCCTCTCGATCGGATCCGTCGAATCGCGATCGGAGGCTCCGAAAACCGCTCCTAACCCCCAAACCCTAGCACATTTGCTATATATGGGCACCCCTAGTCCATTTTGGGCAACCTAGACCCCTTCCCCTACCTCCTGCCGCAGCCTCCACCCTCCTCCTCGCATTCCGCGCCAGCCAAACCCCTCCTCGCCACCTGGCAGCGCCGCCACGGCCATTCAGCCAACCAGCGCGCGCCACCTCATCCCCAACGCCGCCCTCCACCACTCCCCTGCCGCCACTTGTCCCCGGCCCCTTCACTCCGCCGCCAGGCCTGCCTGAGGCCCATCCGCGGCCCGCCGCGGGGCGAACCATGCCGAGCACCGCGAGTCGCCCCGAGCCTCCCTGCTCGCGCTGCCCGGCTCCCGAGTAGTGCCTCCCACGCCGAGCATCACCGCCGCCTCGCCAGAACCCCGCCATGCTGGATCCCCGCCGCCAGTGAGTAGCGCGCTGCCGCGCCCCTTCTCCTCCTTCCTCCCCTTGGTTCCCCTCACCTCGCTTCCTCCTTTTCCCGCAGGGATCCATCACCACCGCTCTAGCAAGAGAGCGCCTAGAGCTCACCGGAGCTTCTCTGGCCCTCGCCATTGCCGGGAATGGGTCCCCGGAGCCAGAGCCGGCCTCTACCACTTCGAATCCGCCCGTCCCGTGCCTTGGACCTTGCCGGAGTTGCGCCAAACCGCCATCGTCGCCCAGCCTCATTCGGTGCAGCCTCACCACGCCCTCTTGCCTGCGTTGACCGAGGCCGCGCCAGGCCCAGATCCAGCACCCCTGGCCCAGCTCTAGCGCCCGCGTGGGCCACAAGCAGGCCGGCCCAGCGTGCCACTTTCCGACCTCTCTCCACCGGCCGAGCCAAGGCCCATCGGTGAGGACGCGCCTATTCCCTCTCCCATGCATTGTTGGGCTAGGTAGATTCGGCCCAGTGTAGTTTTTTCCCTGTTTGTGATTTTACCTATTATCCACAGAAAAACCAGATTTGCAGAATAGCCCCTAAACTTCATGCATTTAATAACTCACAAATAGTGCATCAGATTAAAATGATGTAAACATATAAAATGCTTAGAATTTTGTCTACTTTGATAATTTGCAACTTCCATCCATGTTTAAAATGTTTAAACATGTTGTTTGATTAAATTTGCTCACATGCCATGCTAAAATGATTTATTTCATAACTAAATAACCGTAGCTCGGATTTAAATAAACTTTATATGTAAATGGGGCAAAAAATGCATAGATTAACATGGTGTACTTACTTTGCATGTTTAACACCTCTAAAATTATGTTTAGGGCAGAACAATAGCTAATTCGAAATATGCATATGAGGATTTTCCAAAAAAAAATTTGTTGTTTCCGGCCTCATTTAAACTTGCTTAAATGTGTAGTTTTCATATGCTTCACCTCTTGCCATGTTTAATAACATTTAATATTGTTGGGTACATAAACAAGAGAGAACTAAATAATTGATGTGGTGTTTCGTCAATACGCAACTCGTTGCATATTGAGCTCCACTTAATTTGTAGTATTGTTTGTGCACTTTGCCATGCCATGTTTCATTAAATCGGATGTGCATCATAATTTGTTGTGCATCATGCCATGTTTATGTGATGGTTGTTTACTATGTTGCTTTCTTATTTCCGGGTTGCTTCTCTCATTAGCTTCAGTTTCGTTCCAGAGTTGTGATGATTTGTTCGGCTCCATCCATTTGTCTTCTTCATGGACTAGTTCTTCTTCCTGGCGGGATCTCAGGCAAGATGACCATACCCTCGATATCACTTCTATCTTTGCTTGCTAGATGTTCGCTCTATCGCTATGTCGCGGTACCTACCACTTGTTTATCAAGCCTCCCAAATTGCTATGACAGCCTCTAACCTTTTTCAACCATCCTAGCAAACCGTTGTTTGGCGAAGTTACCGCTTTTGCTTTGCCCTTCTTATAGCGTTGCTAGTTGCAGGTGAAGTTGAAGTTTGTTCCCTGTTGGAACATGGATATGTTGGGATATCACTATATCTATTGTTTAATTAATGCATCTATATACTTGGTAAAGGGTGGAAGGCTCAGCCTTATGCCTGGTGTTTTGTTCCACTCTTGCCGCCCTAGTTTCCGTCATACCGGTGTTATGTTCCTTGATTTTGCGTTCCTAATGCAGTTGGGGTTATGGGACCCCCTCGACAGTTCACTTTGAATAAAAATCCTCCAGCAAGGCCCAACCTTTGTTTTACATTTGCCTAACAACCTTAGTCTTTTTCCCTTGGGTTTTCGGAGCTCGAGGGTCATCTTATTTTACCCCCCGGGCCAATTCTCCTCCGAGTGTTGGTCCAACATAGAACCACTTGCAGCGCCACCTCGGGGAAACTTGAGGGCTGGTTTTAGCTGTACGTAGTGCTCATCCGGTGTGCCCTGAGAACGAGATATGTGCAACTCCTATCGGTATTTGTCGGCACATTCGGGCGGTCTTGCTGGTCTTATTTTACCATTGTCGAAACGTCTTGTACCCGGGATTCCGAGTCTGATCGGGTTGTTCCGGGAGAAGGAATATCCTTCGTTGATCTTGAGAGCTTGTGATGGGATAAGTAGGGACACCCCTGCAGGGTTTAAAGTTTCGAAAGCCGTGCCCACGGTTATGTGCCAGACGGGAATTTTTTAATGTCCAGTTGTAGAGAACTTGACACTTGACATAATTAAAATACATCATCCGCGTGTGTAGCCATGATGGTCTCTTCTCGGCAGAGTCCGGGAAGTGAACACAGTTTGTGTTATGGTTGTACGTAAGTAGTTTTAGGATCACTTCTTGATCACTTGTAGCTTCACAACCGTTGCATAGAATCTCATCTTACTCTCACTTGCGTAGGTTAGCCACCATATTTGCTTAGTGCTTGCTTCAGCTCCACTTCATTACCACATCCTGCCCATAAGCTTAAATAGTCTTGATCTCGCGGGTGTGAGATTGCTGAGTCATCGTGACTCACGGATACTTCCAAACAGTTGCAGGTGTCGATGATACCAGTGCAGGTGATGCAACCGAGCCCAAGTGGGAGCTCGATGAAGATCTTGGTCGTTGTTATGTGTCTTTTTTAGATGATCAGTAGTGGTGCCCAGTTGGGACGATCGGGGATCGAGCATTTGGGGTTTTCTTCTTTTATTTTGGCTCTGTAGTCGGACCTTGATTGTACTCTGGATGATGTTTGTTTAACTTGTTATTTGTGTGAAGTGGTGATTGTAAGTCAACTCTTTATCCCTTTCTTATTCTATACATGGGATTGTGTGAAGATTACCCCTCTTGCGACAAAACCACCATGCGGTTATGCCTCTAAGTGATGCCTCGACACGTGGGAGATATAGCCGCTTCGTGGGCGTTACACCTTCGGCGTGGGCTCGGGCGCTGACAACGCCCTAGTCGGAGTACTCATATTTGCTCTTGACATCGGGGGAGCTTCTGCTACTTCCGCTCAAGGGGAACGCGTCACCATCGTTGTTAGCGGGGTTGTCGCTATCGTCGCTCTCCATGCATCAATTGAGGCGGTAGCCGGTGACCCCTAAGATCTTCATAAAGAGCGTGGCGGCCCCGTTATACTTGAAGTGGAGGACATGCCCCTCCTTGATGTCCCGAGCTAGGGTGAATGACTCCCCCCCACCTCACGAACATGAAGCTAGTGGGAGCGAATTCTGTCGCCACCCAAGAGGAGCCATTGGAGCAGTAGTCCGGCTGCAACCACAGGCCTAGAGGTGTGCAGTCCGCCATCTCCTCTGCAAAAGATTCAGAGAGACGGAGCCAGGTGCAGGGATGGCAGTGCATCACCACAATGAACTCACAGGCCACGTCGACAGAGTGGTTCCACGACTAGGTCGACAGAGTGGCTGTGCCCCCCGGTCATGGCCAGCTCGCCCCCCGCGTTCGCGCACAAGGGCGGAGTTTCTTCCGCGGCTGCCTGAGCCGACATAGGCCACCAATGGAGGGTGCTTGCATCCCTAGGAGCCCCTCTGGGTATGGCGGCGGATGTGCGAGGGCGGCCCCACCCCCTCGTTGGCCTTGTCGGCTCCACCACCTCCAATGCAGTCTTCCTTTTCTAAGCGGCGGAGAACCTCCTTGGGGGTGCCATCACTACAGTAATGGCGTGCGGAAATGGAAAGTGAGAGGGAGGTAAATGAGCCAAGGGGCCCATCCCCGTGCCCTTATATAGCATTGGACAGAGGGCCGGTCTACGCCCCTCACCTTTAGACGACTGATGCAAGACAGGTGAAGAGCAATGATGGTCCCGCATAGTGCCTGACAGGCTTTATGTCAGCTGGGCGGTTGCCGAGGTGTCATGGGTGAAGTGGGGGCATCCCGTGCCCCATCATGCACCATGCGTCGAGCCTGGCATACAGGTGGTTAGGGTCTGTGTTGTTTCGCCCCCGTCCTAACGGGTGGACTCGTGTGCGCCGCAGTCCCAGGGGCTACTGTTGGGCTCGTGGGACTGGGGGTACCCAGGCCCAATTGCCTGTGGCCTAGTGTGCGGCGCTCGCCGGGAGTCCCAAGGCTGGCCTGCCAACAAAGCTCCATGAGCAAGACCCTCGCGAGGGCCTTACCTCACGAGGCTTGCATCATCAAGTGTCACCAGGAGCCTAGAGAGGCCTCCTCGTTGGGCGGCTTCCCGAGGTTGCCTCTCCAGGCCCTTCACGGAGGCATGCGAGTGAAGAGCCATTCGACGAAGTCAAGCGGCCTTGCGTCTTCACATGGCTGACACCCGTGGTGACCAGTGAAGCTAGAGGAGCGCTAGCAAGCGCGGATGAGGAGGCTTTCCTTTTTCGTGCTAAGGGAGCAAGGACAACACACCGGTTCCCAAAGCAATCCCCAATGGTTACCCGTTTGGTGCAAGAAGACCAAGACGATGGGCTCGCTAGGATGAAGGTCATCACCGAGCCCACCGACGCGTCATGATAGGAGGCTTTTGTAGGTGAAAATTGCCTTGAGTTAGGATACGCTGCAACCCTTTTCCCCTTTGAACTGGCCCTTGTTGCAACCCTTCCCACCGAGTGTTTTCGGGGGAAGAGGACCAAGGATAGTATAAGTAAGGGCAGGGTGCCACCGTAGAGGAGAGGTCGTCCGTTTTATACACTTGTATTCATCCTCCCTCGCGAGGCAATCCAACCAAAAAGCAGGAGAAGGGTTTTACCCCATAAGGTGGCCCAAACCTGCATAAATTGTCGTGCCACTATTCTTATTCCCTAGCTTGAGCACATCGGAGCATCGCCGTGAGCTTGTGAGTCACGAGGTATGGCTTAGCGGAGGTAGCAAGCACAGCCCAGAGTTCGAACCTTCTTGGGTCCTCGGAGCCCCGATTCCGACAAGGCGGTCATGCATGCCCTTGAAGCTAGTGATGAACTGGTTGGAGGGACCGCTCCATGAGGAGATCGACCCTTCAGGCAGGTTCATGAGCCAGGTGTGCACACCGTCCTTGAGGACTATGGGGAACCAGTTCGCCATGACCTTGTCGTCACCATTTTCCACCTTGAAGCTCAGTGCGTAGAGCTGATGGAACTCCATAAGGTTGGGGATGCCATCATAGCGTGGGGGCAGCTCTAGTTCGAACTTCACGAGCCAGACCACCCGGCGGAGCTCGCGGGTGATAGCCCGACAACCCATGCCGCTTGAAGGGACGCCTGTAGTGAGGGCGACACGGTTCTGGCACCCGGCCGCTGTGACCTCCTGGACTATCCGGTCTTGGCACCGCTGCTTGAGGACCATGCGTGCATCAAGAGGTGCAAGGTGGACGATTTGGCAGCTAGCCTCATCCCTAGCTGGCGGGTGCACCATGGGATGGGTCACGTGCCCGCCCATCACGCCGGGGCTCGCCGAGGTTGCTGCACAGGGGAGGTGGTGGAGGAACACTATGCGCCACGTCTCCAGCGCGAGACGACGGAGGACGGAGCAAGTGACAGGGCATCGGGGCGTCTTCGACGACATTGACGAGCTCGGTGATGCGGCCAAGCTAGGCGCCGTACCCAGCAATAGCCGGGCGGTAGCGGAGTATCTTGCATGCCATGAGGAGAGAATCCTACATGTTTGGCGGTCCACGGTGGGGGAGGGGTGAAGAGGCCATAGCGGTGCAGCCATCCGGCAGCACGAAGGGGTGCACGGAGGATTCCTACTTCTAGTGGGCAGCAAGGTCTGTGGCTACGGTAGCCGCGGCTCTGGTAGGGTGGCGGCGGTCATCATGGCCCACACGCGTCGTCTGGGCGACACGTCCTACCCGATGGTCGGCCCGATTGTAAAGAAGAAAGTGGAGCAAGGTGGAAAAAGGGCGGCGCACACCTACCTAGCATGCCAAATGTCGGAATAGGGGTTTTGGGGACCCTAAGGTTCGAAATCTGGGGTGCGCTCATTCCTACCGCCCTATCTATTCTTGCTGCTAACCACGGAGAGGATATGGAAAGAGCGAGCAAGCGGGAGAACAAGAGTACAATTGTTGGAGGCAAGGATCGCCGAACACCTCTACGGTGCTTTTATACAGGCCTTGGTCCTTGTATCCCGAAAACATTGGCGGGAAAGGTTGCCACACAACGACAATTTTAAAGGGGTAGGGGCGCAGTCTATCCTAACAAAAGGTGGTCTTCACCTGCAAAGCCACCGTCCATGACGAGCCGGTAGGCTTGGTGATGACCTCCGCCCTGCGCGCCCCCTGTCTTGGTATTCTTGCACTATTTAAGCAGACTTTGGGCTTTGCTATGGGAACCGGCATGCTGGCCTTGCTCCCTTAGCACAAAAGTGGAAATCGTCCTCATCTGCGCCTGCTGTAATGGTCTCTAGCGCCATTCGTCGCTGCGCGCGTGACCCATGTGATGACGTGAGGCCGCGCGACCAAGATAGACAACGCCTGCCTTGCACGCCTTGGGAGGGCGCCTCGGGAGGCAACCTCGCGAGGTGTCGGTGTACAAAAGTAGGGGCTCTCCTTTTGACCCCTTTACTTGTGCGCGGGCGGTCAGAGCCGCGCGCCGCGGCCACACTTAGCAGGGTAGAGGAGGGAAGCCGGAGAGAAGCCAAAGCACCAAGGCAAACAAGACAACGCCAAGGCTGAGAGCACAAAGAGCAGAGGGACGAAACAGGTTCCCCAGGCAAGACTCTTGCCAGGGCAGCCTCAACGGCCCCGACAAGACCCTTGCCGGGGCAGCTCGGCCAACGCCAACGGAGCGCACCACCCTTGAGCCCATGGTTTCCAGCACCATCAACCACCTTGGGCCAAGGCTCGGGAGGCACCTCCAGGGTGGCATGCAGATCTTTGTGAAGACAGAGAAACACTCAGGGTCAGATGAGGACCAGAAGATGGCGACCCTCGGCAGGATCCTAGCCGAGGAAGTCCACGAGGCCCCCGGCAATACCCTTGCCAGGGATGACGGCAAGGCCCCCGGCAAGAC
The DNA here is from genome assembly GCF_056163025.1 of Triticum urartu. Taxonomy (NCBI): domain Eukaryota; kingdom Viridiplantae; phylum Streptophyta; class Magnoliopsida; order Poales; family Poaceae; genus Triticum; species Triticum urartu. The sequence continues at coordinate 345,110,683 of NC_141876.1, read as the reverse complement.
CCTTGCCGGGGATGACGGCAATGCCATGGCAAGACCCTTGTCGGCCCCTGGCAAGGCCTTTGCCGAGGCTATCAACAGGGCCACTGCCAGACCCGTACCAGCCAAGACTACCACCGCCGTTCGCATGCAGCTGCCAGCCCAACCAGCTGGGCAGGCACCTGCGTGGCAACATGCAGCTTCCAGGCCAAATCAGCAGGCACCCGCGTGGCGGCGTGCGGACCTTCATGAAGGCCCTACCACCATGCCACATCAGCTGCCTGCCTGTCTACCTGGCACTGCATGTATCGCTAGCCTAGGCGCGTGTCGAAGCAAGGAGGAGCGGCGACGGATAGGACGAGCCTCGTTCCCGTCGCCGATAAAGCTAAGGGACACCTAAGCGATGCATTAAATGCGTATTGTCCTGTAATACGGGCGATAAGCTCGTAGTACTATAGGCCTTTCCACCTCCTGTATGCCACGGTGGCAGCCCCTTTCGACTATAAAAGGAGGCCTATGGTGTACTGGAGTGGGATTCGGCTCTTTTGAACTACACAGCCACCGTAGCTAGTTCGAAAGCCCAAGAACACCGAATACATCCACCAAAGCAGGAATAGGGTTTTATGCATCCACGCAGCCCGAACCTGGGTAAACGATCCTCGTGCTGACTGCTAATCCTGCTCTTCTCACGACCCGTGTCCCGGCAACCGTAGTAGCTATTCTTTTGATCCCATAGGTGTCGTTTCCCACCGACATCTTTGGCGTGCCAGGTGGGGGTCGCAGTTGTGAAAATCTGGTCTAGCAGTTAGCCTAGCAGTTCTCGTCGCCATGGCTCCGAAGAACAAGAAGGCCACGGCAGTCGGTTCATCGGGAGCCGGACGGCCCGTACCGCTGCGGGCGAGCAGCGGGCCGGTCACGGACAGAACCCGAGGCACGACCCTCGAGCACCAACATCGCTCTGGCAGTCAGAGCCCGGCGAGCGGCGTTGTTCGTGTGCAAGGCGAAGGGCCACATGCCGCAAAATCTAGAGACGGAGCTGCCCCCCCACAAACGGCGCGGGACCCTCCGGGGGCGTCGCCGGACCACCCGTGGGCGGCATGGCGACCTCCAAGACGCCCACTCTGGCGCCCACAGCGCGCTCTTCCTAGGTTGTGCGCGACGAGCAGCGTCACTAGGCCGGTGACCCTGGACGCCGCCATGGGAAAAGTCATGTGCATCATCCGCGGGATGAAGGAGGCCAGCACGCCCGCCGAAGTATTGGCGAGGACGGCGCACGGCCGCTGGGCCATGACAGAGCTCCTTCTAATGTGGTTAGAAGTCAAAGCGCGCCACTGTTCACACAGCTTTCGCCACCGCCCACGCCAGCAGAAGCCTTGGCGCGCGCAGCTGCTCCTCGACTTCCCCCGCCCACCCCTCCGCCGCGGAGAAGCTCGACGAGTGGAGAGCCACTATACGGAGCCTCGTCGGCGTCTCCAACAAAGACGAGCCACGGCCGGCGGGGCTCTCGGGCTGGCGCTCCATCAAGCCACTACATGCTGGCGGTGGAGGGGCTGGAGGCGCCATGGCCATAGTGCACTCTCCTCCTCCATGCCAGCCACCGTAGATGTCGGTCTGTCGTGATGATGCTTGTGATGACATTTCCATAGCGTCCTCCGACCCACGGACCTGCCGCAATCAATGCCAGGCTCTTTAGGAACGAGCCCATGAAGATGCTCGAACCACCATCGAGCGCCGGCGCGATATGCGCCACCAGTCGGATAGGCGGCGGGGCCCACTATGGACCAGCCAGCACCAGGAGGCTCTGGCGGCCTACCTTAGGAGGTGGGTTGCCCAGCCTTTACCCGTGAGCTGCGGCAGTTCCAGTGGCCGTCCCACCACACATTCAAGGCCACGTCAGCGAGAAGTACGATGGCAAGACCCACTCATCAGAGTTCCTCAGCATCTAGATCATCACGATGCAAGCCGCTGGAGCTCGTGATAACAAGGTGCTTGCCAATTACTTCCCGTTGGCCCTGAAACCCAATGTCATGTCTTGGTTGATGCACTTGCCGGCGGATTCCATTTCTTCTTGGCCAGACCCGTGCCACGAGTTCGTTGGTGCCTTCACTGGAGGCCACCAAGCTCATGGCTAGGCGAGTGATTTGCATATCATTCGCCAGAAGGAAGGTGAAAACCTGCGCAAGTACATACATAGATTCAGCCTAGTGCAATACAACATCCTGGATGTTCATCCTGCCACCGTGATTAGCGCATTCCATCAGAATGTGCATAATCACAAGATGCGTGAAGAGTTGGCGATGAACAAGGTCAAAGACGTGGACGAACTTTACGTTCTGGGCAATAGATGCGCCCGGCTGAAGAGGGAAGGAAGTACCCCGGCGAAGATGCTGGTGCGGAAACCGACTCTACCGACGAAGACACCGCCCCGACGAAGAAGGGCCGGCGTCGCAACAGGAAACACAAGGACAAGACCATGCTTGCCGTCAAGAGATCCGGCGACACCAGCGCCGCCAAGAAGGCCAAGGAAGACGACCCCGACAAGGAGATTGCCGGGTGTGCCACTTGCTGGGCCTTGGCGTCTGCCGACAAGCCAGGAGGCTCCGACAAGCAGTACTGCAAGATCCACCGCACCAAGGGCCACGACCTCCAGAACTGCCGACAAGTTGAGCTGATCGCTGAAAAGCAAAAAGCCGAATATGAGACGTGGGACAAGGAGAAGGGTCGAGATGGTGCCGAAGGATCCGGCAAGAGGCGTGGAGGCCAAGGGGGTCGCTGCGGCAAGGATAACCAGCAAGAGAGGCCCGCCCCGGGGCCGCGACAAGAAGCAGGAACACGATGATCGTGACAAGGACGACGAGTCCGGTGAGCATGAGTTCCAGAAGGCTACGGAGGCCATGTGCGTTGATGGTGGCGCCTCGCTGCACACTTCTCACCGCCAGCTCAAGCAGTGGGCGCATGAGATTACAACCGCAGAGCCATCGTTCGACGCTCAGAAGCCACTGAAGTGGTCCAGCACGCCCCTCATCTTTGACGCCGAGGACCACCCTGAACGCACGACTGCGATCGGGTGTTTGCCATTGTTGGTCTCACCAACGATACGGAACCTCAAGGTGAATAAGATGCTGGGTTACGGCGGGGCCGACCTGAACTTGATCTTGCCCGTCGTGATCAAAAGGCTGCAAATTCCTGATGGAGACCTTGAGGAAACGGGTACGTTTCAAGGGGTCAGCCCGGGGAGGAGCCAGCCGAAGCGAAAAGTCACATTCCCTGTGACGTTTGGAGGTGAGTTGAACTACAGGACAGAGAGGATCGTCTTCGATGTGGCCGATGTCGGTGTCAAAACCGACGGATCTCGGGTAGGGGGTCCTGAACTGTGCGTCTAAGGCGGATGGTAACAGGAGGGCGGGGACACAATGTTTTACCCAGGTTCAGGCCCTCTCGATGGAGGTAATACCCGACTTCCTACTTGATTGATCTTGATGATACAAGTATTACAAGAGTTGATCTACCACGAGATCGAAGAGGCTAAACCCTAGAAGCTAGCCTATGGTATGATTGTTGTTGTCCTACGGACTAAAACCCTCCGATTTATATATACACTGGAGGGGCTAGGGTTACACAGATTCGGTTACAAGGGAGGAGATCTACATATCCGAATTGCCAAGCTTGCCTTCCACGCAAAGGAGAGTCCCATCCGGACACGGGACGAAGTGTTCAATCTTGTATCTTCAAAGTCCAACAGTTCGACCAAAGTATATTGTCCAGCTGTTCGTGGACCCCCTAATCCAGGACTCCCTGAGTAGCCCCTGAACCAGGCTTCAATGACAACGAGTCTGGCGCGCAGATTGTCTTCGACATTGCAAGGCGGGTTCTCCTCGAAGTCCTGTGTACCTGTCGTAGAGAGTTGTGTCCGGCCTCCCATGAATGTTGCACTCCTTGGCTTCTGTGCCTTAATAATGGCTATATTCCACGTGTAGAGCGAATGCAAGAGGTCGGGGTGTTTTTACATTTACCACCCTAACCAGGTATATGAATCGTCTATTTAAACAGTCGGTGATCTTTAGATCCAGATCACACCACCTTACCGCAGCGAGTATCCATCGGTGCGTGCCTGGAAAAATCCAGCCCATCATGGCCGACCACCGTAGCTCCTCCTCTCGCCCCCATAGCCCTAAGCCAGGTAGTTGGGAGAAGTGTTCTATTCCCCATAGCCAACTAGTGGAGTTGCAGACCTAGGGGTTTCTCCCTCCTGCGTACATGGTCCCCGCCCGAGCCGGACTAGCCACTTATAATGGCGGGGAGCAAGCGGAAAGCTTCCCCAACCCATCCACAGGGGAGCGGCTATGCCTCGTCCCTTATTTATTGAGGGGACTCTGATTTCCAATCCATCCATTCCTCCGCGAGCTCCTGGAGTTCTATGGCCTCTAGCTGCATAATTTTACTCCCGCCTCCATATTACACATCGCATGCTACGTTGCCCTTTGCGAGCTGTTCCTGGGCTGGGAAGCTCATTTTGAGCTATGGCAGAGGCTATTCTAGCTCATGCCCCGTACACAGAAGGGGTCAATATTTCAAGTGGGCGGAGCCGAAATATGGCGCATTGCCGGGACCGGATACCTGTCCGGTACTCTGAAGAACACATCCAAAGACTGGCCCTTGGAGTGGTTTTATATGGAGGACGTTCCCCTCCCGGACCCTATTCGGATGGTCCTTCATGAGTTCAACAACGCCGTAGCTGGTGACCTCGGAGCCCCTAGGAGGAAGATTACATAGAGGTCCTTTACCTGATGAGACGGATAAAGACACTGGCCGAATCAGGACTGACAATAATCGAGGTTATGTCAGTATGTATAATGCGAGGGGTGCAGCCACTTCAATACCGGGAACAACCCATGTGGCACTTCAATGTAGAAGATGATGCAAATCGCTACGGCCAAAAAGGTCCGGACTCCGCCGCCGCTCTGGCGAAAATACTGTCCGCTTTATACAAGGGAGAGGAAGATGAGTTCATCCGTATTAAGCCACGGGATGGATTCTCCATGTACAACCCCCCAAACTGGGTGAGCTGCTGCTTTTTACTCCAAACCTTCCCGCTTTCTTTGTCATAAATATTTACCTTGCTATTTCATAGCAGGAACAATGAAAAGCTCTGAGGGAGATTCACAGCCCATCTCCACAGCCAGAGGACCCTGATCGGGCCCTCGATCCCGGACTCGAAGAAGATCCGGACATATTCATGGAGCTCATCGACAGGATGTTTTATCAGTTAAGCTGCGACGGTGCCTTGGTGGCCATCACCGCCGATTATCCTGGACTTCTCCCTGCATCGCATGTAAGTAAAACCGGAGTCCCAACTTCCGAGAAGGATCCCCTTTTTCGCACTTCACCCACCGCACACGTATGGTGCCTTTGCAGGGAAGGCCCTCGGGACGCCATGCCGAACCAGCAGTGACTCAACAAGGGGCACCGAAACCGGGTAGGCTTAAAAGGAAAGCGGTCAGGACTGAGATGCCATCACAAAGGTATGAAAAAGAACCCTACTCCGTGGTTATTGTCTTTAAAATATAATAATGTCCATGGTTAAAACCAGAAAAACGCTCGCCGGACCGTATCCGGAGAGCCTGCCGGCCATGCCTCCACCAGCCGGGCTCCAGAGCCGGACTTGGAGGCAGATGCTAACGTGGGGACAGTGCCAGATATTCCTCCTACCGAGGATGCAGATAGGCCGTCCGCCACAAATTCTGGAGTGGAGAGTGCCATGAAGCACATGCGTCGCCGGGCCGTACTCCGCGACCCCGGTTTTTCTGAAGAGGTGTTTGATGCCTTCAACTCGGGGGATGCATACATCCGAGCTGCTCAAAGTGGTCTTGCCAGAGCCACAGACTAGTATGTAAAGGATATACGGGCAAGAAAATCTGATAATTATATATATACCAGTAGTCCCTGAGACTTGAAGCAGTTGGCAAAACTGATTTAAGGATCATTATTTGCATAGGTTCTTACTGAGAAGAATACCCAGTTGTCTCAAGAGCTGGAGGAGTGCAAAGCCCAGCTACATGCCATTGTTGCCAAAATGGAGGAGTCCCAGAAGGCCCCATTTGGTAACCCTTGTTCCTATAGAAAAGAACGAGATGTACCAGTTAATATTTGGCTTGCATGCCAATCTAATCAATAGATTTTGCAAATGATCCCGGAGTGAATCCGGAGGAGCAACATGCTCAACGATAGCTGAAGGCTGGCGAGCGCGTGCTTACACAAGTAAGGCGGTAGAAAAACGATCTCCAAGATGCCAATACCCGCTGGATGTTGAACTGAAGGATGTTCGGGCCCAGCTGGCTCACACCGTAAAGGAGAATAAAAGGCTTCGACGCGGCATTTTCAGTAAGTGCTTGAGCAAATTCCTATAGAGTTCAGCGAAGAAACCAGCTAACAGAGCTATATCTGTAGGTATGCTGACGGGCCGTACCAGAGAGGAGATGCCCGGGTCTACGGGCGATCTTCTGCTAGAGCTCTCACAATTGCACGAACGAGTTCAGCAGGTGATGCAGGACCTTGCCCAGGCCTTGTGGCCGTCCGCCTCCGTGCCAGGAGGCATGGGAGAGCTTGTAGACATACTCAAGGGAGCGCGGCGGCGCTTCCGATTATGGAAGATATCTGCCTGCCGACAAGGTGCTAGGGACGCCTGGGCCATGGTGAAGACTCGATATACCAAGGCTGACCCAAATCATATGGCCGAGGTCGGACCTGTAGGGCCTGACGAGAAAGAGATCCCCGTCAGCTTGGTGTATGACCAGGTGAAATTAGCCGCAAAGTATTCCCATCAGGATTGTAGGCTAGACAGCCTGTTGGATGGTATAGAAGAAGAATTTTGTCAGTCTAAGTGACTTTGTACTTCGAGTGACATATATTATCCCTAGCCGGATTGTAAATCATTTGTCATGGCGGACCTTTTCGCTTCGACCTCCGGACCCGACAGTCCGGAGTGTATCCGAATACCCGCTCAGTTATGTACAAACCGGGGTACGCGTGAAACCAGGCGTAGGGGTCATAAGTGCCTGAACAGACAAGTACCCAACTAGTTATGTTATATTACATGGATAGTAAGAAATATCTTCCAGGGAGAATAGTTCTGTTAAGGGTTCCTTTCCCTGGGTACGCACGCATTAATGTGCATGTCCAAATCGAAACAAGAGGCGCAAGATATAAACATCTGGGGTTATGTATTCTAATAAGTAAAAAAGTCATCCTTTGTTCGCCGACTGAATATTCCCTTAAGAACGCTAGCTTTCGGCTTCACCCAGTCTGAGGTACACATCCGGCTGACCCGGCAGTAACAATTGTAGAGGTGCTTCCCTTATGCCCTACACGAATTAATGGGAACGTAGGGCATAAACACAAGAGCCATGCAACCCAGCTTGGCCAAAACTTAAGTCATATCGATGCATATAATGGCACAGAAAAGGTGCATGTGTAAAAATAACACATGTGCGGCAGGCATAGAGCCCGGATCATAATTATATTCAGCTTCTGTATAAGAAGCCCCCCCCATTATAATGAGCGCGCTTAGCGCGTACAAATTGTGCAATCAACACACATTTTAACCTTTGAAGGCCGCAGAGAAAAGGAAGAAAGACAGAAAAATATAGATAACACACACACACACATATATATATATAATTGACGGAGGTAAGGAGACGAACACAGTGTCCGCCGCTAGGCGCAGAACCTTCGGAGTCTGGCCGCGTCCCATGAGTTTGGCTCAGTCGATTGTCCGATGCATCCCGCAGACGGTACGCTCCATCGGTTAGAACTTTGTCAATAATGAAGGGACCTTCCCATTTGGGTTTGAGCTTGTCCTTTTTCTTCTCCGGTAGGCGTCGAACGAGTTCGCCAACATTATAAGTTTTGGCCCATACTTCTCTGCTTTGATATTGTCGAGCCTGTTGTTGATAGAATGTGGATCGGGCTTTTGCCACATCACGCTCCTCCTCCAGGGCGTCCAAACTGTCCTGCCGATCTAGCTCGGCTTCTTTCTCTTTGTACATGCACGCATGAGGTGAGTCATGAATGATCTCGTAGGGCAGCACCGCCTCTGCGCCATACACCATAAAGAAAGATGTGTATCCGGTAGTGCGATTTGGCATGGTCCGCATCCCCCATAGTACGGAGTCGAGCTCCTCGACCCAATGCGTATCGTATTCTTTCAAGGACCGCACTAGTCTGGGTTTAATGCCGCTCATTATAAGACCATTTGCTCGTTCGACTTGACCGTTAGTTTGAGGGTGATAGACAGATGCATAATCAAGCTTAATGCCCATTTTGCTGCACCAAGTTTTTACCTCATTGGCTGTAAAGTTCGAGCCGTTATCGTTGATGATACTGTGGGGGACACCATAGTGGTGTACAACCCCGGATATGAAATCTATCACTGGTCCGGATTCAGTTAACCGATTTAACTGGTTTGGCCTCTATCCATTTGGTGAATTTATCCACCATGACCAATAGGTAATTTTTCTTATGGCTTCCTCCTTTAAGGGGTACGACCATATCAAGCCCCCAGACCGCAAAGGGCCAAGTAATGGGGATTGTTTGGAGAGCGGTAGGTGGCATATGGCTTTGGTTTGCAAAGAGCTGGCAACCAACGCAATGTTGAATGAGGTCCTATGCGTCAGCTCAAGCTGTCGGCCAGTAGAAATATGTACGGAAGGCCTTACTTACAAGGGCCCGAGCTGCGGCATGATGGCCGCCGAGTCCAGCATGAATTTCTGCCAAAAGTTGCCGTCCTTCCTCCTCGGAGATGCACCTTTGCAGTACTTCGGTAGCGCTTTTCTTATAAAGCTGTCCCTCGTGGACCTTGTAGGCTTTAGATCACCGCACAATGCAACGTGCCTCGTTTTGGTCCTTCGGGAGTTCTTGCCTATTTAGGTAAGCCAATAAGGGTTCTGTCCACCGGGCGATGACAACCATAATCACGTGGGCCGAAGGTGTTATCTCGGTGGCGGAGCCTCTGATTACGTCAGAGTGTTCGGGGGCTTGTGTTGTGACCGGATCCGGACTGTTGTTGCCGGTCTCCCCTTCCCACACCACGGATGGCTTAAACAGCCTTTCCAGGAAAATATTAGGTGGGACAGGGTCGCGCTTCGCACCAATTCGGGCGAGGATATCCGCCACTTGATTGTTTTCTCGGACCACATGGTGGAATTCGAGCCCCTCGAATCGAGCCGACATTTTGAGGACGGCATAGCGATAAGCCGCCATTTTTGGGTCCTTGGCATCAAAATCTCCATTTATTAGGGATATTGCGAGGTTCGAATCCCCGCGCACCTCTAGGCGTTGAATGCCCATGGAGACTACCATCTGGACACCATGCAACAGGGCCTCATATTTGGCTGCGTTGTTGGAGTCTGTGTATAATATTTGGAGTACAAGATTTGTATCCGGGTCTACGTTCAAAGCTTCTACCATAGACCTAATTCGAGAAGGCTTGATAGTCGAAAGGTGAGGGTGTCCGAATGAGAAATCTCAATCCAAAACGGATTCGTTTCGTTGGTAGAACCCACGCCGACGTCAAGATCAGTCTCCTTTCCTTTCTCTTTTCGGGAGCAGAGCTGAAAAAGATGGGAAATTCCAATGATTCTTCGTTCATTATTTCCAAGTGTCATTCTTTTGTTCATTGCTATACCATCGTTTGGTCTTGCGTTGCCAGTACTGTATTGGACTGTATCTCTGGTTGGGGATGTCAGGACGACGCCTGCCACCAGACCCGCCAGCATTTTAGAGTCGCTGAAGTGCATGATCCAATTGGAGTACGCGCCGTATTCTTTAGGGAGTTCGGCTTCTGTCCATTCGGCGATGAAACCGGCCAGTACTTGTGACTTAATGGCTCGCCATGGTTTGTATGATGTGTCGCACGGGAGGAGCTCAATAGCCCATTTAGCAATCCGGCCCGTGGCATCGCTGTTGTTTATAATGTCGTTGAGTGGAACCTTGGAGGCCACCATAGTCGAACACTCTTGAAAGTAGTGTCATAGTTTTCGGGATACCATGAAGACCGCGTATGCTATCTTTTGATAATGTGGGTACCGGGATTTGCATGGAGTGAGGACAGTAGATACGTAGTATATCATCTTTTGAAGCGGGAATTTATGTTCGACCGTTTCTCGTTCGACGATGAGCACTGCGCTTACAACCTGGTGTGTTGCCGCTATATATAACAATATTGGTTCTCCGATATTTGGTGCGGCCAAGATTGGGTTGCTAGCCAAGGCAGCTTTTATTTCTTCCAATCCGGCCGTAGCCGTGTCTGTCCACTCGAAGTGTTCGGTGTGCCAAAGAAGGCGATAAAGAGGTAATGCCTTTTCTCCCAACTGGGAGATAAAGCGGCTTAAGGCAGCCACGCATCTAGTTAATTTCTGGATTTGCTTGAGGTTTGTTGGGATAGCCAACTATGACAGAGCTTGGATTTTAGCCAGATTCCTTCAATTCCTCTGTTGGAAACGATGAAGCCCAAGAGCTTTCTGGCGGGTACGCCGAAAACACATTTTTCCGGATTGAGCTTAATGTCATATGTTCAGAGATTGTCGAACGTGAGCCTCAAGTTGTCTATTAGAGATTTGACGTATCTGGTTTTAATTACCACATCGTCTATTTATGCCTCCACTGTTTTGCCAATTTGTGCTTCCAGGCATGTCTGAATCATGCGTTGATAGGTCGCACCGGCGTTTTTGAGCCCGAAAGGCATGGTGTTGAAACAAAAGGGGCCGTATGGAGTAATGAATGCCATTGCGGCTTGGTCGGCCTCCGCCATCTTGATTTGATGGTATCCAGAGTATGCGTCGAGGAAACACAACGAGTCATGTCCTGCGGTAGCATCGATAATTTGATCGATGCGGCGGAGGGGGAAGGGATCCTTCGGGCAAGCCTTGTTAAGGTCCTTAAAATCGACACATAGGCGCCAAGATTTGTCCTTCTTTGGTACCATCACCAGGTTTGCTAGCCAGTCCGGATGTTTTATTTCTCTAACGAATCCGTCCTCGAGTAAGTTGGCTAGTTCTTCTCCCATGGCTTGTCGCTTGGGTTCGGAGAAACGCCGACGAGTTTGCTTGACCGGCTTGTATCCCTTTAGAATGTTTAGGCTATGTACGACCAGCCTGCGTGGGATGCCTTGCTTATCTGAAGGATGCCAAAAGAAGATGTCCCAATTCTCATGTAAGAACACCCGCAGTGCGGTGTCTGTTGTGGGGTTCAGCTGTGCCCCGATGGATGCTGTTTTTGAAGGGTCCATTGGGTGGACCTGGAATTTGACTATTTCGTCCGCTGGTTTAAAAGAGGTGGACTTGGGTCTTTTGTCGAGTATCACGTCGTCCCTATCCACTGTAGAGCGTAGCGCAGTTAGTTCTTCGGCCGCGAGGGCTTCAGATAACGCTTCGAGAGGCAGTGCGGCGGTTTTGTTTTTGGCGCGGAGTGCTATGTCTGGATCACTAGCTAGAGTGATAATTCCATTGGGCCCGGGCATCTTGAGCTTCATGTACCCGTAATGGGGTATAGCTTGGAAGATCGTGAATGCCTCTCATCCTAAAAGGGCGTGGTTTCCGCTACTAAACGGGGCCACCTGGAATGTCATTTCTTCGGACCTGTAATTCTCCGGCGTGCCCACTAGGTATGAGTCCTCTGAAGGCCGTGCTACTGTGCTCAATGCGGCTCTTGTCTATTTCCATTTTTCGAAGAGTCTCCTCATAGATGAGGTTTAGTCTGCTGCCACCGTCCATGAGTACTTTAGTAAGCCGGAAGCCGTCCACAATTGGACTAAGACCAAAGCGGTTGGAGCTCGGGCTGTGCGGAATTGAGGTTCGTCCCTCGCATTGAAGGTTATGGCCGTGTCGTTCCATGGATTTATCGTTGCAACGTGGCAAACTTTGGCGAGGCTGCGAAGTGCCCGCTTGCGCCTATTGTTTGAAGCGAAAGTCTCGAAGACTGTTAGTACTATATTGTTATTTTCCGCGGTAGGGTGCTCTGCCGTATTATTGACGAGGAGGTCCTCGCCGCTCCTGGCCACCTGACGGAGTATCCAACATGCTCTAAGGCTGTGTGTTGGCATGGTATCCGATGTACTGTGAATTTTGCATGGCCCATTGAGCCATCCCTCCAATACGGTTCCGTGCCCTGTAGTGGGTTTTCGCTTCTTTGTAATTGGATTGGGTGACTTACGAGAGTACACCCTTTTAGGTCGGATAGAGGGTTTAGTTAGAGCCAGAGGATACATGAATTGTGTTTGGCATTTCCATGTACTTTCCATCGCACAGTACTTCCGTACTATGGACGCTAAGTCAGCGAAGTTAGTTATAGCACGGCGACTTATGGCGTTGAAGATTCCCTTGTCCGTGCAATTTTTGCAAAAGAATGAAATTGCGTCTTCCTCGCGACAGTCCTTCGCCTTGCTTATTGCAAGGAGGAATCTGGCCCAATAGTGATGTACTGTCTCTTGGGGCTCTTGTCTAATATGGGAAAGATCACTTATGTGAGGGTGGGTGGGTAGATTTAAGTCCAAACCCTGGCCCGGTCTGAGACCCAAAGGAGTTTGCGAGCTTGGTAGTTCGGGCTCTAGGACGTTGCCCAACGGTACTAGCCCGCTGTTCGATTCCAGGTTCGAAGCTTGGGTAATAGGAAGCGGGGGACACAATGTTTTACCCAGGTTTGGGCCCTCTCAATGGAGGTAATACCCTACTTCCTGCTTGATTGATCTTGATGATATGAGTATGACAAGAGTTGATCTACCACGAGATCGAAGAGGCTAAACCCTAGAAGCTAGCCTATGGTATGATTGTTGTTGTCCTACGGACTAAAACCCTCTGGTTTATATAGACACCGGAGGGGCTAGGGTTACACAGAGTCGGTTACAAGGGAGGAGACCTAAATATCCGAATCGCCAAGCTTGCCTTCCACGCAAAGGAGAGTCCCATCCGGACACGGGACAAAGTCTTCAATCTTGTATCTTGAAAGTCCAACAGTCCGGCCAAATATATAGTCCGGCTGTCCGAGGACCCCCTAATCCAGGACTCCCTCAGCCGAGATCCCCTTGCCCTACAGCGGGATCCTCGGCCGCCCGGCACTAGCCAAGTTCATGGCGGCGTCGCACTACGCCTACAATACGTTGAAGATGCCTGGGCCGATGACCATCATCATTGTCCCTTCCGACAAGAAGGATGTGCTGATCTGCGCTGACCAACTCTATCGAGAAGCAGTTGCAGCAGCTATCGCCAAGGCACCTACTCCTGCCGTTGAGGCCCCGTAAGGGAAGAAGAAGACCGGCAAGACCTCTCGCACCCACTCCAGAAGCACTCCTCTTCAGAGTACTGTGCTACCATCGAGGACGTGCTCGAGAGCTCTACCGGCAAGAGCAAGAAATCCAGAGATGCACCACCAGAGAGCAAGAGGGTATTCATCAAGGAGGATGGCACGGGAGGGGATTTCACCATCAGCTCCACCCTCAACGGCAAATAGGAAAGCACGCTCGTCACTTTCCTACGGGCGAATGTCGATGTGTTTGCATGGCAAGCATCCGACGTCCCTGGCATTCCCAGGGAAGTGATTGAGCACCACCTTGCTGTCTGTCCCCATGCGCGATCCATCAAGCAGAAGGTCAGGAAGCATGCTTTGGAACGACAGGAGTTCATCACAGAGGAGATCAGGAAATTGGAAGCGGCAGGTTTGGTGAGAGGAGTGCTCCACCCGACGTGGTTGGCCAATCTGGTGGTGGTGCACAAGGCAAATGGGAAGTGGAGGCTGTGCATTGACTACATGTAGGATCGAAAGTATGTCAAGAGGGGGGTGATTAGACTACTTGACCAAATAAAAACTTAACCTTTTCCCAATTTTAGTTCTTGGCAGATTTTAGCTATTGTAGGAAAAGTCAAGCAATCATCACACAATTCAAGCAAACATGCAAAGAGTATATTGGCAGCGGAAAGTAAAGCATGCAACTTGCAAGAATGTAAAGGGAAGGGTTTGGAGAATTCAAACGCAATTGGAGACACGCATGTTTTTCCCGTGGTTCGGATAGGTGGTGCTATCCTACATCCACGTTGATGGAGACTTCAACCCACGAAGGGTAACGGTTGCGCGAGTCCACGGAGGGCTCCACCCACGAAGGGTAATGGTTGCGCGAGTCCACGGAGGGCTCCACCCATGAAGGGTCCACGAAGAAGCAACCACCCACGAAGGGTCCACGAAGAAGCAACCTTGTCTATCCCACCATGGCCATCACCCACGAAGGACTTGCCTCACTAGCGATAGATCTTCACGAAGTAGGCGATCTCCTTGCCCTTACAAACTCCTTGGTTCAACTCCACAATATTGTCGGAGGCTCCCAAGTGACACCTAGCCAATCTAGGAGACACCACTCTCCAAGAAGTAACAAATGGTGTGTTGATGATGAACTCCTTGCTCTTGTGCTTCAAATGATAGTCTCCCCAACACTCAACTCTCTCTCATAGGATTTGGATTTTGTGGAAAGAAGATTTGAGTGGAAAGCAACTTGGGGAAGGCTAGAGATCAAGATTCATATGGTAGGAATGGAATATCTTGGTCTCAACACATGAGTAGGTGGTTCTCTCTCAGAACATATGAGTTGGAATTGTGTATGTGTTCTGATGGCTCTCTTCATGAATGAAGAGGAGGTGGAGGGGTATATATAGCCTCCACACAAAATCCAACCGTTACACATAGTTTTCCAATCTCGGTGGGACCGAATCAACAAACTCGGTCGGACCGAAAAGGTAAACCTAGTGACCGTTAGAGATTTTCGGTGGGATTGACATGCAACTCGGTAGGACCGATATGGTTAGGGTTTGGGCATAACGTAATCTCGGTGAGACCGATTACACAAACTCGGTGAGACCGAGTTTGGTAATAAGCTAACCAGAGAGTTGGTCAGGCAAACTCGGTGGGACCGATTTGCTCTTTCGGTGAGACCGAAAAGTTACAAAAAGGAAACAAAGAGTTTACATTGCAATCTCGGTGGGACCGATTCGCTCTTTCGGTGAGACCGAAAAGTTACGAAAGGGAAATAGAGAGTTTGCAATCCCATCTCGGTGAGACCGAGATCCCTATCGGTAGAACCGAATTGCTAGGGTTTGGCAGTGGCTTATGACAAGTGAAACTCGGTGGCGTCGGATAGAAAGAATCGGTAGGACCGAGTTTGGCTTAGGGTTTAGGTCATATGTGGATATGGGAAAGTAGTTGAGGATTTTGGAGCATATCACTAAGCACATGAAGCAAAAGGCTCATTAACCAACACCTCATCCCTCCTTGATAGTATTGGCTTTTCCTAAAGACTCAATGTGATCTTGGATCACTAAAATATAAAATGAAGAGTCTTGAGCTTTTGAGCTTGAGCCAATCCTTTGTCCTTAGCATTTTGAGGGTTCCACTTTCACATCCATGCCATGCCAATCATTGAGCTTTCCTGAAATAGTCATCTTGGAATAGCATTAGCTCAATGAGCTATATGTTGTTATGAATTACCAAAACCACCTAGGGATAGTTGCACTTTCACTACACGGATGTCAATAAGGCTTGTCCTAAGGATCCGTTCCTGTTGCCACGCATCGACTAGATTGTTGACTCCATGGCCAGGTGTGATCTGTTATCATTCCTCAAGGCTTACTCGGACTACCACCAAATCTTCATGGCAAGAGAAGACAACATTTATCACCCCGTGTGGTACGTATTGCTTTTTACGGATGCTTTTCCGGTTGAAGAGTGCTGATTCAACATTTGCAAGAGCAATCCAAATTGGTTTTGAAGCCTAGCTACATAGAAATATGTAAGCATATATGGATGACATAGTAGTCAAAACCAAGGATAGAGCGACTCTTGTGCAAGACTTAGAAGAGACATTTGCCAACCTACGCAAGATCAACCTCAAGATGAACCCTAAGAAGTGTGTCTTCAGCGTTCCGTCCGACAAGCTTCTTGGGTTCACTGTGTCGCAGCGTGGGATCGAGGTAAACCCAGACAAGATCAAGGCTATCGAGCGGATTGAGGCGCCCAAGTGGATCAAGGATGTGCGTCGACTCGCTGGCTGCATTGCCGCCATGAGCCGATTCATCTCCAAGTCTGTTGAGTGCGCCCTTCCCTTTTTCAAGATTTTGAGGAAGGCGGGCCCAATGGAATGGACCCTAGAAGCCGAGGCGGCGTTGAAATACCTGAAGAGATACCTTTCCTCTACACCGATACTAGTTGCACCTAGACCACAAGAGCCGTTGCTGCTGTATCTGGCGGTGACAAATCAAGTGGTCAGTGCCGCGCTGGTGGCGCAGAGGGAGGTTGACGAAGAGGCAGTGCCTGCGGCAGGACCAGCAGACGGCAAGTCAGAGACTCCCCCGATAGGGCCTGGTGCTGGCAAGGCAAGGCTCCCGGCAGAGCCTGACACCATCGGGATAGAGCCCGCATCGTCAAGTCGGGTGGTGCAGAAGAAGAAGATGATGCAGCACCCGGTTTACTTTGTCAGCTCCCTCTTGCAAGGGGCTAGATCAAGATATTCCGGTGTGTAGAAATTGCTCTTTGGCCTCCTTATGGCCTTGAGGAAGCTGCGTCATTACTTCCAAGCCCACGAGATCACTGTCGTCACCCGCCTCCCATTGCAACCGATACTGCGCAACCCAGATGCAACCGGAAGGATTGTGGAGTGGGCCTTGGAGTTATCTAGCTTTGGGTTGAGGTTTGAAAGTACTTCGACAATCAAGAGTAGAGTCCTGGCGGAGTTCATTGCAGAATGGACCTCGACACCTGATGAAGAGATCCAGGAGACCACTCTCCTCGGCAAGGAAACAACTCGTGACTGGATTATGTACTTTGACGGAGCTTTCTCGTTGCAAGGCGTCGGTGCTGGTGTGCTGCTCGTCGCACCCACCGGAGAGTACCTCAAGTATGTAATACAATTGCACTTTCCCTGGGAGATGTCCACCAACAACACTGCTGAGTACGAGGGGCTGCTCGCCGGTCTCAGGATTGCGGCGGACCTCGGGGTGAAGAAGCTCATCGTCAGGGGTGATATACAGCTTTTTGTCAGACATGTCAACAAAGATTACCAGAGTCCGTTGATGGAGGCCTACGTAGATGAGGTGGGGAAGCTGGAGGAGCGCTTCGACGGTATTCAAGCGGAGCACGTTCCCCAAGCGGAGAACGACATCGCTGACTACCTTGCAAAGCGCACTGCACTCAAGTTACCTGTGGAACTAGGTTCCTTTTTGCTTCGGCTAAGTCAACCATCCATCGAACCATCAACGGAGCAGAACAAGCGGAGGAAATCGGGCCCCGGCAAGTACCTTCCCGACGAGCCCCCAGGGGCCGCCGACAAGAGTGTTGCCGCAGATTCCGAGCCTGCCAAGGGGCAGCTGGCTCCGGCAGGGCGCCAAGCCCTGGCCGTAGAGACGGCCGCCCCCATGGCGGAAGAAATGCCTTTGGTCGTTGTTGTCGAGCCCCTGGCTCCGCCATGGGCACAGCATACCGTCCGTTTCCTCCAGACAGGGGAACTTCCTAAAGAGCAGGAAGAAGCGGAAAAGGTAGCCCTGTCGGTCTGCCTTGTACCAGTTCGTCGATGATGTCCTATATAGAAAAAGACCGAACGGTGTGAAATTGAAGTGCATCCCCCACGAGGAAGGACTGGGGCTATTGGCAGAGATACATGGAGGCATATGTGGCTCCCACATAGGGTCGAGGGTCCTTGCCGGCAAAGCATTCCGGCAAGGCTTCTTCTGGCCCACCGCCCTCTAGGATGCAGCGGCACTAGTAACCGAGTGTGAAGCGTGCCAGTTCCATTCAAAGAAGCTTCATCAACCAGCTCAAGCCCTTCAAACAATCCATCTCTCCTGTCCATTCTTGGTCTGGGGGCTCGACATATTGGGCCCTTTCCCCCGTGCTGTCGGGGGCTCTGAGTACTTGTACGTCGTGATCAACAAGTTCACAAAGTGGTCAGAGGTGGAAGCAGTAAGGAAGGTGACATCACAGTCAGCCATCAAGTTTTTCAAGGGACTAGTCTGCCGTTTTGGTGTGCCAAACAGAGTCATCACCGACAACGACATGCGGTTCACAAGCCACGCCTTCATGCAATACACCCAAGACCTTAGTAGCAAGGTCTGTTTTTCTTCCGTAGCACACCCATGGAGCAACGGCCAGGCGGAGAGGGCAAATGTTGAAGTACTGCGAGGCCTGAGAACAAAGACTTTTGACAAGCTGCACAGAAGCGGAAGGCGCTGGATTGATGAGTTGTCGGCGGTTGTTTGGTCGATCAAGACGACGCCAAATCGAGCCACCGGCCAGACACCTTTTGACCTGGTTTACGGGGCAGAAGCAGTTCTCCCCACAGAACTCATATACGGGTCACCTCGAGTGCTCGCTTATGACGAGCTTGAGCAAGAGCAGTTGCGGCAAGACGACGCGGCGCTCCTTGAGGAAGATCGTCTTCGGGCGGCTGTGAGTGCAGCACGCTACCAGCAAGCTTTGCGCCGCTACCATAGCCACAAGGTTCATGCCCGAAGCTTTGATGAAGGCGACATTGTTCTTCGGCGCGTTCAGTCAGCCAAGAATTCCAAAAAGTTGACGCCGAAGTGGGAAGGCCCTTATCGGGTAATACGGGTCACTAGGCCCGGCGCAGTCCGCCTGGAGACCGAAGATGCCATCCCAGTGAGCAACTCCTGGAACATCGAGCATCTTCGCAAGTTTTACCCATAAGGCGCGGCTTGCCGGGCTCCCCGGCAAGCCACTTTTTGTACAAGCTTTGCCGACAAGGCATGTAACCCTCTGTACAGAGCCAGGCGCAGACCCTGAGCATAAATAAATGAAGCGCTGGCTCCCTAACTTATAGCATGCATGCTAGCTCAAGTCTTTCCCTCGGTTAGGGTTGATAGTGCTTAGCGGCGCCTAACCCCTATTCTAGATGTCGAGTGTGCATCTTTCTATTCTCTTTGGTTCACAGGGCACTCCTGCTGAGCCGCTTGGGAAAAGGAGAACAAGCTGGCGCCTTGGCCCCGGCAGGGGAAGGTTGCCGGGAGCTGAAGATACGAGGGACCAACCACGGCTGTCGGCGTTCTGGGAACGGGTGTCCCCAGACTTGCCTGCCTGCGGCCTGCGGCGTGGCTCAAAGGGGGGCCCAGCACGGCCCGTGTTCATCAACACAAACCCAAGACCCTCGCGAGGGGCCAAGCCTCGCGGGGCGGATGACACGGAGCTTCCTCAGGCACGGCCTCATCAGGCTGGCTCGCGAGGAGGCGGAGAGATCAAGGCGGGGTACCTCACGAGGTGCCTGTGACGCAAGCCATGACGACCAAGGGTGCCAGGCGGGCGCCAGCTGCGCAGTGTCCCCCTTTCCTCTTTGGTGCAAAGGGAGCAAGCGCAGGCGAGAGCATCAAGCAAAGGCACCCGTTTCGGTGCAACGATACCAAGACCAGTCCAACGGCAGGGAGGAAGTCATTGTGGAGCCCAAGCCAGCGTCACCACCAGAGCCTTTGGCAGGCGAGGACCAACTTTAGTCAGGATAAGTGTACCAGATGTTCCCCTTCAAAATGGCCAATTGTTGGCGCCCTTCCCGCTCAATATTTGGGAAGAGGCCCAGGGCCTTTGCCTATAAATAGGACTAGCCACCCCCAGGGTAGGGGAGATGGAGAATCGGCCAACCCAGAAACAAGCTGGGATCGAGATCGGATCGCAATCGAGAAGAGAGAGAGAGAAGGGTGACTGAACTCCTCCTAGCAGTTTGTCGCCCCAGCCAAGAACAGACCCTCACGAGGCTGTTCTTCCTTGTATTGCTCATCATCATCAGCCCAAGAGGCAATCCACCACACCACACACTGGAGTAGGGTATTACACCACAACGGTGGCCCGAACCAGTATAAACCCTATGTCTCTTGTGCTGTTCTTTCCATAGCTTAGATCTTAGCGAGGCGGAGGGGTGCAGGTAGGTAGAAGGCGAAATCTCCGCGCGCACCCCAGTGTTCGAACCTCAAGGGTCTGCTGGAACCCGAAATCCGACATTTGGTGCGCCAGGTAGGGGTGCGCCGGAATTCGTCTTCCACCACCCCGTTCTCCTCCGACCATCGCGTCCATGTCTGACGCTCGTCGGGCCCACACCAAGCGCCGGGCCGCTCTCGCCTCCCACGTCGCCTAGACGTCTCCTGTCGGCGGGCGTCCTCGCCGTTCCCCGTCACCTGCCGTCAACGCCGCCACCGGCCCGGCGGGGGACGAGCAGCAAGCGTCGTCTCAGCATCCGTCCGTGCAGCAAGACGGCTGCACCGCTACTCCCTCACTCACCCCAGCTAGTTCTTCGTCCCGCGCGCTCCGCGCACCCATGGAGGCTCGAGCTGCGCTCATCGCGGCAAATGATCTCCTGCACTACCGTCCCGTCGAAGACGTCTATGAAGAATGGCTCGACCGCGTCGCCGAGCTCGTCCACGCCGTAGGGGGCTCTCCTGCGCCGTCCGTTCCGCTGCACCGCACCCCGCCCCGCGCGGGTGACGAAGCTCCGGGGGCGCCCCAGCCGCCTCCTCCTCAAGAAGGCGCCATGGCTCCAAGGCGCGTGGCCCCTGGACGGAACCCGCTCCGTCAGGTGCCAGCGCGGCAAGAGCAGAGCTGCCAAGAAGTCCCTCGCCCGCAAGAAGCTTCCCGGGCGCTCCCTGCTCCAGCACTCCGCGACCATGCTCCTGCTCCTGCACGTCAAGACCCCGCGCTGCTCCTAGCTGCAACGCGTGGGGACATGCAAGACCAAGCTCTCCGTCACCCAAGGCCTCCCGTGGCCACAGCAGGCTGCCGTGCCTTCACCACCGAGCTACGCAGCGTCGCGTGGCCCGGCAAGTTCAAGCCAGACCTGCCTCCTCGTTACGACGGCACGGCCGACCCTGCGGAGTTCCTCTAGCTCTATGAGCTGGGCATCGAAGCTGCCAACGGAGACGAGAAGATCATGGCGAACTGGTTTCCCATGGCACTCAAGGACGGGGCCCACACCTGGCTCCTGAACCTGGCTCCAGGCACGATCTCCTCCTGGGACGAGATGCGCACCCGCTTCATCGCCAACTTCCAAGGTACTCGCGACCGGCCACCCGCCGTGAGCGACATGCGCCGCATCAAGCAACAACCCGGAGAGACCCTGCAGAAGTACATCCAGCGCTTCAACAACGCACGCCTCAAGATTCCCGAGGTGACCGAGGAGGCCATCATCTCAGCCTTCTCCGACGGCATGCGCGATGTCAAGATGAAGGAGGAGCTGGCGATGCATGAAGACCTGTGCACTTCCTTGGAGTTGTTCAACTTGGCAACCAAGTGCGCTAGGGCTGAATAAGGGCGTCTCTCCCTCCTCGAGCTGCCTGCCACAGACCCAGAAGAGAAGAAGCCCAAAGCCAAGGATGTGAAGCGCAAGGGGGCTGCCGTGCTCGTGGCAGAACCAGACACCAAGCGGGGCAGAGATCAGCCCGAATCTTCCAAGGGCAGTCGGTACTGTGTGTACCACGACCTCCACACCCACAACACCAACGAATGTCAAGAGCTCCGAGCCGTGCGAGAAGGAAGGATCGGCCGTCGCCCCGACCGCGGTGACCGGGGCTACGGTCGAGGAGGAGGAAGGAACGCAGGACGCTGGGAAGACCGCTGCCCGCTCCAACGGTGGCGCGATCGACCTCACGAGGATCGCTGGCAAGACCCTCCTCGTGAGGGAGACTGGAGGGATCAGCCTCGCAAGGATCACCCGCAAGGCAATGCAGGCCTCCCTCCGCTGCCGCCGCAGCCAAGGAGAAACGAGGACCGCCATCAGGACGAGGGGGCTGGGGGCTTCCAGGAGCCACGCACGATCGCCTGCATCCTGGGCGGGGCTCAAGCCCCAGCCTC
The DNA here is from genome assembly GCF_056163025.1 of Triticum urartu. Taxonomy (NCBI): domain Eukaryota; kingdom Viridiplantae; phylum Streptophyta; class Magnoliopsida; order Poales; family Poaceae; genus Triticum; species Triticum urartu. The sequence continues at coordinate 345,088,834 of NC_141876.1, read as the reverse complement.
TCAACGCATCTTCAAGAAGTTCGCCCGTGAAGTGAATGCAGTCCTACCCAAGCTCGAAGCCACGCGCCCTCTCATGTGGTTGGCGTGCGCCATCACGTTCAGCTCAGCAGATCAGCTCAAGTGTGCGGCCACAGCCGGAGTCCTCCCGATGCTTTGTTCCCCAATCATCAGCAACGTGGTGGTCACCAGGACCCTCATCGATGGCGGGGCAGGGCTCAATGTCCTGTCCATGGAAACATTCAACAATCTCCAAGTGCCCTACAACCAGCTTCAGCCAACCAAGCCTTTCTCCAGAGTCACCGACGGCTCCACGGTCCCGATTGGGCAGGTCCGCCTCCCTGTCACCTTCGGGGCATGTGACAACTACCGCACCGAGCTCATCGACTTCGATGTCACCCACATTCGCCTGTCGTACAACGCCATACTTGGGTACCCAGCGCTGGCCAAGTTCATGGCCGTAACTCACCACAGCTACAACGTCCTCAAGGTGCCAGGAAGTGGCGGAGTCATCACGGTGCCCTGTGAAGAGAAGGACGCGGTGTGTTCCCTGGAACGAGCCTTTCAGGCCGCATCACTGGAAGACCCGGATCGCGGAAGCAGGAGGCTTCCCGAGACCGCCCCCAAGAAGAAGAAGACATCGTCCGGGCCGGCCCCTCAGGAGGCAGGCCCCTCAGGGCCCGCGCCTGCCCAGGGGGAACCTCCTTCCATCACATAGGAAAGCGCACCCGGCGCCCTCCTCAGGCAGGGCTCGGGGGCTCTCCCCTGGAGGGCCACCGACCTGGCTAAGGTCACGAGGGAGGCGCTTGGGCACCACATGGAGGCGTGTTTCGAAGCACGTTTCCCTCGAGAAGGAGTAAGGCAAGGAGAGCCAGACCCTCAAGAGTTCGTCAGCAAGGCCATTCAGGAGCTACAGGAGTCAAGAGTCATGAAAGGCGGCCGCCGCCTACTAGCTGTGGCTCCCCATCCAGGCGAGGATGGTGGGCTGCGCGTCTGCATCGACATACCAGGGCTCAATCGAGACGCCTCTCTGGAGCGCTTCTGGCCCTCGCGAGTGGGGCGCTGCGAAGGTCCACCCCACAGGTACGTTCGCATGCCTTACGGCTTGCCAAACGAGGCTGCCACGTACCAACGCCTCATGAGGGGTATCATGGAGGCTCAAGAGGCTAGGCGTTCCGCAGCCCTGGCGGAGATGGAGATGGTCCGCGAGGAGCCACCAGCGCCTCCGGAGCCTCCCGAGGCCCCTGGGCCCGGGGGCTCGTGAGGATCGGCTTCCGTAGCCCACCGAGTCTGCTACACCAACACTCCTTCGTCCTCGACATCATCAGGTGACATCTTTCAAGTTTCATTCCAGCTGGGAGCGCCCCCAGGGCTGCATTATTCCCAGGCCGCGTGGGTCCGTCCCTACGGCATGTATCCCTTTTATTTCATGTTGTTAGCTTAGTTTGTTGGGGGCGCCCCACGGGCTCCATCATCCCCAAGTCGCTCGGGCCTGACCAAGTGATGTCCACCTTCCCAGCATCTATTTGAATGAATCCACTCCTTCGCGGCTAATGTGTTTGACCTAGTTGCCCGCTCAACTGATGCCAACTGACGGAGCTGCTCCCAAACGGCACGACGCTTGCGCATGGGTCCGTCCCTGCAACGCCAACAAACCTGAATGGCTGAGCTCTGGCCACGGCAGCCCCGCATGGCGCCACCTCGTCAAGCCTTCAGTGCCTCATCGCCCCTGGAAAGCAACTAACGGCTGACTGTCAATTGTCATGGCAACCACTCGTTCTTTCTATGATGGGTCTACAGGATCTCCTAAAGGAGCTGCGTCAGGCGAGGCCCTTGCGGTGTCTCCTTCACTCTCATCCGCGCGAACCGCTTGCACGTTAAAGGGGAGGTGCCTGAGTATCGCGACTCAGGGCTCCTACTGACTCTCCAGCCCTCACCCTCTGGCCTTGTCCACGGCATCGCGACCTCGCATACCAGTGACGGCTGAGACTCGCTCGAGGGCCGGGACCTGAGGCCGTAGAGCAGAAAGGGGAGCAAAGGCGAGAGGGGAGGGACACGCGAGGACCTCGCCGAGCAACCTCACGCCTGCCGATGCACGGACCCGGTCACACACCAAAGAGCGGCCCCTGATTCTCGAGATAAGTCACCACCCGGAAGCACCAGCTACCATGGCACCATCCCCGCACCTAATGCAATCCCGTGTTAGCGATGCCGCTCTCCTTTCTCACCAAACGACGGCTACTTGAGCACCAAAGGGGACCTCCTGAGTATCGCGACTTAGGGGCTCTTACCGGACCCCGGGTCGCTCACCTCCTGGCCTTGACCACGGCATCGCGACCTGGCATACCAGCAACGGCTGAAGCCGCCTTGGGACTGGGACCTGTCGACGCAGAGCACCAAGCCCTCGTGAAGTTCAAAAGGGAAAACTGAGCTAAGACGGAATGAGCAACTCGCACAATTCTACGACAAGGGTTATATTAACAAAACAGGATCACGGGCACCTTACAAGCCCCCACGGGACGCGTCTTTGATTCCTCGCAGGGAACAGATCCTAAAAGGACGCTAACTACATGCGCCCCTGCAAAAGACGCCATCATCAACAGTGGGCCGTCGAGCACCGGCGCCAACCCCATCCAGATCAAAGTCGGCGACGGCCTGACGAGCCCGCCCCGCTCCAGGAGCGGCGCCGGCTCGGGGGCTCGTAGCTGTCGTCGCTCGTCTCCGGAGTCACGAAGAGCTCGCCGGAGTCGCCGGAACCTCCGGCGCCTCCGCCGCCTGAGGAGCCGCCAAGGGAGCGGTCGGCGGGCCCAGTCCTCGCCGTAGCAGGGTCCCAACCACCTCTCCCGGGACAGCACTCCAGCCTGTGCCCGTTCGCATCGATGACCTTGAAGAACATCACCGAAGCACCGTCGTACTCCAAGTGGATCGCGAAGGCGCCTCTTGTCCTACAGACCCGGGCGATTTCGCTCCAGCCTCGAGTCATGAAGACCTCGCCCGGGGCAACGACCGCGACTTCTGCCTCGATCGCGAGGGTGCTGGAGCCGGCGTGCTGCAGCCAAAGCTCCAGGAGTTCTCCCTGCGGGATGATGGAGGCGAAGAAGGGAGGAAGGCGAATCCAAGCCTGAGGAGGCATGGCAGCATGGAGCACGAACTCTCGGGAGGAGCCCTCGGTGTGGACCCCAGGGGGGACGACCCACACCTTCGTGACCCGTCGGCGCCGACGGCGGCGCCGCCCGTGGCGATCGGCATCGACTCCTTCAGAGCCCTCGATGTGGGCGTACAAGGGAAGCGGGAACCCCGGCGGTGGCCGCTCGCACCAGGTCCTCGACACCACCTGATGGGCCCCCTCGTCCCGGCCGCGGAGGGCGAGCCGTTTCTTCGGCGGGAGCGGGTCTGGTTCCTCTTGGGGAGCCTTTCCCTTCTCTGCCGTCGAGAACCGGTGGATCAGAGCCATCACAGCAAGACGGAGCAAGGACCGGGAAGAAGGAGAAGCAAGAACGGATGGACTGGAAGGGCGCGCTCCGTTCCGTACTTATGGCCGGCGAAGGCCAACCGCCGACCTCCACGATCGCAGGTAATCATCATCCGCTTTGCATGCAGGGACTTGTCCAATCCGCGCAGTTGCCGAGGCGCCGTGGGGAAGTGGAGACGCCCACGTTCAATCAACCGCCACGTGGTGCCCAAGGCCGCATGCTGTTAGGGCCCACGGCGATTCGCTCTTGCCCTTTCGCCTCCCTGCACGCCCAAGTCCGGGCGCGCCTTGGGCCCGGGGGCTACTGTCGGCGTTCTGGGAATGGGTGTCCCCAGACTTGCCTGCCTATGGCCTGTGGCGTGGCTCAAAGGGGGGCCCAGCACGGCCCGTGTTCATCAACACAGACCCAAGACCCTCGCGAGGGGCCAAGCCTCGCGGGGCGGATGACACGGAGCTTCCTCAGGCACGGCCTCATCAGGCTGGCTCGCGAGGAGGCGGAGAGATCAAGGCGGGGTCCCTCACGAGGTGCCCGTGACGCAAGCCATGACGACCAAGGGTGCCAGGCGGGCGCGAGCTGCGCAGTGTCCCCCTTTCCTCTTTGGTGCAAAGGGAGAAAGCGCAGGCGATAGCATCAAGCAAAGGCACCCGTTTCGGTGCAACGAGACCAAGACCAGTCCAACGGCAGGGAGGAAGTCATTATGGAGCCCAAGCCAGCGTCACCACCAGAGCCTTTGGCAGGCGAGGACCAACTTTAGTCAGGATAAGTGTACCAGATGTTCCCCTTCAAAATGGCCAATTGTTGGCGCCCTTCCCGCTCAATATTTGGGAAGAGGCCCAGGGCCTTTGCCTATAAATAGGACTAGCCACCCCCAGGGTAGGGGAGATGGAGAATCGGCCAACCCAGAAACAAGCTGGGATCGAGATCGGATCGCAATCGAGAAGAGAGAGAGAGAAGGGTGACTGAACTCCTCCTAGCAGTTTGTCGCCCCAGCCAAGAACAGACCCTCACGAGGCTGTTCTTCCTTGTATTGCTCATCATCATCAGCCCAAGAGGCAATCCACCACACCACACACTGGAGTAGGGTATTACACCACAACGGTGGCCCGAACCAGTATAAACCCTGTGTCTCTTGTGTTGTTCTTTCCAAAGCTTAGATCTTAGCGAGGCGGAAGGGTGCAGGTAGGTAGAAGGCGAAATCTCCACGCGCACCCCAGTGTTCAAACCTCAAGGGTCTGCCGGAACCCGTAATCCGACAATGGCAAGCCCAGGGTTGCCGGGGGCTGCGGATTCAGATAAGTCTTTCATCCCCTTGTTGTGTGTTTCCGTATAGAAGTGGGATATGTGAAACCTTGTTTGTGTTCTTGAAACCACCGTGCCCCCCCCCTTTTCTGTACTCGAGAGCTACCTCCTGGGTCGGAATTTGGTAGTAGTCGCGGTGGCAAGGAGATGAACGAGGGGCCTAACCCTACATCGCCCGTGCCTCCGCCAAAAGCGCGAGACTGGTCGACTGGAGTAGCGAAACGGCAAGGCCTATTGCTGGGCGACAATGCTTACTTGAAAAATAACAAGGATTCATCCTTGGCATGGGCCTCACTCACGCGCAAAGAAACCGGCAAGCACCCTTTTCATTAAAAACATCCCATATAGGTATAGTTCATACGGAATTAAAAACATGGGCAAGGGGGTAACAAGTCCTAAAATAAACAAGTACCCGCATGCTTACAAAAAAGATTAGATGCCCGTAATCCCTTCCTTGTCCCTCTCCTCAGAAGGTGGAACAAGAGGGCCGGAGGGCGAAAAGAGAACCTAGGTGAGGTGCGAGAAGCAGAAGGCACCAAGAGAACATCCCGGTGCCGGGAGGGAAGCTGGAAGATGAGACAGCGGGCCGACAATACGCGACGAAGGCATCGGTGCCCGCGTACTCTGACTTGACGGCCGCCACCCACCTTATTCGGCCTCTCCGGCCCTCCTACGCCAGGCGCCCAAGGAGGCGATGGGGAGCACCTCGATGGAGAGCTTGGCGAGGATGGCCCTCGGCAAGGCGCGTGGCCGAGGGAGGGGCGGCGTGATCAGTCGAAGTCGGAGTCGGCATCCTGCCGACCGACTCCCTCGCCGTCGCTATCCTCCTCCTCACTCCCGCTTGAGGAGGAATCTTCATTGTCGGAGGAGCTCTCCACGCAGCACTTCAAGCGAGTTCCGAGATCTCCGAAGCCCTTGACGGAGAGCAGGATGCCCTCCGTTAACTTGAAGTAGAGGACAAGCCCCGCCGTCAGGTTGTGGTTGCGTGTGAACCTCTTCCATCCGTGGCGGAGGCACATGACTTGAGGGGCAGGGAAGTCGATGATGACCCGCGTGCCACCATTCCCGCAGCCCTTCATGTGAAACCAAAGGGTCTGGGGAGGATCAAGATCCATCTCCCGAGCGAGGGCAGTAGGGAGATGGAGGCGGCCACGCGGTGGCCGGCGCAGCCTGATGAAGAACTCGCGGGGCTGGTCCCCAACGTGGTGCTCCGTCGGGGGAGGCATCGCTGGCGGAGGTGAGGCCGATGCGCCGCCCCATCCTCCTCTCCCCCGGGCGCCACGATGGCCTCGACCTCGCCCCCTCCCCCTTCCTCTCGTGGCCGGTTCCGCTGCCACGAGCTCTTGGGAAGGAGGAATGCGCTGGCGAGCAGTGACCCTCGCCGCCACCGTCGAAGGGCCAACACTTCCTCTAGCCATGGCGGATGGAAGGAAGAAGTAGGGGTGGAAGGAGACAGATGATGGAAGAGTGTGGAACGTCGCCCCCTTCTCCTCCCTATAAAGGGGCGGAGTCGGGGCTCGGCCGCCCCACTCGACCAGTCCGGTCATCGGGGGCGCAGGGAATCAGGACTGGCCCACTGTCCCAATCAGCGACGCCCCGGTTTCCCACCTCCACCTCCTGCCACCTACATGAGGGACACATGGCGAGTGAACATCATTGAAGGGATAGGCGAGGCGGCCGCTCCCCGCCCCGTGATCGTGGGGCGCGGGCGCCTTGAAGGCCACGACCCGAGTCCATCCGAGTAAATAGGCCGTGCCTCTACACCTCCCTCCTTTTACTGGGAAGGAGCGAGCCGCCTCTTTACCACGATGTGACGCATGCGTGTGGAAACCGCCCGATGCATGACCCCCACGTCACGCATGACCCTCCACATCGCGCGTGCAACATGGGTCATGGGGAAACCCAGCGGACGAGAAGTTACTACGGTAAAATCCGCCCCACCTGCCCGCGCACCATTCTGGGCCTAGCCCAACAACGCATCGCGCTTATGTATGGCCCATGCCCGGGGGCTCCTATCGGTGTACAAAAGTAGGTGCTCTCCTTTTGACCCCTTTACTTGTGCACGGGCGGTCAGAGCCACGCGCCGCGGACACACTTAGCAGGGCAGAGGAGGGAAGCCAGAGAGAAGCCGAAGCACCAAGGCAAACAAGACAACACCAAGGCTGAGAGCACAAAGAGCAGAGGGACGAAACAGGTTCCCCCAGCAAGACTCTTGCCAGGGTAGCCTCAGCAGCCCCGACAAGACCCTTGCCGGGGCAGCTCGCCCAACGCCAGCGGAGCGCACCACCCTTGAGCCCACGGTTTCCAACACCATCAACCACGTTGGGCCAGGGCTCAGGAGGCACCTCCAAGGTGGCATGCAGATCTTAGTGAAGACAGAGAAACACTCAGGATCAGATGAGGACCATAAGATGGCGACCCTCGGCGGGATCCTAGCCGAGGAAGTCCACGAGGCCCCCAGCAAGACCCTTGCCAGGGATGACAGCAAGGACCCCGGCAAGACCCTTGTCGGGGATGATGGTAATGCCACAGAAAGACCCTTGACGGGCCCCCGGCAAGGCCTTTGCCGAGGGCATCAGCAGGGCCACTGCCAGACCCATACCAGCCAAGACTACCACCATCGTTCGCATGCAGCTGCCAGCCCAACCAGCTGGGAAGGCACCTCCGTGGCAACATCCAACTTCTAGGCCAAATCAGCAGGCACCTGTGTGGCGGTGTGCAGACCTTCATGAAGGCCCTACCACCGTTCCACCTCAGCTGCCTGCCTGTCTACATGGCACTGCATGCATCGCTAGGCTGGGCGCGTGTCGAAGCGAGGAGGAGCGGCGACGGACGGGACGGGCCTCGTTCCCATCCCCGATAAAGCTAAGGGACACCTAAGCGATGCATTAAATACGTCTTGTCCTGTAATACGGGTGATAAGCTCGCAGTACTGTAGGCCTTTCCACCTTCTGTGTGCCACTGTGGCAGCCCCTTTTGACTATAAAAGTTGGCCTATGTCGTGCTGGAGGGGGATTCGGCTCTTTTGAACTACATAGCTACCGTAGCTAGTTCGAAAGCCCAAGAACGCTGAATACATCTAGCAAAGAAGGACTAGGGTTTTACGCATGGTGGAGCCACCTTGTTTGGTCGGGACACCTGCCGAGAGAGCCGCTGGAGGCGACCGCCTCGTGAGAAGTCTCATCTGTGGCCCTTGGTGGTGGACTACCCATTGGGCCCTTGTCCCGTGCCGCATCCTGGGCCGAAGGAGATGAGCCTGGGTACCCTTGGTTGGCCTGAGAGTATCGAGGGGTATAAGCCATGAAGAAGTAAGAATACAGTAGGTACAATGAAAATTAAAATATGAATGGGTTCGCCACAACACTTAAAGTAGCGATTTCATTTATTATATTGACGTAGCTCAGGAAGGTTTTGTTGAGTTTTGTGTCATTGAAGTTTTCATATTTTGGGTTAGATCATGATGGATGAAGGAATAAGGAGTGTTAAGCGCCAAAGCTTGGGGATGCCCGATGCGCCCCAAGGTAATATTAAAGGACTCCCAAGAAACTAATCTTGGGGATGCCCCGGAAGGCATCCCCTCTTTCTTCTACCAACTATCACTAATTTTACTTGGAGCCATATTTTTATTCATCACATGATATGAGTTTTGCTTGGAGCGTCCTGTATTATATGAGTCTTTGTTTTGTTTTCTTTCTAGTTTCTCACAATCATCTTTGCTGGACACACTTATTTGAGAGAGCCATACATTTATCATGATTTGTAAGAATACTCTATTTGCTTCACTTAAATCTTTTGAGCTAGGTAGTTGCTCTAGTCCTTCACTTATATCTTGTTTAGCACGTCAGTGATTACATTTTGAAGAAATATTTGCACTCTCGTGCTTCACTTATATCCTTTTGAGAGTTGATAATAGTAATGGTAATTTGCACAAGATATGTATTTGGTCCCAAAGTGATCAGTATTCAAGAGGGAAATAATAAAAACTTTCATATAGAATATTGGATATCATAAGTTTGATTCCTTGCAATAGTTTTGTGATATGGAGATGACAACGTGTGAGTCATGTTAGTGAGTAATTGAGCTTTACTAAGAATATATGTGTTATGGTTAGTGATTCCCTATGCATGCACGTGAAGTCAATAGTCATGCAACGAAGTTATATCCTACTTATGGTGCATTATTAAGTGTTAGTTATGCTCAATGCATGTTTATGACCGTTTTCTCTTTTTGGTTGGTCACTTATAAATCTATGCTAGCCTTTATTTGTACTAAGCGGGAATGATGCTTGTGCATCCAACTCCTTAAACCATATTTTATGCCAATGAGTCCACCATATCTACCTATATGCGGTATTTCCATGCTGTTCCAAGTAACTTTGCATGTGCCAAATCTATATTTTCGAAATATTTTTTCATTTTGTGTGCCCGTGCCACTCATGAAGCGACAGGGGGTGGCCTATATTTTCCATGCTAGGTATGTCATTCTCACGATGAGTGTTTATTCACTTGTTATTGCACGAGAGTGTGGCAGATAATAGAGATGCCTAGTCCCGAAATGAAACAATAATAAGAATATTATGATAATAATTAATTAATTGGAAAGTATTGGTATGGAAGGCATCCGGGGATACGGCTAGCCATGGATTGTAAAGAATGGTGGATAGGAAATAAACTTTATTTTCTATTTGGGAACCGCCTATAATGTGTCTAGCATGGAAGATAATGGGAATTCTCAGTCATTTTTGTTGACATGTGTCAGAGCCTAGGATATGCATCCAAGAAACTTCTCCAAGAACTAGGGTTTAAACTCTAGGGAGCTTTGCTTGGAGACCTACGACACGACGATAACTACTGCGAGATTGCGACGGGCACACTGGCTCTCACCAGACGCAAAGGTGACACGCGAGCTACTCAGGTTCAGGCCAGCGTGCTGGTGTAATACCCTACTCCTTCCTATGTTGGATTGCTCTGTAATGAAGAGCTTGTGGCTCGAGGTACACGAGAGGCAGGGAGAATGGCTCAATCCCCTTACATGGAAGCGCCCCTGCCCCTTTGTAATTCCTTGGTCCTATTCCCCAAAAGTATGAGCGGGAAAGGGTAGCCCAGAGTGGCAATTCAAAGGGGGACATGCGCTCAGGCTTATTCTAACTAAAGTCCATCTCTGCCTGGTAAAGTAGTCTTCATGACGCGCTGGTGGGCTCGGCGATGACCTCTGCCCTGGCGTGCTAATATGTCCCGATCTTCGTACACTGTCGGCAATCTGGGAACCAGTGTACCCAGACTTGCCTCCCTGTAGCCCACGGTGTGGCTCCATGGATGGCCTGGTATGGTCCATTTACGAGACCATCAAGACAAGACCCTCGCAAGGGGCCAAGCCTTGCGAGGCGGCCGACACCAAGACCTCCGAAGGGAGCGGCCTCCCTGGGCAGCCTCTTGAGGAGCGGAGATCTCTATGCAGACGCCTAACCTCATGAGTTTATGATGACACAAACCATGACAACCAAGGCCAGGCGGGCGCCAGAAGGCACCGAGTAGGCAGTTTCCTCTTTGGTGCTAAGGAGGCAAGCGCGGGCATGGGTTTCCCAGGACTTAGGCAAAGGTTTCCATTCTGGTGCAACAAGACCATGACCGCCAGGACGGCAGGACAGATGTCATCACCGAGACCACCGTAGCATCACGACCAGAAGTTTGGAGGCCAAGACCATCTTTCATCAGGATAAGATGTACTACTTGTCCCCTTTCAAATTGCCCACTATGGGATCCCTTCCCGCCTACGTCTTGGGGGAAGAGGTCCGAGGCCACTATATATATATGTTAGCCACCACCATAGATCGGATCTTTCCCACCCTCAACAAAGCAGACCTTGCGAGGTTGTTCATCGCTTGTACTAGTTCATCATCAGCCCCTCGTGAGGCCAATCCACCACAAAGCTGGAGTAGGGTTTTACACAGGAAGGTGGTCCAATCCTAGGTAAACAGTCGTGTCCATCTTCTCCCTTGTTCATCGAGCTAGGCTGGCGGGTGACGAGCTAGTTGGCTGGAGAGGTTGAGTTCTTCGCACACGCCCCAGAGTTCGAACCTTTCTTTAGTCCGTGGAGCCTTGAATCCGACGTTTGGCGCACCAGATAGGAGCGTGTTGAAGCCTCTCTTCCATCGATCACTCCGCCACCGTCCCGTCGTTCCTATGGTTGAAGCTCGCCATGTTCGTGCCGAGCGCCGAGCCGCACGTGTCGCCCAGACGGCAACCATAGGCAACGGCTCTCGCCGCTCTACCTCCCCAGTGGCAAATGCCGCCACCAACTTTGCTGTTCGCAAATAGTAGGATTCGTTGCTGCCTTCGTCCGTGCGGCATGACGGCCGCACCGCGACTCCATCACCCACTCTAGCCATGGCATTGTCTTCTCATGCCCGTTGCGGGCTGACAAACGCGCAGGCTGCATTGCTCGTGGCGTGTGAGATTCTGCGCTACCGTCCAGACAACAACCTCTATGACCATTGGCTCGCCCGCATCGCTGAGCTCGTCAATGCCGCCGGTGAGGCCCCGGCACTGTCCCTTTCGCCTTGTACCCCATCGTCCCTGGCGGGCAACATGGCTCACGGCGCGCCTCCTCCTCCTCCTGTCCACGGTGTGGACCCCGAGCCCAGGCATGAGGCACCACAACACGATCCATCGCGCAGGCTGCCAGCAAGTGATGAAGAAAGCAGCTAGTTGGTGCAGTGGCCCCAAGGTGAAGTGCATGCACTTGCAGCACCACCGCGTCAAGACCATGTGCCACCGGAGGCGGCGGCGTGCGGTCGGCAAGATCAAGCTCCCCCGATGCGACTGTCCCAGGTGAGTGCAGCATCCTGTGATGCCTTCACCCCAGAGATGCACCGCATCATTCGCCCAGCAAGTTCAAGCCGGACCTGCCTCCATGCTACGACGGCACACCCGACCCCGCGGAGTTCCTCCAGCTCAATGAGCTGAGCATCGAGGCGGCGAACGGCAATGACATGGTCATGGCAAACTGGTTCCCCATGGCCCTCAAGGATGTTGGCGTGTTATTTTCTCATGAACCTTCTAGTGGGGTCAATCTCCTCCTGGGACGAGCTATGCGAGCACTTCGTCATGAACTGCCAAGGTACTCGCGATCACGCTCCTGGAGTAGGCGATCTGTTGTGCATAAAGCAGCAGTTGGGCGAAACCTTGCAAAAGTACATACAACACTTGATGAGCGTTCCCCTCAAGATCCCAAAGGTGTCGGATGAGGCCATCATTTTGGCGTTCTATGATGGCGTCTAGGATGTCAAGATGAAGGAGGATTTCACCATACACGAGGATCTTTGCTCGGATCTAGAGATGTTCAACATGGCAACCAAGTGTGCGAGGGTAGAGGAATGTTTCCTCTCCCTCCTAGAGCTCCCGGAGGTCGATCCTAAAGACAAGAAGGCCAAGGCTAAGGATGTGAAGCGCAAGTGTCCTGGCGTGCTGGCCGTGGAGCCTGAGATGAAGCGCGGCCGTGACCATGATGAGCATCCCAGAGGCAACCGTATGTTTTGCGTCTACCACAGCGTCCACAGCCACAACACCAACGACTGTCATGAGCTCAAGGCAATTCGCGATAGGCGCCTTGGCCGCTATCCCGAGCACAATGACTATGGCCAGGACCGCGATGGAGGTCATGGCGATGTCCGCTGGGACAACTTCAACCCCTGCCAGGAATGGCGCGGACAACCGCGTGAGGACCACAGGCAGGGCCAGCCTCGTGATGGCCCTTGGCTTGACTAGCCTTGCGAGGACCATCCTCAGGGCAATGCCGGCCTTGCTCCGTTGCCACCGCCGCTGAGGATAAATTACGACAACCGCCAAGATGATGGGGTTGGGGGCTTCCAGGAGCCTCGTGCGATCGTCTGCATCCTGGGTGGCGCCCAGGCCACTACCTCTCATCACATCTTCAAGCAGTTTGATCGTGAGGTGAACACGGCCCTTCCCAAGCTTGAGGCGTCTTGACCCCACAGCTCGTCCAAGCACGCCATCAACTTCGACTCCTCGGACTAACTCAAGTGCTCAGCTGCCGCTGGCGCGCTCCCGATGCTTTTTGCACCAACCATCAGCAATATCCTCGTCACCAAGACCCTTATCGATGGTTGCGCGGGGCGCAACGTGCTCTCCGTCGAGATGTTTGAGGCGATCCAACTGCCCTATGAGCAGCTCCTTCCCACCAAGCCCTTCTCGGGAGTAACCGACGGCTCCCCCGTCTCCATAGGGCAGATTCACCTCCCTATCACCTTCGGCAAGCACGGCAACTACCACACCGAGCTCATCGACTTTGACGTCGCCCACATTCGCCTCTCGTATAATGCCATTCAGGGCAGCGACGCACCACAACTACAATGTCCTCAAGATGCCACGAAGTGGTGGTATCATCACAGTCACTTGTGACAAGAAGAATGCGGTGTGCTCCCTCGAGCACGCCTACCAGGCTGCGATGGTCGAGATCTCTGACGATGAGGGTGCCATCCACCCTCCTGAGGCCGTCCCCAAGAAGAAGAAGCAGCTCCTCCTCAAGGGTTGTTAGGAGCCTGAGGTGCATGCCGACCGTGCCTCAGGACCCACGCCCGCTGCTGGGGCACCCTTCCCTCTTGCATAGGAAGGCGTGCCCTATGCCCTCTCAAGACGGGCTCGGGGGCTCTCATATGGAGGGCCTCTGACCTGACCAGCGTTACGAGGGAGGCTTTCGGGCACCATGTGGAGGTGTGCTTCAACACGCGCTTCCGTAAGTAAGGCGCAAGGCACGAGGCGCGAGGCGCTCAGGATTTCATCACCAAGGAAATCGAGGTGCTTCAGGAGGCGTGAGCTATGCGTGGTGAGTGTCGCCCCGCACCATCCAGTGCAGCTACCACCCCTGATGTTGGTGGCGAGCTACACATCCGCGTCAACATCCCAGGCCACAACAGGGATGCTTCTCAGGAGCTCTTCCGGACGTCCCGTGTCGGCCGGAGTGGGGGCTACTCCTGCAGCTATGTCTGCATGCCGTTCAGCCTGCTGAACGTGGCTGCCTCGCACCAGTGCTACATGCAGGGAGTCTTGGCGTCTCACGAGGCTAGGTGCTAGGCGATCCTGACGGAGGAGGTGCCGGACCGTCACGAGCTCCCCAGACCTCCAGAGCCTCCCGGGACTCAGGAGTGGGCGGCTCGTGATGAGCGTCCTCTGCAGGGCACATCTTCATGTACTCCAATACTTCTACAACGACGGTGCCAAGTGACTTTGTGGTTTGTTCAGTTGAGGGCGCCCTTCGTGCTGCATTATCCTCAAGCTGTCAGGGCCCGCCCCCGCAGCCTGTATCATTTTGCGCATGTATCAGAATTGCTTAATATTGTAGCCTGCATTCCCTGTGCTTTGCGACCACGAATGTTGTGCGCCCTCCCAAACCGGCCTACGACCGCCTCATTATTAAGGACTGGCACGGTGTCTCTGCTCGGGTATGTCCCTGTGGCGTCACTAAACTCAAGTGGCCGAGCTCTGTCTCGGGGGCCAGCTCCCGTCCAGTCACCTCCCGTGGTCCTTGCTGCCTTGTTCTCGCATGAGCTAATCGAGAGTGGATGAGTCAGGGCGCGCGACCTGGTGCCTCGCCTCCATGGGAGCCGTGTGCCGTTTGCCTTTCTTTAGGATTATTGCATCAGAAGACTGAGCATAGCGTCTGTGCACGGGTTCATCCCTGCAGCGTTGATAAACCCAACGACTGAGCTATATCTGGCGGGACAGCCCCGTTCGCGTCACCTCCTGGGGTCATTGGTGTTTGGCCTTCTAATGCGAGGTCCTCCGAAGATTCCCTCGGTGTAGGTCACCTCACACATCTCACATGTCTCTTACGAGTGCTCCCCACTAAAAATCCAAGCACAACCCGCCTTGAGGTAGGGCCTCCTGAGTCCCACGCTTGCTCACGAGTGCCCAGATACACCTCATCTAGTTCTGCCGTGTTAGCTATGCGCACGAATGAGGCTATACACGCCCCGGAGTCTTCCCCCGAGGGAAGTCCCATCCACGCACCAGTGGAAGCCCCACACTCCGCGCTGGCAGATAACATGGTCGAGGAGCGACTATGCCCACACACCAGTGGAAGCCCCATGCTCCGTGCTGGCGTACGACACGGTCGTGGAGCAGCTATGCCCATGCTAAAGTGGAAGCACCATGCTCTGCGCTGGTGAATAAGCAACTGAGGCACCCTAGCAGTTGCAATAACCTTAGGATGGCCTATGGGCTCGTTGCACGGTCCCATCGTGTAGTTTTCCCGAAGGGAGGGCTGCGCGAGGGGGCTTGCACTCAGCGCACGCCTGGTGCATGCCGCCTTACCAGGTCACTCGCACCTAGTCTTCTCACATCCCCCCAGGCAAAAACTGTCGAGGAAAGGTATGGAGGACTCTGAATTAACCCGCACGTTGCTCACGTTTCCTTCATGAGGGTTGTTCATACATCAAGGGGACCCCTGAGCATCGCGACTCAGGGGCCTCACTAGTCACGTAGCCCCTCACCCCTTGGCTTTGTCCTGGTGATCCAGAAGCCCCAACGGCGGTTGAGGTATGCGCGGGGCCGGGCCCTGCCGACGCTTAACACTAAAGCAAATAGGAAGGAAATCAAGCACAGAAAGGAAATCGCGGAGTTCCAACAAGTTATTACAAAACATAATGTTCCACAAATTTAAGAAAAAGTTCTCCCACCTACGCGAGGCACGATAAGTGATGTAGGGTCAAACTAGGAAGAAGCTCCACCGTCGCCTTGGATGCTGCCGCCGCTCGCCTTGGGAAGCCCATCGTTGATGACGCTGCCTCCATCTTCGCTGCCGCCGGCCTCCGCTGTCGCAGCTTCGGGGTCGGGGTGCAGAGGAATTTCCCCAGTAGGGCGTTCACCTGCTCCTTCATGGCCTCAGCAGCAGTGGTGCGGGACTCAAGAGCCACCAGCTCGATTAGTGCGCCGAGGTAGAAGCCCGGGTCCCGGAGGTGGAGATGGCTGAAGACGCGCGTCGCGGCCGCGGTGAAGAGTGTGTGGCAATCCCCCTCCACCCAGGAGTCCACTCGAGCGGCGGCACCCTCAAGTGCCTCAGCAAGCTGGGGAAGAAGCCTAGCAAGGCCATCCATCAGAGTCGCCAATGGCACGTCGTACCCTCCCCCATGGATAGAGCACAACACCTCGCGACTCCTGAGCTCGAGGGAAAGGAAGGCCTGGCGTTCCACAGCCACCATTTTCTCGGCGGCGACGAAGGTCTTCTCCCTGGCCTCAAGCTGGGCCGTCGCCTCATAGACTAGCTGGGCGTGGGTCATCTGGGCCTTGTCCAACTCCTCCTTTAGCTCGCCCGGGCGGTCTCACTGCGCGACTTGTTTGGCGGTCGCCTGGGCCAGCTTGGCGTCACGATCGGCAAGGGACGCTTCACGGGCCTTGAGATCCTCCTCTCTCTGCTGAATCCGTTGGCTGTGGGCAGCCTGCCCCTCATGGAGAGCCTTCAGCTCAGCCTCCGCCTTGTTGCAGCGCTCCTTGGCGGACTCTGCATCGGCCAGCGCCGCGTTGCGAGCTCCCGCGGCTTCCTTGGCCTCCCTCAGGCTCTCCGCGGCGGCGGCCTCGGCCCGGCCCCATGTCGTCATAGTGGACGAGTCGGCCTGGAGCCACCCCGAGATTAGCCCCATGCATTGCCTCACCAGGCACCTATCGACGTCTTGGAGATCAGTCCGGAGCTGATCTAGTGTGGTGTAGGCTTCCTCCAGAGCACCGAGCCTGACGAGGGGGCCGCAGTCCACCAGTACAAGAGCCTGGGGAGGAGGCGGTACCGGCACGTGGGCTGGCATCGTCAAAACAGTAAGGGCAGCTTGGGGCCCTGGAGCCTCCTAACCCCCCGCGGGTACGACAGGGATGGGCGGCTCATGAGCATGCTGGCCCACGGAGGCAGACTCCTCCTGAGGTTCCACCACCATGCTTTGGGGGGCCCGCTCCATCGCAACGGAGCATGAAATGACCTTTTTCTGTCTGTGCTAGAGCCGCCAAGGTTGTGGTGAGCGGTGGTGCCTCCGGGTTCGCGGCTCCCTCCTTCATCTTCTTCACAATGATGCCCATCCTGGTCACCAGGAAGGGAGCACTATGGGCACGGTATCAAGGGCGACAAAAAATAACAAGGTAAGGTGCTTACACGTTAGGGGTAATGTACGTCCTCTTCCTAGGCCGGGGTGGGGCGCCTCCGATCTTTCTGGGCATGAACTTTGCTAGGTCTTGAGGGTTGGCGAGGCGCACGACGGTTGGCCTCGGTGCGGTGTCGACAGTCGGCAAGGTGGAGGCGTCACCTTGGAGAGAGGGTGCCGCCCCATGCTTCTTCAGCGTTGCTTGACCTGGCCTCCGCAGGGCTGAAGGAGTGGCCCCGGACCTTGTGACGACCCAGGTGGAGCGTAGGGACTCCACATCTAGGGGCTTAGTGATGTCATCATCATCTGTGATGCCGCGGAGAAGCTCACTCTAGGACGGTGGAGAGATCTCCGCCATGTTGTCCTCGGTCGCTTCCGAGTCTTCCTCGCCCTCTTCACCAAAGTCGTCCCCGAAAGACACTAGCACCGAGGAGTTGGGGGGCTCGGGCGGCACGAGCCCAGCTCGTGGAAGACAGGCATGGTGGTGACCAGCGCCGCGCTGTCGGCACGGCAGTACAGGGGGATGTAGGCCGCTGGGAGGTTGCCCGGATCCCCCTCGAGCAAGGTGTTCATGGCCTTGTCCAGCTCCTCGCCCGTCAAGCTCGCCGACCGCAGCAGGATGTCATCCTCTACGTCGTTGACCTCCCACATGGGGCGAGTGTACGCCTGGAGTAGCACCACTAGCTGTGTCAAGAACTCCTAGACAAGCATGCCCCGTCAGCGCCCCAGCATCCATTGTCGGATTTCGGGTTCCCAAGACCCTTGAGAGGTTCAAACTCTGGGGTGCGTGCGAAGAACTTGACCTCCCCAGTCTACCTACTAGCTAATCTCACAGCCTAGCTCGACAAACTCGAAGAAAAAGGGACACACCAGTTTACCCAGGTTCGGGCTGCCTTGCGGTGTAAAACCCTACTCCTGCTTTGTGTTGGATTGGCCTCAAGGGGCGGAGGATGAACTAGTACATGGGAGAACAACCTCAGGAGGAGGAGCATTCTTGTGCTTGATGAGCTGGTAGGTGTGAGGATGACCTGAATGATCCCCCCTCCCTATGGTGGTGGCCAGGTACTATTTATAGTGGCCTTGGTCCTCCTCCCAAATGAAGGCGGGAAGGGATCCCACAATAGCCAAATTGGAAGGGAGACAATTAGTACATGCTATCCTGACAAAAGTAGTCTTCGCCTACAAAAGCCTCTGGTCGTGACGCTGTGGTGGGCTCGGCAATGATCTCCGTCCTGCTGTCCTGGCGGTCTTGGTCTTGTTGCACCGGAATGGAAACAATTGGCTGATTCGTCGGGACTCCGCGTCTGCGCTTGCCTCCTTAGCACCAAAGTGGAAACTGGTACACTGTGCCTGCTGGCGCCCGCCTGGCCTTGGTCGTCATGGCTCACGTCATCCGAACCTCGCGAGGTGAGCCTCGCATAGAAATCTCCTCTCCTCAGGAGCCATCCTGGAGAGACTGCCCCTCGTGGAGGTCTTGATGTTGTCCACCTCACGAGGCTTGGCCCTCGCAAGGGTCTTGAGTTGTTGATGCTGAAGCTGGGCCGTACCGAGCCATCGATGGAGGCACGCCGTGGGCCGCAGGAAGGCAAGTCTGGGTACCCCCGTTCCTAGAACGCCGACATCCATGTCGGCGATCATCTTCCTCAGGACAGGCACCACCCAGAGGTCGGAGAGCTTCTCGTACCCCCACCTATCAACCTTCTCCGACAGCCGGGTGGGTAGTTCCGGCCGCATGCTAACGCCCTTGGCGTCCATGAAGACCCACAAGCACCAAAAGTTCTCCACCTTCTTCCTAGCCCTCATGAGCATGTTTCCCTTGTGGACCATGACAAAGGATACATAGTCAGAGCGCTGGGTTGGATCGTGCATCCACGGGTTGAAGAAGTGTCGGAGGAGTGCAACAGAGGGACTCACGCCCAGGAATGCCTCGCAATAAAAGGCAAAGATGGACAAGACGAGGATTGAGTTGGGCTGAAGCTGTAGAGCCAGGACCTGGTAGTGGTCGAGGATGGCGGTGAAGAACCCAGAGAAAGGGGGAACGAGCCCCACGAAGAAGTTGTGGAGGAAGAAGGGGTAGAACGTCCGCACCAAGGACCCTGCTCGGCGGAGCCAGCCCGGAGGACGTTCTCGTTCCACTCATTGTCGTCACTCGCCATCAGCGAGAGCGCGGCGGCATGGTGCTTCTCCTCGATGTTGGAGGACGTGCCGAGAGCCGGCGCGGGTGAGTAGGAGGAGCTTACGTCGGAGCGGCAGGCTTCGCCTTCCCAGATGCCATTCGCAAGATCTTGGCGGAAAAGGTGTAGAGGGAAGGAGGAATGAGGCTGGATCTGGAGATACCCTCGGTTGGGAGAAAGGGGATCTGAAGCAACGCGAAGAGAAGGCAATGATGGCGAGGTAGCGGGCACCAGCCTTGTCAGCTGGGGCAGTAGCAAAGGCGGGATGAAGAAGCGGAGACGCCCATGTCCCATCAAGCGTCACGCGTCAACTTGGTCCGCGGGCGATTGGGGCCCGCGGCACTTCGTCCTTGCCCTTTGGTTCGCCTCGAAGCCATGTCCGAGCGCGCCTTGGGCCGGGGGCTACTATCGGCGGTCTGGAAACCAGGGTACCTAGACTTGCCTGCCTACGGCCAATGGCGTTGCTCGATCGACGGCCTGGTACGGCCCATCTACGAGACCATCAAGACAAGACCCTCGTGAGAGGCCAAGCCTCACGAGGCAGACGACACCAAGACCACCAGAGGGAGCAGCCTCCCTGTGGGGCCTCCTAAGGAGCATAGATTTCTATGCAGTTGCCTAACCTCATGAGGTTGTGATGACGCAAGCCTTGACGACCAAGGCTAGGCAGGCGCCAGCGGGCGAAGAGGAGGCAGTTTCCTCTTTGGTGCTAAGCAGACAAGCGTAGACGTGGGTTCCTAAGGACTCAGGCGAAGGTTCCATTCCAGCTCAACAAGACCTAGACCGCCAGGATGGCAGGACGGATGGCATCACCGAGCCCACTGCGGTGTCAAGACTAGAAGGTTTGCAGGCGAAGACCACCTTTCGTCAGGATAAGATGTACTATTTGTCCTCTTCAAATTGGCCACTGTGAGATCCCTCCCCGCCTACATTTTGGGGGAAGAGGACCGAGGCCACTCTAAATATAGGTTAGCCACCACCATAGATTGGATCTTTCCCACCCTCACCAGAGCAGACCTCACGAGGTTCTTCATCCCTTGTACTAGTTCATCATCAGCCCCTCGTGAGTCCAATCCACCAGGAAGAAGGAGTAGGGTTTTACACTGCAAGGTGGACACAACCTGGGTAAACGGCCGTGTCCATCTTCTCCCTTGTTCATCGAGCTAGGGTGTCGGGCGACGAGCGGGTTGGCAAGAGAAGTTGAGGTTTTCCCCAAAGTTTGAACCTTTCTTGTGTCTGCTGAGCCCTGAATCCAACATAAACCAAAGAGGAAAGCTCTGGGAGTTGCTTTGAGGGAGGGAGACGTCACAGCCCTAGCCTAGGCATTGCTTGTCCCTACGCAATCATCCATGCACCATGTTAAACTCAAATGAATTTGAAATTGGTATTGATCGAACCATAGCACCCTCTGAAAAACTAGGATCAACTAAAAATATTTTCAATGAACCGAAAATGCCCTTCGAAAAATATCATCATTTTTGAAATGGATGAAAACCTCTGCCAAAAATTGTGCACATTTTCTAGGCCATCTGTGGATTTTTGAATTAAACCATTATGTATTTGAATTTGGGCATCTAATTGATATAGTTGTTTAAAATGCCTAAATAATTCTGAGACTAAATGTGGGTTGTTGGAAATATTTCAAAAGGTGCCCAGAATTTATTTTAGGATTTTTAGAAGTGGTTTAGTATTTTTACTAAATCAAAACAGAGTTAACGAAATAGAAAGCAGAAACTAAAGTAGCAATACAAAGAGAGGCAGAGAACTTACCTGTGTGACCTACCTCGTGACCCAGTAGATAGCCCAGCCCACCAGGGGCTCCCCTGTTGTCTTCCTCCTCTGCCAGTAGGACGAAGGCGCGTGGCCACCACACATCGGCACACGCACGGGCTCGTCCAACCTGCCTACTTGCTTGAACCGTCATGAGCCCCCGCCTAGAAATGCTCTCTCCTTGTCCTTGGATTCGTCGTGTAGCCGCACACTTCACCGAAGACGTGAGATCCCGCCCGGTAGCCATGCCACCGCCGTGGCCACATCCACGGGATCTCAAAATTATCCCATCGCCGAGCTCAACACATCACCAGGAGGCCATAGCACCCCGTCGTTCGCTCCGCAGTGCCCCACAACACCATCCCCAACCTTGCCTGAACGCTGGCCGTCGCAGCGTGGATGCCGACATCATTCTAGGCCACCTCCGGTGATACCACTAGCACTAGTCGATGTGGCTGAGCCTCCTCGTCACGTAGATGGCCTCGGCCATTGATTTGGTCGCCGGAGATGAAGCCCGCACCCCTCTGCCGCGTCTGTCGTCGTGGGCTTCGAGTTGCCGGTGAGTTTGACTCTTTTGACCAGGTGTTTGACCTCCCCTATGTCACTGACATGTGGGCCCAGGACATTAATTAATCTAGCTTAGGATTAGTTTTTTGCTAATTAACCTTGTTAACTAGAACAGTCACTAACACACAGGTGTCGTCGATCAGTTTGACCTAGACCGCCCTGTTAACTGCTGACGTCACTCTGACGCTAGGCTGATGCAATAAATTATTTTATGACATTAACTTAATTCAAACAACCAAGAAATTATAGAAAATAGTTAAAACTTTAAAATTCTTAGAAATACAACCGTAAGTCCAAATGAAATGATTTATATACGATAAATTATCAGAAAAATATGAAGAATCTATTTATGGCAATTCCATGCATGTTTGAGAAATCTTAAGCTGCCGTATATGACAATTTGAATAAATGGCATTTGAAATGTCCTATATGGAGTTTAAATTTGAACCCTGGGTTCAAACCAACTTCATTTAAATTGTTGCTATTTGCATAAGCCCAAATCACAGCATGTTGCCATGTCATGACCATGGATCATATTGTTGCATTGCATTGATTATGTTCCTCTTGTTTGCCGGTGTTGGTTCCCTCTCGATATATGTTTGTTCGAATGTTGAGACCAATGCCATTGATGAAGACATAATGCTATCTTCAGAAGTGTTAGTCAAGTAAACCCCCTTTGAGCATTCTGATACAATCCCGCTCTCTCGCTCTTGCTCTCTTTTACTACATTAGGACAACAATGATTCTACTCTTACATGTTGCGGTAGTTGAACCCATTCCTCAGCATGACCTATCTTGGCCACACTAATTAGTAAAAACCCACTAGCATGAATAGGAGTTGTTTGAGCCATGATGTGCCTACTCATTCCTATTTGCTTATTATGCCTGCTATGCTTAGTCATGTCGGGTTTGATTCATATGGGATGGAATGGGATGGCGGTGAACATGACCTATTGTTGAGAGTTAAGTGTGTGAACATGATTTGGTAAAGGCAGCGATGAGAGGCCATGTAGGAGTACATGGTGGGTTGTCTCATTGGGAGCATCCTCAGGAACTGATTTCTTTGTTTGTGATCCAAGATAGCTACTACCACACATTGGGATCCTTAATTGACTCTCTTGACTTATTAACCGCCCTGATCTCTGTCCAGGAGTTGCAAGTAGTTTTCGGTGTTTGTAGGATATGTTTTGGAGGCCGTGCATAGCGCTGACCCTAGGAGTGGGCTATGACACGGTAGATACCATGGCACAGTGTGCCAAGGCACCCATTAGGTGGGCTTGGAAACCCTGCACACATCGTTTGGGGTCGTAGCATAAACCTCAGCTGGAGTTCCGTGTGCATGGAACTCAGATAGGCGATAAACCTTGACTAGAGACTTGTGTGGTTAGTCCGGTCGTGGTCGACACCCTCGCCGGGCTTCCGCTAGACGGTTTCCCAGATACATGATGTGTATATGGTGGTAAGTGGTGCGAGCGTGTGTGAAGAAGTACACCCCTGCAGGGTAATATGATGTATTCAAATAGCCGCGTCCGCGGATATGGACTACATGGAAAGCTTACATTGTTCCTACATAACTGGAAGTGGATACTCTAAAATGCGCAAGATAAGAATGAGTGCTATGGTCACCCTTCTCGTAGGGAGACGGGAGCGGATCCATAATGGTGTAGACTACAAAAAATACTTTTGTGATGATACGTCTTTGTCACAGTAGGTCATGGTTTTTGTCATGCATGTACATCTATGACAATTTTATGACAGAATCAAGATAGTCATACCTGTGCTTTCGTTTAAGTGTTCCATGACAATACTAAAATTATCATCATGGAAGTGTCCACTTCCATAATGATAAATGTCACGTCATGGAAGTGTTTTCGCAAGGGTAACCTACACGTGGCTTCCATTGTAACGGGTCAACATTTAGCTATCGGGTTCCGGATTGCATCTGATAACCCGTTAACAACCCGGACCAATGGGGATTTTCCACGTGTAAATTTCCCATTCGCTGGAGGATCCATGTGTTAGCTTGGCGTTGGGACATACACTGGTACACGTCGGTGCTATACAAACGTTTTTAACCCCTTTCCGTGACGGCATTTGGAACCGTCACCAAGTGAGTGTGGGCTATAGGGGGGGTCCTTCCCACACGACCAAGAAATCGTCAGGGATTGGACCAACTAGGACACCAAATGAGCTCGTGTGCGATCGGGCGAGGCACCGAAACCCAATCATTTCCGTAGGTATGTACATCCCAGACGGTGAATCCCAGAAAAACATTTCCGTAGGTATGTATATCACACACAGTCAATCCAAGGAATATGTTTCCGTTATTATGTACATCCCACACAGTCAATTCAAGGAAAATGTTTCTGTTCTTATGTACATCCCACATAGTCAATCCAGGGGCAATGTTTCCGTTCGTATGTACAACCCACACAGTTTAATGTGTAGGCTCGTATGTGAAAGGTGTAACTATCACACACGCTCTGCCTTGGTTAACCGTTTGCTTTTATGAACTATATCACACACAATTTGATGAAGAAAACTGTGTGGAATTGGGTTATCCATCACAAGCGCTTTTACTGCTAGAACCGTTTGCAAAGGTCCATGACACATTTAGCAGGTTTATTAGTTTACAATTAATAATTCTAGTATTACACAAATTCACATTTCATACCTAACCGTTGTTTGCCAATTTCATATCAGGCACCTAAATATATTATAACATCACATTAAGATAGCTACATGAAAACAACAAAGTACAACATCTAGCTAGTTCAACTTCATAAGAACAATATATTCATTTCCCTAATCGAGATCATCCAGGCTCGTCTTATCCACCTCTACTTTTAGTTCAGTAAGAACCTGTTTTGCACTGGCCAACTGGGAAAGTGCCTCCTCCTTTGCAAACACCATCTTAGCAAAGTCTGATTTAAAAAAATCTGAGCTCATTCTCCACCTTCCTCTTTTTATCCCGCATCTTCAAATATTCTTCAGCCTTGACAACACTTTCCCTAATCCTATGTTTGTTCTCTTCCTCATACATGCTCCAGAGCTTTGCTAGGCACATCTTCAAAGACTGTGGCCACTCTTGATCAACCTACTCCAAGTAAGAACACTTCCGTTCATCCTATACTATTTAAAACTGGATCAGTAACAATTGTAGGGGAAATGGGTTTATAGCAACATAGAAAATCACCAATGCTTATTTTGAAAAACTGAAGAAACATGTTAATTATGACATATCTTCTCAGAAAGATCAATGTGCAAATGAATTAATTCCTTCTGAGACAACAAACAAATTCTGGAACATCAGAAGCTATAATTAACTACAACAACACTACAAGTTCTTACTCAGATAAATAACAAATTGAATATTTTATGAGGAAGGTAAATATAACTGCAACAACATAGCAACAGTGTTTGGATGATAGAAAATTGATAGTAATAGGTGTGTACATGCACAAATATAGTAACATGGAACTAATAGTACTATGGCCATCCACTATGTATGCCAAAACTGGTGTAAAGAAAACTATTTCTACATCTCGCATCGGTGCCCTGCACCGGCGAGCCGATGCAGCAGTAAAAAATCAGGGACCCGGACTTCGAAGCACCTAGTTGCTCTGATGCCCAGTTCCTTCGTCCCATAAAGACTAGTATTTTACTGCTTGGCTGCTCGGATGTGTGGACCAAAGTTGGCTGCGCAAACTGCTGAAGCGGTGCCAAATAATTTTCTAATAGCACTACCGATGAGATGGAAACAATTTTAGATACTAGGTACAAACTGTGACTCTATCTTAGGACGCGTTTGGTTGAAGGTGTGGTATGAATGGGTTGGGACCATGACAGTGTCTGAATCACATCTAACAAAAGATTTGTAACAACGAAAGGGAGTCTAACCTTCTCTGCACATGCCAAAAACTTCCTCCCACTGTCCACAGATTCAAACGCAACTAGCTTCACGTATGGAGATTGATGGTGACAACGAGCAGATAGATCTTCAGCCACCCCGCTCCATTCGTTGCCACTGATGGCCCTAGGGAGCTACATGAGGAAGAAATTACTCTAATCGACCACCGGGTAAAAACCCTTCATTCCCAGTCATAACCCGAGAGAGAGAAGAGAGGCACACCCGGGTGGTGAAGGAGTCGTCGCTGGAGGAGAACCGCTGGAGAGATCTTTGAAGAAGACCATGGCGACCCCGGCGGTAGGATGCGTGATGGCGAGAGTGAGGAAGTGGCTATAGCTTAGGAAGGAAGGAAGGAAGGAGGAAACAGGGGAAATGTGACTTGTGGTCGGGTACAAATGGAGGTGGGGAAGGGGGAGGGGTGCGGGTGTAGATGTTTTGGCGGTAGGCAAAAAATTTGGAAATTTGGAGGGAAACTTTGCACGCGGTGCCACTGAACCATTCACTTTTAACGATTGTGTGCATCACAAATGATTCTTCTTCTTTACGCGCATGGGATGAGTTTGAAAATTCAAATTTTGGTGGAAATTTCCCTGGGTACGTTATTGCATAATTCAACATTGCTTGCTAATTGGGAACACAAAAGAGCGTACAACAAGCAGACCACACTTACTGAATCGAGCAATTTTAGTAATTAAATAGAGACATTTGACCTAAACATTGCTCTAACAAAAGACCAGGATTAAAAACAAACCCTAAGTACACATAACTTTAACAAATCCGCCGCCGTGTCGGCCTATGCATCGCCGGTGTGAGACGAGACGCCGATGACTTTTCCAGGCGACATGCTACCGTCGGTGGAATCCGCGTCCCCTTGCTGAAGTCGATAGCGTCCTCGTCCTCGTCCTTGGTGCCACTCTCAAGGTTGTAGTACTCATAGTAGTGGTTGTGCCAGAGCTCGTGTTGGTACTCCACCGCTGATTCCTCGATGGAGAGACTCTTCTCTACCTTGACCTCGGCCACGCGCAACTCCTCCTCCCGGCTCTCCTCGATCTCCGCCGCCTCCTGCATCTCCAGCTCCCGTGCGATGACCTCATGAAGAAGCAGGTGCTCCATGGCCACCGCCACCTTTTCAGACGTGGGTTGCATGCTGGAGTCCGAGGTGGCCTGGAATATCTTGGTGTGTGCATCCTCGATCTTGGCGTGGATGGCCTTGAACCGGGCCAGGGCGACATTGATAGCACGGACGGCAGCTCGAGCGCTCTTGGCGTTTGCAGACGCCGTCGCAGCAGCAGCTGCAGCCATCTTGGTTGCTGCAGCTACCCTGTCGGCTGCCGCAGACGCCCTCTTGGTGGAAGTGGCTGCGCTCAATGCGGATGAGGCGGCACTCTCGGCGTATGAAGACGTGCTCTCGGCGTCGGCGATGGCGCTCGGGGGGGGGGGGACGCGGCCATTATACGGTCCTTCACGAAGCGTTTCCACGACGTCATCTTTGCCAGAAGGGGGTGCAGGAATTGGGATCGGGATTCGTGGATTCGGGGATTACCGGCTCTGGAGCAGACGAGACGGCAAAGCTTAAGGAGGGAGACTTAAATAGACCCAGATATTTTCGACGCAAACAGTTCCTAGAAAACAACTGTGTGTGATGTTGTAGATATTTTTTATTATCTGTGAAAGATGAAACTGGAGTAAAGTGGCAACGGATGGTGTTTTAAATGAACGAGAAATTTTGTAGTACTAATACAACTGTCATGTCAAATTTTGGAAAATTTCAGGGGTCATTTGAACTTTTAAGACATTTAAGTGATTTTCTAGCCATTTAATGATCGTAATTGAAATTTGAACTACATGTACATGCAACAGCTAACCATAACGGTTTGAAAAGTCATATTTTGTGTACTTGTGTGCGACTTAATTCCATGTGCAGTAAATTGTAAGGATTTTTCAAACATATTGGTCTAACGACTATGACACAATTAAGCATGGAGTGCTATGGCATTTAAATTCCAAAAAATTAAAAAAATATCAGAAACACATGAAACCATGGTTGATGTAATGTCATGCCACCAGGATGATGTGGTAAAAATTTTGGCATGTGTGACAAAAGTTTGGACACACACCCCTCACAATCCGGAGCAACTCACTAGAAGGCTCGTGGTTCTGAGAGGGAACTTGATGACAAACGGGAGATAGCTTCCTCTTACAGCCTTCAAATTTTATTACGTCTAATGTCCACTAATACAATCGTCATGTGAAAATTTGGAAAATTTCAGGGGTCATTTGACCTTTTGAAGACATTTAAGTGATTTTCTAGCCATTTAATGACCGTAATTCAAATTTGAATTACATCTACATGCAACGGCTAACCATAACAGCTTGAAAAATCATATTTGTGTACTTGTGTGCGAGTTAATTCCATGTGCAGTAAATTAGAAGGAGTTTTCAAATATATTTGTCTCATGACATGGACACATGCATATGTATGCATGGAGTACCATGACATTTAAATTCCAAAACATTAAAAAATATCAGAAAGAGTGAAACCTTGGTTGATGTAATGTCATGACACCAAGATGATGTGGTAAAAATTTGGCATGTTTGATGAAAGTTTGGACACACACCCCTCACATACCGGAGCAACTCACAAGAAGGCTCGTGGTTCCAAGAGGGAACAATGCATGTTTGATGATGAACGGGAGATAGCTTGCACTTATGGCCTTCAAATGTTTTCTATGTTTAACATGCACTACTACAACTGTAATGTGAAAATTTGGAAAATTCTAGGGGTCATTTGACCTTTCAAAGACATTTAAGTGATTTTCTAGCCATTTAATGACCGTAATTCAAATTTGAACTACGTCTTCATGCAACGCCTAACCATAACGGTTTGAAAAATCATAATTGTGTACTTATGTGCGACTTAATTCCATGTGCAGTAAATTAGAAGGAATTTTCAAACATATTTGTCTCACGACATGGACACATGCATATGTATGCATGGAGTGACATGACATTTTAATTCCAAAAAATTAAAAAATATCAGAAACACGTGAAACCTTGCTTGATGTAATGGCATGCCACTACTAGGGAAAACCCTAGTAGTAGCGCTTGAAATATGCATAGCAGTAGCGCTGGGTCTAGGGCTACTGCTACCGCGCTACAGCTAAGTTGTAGTAGTAGCGCTGTTATGGGCAGCGCTACTGGTAAGTATTGTTAGTAGTAGCGCTTCGAGGACCAGCGCTATTGATAACTATCTATAGCGCTTGTTCACTTGAAGCGCTACTGATAGGCCAGCGCTACTGCTAATGTTCCCGCTTTCACAGATTTGCATCCCTCTACATATTTGTGATGTATTTATACATGCTCTATACAATAGTTTCATTAGATCATACTAAACGTACACTATTCTCATCATATCATAGACATACAGTATTCTCATCATACCATCATCATCATCATCATCATCATCCAACACAAATATCATCACATCTCGAAAATAGCGATACACAAATGCGATCATGTCATGTATCGAATAAGTGCAACTTCACGGTCATGGCAAACACACAAGTTTCATCATCTCTATCTAAACCATGATGTAGAAGAGAAGAGCGATCATCATGAGCAAGAGCACGACTATGTAGTACCGGCGGTCCCGCCCCTGCTCATGTTGGAGTGTCTACCTCAAGTAACTACTTTCTGCTTTGGCTCTGCTGTCGAACCCTCTGCGGCTACCACCGGGTTACCTGTGCACATGGGCCTGAGCGGCTGGCCAGTGCTCGTTGTCTCCTGAAACCCTCCCAACATACACGGTGTAGTAGTCCTTCGGCATCTCTGATCTATGTACCTGCATCGTGAGTTGATGAATTGAACGATAATATGCAACATAATGTACTTAACAAAACAAAGAGGCATAATTAGCAAAATACAAGCAACCAATAGTAAACATAAATGACAAAGTTTCCCATACCCAAACTAATTAACTAGAGCGATCTACGCTAGTTCAGGACCACGGTTTAGTTACATCACATAGTTTTGCCGTGCATAAATTCAAAGTTTTGCCATAGAAAGACAGTAGTGACACATTGTCATCAACAATCAGTCCTCCATGTAGGCGGTCCAATCTTCATAGTCAGGGAAGAAGCACCCGAGCTACTTCCCGCGTGATTGGCCCATGGTAGAACATCCATGTTGGTTCGAGGACCTGCTTCATGATCACTTGGGCAAGTTCACACTGTACGTGATAAAACTCAGCTCTAATTCGATGATCCGGTGCCTTTCCTATGCTTGTGGCCCAGCTAACAATCTCGGCATCATTGGTAGTAGCTGACATGCGAATGCATTGATTATCCCTTCTGTACTCGAGCAGTTGATGCATGAGGTAGAATCCATCAGCCATACTGGTGTGCGGTTGCTGGATGTAGTAGAAGTCGGTCTTATGACCGAAAGCTAGCCCGCGACTCCTATACTTTTTCACCTTGATACATCCACCAGACAGGCTAAAGGTTAACAGGGTACTATTGAGAACACTCTTTATGTGCTTGTAATCCTTTTTCCTGAGGTTCTTCGATGGGTCCAAGTACATAGCATGGGAGTATTCTGGGTACAGAACGATAAGGACACCCCCCCGCTGCGCAAATTAAGTACACCTCAAATTAGCCTCCATGCTTGCAAAGGAATGATTAACACTTATAAAAAGGATATGTGTGGATGACTTACGTGGGATGATAAGGCACGAGAATCGCTTCCTTGTCCTTATTAGCAATCATGAAGTTGTCGAGGTACTTGGCCGCATAGTCACGGTGCTCTTTGCAAACTGCCAAGAAGCTCTCTTGCATATAGAATGGGTCCACGACGCAGATATATTGTATGTTCTCGATCCTGATGAAGTAGTTGAGATACATCGCATACATGCACATGCAGATGAACTTGAAATCCAGCTTGGTCATGTGTAACATGTCATAGATGTAGTCAAATTGCAGGATGAACCTATTCACATGCCATCTCTCAACGTACAACTTCCCACCCGGCACCTGAGCCGCGTCAAGCGGGTATCCTGGTTTTTCTGAGATGGGAAGGCTTTTCTCTTTGGCCAGCACATCTTCATGGAGTCTCTTTAGATCATTGTTTAGTATGTGCTCTAACGCTTTCGCAGGTAGGATCAGCTGGCCGGCGACATGGAAACACTGTGCACCTTCGACAGGTATTCTGTCTACCAGCCGGGGCTTCAAAGGCGGCTGGTGGCTTGAAGCAGCTCTGACGCCTTTAGGGCCTTCCTGTCCGTCTCCTCCTTTTCTTCTTGGCGGGTGGCGGTAGTGATCCCACCATACCTTCGCTAACCACCACCCGTAGTGTCATGGGGCTAATCAGTGGATGGGCCTTGGGGGGTTGCTGGGTACATGCGGCATGTGGAGGCGTCTCCTACGAGGATCGCTTGAAGAGAGACTTTTTGCATTCCTCCTTAGGACGTTCCCAATCCGACAAATCAGGCAGCATCAATTCATCATCTCCATGCTCATAGCCTGATTCTTCGTTGTCCTAAGCCATCAATCCTCCATCATGATAGGCAGTATTGAAATACTTGTCTGGGTCATCATCATCATCATCCATGTCATCATCAATATTTGCTTCTTTAATATGGGGGCGACATCATCTGGCACTAATGGAGGCTCTCCCTCGCGTTGTCCGCTATCACCCTCCACGATAGGTGCAGGTAATTCGGTAGGTGGGGTGGTGTTCATACCATCGTGCATGCTGGAGTTGGCGTGATACTGGGCGCCACGAGACGAAGAAGAGACTTTGGCCAAGGCAAGAACCAGCTCTTGCATGCGCCAATCATCTTAGGGGTCTCATTGTCATCGACTGGTACCGGAGGAGGGAAATCCTCGAAGCCCGCTAAGACACTGGCCATGTTAACCTTGAAGACGCCATCGGGCATCTCTTGGTTGTGGAACATGCGGTCCTTCGGCTTCACGATCGTTGCCTTTCCCACAGCCACCCTCTGGCCCTTGATGTCGTAGAGTAGGGTGCACGGGGTGTCGCCGGCCTACGAAGGAGACATGTCTGCGACGTCAAACATCCGAAAGGCAACTGAAATGAAAGACTATAGACATGCTTGTGAAAAGGGTATGACGCGTAATTACCGTGAGGGCGTCGAGCTCAGCCAGTGACGAAGGCCCGTCGAGCATGCCAGAGATGGAGGTCGGCCTTCTATGAATAGGAATGGTACCTTTTGCGGTTTCTTGGGAAGTTGTTGGTATTGTGGTGTTCCCTGAATTCCTCCCGACAAAGATGGGAAGGGGAAAGTCCTCCGGCCGTGCATTCGGATTGATCTTCGACCAATCGAAAATTGTCGGAATCAAGCTGACAACCACGTAAGTGAGCACTGCATTGCCTACCCCGAGCAACTCTTGTTTGGTCTCAGCTTTGGTCTTATTGACCACAAATCACGATCTTCTCGTCGATGCTCTGCTGAGTGACGACCAACCGTCTCTTCCTTCTTTCCTCTAGCTCCTCGTGGTAGCACATCTTCCATGAGGCACCATCTACGACGCCGTGCACACGTCCATAGGATGGGAGCTTGTCCAGCGGGACCTTTTTCAGTATGTTGAGGGCTCGGTTGAATGGGGTGTCCCACTTTGGCCTCGCCGACGAATGTGACGACTCGTCACGTTCAACTACCTTTTGGTGCTACTCTTTTTGCAAAAGGAACGTGGATGGTTTACTAATGTGACAAAACTTACGGTCGAATTGATTGGAAGCTAATATGATAATGTGGTAATATAACAATTGCCAGAAGTCTCATGAACTCCCTTGTGTTCGGGTCCATGTAAAAGATCTTTTTGACTTTGTCCCACTTGTACCGGGCCCTGATCCAGTCATGCTCCAGCGGGTCGGTGAACTCTGCCAAGGGATCTGGGATTCCGTGACTTTCACGTTCGGCGTCCTCCTTGGCCCATATGTGCATCTTCCCCTCGTAACCACGGCTTCCGAGGCGGTGGCGAGGCGTCTTGCTGGCCTAGAGCACCTTCATTTTCTCCGACTATGCCTCGACACTTTCTTTACCGCAATTCTCCTTGAATTTTGCAAAGTCCTCTTCCATTATTGACGGATTATCAGCATGAATCTTGGACCATGGTTCATTCTTCGCAATCGCTTTTTTCACCAGAACTTTCCAGGAGGACAAGTCATTGGTGAATGTCACCATCGCCTTGTCGGTTATCTTTTTCATGGTGATGTCTTTCCACAGATCTTTATATTTAACTTCGTCCTAGCCGAGGAACAAGAACCTATTATGAAACTTCTTTAGGAGCAGGTTCTCCATATGTCGTATGAGCCTCAACCTCTCATCGGTGATGTTGGCGGTTTCCCTGAGGATGCATCCAAGTTGATTGCCCCAACACGAGCACGCTTCCTCCGGCGCCGTTGGCTCTAACTTCTTGGGCTGCATCTCCGTAACCACAATTTTCCCGATGCCAAGCTCGTTTGGTCTTCATGTCCTCTTCTTCTTTGTTGCTTTAACGACTACAGCAACATCATTGCTGGTCTCGAGGGTGGTGTCGGTGCCGGTGCTAGTGCTGGTGCCAGTGTCGGCGTTGGTTTCGTGGTTGGTGCCATTGCGTCCACCATGCAACCCCATCTGGTATTCGTCCAGGTGATCGAAATAGTGATTTGCTGCCTCAATGGGGTCTTCGGGGTGAGCAGAACCACCCACGATTTCGGTGTCGGTAGACATGTTTC
This sequence comes from Triticum urartu, assembly GCF_056163025.1. Taxonomy (NCBI): domain Eukaryota; kingdom Viridiplantae; phylum Streptophyta; class Magnoliopsida; order Poales; family Poaceae; genus Triticum; species Triticum urartu. The sequence goes on along the minus strand of NC_141876.1, from coordinate 345,055,768 downwards.
CTATTCAACAATTGTAAATAAAAGATATAATGAAGAGAAAAAGGGGGCCTATATTTGGTCGGAATGTTGATTCATTCCCCTTCCGGCAAATCCCGGGTACTCCATATGTCCTACTTTCTAGCACAAGTCATGCCAACAATTTTCGGCATGACCTTTGCTAAAAAGTGGACATATGGAGCGTCTGAAATTTGCCGGAATGGAAATGAGTCAAAATTCTGGCAAAACATAGGCCACTCAGACATTTTTCGACATTCAACCAACATTGCAAAACCAACATATAACATCAATGACATATATCATTCACGTAAAAGCATGCTTGCATACTTAAATACATAAAAATGACAAAAATAGCTACAAACTTGCTCCTAGGGTTCATACATAGCTAAAGCCTAGCACAAACTTGCTCTCTCTTTCTCTCTCACTCCATCTCTCTCTACTGTTTTTGCTAACTTGCTCAAAATTTTGCTAACTTTGCGAAATTTTCTACTGTTTTTTTAATTTGCTACTATTTTTATACCTAATTTTTTTCCATTGTTTCATTTTAAATTGCTACTGTTTTTTTAAACTTCGCTACTGTTTTTTAAATTTTTTTGCTGCTGTTTTTTATACCTAATTTTTTTGCTAAGTTGCTACAAAAACTTGCTAACTTGCTAAAAAATCAAAAAACAAAAATTTGTTAATCAGCTACTGCCCTAATTTGCTAAAAAAAGTTGATATCTTTGCTAAATTAGCTTTGTTAATTTTGTTGCTAAATTTGCTAACTTGCCCTAAAATTTGCTAAATTTGCCCTAAATAGAGAGAGAGGAGGGTAGGGGAGAGGAGCGGGATAGGAGGGCAGGGAGAGGAGAGGGATAGGAGGGCAGGGGAGAGGAGAGGCTTACGGCGAGGGAGCTCGGGCTTGGGCGGCTACAGTCGAGTGCGGCGGACAGAGGTGAGGTCAAGGGCACGCGGGCAGGGGAGAGGAGGGGGCGGCGTTGTGGTCGAGGGCGGGTAAGGGAGATGCCGGTGAGGTCGAGGGCGGGCTCGGGAGATGGCCGACGACGAGGTCGATGGCGGCCAGGGGCGACGGCCGGTGGTCTAGGGCGACGGAGGGCGCGAGGGCGGGCAGGGGGATGACGGCGGCGGCAGAGTGGGGGAAGAGGGTGGGGAGAGTGGGGAAAAGGGTTGGGACTTGTAAAAATTTGAGCCCGCGCGGTGGTTTACTCAAAATAGTATTAGCGCTGGTTCAGGATCTAGCGCTATAGTTAAGTTAGCGATAGCGCTGGGTGGTAAAGCAGGGCTACTGCTAATGGCACATAGAAGTAGCATTGGTTCAGGACCAGCGCTATAGCTAACTTAGCTATAGCGCTAATTCACGATCCAGCGCTACTGCTAACTGTTCCAATTTTTATTTTTTATTATTTTCCTTTTCTAGTTTTCAGTTTTATTTTATTCTATTATTTTCCTTTTCTTTTCTGTTTATTTCATTTTTCTTTTGTACTGCTATCTCCCTTTTCTTTTTAGTTTTGTTTTTATTATTACTTTCCCTTTCTTTTTCATTTCCCACTGCACGAACATCACCGGAACCATGCATGTGGTGGTAACATACCAGTTGACCGATAACGGTTACTTAAGTGCGTACACAAAATACATACATATACATATACATATATATATATGTACATTTCACATTGAGCTTCTTCCCTTTCTGGTTCATTCCCGAGTAATTGGGCCCCTCCTTGTGACTTTTCCGGAGCCATGGAGTATGATCTTTCTTAGGTAATGCAGTATTGATTCTTCTTTTGACGTATGCTTCATCGTCATCATCATCTTCCCGCATCGGGTTAGGGGGTCCCATGTCGGTGTCAAAACCGGCGGATCTCGGGTAGGGGGTCCTGAACTGTGCGTCTAAGGCGGATGGTAACAGGAGGCGGGGGACACGATGTTTACCTAGGTTCGGGCCCATTTGATGGAGGTAATACCCTACATCCTGCTTGATTGATATGGATATATGAGTATTACAAGAGTTGATCTACCACAAGATCGTAGAGGTTAAACCCTAGAAGCTAGCCTATGGTATGATTGTATGTTGTCCTACGGACTAAATCCTCCGGTTTATATAGACACAGGAGGGGGCTAGGGTTACACAATGTCGATTACAAGGGAGGAGATGTAATATCCATATTGCCGAGATTGCCTTCCACGCCAAGGAGAGTCCCATCCGGACACGGGACGAAGTCTTCAATCTTGTATCTTCATAGTCCAATAGTCCGGTCAAAGGATATAGTCCGGCTGTCTGGAGACCCTCTAATCCAGGACTCCCTCAGTAGCCCCCGAACCAGGTGTAACACCCCGGATGTAATTTACCTTATATCTATTCCAACTCTTGCCGTTTCCGGTGCTAAGTTATTTTACTTCTCCGTTGTCGGGTTTTTGTCTCAGGGTGTTGTTGTCTTTGTCATGCATCTCATATCATGTCATCATGTGCATTGCATTTGCATACGTGTTCGTCTCATGCATCCTAGCATTTTCCCCGTTGTCCGTTTTGCATTCCCGCGCTCCTATGTCCTCCGGTGGTCCTTTCTACCTCTTTTCGTGTGTGGGGGTTAAACATTTCCGGATTGTACCGAGACTTTTCATGTGGCCTTGGTTTACTACCGGTAGACCGCCTGTCATGTTTCGTGCTATTTGGACTTCGTTTGATACTCCAACGGTTAACCGAGGGACTGAAAAGGCCTCGTGTGTGTTGCAGCTCAATACCCTTCCAATTTGGCCCAAAACCCAGCTAAACCCTCTCCATCGTATAGAGCCTTCGATCACGATCTCGTGGTCGAAAACGGCACTCCATTTGGAGCTTCCTAGCTCCCTCTACGCCTATATATAGATCCCCTCTCGGAATCACAAGTCTTCTTCCCCCGAAACCCTAGAAATCTTCTTCTGCCGCGCCGGACATGTCCGTTCCGGCCGGACGTCGAGCCGCCGCCGCCCCGGACCAGTAGCGCGCCGCCACCTGTCCCCGCCGACGCCAGGCCCGCGCGGCCCTTCCCGCGCCCGACCGGGCCGCCGCCTCTCTCCTCCGCGCGCCGCCCGAGCCTGCCGGCGCCGCCCCGCCGCTCGTCGACGTGCCGACTCCGCCGCCATCCGCCGACGACTCCGCCGCCCTCCGCCGCCGATCACCGCTCTGCCCGCGCTGCCCTGAGCCGGCGTCGACTCCGCAGCATCGCGCCTTCGCCGCCTCGGCCAGATCTGATCTAGGGAGGACCGGATCCGGCGTTTTCTGTTACTTCGGCGGCTCCCCGCGCTCTCCAGCGAGAGATCCGGCCGCCTCGGTTCGCGCGCCGGACGAACCCTAGATCTGGGGTTGACCTTTTCCCTTCCTCCCTCATATTTTTTTTTGCATATTTTGCCATGCCATAACTCTGCATCCATAGCTCCGATTCGTGCGTGTAGCATATCAAAATGTTCGTCTCGACGAGTACATCATTTCATCTCATTGCATCATTTTCATTTGAGCTCATCTTGATGCCCAAAATGCTGTTGGAAGAGGGCTATGTGAGGAATTTGGCAGATCTGTTTCAGCAATTAGCCTTTTGTCATTTTTGCCATGATTAATGTGTGCATGCTATGATCCTGAGCTCTACATGTGTTTTGTTATATGCCATGTCATATTAACAGGGGTGCTTGCCATGTATTTTTGTGACATTTGTGGTGACTAGCACAAGCTTGCAAAGTAGCGTAATCGTTAATGCTGATTTCAGGGACTTAGAATTTCACTAAGTCCTTGTTCTGTTTTTGTTGTTATGCCATATGTTCATATTGTTTCCTAGTGATCCGTGCCTCTTTTGAGGATGATAAGTAAGGATGTTTTGTTAACATTGTGGTGCTCTATCAATCCATGTCTTTGTTTGCATTTATGGAGCACCCTAGCTTGAGTCAATCGAGCTCTACTTTTGCTATAAAATAATCCTGGCAGATTGTTGACATGTTTAGCGATTTTGCCGAGGATGTAGCTATTGATTCGTGCATGCTATGTTATTGTTATTGCCATGTCTAGCTCCTATGCCATGTATTCTTGATGGGTGTATGCTTAGTTTGTCATGCCATGCTTTGTAGTGAGTGCATCGAGCTGGTAAACATGCCTACTCGTTAACTGTTTTGCATGCTCCAGTTTTTCACTAAGTCTGAATCTGTTTATGTTTTTGCTATGTTCACATGCTTGCAATTGTATTTTCTGACCCTTTTGGCTCAAGCTCACTAAGGGAATTTTGTTAAGTGCTTTTAGTAGCTTCATGCCGTGCCTTTCTTTGCCATGTTAAGTTCCTGTAGCATGTAGTTTTCATGCTCTAAAGTGTGCTTCCTGATGATAAATTCCAGACTTGTGTTAATTTCACTAAGTCTGAAACCTGTTATCATTTGCACTTTTGGCATGCTTGTTTGAACCTATTAATGGATGAATTAGGCATAGCTCAGTGTTCATATTTTGTCAAGATTCATGAGTTGATCCCTACCATGTATTTTGTTGTCATGTTTGTGTGCTGTAGGATAATTATCTTGATGCATTTCGTTGGTCACTTGTTGTTTATCGCAGACCGGTGCCATATTTGTTTTGCTTGCCATTTCCAAACGTGCATCCGATTCCGGTGATCTTTATATCAATTTCAACCAAAATCACCTCACCTTTCCAGTGGCAATCTTGGATTTCCAAGTTGAGGCCAGGTTCAATCATTCCTTGTCAAATCTTGCATATGCATCTGTTTCAGAAAGTCTTCCTCAAAGTCTTCATCACACAAGAAGAGCTCATCTGGCATGGCACGTGCGTTTGTTGGCAAGGAAATGGATTCAGAGGAGGAGTCCGCTTCTGAGGAGGCGGAGGTGGAGTCTGAGGAGGAGTCCGATTCTGGCGTCGCAAGTCTGGCTACAGCATACGTTGCCAAGTCCATCTTCAACACTTAAGACAATGACTTCATCATCGACACCGATGCAAATGACAAGGACTACTCCGCTCCTACCTACTGCTTCATGGTATGCGGTGCCAAGGTAAACACACGCACTACTCACTATCAAACATCTAGTGACGATGACTCTGATTGTGGTTCAAAACCCAGCTACAAAACACTTGCTAAAATTGCAACTGAACAACAGAAAGCTATGGAACATATTCAAAAACTGTTAGACAGAAGCGATGATCTGTTAGGTGCTGAAATGACTCGATCTGAGTCCTTAATTAAAGACATAAAAAATCTTCACGTTAAGTATGAGGAACTTGAAAGTCTTCATGAAACGCTCTCAATAACTCATGAAAAGCTTTCCTATGATTATCTTCAAAGGAAGCAAGATCTTGAGAAATTGAGAGCGGCTCATGAAGATCTTCAAAAGGAAAATGAGTCACTTCGTGCCGAACAGATCAGCTCCGCTCAGGAAGGATTTGAACCACCATGTCTTATATGAATTGAGCGTGATATTGCTACTACTGTGGCTGAATGTTCTACTGCTTCTACTGTTGCAATATCTTCAACTGTTGATGTGGGAACTAACCCCTCTGCTGAGGATTCCACTGCTATTGCTGATGAGAATGCTAGGTTGAAGACATTGCTTGAAACAGGGATGTACAAAAGTCTTAAAGGGCATCAGACACTATGTGATGTCCTCAAAAAGCAGATCTTGAACCGAAACCCGAGGAAAGTGGGTGTTGGGTTCGTAAGGAAAATGAATGCTGATGGCTCTTACTAGAAACCTGAGCAGTACCACAAAACCACATGGGTTGCTGAAAAGGAATCTTCAGCAGATCTATCCAATCTATCTAGCTTCACTTGTGCAAACCCCATTGTCATTGATGAATCCTTTGATGCAAACTATAAACTGTTTAAGAATCAGAATGGTGAAGTGTTTTCCAGGTACATTGGTACTAACTGCAGGAATGGACTGCCTATGAAGAAAATCTGGGTTCCGAAAAAGTGTCTGGAGAATCTTCCTGTGAATATCATCATGACACCACATGTGAAGAAGACAAACCTCAGACCACAGGCTTCATACGGTCCAAAGGCTTCATACAGACAGAGGACTCACCTGAGTCGCACTAACACAAATGTTTTGCAGGGAAACCATACTCAGGCCTATGAATATGAGCGCGGTTCATGAAACCGCCATGTTCATAAGACCAAGAACTATTCTGCTTATTCTTATGAGTACTATTGTCCGCCTGCAAGACTTTTTTCTAGGGCCCCAAAGCCAGAGTTCTCAGACACTGTACTTAGACTTATTGCTTCTAAGCCACCCTTGAAGATGTGGGTGGCTAAGAAAGCTTAACTCTCTTTTGCAAGGAAAGGTCTCCAGCAGAAAACCAAAATCGTCTGACGCTATTGATGGGGACCTTAAACATCTTGTAGGGCGCAAGATCAAATGCCCGAATGGTCTTACTATGTACTTCGTTCCTGAATCGCTTGCTACTCTCCCCATTAGTCCTAATCTGGATCTAAGCTTTCATAACCCACTGGTTCGTCAAATGTCTTTGCTTCACAATTCTCTTCATGAAGCCTATCCCCCTAACTGCACTGTAGGGTACGACACCAGCGTCTTCAGAATGGATTATTCATAGTGGGTGTACCAATCACATGACTGGCAAAAGAAGCCTTCTTATGGACTCAGCCTTACGTCCATCCGACAAGAGTCACATCACATTTGCTGACACTGGTAAAAGTAAGGTATTGGGCCTAGGTAGAGTTGCAATCTCAAAGGATCAACACATGGATAAAGTCATGTTTGTTGAATCCCTTGGCTTCAACTTAATGTCTGTCTCAATGCTTTGCGATTTGAACATGATTGTAATATTTGGAAAATATCGCTGCCTTGTACTAATGGAATCTGACAAGTCTCTAGTGTTTGAAGGGTATCGGAAAGATGATTTGTACGTGGTAGATTTCTCGGCAGGACCACAACTTGCCGTATGTCTTCTAGCAAAAGCTTCAGAATGCTGGCTCTGGCATCGGAGGATAGGGCATGCTGGCATGAGGAACCTCCACACCCTTGCAAAGAAGAAGCGTGTCATAGGCATCGAGGGCGTCAAGTTTAAGAAAGATCAGTTATGCGGTGCCTATGAAGCAGGAAAGATGACGAGGCCAAACATCCCTCGAAGACAATCATGACAACTACTCGACCCTTCGAACTGCTCCACATGGACCTTTTCATTCCCACTCATTACTCAACTCTTACTACTACTGCTTGTCTCTATGGCTTTGTCATTGTTGATGATTATTGTAGATATACTTGGGTGCACATAATCCTCTACAAGACTGAAGTGCAGGATGTCTTTAGACGCTTCACCAATCGAGCAATGAACAACTATGGCGCCAAGATAAAGCACATCAGAAGTGACAATGGCACTGAATTCAAGAACACCGGCCTTGATACATATCTTGATACCTTGGGCATCACACGTGAATTCTCAGCCCCGCACACGCCACAGCGGAATGACGTCGTCGAACACAAGAACAGAACACTCATTGAGATGGCCCGAACGATGCTTGATGAATACAAGACTCCAAGAAAATTCTGTCCTAAAGCCATTGATACTGCATGCCATACAATCAATCGTGTTTATCTTCACAAGCTTCTGAACAAGACATCTTATGAGCTCCTTACTGGCAAGAAGCCAAATGTCAGTTCCTTCAGAGTATTTGGCGCCAAGTGCTTGATCAAGGATCCACATCACACTTCAAAATTTGCACCAAAGGCACATCAGGGTTTTATGCTTGGATATGGAAAGGATTCACACTCCTACAGAGTCTTCAATCTCTTTCATTACAAAGTGGTTGAAATAGTGGATGTGCGGTTTGATGAGACTAACGGTTCACAAAGAGAGCACCTTCCAAATGTGCTAGATGAAGTTCCATCCAGCGAATCAATCAAGCTTTTGGGAACTGGAGAAATCATACCCTCTGAAGCTCAACCTGAAGAGGAACTTATCATCTCCGCACCTGATCAACCTGAAGAAAATGCTCAGCCTGAAGACAATCCCACTAACAATGACAATCATCAGCAAGAGCAAAACCTTCGCCCTGTACATCCTCGTGTTGCCAATGAAGTGCAGATTGAGAGAATAATTGACAGCATCAATGCACCCGGTCTGCTCACTCGATCAACGGCAACTCAGCTAGCAAATTTCTGTGGGCACTTCGCATTCGTCTCAATAACAGAACCCAAGAAAGTTGAAGAAGCCTTCATGGAACCTGAATGGATTCATGCTATGCAAGAAGAGCTTCAATAGTTTGAGCTGAATAATGTATGGGAACTGGTTAAGCGTCCTGATCCTCAGAAGCACAACATAATAGGCACCCAATGGATATACCGCAACAAGCAAGATGAGCATGGTCAAGTTGTCAGAAACAAAGCTCGTCTCATTGCTCAAGGATATACTCAAGTGGAAGGCATTGACTTCGATGAAACATTTGCTCCCGTGGCTAGACTTGAAGCCATACACATACTGCTGGCCTATGCAAATCATCATAATATACTTCTATATCAAATGGATGTGAAGAGCGCCTTTCTCAATGGCAAGATTGAAGAAGAAGTATATGTTGCACAACCGCCTGGCTTTGAAGATCCAAAACATCCTGACATGGTATACAGGCTCAACAAGGCACTGTATGGCCTCAAACAAGCCCCTCGGGCCTGGTATGACACACTCAAACACTTCCTGAAGAGCAAAGGCTTCATACCTGGTTCCCTCGACCCCACTCTCTTCACGAAGACATATGATGGTGAACTGTTTGTGTGCCAAATATATGTGGATGACATTATCTTCGGCTGCACCAATCAGAAGTACAGTGAAGAGTTTGGATATATGATGCAAGAGCAATATCAGATGCCGTGCCAAATGACAATGAGAATGTCCAGCTCACGTTTGATCGACTCACTGACATCACGAATGAGCTTCAAGCCCTTGGGGCTACTGAGATCACCAAGCATGAAGTCATCAAGACAGTACTGAGATCACTTGATAGTTCGTTTGACACCCTAGCCCTGATGATTCAAGAACGTCCTGATTTCAAGACACTCGATCCGTCTGACATACTTGAGAGGCTCAACACACATGAGTTTCAGCTTTCTGAGAAAAGAGATATCTATGGTCCAAACTATGGGCGAACTCGTGCCTTGAAGGCAAAAGCTGTCTACTCATCTGAAGAAGAATCTGACAGCAGTTCGGATGATCCTGAAGATATTGGAAGGGAACTTGCTATGCTTGTGAAGAAGTTCCAAAAATTCACCAAGAAGAAAGGTTTCAGAAAGTCTTCCCGATCAAGCTCAAGGAATGATGAAGCTTCTGCTCATGACTACAAGAAGAAAACATGTCACAAGTGCAAGAAACCTGGCCACTTCATCTCTGAGTGTCCGCAGTGGGACAATGAGAACAAAAAGAAGAAGAAGAGCAAGGAATATGACTCTGACGACAAGAAGAAGAAGAAATACTCAAAGTCTTCTTCCAAGTCTTCCTCAAAGTCTTCATCACACAAGAAGAGCTCATCTGGCATGGCACGTGCGTTTGTTGGCAAGGAAATGGATTCAGAGGAGGAGTCCGCTTCTGAGGAGGCGGAGGTGGAGTCTGAGGAGGAGTCCGATTCTGGCGTCGCAAGTCTGGCTACAACATACGTTGCCAAGTCCATATTCAACACTGAAGACAATGACTTCATCACCGACACCGATGCAAATGACAAGGACTACTCCACTCCTACCTACTGCTTCATGGCACGCGGTGCCAAGGTAAACACACGCACTACTCACTATCAAACATCTAGTGACGATGACTCTGATTGTGGTTCAAAACCCAGCTATAAAACACTTGCTAAAATAGCAACTAAACAACGGAAAGCTATGGAACATATTCAAAAACTGTTAGACAGAAGCGATGATCTGTTAGGTGCTGAAATGACTCGATCTGAGTCCTTAATTGAAGACATAAAAAATCTTCACGTTAAGTATGAGGAACTTGAAAGTCGTCATGAAACGCTCTCAACAACTCATGAAAAGCTTTCCTATGGTTATCTTCAAAGGAAGCAAGATCTTGAGAAATTGAGAGCGGCTCATGAAGATCTTCAAAAGGAAAACGAGTCACTTCATGCCGAACAGATCAGCTCCGCTCAGGAAGGATTTGAACCACCATGTCTTAAATGAATTGAGCGTGATAATGCTACTACTGTTGCTGAATGTTCTACTGCTGCTACTGTTGCAATATCTTCAACTGTTGATGTGGGAACTAACCCCTCTACTGAGGATTCCACTGCTATTGCTGATGAGAATGCTAGGTTGAAGACATTGCTTGAAACAGGGATGTACAAAAGTCTTAAAGGGCATCAGACACTATGTGATGTCCTCAAAACGCAGATCTTGAACCGAAACCCGAGGAAAGTGGGTGTTGGGTTCGTAAGGAAAATGAATGCTGATGGCTCTTACTAGAAACCTGAGCAGTACCACAAAACCACATGGGTTGCTGCGAAGGAATCTTCAGCAGATCTATCCAATCTATCTAGCTTCACTTGTGCAAACCCCATTGTCATTGATGAATCCTTTGATGCAAACTATAAACTGTTTAAGAATCAGAATGGTGAAGTGTTTGCCAGGTACATTGGTACTAACTGCAGGAATGGACCGCCTATGAAGAAGATCTGGGTTCCGAAAAAGTGTCTGGAGAATCTTCCTGTGAATGTCATCATGAGACCACATGTGAAGAAGACAAACCTCAGACCACAGGCTTCATACGGTCCAAAGGCTTCATACAGACAGAGGACTCACCTGAGTCGCACTAACACAAATGTTTTGCAGGGAAACCATACTCAGGCCTATGAATATGAGTGCGGTTCATGAAACCGCCATGTTCATAAGACCAAGAACTATTCTGCTTATTCTTATGAGTACTATTGTCCGCCTGCAAGACTTTTTTCTAGGGATCCAAAGCCAAAGTTCTCAGACACTGCACTTAGACTTATTGCTTCTAAGCCACCCTTGAAGATGTGGGTGGCTAAGAAAGCTTAACTCTCTTTTGCAGGGAAAGGTCTCTAGCAGAAAACCAAAATCGTCTGATGCTATTGCTGGGGACCTTAAACATCTTGTAGGGCGCAAGATCAAATGCCCGAATGGTCTTACTATGTACTTCGTTCCTGAATCGCTTGCTACTCTCCCCATTAGTCCTAATCTGGATCTAAGCTTTCATAACCCACTGGTTCGTCAAATGTCTTTGCTTCACAATTCTCTTCATGAAGCCTATCCCCCTAACTGCACTGTAGGGTACGACACCAGCGTCTTCAGAATGGATTATTGATAGTGGGTGTACCAATCACATGACTGGCAAAAGAAGCCTTCTTATGGACTCAGCCTTACGTCCATCCGACAAGAGTCACATCACATTTGCTGACACTGGTAAAAGTAAGGTATTGGGCCTAGGTAGAGTTGCAATCTCAAAGGATCAACACATGGATAAAGTCATGTTTGTTGAATCCCTTGGCTTCAACTTAATGTCTGTCTCAATGCTTTGCGATTTGAACATGATTGTAATATTTGGAAAATATCGCTGCCTTGTACTAATGGAATCTGACAAGTCTCTAGTGTTTGAAGGGTATCGGAAAGATGATTTGTACGTGGTAGATTTCTCGGCAGGACCACAACTTGTCGTATGTCTTCTAGCAAAAGCTTCAGAATGCTGGCTCTGGCATCGGAGGATAGGGCATGCTGGCATGAGGAACCTCCACACCCTTGCAAAGAAGAAGCGTGTCATAGGCATCGAGGGCGTCAAGTTTAAGAAAGATCACTTATGCGGTGCCTGTGAAGCAGGAAAGATGACGAGGGCCAAACATCCCTCGAAGACAATCATGACAACTACTCGACCCTTCGAACTTCTCCATATGGACCTTTTCAATCCCACTCATTACTCAACTCTTACTACTACTACTTGTCTCTATGGATTTGTCATTGTTGATGATTATTGTAGATATACTTGGGTGCACATAATCCTCTACAAGACTGAAGTGCAGGATTTCTTCAGACGCTTTGCCAATCGAGCAATGAACAACTATGGCGCCAAGATAAAGCACATCAGAAGTGACAATGGCACTGAATTCAAGAACACCGGCCTTGATACATATCTTGATACCTTGGGCATCACACGTGAATTCTCAGCCCCGCACACGCCACAGCAGAATGGCGTCGTCGAACGCAAGAACAGAACACTCATTGAGATGGCCCGAACGATGCTTGATGAATACAAGACTCCAAGAAAATTCTGGCCTGAAGCCATTGATACTGCATGCCATACAATCAATCGTGTTTATCTTCACAAGCTTCTGAACAAGACATCTTATGAGCTCCTTACTAGCAAGAAGCCAAATGTCAATTCCTTCAGTGTATTTGGCGCCAAGTGCTCGATCAAGGATCCACATCACAGTTCAAAATTTGCACCAAAGGCACATGAGGGTTTTATGCTTGGATATGGAAAGGATTCGCACTCCTACAGAGTCTTCAATCTGACAGAAGCGATGATTGCAACTGAATTCTTCGATATTTGGCTCACACCCCAACTCTAGGATTATGGTATCCAAAGGGCTCAGAGTTTGATCTGGTTGGATTCTCGGATGCTGATTATGCTGGTGACAAAGTGGATCGCAAGTCTACATCGGGCACATGTCACTTTCTGGGACGATCACTTGTATGTTGGTCCTTGAAGAAGCAGAACTGTGTATCTCTCTCCACTGCTGAATCTGAATACATTGCTGCTGGATCTTGCTGCGCTCAGCTTCTGTGGATGAAGCAAACACTCAAGGACTATGGCATTCATCTGAAGCAAGTGCCACTCTACTGCGACAACGAAAGCGCCATCAAGATTGCCAACAACCCAGTTCAGCACTCGAAGACAAAGCACATTGAAATTCGTCATCACTTTCTCAGAGATCATGTTCTGAAGGAAGATATTGATATCATACACGTCAACACTAAAGAGCAATTGGCAGATATCTTCACCAAGCCCTTGGATGAGAAGAGATTTTGCAAGTTACGGTGTGAGCTAAATATCCTGGAATCCTCAAATGTCCTGTGATCAGGCACACATCCTAACACTTATGCATATTGATGACTTACATGTGCAACACACGAAGTAAAGTATATCTTCAATCAATGAAGACATACATTCTAAGTGTGAATACATTAATGTGGAATTTGACTTCGGAGCACCACGATAATTGTGCGCCGTGTCTGGGTCTAATACTTCCTATACGGTGGGTAACGCCACCACCAAATGTTCTGTTTGAAGTGTTTCACTCATGGCGTTACATTTTCTATGTATTCACATTTGGTTTAGCTTCAATCTCAACATATCTTCATGATTATCTTCACTATGTTGAATATATAGATATATATATATACTAGTGTTCTGTCCTCTACATCATTCACTTACAGCTATGTCTTCTTGTTGAATCTTTTGAACTAAGTGAATGTGATCGGACCCTAACCTCTCTATGCTTTCTATCTCAAACTCTATCTCTCCAAATCATATGCATTCTATTGAAACTGTCGAATGTCTTCTCTGCGTCCTTGTCAGCAGAAAATACAAAGACAAACATTAAGTCCGTTTTCAATGCTCATTCCTCCACCTGAAACCCGGAGAAGTGGGAACGACCACCCGACAATCCAGGCGTGCATGGGACGTGGAACAACCCCCGATATGCTGCATGATGGCCACATGTTCCTCAGATGTGAATCGCCAGGGGCACCTGTGTAATAACGCAGTGCCGCCCCTGTACCTATAAATACACACCTCACAACAGTCATTATCCCTTCTTCCACTCTCGCACGAACCCTAGCGCCACCGCTAGCCCTCAACGACGCCGGCGACGAAGCGCTTCGCTGCCGCAACCTCTCCGACGCCGTCTTCACGCTGATCGCGGACATCGTCTTCTCTGCCGTCGCCGTAGGTGTCCTCCGTTGCCAAGTTAGGGCACGGACGATCGAACTGCTCGGCCTCCTCTTCCACTCCGTCTAGCAGTTCTTCGTGTGGTAAATAAAACTTCCTTTTTACGGCCCCTTTGATCCTATAGCTTTATCACTTTCTACCACAAGCAGTTTCTATTCACAAAAGTTGGATCTCTTTCATACTGCATCTCATAACATGCCTAGTATATTCACTTATGCTTCACAAAGTAGTTAGATTCCTCACTTGTACTGATCCGTGGATTCGTACAAATCTAGAACCAACTCCTTATCTATGAGTGAATATCTTCGCACGATGAGGTCAATGTCTTCTAAACTGATTTATCTTCAAAATCTTCTGAGAATGCATATGACCTCTTCCCCTTCCCTCGCACCTTAATGCTATCACAGGTACATGTCCGTGCGAGAATCCCTTGGTTCTCATAGTCTGCATTCATTTGCAGAATTCTTACAGCATCACATAAATTCTCCCGAAGCCAGTTCCTATTTGTCCAGCAAGCGAAAACCTTTGAAGCCTTTGAACGTATTGAAGCCTTTCAGTTTAAAGTTCATGGCTTCAGAGAAATCAGCAAGGAAGGGTGGCAGAAAGCGTCGAGGAGAAACATCAAGAGATCTGCCCGATGACCTCTCAGAGCTGTACAAGACAGATCCTGAAGAGGATTACAATCAGCGCAAGACACGAATCCAATGGATTCGACGCTATTGGGCAGAACAGTGGTTCAAGTACAGATTTGTGACAAAGGAATATGCTGAAAAGAATGCCATCAAGCGACCATGGGGAGACATCCTCTACAAAAATCTTCAACCCAGGACCAGAGATGAAGCCATTGAACAAGGCTTCTATCCCTGCATGGTCCATGGACCACAGCCTGCGGATGCTGACCCATCGTCCCTGCTATGGTGTCGTGACGACAATCTGTTTAAGCGCAACTTCCAGTTTGCCCAGAACTCAGCGAAGCAGAACAAGAAGTCTTTGGGATTAGATTTCAACCCTGGTCCCTCTGCACCCACGCCAATGGAACTCGTGAAGCTGAACCCAATCTTCTTGGGCCCTTCTACAACATGGAAGGTCTCATCACTCACATCGTGGTTCAAGGGACAGCCGTGAATGAGCCTGCAGATGATGCTGAATCAGATGAAGCGCCTGCAGCACCGAAGCCAAAGAAGCTGAAGCAGCCAAAAGCTTCAAAGCCGGCCTCTGCACCAAAAATCTCACGGGCGAAGCCACTGGCAACTGCACCTCCTGAAGACAGTGTGCAGTCTGAAGATTTGTCACGCATCTCCAAGCCCTAGAAGGTCAAGATGCCTCTGCCACACACCGGCCAAGAGCTGACAGCTGCTGCCATTCTGCGCAACGATGCCATTGATCTGTCAAGTGATGAAGATCTTGCAGATGACGCTCTTGAGCAACTCATCAAGAGCAAAGAAGAAGCAGAAATCTTCAATGATCTGCCTCTCTTTGACATGAAAATCATCCACAACTTCATTGATGAGTGGTTTGACACGCCAAACATCAGCTTCGAAGATCTGCAATTACCCATTGGCCTCAGTGTCGCCTTTCATGGCGCCATTGCTTCCGAGCTAGCTCTCGCTCAGTGCATCGTCGAACTGAAGCAAAAGATTGACTATGAAAAGGCTCAGTTCAAGAAGCATATGGCCAAGCTCAGCGTGCAAGAGGTGAAAAACTTCAAGATTATGCTGCACGAGCTCAAAGAAGCCTTTCTCAAGAAACGCGCAGAAGCTCAGGGTTCTCGGGAGCGCATGAAGAGCCTGGCTGACAAGTGTGTGCAAGGCTACAACGAGGCTGAGAAGCGCAAGTCCCTTGGGCATCCGGGCGTTGATCCCAGAATGGCTGCTAAGCAGAAGAAGAAGCCCATTGTGGCTGAACCTCTCGCACCAAGGCAGGAAGCAGATCCCATTGTCTTCCCAACTAGCATGACTGGCTCGAAGCCAAAGGCCCGGTCAACCGCTTCAGAGCTGAAGAAGACGACGACTGCTGAGGCTGAAGCCAGGAAGAGGAAACATCCTGAAGCCTCTCCTACTGCCCCCTCCAAGAAGAAGAGGAAGACCAAGAAAGAACGGGCTGCTCCCACAGAGCCTTTGATTGTTGAACCCATTTCCATGGTTCGTCCTGACGCTGAACGCCAACTGACAATCCATGAGCCTGCTTTCACAGAGGCTCATGAAGCTGAAGACTTCCCAGCAGCTGATCCCATCCCTGCTTAAGACATTGGTCACCATGACCATGTTGAAGATGATGCAGTCCTTCCTCAGCTCGAGCACCAACAGGTATCATCACCTGTGCTAACGCACAGTGAACTCATCAGCATTGGTCGTCCTCTGACGCCAATTGCTCAGGATGCTTCATGGGCTGATCGCCCACAAGAGGAAGAAGACTTTGAGGCCCAGCCAACACCAACTCCACAGGCATCGCCTGCGTTGCGCAAGCTTCGCAAAGGACGAAGGCCTCCAGTCTTTGCCTCTGAAGCTGAAGCTGCTAAAGACATTCCGGCTGCATCAGCCGATGAAGAAGAAGCCCCACAAGCTGCTACTCCCCTGTCCCACCAAGAAGCGGTTCTCGAGGAGAACGTGACTGTGACCGACCCTCCAGCTCGTCAAGTGGAGGTTGAAAATCTTGAGGCTGCCACCACCAACACCACTGAAGCCACTGACGCTGTCATGGCTGAAGCTAATGTGGAGCCTTCACCAACCCAAGCACTAGAAGTCAGCGAAGCCACTGATCCCACTGCTTCTGTTCCTGCGCCTACTGCCGGTCCGCAGTTCGACTATCATGTTGAGCACAGGCCTCAGGTACAGAAGCCAATCCCAAAATTGCCCAGGTTCCCAGGTCCTGCATCAGCACCTGGATCCTTCAATATCAATGGCTTTAGAGCAGACAACACATTCTTCAATAGCTCCAGGAACCCTACTTAAGGGAAAGAATATCATCTGATCGGTTCTGGAGCTATCTGCAGCGAAGCTATTACTCCTGCATTCTATACAATCAAGGTCGCGTCTTCCCACACAAGCGTCTGGACATTGAAGCAATAGCTGGTCTGCCCTGTCTGGAAGAGCTCTGGATTGCTTCAAAGAGGTTGGATTGCTGCCGTTCGTCACTGACCAAGAGCATTGGAATGAAGAGTTGCTGCTCCAATTCTATGCCACACTTCACATCCGCGGGTATAACAGAGATCCGAAGACTTCGGTCCTGGAGTGGATGACAGGAAATGTTCATCACGAAGCCAAAGCCTTTGACATCATTGAGGTCACTGGTCTACCCACTCCTGGCGATCTCTACGAATCTGGCTGTCAACTTCACAGTGAAGCTGTGGAGAGCATCTTTCAGAAGCCTGAACCTAACATGAGTCAGATGCTCAGTATGATGAAGCCATTGCCCCAAGATGCTGCATATCCCAAAGAGTTCTTTGTTGAAGACCTAGAGTATCTGCCAAGGACTATTTATCACATAATAAGGCGAACTCTCTGGCCCATCAAAGAGCACTCTCCACATGCCAAGCTGGAAGGTGCAACGAAGACTTTGGTCTTCTATATTCTTCATGGCAAATGCTTCAATGCATAGGACTTCTTCATTCACCAACTTGCTACATCAGGCTCTGATCTGTTTGGCTTGAAGTTCTACGCCCCATGGGTAATGCGGCTGATCAAACTTCACTCTGCTATCTCATATCAGCTATCTGCTCGCAATCATCAGATCTTTCTGCCTGATGTGGATATGTCTATTGAAGCCATCTATCCTGAGCCTACCAAGGAACCTCTAAGTCTTCAGAATGCAGAGCATCAAAGTTTTTCTCAGAACATTGAAGGAGTTCAAGCAGTCACTCGTGTGTATCCTTTGGCTGGCACTACACGTGCACCGCATCCTGCTCTCACTGAAGCCACTGATAGCACCATTGCCCAACGACCCAAGAAGCGCACTCGTGTTCTCAATGACCGAGAGCTTCTTGTGGCTCTTCATCAGAAACAGGATAGGCATCATGACTGGCTGAAGCGTCAAATGCAAAGCCTCTTGGTGGATGTTAATCGCATTCACAATCTTGCCACGAAGAATGCCTTTGTTGCCCATGCAACCTCTCAACGCACATGGAAAGGGCTGACGCTGATGTGTTCTGAAGATGATCTTCAAGAGGATGGCTTCTCTGAGCGCTTCAAGTTTGACTCCACACCTCCTCGAAGGGCAGTGCTGCGACAAACTCCATCTCTTGAAGACTCTGAGTTCTCTTCCTCTGCTGCATGCCAGAGTGATCGAGGATGAAGACGATGCTACTTCATCGCCACCTCCTTCAGCATGCTTCGACAGTGATCCAAGTTCTTCTGCACTGCCGCACACCACCGACGACCCTGCTGCTTCACCTACTCTTCATGGGAACGAGTAGATGCTCTATGTCTTCAAACCTTTTTGGTCCTTACTGACAAAAGGGGAGAAGCATATGAGTTTGATAGTCTTCAAGCGGGTCCATATGGGCGGGTGCTTCATATTTTGCTTCGTGTTTATAACTCTTGTTTTGATACATTTGGTTCTTTGAGTTGTAACACTTAAACTCGATGGTCGTCTACTACTTATTTACCATTTTGTGATGCGATGATAAATTCCGCATGTGCGACGATAAATTCCGCACTTAGATTAGTTTGCAGACGTCCATTTTCCATTATGCATGTCATTATCTTCACATACCTTCACATGCATAGTGGATTGTCATCATAAGTTGAAGAGGATCTCCACAAGCACAACCTGCCATGTGCATTTGCATTCCAAAAGCAAATTACTTATATGAACATCTTCAGGGGGAGCCCTTGCAACTTATGAAGACAATTCCTTATCCTTTACAATTTCACATATTATATTCCCCATTGAAAACTTCAACTAGTTTGTCATCAATCACCAAAAAGGGGGATATTGTAAGTGCATCTAGTGCCACCCCTAGTTGGTTTTGGAGTATTGACGACAAACCTAGTTGAGGGACTAATGTGTTTGTGAGAATTGCAGGATAACACAGGTAGAAGTCCCTCATTGATTCAGTTTTTCTACCAGAGATGACCCCTAAAAATGTATGAAGACATTGAGGTCAAAGGTGGTATATGAAGATATTCACATTGAAGACTATGACAAGAGAAGACATCGCATGAAGCATATGGAGCTTGACGACTTAGATCTTTCATAGTTCTTTTTCTTATTTGTTGAGTCATAGGAACCACTGTACTGTTAAGT